>NC_133173.1:15000000-16250000 GCF_040802235.1 Manis javanica
GGTGACAGATCAGTTGCTGCCTGGGGAAGGGATAGGTGCGGTGAGGTACAAGGGGAAGGAATTACAAAGCGTTAGGAGGAAACTTTTAAGGGGTAACAAATATGTTCCCTATATTAATTGTGAGGTGATGCATTCATAGGTGTATACATATGTCAAAACGTATCAAATGTTATCCTTTACATATGTGCGTTTTGCTATATGTCAACTATATCTCAGTAAAGTTTCGAAAGCAATGCTGAATTTAAAATCCAAATAATGGGGTTAAACTTTGGACAAACTTTTATGTAATTAAAGCTCAAAACAACACTGTATTGAAGAAAGTGGACTAGAAAGATGTACATTATATATGTAGACTTATATAAGAGAGGGTTCCTCTCTCTTGGGGAGTGGAAGACGAGAGATTAAGAGAAAATAATAAAAAAGACATAAAAGTGGCTTTGGGTGGCCACTGTATGATTAATTGAATGTCCCAGGAGGATCCCGGGAGAGGGAAGGCAAAGATGGAGGGAGAAAGAATTGAAGGGAGGAAAAGTAAAGGAGAATAAAAGAGGAGCGGGAGGGACAGACACCCCCACACACCACGCCGAGACAGAAATGGATTTTGCAGGAATGACACTGCTCAGCTGGGCTTCGCAAACACGCCCTCGGCCGCGGGCCAGGCAGCGCCCGGACTATCAAAGGGTGAAGTTACACGATTATCGAATTTCCCCTCCCTGGAGCCTCTGGAAGTCGTTGCCAGGAACGTCAGGGGGAAATCCATCTCTTTGTCTCTCCTTTTCCCCGGTGGACGTGATTTCGTGTCTCCTCCACGGGGCCCCTCCGGCAGGATGCGGAGGGGTGAGGCGCGGGAGGCGGGCAAGCCGCGGGGCGAGGAGAGGCGCTGTGTGCTGGGGGGTCGCCAGGCCGCAAGTGAGCCCTGAACGCAGGGGCCCGGGAGGTGGGGAGGGGAGCCCTAAGCCTGAGCTCAAGGCCACCTCCTCCGAGGCCCGGGCCAGGTGCGCGGGGGCCGACAAGCTCGTGGGCGCCGGCGGGGGGCTCCCCGCGGGCCCGCCCCCCCACGATCCCCGGCGTCACTGCGCCTCTGCCCCCCTCCCCCCGAGCTCGCCCGCGCCGGGCCCCCCGAGAACAGTCTCGGGCTCCGGGGAGCAGGCAGTTCCACCTCGGGCCGCCAGGCCGCGCGCGCGGGCAGCTTCCAAGCTGCTGGCCAAGCTGCTGCCGCTCGGGAGGCCTGGGCCGCCCCCGCCCTCGCCGGTCTGGAAGTACGTAACTACGGTAAAACACAGTCCCCAGAGGTAAGGCCACGGCCGGCGGCTCCCCGGGGGCCCTCCGACGAGCGGATCACCTGTGCGGGGACCGGGGCTCACGTGACGCCGCGGAGGGGCGGGGGGCGGGAAGGCGGGGGTCGCCGAGGGAGGCCGGGGCGGAGGGCGCCGAGTGGGGAGAGCGCGCGCTCCGGGAGGTCGGGTGGCGGGGCGGCGGCGAGGGTGCGTTAGGGGGAGCCCCGAGGGGGAAAGGGAAGGCGGTCCATCTGCCCACTGCACCCCGAGAACTCCTCCTCTCGGGGGCCCTCCCCTTCTACTTGCCCCTCCTTCCCACCTACCCCCTTCCCGCTCTTCACCGTTTTCCTCTCCTTGCTCCTTCCCCCTGGCTTCCCTTCCCCTTCCCCCCTTCCCCTCCCTCTCACTCACTCCTTCGGGGGTGCACTGCTATCCGGTCTCCGTCTAGGCCGCCTGTGATGCTTGCACTCCCTCCCTCGCTGTAGCGCACTCCGACTCCCAGGCCTGGGCTGTGTGAGCCGCACGTGTGCGGTGCCAGTCACGGGTGCCTGGGGGGCTGAGCTGGCCCTGCAGGAGACCACAGACTTTCCCTCCTGGACCCAAAGCTTATGATTTGATTTGGTTTATTAAATTGCTCCATATATTCTTTTCTCTTACAGATAGGTATAATGAGAGCGCTAGGCAGAGCTCTTTATATAGTGACTCAGTCAGTAATAGCTTATACCTAGGGTGTGGGAACAGTAGCCTAACAGAACGCCAGTTACATCATCAATTAATTCAGGTTCAGATGAAGATCCTGGCCATATAGGAACCTTCAGTTTATCCACACTCCACCCTTCCAGGATTCTCACCTCACTATCTACACGCTCTCAATCTTCCGCAGTGAGAGAAAGCTGGAGCATTGTAACCAGATTCCACAACAGCAACAGATAACAACAACATAAAGATATTAACAAAAATTAAGATACAACAAGATTTTGATACAGGTAACAAAAATTATAATAATCCTCAGACCTGAGGAGGTTACTTCAGCTATATTTAAAACCCCTTCTACTCAGATGAGTTCATGACTCACACTCAGTACTGGCACAGATAGGAAGCTCCATGCACCCCAGTGAGTAGCAGGTTTTTGCTAGGGTGTGTGCCCAATCCACAAAGACCTTAGAGGCGATAAGACACATATTTTAATGAAACCAACATAGGCAAATCTTGACCATCAGGTAGGATGCATGCAAGAGAGTGGTCTGTGATAGGACTTTACCCCTCTTCCCATGGGGGTTACTGAGGGGTCTATGTATAGTGCTACTTGAGGTGCATGCACTGGCCATAATGATAAAACAAATCTCCCTGGTAAGATGCTCCTACCTTCTGGCCATTCAGGATATACTACAGTGATCTTTGGGGGCCACTCTGCTGTTACTCCAGGAATACACAGGAAACCAGCTTCCAGGCCTTGTCCCCAAGGTGCCAGGAGGGCCAGCAATCATTGGTCCATGTGTTGAAATGTTCAAGGCCATGTCTACTCAATGGAGTCTCCAGGGTTTAGTGCAGTTGGTGCTGGTAGCAAGATATTATTCAACAACTCTTCCTTGGTTTGTACTTGCAGTTATATGGGGGAGGCAGCAATATGCGTTAGCTTGTCTGTGGGGCTCAGGGCTCTCTTTTGGGGTTTCTTGTTCAAATGCCATAGTACTGTCCATAAGTGGACTGACCATCCCCACAGATTATTGGTGTCTGACTTTAGTCCAGGTTTTAACAAACCATTGTACCTCTCTATCATGCCTGCTGTGGTAGGACTGTATGGCACATGAAACTTCTATTTGATTCCCAACTGTTGCACCCATTCTTGTACTGCATGTCAAGTAAAGTGGGTGCCTTGATCACTCTCATTTACCTGTGGTCAGCCATAGGCTGCAAAGAGATGCTCCAGGCCTCTTTTGATCATCTATTGGTCTGCACAATGTGTAGGAAAAGCAACCAGAAGTTCCAGTAGCTGTATTCACACAAGTCATGGCATATTGGTACCCTTCTGACACAGGCAGAGGCCCACCTGACGAGAGGTTTTGGCCCCTTAGCTATTGTCCCATGTTGCTGTGGAACTCAGTGTAAGTCCCTTTTAGATATGATGCACTCCTGCCGGGCTCTGCTGATTTCTTCAAAGGTCAACAGGCTACAGACCACACTGTCTTTTGCCCAGTGTGCACGAAATGCTGATGTAACCATTGGGCTACATCAGAGGCAGGCTTTCCTTCCAGCCAACGTACCTGGGCCAATTCATCTGTTGCATCATTTCCTGGGGATGCCATTGGCAAATGACCTGTCACATGATATACTATAACTGTTTAATCTGACCACAGGCCCATAAGTCTTGCCACAATTCTTGCTCCCAAAAGTGTTGGTGACCAACCAACCAGTTGGCATGGTACTGTGTCAGTAGCCACAGGGTCAAGCCACAATAGACGGCCCTGCAAAAGCCACAAGAAGAAACACTGCGACAACATGAGCTGCAAGGTCCAGTGAGGGAGGTAAAAGATTCCTTACAGAATGAGACAGTAGTGCTGCCAGGTGCTCTGAAGGAGGCAAAGGCCATGGAGAAGAAGGACGTATTCTTGAGGGAAGTACAGGAAGGGTCGACCCAAGAATGCCAGCTGCAAGGCACTGAGGTGAAGGTAAGAGAGCTGCTGAAGTCTGAGCTGGCATTGCTGCAAGGCTCTGTAGAAAAGTAAAGGATGTAGCAGGGGAGGCACTTGAGGGAGTGGAGAGAAAGGTGCCATCAGCCCCGGAAATGGAGTAGCTGGGGAAGGATGAAGGGGTGATGCCGGAAGAAGCACTGACCCCTCCTCTGCTGGAAGCACACCCAGTGGCTATAAAGAAAATAAAAACACAGCAACTGAGGGTTCCTCCAGGAGAGGTGTAGCTCCTTCCCCAGGTGAGTTCAGACTGCAACTACATGTGGTGAAGGCAGTTCTGGGGGACATACTAAGCACCCGCCCATAGCTTTGCCTGTGCCTCCGTGGGTTACTAGTACCAAACAGTGCAAATTGCCTGGAGGGCATAAAGAAATTGGAGAAATCCTCCTTTACTGGACCTTACAGCTCACGTTCTCCCACTGCCTCTTCTGTGGTGTTTGCAGGGGTCCGTCCTTTTCCTTCATGGCCGTTACCTCTTCCACAGTACCTTGTAGGAATGCCATTTCAGTCACCAACACATTTTTTACTGGCATTCTTGGGCTGCCTCCTCTCATGGGTTCCATGACTGCTGGAAGACAGTTCTCACGGGCCCTTTGCATTTCTGCAAGTCTTGTCGAACCAGCCTTTCTTCTCTTGCTTTTCAACACTTACAGTGGTTGGTCAAGATATTGATCACTTTTGTCCCAGACTTTTTCGAAGATATTTGTATAGGAAACAACATTGAGCAATGGAGATAGTGTCTATCAAACATATTTGTTTACTGTCCTGGATAATAAAGATAATGTCTGCCTCTGGGGCAAAGGTTCTATATATATATATGAAACAAGTGTATATATATATAGGTAAACAAGACCATGATCAAGATAATGAATACACCCATATTCCACAAAAGTTTCCTCAGGCCCCACTGCAATCTCATTCTCCCACCTGTCCCCACCCTACCGCCAGCCCCAGGCAACCACCGATCTGCCTCCTGTCAGCATGGGTTAGTTGGCATCTTCTAGAGTTTAAAATAAATGGAATAACATACAGCATGTACTCCTCCTTGTCTGGATCTTTTCACTCAGCATTCATTCTTCCCCGTCATTGCGTGTGTATCCATAGTTTAACCCACGTTCTCTCTGAGCAGTGTTTCACTGTGCACGGCTCATCCAAGCTTATTTATCTGCTCACCTGCTGGATAACGTTTGGGCTCTTTCCAGTTTTACCCTTTCAAGTAAAGCCTCTATGAACATTCCTGTAAAAATCTTTATATGGACATATGCTTTTATTTCTCTTAGGTACCAAGAGTGGAATGACTAGGTCATATGGTAGATGAGTATTTAACTTTATAAGAAATGCCAAATTATTTTCAAAAATGCCTGTGCCGTTTTACCATCCTGTCAGCAGTGTATGAGATTTCCACTGGATTCATCTCCTTGTCAACACTTACAATCTTTTTAATTGGAGACATTCTGATACATGTGTGTGTGGTTTCAGTTTGCTTTTCCTTAATGACTGATGCTCTTGAGTGTCTTTTTATGATTCTATCTTATTTGGTTAAGGATCTGCTCAAGTCTTTTTCCCATCTCAAAATTTTCTTATTTATTCTTGAGTGTTCTTTCTGTATTCTGGATACAAGTCCTTTATTAGAAACAAAAATATTTGAAAATATTTTTCTCCCATTTTGTAGTTTGTCTTTTCATTTTTTTAAACAATGTCTCTTCAAGAGTAAACCTTAATTGTGATGAAATCCAGTTTATCATCTTTCTCCTTTATGGATCCTTCTTTTGGTGTCAGACCTACGTATGTATGACTTTTACCTAATCCAAGGTCACAAAGATTTTTCTCCTATGTTTTCTTTTAGAAATGCTCTAGTTTTAGATTTTATATTTAGATTTATGATCCATTTGGAGTTAATCTTTGTATTTGGTATGAGGTATGGAACCAAGTTATTTTTATTGTTTTTTTGCATGTGGATGTCTAATTATTCCATCACCATTTGTTGAATCTTATTTTTTTTTTTGTAAGTTAAACCAGCCTTGCTTTTCTTGAATAAACTGAGCTTGGTATGATATATTTTTAAATACATTTTTGGATTCTGTTTGCTCATAATTTGTTTAGGATTTTGGTATCCATGTTCATGAGTGAGATTGGCTCATAATTTTCGTTTCTCATGATGTTTCCCGAGATAATCAAGGTTGTTATGGCCTCAAAGTAAATTGGAAAGTGATTCTTCTTTTTCTAGTCTCTGTAAGAATATTGACTGGCATCATTTATTTCCTAAATATTTGGTAGTATTTACCAATGAAACCATTTGCTCTGCAGTGCCCTTTGCAGCATGGTTTAATTTCATATTTAAGTAGTTATAGGATTATTTCATACTGAGCCCAATCTTGTCCCTGTCAAAGAACATGATCTCTGGCCAAAGTGCAATTTAGCTAGAAATTGACAACAAAAATATTACTAGAAAATTTACATATGTTTAGAAATTAAGAAATACACTTTTGAATATAGATTCTGAAAACCTATGGGTCAAAATGAAGTTATAATGGAAATTTTTTGATATTTTAATTTAAATGACAATGGAAGTACTAAGTATTAAAATTTCTCTAATTTAACTAAAGCCATGATTAAAGGGAGAATTTATAGCCTTTACAATATAACAGAAGGGCTGAAGAATCTACAAATACCCATATCAAAAAACTAGAAAAAGAGTAAAAGATTAGAACCCAAACAACTACAATAAGAAATTATAAAAATAATAGTAGAAATTAGTGAAATACAAATAAGCCTAATATAAATGATCAGCAAAAGCCAAAGTACATTATTTGAAAAGACTAGCAACATTGATAAACCCTTGGAAGACTGATCAAGAAAAGAAACAAACAACTAATAAAAAGCATAAAGAAGAAATATTACTGCCATGGTACAGTTTAAAAAGAATCCTAAGAAGATACTATGAACTTTTACATGAATTTTACATGAAATGGACAAATTATTAATAAAACACAACAGTGACACATAATTACATAAAAATTTGGGGGTGTTTTATAATTATTAAAGAAATTGAATCCACTATTTAAAACTTTCCCAAAAGAGTAAGTCAAACCGAGATGGCTTTACCAAAGAATTCCAACAAACATCTAGGAAAGGTCCAATTCCAATCTTTCACACATTCTTCCAAGAATAGAGGAAGGGTAAATGTCCCAGTTTGTTAGGGAATTATGAATTATGAATAATGCTCCCATGATCAGACGCTGTAATGAGGGTTGTAGCCCTGTGCTCATTCCTTGCTCTTTGTGTGTGTGTTTATACTTATTTTTATCTCTTCTTTTCCAGTTGCATCTTGTTGGGCAGAAGAATGATATTGTTGTCGTTATATGGAATTTTAAATGCTGAGTTGGCAAAGGGGTAGACTATGCTAATTATTTACTTGCTATCTCCCAGCCCCAAATGCCCCTTCCAAACTCTGTCCCATGGTCCTGGAGCTGGTTCTCTACAAACCGTAGGTCCCAGACCCCCTTGGCAGTTGGCCTCGTGTTACATTTGCCAGTAGGGACAGTTAGTAAGGCCCTGGAATGCAGAAGGAAGTAAGAAGGGAATTCCTTCCTATTTCCCAGCCTCTAGTGGCAGCAGCTGACAACTATGGCCATAGCTCTTGTCGCCAGCTTCACTAGAGCCCCTCAGAGGTGCCAGCAACAGCCAGGTGGTGCTCCCTTTGAGAAATGGAGACCAGACTTCCATCTTATCACGTGCCAGCCTGAGCCTCCTCTACAGAGGCCCCAGATCCACTTCTCTGAGGTCCAAGCACCAGCCACAGGGCCCCCTCTCCTCAGTCGTACATGCAGCAGCTGCCAGGCCCTGTCATCTGCACAGTTTGGGGGCCAGATGTGCAGAGCCAACCCCCCAGAGATCCTTGAATTAGTCCCGTGGGGTCTCTCCTCCAAGAACCTATGTTCTGGAAAACCCGTCACCTCTGCCTCCTGCAGTTATTTTCTTGGGGTCGCCCATTGCTCCCTAGTGGTTTTTCTCAGCCCTTCAATACCTTTACAGCCAATTCGTGCATTAACTCCCTTCTGTCGAAATAGCTCCTGGGATGTCTGTTTTCCTGAGTTCTGATATGCCTGTGTCCTGTGTGCCTTGGCTACTAGATCCAGCAGGATCAGGGACTGACACACAGTGGGCCTTAAGGAATATGTGCTAATCACACTGATGTGAAGAGCATGGTTCTTGAGAGTCAGCCAAAAATGCAGATTTAAATCTAAGCTCTGCCACTCCCCATTTGGGTGACTCCAGCCTGTACTTTGGAAAGGGAGCAAGGATTTGCTGAGAACTGTTTTTGTGTCAGGTGCTTCAAATCGATCTCATTTAATCCTTATACCTCAGAAGAAGACATTCATCTTACAAATAAGGAAACAGAGGGTCAGAGCAATGAGGCAGCTTCCCCAGACTGCATGTGTCATAAGGGGTGTGCTGTGACTCCAACATGTGGCAGCCTGGCTCCAGGGACCAGCTGTGTGCATGTCCCTTAGCTCCTCACTAGCCCCAGCTTCCTTTTCTGCAGACTGATGAAATGGAATTCATCATTTGGATGAAACTATATGGAATGTCAATAGATGCAATTATATAAATACTTTTGAATCCACTCTTTTGTTTTCCCTTTTTAAAAATAAGTCATGTGCAGCTTTAGTACTTTGTTAAACCGTAGTAACAAATTCCAAGCAACACTCCTACTTTTCGGCCTTGCTTTCCCATGCCTTTCCTTTTTGACCTCCTGTTCAGTCTGAGTTGCACTGGCCGACTTGCCTCCTAGCTTGTTGCCCTCAGATCCCCAAGCTGCCTGCAGCATGGTTACCTTTGGATGCCCAGGGCACAGGCTGTTCTGCCTCTGCAAAGGGCAACTGGGCTGGGTCCAGGCTACAGGCTCCTGCTCATGAGTGTGTTGGATGCAGTGTCTGGACCCATAACCATCCAGCAGGCACTAGCGACCTGTCAGTTATCTGGAATGGTGAGGCAGACATGTTAGCAGTGGGTTCCAGGGGACCTTTCCACCACTCCAGCCAGGAAGAACAGCTGGCCAAGAGTCTCAACTCTTTTATTCCAAATCCCAGTCGCTGGGCACTAATGGCAGTGGCCCAGGGACAGGCGTCTTCTCAGAGCAGCCCTGGCTTTGTCATTTATCTCTTTGTTGTCTACCCAATCAATCTCTTAAAAACCTACAGATTATACAAAGCCACAGTAATCAAGACAGTTTGGTAATGGCATAAGAACAGACTCATAGACCAATGGAACAGACTGGAGAGCCCAGATATGAACCCAAGCATATATGGTCAATTAATAGGAGCCATGGATATACAATAAGGAAATGACTGCCTCTTCAACAACTGGTGTTGACAAAATTGGACAGCTACATGCAAGAGAATGAAACTGGATTATTGTCTAACCCCATACACAAAAGTAAACTCAAAATGGATCAAAGACCTGAATGTAAGTCATGAAACCATAAAACTCTTAGAAGAAAACATAGGCAAAAATCTCCTGAATATAAACAGGAGCAACTTTTTCCTGAACCCATTTCCTCGGGCAAGGGAAACAAAATCAAAAATGAACAAATGGGACTACATCATGCTAAAAACCTTCTGTACAGCAAAGGACAGCATCAACAGAACAAAAAGGTATCCTACGGTATGGGAGAATATATTTGTAAGTGATACACCCGACAAGGGGTTAACATCCAAAATATAAAAAGAACTCACACACCTCAATACCCAAAAAGCAAATAACCCAATTAAAAAATGGGTGGAGGATATGAACAGAAACTTCTCCAAAGAAGAAATTCAGATGGCCAACAGACACATGAAATGATGCTCCACGTCGTTAATTATCAGGGAAATGCAAATTGAAACCACAATGAGATATCACCTCACACCAGTTAGGATGGCCAACATAGAAAAGACTAGGAACAACAAATGCTGGCGAGGATGTGGAGAAAGGGGAACTGTCCTGCACTGTTGGTGGGGATGTAGACTAGTTCAACCACTGTGGAAAGCAATCTGGAGGTTCCTCAAAATATTCAAAATAGAAATACCATTTGACCCAGGAACTCCACTCCTAGGAATTTACCCAAAGAAAATAACTTCTCAGATTCAAAAGGACATATGCACCCTGTTTATCACAGCGCTACTTACAATAGCCAAGATATGGATGTAACCTAAGTGTCCATCAGTAGATGAATGGATAAAGAAGAGGTGGTACATATACACAATGGAATACTATTCAGCCATAAGAAAGAAACATGCTACCTTTTGCAACAAAATGGATGGAGCTAGAGGGTATTATGCTCAGTGAAATAAGCCAGGTAGAGAAAGACAAGTACCAAATGATTTCCCTCATTTGTAGAGTGTAACAATGAAGCAAAACTGAAGGAACAAAATAGCAGCAGATTCAGACTCCAAGAAGGGACTAGTAGTTGCCAAAGGGGAGGGGTGTGAGAGGGTGAGTGGGGAGGGAGGGAGAAGGGGATTTGTGGGGTATCATGATTGGTGCACATGGTGTGTGTGGGGTCACAGGGAAGACAGTGTAGCTCAGAGAAGACAAATAGGGACTCTGTGGCATCTTACTACACTGATGGACAGTGACTGCAATAGGGTGTGGGGGGACTCAATAATAAGGGTGTATGTAATAACCACATTGTTTTTCTTGTGAAACCTTCATAAGAGTGTATATCAATGATACCTGAATTAAAAAAATGAGAGAAAAAAAAACTACGATTAATATCTCATTTTTCCGCCCTCTTCAGGAACTTGAGGGCCACCTAGTGGAAGGCTTTATTCATAAGGACCAAAGAGAGTTTGGCAGGTTGGCAAAGGGCCTCTTGAAACCATCAGCTGTGGGTGGGGTATAACTGCTGAGACAAGCCCAGGAGAGAGGCGGGTCTCTGCTTCACTGGGACACAGGACAGTTTCCTGACCAATTGCTTAACATTCTCTGGACCACTGTGCTCTGGACCAGCTTTTGCCCACTGTGCGAGATAGGCTGAGTCACCTACTCGCTCACAGGTTCAGTGGCTGAGTGGTGGCTGTTCACAGGGGCCCAGGAATGCCAGGAGGTGAGGCTCTATGGCTGTCACTGGGTAGAGTCAAGAAAACTGCCAAAGTAAGCAGCCTGCTTGCAGTGGGAAGACTCAGAGCCAAGCCTCTAGGGGAAGTTGTGGGGCTTCCCCTTCAAATTTCAAGTGGGAAAACTTCAGCCACTTTGTATAGATTCCTTCAATCCTTTGTTCTAGCCAGGCCCTGACACTCTAGCAAAGGGGCTGAGCCCTTTAGCTTTTGGTGCCCACATGGGACCAAGTGTGACCAGGTAGTACTGGGCAAGTCCCTTCTAGCTGGACTTAGGTTTTCTCATTTAAAAACCGACCTCTCCAGTGCTTCCCAGTGAGGGCCTGTTGTTTTCCTAACAGCAGGTATACAAAGTTAAGATTACCAAATTGCCTTGTGGTGGGGAGAGTGGAAGATGGAAACATTAGGCATTGCCTTCCCCAAATCAGCAGGCAGGGTGTTGAGCCCACTCCTAAAGAGTTGTGGGAATCCCCAGGCTTCCCTCAGGGTTTTCATTCCCCCTCTCCACAATTTCAGAACAAATGGGTTTTCCAATAGAAAAACCAAACCTAAATGCAAAAAATTATTTGTAAGTGGTTGTGGATTGAGTAATATATAAGAAAAAAGCCCAACTTATACTATTTTTAAGTATATTAAGTTGTGGATAAAATAAAAGTTCCTGTGGCCAGGATTCTCACCTGGCCATGGTTGACTAGCTCACTGCACACCTGTGGGCAATACATGGCTGTTGACTCTATATAAAGAGCTCCGCCCAGTGCTCTGGGTGACAGGTGGCACGGCTGCAAGGCTGCAGGAGAGCAGAGCAGAGGCTGGAGTGGTGGCGGCACCGAGGACAGAGGCCCAGAGGACAGCTGTGCGGGACGACTGTGCAGAGAAGCCCAGAGGATGGCTGTGCAGACAGAGAGGCCCAGAGGCAGAGACTGGCTTGCTGGATGCAGACTCGCTCTGAGTGAATGGGATTCTAGTGACTGACCTGCCACCTGTAAATAAAGTTGTGTATAACCCTTTCACCCCAAAGAACGTTTTGCTGTCAATTTCTTTGGTCACACTGAATCCATAGCGAACTTGTCTGGGGCTGAAACCCATTGGCAAGACATAAGTTAACCCCAATTATCCCTTCTTTTTCCAAAGGGGCACCTTCCCAATTAGGTAAATACCAATGGCTCCATATTAGAAACCTGAAGCAGATTCCCCTTCCCTTTCTCGGCCACTTGGTGTGTGAAGACACACGGACAAAGGAGGGAATAACCTTGTACAGGGCCCCGCCAGAGCCGAATGCAACCCTACAGCCCCTGATCTGGGCCACCCTGAGAGGCTGTCTCCCCCTAGCTCCCTGGTGTGATCCAGAGGTTTATCAAGAATGGAAACTAGGGAACTCTAGTTAGTGTCTGAAATGATAGCCTCCCAAATGACACAAATAAAGGTAATCATTAGGGAATCTAACTTGACTGTAAAGCTTCTAAATTAGCAGAAGGAAACATACACTCACATGTGCTGCAAAATATTCTCTACAGAAAAGATAGAAAAGGTGGGGAGAATTAAAAGCTGAAAATATGAGAGAACTTTGAACCAATATAAGCATTATATCAATAAATACGAATGGAATAAACTTACCTATTACAAGAAAGACTTCCCTGCAAGATGTAGTTAGTTAGTGCACTTTCCCACTAAAGCCAATTTGCACCCAGGATATTATGCATCAAACAGTCATAAACAGACACTGAAAGGTAGGTAGAAGCAGGCAGACCGGCTGGCGGCCTCAGAAGCCAGGAACAATACAATGGTGAGGTCCTGGGGTTTTCTTTCTGCCTCATTCATCCAGAACTGAGTGCTGGAGAAGCTGGTAAATCAGAAATATCAATGGCACAGACAGCCCTCCAGAAAACCTGCTCTCTCTGGCCAAAAGACTAGGAAAGGGAGTAGTAAGACAGAAAACTTTGATAATAACTTCTCCAAACACCATGGGGGAAAAAACAAAACTATGGCTTCATCCCCACTTCCATCAGCAAAACGTAAGTAGGGGAACTAGACTTTCACCAGCTGTTACAAGGCACACTGTCCCCTCCCCGCATTGGTCTGGCATTAGAGAAGGTGGAGTGGGGCGCTAGGACTTTCACCACCTTCCAGAGATATGAGTCCTCACCCCATTCTGAAGTGTCAATGGGAGCCACATGGGGAAGCAGTGAGGCCCCCCAGCAGCCAGGCAGGCGTCAGTGTATCAGCGTGGTATCAGCAGTATCAGTGTATTCACTGGGGGGCCTGAGCTCCCACCTGCACTCAGCAGTCCCAAGGCAGCCTTGCCCCTGAGTATGTACAGAGGTCAAGTGGAGACACTGCATTTCTACCTCCACTGGGCAGTAAAGAGGCTCTGATACAATAGAGGATCTAAGTAAGACTCAAGAGTCTCAGAACACAGTACCCAAAGTGTATAGGATACAATCGAAAATCACTTCTTAGAAAAATCTGGACTTCATGAGAAGAGAACAAATACTAATTATAAGGTGCTAGACAGGTTGGAATTATGGGACAAAGAAATTTAAGAAAAAATTTAGATTTTGAAATAATCATGGATTTCACAGGAAGTTAAAAAACATATATACAGGTGGGTCCTATGCACCCAACACCCTGCTCCCCCAGTGATTGGATTTTGCGTAACTAGAGTACAGTATCAAAACCATGAAACTGATGTTAGCACAACTCACAAAGGTGATTCAGATTTCACCATGTATGTATGTACTCATTTATGTGTGTGTGTGTGTGTGTGTGTGTAGTTCTATGCAATTTTGTCACGTGTATAGCTTTGTGCAACTGGCATCACAATCAAGATCCAGAACTGTTCCTTCACCACAAAGCTCACTGGCGCTACCCTTTTATAGCCACCGCCACGCCCCTCCACCCACTCCCCCCACCCCGCCCCCTGCAAACCCTAACTCCTAGAAACCACTAATTTGTTTCCCATGTCTATAATCACATTAGTTCACAAATATTACATAAATGGAATCATTCAGTATGTAACTTCTGGAGATGTTTTTCTTTTTTTCCACTTGGTTAATATCCTTAAACTGTATCCTAGTTGTTGCATGTATCAACAGTCTATTCCTTTTTATTACTGAATAGAATTCCATGGACATACTGGTTTGTTTAACCATTCATCTGCTGAAGGACAACTGGCTTTTTTTTCAGTCTGGGGTTGTCACAAATAAATCAATGAGCGTTTGTGTATAGATTTTGGTGTGAACATGTTTCCATTTCTTGGGGATAAATGCTCAGGAGTGCACTTGATGATTCATATAGTAGTTACATTTTTAGGTTAAAATAATTGTCAAACTGTTTTCCAGAGTGTATTATCATTTTACATTCCCACCAGCAGTAAATGAGTAACCCATCTCTCCTGCATTTTTACCAGCATTTGGTGTCATCACTATTTTTTTTTTACATTTTAATCATTCTGGTAGCAATGTAGTGATATCACATTGTGGTTTGAATTTGCATTTCTCTGCTGGCTAATGATGTTGAATTTCTTTTCAGTGCTTATTTGTCATCTGTATGTCCTCTTTGGTGAAATATCTGTTTATATCTTTTGCCATTTTCTTTTTTTTTTTTTAAATACTGAGTTTTGAGAGTTTTTTGTGTATTCTGCATACAAGCCTTTTGACAAATATGTGGTTTGCAAATATTTTCTCTAAGCCTGAAGCTCGTCTTTTCATCCTCCAGGGCCAGGTGTGCAGAGGCTCTGCGCACTTATCCCCTCCCCATTCTGTTCCTGCTTGGGGGCTGGGATAGAGGCAGGGCTGGGGTCCCGAGAGGTCACGGCTCCGCCACTTTACCTTTCTCCATTTGGGCCTGTCTCCTTCCCCAGGTGCAGGTGGTCTGCTCTACAGTCTTCAGGTGGTTTTCAGGGTTAGTTGTACTTGCTGTATGTTTTAGGTGTGTGTGTAGATTTATTTGTGACATATAAATTTGTCATAGATTTGCTCATAGATTTATTTGTGACAACCCCAGACTGAAAAAAAAGCCAGTTGTCCTTCAGTGGATGAATGGTTAAGCAAACCAGTACGTCCATGGAATTCTATTCAGTAATAAAAAGGAATAGACTATTGATATATGCAACAACTAGGATAGAGTTTAAACATACAGCAAGTGTGTATGTGTTTAGGAGGTTTCTGCCTTGCCTTCCTCTCTGCCATCTTTTTTCCCCCCATCTTTTCATCCATTTAACAGTCTTTCACAGAGCTGTCTGGCCAGTGGGTTTCAGCGCCAGACAAGTTCACTGTGGATTCAGTGAGATTGAAAAAAATGACAGTGGAACGTTGAGGGGTAAAAGGGTTTATACCCACTTATTCCCACGGTGGCAGGTCAGTCACTAGAATGCTGCCCACTCAAAGTGAGTCTGCACGCTGCAAGCCTGTCTCTGCCTCATGGGCCTCTCAGCCCCACAGCCATCTCAGTCTTGGCCCTCCTGCAGCCCTGCAGCCCTGCAGCCATGTAGCCCAGAGCCCTGGGTGGGGCTCTTGATATACAGTCAATAACAACGTACTGCCCACATGTGTGTTGTGAGCAAGCCAACCAGCGCCAGGTGAGAATCCTGGCCATGGGAACCTTCCCATTCTCCACAAGAGCAAACTTTAAAATTTTGATGAGGTCAGATTGGCCAATTTGTCCTTCATGAATCATACTTTTGGTGTCAAGTCTAAGAATTCTTTGCCTAGCCCAATAACCTGATGATTTCCTCCCATGGTTTTCTCTCTAAAAGTTTATAGCTTTACATTTTAAATTTAAGACTGTGATTCATTTTTAGTTAATTTTCATAGAGGTGTGATATTTTGAGTTGAGGCTCATTTCAGTGTCCAGTTGCTCTGGCACCACTTATTGAAAAGGCTATACTTCCTCCATTGAATTGCTTTTTCACCTTTGTCAAGTAAATTGGTGTGGGGAAAATGGAAGTTCCTATGGCCAGGATCCTCACCTGACCCTAAGCTACTTGATGCTGTAACCCTACTGCTAGGCTACTGCTTTCACACCCATAGGCGATAAGCTATTACTGACTGAGTCACTATCTATATCAAGTGTTCTACCCAGTGCTCGTGGTGGAGGCAGGGACAAGGTGGATTACAGACCTGCAGACTGTTGGATGCAGGCATGATTCTAGTGCTCAACCTATTTCTGGGAGAATAAGCTGGGTAATAATCCTTTTACCCCAAGAATGCTCCATTGTCATTCCTCGGTCTCAGTGAGTCCATAATGAACTTGCCCAGGGCTGAAACCCATTGGCAAGACAGTCGGACATATTTGTGTGGATCTATTTTGGGGTTTTCTCTTTGGTTTCACTTATCTATGTGTCTCTCCCTCTGCTAATACCATACTGCCTTGGTTACTGTAGCTCTGCAGTAAGCCTTAGTTTCAGGTAAACTGATTCCTTCCACTTCTTTTTCCAGATTGTTTTAGCTATTCTAGGATCATACCTTTCCATACAAATTTTAGAACAAGTTTGTTGATGTCTACAAAAACAAAATCTAGTAGGGGGTTGACAGGAATTTTATTAAATCTAGAGATCAATTTGGAAAGAATCAGCATCTTTACTAAATGGAATCTTCTAATTCATGAACATAGTATTTATGCCCAGTTTTTAACTCTTCTTTGATTTCTTTCCTCAGCGTTTTGTAAATTTCAGCATATAGATACTGTATGAGTTTTCTTAAATTTATAGCTAGGTTTTTCATTTTATTTGGAGTGATTACAAATGACATTGTGTTTTAAATTTGTTTCCACAAGTGCATTGTTAGTAAATAGAAACACAATTAAATCTTTGTGTGTTGATCTTATATCCTGGACCTACTGAATTTATATGTTAGTTTTAGGATTTTGTGGGTGTTTTGTAGATCCTTTAGTATTTTCTATACAGGCAATAATATCATCTGCAAATAAGGAATTTTATTTCTTCTTTTTCAGTCTGTAAGCATTTTATTTCTTTTTCTTGTCTTATTACACAAGTTTACACAGTAAATAAAGGATTAGAGATTTTAACCCCGACAGCCCGGGTTAGAGTCTTCCTCCCAAGGATGTGCAAGGCCATATTTGAAGAGCTAAAAACTAAAAACAGTTCAAGTGTCCAATAATATGAGATTGGGTAGGTGCTTGCTGATAAGTTTCTAAGGATTCCTGGGCAGCTCTTATGGGAATGAAGTGGATCTGTACATGCTGACATGGAAAGATGTCTACAATGCATTAATGAGAACAAAAGCAACGCACTCAGAGTGCCAACCTTCTGTGTTTAAAAGGTGTATTGTAGAGTGCTGCCAAGAGCCTGTGCGGAGCCTTAGTGAAAATTAGTTACATGAGCCCCCTCTGGGTGTTCACGGTCCCAGGGCATGCACAGAAGGTGCCTCTAAGCCTTCATTTTCTCCTCACCTAAGCACATTAGAGCAGAGTTTATACAGGTAAAGGTAACGTAAGTATATACTGAGAACCTAAACCACCTACCCCATACACAGCTCACTGTCTCCATTAACATGATTTGATTATCCCATTGTCATCTTTAGCATAGCTTTACTATTCTAAGACTTCTGCCAGGAAAATAAATGTATTGTTCATTTCAGAACCTCCTCAAAAGACTGACCAACTAACTCTGCAATAGACAGCATTGATAGTTTACTGTGCAAGAAACTTCTGACACTCTGAACCTCAAAATCTTTGCCTTGCTGCTTTTACCAGTAGTAAACTGGTATTTCATGATCCTTAGCTGATCCTAGTCAAGTCATAGCATCAAAAGCCAGACTTCATATTCTCAGTACAATCTGACTCCCCCTTCCCCCACTGAGTGCTGCCAAGCCTCTCTAGGTGTCTGTCCTAGCAACAGGCCTTGTCAGGAATGTTTGTGGAGCTGGAGCTCAGCCTTTGACAACAGATGCATGCTAGATAGGCATAAGAAGTTTCTGGATGGGATTAATGAAGATTAAGATTGCTTTCCTTTGGGAGAAAGACTGCACAGAGAGCTTTCCACTTTTCATTTGGCACATTTTTACATTATTTTTGCATTATTTGTGCATATGTATTACTTTTTCTACTACTTGAAATGCCAACAGGGGTTATCTGGTAGTAAGATTATATTTTAAAGATATTTTTGGTATTAAAAGTTTTTATAAAAAGAAGAGGCTGTGGTCAAAAACATTAGCTGTCTTTGGTAAGACCTAAAAGTAGCTAGCTTTTTCTTCTGCATTTCAACTTTTTAAAAAGTATAATATACATACAGAACAGTATACAAGTCATAAGTATACAGTATGATGATTTATCACAAACCAAACATGCTCATGCAACCACCACTCAGGTCAAGCAGCAGGTCACTGGCACCCTGAAGCCCTTAGGGGCCTCATCCAGGCACAGTCCCTCCCTTCTCTCCAAAGGTAACCACTATCCTGACTTTTACCATCATAGATTGATTTTGTCTGTTTTTAAGCTTTATAAAAAATGGAAACATAAAGTATGTATTCATTTTCCATCAGATTATTTTTGCAACACATTAAGGTTATAAGATGAAGCTACATTGTTATAAGTACCAGTTTGTTCATTTTCCTTGCTATATAGTATCCCATTGTATAAATATACCACAATTTACTTTTCCATACTGGGTGGGTGGATATTTGGGAAGTGTTTAGGCTAATGAGGAACATTGCTGATATGAACATTGATGTGTATTCTTTTGGTGTTTGTGTGCATGCTTTTTGGATATGTACCTAAGAGTAAAACTGTCAGGTTATAATATGTGCATATCCGATTTTAGGAAATGATGACACACCATTTTTCAAAGTGGCTGTAACTACACTCCTCTGGCAGTGTGTGGGTTCCCATTGTTCTATGTGATCGCCATGTGGTACTGCCAGTCTTTCTAATGGTTACTGAAATTGAGCACCTTTTCCCATGTGTATTGGACATTTAGTTATGGTGGTTCATAAAATGTCTTGTTAAGTGCCTTGCTCACGTTTTTAGGGGGTTGTCAGGGATTTTTGTTGCTGTTTGGGTTCTTTTGGTAGGAGTTCTTTACATATTCTGGATATGAGCCCTTTGTCGGTTGTTAAGTGTTGCAATTATTTTTTCCCACCCAGTGGCTTGCCTTTTCACTCTCTTCATGGTGTCTGTTGAGAAATAGAAGTTCTTTATTACCATTTAATCTGATTCAGTAATATATTCCTTTATGGGTAATGTTTTATGTTTTCTTTTGTTTAAGAACTCTTTGCCTATCTTAAGGTCATGAAGATGTCCTCTTATGTTTCCCTCTGGAAGCTTTATTATTTTACCTTTCACATTTAGATGTACAAAAAACATGGAATTCATTTTGTGTATGGTATTAAGTAGTGGGCAAGTTTACTTTTTAACCTTAAAGGTATCCATTTGTCTATATATACATGAGTTGTTTCCTGGACTTTATATAATTTTATTGTTTTGTCTATCCTTGTACCCATTTCATACTGCTTTACTGTCTCTTTATAGTAAGTCCTGGTATTTAGTAGATGAGTTCTCCCACTTTGTTCTTTCTAAGATTGTCTTGGTCAGTCTTGTTCCTTGGCATTTCGGTATAAATTTACACACAAATACACACACAGTGTATGGGCGTTTTTACATTTACATTTGAATAGCAATTTTTAGTTCTTCTTTTCAAGCCTTGCAATTTTTATTTCTTGAAATCTTATATTGGCTAGGATGAAAAACTACAATGTTGAATATATTCAGGATGATTGACATCCTGGAAGATAATGGACATCCCTGTCCAGAAAGCAACTCCAGGGTGGAAAGCTTTCAATAGTTCACCATTAGAGCATTAGATGATTCTGGCTTTATGCTTTTTAAAAATTGTTATTTATCAGATTAAGGAAGTTTCTTCCTACTTTTCTGTGAGATTTTGCTTATGATTAGATTTTCTTTTTTTTTTAATGGAAAGGATGTTGAATTTTATCTAAGGCTTTTCAAGATATATCTTTTCATTTATTCTTTTCAAATGGTGAATAACATTGATTTTCAAATAGTAAATCAACCATAAGTTCCTGGAATAAACCTGTTTGTCACGTACTTCTTTACATATTGTTGAGCTCAGTTAGCTTTTGTTTGGGAATTTTGCACTGATGTTGATGAATATCTTAGCCTATGGTTGTTGGGCTTTTTTCCTCCTATTATTCTTGTCAAATTTTAGTATCAAGATTATGTTGGCCTTATAAAGCACGTGTAGAGTGTTTTTTTTTCCCTTTGGAAACATTTGTGTGATACTTGTGTTGCAGTTTGAGCTTGTTCTCTGGTTCTTGTCACCGCCACAGCAAAGTCTTGTCCCTGCGCAACACGGAATTCAAAGGCAGAGACCCAGTAGTGAAACAGAGTGAAAGTTTTCTTTGAATACACGCCAAGGGAGGAGCAGGCAAGGTAGACAAAAGCAACGAACTCTTAGGGGAGGGTCTGTTTCTCCTGACCTAGCTGGGAGGCGCCTCTTTAATTGACAGGGTGAGGTCATTTGATTGACAGTTCTAATTATACAGCCTTTCCTTTTGTCTTTTCCCAAAATGCACACAGAAAAGCTCATGGGGGTGTGGGGTGGAGAGCAAAACAGCAATTTTATTTTAATGAGATCATGATGCGGTGTGGTTTGGGCGGTTCTTAGTTTTGTTGGATTGAGCCTGTGTTGAGACCTACTTAGGACGGGTTTAGCCTGGTTCCCATACGCAACAAGGTATCTCCCTGCAAACTCTTTGTTATCCTCACAGAGGGCCCCCTACCTGGGTAGAGTTTGACCTTTCGTTATCCTCACAGAGGGCCCCGTACTTGGGCAGAGTTTGACCTTTTGTTATCCTCACGCGGGCTCCCCTACTTGGGCAGAGTTTGGGCAGATCTTTCCTTGAACCTATCTTCCCTTCCCCTGGCCGCTTATGTTGTGTCAGACACTTGTATTAATTCATCCTTAAATACTGGAAGAATTCACTGGATAAGCTATCTGGGTCTAAAATTTTAAATTTTAGACTTTATTTTTTTATATAGATGACTATTTAGCTATTTGTTCTTGTGCCCATTTTGACAAGTTGTATATTTCTAGGAATTTATAGTTTATTTACATTTTCCAATCTATTGACATAATAATACCCTATTATCATCTGTTCAATAGATCCTTTTCATTCCAAATATTGGTTTTTATCTTTCTTGTTCAGTACTGACAGGATTTTATGAAGTTCTTCTTTTAAACTTTTGGCTTATTGATTCTATTACATGTTTATTTTCTATTTTTAAAATTTCCCATCTTCCCTTTTTTGAGACAGATCATTGATTTTCATGATTTTTCTTAATTTATAAAAGCTTTTAATATTATAAAATTTCCTCTAAATTTGTCATTAGTTGGATTCCACATACATTTTATTAAAATTCAGTTTAAAATGTTTTATTTCCATTGTGATTTCTTCTCTGCCATGTAGGTTATTTAGAAGTGCATTGCTCATTTGAAAAATATATGGTGAATTTTCTATTTATCTTCTTGTTATAGATTTCTAGTTTAATTTCATTGTGTCAATGATCATACTCTGTGTGATTTAAAGCCTTTGAGATGTTTTGGGATTTGCTTTAAGTCGCACATCATGTAGTCAATTTGGGCAAATGTTCCATGTGCACTTGAAAAGACTGTGTCGGTAATTGCTGAGTACAGTGTTCTGAACATGTCAATTAGGTCAATTTTGTTCATTTCATTGTTTAAATTTTCTATATTCTTACTGCTTTTTGGTCTGCTTGTTCTATCAGATACAGAAAAGTATATTAAAATCATTATGACTTTGTAACTCCTTTAATTTTGTGAAGTTTTTCTTAATATATTTTAAAGCTATATTGCTTGGTGTATACAGATTTAAATTTTTTATATCTTCTTGGTGGATTGAGCCCTTTCACTGTTATGAAACATTCCTCTTAATGTCTCCTAGTTCTTCCCGCCTTTGTCTGATTTGAGAACAGCTATGTGAGCATTTGAGGGGATGGGATTTGCCTGGTATACCTGTCTCCATCATTTTACTTTCAGGTAGCTCTGGGAGGAGGGTGTTTCTATCTCCAGGCAAGTTCACCATGAATTCAGTGAGACTGAATAACCACAAGGGAAACTTGGGGATAAAAAGAGGCCCTTACCAAGCTTTATTCTCACTGGGGCAGGTCAAGTGCCAGAATCCCATCTCCATCTGTGGCCCAGCTCCAGCCTCTGCTCCCCAGGAGCTGCCTCCACTCACGGCTCCATCTCCACGCCTCCCTGCGCTCTGCTCTAGACTCCCTTCTCTCTTTCTAGCCTGGGGCTCAGCTGCTTCCCTCTCTCCTGCTTCCCGTGGCCTTCCTCTCTGGCTCTCTGCTTCTGCTTCTGGCTCTGCTCTAGGACGTAAAGCAGTGTCAGCCATAAGCAGCTTACTGCCAACAGGTGCGCAAGTAGGTGCCTGTGCAGCAGGCTAAGTATCACCTCATTGCATGTATACAAAGGAGATTAGAATTACACTTCAACACTTCTTTTTACTCATATTTATAGTATATCTCTCATAAACAGCATATAGTTGGGATCTTCTAAAATCCAATCTGTACTCTTCATTTTTACATTGGATGTAATTACAGTGTTTTCTATTTGTCTTGTTTTTATGTTTCCTTTTCTCCTGTATTACTTTTTTTGGATTAAATATTCTGTATCACTGCATTTCCCCATCTATTAGTATATGAAACTGCTAATAGGAATAAAAACGGGGGAGGTCACACTGAATCCTGACTGCTCTTCTTCAGAAACACCTGGACTTGGTTAAAAATGATGTGTTCTCATCCCAGAAGTACTGTATCATGATGTGGAGCAGGCCAAAGGCAAGACATAGATAATTCTTTTTTTTTATTATTAAGGTATCATTGATATACAATCTTACGAAGGTTTCACATGAGCAACATTGTGGTTACTGCATTCACCCATATTATCAAGTCTCCCCCCACCCAATACCCCATTGCAGTCACTGTCCATCAGCGAAGTAAAATGCTATAGAGTCACTACTTGTCTTCTCTGTGCTGTACTGTCTTCCCCATGATCTATCTATATTGTGAGTGCTAATTATAGTGCCCCTTAATCCCCTTCTCCCTGCCTCCCCACCCTCCTCCCTACCCCTCCCCTTTGGTAACCAGTAGTCCCTCCTTGGAGTCTGTGAGTCTGCTGCTATTTTGTTCCTTCAGTTTTGCTTTGTTCTTATACTCCACAGGTGAGGGAAATCATTTGGTACTTGTGTTTCTCCACCTGGCTTATTTCACTGAGCATAATACCCTCTAGCTCCATCCATGTTGTTGCAAATGGTAGTTTTTGTTTTCTTCTCATGGCTGAATAATATTCCATTGTGTATATGTACCACATCTTCTTTACCCATTCATCTGCTGATAGACACTTGGGTTGCTTCCATTATCTTGGCTATTGTAAACAGTGCTGTGATATACATAGGGATGCATATGTCCTTTTGAATCTGGGATCTTGTTTTCTTTGGGTAAATTCCTAGGAGTGGAATTCTTGGGTCAAATGGTACTTCTCTTTTTAGTTTTTTGAGGAACCTGCATATTGCTTTCCACAATGGTTGAACTAATTCATGTTTGCACCAACAGTTCAGGAGGGTTATCCTTTCTCTGCAACCTCACCAGCATCTGTGTTCCTAGTCTTTTCTGTGTTGGCCATCCTAGCTGGTGTGAGGTGATATCTCATTGTGTGTGATTTTAATTTGCATTTCCCTGATAATTAGTGATGTGGAGCATCTTTTTATGTGCCTGTTGGCCATCTGAATTTTTTCTTTGGAGAAGTGTCTGTTCAGATCCTCTGCCATTTTTTGTTAATCAGGTTATTTACTTTTTGGGTGTTGAGGCATGTAGGTTCTTTATATATTTTAGATGTTAACCCCTTATTGTGTAAGACATAGGTAATTCTCATGGATAGCCAGCTGAACCATCAATCTAGGCCCTATTTCTTCCTCCACCTTTTTGGGGTAGTACAATAAAATGAGCTGAAGAAATATATATTTGGTCTCCAAGATGACCAAAATATAATTCTCAGGCATATTTGGTCTTCACCCATAGTTTCCTGAAAATGCTTCAGAGACATTAAGGTCAAATGGGTGTCTTGTTAATGTTAGTGGAGAGTCTTTTGCACTCTACCCAAGGGCTGGTTGCCAGAGGCACTGAACACGTGATTCAAGGGTAGAAACTCTCAGTACCTAGTCCCCAACCCTGGGAGGGGAGAGAGCCGAGGGAATCAGACAATGGCCAATGATTTAGTCAGTCATGACCATACAGTGAAGCCCTCTCAAAAACCCATGGGTAGAGCATTTTGCTCAGCTCTCCGTCTCTCTCATTTGCCCCTCTTCCTCTCTCTCTCCCTCCCACTGCCTCCCACCCCCACCATTGTGCTTGCCTTGCCACCTCGTGCCGCCAAGACAAGGCCCCAAGCTCCACAAGGACAGAAGCTCCCATATTTGGGAACTTGCCCTCTATGTATCTTCATCTGGCTGTGAACTTGTATCCTGTATGGTATCCTTTATTAAATTGGTAAACATACATTTTCCTGAGTTCTGTGAGCCGCTCTGGCAAATTAGTCAAATCTAAAGGGGAGGTTGTTGGAACTTCCAATCTGTAGCTAGTTGGTCAAAGCACAGGAAACAGCCTGGGGCTTTGGTCTGGCATCTGAAGTGGGTGGGGTGAGGTGAAGGGCCGTCACCCAGCCTTCGTGAGTCTCCGTATCAGTAGGTGTTTCCAAGGGGTGGAGAGTAGTCCATCTCTGTATGGATAGGTGATTACATAGGGGAACGAGGGCATATCTGGGCCCGAGAGGTTGCATGAAGTCCCTTTTTGGAGGTGGGTCATCACAGACACTGGCGAGCAGAAGTGTTGACGGCTTGTAAGCAATAAACAGATCTCTCCCACTTTATTTCTCCCTTTGACTGATTTTGGTTTCAAAGGTAATTTGCCCTGGGCTGGGAAAGTATTTCCCCCCCCAGAGTTACAGTCAGTCCTCTTTCTTAGCACTTAGTGCCTTGTGCCATGGGGCCCAGATGTCCTAACCCAGGTTAGACCCGTGCCCATGGGTGTCTTTCTGTCTACACTATGCATAGCCAAGAGGCTCAACCGAGTCAGGCCCACCCCACTACCTGGTGTTTGGTGTCTAGTACCCCAAGGCGAGTAGCCCTAGCATCCCAACTTGGCTTTGTTCTTCATATTGTGTCCTCTGATCCCTGGCAAGGCGTTTTAAGAGGACTGGCAAATCTGTTTCCACTACTTGTTGAGAGCAGTAATGATCTCTAAGAAGCCAAGCAATGTGTGTGTGGAATCTACTCAATCACCATGCAGGCTCGATTCTGTCCTTGTTTGCTGTTTTTGTTTTATTGTAAGTCATTAGCATTACAATAATATTGATGGCATGATGGGCTGCATTTTTTTAAAGTCATCTGGCATAGTATGAGCCCTTGTTCCCTGTAGAAAGAGAGGTTACTTTTAAAATTCACCTCAAAAGTCCTAAAGAATGATACAAAAATGCGTACCTACCTCTGAAGAGATGGTTTAATGCTTCCAACCATATCAGAGATAGTTGAAGTTGGCTTATCAATTTTATCAACATTCAAATATGAAAAAAAGAGGAGGATAGAGCAGCAAATAAACAATTTGTACCTTAAGCAAGAAGATATTTGGTACAAAGACCAAAATAAATCAAGGAACATGTAGTCTGTAAACTGGACACACAAAAAATAATATCTTGGTGATATTCCTCCACCAAAAACAATACTAATATTAATCATTTTCAACAGCTATGTCTTGAGTGGAGGCATTTCAGACTTATCATATAACACCTATGTCATTCAACTCATAAAAGCAATATGCAGAGAAAATTTGACACATTTTTCTGTTGTTTTAATGATTCCTCAAAATGGGTTTTTTTGGGGAAAAGAATTCTGAAGGGTTTTTGGGTTTGGTTTTGGTTCCTGAAGGTTTTAGAAACACCTTTTTATTAAAAATCAGACAATGCAGGCACCTTTACTCTGTGCAGTGTCCTTCCTGCCCTGAGAGCCACAGCCCTCATCAGTGGAGCCTGTGTGCCCACAGTCCTGGCACCCACGTGGCTTTATAGTACGGGTCCTGAGCAAAACAGGAGGTACGTGGAAAATGTGACCCAAATATATGAGATAATGGGCAAGAAAGAGAGTGCATGTTCTGCTCTGGCTCTTTCTCTGCAAGCGTCTGCCTCTCCTCACTAGGCAGAAACCTGAAAAGCTTCTGAGGTCTGCTCTGTATCCTGGGCTGGGGACATGTGCCCTCCAGGAGCTGGCTGCTGGCCCACCAGACCCTATCTGTGCTCCCAGAGAGGTAGGTGGCCCAAGGAGCTATCATGGACTCTAGCACCTGCCCTTGAGCATTTCTTAGGGGTGTTTCCAGCCTTTCGCTGTGCTGTTTTACTGTTAGGCGGTGTGAGTGGAGAGCAGAGATGAACCAGCATCCCATCCTCTTTCTGTTGCCAAGATTTCTTTTTGGTCTGGCGCTTACACACGTTATGTCCCAGAGGTGCAGGCTTCCTGGATAATGAGAGCTCAGTGATCATCCTGCCCTGCATGGGACTCCCCCAGAGAGGCCCCAGGTGGCCCCTGCAGCTGCCTGGGTAGCTCTGTTGGTCCAGAGAAGAGGCTTGCAGCAGCAGGGAAGCTTCCCTCTTTGAGGGGATACCAGTGAGGGACCAGTGAAAGGAAGAAGGAATGGGATGAACCTCCCACCCCTTGGCCATGGGGCCTGAGGGAGGAGAATCAGGGGAAATTTGAGCATCACCCTTGGGGAGCTCACAAATAAATAGCTATCAAATAAAATGGAAAGAGCCTCCTGGGAATTTCATTTCCAGGTATCTCCAGACACATTTCAAGGGAATTTTTTAAGACTGTGCCCTTTGCTCAGGCCTGTTCAGTGCTGGGTTTAACCAGGTTTCTGTCTCTCAAACAGAGCTGGAACCACAGTGAAGAGAGGGTCAGATAACAACAGCACCACAGTTGACAGTACACACTTTCACTTCTATTATTATCTCATTTGAACCTTACTCCAACCCTTTGAGGTAGGCTGGGCAGGTGTTATTATCCCCATTGGAGAGATGAAGCACCAAGACTTAGAAAAAAACCTACCCACGGCAGGAAGTAGCCCATGGGCCCCGGAAGCCCGGTCTCCTGCTTTGGCCCTCCTGCCCCTGTTCCATTGCCACCTCTAACTCATGTTTGGGAAATGAGTTGCTGCCTGTGGTCAAATACACCTGGAAAGAATAATGTATCACTTCTCAAACCATCCAGAAGATGGGCAAAGTGGGAAGGCGAAAGGCCTACACGTGAGCTCCTGGAAAAGCCGAAAATGTCCAAGCGCACGAATGAACACAGTTGAACCAAAACAGTTCTCTGGAGAAATCTTTGAAATCTTTGACCAGTTTGAGTTCTAACTGCAGTGAAATCCACGGGGATGCTTACATTGAATATTTTAACACAACAACATTTTGTTAAATACATCTTAGGGAGGGGATGGGGGGTGGTTAGAAAGAGGGAAAAAAAGGCAGGATGTGGGGGCCCTGTGGCTCCCGTAGGCCACAGCGATGGTGGGGGGGAGCATTTCCGGCTTCCAGCAGCCCTTGGAGTGCACTGCGCCCCGGGAGCTACGTGGGCTTCAAACTAATGGCCCTGCTGCCCGTTGGGAATGAGGTTCCTGCGGGCACCAAGGCCGTTCTTCAAAGAGTCTCTGCCTTTGCCTTCGGCGGCCTCTTCCTTTCCTTCCTCCTCTTCCTCTTCATCCTCACCATCACTCCTCACATCCTGGATGTCCTGAACAAAGGGAAGAATGGACTGCGAATGACAACCTTCCAGGAAAAGTCTTGAGTGAATAAGCGAACAAATGGGCCCAGTTTAGAGATAGGGCCCCTTTCAAAGAAAACCCAATAGTCAAACAAACAAACATTTATCAAGACGGAACATATCATGGGCCATAAAACAAAACTGAACAAACTTCAAATCATGCAAAGTATGTGTTTCAGGTCATAATGGAGTTAAGCTAGAAGTCAATAACCAAAAAATAATAGGATAATCTCAAAACCCTTGGAAATTAAACACATAAATAATCAATAGATCAAAGAGTAAGTCTAAGGGATATTAAAAAAGATTTTGAACTAAAATGAAAATGTAATATTTGAAATTTGTTGAATGTAGCTAAGACAGTGCTTGCAAGGAACTTTATAGCATTAAATGTTTATAGTAGAAAAAAATGAAAATCTCAAATAACTTGAGCTCCCACCTCAAGAAGCTAGAAAAAAGAAGAGCATAAGCCCCACACAAGCAAAAGGAAGGAAAAAAATGAAGAAATCAGTGAAACTGGTAACAGAAAAAGAATAGGAAAAAAATACAAACAAAATCTGGTTCTTTGAAAAGATCCATGAAATTGATAAATCACTAGTAAGATTAACAAATTAAAACTGAGGGAAGACACAAATTACCAGAATATAAAAAGGGGATATAACCATTCATGCTGCAGGTGATACAAAAATATTAACAGAATACTACAAACAACTCTATGTATATGTATTTGACAACTCAGATGAAATGGACCAATTCCTCAAAATCAAAACCTACAAACTACCAAATTTCATCCAAGATGACATAAGTAACCTGAATAATCATGTAGCTATGAAAGAAATTTTGTAGTTAAAATCTTCTTTAAAAGAATATCATCAGGACTAGATTGTTTCACTGACAAATTCTATGAAACATATAGAAGAACTAATACCAAATTTCTACAATCTGGTACAGAAAACAGATGCGGGAATACTTCCCAATTTATTTTATGAGCCCAGAATTACCTGATACCAAAACTAAAGAAAGTATAAAGAAAAAAAAACAACTACAGGCCAATGTCTCTAATGAACATAAACATAAAAATCCTCAACAAAATATTCCAAATCAAACCAGCAATATATAAAAATAATATATCACAATGATGTGGGATTTGTCCCAATAATAAAAGGCTAGTTCAATATTTGGTAATCAATGAATATCCATAAATTAATAATCTAAAGAAGGAAAAAATAGATGATTTATCAATTGATGTAGGAAAATCATGACAAAATTCAACATCCTTTCATGATAAAAAGTTAAAGCTTCTCAGCAAAGAAGGAATAGAAACTAACATCAGACTTAATGATAATAACTGAATTTTTCTCCCTAAGATTAGGAACAAGTCAAGGATGTCCACTTTCACTACTCCTATTCAATATTACATTAGAAGTCCTAGTTAATGTAATAAGGCAAGAAAAAGAAATAAAGGACATACAAATTGTAAAGAAATAAAAGTGTCCCTATTTGCAGATGACATGATTATCTATGTAGAGAATCCCAAAGACTCTACCAAAAAACTCCTAGAATTAGTAAATGAGTTTAGCAGTAAAGGCTGCAGGATACAAGGTCAGCATACAAAATCACACACACACACTCACACACAATCTTGATTTTAAACACTAACATAGTAGGCTGAAAGATGTGCTCAAAGATACTAGGTCCTAATCTCTGGGACCTGTGAATATTAACTGATATGGTAAAATTTTTGCTGATATGATTCAGTTAAGGATCTTCAGGAGATTTTCCTGGATTATCCAGGTGAGGCCTAAATACTATCACAAGTGTCTTTTAAGAGAGGCACATGGAAATTCAGAGGGGAGGCAATATGAAGACAGAGGTAGATACTGGAGTAATGCAGCTACGAACAGTGAATGCAGGCAGACACCAGAAGTTGGAAAAGTGGAAGAACAGGTTCTCCCCTGAAGCCTCTGCAGGTAGTGCAGCCCTGCCACACCTTAATTTTGGTTCAAAACTGATTATAGACTTCTAGCCTCCAGAACTGTAATAGAATAAATTTCTGTTGTTTTAAGCCACCAAGTTTGTGGTAATTTGTTACCACCATGACAGGAAACTAACATGACTATCAATGTCCAAAAAAAAACTGAAATTTAAAAATCAGTAACAGTTACAATAGTTTCAAAAAGTAAAATAATAAGGTACAGACCAAACAAAGCATGCATAGGATATCTGTGTAAAACTTACAAAACTCTGATGAAAGAAATCAAAGATCTAAATAATTGGAGAGACATATTATGTTCATGAGTTGGAAGATTCAACAGAGTAAAAAATGTTAATTATATCCAAATTGATCTATATTCCAAACAATACCAATTAAAATCTCAGCAAGATTTCTTACAGATACAGACAGCTAATTCTAAAATTTATATGGAAAAGCAAAGGAACTAGAACAGCTAAAGCAATTCTGAAAAAGAAGATAAAATTGGAGAGCTCAATCACCCAATTTTAAGAGCTACTTTAAAGTTTCAGCAGTCAAGACTGGGTGCTATTTGCAAAGGGGTAAACACATAGATCAATGGAATAGAATAGAGAATCTAGAAATAAACCCAAACAAATATGGCTAATTGAGTTTTGACAAAGGCACGAAAGCAATTCAATGAAGGAAGTATAGTCTTTTCAACAAATGGTGTTGGAACAGTTGGCAAAAAAATAAACTTGGACCTAATGTCATGACTTATACAAAAGTCAACTCAAACTGGATCACAGATCTAAATTAAAACTATATAACTTTCCAAAGAAAATCCATGACCTTGGGTTGGGTGATGATTTCTTAGACATGGCACAAAAATGCATACTCCATTAAAAAAATTGATAAACTGGACTTCACCAAAGTTAAAAACTTTTGTTCTCTGAAAGACACTATTTAGAGAATAAAAAGAAAAGCTGCAAACTGGGAGATAATATTTTCAAATCCCATATCCAACTGCATGCTTAATAAAGAATTTTCAAAATCAACAATAAGAAAAAAATCAGTTAAAGTGGGCAAAAGATATAAAAATAGACACTTCAAGGAGGATACATGAAATGTCTTATAAACACATGGAAAGGTGCTCAATATCATTAGCCATTAGGAAAGTGTGATGAGATACAACTAAAAGCCCATTAGAATAGTTAAAATAAAAAACACTGACAGTACCAAGTGCTGACAAGGCTGCAGAATAACTGGAAGGAATTCATACATTGTTGATGGAAATGCATAATACTACAGACACTATGGAAAACAGTCTGACAGTTAAAAAGTAAAACATATATTTACTGTATGTCTCAGCAATCCCACCCCTATCTACCCTAGAGAAATAAATGTTATGGTCACACAAAAACAAATGTGTTTAACAGCTCTATTCATGTTTACCCCCAAATGGAAGCAACCCAAATGTTTTCAACTAGTAAATGGATAAACTATGGTATATCCATACAATTAAATACTACTTACCAATAAAAAGGAATAAACTATCCACATTCATAAGAAGTTGAATGAATCTCAAAGGCATAATTTTGAGTGAAAAAAATTTAGTTTCAAAAGATTACCTACTATATGACATATTAATGTCATTTATATGATATTCTTGGAAAGACAAAACTATAGGATGGAGAAGAGATGAGTGGCTGCCAGGAAGTAGGGTCGGGAAAGGAATCACTTGGGTAATGGAGTTGTTCTGTATCTTGATTATGCTGATGGATACATAAATCTATGCTTGTGTTAAAATTCATAGAACTACATACCAATAGAAAAAAGTTGATTTTACTGATGATGTTTAAAAATAAAAAAAGTACTTCTTTTTAGAAAGCAAACACTATGTAAACATTTGCTAAGTAAAGTATTACTCATGGGCATTTTGGTTGTCAAAAGATATTTTTACTATTTGCCATTAGAATGTTTTCTATTTTCTTTAGAAAGGGATGCCTTCCATGACAGCTCTTAACTGAGAGGGATGCTTCTCTCCTCTCATGGTGTTCTGGAAGGAATTCTGTGAGGAAAAGTCCCAGAAGAATAACACTGCCCCCGAGGAAGGGAGACGGAATTGCTACAGACCGGACTTGTTTGCAAAAGAAAAACAACAGCATGAATTATTAAAACAATACTGAGAACTCAAGCTCTGGGCAAGGCAGTGTTGGAAATGACCCCTCACCCTCTGAGCCAGTTTGCAATCATGTCTATTAAACCCAGACTAGAAAAGAAAATAAAAAAGAAAGGTGGAGGCTATTTACTCTCACATCATTTTTCAAGATGACATCCGTAACCATACAAGTTCCATTTTCCTTTCGTGACCTGCAGACTAAAGCTGACCACCTCCAGAGATTCTCAGGGTATATGTAACCGAATACCTCCTCTGTGGACAACCTTCATGCAAATGTGGCTTTTGAAAAAAAAACCAATGTGCACATATTTTGCTGGCTTACTCACAGAAATATAACTTGATGGGCTCTTCTCTGTACATTCTGCTCCTTTCCACAACAACCCAATAAAGGTTTCAAAATAAACAAGGCTTGCTATAAACATTACGGAATAAACTTGGCATCTCATCAGTTAAGATGCAACAGCGAAGGGCAACCGTTTTATATGTTGGGAGCTGGGATCAGAAGTGCTCCTCCTACAACACCCTCTGCGGATGGAGTCTGTCAGGAAAGGGCCAGGCGTGGCTAACATTGACTTTCATGGATGGGCCTCCTTTCCCTTCCTCAAAAGATTTTTGTAGGGAACAAGAGAAATCTGAATCAGAACAAAGAAAATAATTTGTCTCCAGAAAAGCAGACTAGCTCTTCTTGCCCATTTCTCCAGGACGTGAAGACTTGCTTTAGCTGAGAAATACACTAGTTCTTGAGGATACTCTCCACGGCTCTAATCTGCATCCTCTAGAATCCAGTCCTGGATCATAAGGGGCTTTTTGGAAATGTATGGCATCCCAAAGGTTGGGAAGCACTACTGACTTTTAGTGAGCAGTGGTTAGGGATGCCAGATACCCTACATTGCGCCTGATGCGTAAATGTCCTGCCAGACCTGAGTTTAGGCAAGACCCTGTTTATAATTATCCAAGCCTAGAATCTAATTCCATTTTTCATTCAAGCACAATAATTCCCGCATGGTTTTAATATATTCTCAATTTTCCAGGAATGTAACTATGTACATAAATCAAGGAAAGACTATACGTTGTTCTGTTCAGAACTTCATAATATCAGAAAACCGTCAGTGATGACAACACTACCCATGGCATTTGAGTCCCCTGCATGACATGCCTGGGTCAGTCTGTGCTTGCAACTGCCCCACTGGAGTCTACATATAAGCAACATAGCATCTGTTGACCTCAGTGTGTTCCTTAGTATGTGCCAGTATGCACACGTTACACATGAAATACATATTTTATCAGAAATGTCTTTCATCATTTCTTTTTTAGTACAGTTTTGGCATGATAACGCTTTTTAAAATTATGGTTATAGGTGAGTTTTATTATCTAGGAATTTAATTTCAGACTAGTGGGTGTGGGTCCAATAGGATGGAAAAGCACTGCCCCAGAGGGTGGATCAAGCTCAGAAAGGATTTCCTGGGAATGAGAGTTTGTTAGATGGGTGTATAGGTGGTTGCGTTGCACACTATGAAACTTGAAGAGTATAAATTGGGAATGGTGTGGTATTCAAGTATTAACAAAACCTCACATTATATAGAATTTTATCTTGTACATACCATCTGTAATATAACAGTAACAGCAATGAAACGGGATTTTTTTTTCATTGCCCTAAAAAGCATCTGTGCTCTACCATTTACTCCCTCCCTCCCTCCCAACCCCTGGCAACCACTAACCTTTTTAATGCCTTCATGGTTTTGTCTTTTCCAAAATGTCATGCAATTGGAATCAGAGAGTATGTAGCCTTTTAAGACTGGCTTCTTTCACTCAGTAATATGCATTTAAGTTCCCGTCACATCTTTTCATAGCCTGAAAGCTCATTTCCTTTTATTGCTGCAGAATACTCCATTGTCTGGAGGATCCACAGCTTGTGTACCCATTTGCCTACTGGAGGACATCTTGGTTGCTTCCAAGTTTTGGCAATTAAGAACAAAGCTGCTGTAAATCTCCACATGCCAGGCACTGGCCTAAGCAGTTAGTACTGTTGGGCAGAAAAATAGATATGAGCAGGTGGAGGAAGAATAAGGTCAATAAAGCCCACTAAAAGGGACTCAAAAGAGTTAACTAGATAAAATTAGAGAGCCAGGAAAGACTCACTGAGTTAATGAGTTAATCAGCTGAAGCTCCAAAGGCCACGAGCAACTTGGAATGTCCGGATATTCCCCAGATAAAGAAAAGTATCTGAGCGCAGCCCATGTCTTCACTGTATCAATTAGATCAGGCCAGGGTAAGATTTAGTTTAGCCTGCTAAAAGGCCCAGCTTACTCTTTAACTTATGTGCTGTTTTTCCCTCTTTTTCCTATCCCTTAATCAAGTAATTTTGCAACCAGGACAGGAGACAGACCTCGGATGTGTAAATAAACCTATGTGGACAAAGAATGCCAGGATCCAGATCAACACAGTTACCTAAATAACCCTATTCTTAAGACAAAACTCCAAAGGTATTATAAATCACCTATATACATCATGCCTTATGCCAACTCCTACCTAAAAAGCCCTATAAAAACCCAGACCCTAAACCCTTAGGGCACGTCTTCTCTGAGGTTGCCCAGACTCCTCTTTCTTTGAGTGTGCACCTTTCTGCCTTAAACTAACTTCTCGCTGCTCAACGTGTGACGTTTTGTCTCTGCCCTCTTCTAGTGTAAGTGTCCTTGTTACTTTGCTATTTCATTCTGTCCTGCAGACTGAAGTTCAAGTCTCACTCTGCCTCTGTCCTATTTCAGATAAGAAGGAGGGTCTGATGAGAGCTCTGATTTGGACTGCAAGCTCCCGTTGCCTGGGTGACCTGGAAGTGAACTGCAGCTATACGATCATGCTCTTTAGTAGCTTGCCCAAAAGTCTCCTTTTTTTGCTTCTGGGAAGCTCTGAGAACATAATCTCTCTCCATCCAGTGCTCTGTGGCTCCCCCAGATTCTGGGATGGTAGGGACTCAGTTCCCATGCCATGCAGGTCCAAACGTACACTGGATGCCAGGTGACACTGGTTTTAGGAGTTGGCAGGGGATGTGCTCCATGCAAAGCAGCAGTTCAATGAACTTCCCTTCTCTCTCTGTTCTTCCTTACCCTTTGTTACCTGCACGGCAGTGGCTATTCCCTGCTACTCTTACTTTAATGAATTCCTTCCTTACCTTGCACTCTGACTTCCCTGTGTCTCTGAACTGAATTCCTCCCCAACAGTATGAACACTGACGTTTCCTCCTCACAGCAACCCTAGGACATTAGCACCATACTTTTTACTTTAAGAGAGGAAACTGAAGCTCAGAGAGGTTAGGTAACTTTTGCAAAGCCACACAGCTGTGAGACACAGACAGGATGAAAACCCTGATCTAGGCTAAGACACCTTAAACCACATTGCTCTGCAGACCTCTGCTGGAGTCATCTGCATGAATACTTGGAAAGACGGGGCACCCAGGAGGCAGACATCCAGTTCTGCTTGAGGGCGGTTATCTGTATAAAAAAGGTCTGTTTCTTCTCTGCTTACTAAGCGGAGCACCACCTGTCTCTTCATACCTTCTCATCCTGTTCTGACTGCCCTTGGTACTACCAGGACCAAATAATAGTCATAGAACCTGAAATAATGAAAATCATCCCTAATTAGTTATTTTAATTATGTGAGACAAACATTGACATGTTTTATTCTACTTTATTTCATTAAAAAAATGACGGTAGAGATCTCCAAAACTGATTTGGTGACATGTTAATGATTGCAACCCAGTTTGAAAAACAGTGGCTGAACTATGCTAGAAAAAAAATGAGGCTTTTCTAATCAGACAGAATCAGAAAAGTTTAAGATATAAACACCAATCCATACTCTGCAAAGCACCTTTTCACAACTGCAAATCTTTCCCAATAATTGCAACACCTTAGAAATCTAAAACAAGTCAAGCTTGCTCAAGCAGAACAAGGAATCTGCATACTTGCTAAAAGGTCAAACTGCAGTGTTTTCTGGAACACTACCTGTCTGCTTTGATGGAATGCCAAGACTCTGCTTGCACAAGCAGCAGTCAGTCCCTCTGGAATTAGCCAATTTCTTTTCTTGCACAGCCCTTCCCTTTATTGTTCTCTGTATACCAGCACCCCAGGCTTCCCTATTGGTGGTCCACTTGGCTAGTAGAACTCATGCAAATCGTTGGCTCTGAGCCCCCCCATAAATCATTAAAGGCTCAAGAAAATACATGCATAAAGCGGGATCCAAAGCCTTGAAAGAGTGAAGGGTGGATCTGGGCTTTGGTGGCCAAAGGGCTGCAGCTGCTTAGTTCAGGGTTCTCACGGTGCCAAAGCATATGGTGGCACATGTGCCACCATGACCTGCTCGACAGCTTCCCCTTGGTGAAGGCTTTAGCAGCCACAGTTACAGACAGCACATTCCTGCTCTGGTAAGTTTAGCTGACTACCTTTCTAGAACTAGCAAAGGTATCTAGTATTCAACTAAACATTTCTCAGGAGCAACCCGGGTCCTCTAAAACACATTATGAACAATAGCATTCATTCAGTTGGAAGTGGCTGAGTAATTTTTGCAAGGTCTTTTGAGTCCTGCACTTCCCCGCCAGCAATTCCCTTTGGTCATACAAAGTGACCATGGAAAGAATGAAGAGCAAGTGACTCGTGAAGGAGACACCTAGTTGCTAGTCTAAACCAGGGCTTTGGAGCCCCCACATCGCTACATGGCACCCATCCTGGCAAAAGGTCATCTGCTAGGCCTCCAAGAGTGCTGAGAAGACATGAGCTTGAGGATGGGGTCGAAGTCCCAGACACCGTGGAGGGAGACCCGCCCTCAGCCTGAAAGCAGCCCAGGTACTGGGAGGACTAGAAAACCCTGAAACTGGTTTCCAGTGACCTTCCCTGGATTAAACTCATGTGGAGGTCATGATTCTCCTTTGGAAGGTGTGTTCGAGGGGCAGGGGGGACTCAACCTGAACTGAATTACATTCAAAGACTCATTCATCTGAGCACTGGAGTATCTCTAAAGCAATGGAAACACTTCCAACCTCGCCTATTTATCCTTTTCTTTTAGTGGACAGGTGGGGGGGTCATGAAAAACGCCTGTGATATCACATGGTAATTAGCTTTAGCTGGTGTCGAATCTCTCAGACACAGAAGACCAGCAGCAAGACCACAGCCTGGGCTGCCTACTGTCCTGAGCGCAAGTCAAAGCAGGACCTAAAGGCTTTCAAGTCCTGTGGAGTTGGGATCCAAGCTGTTTTTAAATCTTGCCCCAAGATTGGCTTATTATTCATGGTTTCTGTTTGGTAGGTAGATGGCCAGACACAGAGCAGGGAGGGAATTGGGGACTTTGGCTGGTGTTCTCATTCAGTTAGATGCTTGTTCATATTCTAAACACTCCATGTAGTTCTCCTGGGATGTGGGGAGGCAGGGTACAGATAAAAGACCTTCCGAAACTGGTACCAACATGGAGAAGTTGACCTGAGTTTACCTCAAAATACATTATAATCTCATTAGCATACTAAATATCATGCCCCATGGGGCCACGACATTTCCACGGCAAACCATCTTAAGGACATAAGAAGGGTGACATCCTATTTCCTGGGAATCCCCTCCCTATTCCAAGAAAACCCCACCTATCCCGATGAATAGTCCACTTCTGCTTAAACTCCAGCTATAAGACCACACAGCCGGAGCCCCACCACGCCGCTCATCTCTGGAGCACGCCCTCACTCCCACCTTGAGTGGGCACTTTGCCTTACTGAACTACTCTTTGCTTGTACCTGCGCGACCTGCTCGTGAATTCTTTCTTCATCAGTGTCAAGAACCCTTTTCCGGGTTGAGGTCTCACGGAGCACAGAGGGAGACCTCCCTGGACTGGACTGCCCAGCAGCATATGTAAGAATGCCTCCTCTTGAATTCCAGAGCCAGACTCAAAACGTTGCTTTTTAAACTGTCCCAGTTTACCAGGATAAACAGAATGTATTCTGTGTTCCACTGATGGCTATAATTTTCATTACACTTGTGCTATCAATGTATCTAATTTCCTTCAGAAATTATTTCATTTTGCTAGGTTTACAAGTTTTTAAAAATGAGCTTCCAAGAGAAAAGTAAGATTTAGGGCTGGATTCTAGACAGTGTCTTTTTAGACACGTCCATTTTCCAGATGGGATATAAGCTACAGGACTCCATTCCTCTCGGCTGAGTGACACAGCTTAGTGGCAGCAGAGCTCACATTGTAATAAATGGTTCTTGATAAAGATGCATGGGTTTCTTTCATATTCTCTACATCACCTAAAGATAAATAAAAAATGTACCAGATGATATGGTAATCACCACATTGTGATGGATATAGAAATGATTTCACAAATGTAATTTGCTTCAAGGATTAAAATCATTAAAATTAACATAGTCTCTAAATTGCCACATTTTGCATCCTTTAGAAACAGCTTTAGATTCTATAGCCTGAAAGTTCTGGAACACTAAGTGGGCAAAGATGCAAAACCATTTTCAAGAAAAAAAAATTCACTAGAATCCAGATTCTGGGCTGGCCTGGCCCACCAGCAAGCAATGGCCTGTGACCTCAGAGTACTCGAGCAGAGCGTCAGCCCACTGTGCAGCGCAGGCCCCGCCCTCTGCGACACAGCACGGTGTGCGTCCCGAAGCCCCCCCGCGCTCTGCAGCAGGGCTCGTGACGGCCACTGCAGATGCCCCGGCGGGACGGTGCTGCTTCCTGGGCTCAGAGGAGCCCAGCTGCCATTGTCAGCAAGATTTCTGAATCGGGCAAACTCACAAACTATATCACCTACCCTTCTCTAGAGTGAGACAAAATATGATTTGTTCTTAGACAATTCCAATCCGTCAGCACACTTTCAAGAGGAAGCCTGGGACATATCACCTACTGGGCCCATAGCTGAGGAGCTACAGTACAGTGGGGATGATTCTACACCAGAGTTTCCCAACTGATGTGCCAGGAAAGAGCTAAAAGGTATGCCAAGGTACTGACCCCCTGAGCCCTGGGGCAGCACCAGAGCCCCAGTCTCCTCCTGCTTTGGGTGGGCACACCAGCATGCCCTCGTGTGCTGCATAAAACCAGGGCCTTGGGTATCTAGAGGTGGTGAAGTTTGGGAAGCACCATCCCAGACTGACTATAGAGCTGAATGAAAGGTTTCAATAAATAACAACTCCAAAACTTCCTCACAAGAGCTGTGGCTAGAACTGGAGATGAGAAATTGTGCAGCTCATATATGAGAGAGACAGGTATGTGCGAAGTGTGGGCTTGGGGCAGGAGGCAAGAATTTGCTGCCTTCAGGAAATCAGTAGTTCAGCTGCTTAGACTCAACATTCACAAGGTTCAGAGGTGAGAAAAAAATGGTACAGAAAGGGTTAGTAAGTGAATTAGAACCAACGAGTAACTAAAACGACTGTTCGGGGGCATCGACACTGCCTACCGGGTGTGCCCTTCACAGCCCAAACTACACACAACCACGAAGGAACCGAAAGTTGTGCTCTCTGAGGATGTGGGGGAAAAGTGATAATTTTCTCCCAGTTACACCAGAACAATTAGCTACAATCTGATTCTTTCAAGCCATCAGAACTTTCCAAATATACTTGCCTTATTTCAAAAGGAAATGGCTGGCAACCATTTGTGATTATCACTTGAATAATTTTAAACTGCCAATGTTTACATCTGAAGAAATGCTAACCAGCTAATTACACAGATCTTGCCTTCTCAAGAAATAGCGTGCTGTCTGTTCCTGCTAAAATCTAACCTCTCTCTGTACAAGCTGACATGGGCAGATGGTGAAGCAAGGAATGATTTGGGAACACCAACAACCGCAAAGTGGAATCAACCACGGGAGAAAGGAGTTCACCCATTAGCCCAGGGCTCTCAGTGTGGGCGCTCCTGACTTTGCAGGCCAGATAATTCTTGGTGTGGGTGCTGTTCTGCCCACTGTAGGAGGTTTAGCACTAAGTATCCTTGGTCTCTGTCCTCTAGATGCCAGTTGGGACAACCACAAATGTCTCCAGAGGTTGCCAAATGTCCCTGTGTGAGCAAAGTCACCCCAGTTGAGAACCCCAAGTTGAAAAACTGTTTCTTGAGCCCCTGGGCATTGTACAACACCTTGGGGGTATAGTGGTCTGTGTCTTCAAATAACTTACAATCTATTGAAGGAGTCACACCATAAGGGATTCACCACATAACGATAAATATATAATTACTCATTTGTAAGTGTTACAAAGTAGAGAATACCATGGTATGTAAGTTGGGGATCTCACTCAGATGGGGGCAATGCCGGGAAGACCTTGCTAAGGAAGCGGAACGCAAAGGCTGTAACCTGGAGGTGAAGTAGGAGGGGTCGGGGAAAAGCAGAGTAAACAGCATTTCAAGAATAGGAAACAGTATGTGCAAAAGCCCTGAGGTGGGAACAATCCTAGCATGCTAAGGGATCAGAAAGGCCAGTGCAACTGCAGCAGAGTAAGGAAGATGGAGCATTGCCCTAAGATGCAGTCAGGGAGTAAGCATGGACCAGATTATGGACTTCCTGGGTCATGGTCACAAGTTCAAATTTACTTCTAAATCCAATCACAAGCCACTGTGTAGCACTGTTCCAAGGTGTTGGGGACGAATCAGTGACCAAAACGGACAAGGTGGCTGTCCTCAGAAAGCTTCTGCCCTCGTGGGGGAGCCAGTTTACATCTAACAGTGTTCCCTGTTGCTGCAGGGAGGTGGTTCGGGGGAAGCCAGGGTGGTCCTGGGTGGAGCACTGAGGGGCCCCGTGCAGGTACCCCAGGAGAGGCACGCCAGCAGCTGGGACTGGGGTGGTAGCTTTTGAGATGTAGAGGGAGGATTACATTAAAAAAAAAACAGTGTCCAAAGACCTCCAGAGTTGGAAGGGACTTTTAAGCTCATTTAGTTTCTATTGGATGTTGCTCTGCCCTTTTTAATAGCCCAGGAAGAAGATGCACGTACTCCTGCCTATACATCTCCAGTAGTCACAGTAAGTGTTTAAAAGTTGTCTGCGTACTTCCTTCAAACACTGGTCACTTTTTCAAACATTTAAAGATAGTTAACTCCTCTTCAATAACGGTTCTCATTTCCTACAGTCAATCCTCATATGATGCAACATCAAAACCCCTCGCCACCCTGTGAGTCTTAGGGAACATGTTCTCACCCACAGCCATGGCCCTGCATTGTAGTGCGTGTGTTAACACAACCAGAACCACTCAATTAATACATGACCACCCCAAAAAGAGGAGTGAGTATAATAAACTTAAAGTCAAACCCTGATGTCTATGCTTTGGGCTTTATTTTTGTGCAGTGTTTTCATATATTTTAAAAACTCTGGAACATAAATATCTTTATCAATTAATCATGACTTGCTGATTAGTAAAGGTAAATACCTGGCCCTGGTCTGTATTCCTAAAAAATTATTGCAAGGATTACCAAACAAAATAAACCTTGACAATGAAAAAAACAGATGCTACTGTTCATGGGATAAAATGCTCGTTTTAGGTAAAGGAATGATCGCTGCCACAGCACTTCCATACCCCTCTGGGAACGGCATTTGCAACTGTGGCTTTGAGAAAATGGTAGAGCTGTGTTTGGGAACTGCTTTAATGAAGTCTGTGCTTGGGCATCTGTAGTTCTCCAGTAATGTCAAAAACCCACGAGGTCATGAGTGACTCATGGTGTCCCACTGCTTTTTGAATGGCTCTGCATCTAAATCCACAGTTGGCAGGGAAACAAAGAACAATATAATAAGCATTTTATGCTGTCTTGAAAGCAAACTTTTAGTTTTAACTGTATGAAAAAAAAGTGCATGGAGTCAGAGTTCAATTTTTCTGAACTACTATGAACATTCCTTTTGGTTATATTCGTTCTTATTATCCAAGTTGACAAGGTCACAGAGAAAAACAATTGAGTTATTCCTTTTTTTCCTCCTCAAAGGAGCTGCATTACATTTTAAGTGGATTCTATGAAACCTAGCTGTACATGGACTTTTACTTTTAGTTATCTGGAATATGAATTTTCTAGACCAGTGCTTGTCAAACTTTAATGTGCATATGAATCACCTAGGGTTCTTGATAAATAAACCTCTCATTTAGAAGGTCCCTTGCAGCGCCTGAGATGTTGCCTTTCTAACTAGTTCTGGGTGATGCTGATAACAGTAAGAGATCACACCGTGGTTGGCAGGCCCCTTGGTAAGCCCCAGAACCTCTTTGCGGCTCTCTGTAAAAAGAAATTGAAGCAGAGGATCACTTAATGACCTTTCAAGTTTGAAAATTCCACGATTTCAAATGATTTTGATTTCCTAACTATATGTCACGAGTCTCTTTTTTTAAATTTTTTATTAAGGTATGATTGATATACACTCTTAAGAAGGTTTCACATGAAAAAACAATGTGGTTACTACATTTACCCATATTATCAAGTCCCCCCATAGCCCAATGCAGTCACTGTCCATCAGTGCAGCAAATTGCCAGAGATCCACTATGTGCTACACTGTTCTCCCTGTGTCACGAGTCTTTTTAGTCCAGAAAGGCAATATAAAATTACCAGTATGTCTCCCTTTCTATAATAGATGGTTGCTTAAAAATAATTTGTACATCATCTTATAAAGTGAGTCATGTCTTTAATTCTCCAGGGAAATGTACTATTTAAAGAACTCTTGTTTTTCTACAAAAAAGAGTACTGTGTATGTATGTGACAAAACTACTGGAGGCCAGGCAAAGAAACACCAGAAAGGAGTTGTCCAAGCAAGCCCTGGAGCTCACACCGGGTTGGCAATTTCGTGGCTTCTCACCAGCCAGAATGAAAGAAGGATCCTAAGGACTCCACTTAGTAGCCACAGACTAAAGGCTTTCTGGTCTCACCTTAACAATGCTTAAAAGTGAGCTTTCTGGGTTTAACTTAACAAAGCTTTTAAGTTTGAAAGAATCAAACATACTATGAGCAACTTAACTGCATAGAAAAAACAAAATTCCCTAGTTGTACTGCACACAAAAACACTATTTGAAGGGATACAACAAAATCCAGCATGCAAAAAGGTGATCTTCAAAAGGTCCGGCATCCAGTAAAAAACAACCAGGTTTGCAAAGAAACTGGGAAAACAGGGCACAGAACCAGGATAGAATTCTCCACACCTCAAAGATTAGAGAGTGATTTCATTTATATCAGAACATTTTTATCCTTAACCACATCCCGTAAGGAAGGTAGGGGTAGCTGTCAACTCTAATGAGAAAGCAGACGGTAAAAACTAAACAAACAGTGACTCCTCCACAGACTCACTAAGTGTTTGGGAACCCAAACTTTCTGCGTCCTAGTCCGCCTCCCGCCTGAGGGTAAATGCAGTCCTCCTCGTGGGGGCTGGGGCTGGATTGGGGGCAGTGCAGGCACCAGTGGAAACTGGTGCACAGCCGAGAAGTCCCTTCAGGCCATGGCTCTAACCCCCAGCTTGGAGGACCCACAGCTGTGTCTCTCCTGGTATCCTCCTCTGCTGAAGAAAAGGGAGCTGCCTTGCCCAGAGCTCTGCCCCCTCTCCAGAGGGCAGCCCACACCCAGTGACAAGTTAATGTTGGGACATGGAGGTCCCACCCCTCTGCCTCAACTGGGACATCACTGAAGGGCAGCCAGCTCTACAGCCTTCTCCAGGCCTTTGCTGAGCTGCACTGCAGCCCAACTTCTCCCTCTGCCAAGCCCAGCTCCCTTCCCCCCTCGCAGGGTAGAGCCACAGAGCACCTTGAGACCATGTGCACACACAGGAATACACACAGCTGACACGGCAGTGGGAAGTGGGCAGGTCCGCTGCTGCTCTCCTCTCCTCCCCACCTGCACTGGGTTTCAGCTTCCCCATTACTCTCTTCTGGGTGGCAGAGCTCCTAGGGCCCTGCCAGAGCCTGGACTTTCTTCACATACTTTACACCGTCTTGCACACAGATCAGTGGGTTAAGGAGATTTTGGGGGGTCCTGGTAGATTTAGAGGCTTCTACCAAATCATGGTGCAAGTAGTCACCCTACTGTGGAGGCCCAGCTCTGCCTGTAGCCTGCAGCCCCACCATGGCCAGATCTCAGAGGGTCCTCTAGAGACTGGGTCCGTGGGCCCAGCCAGCCAGAGAGTGAGACTAGTCGGTCCCATCCCACTGAACAACATGGCCAAGGGCTCCAGAGACACACCTACACTGTTGCAGAAGCACACACACAGGCTCAAGTTGTGGGAGTGACACTGAGGCTGCGGCTGACTGAATGGCAAATCTCAGTGCAGACATACAGAACCGGTGGCAGGGCCCAGCGAGGAGCGCCCGGGCGCACGGGCCCAGCGCTGCTTTCTTTGGATTTCCCGGGTCCGTTACAAGGAGACACCATTTGCAGAAAATAAACCCATTGAGAGTACAGTGTTCCACTGATGGCATGCGTGCTATTCCCCAAAGAGAATGCGGGTAAAGCCATCTGCATCGTGAATCCTTCAGGCTCTAAGGCCCATGTGATAAATCCAAATGAGAATGTTTTAAAAATGTATTTATTTCACCCACATCTACAAACTGAATGAGTTTTCAGGAACAAGGTTTCCTTTGTGGGACATAAAGCTCTCTTCCGAGACTGATGGAGTGGGGGTGGGCAGGTGGCCACAGGGCAGGAGCAGCCCCAGAAAATCCTGGGAGATTAACAGGGACAGTGCCGACCAGGGCATGTTCTCCCCCCCACACCTGCTTTCACCAATCCCTTTGCCCCAAGAGCCCATTAATAAAACTTTCACATCCTGGTATGAATGTGTAGATATATTAACAAGCCATGAATTTTGCCTATCCCCTTGTGTAGGCTCACACAAGAACAGAGACTCAAGTGCCACATGAGATGTGTGTGTGTGTGTGTGTGTGTGCTGACATGCATGATGCATGTACATGTGGATTTGCCTGTCTACTAGTAAATGGAGAATACCTGTCCCTTTCAGGAATACATAAAATCTGCTCCATTTTTGTGAAATGGATTTTAAAATTATGGGTACAAGGGATGTCAGAGCGTCTTTTCCCCCTTGGCTGGCTCTGCACCCATCCCTCACCCTCCTTTTCAACTTCAGCAAAATCTGATCAGTGGCTCAGTGGAAGATCTGGCTGGGACAGAGGAAAGAAAGAGTCGGGGTTTGAGCACCCACTTTTATCTTCAAACATGTTTTCATTGGACAGCTCTCAACTGAACAAGTCCCCTCATTTTATAGTGGCTTCAGATGATTCCCGCTGATCAAATGACCTGGGTTGTCCAGTACCTCCGAAGAACCAGTATCATCAAAACCATTGTTAGAAAACAGAAAGGGCAAGAAATTTAGGAGTATGCACAAAGAGAGCTAATATGTGATAAAGTAAGTATGGAAAATAGTTCATATAATTTAAAAATTCATGGGAAATGGTAGGGAAGTAAGATTTGTATTTTAAAATATTTTAAAATAGATATCTAGCAGTATCTCCCAGAAGTACCAGTCCTCTCTCAGCTGCTGTCACCCAGCTACTTTCCCTGAGTAGTTCCAAAGGAACAGAGGGTGGATTGATGAAAACAGAAATAAAAACTTGTTATTTAAAAATCCTAACGTAATCTTTCTCCATCAGAGGTCAGTTTGTCTGGACTTAGGAGCTGAAAAGACATGCTGTTGTCAGCAGCGGCAGAAAGAGGTACTGCAGAACCTGGATGCGTGCAGTCACAATGCCTATCCTACTAGAAAGAAGAAACATTGTAGAAAAACACAACAGAAAACTTTCCAATGCTTGGGGGAAGGTATGGAACATCTCAGTAGTGTATAAGAAAATGCCTGGATAATGTTCTCCTAGGGTAGGAATGAGCACAGCTTGGGTGCCAGTCCAGATTCACAGGCCTTAGGAATCCCCGTTCTCCAGGCCTCCACTTCCCCGTCTGACAGGAGGACTCTTCCTTCCAGTTCTGTGCTGCTTTCATCTCAAATTGTGCCTGTGAGGCTATGTCTTCCCCGGTGCCCTGGTTGAACCTGTGGGTCTATTACAGAGGCCTCCCAGTCCAGGGCAGAGCAGCAGGAGTTCTGATGGGGTCAGGGAGCCGGCGGCTGATTTGCTCGTGGCCCTGCCTCTCACTCATGATACCCTCTTTTTCTTTTATTATCTCAGAGCCACGCATATGGTTACCTATCTCAATCTGACTTGTGCAAACAATGCTCCTCTTTCGGGTTTATGACAACTCAGGCTTGTGATTGCTTCAAGCCAGAAAATCCCCTAATGGGGGTTCCCTTACTGGGATTTTCTAAAGATTGCCCTCTATGAAGAGCTGAAATTCACTGATTACTTGAACGGCAACATTAACGGAGCTAAAAATAAGATGATGAAGCTTGTGAGAACTGAGCAGAGGCCACGCCAAATGCACACTCGTAGAAACATATGCTCGTGAAATTCATATTACTCATGTTTTGAGGACCTATGTTCACAAACTCAGAACTCCTGGGGAGGCAAAGAGCGGAGCATTAGCTAAGGCTCCAGGGCGTGAAGCACCGTTCCAGTGTGACCATGGGTGTCGCAGACCTTCACTTGTCATCGCTCCAGTCCTCTATAAGATTGAGACCACGGCTTTACGTGGATGTGGGGGGCAAACTGCATTTCAGTAGTAAGGACTTGAAGAGGGGGTCATGTTGTCCTGGTAGGAGGCACTTAGTGCTTTCTTGCAGCTCTAAACTTACGGGACTCTTTGTTTTGTGGCTGAGCTGAATGTATGGTGTAGAAGAATATTCAAATTTGAAATTCTGTAAGCTAAACAACTTCGCACATTTATTTTTGTTATTACAAGTTTACAGATTTCACTGTTGTTCTTGGATAGATTGTTAAACTTGTTCATCTATATAAATATTCAGAAATATGGAAATAAAAACTGATAGCATTTTTATAAAACTCTACTTCAATCATCTGTCTTTATGGCATTTTTCTGATGTCTTATTCAGCAAGGGAAGTTTTTACATCCATTACTGCCTACTAACAAGGGAGACTTGGAGGTTCCTTGGATGTTACGGATTTTGTATTTCCTCCCCAGCACACTGGTAGCTGAGACAGTATGTCAAAAGGATCGTCCAGAGTGGGCGTCATGACAGTCAACGGGCAGAAGACAGCTTAGGAAGCTGTCATTGGGGCCCCTGGCTGCAAGTGAAGGACAGTGACACCTGACATCAGCTGCAGAATTATCTAAGCAAAGGGAAGAGAGGGCTTGACTGACAGCCAACTGCCTGGCTACTTGGAATTCACAGAGTGTCTGTAACTGGCACAAAGAACCTGAGTAAATAGTAATGAGGGTGGTGATAATGGCAGCCAACATTTGTCGTGTGCTTATTATGTACCAGACACTGTGCTAGTGGTTTCTTTCCACAGGGCAGGTACTAAAACCATCATCTCCCATTTTACAGGTGAGGAAACCGAGGCAATAAATAGCAGTGATAAACCCAAAATCATACAGCCAGTAAACAGGCCAACAGGTTTGAATCTACACAGAGAGCCCATTCTCTTAGCTCTTACCCTAACTGCTTTACTAGGAAGTGATGGATTAAAAATATAATAATTATAAAACATTTCCTTATGCTTTTAAAAAGTTCAAAAATAAGCAAAAGGATTTATGCTGCCTTTTAATCTATAATCTTGATTACTCAAATTGTTTATGTGTTCACTATTTTTTACTTCACGCAAGTATCTTAAATTAATTTTCTGGTTGTTTCAAAGAAAGAATAATAAGAGAAGGTGAAGTATTATTACAAGTTAAGAGATTCAGGTTCTAGTCTTGGCTTTGCCATGAAATTACTGTGCGAATTTGGTAGTTTCCTCTTGTTTATCCGAGGGCTCCTTTCTTCAAGTGAAATAGTTCAGCGTATGTGAAGTGTCATTCGGAGAACTTAAAAGACACTGCCTGTTAAGAGCAGCTGGCTGGGGCAGGTCGCCAAGGGGCTAGTTCTCCATCCTGGCCTGAATGGCTGTGTGCTCCAGCCATGACCTCTGTGTCCTGGCTACGACCCAGTCTAACATGTCACAGAGACATGCTTGAGTTGGTGAACACCCGGTATGATATTTAGAAAGAAGAAAATAATAGCTTTGGGATGATCAAGTTCTTTTAAGTAATATTAAATGGAAGCATGCTATGCTCCTAATTTCTTCTAAAAGCACTTCTCATGTTTGCCAAGTGAGTGACAGGCTGAACCTCACAGGCCGTCAAACTTCTCGGTGTGATGTGTGGGCTGGTTGCTCATCACAGAATCACCAATTTTATCAGAGGCAGTTCAGATACTGTTATTTGAAGGTATTCAACAAAGGAAGCAAATGGTGGGAGGTCCCCATTCCCCATATACATGCAATGACCCTACTGTTTAGGGAAAATAAGATGTGAATGGCTATTTTTAAGAAGCATAATCTATATTGTCTTTTCAGTCTATCATGCAAATTCGTGGGAACCATAAGAAAATTAATTAATTATTTTATGACTTTTTACACAAAACAGTGTAGCTTGTTTACCCCAACTTTTTATTCATTTGCATATAAGAGCCTACCAGGCATTGGGAACTAGAAGGGAGAAATTCTTATTCTCTGTTATGAGACTTACAGGAAGTTTTTGGAGGCCTATGAACTTCTGCGATTCTATTTTTTAAATATCCAAGAATTAATCACCTAGGTAACAACTGAGGTGTAAATTAAACGCCAAGTATTTATTAAATAGAGTTGAAAAGTGATTTGGTAGTTGTTCCTCTAAGGGTTTCAACTCCTGCCTCTCGCTCTCCTTCCCTTTGCAATGCCACGGGGCCTTCAAATAGCATACTTCAAGAGGCGGCTTTATGGCTTTGGAGGAATAAGCTGATTTCACAGCCAGTTTTGCCACTGCTGTGGAAAACAGAATGCACATGCGAGCCGGCTGAAGTCATAGAACTGCACGGATTAGGGCTGCGGGGGCCTCCAGAACTGCTGTCATATTGCTATTGGAAACAGCTTTTCCAAAGTACAGCATCAGAAATCAGGAATTCTCGTCCACAGCTCCCCAACCCATGGGGTTTTTAATCAGGCCTGGTACAACCCATTAGAGATCAGAAATGTGAAAATCATGATGAAACCGAATAAGAGTACCTTCCGGTTTCCCAGTTTTGTTTTGTCTGGATCCCTTCCAGGCCTCTGATTATTGTCACTTGCCAGCTAATACGGGAACAGCTGTGGCCTAGGGACGGGAGCTGCAGGAAGGCTTACTCAAAGGCAGGACAGTACAGTGCCCTTCCTTCCCTCCTGCCCCTGGATGTGCCAAGTGTGTAACTGCTCAAATTCTTAACCTCATCTCAATTATTTCAACTCTATCAGTCACTTAGAGATAAAATAACTGCTGCAGATATTATAGAAAAGCTATTTAGAATATTAATAAACTGAAAGTGTTTTTCTTAACACTCCCAACTTTCAGGGAAAGAGTCCACTCTCAGGAAAACAAGCTCAAGTCAGTAATTTTGTTAAACAGATGAAACTTTCAGGCTTTGGTTTGAGATTAAGCCAAATTTTGCCCAATTTCCTGCACCTCTGTCTAGATCTAGAAGCTAAGAGATGCTGGAAAGCCCAGAGGTCAATTATTGCAACGTCCATTTCACTTGTCAAGTCTTCAATGGTGTTTTTTTTATTTTGGTATCATTAATATACAATTACATGGGCAACATTATGGTTACTAGACTCCCCTCATTATCAAGTCCCCACCATATCTTCAATGATATTTTAAACACATTTACTGAAGTAGGAAAATGAATTAATTGGAGAGTTGATCAAAAAATGAGCTTATCAGATAAATTACTAGCATATATGGGACAAATAATTCACTCATTCTGATGATACAATGTTGTGTTATACGAGCATGGATGGTAACATCCAAAAATGGGCCAGCTGGAACGTTCACCTTGAAAGATCCTTAATTAAAACTCCTTTAGATGTATAATCTCCATACAAAGAAGGAGCTGTGATCTGATTTTTTTTTTACTTCCCAAAGGCTCAAGTCAAAATCTGGCTATTCAATGAAGCTTTCCCTGGTCCCCTTAAATCAATTAATTTCTTTTTAGACTTCCACAGCAAGTTTCTGGGACCTCTCTTCAACACAAGACATTCTGTCCAATATAGGTAGTTGCTAGAAAGTGAACATTCCCCCACCAGATGCTGGGCTGTTTCCCCAAAGGCAATGACTGCGCCTTAATCATTTCTGAAGCCCTCCCCTCCCCTGTTCTGGAATTAAGACCCAGAACTGAAATCCAAACAAAACAAACAAAAAAACCCTTCTATTATCTAAAATGTATTAGCAATTTGTTATTATTTTGGGAAGATGTTTGCAGAAAAGAAGTAGAGCCAAATGATGCATAGTATTTCAGAGAGCAGGGGAGAACTCAGGGGGGAAGTGTTATGTGCAAACCGGATGCTCCGCAAAAGTAAACATAAGGCTCTGATTTATTACTCAACTATCACCACAAAGCTTGTCCCAAACTAGAGCAAATTTAGGCTCATTAGGACAGCCTTTAAAATGCAGCAATCAACTTTTGGGAAAAAACTGAAAACCAATAAAAGCATTTCTTAAAAGCATCTTTGAGACCTGCTTAATGAAAAATCTAGCTATATTTTTTTAGGGAAACTCTTACCAATAAAGATCAAATCAAGGAAAAAAGAATTCTCATTTTAAATTAACTAGAATGTTCTGTCTGACAATGAAATCTACCTGTTAAGAGCAAAAATACTCAGACAGCCCTTACCTTCATGAATATACATCTTTTGAGCATCTTCAGGATGAAGTAACCCCAGTAAAGGTGGAGGACTTGCAGGAGGATGAGCTGGAGGTTGAGGAAGGTGTACGAAAAGAAAGGCTCGACGTAGTACAGAGGCAGAATCAGCGTGCAGTGTAAAATCCTAAAAGCCGAACAGATGATGGTATTTCATTATGGTCGAAGTAGTTGTGAATTTTCAGGGAGAAAACAAATACTGTTTCTCCCAAAGCATACAACATTTATTTCATTACTACTGATATCCAGGAAATTTTCAAGAGAAAGCAGTATGATAATATAACCTTTTATATCACTATTGGTGAGGCACAAAAAAATATGGTTTGCCTCCTGGGAGAAAAGTTAAAGCAAATGGAATTTTTACTGCCACACGGCCTATACTTCAGTGTTTCTGTACCTCTGTTTTCTCTTTGCAAACAGAAGCACATCCCCTAATCCTACTTACCTTCCTGGGATTTGTAAAACAAATGACAGAGTGCATGCTTACATGGCGTTATTATTGCCTTATTACACCATTTCATTTATTTGGCATCAAAGGTGAATAGGGAATTCTACAAAAGGAAATTTTCCAGACAAACAAGACTTCTAAAGATGAAAAAATTCTATTGTTACAATTACACTTTCCAAGTGAATTACATGCTTTATTAATTTCATAAACAGACTCCTAGACACAATTTGAACTGCCTGCAATGATCCAGGATGCATGGTGCCTTCAGATACTACTGCAGTATGAGGGGACATCTGTTCCCTTCCCAAACTCCAAACACGACTATGATTTTAGAGCTATTGGATAGGTTTCTTTGTAAGCACATTATTCTGATTATAAAAATAATTTATTCATATAGAATTGGGAAAACAAGTAAAAGAAAGCCCTTATCACCATTTTAAACAAATAATATTGCAATTTTTTGTGTATTATCTTCTGGTTTTCTCCTGTACATACTTATTTTATTTTTTGAATTAAATATAGTAAAATAGACTTTTTTTGTGTGTGCATTTCCATGAATTATAATACATGAATAGATTTGTGTAACCACCACCACAATTAGGATACAGACCAGTTCCATCATTCTCCCAAAACCCTGTGTTATCCCTGCATAGTCACACCCTCCCCATTTCACCTTCCATTATTGGAATTGGTTTGACAGCTCCCTAGGTCTGCTTAGTTCTGTGTTCTCTTTTGTGAGTTATCTCTTCAAGATTGATTAAAAAAACAATTTGTGGGTGTGGCTATGAGCCAATAAAACTTTATTAACACTTGGCAAACGCTTAGGTGCTCTCCTTCCCCTTATTTTGTCTTTTCAAGAAGGTCCTATAAATGGAATCTCTCAGGGTGTCAGCCTTTGAGACTTCCTTCTTCAACTCAGCATAGTGTCTTTGAGATTCATCCCAGTCATTATGGGTATCAATAGCATGCTCTTTTATATTACTCAGTGGTATTCTATTGTATGGATGTACCACAGTTCATTTATTCACCCATTGAAGAACATTTGTATTTTTTCTAGCTGTTGATGATTATAAATAGAACTGCTGTAAAAATTCATCTACAGGCTTTTGTGTGAATTTCTCAAGGCTAAACACATGAGGTGGAATTGTCGGAAATCACACTCTAAGTATACACTGGTCCCTCCCTTATTTGAGTTTCACATTCATATTTCAGTTACCCACCATCAACCCTTTTCTGAAAGCAGATGGTCCTCTTTCTGATGAATCATCAGAAGGCAAATAGTAGCCTACTGCTACGTCCCAATGCCTACGTCACCTACCTCACTTCAGCTCATCACACAGGCATTTCATCATCTCATAACATCACAAGGGTGAGTATAGTACAGTAAGATATTTTGAGAGAGAGAACCACACTTATATAACTTCAATTATAGTCTATTGTTGTAATGATTCTATTTTGTTATTAGTAATTGGTGTTGATTTCTTACCATGCCTAATTTATAAACTAACTTTACCATGGGTATGGATATATAGGAAAAAAATCATAGTATATGTAGAGTTCGGTTTCAGGCATCCACTGGGGATCTTGGAACATATCTCCCCAAGGATAAGGGGAGACTACTGAACATTTGACTTTATAAGAAACTGGAAACCTGTCCTCCAGAATGGAGGTTCTATATTTCCATCAGCAATGCATGAGAATGCCAGCTGTTTTCTATCTTTGTTAGCACTTGGTACCTTTCTGTGGAGGCTTTTACCATGGTAGTAAAAGTAGCACCAGTGGAATTTTATGTTCAATTCCATTTAGTTTAAATCAAAAACATTTTACACTGTTTAAAGAACTTGGGGGTACTTAATCTGTCCCAAACTGAAGATAGTTTCTTTACGAGTGTATATTCCTAAATGTAAGATTACTGTCTCAAGGTGTACTTTCCTAGTACATAAACTCAAGGTGTATGTTAAAAACTATTACTACTTTGCCAAATCATTTTCCAAAATTGTAACAATTTTAAGGTCACCAGCAATCTAAGAAATAAGAATTTCATCGAGCTCCCAACCAGTAAGTATCAAGTGGGTTTAAAATTTGCTAATTTAAAAAACAAAACAATTTCAACTTCCATAATTGTAAGTGGCTTGACAGCTCCATAGGTCTGCTTGGTATGCCCTCTTTTGTGAGTTATCAGTTCAAGATCAATTCAAAAAGGAATTTATGTGTGTGGCTGTGTGCCAATAAAACATTATTAACAAAAAAGTTGCTGGGTTGGATTTGGCCTGTGACCCATAGTTTGCCAAACTTTAGCCTCCATGCTTTGCTTTAAAAAGTCTTTCTCACCTCCATCATTGTAAAAAATATTTTCCCATGTTTTCTTGAAGTCCTGGCTCTACTACTTAAAATCCTGACTCTGTAACCTTGAGTCACTTCTTCATGCATTTTCTCAAATGTAAAATGGAAGCAGTGAGTACCTACCTTATTTATTCAATAACATCTACTGAGCACCTACCAAAGTGCTATGGAGCACTTCACAGGAGCCAGGAATATGGCCATGAAGGAGGCAGGCCCAAATCCCTGAATCAGCAGGGCTTACATTCTGGGGGCCAGGAAATAACGTACGTAATACCTCTTTGCTTTCTGATTTGTTGGGTCTTCAGGCAGCTGTGTGTCCTATTCTGGACTCACTCAGCCTAGAACGTCCTCCCCTTTCAGCTGAAACTCCTTTCATCCATCAAAGCACAGGCTGCTTTACACGGAGTCTCTGTGCTATTCTGATTGCCTCTGACTTTGTAACTTTCCTCTAGGCTCCCTGCTACCAACTTCTTTGGAGCATTTGGCCCAGTTCACCCTGCCTTGAAGTAGTAGCTGCTAGTGTGAAGTGGCTCCTCACTAGCTGGCAGATTTTCCGAAGGCGGGGGTCGTGGTGTCTTCATCTCTGTACCTCCCTTTACTTGTTCTAGTGCCTTGCCCCTTACAGGGAATTTGATAACGTCAGAGTTAACACAGGAACCTACAAAAACATATCTCCTTTACATACTCTATCAGAGAATGTGAGTAATTCTCACATATAATTACTCATTGTGATCCATGCAAAAGAAAGAAAGAAGGCAGTGGGCATGTTGCAGAGCTCGGACTGCACTCTTTCCCTGTTCCCTCTAGCTGAAGGGAAGACACAGAGAAGAGGGTTCCAGTTGGAGGTAACTACGTGTACAAAGGCCATCAAGAGGGAGGCATCATGGTGAACCCAAGGGCTAAAAGACCACTGCGGCTTAAGGGAGCATGGTGGGGAAGGGTGGTGAGGGATGAGGCTGGAGACGGGAGTGCAGCCATGTCATGCTGGCCTTGGAGTCCAAGCTGGGGGCATGGCTTTCATTGCAAGAGCACAGGGTAGCTTTGTGGGTTTTAGAAAGGGTGGTACACCTGGCCTAGAATCATCGGAGCTGGGTCCCAGGGCTGAGGCCACTATTTCCTGGCTTCATTAGCTGCTCAAGTGACTGAGCCTCCCATTCCTTGGACAGATGGAACTAACCCCATCCCTCTGGCTGGGAGGCTCCAGGGGGGACACACAACCAGCCTTACAAACAAGAGAGTCCTAGAAATGGAGAAAACTGCCATTAAAATGCAAATGCCTTCAATGAGAGAGAAGCCCTGCCAGAGGAGAGGTCAACAGCATGGGCTCTGATGCCTGCTGGATTTTGGATCATGGCTCCTCTGTGATCCTCAGAAAATTACACAACCTCTCTGGGCTTCGATTTCTTCTACAAAATGAAAACAATACCACTCAACCCCATCAGGTCATTGTGAGAATGAATTGAATTGACAAATGGGAAGAGCTTGGCATAGAGAAAGTGTTCAAAACATGGCATTATGGCTGTTACTATTACTGCCACTGCGGTGATGTCTACTTTCCCACCAGCACCCCGGTCCCATCGCAAGGGGCATCCACTAACCACCCAGTTAGAGCAACAGCCACGAGAGAGTGCTGCAAACTGGCTGGCTTTTCTGCTTGGGAAGCAGAGGAGGAGGCCACCTGGGAGAGGCAGAGGTGGCTGGGCAGGCATGGGGCCTCTGTGCCACCAGAACATTCTCTGTGGGAGGACAGAGGGGATGGGAGGCCCGAGAAGTGAGGGCTCAGAAGGAAGCTGCTGCTGTGGCCCTGGGGAGAGCAGGCTAGGGGGCTGCAGTGATTTTCAGGACTACTTTCTATCAGTCTCCGTGTCCTCACTGCAGGATGGTCCAGTCTCTCAATCTCAATTTCTTCTCCTCTGCTAAAGGAAGAACGGGAAGAAGAGACAAGGAACACATCTGCCCTTACTCTGTTTTGTCCCTGACACACGGGCATCACACGCAAACGCTTGCACAGTTAGCACACGGGCTCCCTGGATTTCCCTTTTCACAGGAATACCAAGGGTCCTCTGCTCCCAGACCTGCTCTGCCCGCCCATTGGCCTTTCCTCTGTTCCAGTGCACACATGGCCAGGGTGCCCGTGGACTGCAGAGCCTGGCCTTTGCCCTGTGCTCTGTTGTGTTTTCCATCTTCACTCTTTCAATCACTGGAGTTTAGAAAAAAATAAGTGTTGGTATTAATAGTAGTTGGTTTTGCTGGGCAAAGGCAGCCACCAGAAAGTTCTATTCTTCCAATGAAAACTGCAAATCGAAGGTCTTGTTTCTTGCTAATCACAGGTGTGAGCATTAAGCGTGTTAGGATAACAGATACTTGGTTGTGCAGGTGAATACCCGCCTACCTTGTATTTCAGAAATGTCTTATATTTCAAAGTGACCGTGTAGTACAAGAAAACTTAATAAATACTTAGGGAAGGCAAATGATGCCTGCTCTGCATCATACGGCCGAGTAATCTCATTGGAAACATGTCTGTTCTGTGTTTCAAATGTCCTGTTTCTAGTCTTGGTTCTTTCATAACTAAGCTGTGTGATCCTGGAAATATCTTAACTCCACACCTGAAAAATAAATAGGGGATCCAACAGTGTGGATGACATGAAAGGCAAAGAAGGGGTCAGAACGGTTCAGGTGAATGACAGCTGGATGCAACATCCTGAGCCAGACCCGGTAGTGAGGAAAAACATAATAAAGGACATTACTGGGTCAGCTGACAACACAGCAACACAGATGGGAGATTGCTGCATTTTGTGAAAGTGATAAACTATACTGTAATTCTGCAGAAGAATGTTCTTAGGAAATACACACTGAAATATTTAGGATGAAAAGCACGTAATGCTTGGTACTTTCAAATGGTTTAGAAAACATACATAAATACATCTACACATATGTATGCATGTGGACTGAGAGAGAGAGAGAAAAAAAGGACAGGAAAGACAAATGGGGCAAAATGCTAACCGATGAATCTGGGTAAAGGGAATATATGAGAGTACTTTGTAATATACTTGAAATTATCCTGTAAACTTGAAATCATATCCAAATAAATAAATGAATAAAGGGGTTGGACTTAATTATGTACAAGGTCTCTATCCTACAATTTTCCAATTTGAAGAAGGGTGATTGCCAAATTTTTAAGCAGAAGTGCCGAGCACGTGGGGGGTGAGGAAGGAGCCCTCTGAGGGCACCCCACTGAACTAGACACTGAGCAAACATGTGGTGACTTCACTGTCTCCTGCATAAGGCATGTAACCGGGAAGTCTGGTTCTGAGACACACGCCTGCAGCGGTGGCTCAAGGAGTGGCCCAACCTCAACAGCCATTCTGGCATTGCACAAGCCCCTCCTCTCCTCTGGTGGCTGCACAAAGGGCCCCCTGCCATCGCAGGAGGGCATGGAAGCTGACCACGGGGCCTGAGGCCCTTACCTGCCCTTGGCTCACTGTGCAGAGCAGAGGCCCCAGGCCTCTGAGGAGGGAAAGTCCATTTTGCCCTCACTCTGCTGAATGTCAGCCAAGAGCGCAGCCAGATGCTTTCAGCTTTGCCCTGTTGTGTCTTTTCTTAGAATTCTCCTCTGTCTTGTAGTTACTCCAAGTATTTATATGGTCTTGTCACCCCCCAGAATTCCCTTTCACAAGAGGCTTCCCAGGAAACCGCTTTTCCACACCAATGAGAGCCAATCATTAAAACAGAAGCCTGAAAACTGAAGACCAGCAAACCAGAGGTGAGGAAAATAAAGTTACAGCACGCATACGTACCCTTGCAGGTAAGGAAGTTATTTATTTGAGTCTTATTCACAGTTGGAAATGTTTTGTTTTTTTGTCTTTTTGCAATATCCAGAAAAACAGGTCAATGTTAATACACTTCAAATACACAAATAAGGGGCTGGATACCAAGTGTTCTCCTGCTGCCATTATGAACTCCTGCAGGTCAGCAGCTGTGCCTTACTCAGCTGTGTGCTCTTCACAACATCCAGCTGGGACAAGGGCAAGAAGTGAAGCAGTGAGCCAGCACCGCCACCTGCAACCCTGGCTGAGCCAGAACGCTCCCTCCCTTCAGCTGCACCAGCCTGGACTAAACCATTCACTCCTGCTGTTACTCAGGGAGGAAAACTGTCCGGCGTCAGAGCAGTCATCTCCCTGGACTCGGGAAGGTCCTTCTAGCCTAATGAATCTCTGCAGTAGATACATCCATCCAATAATTCAAAAACATAGGAGTCATTATTTGGAAACGATAGTTGGGAAGACAATGTGAAAAGCATAAGCCTGGGCTTTAAATGCTTTAAAATGCAAACTAATGAGGTAATCAGGCCATCAGATTAAAGCAATCTGGGCAATGCAGATCGGAATTTCCACTTAATGTTGAGAGAAACAATGTTTAGAAAACCAGCATAATTACCTCCTGCTGACAACGACCCAGAATCAGCCAAATAAGGTCCCTGAAAAGAGCAGGAGGAGAGGGAAGGGGACACAGTTGACGCAGTTGCAGTTGCATGAATAGAAAGGAAACTCGTCAGGGGAAAGCAAATATGCTGGAGGCTGACGGAAGCACAGGGGAAGTAAAAGAAAGGGGAAGACAGGCGTAATGTAGAATCTCAGGTTCTCTCAAAGTTTCCTGACAAAATTCGGATGGGCCAGCTTTCTGCCCACTCAACCCCCTATCTCACCACAAAATGGGCAACAAGTTGGGAAGGACAGAGCAACTGGGTTGCAAACTGCCTCCCCCAGCACCTCTCAAAGGTCTGAATCTTGAAATAGGTCTATTATCTGCACGTTGTTTCATCCATAGCAAATTCCCCCCAAATCTGGACAAAAAACATCCTGAGAAGATGAATCTACAGAGTTACACATTTTAGACGGATGGCTGGAGCCAAGCTGGCCACAAGGAGCTGACCACAAGGAGTATCTTTGGCCCCACAGGATGACTGAGCAACACATTCTAACTGATGGGAAGACCATTTAAGCTACAGCAATACACGGGACTGATTCAATCAAAAACCATTGAAAACCAATCTCCCAAACTTCCAATAGCTTTCTGAGATTTTTCTCGACCTTCCAAACGATGAAGACCAGTGATCATCAGTACAGAAACATTTTTACCAGCAAAAATTCTTACACTCAAGTCTGCTACTACTGGTTTATTTGCCATTCAACTCCCTAAAGACAGCATACAGTGGTAGTGGCTGCCCTCTGCAGTGAGTTGGTAAGTTCAGTGAAGTATCAAGATCAAGAAAATACCAAATGCATGTAATTAATTCTCCTTGAAAGCCAGAAATGCTGGCAAGAGAATGAGTTCTTAGATGGAGGACTTCTGAAGTTGAGAATGTGGGTAAAGTGGCACACCACCTCTGCAGCGGCTCAGCCCCACCACTGTGTCCTGGGCAAGAGTCAGCTTGCTTGTTTTTTGAACACATCATGCGAAAGTCTGAGGTTAATGTCCTTCATTGCTAAATCGAAAGCCAACCACCACGGCAATACCTAGAAGCTTCTCAGAGTTTCCTGGACTGAGAGTTTCCATGGTGGGTGCTTTTAAAATATTCCCACAAATTCTCTGAAACTACTCCCATAAAGAAATGGAGCATTAAATTAATTTTCCTTCCCTTAAATGTGAACTGGCCTTGATCACCTGGATCCAGTGAAGAAAATGAGGTTGGAGGTGACATGATGTGTAGTCGGAAGGAAAAATATAAAAGGAGATACAGCATCTGCTTAACTGTCTCTTGAGCTGCTCACCCTTGAAATCCAGCTGCCATGCTGGGAGCTCAGGCAAAGCAGGGGCCGTGCGTAGGTGTGCCGGCTGACAGGCCCCGCTGGGCTCCCGGGGACAATCAGCAGCAAGCAGCTGAGGTTTGGGTGTTACCTCCACCATGTGAGGGAGGAAGCCTTCAAGGAAATTCCAACTCTCCACCAGCTGCCTGTCCCCACACGAGAGACCTAAGTGAAAACCACCAAGCTAAGGCCAGTCAAGCCTCAGAACCATAAACAATAATAATAACCAATAAGTGTTGCTGCCTTAAGAAAAAGGGCTGCAATATGGCCTGGTGGTAAAATCTGGCCCGAACCTCTTTTTCTACAGTCTGTGAGCTGAGCTGGGTTTTGCACATTTTAAAAAGATCATAAAAGAAAGAAAAAGAACAGTACATGACAGAGACTGTAAGTAATCCTTGAAGCCTATAATAGCCATTCTATGGCCCTTCACAAAAAGAGCTCTCTCACCACTGTCTTAAGCCACTAAGTTTTCAGATGGCTTATGACGTAGCAACAGATAACTGCAGTGCCTTTGGAACATAAGAAGTGGCACTGATGGGCAAATGCTGGATTTAGCACATCAGGAAAGTCACTCTGAAAAGTCACAGCACAACTATTATCTGGAAGCCAATACTTACCCTATCAATAATTGCTATCATATAATATCATAATTTCACAAACACACTTTCTCAGCCAAAGCAGAAGAGGTGGTAAGATATTCCTTAGCCAAGGGGAGTATCTTAAGTACGTATCTCAGATTTGATTCCAGATTTATTTTCAAATTCTTGGAGTCTTATTAATAACTTTAGAAATTATAGCTGGCATTTACTGAGTCCTTACTATGTCCCAGATGCTATTTGGAGCTGTTTTATATATTTACTTCAGTTAAGCCTCATGACAAACCTTATTTCCATCTTACAAATGAGAAAACTGAGGCCAAATAAGTGATCACGCAGGTAGTGAATATGGAGGAAGGGTTCAAATCCAGACCTGACTTGCATCCATGCAGTCAGCTGCTCCTCTCCCGACAATGTCTACGCAAGACATCCAGTCTCGGTTTAAGGAACGCAGCCAGCCTCCACAGGGCCAGCACCATGTGATCTCTCTGACCAGACCGCCCTGGACGCTAGTCAAGGGTGCTGTCCATCCACTAGGAATCAGGCCTGGAATCTGGTTCCTTCTCTTTCATCTGGAACCTAGGATCTTCAAGCTCTCATTTTCTATTGGGAGGGTCTGAAATTCCTAGACTAGCAACTATGGTTGATTAGAAGCCGTTTCTTCCAAAACCCCAAGCACTTCCTCACATTTCTCCTCTGGTTTCTGTCAATCAACACATGGGCAATTATGCTTGCCAAAGGGGAGACACAATGTAGGTTTGTCAAAGCCAGCCTTTGGCTAGACAAAATCAACAGACTAATCAAGAGCCAATCAATATTAAAAGGCTGTCCAAACCATTGATAAGACCAGTGATCATTGAGAATGCCTGCATATCAATGTCCTCATATGTGAAGTGATAATACCTAACTTTATGATTTGTTATGTACACTAAAGCCAGGATATATAAGGGGCCTAATCCAGTGTCTGGCATTCAATTAATGGTGGTTATAATCACTGTAATTTGAATGAAGATCACACCTCCCTTTTAAAGAGCTCTCGACTGGCCAATGACATTTCATTGAATAACTGGAAAAGCTGTTACAAGGGAAGATCCATATTCATGAAACAAGACATAGAGAGAAGAGTTGCTGCGTACCCATTGGGTTACCCATTTTCCATTTCCCTTTGTAAGAAGCCTTTTACATAGTGGAAGGTGTTGTTTAATGGCCCCTTCATGTCTTTTCTCCAACCAAACATGGCACAAATAATTGGAGATCAATATAAGAAGGAAAGGGCAACACTCTGACTTGGCCCACATGCCAAGTCCACCTCAGCAGTGGCCAAAGGCATGGCAGGGCACCTTGTCTACTCACCAGAAGGGAAACACAATGAGGCGGCTGATGAAAAATACGGCAGAGAAGATGAAAAACAGGATGTTACAGGTTTGCCTCCACTGGGCGTAAGAAAACATCTTGGCCGACTGAAAACAAACAAAGAGATGGCATTCAGATAAAGCCACGTCAGCATAAAAATCTTTATTTAAACATTTATCAGTGAAATGACATGATGACTGGGATTTGCTTCAGAAGAATCTGGGGAGGAGGGTGGAGTGCGGATGGGGAAATAGAACAAGACTGGCCATATTGGTAACTATAAAGCTGGATGATGGAGCCACTTGGGTCCATTATACTTTTCTCCTTATCTTGTCATATGTTCGAAATTTTCCATAATATAAATATTAAAAAAAGATATGTTAAAATGGACTGTAATATTACTCCTGTTTTCACAAGCACTACACAGTTAGCATAATTAATTTCGGCAGGCATTTTATCTGGGGGTTTGTTTGATTTCTCCATTTAACTGGGAGGAGAGCTGGGGTGAAGAAAGGCTGGGATGTGATTCAAGTCCTGGGTTGGGCTGGGCAGGTGGCAGTCTAGGTGGCTACGTCCAGGCAGATGACAGAAGAGGCAGAGGAAAGAGGCGACTCTTGGGATGTGTTCTGGTTGAAACAAAGTTTCAAGCACTTGATTTTGCCTGCCTACTTTATGCTCGTCTGTACTGTGCTGAATAAAAAGAATTACAGAAAGGACTCTTTAAGGTGGTAGCAGAAGGTTAATGGATGATGAGTAGAAGTAGTAGGATCCTCTCTTGCTTTGTCCAGTGGAGCCCACGGCTGAACGGGAAAGTGTTTGGGGCTGGGAGAGGGGCAGGTAGCTTCTGAGGGCGGGTCATTCTCTAGGAATGTGGCTTAGTCCTGGGTGGTTTCAGAACTGAAGTCACCCTGGAAACTCAATGCCCCTCTCGAACAAGACAGGCAGAGAATTTTTACTTTGGAAAGGGTTTATATTACACTTTCCATATGTTTTCACACTTACCATGGGGTAGGGATATGACTGGACTGTAGGGTTGACAGAGGACCCAAAGGGAATAGCCTCAGTGCTGATACAGCAGGCTAGTATGCCAGGCGGCAGGGAGATGGGTGTGGGGAGGAAGGCAGAAGCTTAGCATGCCTTCTGGAGTGGGGAGTCTACTTCTACCATAGAATGGGGAGTTGCCTGAAGGGTCAGAGGCCAGGCCTGGGTGGGTAGCTAGAGGCATGCATAGGCATGAGAGAGCCCACTCGAGAGCATCAAGTAGCACTCCTTTGGGCAGATACACAGCATATTCTGGACTGTGCAAAGATGGGTATCCCATGGCAACACCCTCCTTTGCTAAGCATTGGTCAGGATACTCTTAAAACATTGGGTCCTGGGTGCAAACCTGAACATGTGGAAAATTAGAGAGGGTCAGGAGATTCATGAAAAAGGCCAAGGTTACTAATGAATAAGAATTGTAGATGTTGAGTCTGTTTTTCCTTGCAAAGAGAGAACGAAGAAATGACCCACCAACGGTCTTGAGGAAACATGAAAGACTAATAGTCTCCATCTTCAAGAAAGTCTAAACAGGAGCAAAAGTTATACTGTGTCTGGGTTCAATTAGAACTTGACCGAGAGGCCAAACACTAAAACAAACCACTGGAGGAGGCCGTGGAAAAGGCACCCCTGGAGAATATCACAAACCAGCCCCATGCCACAACTGAGTATTGTCTCTGCCACCAGCTGATGGGAGGTACTGGCCTTACTCACTGAACCTCAAGTTAGATCATGACTTGAGAATCAAAAATGATTCATGAAGCAAAAATGAACAAGTGGGATACATCAAACTGAAAAGCTTCTGTACAGCAAAGGACACCACCAATAGAACAAAAAGGCATCCTACAGTATGGGAGAATATATTCATAAATGACAGATCCAATAAAGGGTTGACATCCAAAATATATAAAGAGCTCACACACCTCAACAAACAAAAAGCAAATAATCCAATTAAAAAATGGTCAGAGGAACTGAACAGACAGTTCTCCAAAGAAGAAATTCAGATGGCCAACAGGCACATGAAAAGATGCTCCACATCATAGAAATGCAAATTAAAACCACAATGAGATATCACCTCACACCAGTAAGGATCACCACCATCCAAAAGACAAACAACAAATGTTGGCAAGGATGTGGAGAAAGGGGAACCCTTCTACACTGCTGGTGGAAATGTAAATTAGTTCAACCATTGTGGAAAGCAGTATGGAGATTCCTCAAAAAACTCAAAATAGAAATACCATTTGACCCAGGTTTCCCACTCATAGGAATTTACCCTAAGAAAGCAGCAGCCCAGTTTGAAAAAGACATATGCACCCCTATGTTTATTGCGGCACTATTTACAGTAGCCAAGAAATGGAAGCAACCTAAGTGTCCATCAGTAGATGAATGGATAAAGAAGATGTGGCACATATACACAATGGAATATTATTCAGCCATAAGAAGAAAGCAATTCCTACCATTTGCAACAACATGGATGGAGCTAGAGGGTATTATGCTCAGAGAAAGACAAGTATCAAATTATTTCACTCATCTGTGGAATATAAGAACAAAGAAAAAACTGAAAGAACAAAACAGCAGCAGACTCACAGAACCCAAGAATGGACTAACAGTTACCAAAGGGAAAGGGACTGGGGAGGATGGGTGGGAAGGGAGGGATAAGGGGGGGGAAGAAAGGGGACATTACCATTAGCATGCATAATGTGCGGGGGGCACAGAGAGGGCTGTACAGCACAGAGAAGACAAGTAGTGATTCTACAGCATATTACTACGCTGATGGACAGTGACTGCAGTGGGGTATGTGGGGGAAACTTGGTGATGGGGGGAGTTTAGTAAACATAATGCTCCTCATGTAATTGTAGATTAATGATACCAAAATAAAAATTAATTAATTAATTAATTATAAAAAATGATTCATGATCGTTAACAGCACCAAGCTGTTCTCATAGTTTATCCATGACGGGACCTCTGCGTTTGACATTTCATTTTTCTTCTGATTTCTTCTTTTTTTTTTTTTTTACTTAAAGATCTCAGAATGTATTCAAACAGCAATAAGCTGAACTGCACAATATACCCTAAGGAGCAGATACCTCTTCTCATGTTTCAGCTGAGGATAGAAAACAAAGCAGTAATTAAAGGAAAGGTCACTTATGAATAAGAATTGTAGATGCTGAGTCTGTTTTTCCTCGCAAAGAAAAGGAGTTCCCTTCACCAGGGAGTTAAAGCCTGTCAGTGACATGGGGGGGAGGGGCGGCAAGGATGACCCGGAGCTTATTCCCAGTCCCGACATCTAACTGCTTTTTAGTAACACAATGAAGCTGTTTTTACAGTGGACACACACCAGAGGCAACTGAGCCACAGGGTTTAGAAGCAAGAGTAGCAAAAAATTCTTAAGTCATGGCCAATGTGGTCTTAATTTTCAGGCAGGGTTACTGAGATGTGATCAGAGAAGGAGGTAATTGGAGCAGAGATGGCTGCGTTCAGAGAGCAACACATGGAAAAACTGGCACAATCTCTCTTTGGCTAAGCCATTTGCTGCCTTGAATAATCTTGACCTTTAGAATGGGATTTACATGTCTAATTACGATTACATACAAGAAACAAAATTCTGTGTACAGCTAATATCTTAACTGTATCCAGTTGCTTTGAAGTGGTTTCAAATGACTTCTGGTTACATCTATAACAGGGTTTGGCAAATTACAGTCCAGCCTGTGGGCGAAAGCTGGACATCCCTTGAGTTAAGAATGGTTTTCACATGTTTAAAGGGGTATAAATAAGTAAAGAGAAAACAAAAACAAAAAAAGAACGTGTGATAAGAGATCTTATGTGTTCCACCAAGCTAGATGTACTATCTGGCCCTTTATGAAAAAGCTTACTGAGCCCTGATCTAAAAGAAGAAGGGTCTATTAAATCATTAAATTAAATTTCTTCCATATCAACCTATACTCAATTATTAGCCCTTCAAGAGACAATCTGGAACATGAAATGGGTTGGCATTATTTTCCTCATCTTCGTGATATGATGAACTTCATTTTTTTTATTAAGGTATCATTGATATATACTCTTATGAAAGTTTCACAAAAAAACAATGTGGTTACTACATTCACCCATATTATTAAGTTCCCCCATACACCATTGTAGTCACTGTCTATCAGCGTAGTAAGATGCCACAGAGTCACTACTTGTCCTCTGTGTGCTACACTGTCTTCCCTGTGACTTCCCTCACACCACATGCACTAACCATAATACCCCTCAATCTCCTTCTCCCTCCCTTCCCACACCTCCCCTTTGGTAACCACTAGTCCCTTCTTGGAGTCTGTGAGTCTGCTGCTGTTTTGTTCCTTTAGTTTTGCTTTATTGTTATACTCCACAAATGAGGGAAATCATTTGGTACTTGTCTTTCTCCGCCTGGCTTATTTCACTAAGCATGATACCCTCTAGCTCCATCCATGTTGTTGCAAATGGTAGGATTTGTTTCTTTCTTATGGCTGAATAATATTCCATTGTGCATATGTACCACATCTTCTTTATATGATGAACTTCATTTAAATGGTGAACTAAGTGGCTATGGGAGACAGATGTGGCTGTAGGTACGGGAGAGCTGGCAGGTAAGGAGACCCCTGGGTCACTGCGTCAGAGTAAATAGGAACCAATACATAATAGAAACACGAGAAAACAATACTAAATTTGCTTTGTCCCTCACGGTCTGTGGTTAAGAAGACTTGTTTTAATGCCCCTGTTCCAAAACATTCCTTCCTTAGAAAATATATGTTATTTAAATAAGTATCAACTCTCATTTCTTAAAGCTAGAGGCGGATCCGTGCAGGGCAGTGCAAGCAGCCGATTGGTGCTCAGTTCTGGTTTAGGTGAATCTGTGTCCTGTCCAACAGTAAGAATCCTTAATGCCACATCCAGGTTTTCCTTTTAAAAGATTAGAGTTCATTCCTTCTTCAAACATCTCAGCTTGCTTTCGGAGCTAGTATCTGCAGGCAGCTTTCACAGGTGGGATCTCACAAATTAACCTCTCTTGGTTCATTTCTAACCATGGAGAAGGTTGGACACTAAAAACAAAAAGGTTTCATTTCTTTAAGCTTAAAGGACGTGAAACCCAGATACATCCTCGAACTTTGGGTGTTGTCAGGACAAAGAGCCCCATTAAATCACTCACAGACCATTCTTCCTGTGAAGAGTCACAGAAACCCAGGATGTGTTGTTATTGGTTTTTTAATGAACAAACATTTACCTCCAGCCAAATGTCAGCCACGTCATGCACAATCATCACGAGGGTCCCACTGCGAATGTAATTAGCACACCAAGAGAAGCTCATCAAACTAATAGCAGCCAGGTGGTGGATGACATTAGCTAGAAAATCCTATACAATGAGGGAAAAATGGAAACCATTAAGCAAATGCATTTATTTCCCAACCAGTGGAAGACCTAATGAGGATAATAATATTTTTAGAAACCCATACCTTACCTCTGCATGTTTTCAAATTTGCAAAATGCTTTCACTTTAATTCTTAAACACAGCCCTTGTGAGGGAGGTAAGGCAAGTATTATCCCCACTGTTAAAGTCACTTAATTTTGACAACACTAAATAGCTGTCATCTAAGTCCTAACGTCTGCTGTTCTTTATACTACCCCATACTGGATATATGTACACGCACTTACACACTCACTCCATATATCTACACACACAAGCATGTTCCTGTGTACATTTACACTTATTATTTCCTAATTCCAAAAAGGGGAAAAAAGGCAAAAATACAATATAATAAAACTACATGACCAATAACAAAGAGTTACTTTATATGAAATAAGTAACAAATGAAAGTAGAATAACATATAAGCAAAGCTGGGCTGAGGAAAACTACCACAAAATGTTTCCTGCAAAGAAGATACACAAATGGCCAATAAACACATGGAAGGATGCTCAACCTCATCAGCCATCAGCAAAATGCAAATCAAAAACATAATGTGATACTATTTTACACTACTAGGATGACTACAATGAAAAAGAGGAACAATAGCAAGTGCTGGCAACAACGTGGAAAAACCAGACCCTTACACAATGCTGATAGGAATGTAAAACTGTGTTAGGCTGTTCTATAGAAGTCTGGCAATTCCCCAAAAGGTTAAACATAGAATTACCACATAGCCCAGAAATTCCACTCTTAGGTATTTACCTGAGAGAAATGAAAACATATGTCCATGCTAAAAACTTATAATAAATGTTCATAGTAGCATTATTCATAATAGTCTAAAAGGGAAACAATCCAAATATTCATTAAGTGATAAATGGACATATAAAATATTCCAGTAGTGTATTCATACAATGGACTATTATTCCCCAATGAGAAGGAATGACAATGCTTCAACATGAATGAACCTTGGAAACATTATGCTAAATGAAAGAGCCAGACACACACACACACAAAAAAAAACCCACACATATTGTGTGAGTCCACTTATATGTAATGTCCAGAAGAGACAAATCCGTAGAGACAGAAAGTAGATCAACAGCTGCCTAAGGGCAGGGGCGGTTGGGAGAAATGGGGAGTGACTGCTAAAATATACAGGACTTCTTTTTTTTTTTTTTTTGAGAGGGCATCTCTCATATTTATTGATCAAATGGTTGTTAACAACAATAAAATTCTGTATAGGGGACTCAATGCTCAATGCACAATCATTAATCCACCCCAAGCCTAATTCTCCTCAGCAGGACTTCTTTTTGGGTGATGAAAATGTTCTAAAGTTGATTCTGGTGATTGCACAACTCTGTGGATACACTCAAAACCACTGACTTATCACACTTTAGATGGATGAATTGTATAGTATGGGAATATAACAATAAAGATGTTTAAAAAAGCTTGAAGGTTTTAGTTTCCTTGTAGCCAAAGTAAGAGTGAATATAATACAGATATTAACAGCTGAATTTATTGAGCACTTACTGTATACCCAGAAGTACTTTATATGGATTAACTTGCTTAATCTTCACAACCACCAGAGGAGATAGGAACTATTTTTAGCTACTTTTTATAGATGAGGAAATCAAGTTTGGGAAGTTTAACTAACTAGCTCAAGATGTTAGTACGTGGTGAAGCTGGGGATTCAGACCCAGGCATTCTGACTTCAGAGACTGTGCTATCCCACTCCCAATAGTTTTATGTCTCTGAAGATATGTACTTAGAAAACATATGACATATATATGCATATAGTTTTTGAAAAGGTGCTCAATGTATCTTTATATAATAGATATCAATGCCTGAAGAATCAAAGATGGGAGAAAGACAAGGCCATAACAAGATCAACCTGCCTGAGTATATCTATGAAGACCTTTTGAAAAGTGATTATTTTCTATTCAATTCCTTCAAAAAAAGAGTCAATCAATTAAATTCTAATTTTTTTAGTGTAAACTACAGTTAATAGCAGTTAATCTATGGCTATTATTGAGTTTAATGGAAAAGGAGGTCATTTCTACCAGATGTTTTCAAAGTATATTCTTATAATTATTTATATTCTATAAATTTTCTTTAAAGCTCTCCAAATGACTTCAGCTAATTGGGCCCCCCAGTAATAGATAAGGTACACTATCACTCACTCAAATATTATTTAGTCAAGCCAATTTGGTTTTACCTCCTTAACAATGAATTCAATTTAATTTTATTTATCATATACATTGTGCTACAAACCTTTTATGCATGGAACATACGAAGTATATTGCTAACATATATCTTGTGACTGTATTGGGAATCTAATACAGTTTTCTGTGTCAACAAACAGGAATCAATAGCAACTAGACAGTTTCTAAAATGCCTCACCTTGTGACCTCAAAAATTTCATTTAGCATGCCTGTGACTTAGTTTCCCTGCAAATGAAACAAAGCTAATAATACTGAAGCAAAGTTTCCTTAAAAGGACCTTGGATGAATTAAGGAAAAAAATGTTTCAAAGTCTTTGAATACATCAAGAGTTTTATAAAGTAGTTTGTAATCACCTAAAATGTATGGTTACAGAATTAAAACTACCAGCACTTTTCTTCTTTGCACTGAGCAACATTAAATTCAAAACCAAAAGATATAGACAATATAAAGAGAGTTCTTCTCTTATTGAACAAGGGTAGAACTTCAAAGTCAAACTTTCTATAATATTTCACTGTGATAACTTACCAAGGCATCAAAGTATGAGCATAATTTGCACTATTCTATGTACTATCAAAACAAAAAGGCTACGAATTGAAGCCAAACACACATAAAAAAACAATTTAAAGTTTAGGATTTGGGGCAGGCAGGGGGACAAAAATTTTGGAAGAAAAAATGGATAAAGTAGTTTTTTAAATAAGACACTTACCTTCCTTTTAACATCAGAGCCAAGGCTAAACAAGAGAGACCAATAAAAACTCATCTCCAAAATGTAGTACCAGTATTGGGATGGCAGCAAGGCCTGAGGAAAATGAAAGTATTCATGACTTTAATGTCACCATATAGACAGCTCATTTTAAGGCATCAAAACTATTGATTATATCTATTTATATTCTCCCAAATACTGATGCTTCACATTTCAACTTCTGAGAAGGAATTGGAGATAATATTTTGAGGCATTTTATTTCTAAAAGAGTAGACAAGAATTCCAAAATCAAGTTAAATGTGATCAACATATTAGCTTTATTAGACTTGGACTCTAAAATAACTTTAAAAACTTGGTTAAAAGGTGGACATTTTCAGGAAAGAACTGGAGTCCATAAGAAAAAAAGAATTAAATGAAAATTTGAGAACTGAAAAATAATATATAACTATAATATAATATAGTATATAAATATAATAACTGTAACTGAGAACTGAAGATGTGTTTAACAGCCAATTAGACACTGCTGAAGAAAGCACTCATGAACTGGAGGACATGAAAGTAGGAAATATTCAGAATCATGTAAGGTCACAGATTTTACCCTGCTTGCAAGTGAGCTTGCCACAGTTTTATGGATGCTGTGAGACCCCTGGGTCAGAGGTAAAGGATAGTTTATTTTGCCAGAGTATCAATATTTTGGTCAGTTCTTCTATCCCAATTCCCATAGGCCTAAGCAAGAAGAGTCAGATGACATCTGCACATGCAGCAGGTTGTGTTACAAGAGAGGAACACGGAGCTAGGAAACTTGAATCTTTCATAATGGACAGTAATATGCCTATACTCTGCTCCGGGAGGAGACATTACCTTCATCTTCCCAAGTTGTTTGCTATACATATATCCTGGAAAAAATAGTAAAGAATGAAGAGCAAGCAGTGATTCACTTTATATGATATGCAGAAATGCAAAACCTATGGAGAGTTGTCTCCCAATAGACTTAAAAATAGAGAAGCAAGAAGACGGAAAATACTGGAACAGGCATGAGATACATAAGGGACCTAGCATAAAGATCTAGCATATTAGCACACCTGTAATTGGAATTCCATGAAGAGAACAAAGAAAGGAAGGAACAGAAGCAATGGCTAGGAATGTTCCAAAACTGGCTGATGATATGACTCCAAAGATTCAAGAAGTACTGTGGATACTAAGCAGGATAGACTAAAGGCAAAACACTTTTATGCTTATTACAATAAAACTGCTGAAAGACAAAGACAAAATATTAAAATTAATCAGGGAAAAGAGACATTCTATTCAAAGAAAACTGAGAACTGAATTCTTAAGGATACTGATGGAATCCAAAAGATGACTTTTTAAAGTGCTGAAGGAAAATGATTGATAACCTAGAATTCTACACAAATTATCCTTTTAAAGTATCCTGCACAAATATCCCTTTAAAAGTGAAGGCAAAGTGATAATATTTCAAACAAGCAAACCAAAGGTACTCCTTCAGATATAAGGATTATAATCCCAGATGGAAGTATGGAAATGGAGGACACAAGAAATAACATAGAAAGGGGGATTTAGCTGATTTATATAACAATAATAATAATAATGACTTGTAGGATTTCAATATTTGAAGAAGGAGATAGGACGTAGGTATATGTAATATTCTAATGACCTTTCAGTGCCTATAAAAAGTAAGAGCACAGATTTTTATTAGACTCCAGTAATTCAAGGATGCATGAAGAGCTAATGTAAAGGAAGAAATGGAATGATAATTTTTTAAAAACTTGATTGTCCCATAAAAAGTAAGAAGGGACTACAACAAAGGCAAATGCACCAGAAGGTACAAAGAAAAAATAAATAGTAAGGTGGTAGATTTAAAGTCAAATACATAGGTACATTAACCATAAACAAACTAAAGGAATCAGACAAGTGATGGGTAATATATAAGGATTAAGGATGCAATGCGTAAGCTCTGGTAGAAGAAAGACCAAAGGATGCATAGAAATGGACAAAGAGAGGGAAAGGGACTCAGACCTGAGGGGGCGAGGTGAGGGGCTGACCCTGGAGTAAGGGAAAGACTGTATCAAAAGGGACTCACATGCCTGGGGTAGTCGTTCCACACTTCCCATAGGTCATACACCCAAGGTTTCTGAAAAAACGAAGAACCAAAGGAGAAAAAATGTTTGTCAGAGTTAAAGGTTTATTTCAGCAGGAAACATTACCTCTTCCTGATGTCATTTATGGGTGCACGTGCACAGTGAAACACACTTTTGTCATGTTTCTGTTGTTCCTGTGCATGTCTCCCCATCTGTCAGTATTTACACATGTTCCTATTCAACATGCCTGTGACATCCACAACTTCTAGAGAATTTGCAACCAGTGCTGTCTCATGGAGAACATTATTTCAAACAAGTGAGTCTTCTAAGGAAATCATTTCTGAACCAATTAGATTACTGCTTCTGTCACAGTAAAAATATTTTGCGACATCTGTCGCAATAAAATCTCTTTAGAGAAATCTTGAGAGAATCTTAAGAGAAATCTCCAAAAGCTGGTTATCTTTTTTCTTTTTTCCTGTGAACAATTTACTGTTAAGTTTATACGCCAAAAGGTATTCATTTAATGATTATTTAAACAGCTCAAAGGTAAGGAGAGATTTGATTTCAGATGGGTGAGTAGTGGAAGTCTTCATGAGACAAGTGGCATTTGACAGGTAGAGACAGAAATGAGAAGGGTGAGGCATTTCTGGTGGAGAGAATAAAGATGTGTTGAAATCCAAGTGAGGATGTGCCAGGTACGTTCAGTGGAGTGTCAGTAGTCCAGGGTAGTTGGTGTATGGGTTGCATAAGTAGAAATATGGAGAGAGTAGGTTTAAAAATTCACGTTGCCCATGCAAAGCTTAGCAAAGGTTTTGAAGGACAGACTGAGGAATTGCTACTTCTCTAGGCATTAGAGAGATTAAAAGTTGAAAAGCTGGTTATTTATGAAAAGTATTAAATCCTAAGCAATTTGCAAGCAACACTTTGAAAAACTGAAGACAAATTCAAGTCAAAGATATCAAAAGGACAACTTACATCATAAAGAAATGCAATTCCAGCAACAGTAATCATTAAGTAAAATGTAAATCGCCAACTGCCAAAAACAAGAAAAGTCTTGTAAAGGTGACTGACATCTGAGGAGAAAAACATTTAGTATGACAGACTTTGGAAAGAATGCACATTCTGGAGGCAGACAAATAAATCTAAGTTGATATCCTGACTTACCCCTTGTTAGATGGCTACAACTAGGTTAAGTCATTTGACCACAGGGAACCTTAATTTCTTCATCTATAAAATGGAAATAACAACACTGACCTCAAAATGTAAAAAGAACTGAAGATGATTTGTGCAAAGTATTGGTCATAATGTCAAGTAGGAAGTAAGCAACATTAAGTGGTAGCTGTTATTACTGTTGTCATGCCTAGCCCAGTTCCTGACACACAATAAATGATGCTTTGATATTAGTGTTATCCAATTTATTTGATCTCCACTCAATTCCCAGTGAAAAGGTTTCTATGTGGCCAGACTTTAGTCTTGACTCTGAAAAGTAGATTTTGAGAGAGTCTTTTTCTCAGGGATGAAGAAAGACCTGTAGATTAAGATATTTAAAAGATGTATCAACCAATTGTAACACATTGGTCTTATTTAGATCCTGATTCAAATAAACAAACTGCAAAGAAAATTATTAGACAATCAAGGAAATCTGAACACTGAATATCTGCTGCTATTAAATGATTTTTTTAGGTGTGATACTGGTATTACAGTTATGTGTAAAATAGTCATAACCTTTTAGAGGTACATACTAAAGTACTTACAAGGAAATCAGACAGTGTCTGATATTTGTTTCAAAAGTAATCTTCAGTAATAATTGGATGAAGGTTGTCAAAAGGTATAATAATTTCCAGTTATGGGATAAGTAAATCCTGGGGATATAATGTACACCGTGATGACTATAGTTAACACTGCTATATGGTATACTTGAAAATTGTTAAAGAAATAGATCCTAGAAGTTCCCATCACAGAGAAAACAGCATTTTTTTCTCTTTGTATCTACATGAGATAGCGGGTGTTACTGTGGCAATCATTTCACAATATGCAAGTCAGGTCACTAAGCCATACACCTTAAACAGTGCTGTATGCCTGTTATATCTCAATAAAACTGAAAAAAAAGTTATCCACCAAAAAAGAAAAACCTTTGGTGGGGGTGAGAGAAGCAGGCAGGGGCATAGACGACACAGAATTGCCTTGCATTGGTAATTATTAAAGTTGGCCAGTGAGTACCTAGCAGACATAGTCATTATATGAGTCTTTCTCCTTTTGTATATATTCATGACTTTGCAGAGTAAAGCTTTCTTTAAAAACTACTGTTTTATTTAACAATTGCTGAGACAACAATAACAATATTAAGAACAATACCTGTTCCTTACACTTGTATAATGCCTCATAATGTTTTCCTCAACATGCCTGTAAGCGAAGAAAGAGGAATCTGGCATATACCCATTTTGTAGTCAGACTCATGAAGGCTAGGCTGTTTCTCCAGCTCACACAGCTCAGAAGCAATCCAGCTGAGGGTGAAATGCAGGTCTTTGCATTCTGACTCCAGCAGTGTGTCCTCAACGCTGTCACTGCCTGTCAGCTAGATGAGAGTTTTTCTTTGTGGCTTGTTTTGGTAGGGGGAAAATTGTTCAGAAATTTGAACCATAGAAACACCCAAGCAGCATTTTAAAAAATGAGTGAGTGAGACTTGCCCATACTTGTTTTATTCACGGCTGGTCCAGCAAAGGCCTACATTAGATGCAGAAGGCGTTTCCTTGGCTCCTTGGATTATCTCAGCCAAACAAGAAGCATGAAAAATAGGAGGTGATAAGGCCTGTCATCCACAAAGGACACCGGAAGTCTAGGTGGCACACCACGTATTATTTGTTTCTCCAACATGTATTGCCCTTGACTCCATGCTGGGCATTGCGCTAAGCACACATGTGCTACCATATTGTAATCCTCACAACAAGCTTATGAAGTAGGCAATAGAATTGGCCCCGCTTCAGGGTCCCTTGCTCAACTCTCACAAAGACCCTTAAAGGTAGGTAAGCTGATGACTACTGAAGGACACAGAGGCTGAGAGATACACCCAGGCTGAACAGGAACACCCAGATGCAAGCGGGAAAGCCCAGCCCCACGTGTGTCTAGCCGGTCCTATCAGGTTCCATTCCAACTAACCAGGGTCCCAAAGCATGTGCCAAGGGTCCCTAACATCAAACTCTGTTCATCAGATGACTGAAATGTCATTTGCTGTTTCATTTTCACTGCCTCACAAGCCTACAGTGGAGATTCCAGAGATTCATGACACATGACGCCACCACTATTCTGACAGGTGATGGAACATGCCCTTGTGTGGTGCTGTTTTAGAAATGTTTAAATCTTAATTTCTACTACAGTAAGTATCAGTAGGTATAACATGCACAAGCAAACGCCCTTTAGGGTGTTTAATAGTTTAAAAGAGAATAAAGGGGTCCTGACAAACCAAACAGTTTGAGAGCTGCTGCACTTCACTAACATGAATGGTGATGTACTTGTCAATGCTGTTTTACTCACTTCAAATAAATCTAAGATAGTAAGAATTCCTTTTTCTCCAGGAAAGGGTGAGACAAACATAACTGTGAGAGGAGAAAAACCCAGAAATTGATTGGTTTGGCTCAAATGGTAATAGTGAAAGAAGATGAGACTGCAAGGTGAGGTCCAGGAGGAACTGGACACTCAACTCAGGCCAGACTTGAAAGAAAGTGACAGAGTCAGACATGGGGGTCAGCACTGCATGTGGCTGAGCAGAGCAGGCAGAGGGGTAAGGGGGCACAATGCCCCCAGCACTGGGGGGGGCATCCCTGCCTAAACACATCAGGTACTTGGAAACCACCAAGTATTTTTATAATAAACTTCTCACTACTAGATGAAAATGCTCATTTTAAAAAGAAAAGTGGTCAGCTAAAGGCATTTGATTTTCAAATAAAGGATCTGCTATGGATTGAAGTCCTGAATGCTGTGGAACAGGGCATAGGGATCATTGCTAAAGGAAGTGACTGAGTACAACAGCCAAGATATGGAGGCAACCCAAGGGCCCATCGATGGACGAATGGGTAAAGAAGATATGGTACGCATATACAAAGGAATACTACTCAGCTATAAAAAGGAAGGGGATCTTGCCATTTGTGACAACATGGATGGACCTTGAGGGCATGATACTAGAGAAACAAGGCAGAAAAAGAAATGATCTCACTTATGATCACCATATGATCTCACTTATATGTGGAATCTAAACAACAAAGCAAACAAACAAATAACACAAAACAGAACAAGATTCATAGCTTCAGAGAACATCTGGTATTTGCCAGGTACAGGTGGTTGCCAGAAGGGAAGGAGGTGGGGGATGGACAAATTAGGAGAAGGGGATTAAAAGGCACAAACTTCCAGTTATAAAATAAATAAGACATTGGGATGCAACACACAGCATACGGACTATAGTCAAATATTGTAGCGACTTTATATGCTGACACACGGTAGCTGGATTTATTGTGGTGATCACTTTGTAACATATATAAATGTTATCACTTTGTTGTATACCTGAAACTAATAATATTGCATATTAACTATACATGAATTAAAAAAAGAAAGTAACAAAGGAAACAATTCACTGAATTTAAGGTGTTCACAGGAGAATCCATCCTGATATTATAGAGGAATTTCTACCTGTTGGAGAGTAATTTGTAAATGCTCAGAGCAGGGAAAAAAATTTTCTGAGATTTCCAAAGTGCCTGGGGCTACATAACTCTAGCTATGATTCCAGTAGTACATCCCATAGCTGATGTAATAAAGTGTAGGCCCTATACAATTAAATAGCTTAGCAATTTGCTTTAGTCTATTTATTTAGCCCATAATAACTTTTAACAGTTATCTGATTTCCAGGAAATTTGTGAGTGCTAAAGAATAACATAAAAATTTAATTTTATATGTGGGTCCCTCTTATTTCTTGAATACATTGTATAATGTCCAGCTTTGAGCCTTTGCCTCACCTGAAAAATGCGGGCCTCAAATCCTGCATTCTTTTCTTACAGAAATCCCAGCCCATCCTCAAGGTGCAGCAAGGTCTGACCTCCTCTAAAAAGCCATTCTGTAGTGTATCCAGCCCTACTGATGCCATCTCCTCTGGATGCCCACTTGTAAACACAACCATGGACTACAGGTGCACAGGCCTGTGCGCCACTGGGTGGAATAACATGTGGTTTCACAAGTGAAAGTCTCGTCTCCTTGATTAGCTGTTTAAGGCTAGTGACTGTGCCTTTCACTTTTATCGTCCTTTTAGAACCAGACTGCCCGTGCTCTAGCACAGTGCCACTATCCTCTGGAGAAGATGGTCGACACATCCCTTCACGTTCCCTGGCTGATAGTGGCCACTCCAGATTCCTGAACTCTGTGGCCGACTTTCAGTGATTCACTGACAGGCATATCCCCAAAGGTTGGGCTCTGTTGACCCAAACAGTGAATTGATACAGGTGGCTCCTGCTTGTTAAGAGGTAAGCGTTAGGGGGCAGGGGGGCAGGACAATGGAGCAGAAAGAGAACCAGAAAAGGGGACAGAACACCTGAGTGCAGTAACCCTGACAATAGCTAGATGACACTGAGCAAGTTCCTTAAACTAGATGGCTTGAACTAGTAGTTTCTTATTTTTTTCCTCCAGTTTGTTTGAGATGTAGTTGACATACAGCACAGTGTAAGTGTAATCATTTCTCATTTCTTACAAAGGGCTTGCTCTTTCTTCTCTGTCTCATGCCATTGGTGGGAGGGTCAAATATTTATAAACTATAAAGCACTAGAATGTATAAGAAATAAGCAGAGAATTTCACTGGAGTATGATTTAGTTCAAAAGTGGAGAATTAGTCCCTGCCCAGGGACTTTATTTAAGATAAGAATTACTTGCTAGAAAGAATGAATGAAGGACAACAGGAAAATAGGAAAATGGAATGTGAGACCAGCTCCAGTCTGCAGTGTCTTGTGGTGATGGGTAGAGAGTCACTCATGCCGATCTGACATCAGTGGCAACACAATATTAATCAATCTCTCAAGAGCTAAAATTCAGAGAGCAGCTAGTTAGAAAACAACACAATATTGTGGCGCTCATGGAGAAGGCAATGGGAACCTGTGATGCCAAATAAGTGTTTTGAGACACTCTGAAAACTTGGTGTGTGTCTCCAAGCATCACCATTACAGCTGGATTACAGTCAATGCTCAGGAACGTCTGGGTAAATAAAAGGAAACCATCATCACTTAGCCTCCCACAGGCTCTTTACTTATTTGGGAGCCTTATATCGGCTCCCTTTTCATTTCACTATCAAACAAAAATATCTGGTGAAAGTCTCTAGGCAATGGGAGGACCCTCAGAAACAGGCAGAAAGAAGGAATGCTATTGGTGTGTACAAGTGGCATCAAACACAACTCAACTGGATGTAAAGAAGAGGAACAAAGTAAGAGCAAAGTCCTAGCCCACCTTTCCTGCCCCTGTGGCGGTTTCTGCAACCAAGGGAGTGGCCTAGCATTCCTCAATATTCTATAAGAGGGGACAACAGTGGTAATGAAACCAAGAACAAATGCACTGCAGCCTCACTGCCCTGAGAACATATTCAAAGTCGTCAGTTCTGGCAAAAATCATACTTGGTGCCCCAGCTCATCCTGACCACCCTCTGCCCTCCCCGCCATCACCTGCTAAACCAACCAGGAAACACAGAGACTGGGCTTCCCAGTCCACAGGCAAGGGGCAGGGGTAAGAAGCCAGGTGAGATGGAAAGGTCCAAACTCAATGTTGTGAGGGGAGAAGGGAATCCTTTCAGACATTCCCTGCTCTCACAATGTGATATAAAAATTATAATGTGTTTGGAAACAAATGATAAAGTCTTGTGAACTAGGGCCGGACTCTACCATAGGAAGATAAATGCTAGTTAAGACGTTTTTATTATTTTTATGGACTTCATGATATGTACATAGTATCTCCTGTTCACCTTAGAGAGTTTGCAGCTTGTCCTATTTCATAAAGAAGGAAATCAACACAGAGATGGTAAATGCGTGATTAGCCTACAATACCCAACCACTAAGCGACAGAGGATGATTGAACCCTTCTTCTGTTTCAGCTTCAGTATTCCTTCTGCAATAATCATTCTGCTCTGAATAAAATTGTGGCATTCCAAAAGCTTTGGCTGCCTTTCTTACCAAGCTTCCTGGAATTTCTTCATCCTGCAAGGCCTCTCTCGATTCCGCCGAATCCTAAACCATCTTTCAACCTGGCGCTCTGTCAAGTTACACTTCTTTGCCAGTCCATAAATATCAGACTGAAACGGGATGAAATGAATGAATAAGTGATGAGACCAGAGTCTGAGTGGCAGGCAGTCAAGAGACAATGAGGTTGGGTTACAAGAACTTGCGCACTGGAGAGGAGACAGATTCTACATTAGACCTGGAGTCATGGAATCACACACACACACACACACACACACACACACACACACACACACACCAAAAAACAGAGAGAATGTTAGCATCCCAGCACTCTGAGTTACTAAGAAATGTCAATTCTCCATATGTTGGTAGCAACCCATACATTCCAGTTGCATATGTGAGCTCACTCAGTCAGCTAAATTTTATTTAGGGCCTCCAAGACACCAGGTAGAGTGGCCCAGTTTAAGGTGCCAATCAGGTCCAATCTCCTCATTTTTCCTTATGAGGAAACTGGAACCCCTGGAGTTTTAGTAAGTTGTCCAGGACCTAAAATTAGTAGCAAAATGAGGACAAGAACTTAGGTTAGTGCCCTTTCAGTTAATTCACATGATTGTTCTACTAGCTCTGAAAGATAATACAGGAAAAACTCAAACAGGTGTTGGCCATCACTTTCACAATCAGATGGAAAGCCTATTTCTAAACTAATCCAAAATAATTCCAATCATAAAAAATAATGACCGCAGAATACAAAATGATGATTGCTTCTCTTCTGGGAAGCAAAACTCATGACTTAAATTTGGAAATAATATGGGTGATGGATTATCTCAAAGGTCACAAACTTGAAGTTTTCCGAGGGCCAGGCAAGAAGCAAAGAGGATTGATGGTATAGACCAGGTCTGCTTCTTTCTGGGATTTTAAGTTGTATTCTTTCAGCACAGGCATGTTTCATATGGTAAACCTCCAGGACCTCAAGTCGCACAAAGAAATACGCTTAGTAATTTTTTTTTTAAAAAACACCCGCCCTCTTGAACTTTCATTTTCCATTGTGAGTGCCAGAAATGTTTTGATTTCCTCTTAACTTTGCTCTGAGAAGATTAAAATTGCGCAAAACTGACCCTCAGCTTCAATGTCGAGGAAACAAGCAGGAGCCATATGCATGCAGCAAACGGAACAGCACGTGCCCTGTCCCAGAGGGGCAGTTGTGACCAGGCTCTGGCTGGTGGCTCCCAGAGTGGAAGCGCAGTCCCAGAATTCTGATGTGAAATCACTAGTTATTTTTTAATGTTGAGCAATAACTCAAAGTAAACTTAAACCAACTGTGGACCAATATTCTGAGGGTCGAACAAAGCCTGCCTGTGGGCCCACTGGCTGGATACCCGACAGTTGGTGACCAGTAGGACAGCTTCTGCCATGTTATTACGTATAGTTCATATCATTGCTCAAGTGCTACGGTAGATGAAATTCATGAAGAAGCTCTCTCACTCTGAAGACTGGCAAAGGACTACCTGCAGCTCCTACATCCCTTCTAGGCTGCTAGCCTATTACTAATGAAGGAAGGCAAAACCACACAAAGGGGGTGGAGCCTATTCTCCTCGGCTTCCCAATGAACTGCCCTCTCTAATACCTATTCTTTTATAGGCCAAGGGTTCACCTGGGTTGTTTTGTTATTGTTGTTGTTTTGTTATAGCTGTTGTTTTGTTTTGTTTTTGTTTTTGAGGAGACCAAGTCGGCCCTGTGCTAGCCACTGGAGATCTACATGAACAAGGTGGCTACAGTCCTCCTGTCACAGGCTAGAATGGTGAGGAGGTCAGAAATAAAACAAAGAATTCCAATAAAATACTATGAATGCTTAGACAGGGGGAAGATTAGGGTCCCATGGGACCTAACTTAATGTCGGCAGTTCCTGGAAGTTACACTTAGGCTGAGCCCTGAAAAATGCCCAAAGAGGGGAGGATAAAGGACAAGAATCCTGGCAGAGGGTATGTGAGGTCGGGCGGAGGCAGGAGCATGAGAGAGCAGCGAAGGCCGGAGGGACAGGAAAAAGCCTGACAGGGTAGACACCCAGAGAGGAGACAAGGGGAGACATGGCCAGGGTCACATCAAGGAGGGCCTCATCTGTCTTTACCTTGTGGGTTATGGGATATTTGCATTTTTAACGTCTCCCCCTTGCAGCATACGAAGAATGAAGAGCAGAAAGGAGGTGAAGTGGAGACTGTGCTCACTTTGCCCTCTTCGCTGGCCTCACGGTGAGGCCCTGCGTGCCAGGCTGGACAGGAGTGCAAGTCTGGATGCGCTGACCCAGGCAGCACCACGCTCATCACACTGCCTTGCAGGAAGACAGAACAGGGAAGCTACAGGGGCAACAGAACATGTCAGGGGACTGGAAACTGAAGCTCTACCTCTGCCACTTCCTAGCTTGGGAGCTGTGAGCATTGTCCTCTGACTCCCAGTGGAAAACAGATAGGAGCAATAGGAGTGCATGCTTCCTGCTCCACAGAAATGGCGAGAATCCGGGGCTCCTGGATGTGAGCATACTGTGTAAACTGTCATGTACTGTGCCAGAGCTGAAGATTACAGCGGAACCCAGAAAGGAGTCCATAGGCTGAGAATCGTTTAAGAAAAAGCATCCTTTTATTCTAAAATAATTTGCAAACATGAACAGATCCCCCAAAGCAATGGACAGGATTCAAATCCTGTTGCTCAGTCCAGAGCAGAACATATGCTGAAATGCGGTAGCCTTGTATTCTCTTATGTTTGCAGACTGAAAGGGTTCTGGGTCCATCTTGACTGCTTTAGAAGTTTTACTCACCCAATCATTCAAAAGTATTCAGTAGGCTTCAATTCATTAGTGTGCTCTACATATTGGAGGTTCAGCAGTGAGCAAAACAAAGTCTCTACCCTCACACTGGAATTTTCCCAGACCTGAGGACAATTCAGTTTTATTATTCCATCATTTCTACAGATATCAGTTTGCTAGCCAACATTATTTCAAGTTTTATTTATTTTCTCTGTTTTGGAGCACAGAGGAATCTGGTTGAAAGTCAGTCTTAGTAATACTGGCCTCATATCACAGTATTATCAGGACAGAAATCTTTTTGCAAACAAAGTCTCTGAAAGTATTTTCTTATTAATACACTAAACAAACATTTATTGAGCACCTCAGATGCACAGAAAATCGTGCAAGATGTTATGGGAACAGCACCATAAAGAAACAAATGATGCTCCCTTGGGATAATTTCAGTAGGGGAGACATGTTAACACTGCTTGAGAAGTCAGTACATGACAGGTACGGTCCCAGCTAAAAAATGCTAACCTCTACTGAGCACCTACTGTGTGCCAGGCACTAGGCTAAGTACTCAATTCTATCCTCACAAAAGCTCTGAGAGGTAAGCACTGTTATCATGCTCAGTTCACAGAGGGGGAAATGCAGGCACAGAGCGGCTAACGGGGCCGCCTCCACGCACAGTCTGCACCAGAGCCAGTGTGGACCACACCGCCTGTCCCCACTTTCTGTACTTGTGGCCTCAACACCGTGGAGACTGAAAGGAAGCCTCACAGGCAGAACCTGGAGGAGGAGTGTGTTCTCAAGGGAGAGCACCAGATGCGGGCTGAGAGGCCTGGCTGCCTGACTCCAGAACACACACTCTGGGCCTGCAGGGGAATCCCCCGTCTCTGGCTCTCCCAGGCCTCACCTGTAAAGTAAACTGGACCAGAGAGCATTTCGCTCTAAAAATGTTCAAAAACCTACAGATGAGACAAGCTAGCAAACTGTAACGCCCTTCTGGGCCATAACAACTGACTGCTCTGTCTGCGTCACAGCACCACATTATCTTTAGTCCTCTTCCAGAACTACATGCCTATTTGCTCTGCATCCGTTCTCATCGTGTTTTTATTGAGAGAAAGGGCTAGATAGTAAGTTCTGCTGTTTCTCCATTTTTTCAACAGCAGGATAATTGGTCTGTTGGACAGAGCTATTGGTCTGTTATCACGGGTTCCTCCCAACACATACTCAAGTGGTTACTGAGATAAATATAGATAGGGAGAGAGACACACACACACACATAAATCATGGACACACAGCTGCACATACAGAGTCATAAAATAATTGTGCAAATCATAGGTCAGAACCCACTGGAGGTCATGTGTGTTACATTTGAGGCCTCATCAATACCATGTTATGCTTTTCTGGACTAACCAGCTCAGAATTGATACTATATATATTAAAATGTTTTTGTATTTATTGGTGTAATCTATAGAAGCTGATGAGGCATCTTCCAATTCAAGTACTCAATTATTTTAATAAAGTCAGGTATTATCTACATTATCACCAGTGCAGTGGTCTCCCATTATGGGTTTGGAACACTTTGTTAAAGGTAGTACCCTCATCTTGAATCAGCACAAAACTTTTTTTCAGTCTGCCTAGCAACATTTTTTACCTCAGCCATAAATTAAACAAAATGGTAACTGTATGACATTGGCCAAATTAATATGTGGAAGTATTCTGAGATTATTTTGTTTCCACAGCTGAAATCACTATTAAGTCATGTGCTTTGCCTTCCTCTATTATATTCTATCTTCTGAAGTTTTAGTACTTTTAATCTGTAGGCATTTTACTGGCCAACTTGTTATCTTGATCTGCCATACAAATTCTGCCTCAATTTTGTCATCTACAAGCAATATAAATTAGATATCTTAATTGTTTTCCTTCATCTTTTTGGTTTAATAGATGAAGTTTTATAATACTTTGGGCTGATGTATAAAACTTCTTCTTTTACCTCATGCAAATGTCCAAATTATATGTACATGGAGCCATACTGTATTGTCAATTGATTTAGAACGATTACTGCAAACATAGCTCCAGTTTTGAAATACATTTTTAACATTCTATTCATGGATAATGAAGTCACTTGCACATCACAGGAGCAGTGCCGGGTGGGGAGCTATGGGCCAGGTCCCGGCTATGGGCCCAGCCGCCGACTAGCCGTGTGGCCTTGGGTGGCTTATGCCCTCTTGTTGGGTCTTCGTAGCCTTATCTCAAACACAAAGAGGAAAGATTACCCCATCTCTAAATCTCCTTCAGCTTTTCTTAGTTTTTATTTAACTGTTACTTGGCTATTTTCTCTTCGTAGCAGGATGGTGGAGAAGGACCAAATTGCCTACCGAGCTGTAAGTATCCTAAAACGCTAACCTGAAGCTCTCGCTATAGCAAGCACTGCAAGCAATTGAAGGCACAAAACTGTTCGTCATGTTTTATACAAGATATTACCAAAGTCAGTTGTTCCTAGACAGAAGCATAGATGGATAAGAAGAACTCTCCAAAAGAGCCCTAGCTTTTCATAACCACAGTGAAATAATTTCCCTTTTGCAAAATGTAAAATGATGCTTAGGCATTATCATCTCTTTACGGTAACAGTGGTATTTAGATGAACAGCTGCAGTCCTTTAGGACATGTGGAAATAAAGAACAAGAAAAATGACTTGTCAGAGTGCCCTCGCTTTAGAAAAAAAGAAGTCCAGTACAGAAGCTGAGGGCAGAACAAGTTAGAGACAGTGCCGGCTAGTCAGGAACAATTCTGGACACTATATGCTACGTGTGGTCACACTTCAACATGCCATCTTTGTACAAGGAGACCATCAGACCAATGATAGAAGTAGTTACAGTAGAAGTCACATAATTCAGCAAATAAGTTCAGGACCTATAAACATCTGTCTAACCTAAACTGTGTTAACATATACTGTTGACTTTTAAAATTTCTGGCAATGGCTGTCTGTATTCATCATAGAGGGTGACATACTTTTAGAAAAGTTTTAATTTCATCTCTCATTTTAATTATGGAGGTATAACACAACTATACCTGCTTGGACACTAGTGGTTTTTTTGAAATAACTATTAGATAAAACCCTTTTTTTATGATTTGTTAACATGCAGTGCACTACAGTATTTCCTTAAGTATATCTTGTATTATGAAGAGAATTGTGACTCTCTTAAAAATTCTGTCTCTGGGGAGGTGGCAGGGGCACAGCGTATTTCTGAGTGTATTGAGGCCCTAGATAAAATAAAGTGTCCAAATCATGAAAGTCCTATGATTTGACACTTTCATAATGGTTGTAATGTATACTGATGGTGCCACAATCACCCAAACTGTCAGAGATGGCCTACATGGCCTTGACAATGAATGGTCTTTTCTGACCAGTCCATCATATGTACCCTACCATTAAAAATTTAATTTTGATCTCTATACCCAAATTATGGCATTGATTGTTAGTGTTCAGCAATATAGTTGCTGGTTATAACCTTGGTTGTTTCAAATTACAATATTTATTTGTTGTTTTATACTATGCTTAGAATGTTGTATGACCTGTCAATAGAGAAAAAATCTAAATGAATCAAATAATTTGCTCGTTAACTGGAACAGATTTCTTGCATAGATGAAGTAAGCTACAGTTCACTAAAACATGAGGAAAGGAAATCTTTAAATCCAAAAGCAAAATCTGTACTTACCTGAGATGGCTGCCTCGTGGAATGTTGGAAAAAATTCTCTAAGACAGTATTTGGTATAGCCTTTTGAACTTCCTCTTTAATGCCTAATGTTTTAGCTAGAGGTGTAGCAATAAACCTACAAAAATATGAAAGAAAGTAAGTTCAAAATCTGAGAATGAATCAACAATGACACCAGAAAACTCAAGCAGAAACTTTGGCATTCAAAATGAAAGATCAGTCATTCATTCATGTTGTCATTGGGCTACCTACAGCCAACCAACTCTGCCTTGCAGAAGTTCAAGGACAGCACATTTTGAGACTTTCTTTATGAGCAATAACTTAAAAAATTAAATACTTGCACAGTTCTAAAATGCATTTTATGTAAATCTAGATACTTTTATACACAGGATCCAGAAAGTGGGATAAGCCATTCCACTTAGAGTTTTATTTCTAAGATTTCCAAGGATTAAAATAAAAAATAGTTCTGATATTAAAAGTTGTATTTGGTCATATTATTGCAAAGAAATTTTAAGTTCCTACTTAAAGTTCTAGCTTGTGGAAAAATGGTATGACTCTTGGGTAAATATCTAGGAATGGGACTGATGGGTGGTATGACAAGTATATATTTAACTTCCTAAGAAATTGGCAAACTGTTTTCTGAAGTGGCTGTACCATTTTGCGTTCCCACTAGTAATGCCAGAGTTCCAGTTACCCCATATCCCTGTCAGCACTTAGGATTGCTAGTCATTTCAGGTTCAGCAATTCTAGTGGATATGACTGGTTTTCACTGATTTTCCATTCTATTTCCTAATTTCTGCTTGTTATAAGTTTAAATTTCTGTTTTTCTAAGCTTACTAAGGTAGAAGTTTAGATTGTTTAAAGTCTTTATTCTTTTTAAATATAGGTCTTTATACTATAAATTTCATTGATGCTTTTGTTGCATCTCACAAATTTTGGTATGGCGCTTCCTTTTTCATTCGTCTCAAAGTATTTTCTAATTTACCTTGTGATTTATCTTCTGACCCATTGGTTATTTAGAATTATGCTGTTTAATTTCCACATATTTGCTAGTTTCCCGATTTCCTTCTGTTAATGATTCTAATTTCATTTCATTATAGTCAGAAAACATACTTTATATAATTTCAATCCTTTTACATTTATTGGGACTTGTTTCATGGCCCAGCATATGACCTATTCTGGAGAATGTTCCTTGTGCACATTGTCCATATGAGAAGAATGTATTCTGCTGTTACTAGGTGGTGTGTTCTGTAAATGTCTATTAGGTCTAGTTTGTTTACAGTGTTTATTGTGCCTTCTATTTCCTTGTTGATTTTCTGCTTAGTTATTCTATCCACTATTTTAAGTGAGTGTTAAAGTCTATACTATTACTGTTTAGTTGCCTATTTTTCCCTTCAATTCTGTCATTTTTTTGCTTCATGTATTTGGGACTCTGTTGTTAGATACATTAATGTTTATAATTGTTATATCTTCTTGATGGATTTACACTTTTACATTATAAATGTCCTTTGTTTCTAGTAACAATTCTAAAGTTTGTCAGAATCTAAATTGTCTGATGTTAATACAGCCACTCCAGTTTTCCTTTGGCTACTATTTGCATGATATATCTTTTCTACTTTCAACTTATTTATGTCTTTAAACCTAAAGTGTGTCTCTTGTAAGGTATACAGTTGGACCATACACTTCTATCCATTCCTCCTATGGATGCTTTTAGTTGGAGTATTTAATCTGTTTACACTTCATGTAAAGTACATTTAATTATTGATGAGACAATATTTATGTCTGCTATCTTACTATTTGTTTCCTATACATCTTATGTCTTCATTGTTTCTCTATTCTTCCATAACTATGTTCTTTTGTGTAAATAGAACCTTTGTTTACTTTTTTTTAAGTTATTTTCTTAGTGGTTAACCTAGGGATTACAATTAACATTCAGTTCAGATTAATACCAAAGTAAAAAATAAATATATTATTTATAGAATATTAAAAAATTCCATTACCTCCCCTTTCTGTGCTATTATTGTCATATTCAAGTTATTGTCTTGTATTCTCTGATTTCAGTCTGGAGGTCCCATTAGTATATCTTGTAGGATTGGTACACTAGCAACAAATTCTTCCAGCTTTTGTTTATCTGAGAATGTCTTAATTTTTCTTTTCCTCTTTGCCTTTTGACAATTTGTGATGTACCTAGATGTGGATCTCTTTAAGTTCATCATACCTGGAGTTTGTTTAGGTTTTTGGATGTGTAGAATAATGTTTGTGATCAAATTTGGAGACATTTTTGGCCATTTATTTCTCCAAATATTTTCCATCTTGTTCATTTTCTCCTGTTCTTCTGGAATTCGCATTACGTACATGTTGCTGTACTTGATGATGCCCCACAGGTCTCTGAGGTCCTTTGTTTTTCTTTATCCCTTTTTTTTTCCTGTTTCTCACACTACTGACTCTCCTGCCTGCTCAAACATGCTATTGAGCTCCTCTAGTGAATTTTTCAACTCCTGAATTTCTATTGATTTCTTTTTATAATTTAGAATTTCTATCTCTTCATTGATATTATTGATTTGATGAACATTGTTCTCATTTTTCCTTTAGTTCTTAAGCACGGTTTTCTCTAGTTCTCTATTTAAAATAGCTAATTTAAAATCTTTGTCTAATAAGGCCCATAGCTAAGCTTTGTAAGGGACACTTTCTGTTGATTGCTGTTTTTTCTTGTGTGGAGGACATACTTTCATATTTCTTTGCATGCCTTATAATCTTGTGCTGAAAATTGGACATGTTAAATAATATACTGGAGCAATTCTGGAAATCAGATTTCCTTCAACCCCGCAACTCCACACAACCTCTTCAGACTTTTGCTATTTGTTGTCATTGCCATTTGTTCAGTTACTTTTTTGAACTTATTATCTGTGAAGTCTGTATTCTTTGTCATGTGTGGTCACTAAAGTCTCTATTAGGTTGGCTTATGAGTCATCTAATGATTAGATAGAATTTCCTTATCTTATGGAATCCGTAAGTTCCCTAGTCTTTGCCAAGGAGCTCTGTGTACATTTTGGGGCATATGTTCAACACTTGGCCAGACAGCTGACTTTGGCCTTCACTTCCTGTTTGCCCAGAACCTCAGGATCATCCAGAGGTGAGCGTTAAAGGCCCTGGGTCTTTGAGAGTGTGTGGATAGCCCTGGGCATGCCCAGAACTCTATAAATTCAAGTGGTCTGATTTCCAAGAATATGTCAAAGCTTTTTAGAGCCCCCTGAGGGCATCTTGCTTCCCAGCTTTTCTTCTAAAGCTTTTTTGATTACTCTATTTTTTGTGCCAATTATTGTCTTCTACCTTAGGCAGTCCCAAAGCAAATTAATTTTTTCTAATTGTTTTAGACAAGAACCTCCAGGAAAAAGGCTCTTCTCACTGGGGAATTCTTAGGTCAAATAAAGATAGCCTTGTGAGTACTGTCTTGCAGCAAATCACCAGACAGGTCAGCTAATGACACTTCTCTGGTAATGATGCTTTGAAGGACCTACAATTCTGTTTTGCCCCCTTCAATGGCTTCCAGGCTACTGGTTTCCAATGAAATCACAATGAAACACACCCTAGATTGTTATAAACCTTTGGTCAATTCTGAATTCTGAAAAGTCAATTTTGACAATTTTTGGTAGTTTTCCAACTGTTTTTATGGAGGAGAGACTTTTCAGAGGTCTTTACTCTGACATTTTTGTTAACTTCCATTGTAGTAGTGGTTTTAATTTGTATTTTGCTAATGACTAATGATTGGACATCTTTTCATCTGTTAACTTGCCATTGGTCTATCTTTGGTGAAGTGTCTGCTCAAATCTTTTGCTCATTTTTAAAATGAAGTTATTTCTTTGTTTATTATTGAGTTATGAGAGTTCTTTATATATTCTGAATTTAAATCCCTCATCAGATACATGTTTGGCATATATTTTCTCCCATTCCATCCATGACTTGTCTTTTTATTTTATTTATATCTTTTTAAAAATGGTTATTAAGGTACTTTTAAAAAAATATGGAATGCTTAACAAATTTGCATGTCATCCTTGCACAGGAGCCATGCTAATCTTCTCTGAATCATTCATATTTTAGTACATGTGCTGCTGAAGTGAGCACTACTAAGGCAATTCTTGCATATCATATAACTCACCTTTTTTAAGTATACTATTCAGTGATTTTTGGTTTTTTTTAGCAAATTTACCAAGTGGTATAATTGTTACCATGAATCAGTTTAAACTTTAAAATCAAGAGTAAACATTCAAATATGATCCCTTATGTACATTTACCTTTAATCCCTAGTCCCTCTCACCCTTGCCCTAAGCAAATTACTAATATATTTTCTGTCTTTATAGCTTCTCCTTATCTGGATATTCCATATAATGGAATCATACAATATGTGGTTGTTTGTGTCTGGCTTCTTTCACTGAGCCTAGTGTTTTTGACATCCATCCATGTATTTGGGTGTATCTAGAGTTCATTTCTTTTTAATGTTGAATAATAATCCGTTGTATAGATATACACACTTATTTATAATGTCTTTTGAAGAGCAAACATTTTAGCAATGTATCAAGAGAAATAAAAGCATATGTCCACACAAATTCTTGTACTCAAATGTTCATAGCAATAGCCACAATTATTCATAATAGCCCCAAACTGTAAACAACCCAAATTCCTATCAACTAGTTGAAGGATAAATAAACTCTGGTATATCAATATGTTGAAACTATTCAGCAATAATAAGGAATCACTGATACATGCTAACAACATGAAAAAAATCTCAAAAGCATTATGCTAACTGAGAGAAGTCAGATATAAAAGACTATAATCTATAGATTCCATTTATAGGAAATCCCAGAAAATGCAAAATTATATTGACAGAAAGCATATCAGTGATTGCCAGAAGCTAATAGATATGGAGAAGATTAACTGAATGAGGTAGAAAAAGAGTTTTAGCTGGACTGGAATCTTCTGTATCATAACTGTAGTGATGGTTATGTGGTTATACACATTTGTCAAAATGCATCAAATTTTGGATGAACTTTATATATATAAATCATACTTCTATAAAGCTTATTTTTTATCATAATGGTATGTCCCTATTCTTCCTTCAGTTCTAACAAAGACTCTGTACTCTACCAGGTTAGCCCATGTGTTTGTTAATTAGAGGCTGGAAATCTTAGTGATGAATGATCACTTAGCCCTTTATTTTATTCTTTTTATAAACATGGGAGTTGAATAAAAAATTTCCTAAGATATTCTGATAAAATGAATCAGCCAGTCCAACTTCCAGATGGATTAAGTTCTCCTGGAAATGACCCATATGTATCAGACATATAAAAATAAACAAATTATGCACCAGATGTACACAGAGCAATGTGGATAGATCATAAAACTGAGTGCTGTATTTTTAAAAAAAGAAGAAACCGAGTAAGGTCTTGTCACCATACTATTTATGTTAACTAACAATATACGCACTTACTGTTCATGCACATGTTTTACTGGGTCATACAAATAAAAAGTTATCAAATACATTAGAACCCAGCAGGAGGACAGGTGACTAGGAAATGGGAATAAAAGGTAATTAATGAAAAAGTTAATTCAAATCAATCAAAAGAGGTTTTATACAGACTAAAGACAGCATGATTTGATTTGAGGAATATGATTAATCGATTCCCCCTTTGCATAAAAGGTTGAAATAAAACAAAATAAAGATGCCCTGGAAATTAACAAAGCCTCAAAAAACTATTTGATAGGGCTTTGGAGAAATAATGGAATTAGTTCATTTTTCCTAACTCCTAGTTGGAAATTTTTATTGGTGAAAACACCCATTATTTTTATTATTAGGAAGCACAAATACAAAATAGTTTAATATGGTAATGGATTCTCAATCATATTCACTCAATGCTATCACCTCGAATGAATAAGTTAAGAAAAATAAAAATCTCAAATCAGAGTTAAGCCAAAGAAGATTTACTGTAAGTAAGGAATTACAACCAATCTCAAAGCCAAACGAAGCATAACATTCTCCTCTCCTAAGGGTCATGTGAGAGGTTAGTATATGGATAAGAATGAACTGTGGATAACTGTACACATCCACAGCATATTTGATGATATAAGAAGCAAGTTTGTATATTAAAATCATTAATTCAAACAAGAGGGAAAAATATGGTTCTGTTCTTAACATGTCCAGCCTTCAAGAACAGATATAACATTTTTAATAGAACAGGGGAGGTATATAATTACAGTTTTCTACTTCAGCCTTACCCTTCCTTTTCAAGCAAATCAATCCCTTCATCTAATTTAAGTGTAAATAAATGTGAATAGGTACACTTAATATAAAATCTATTTTGAAAAAGGAGAAAAGAAAGACAATGAACACTTGATAAAACTAACTGAAAAGAGAAGGGAAATGACAGATCTTAGTGCTAAAAGAACCTTAGAGATTAACTTGTCTGAATTTTCATTTTATTGATATGAAATAGAGAAAAAATCTTAAAGTAAGAAAAAAGAATTGAATTTCTGCTCCCATGTAAATGGTTCAAAGTTAGGTTACTTACCAGGGAATGACTCTCTTAGGTTAGCCTCTACTGCAGAACTTAGCCTTCAAGAGGCCTCACTCAGGCACCCAGACAACCTCCTCTTTGTCTAGCACTATGTCAGTTACCTGTGAGCTAAAATTCCAGCAATCCCAGACTCCCCTTTTTTCTATATTATTTTATAGAATTAAAGGAAGGCAGCCCTTGGCAGATATCAAGCATGTGAAGTTTAAGTACTTTTCCTAAATAGAAACAATAACCTACTGGCATAAGATTGACTCCCAGTTCCTAAGTATTCAAAGGCTCTTCGAGCAGGGTTTAATCAGAGGGTTTTATATGAGAGCACAAAATATCTGGAGCCACGTAACTCTCAGACAGCACTTAAGTCTAACGTACATATTTTGAGACTATTTCAATATAGGAAATTTAATAACAATCCTTCTTCAGCTCCTGTAAATTGCTAAAGATGGGATGCTCCACCTAGCCTTCTTTAAAGAATGATGTACGTACTAGTCCATCATGCCATTATGCTACTCAGCAGATATGGGAAAGTGGGGAATGTATTCTTTTCACAATTAAGTAAAAAAAAAAAAAAAAGATTACCTTCTGATTTTACCATGTCCACCCCTGCTTTTAACTCTTCTAGAACCACAATTTACTCTGAAATAATGTGTTTATTCCATAAGTGTTTAAATTTGAGTACCTTAGATTCCTCTTAAATCACACTTCAGACACATTAAAGAATGCCCAGAGTTTGGATAAACTGCTATTCTGGACTGCCAGCCACCACAGGGGGAAAAAAAAAGTAAAAAAACACACAAACTACAACTAAAATTTGTAAGGGAAGGAAATCCTAAATACAAAGTTAATGTTAGTCATTTGCAAATTATCTACTTCTTTGTTCTTCATCATTAATGTTCTATGTTCTTCCAGATTGTAAATGTGTCCTGCCTGGCTAGTACTAAAAGATAAAAATGAGCCAGCCAAATCACAACTCCCGGCCACTTCACAGAATGAAAAGGTATGACATAAACACAGTATAGGACAAAAGAAGGAAGCTTTCTTATGATAAATGTCATAATAGATGCTGAAACATGGTGTCAAATTTACATGAATTTTTAAGATATTTCAGAAAATTTCATATTTACTATCATTCTTTAAGCTACGTCTTCCGCATTTCTAAAAGATACTAATTTACTCTCTTCTGCCTGTAAGGTTGGAGGCACCGGAGGGAGGGGTGAGCATGTCGGACACTGATGACGTGCCAAAGTCCCCGGCTGCTGCCCCCTCCCAACCTGAAAGATGTGCCTCAGGCCAGCCAATCCTCGGCCGCTGTAAATCTATGCTCTGCCTCCCCCTGCCTTCTTTAAAAACTCCCCGCCTGTCTAGTTGTGCGCGACTTCCCCAGCCTGTATTAGCGCAGACTGGTGGACCTCGCCTGGGAATTGCACTCAAATAAACGGCCTGGCCCTTTGTTGCCTCTCGTCACCTGCTTATTTCAGTTACAATTTATCTTACACTGTCATAAGCGGTATTTCACTGGGAAAGTCCAAGAAATATTGGTATAATGGGAAAATTAAAAAATAACCATGAACCTGGTGTTATAACACAGGGGTTCAAGTCCCAAATCTACCCTTTACATAGTAGCTATGTGACCGTGGCCAGATCACTTATCCCTCATTTTCTTAACTGAGATCATATCACTTGTGATTTTATAAACCTCTTAAACTGTAAGTTTTTACTCAAATGCAAGGTATAAGTCATTTTATTTTATTTATAAGTGGTTTAACCTATTGCAAATGATATAGAAGCCCTGGGAAAAAAATAAACATATTTCAAAAAGCATGATCTCCCTCCTATGTCAAATTTTCCTTCCTTCTATTACATTAAAAGACATGTGAGACTAGTGGAACAACACATGACTTTCTGCAGTCATAGAATGGAAAAAGCTAGGATGAGCTGCTGGGAGTTAAAGTTATAAGGAGAGATAGTAAAGATAATATAGACTATACTTTGAGACTACATTTAATTTGGGAAGAAGCAAGATTGGTCCTAGGAATTAAAAGAGGGCTGGATTCCTTCCTGACTGTTGCTGGAAAGGCCAAGACCAAGACTTAACAAGTTAGTCCTTCACAGCTGTACCGCCTTGGCAACCAAGAAGATCCCTTGTCTTGATCAAAATGTAAGAAATGGAGCTGTTCACCAAAAAGTAGGAAATCTGTAGTGCAAACAAGTAGAGGACCTAAATATCAAATTCAAAGATCACTAGACACCATGGAAGAAAAGCACATATTTCAGGAGAGTTCATAGTAATTTGCTAACTTGGAAGTGCAGTGGCAAAATTCTACTTTGTTTAATGCATTCTTTGGCAAATCCAAACATGCGAGTAAAAATTAGAATTAACTGTCAAAAAGTAAGACCATTTCAAATATTCTCAACTAGAGTTTACTGGTATCCAGGGGGTGTTCTCTTCCTCCCTAGCAACAGTACATTGTTGGCCCACATGAAGTTATTTGTATAAAAACCTTCTGTAGAATCCATGAAACAGAATTGGTCAAACTAACTCCCAAGATAAGAACCCTGCAAATGGTTATAAACATATGATCTGCATTACAGCTAGTCTTGGACAAAATGATCTTTATCAAACTTTGTCTTAAGTTTTTCCAACTCTTGACATTCGAATATTCTTTTTGCTCCAAAAAAAAATGAATGTGCTAATAACAGCTTTTTGAAATAGAGACAACTGCAGAGATTATAGATGAGCATTTATCTCTTGTTATCATAACACTAGTATGGTTTAAAACATTGGAAGTAGTACCTATTTAAATTAAATTAAGAGAAAGAAGTTAACTTTTTTTTAAAAAAAGCAAATTCATATTTTTTTCTTTGTTTTCCTTCTATTTGGAATGAAGGGCTGCTATTAAAACTTTCAATAAACCTTTAAAATTAACTATGGTATAAAGCAATAATAAGTTTGGTCTTTAATGAGCCATTTTTGCTATTTCATAGGCATTTCTAAGATGATAATGCTTCTCCTAATCATAGACTCTTCTAACACTACCTTTCTGGGAATGCATGCCCTTTGTCAGACAGTGTGGTATATAGAAGATGAACTGGGTTCTGGTCAGTCATTGACACTAAGAAGCTCTGTGATCCTTAACTTCTCTTGATCTTAATTTTTTTAACTGTAATTTTTCATCAAGGAAAAATATTTTTCCCCAAGGAGACTGTGCTCCTTATTTTTATTTGTTCAGCTTGTAGATAACACATGATGTGCATTTGATTTGATGAACTCTCCCAAGAATCTGCAGCCCAATAATGACAACTTCTGAAAAACCAATTCTTTAAGAATCTCATCAAAATCCCATTATTCTGGTGTTGGGCCAAAGAAGGGAAATGGGAAGGAAAGACACACAAACATTACTTACTTTTCAAAGAAATGTCTGATTATCAGCAAGACGAAAGCATATGGAATTGTCATATATAAATGAGAAGCTTTTACAAAGATGAGTCCATCATGATCGTCAAGATCTGACCACTTTATTGTTGGAGGAAGCCAGAATCTTTCCAACCAAAACCATTCTTTAAACGACTGAAACATTCTAGAGAGATGGAAAAAGAGTACATTAGACTTATATTTATAAAATAAATACCTAAAATTGAAGCAGCATTGAGCATCTCTACTCAAAATCCCTAACTCAGAGAGTTTTGAAAAAAAGACAAGAATGGAATACTATTATTTAATGGGTTTCATGACTCTTTATTGCTTTAAACAAGAATCACTCTGCCAATACTCTCAGAACACCTTTGGCTGTGGAATGGCACACGGTTTAACACACCAGTGTTCACACTTTTGGTACAACATACATTAATACTATGGGTACGTGGTATGTGTCTTCCTCTTACATGATTCTACGGTATGAAAAATTATTTAATGATAATCTGTACAACTTCAATGTGCCAAAGGCTAACCTCACAGCAGCTCCAAGTAAGCATAAATCTTCACTGGTATCCTAGAGAACTCCTCTAGGAGATAAAGGACAAATAATTTCACTTCATAGTTTCATATTTATTGAGATTCTGTTACTTGTCAACACTGTGCTATGCACTGAGGACACAAAGATTCAAAAGACAATGCTCTTGCCTTGTGGAACTTATAGTCTGGTGGGCAAGGCAGGCCTGAATAGACAACTTTGACACACTTTTTCCTTCGGTACAATGAAAAAGGCATATACAGAGTGCTGTGGGAAGAAGATGGTGGACACCGAGCCCAGTCAAGAAGTGTCAGAGAAAGATCACTGGAATAGATGATCTCTAAGATGTCCTGAACAATCAGTAGAAATAAATAAGGGAAAGGCAGGAACATGGAGAGGAGGGAAAGAAGTTTTAAGGAGAGAAGGTACTGTGATCAAATAACCAGAAACCTAGAAAAGAGCAGAATTAGATATTGTAATCTTATTGTTTTGGCTATGACAATTTTAATCTTGACATTAGGATGTTTTGATATTAATCTTTTAAGAGCTAATCAGTTAAAAGAAGTCAAAATGTCCTCAGATTCACAACAGGGTCATCAAAATAACTCTATCAAAGCCCCTTGGTTTGTAAATAATACAGTGCCTGCAGAACACTGGCAGCACTTTGGTACTACCACTGTGTAGGAATCTGAGGTGTGGGATGGTGGGTCACACATGCATGCCCAGTCCCAGTTCATTGTTCTAGCATAATTATTAATAGACCTCTTTCTTTCAGAAGTGCTCTGGCTTGAACAATAAATCATACAGTCACTCTCATCAAATGTCTGGTGAGATAGGTAGGATTTGGTCATAGAGGGACTGCAATCCATGGTAAGGAGCTCAGACTTTGGCTAATGACATCTACTGAAGGGTATTATGCAGAGGAATAAAATGGTCAGATATTTAGAAAGGTCATTTTGTCATCCAAGTCCTGTGTGAGCCTATGTAGTGTCTGTGCTACTTAAAGAATGGTGTCCCCTCTGGGCAGACACAGCCCTTCCGCCCAGTGGAACAAGGGCTGGACGTCAATCCCTACATGCCCCCTGGCCAGGCACAGACTTGACCACTGTGGAGACAGTGGTATGGAGTACGCTTCAGGAGACAGAAAGACCAGAGAGCAATTAGGAGCCCAAAGCACTAGACACAGGTAGCAACAGGAAGGCGTGCACTAGAGCAGGGGCAGCAGGAAACAGAATATGCTGACAATGACATTGTGCAATTATTCATGAGATTCAAACTGGGTAGATAATAAGGGGAGTCCAGAAAGAAGAGAGATTGAGGGGTGGGGGTGGACAGAAAACTCAAGGGAGCAGAGGTCAAAGAACACATGTGGTGGGAGTGGGACTAAGGGCCCAAGGAGCAGTAAGACTCCAACAGAGGTGTGGATCTGAGTAGAAGATGACATTACACAGTTCCGACCTCAGTTGATGAAGAATTCCAGAGCATGGACCCTAGTATCCTTCAGAAAATTCTATACCAAAACCAACAACTGAACCCTGGTGAGATAATTCCCTACTTCATTTCATCTCTCCTCTGGTGTTAAGAGACATGCTCACTGAAAGCAGCACTAACTCAATCACACCCACACCTCAAGGCATGTGGAGAGAAAGAGAAAGGCTGCCTTCTTTTCGTGTATTGATCATTTTACAATTTCTACCCTGGAGGAGGGTGAGACCCATTAATACAATCACAAAACTGTGCAAATATGGAAGAACAAAGGTAAGATTGATTTAGTGAATACTTCATCTCTCTCAGGTTTTGGGGCTACAGGAAGGAAAGGGGTCACCCTGGACTTGAGGGACACATAACTGAGTCAGGACTCAGGTGGGTCTGAACTTGGGACGAGAAGCCAGACTGATAAGAGAGTTGTTAGGAAGGAAGAACTGACACACTTTGGTAAGGAAGCTGAGGCTTCAAGCTTGTTGCCCAGGTCAGCTGTCAGAATGGACCAAGGGAAGAAATTAAGGGAGAAAATTCACTTTGAAGGGCACATCCAGATATGGCTCAGAAAAGGAAGAGGCACAAATCTTTGAGTCTGACACCAGATAAAATCCAAACTTTCTACAGATCTTAGAATTGAACACAGGCCATAGGAGTCTCTCTGTAACAGACAAGCCTTGTACCAGGCCTTGTCCATCACTGCATCAGAATAAGTTATGCCCACAAAGGTAAAGATACTTTTTCCTAGAAGTCTGTCTCTGCGTGTTTATGTGACTGGCTCCAAACTTAACAGAGTAACACTCAGGGAACAAAGAAATGGCAATGAATTAGTTTTTATGTTGATATTGCTATAATAATTGTTATACAAAATAGTTTACTCACTAGTAAACTATTCAGGCAGTCCATATTATTTTGTCTAGTGTGACATATAAATAAATAAATAGCTTATAATGGTTATGTAGGGATTGCCATGATAATGCCCTTGCACATTATATTCAAGCAATGAATCAAGATCTGTTGCAAACCATAGTAACTTAAATACCTTACAAGCAAAAACATTTAAAGGGAGATAGAAAGAATTCAGAAGTTGAGAGTGGGGCCATGGAAAATATAGTACAAACTGAGAAAAAAATATCTGTATTACTAGCCGCAGCAATCACACAACACAAGACATCCATATTGGTAAGGAAGAAGTTAAAGTGTCACTGTTGGCAGATGATGTGATATTATACATAAAAAACTCTAAGGAATCCACCCAAAAACTGCAGGATAGAAAATTAATACATAGAAATCTGTTGCATTCCTATATACTAATAATGAACTAGAAGAAAGAGAAATCAGGGAAACCACTCCATTTACAATTGCATCAAAAAGAATAAAATACCTAGGAATAAACCTAAACAAGGAGGTGAAAGATCTATACCCTGAAAACTACAAGGCATTTATGAGAGAAATTAAAGACACCAGTAAATGGAAATACATCCCATGCTCATGTATAGGAAGAATTAATGTTGCCAAAATGGCCATCCTGCCTAAAGCAATCTACAGATTCAGCACAATCCTTATCAAAATACCAACAGCATTCTTCAACAAACTAGAACAAATAGTTCTAAAATTCATATGGAACTAGAAAAGACCCCGAATAGCCAAAGCAATCCAGAGCCAAAGCAATAGGACAAAGCTGGGGGGATTATGCTCCCCAACTTCAAGCTCTACTACAAAGCCACAGTAATCAAGACAATTTGGTACTGGCACAAGAACAGACCCACAGACCAATGGAACAGCATAGAGAGCCCTGATATAAACCCACATATATATGGCTAATTAATTTTGATAAAGGAGTCATGGATATACAAAAGGGAAATGACAGCCTCCTCAACAAATGGTGTTTGCAAAACTGGACAGCTACATGTAAGAAAATGAAACTGGATTATTGTCTAATGTCATACACAAAGGTAAACTTGAAATGGATCAAAGACCTGAATGTAAGTCATGAAACCAAGAAGCTCTTAGAAGGAAACAGAGGCAAAAATCTTCTGAATATAAATATGAGCAAGTTTTTCCTGAACACATCTCCTTGGGCCAGGGAAACAAAAGCAAAAATGAACAAATGGGACTACATTAAATTAAAAAGCTTCTATACAGCAAAGGACAGCATCAGCAGAACAAAATGGCATCCTATAGTATGGGAGAATATATTCATAAAAGACTTATCTGATAAGGGCTTAACATCCAAAATATATAAAGAGCTCACATGCCTCAACACCCAAAAACCAAACTCTGTTAAAAAATGGATGGAGGATCTGAACAGACACTTCTCCAAAGAAAAAATTCAGATGGTCAACAGGCACATGAAAAGATGCTCCACATCACTAACCATCAGAGAAATGTAAATTAAAACCACAATGAGATATCACCTCACAAAAGTTAGGATGGCCAACATCCAAAAGACAGAAACAACAAATGCTGGTGAGGATGCAGAGAAAGGGGAATCCTCCTACACTGTTGGTAGGAATGCAAATTAGTTCAACTATTGTGGAAAGCAATATGGAGGTTCCTCAGAAAACTAAAAAAATACCATTTGACCCAGGAATTCCACTCCTAGGAATTTACCTGAAGAAAACAAGATCCCTGATTATCACAGCACTATTTATGCCAACATATGGAAGCAACCTGAGTGCCCATCAGTAGATGAATGGATAAAGAAGATGTGGTACATATACACAATGGAATATTATTTAGTCATAAGAAGAAAACAAATCCTACCATTTGCAACAACATGGATGGAGCTAGAGGGTATCATTTTCAGTGAAATAAACCAGGCGGAAGAAAATGATTTCACTCCTTTGTGGAGTATAAAAACAAAGCAAAATTGAAGGAATGAAATGGCAGCAGACTCACAGACTCCAATAAGGGACTAGTGGTTACCAAAGAGAAAGGTTAAGAAGGGAGGGTAGGGAGGGAGGGAGGGAGAAGGGACTAAGAGGCACTATAATTAGCACTCACAATATAGGTAGGTCACAGGGAAGGCAGTGCAGCACAGAGTAGACAAGTAGTGACTCTGTGGCATCTTATTCCACTGATGGAGAGTGACTTCAGTGGGGTGTGGCGGGGGAGACTTGATAATAAGGGTGAATGTTGAAACCACAATGTTGTTCATGTGAAACCTTCATAAGATTGTATATCAATATCTTAATTTTTAAAAATCTATATTATTCACTTTTCTTCATGTGCTGCCACCAATCATCAATTATTACTGCTTCAAAAGAGTTATGAATCCCTTCTTCATACCATTCACAAAAATCAATTCAAAATGACAAACAGATCAAAATACAAGGGCTAAGATTGTAACACTCTTACAAGATTGTATAAGAGTAAATCTTCATGACCTTTGGTTAGGCAAAGCCTTCTCACATAGGACACTAAAAGCATAAGGACAAAATTAAAAAATAATAAATTGGACATCATCAAAATTAAAACCTTTTGTGCTTCAGTGAACACCACCACCAAAGTGAAAAGACAACTCACAGTTTGAAAAAATATTTGAAAAATCATGTATCTGATAAAGGACTTGTATTTAGAATATATAAAGAACTCTTAGAACTCAGTAGTAAAAGGATGACTAGTCCAGTTTTAAAAAGGGCAAATAATTTGAATAGATATTTCATCAAAGAAGATAGACAAATGGCCAATAAGTACATGAAAAACATGCTCAACATCATTAGCCACAAGGACAGTGCAAACCTTTTAAACCCCGTGCAGAGGTACCCTTCACACCCACTTGGATGTTAGAATCAAACAGGTAAGTGTTGGTAGGATGTGAAGAAACTGGAACCCTCATGCATTGGTAGTGGGAAAGTAAAATGGTGCAACTGCCATGGAAAACAGCCTGGCAGACCCTTGATATGCTAAACATACAGTTACCATAGGACCCAGCAATTCTACTTCTAGGCATATACTCAAGAGAACTGTAAGGCTCCAAGCTACAACATGCATAAGTAAACATGCTAAGTGAAAAAAAGCTAGATGCAAAAGGTCATGTATTGTGTGATTCTATTTAGGGGAAATGTACCAAATAGGCAAACCTCTGAAGACAGAAAGTAGGTTAGTAGTTCCTTAGGGTGTATGAGAGGGGTGCAGGGAAACGGGGCATGACTGCTAAGGGTACAGGGCTTCTTTCTGTGGTGATGAAAATGTTTCAGAATTGAATGTGATGCCAGTTGCACAACTGTAAACATACTAAATAATATTGAACTGCACACCTTAGATGGGTTAATTATATGGTATATGAGTAGTATCTCAAAAAACAGAAAGAAAAGAGTTAAGAAGCCTCTTCAGCTTCATCCCTTTTAACCTTTATGTCTTTTAACTTGTGGCTCATCCTGAACTTCATGCTAAAACTTTATATTATTTCACTTATGGAGCTTAAGTTTTACCTTCCAAATTCACCTGAGTCAAGCTTGTGTCCATGAACCCAGAAAAATAATGAATGAAGGAAAGACTATATCCAGATTCAGACTTCAGCATCATTTAAGGTTCATGACTTGGTGGAGGGAAAAGACAGTGTGATTCAAAAAGCAAAACCAGAGACCGGCACTTGAGGACAGAGGAAATCGCGCGTTTTTTCCCCTTTTTTTTTTCTCTTTTCTGCGAGTGCTTTTTGGAAGCCTAAAAGGGACAGGGACCCCGGTGCTAGGGAGGCAGGGCGGCGGGACTGGTGAGCGGGTGCCTGGGACCGGCACCTGAGGACAAAGAATATCCCAGAAAAACACTCATAAGCCAACACTCTCCTCTAGGCAGTGGGCTTTAATGATCCAGGCTGTGCATCCAGCCTTCTCTCTGCCATCCTTTTACTTCTCTCAAGACAAGAGCAGAGGCTAAACAGGGAGGAATGAGGTTGAGAGAACTGGGGGCCAGCACTCTTCTCTGAGTCTCTAGGCCACTGTGGTCTACTGGCACATTCTCTTAGCCTCCCTGTAGCTGTTCCTACGGCCACAAACCTGTACCAGTGCAGCTAGCATCTTACAGGCACCTTTCCCTGACCCTGCATATTGGACGTGCCTTCTTTGAGGTGCTCAGCAGCCAGCCTGCCTGGGATTGGGGAAAGTCACCACTGGGTGGGGGCTGGTGCAATGTCTTTTCCACTGGGAAAGCCAAGGGAATAATTTTCCATCTCCTGGCAGTCGGCTGGGGTGGTCCAGGCTTGGCCGACTGGACACCTTCCTCAGGACGTCAGTCTGGAGCCATGATACCTGGCAGCAGGAAATGGAGTCCCGCCTCGGCTGCGGCTGCTGACAAAGAGAGTTGTCATCTCTAAGCTTCTTGCCTTTCCTGATCGCGTTGGTTTCTTGGTTCCCACCATCATACAAGCCCAGGCCACCAGCCTTCTTTCAGTGCTGTGAGTCACTTCCAATACACCCACTGCATAAGGCAGTAAGGAGGAGGTGGATACTGTTGCCTGGAGCAAGAGTGCTTAAACGGAGCGGTGGAACCATGGGGCAAGACCAAGGGGGGGCGGCAGCCTGGCATTCCCCCCTTTCTCCCTCTGCTTCACCTCTGATCACGTCTTGTTGACAATGGGCACTCATTCCTCCCCTTTCCTTTCTTTCTCTCCCCTTTTTGCTCCTGCATTGCCCATGTTTCAGATCTGATGGTCACTTATTTATAGTCACTGCTTAAGGGTTTTGTTTTGTTTTTGCTGTTGCTCTTGGTACAAGAGGTTGCTAGTCTCACTGACACAGCCTTAAAAGGATGTGCGGTATATGACAAGACACGTCACCTACCCAGGGACTGGAACAAGACCTTCATGCTCTGCCAACTGGCCAAGTATTGCAATACTGCAATAATAACCAGGTGGAAAGAGAATGAGGAAACATTAAGATGGAGAGATAACTGTTTTTAAAACCCCACAGGTTATACTCTAAAAGAAAAACTGAGCATTTGCAAGCATGCATATGTCATCTGGGGACCCTCTGCCTTTGACTCATTAACTTACCGGACCTTCGGAGAAGTCCACTGGCTCCCACATGCAACTCGTAGCCCATCTCCATCTTTATTCATTTGACTCAACTCTGGACCTCTCTGGCAAGTGAAATATCATCAACTCTATTGATAACTCTGCAGTCTCTCTGCTTGGAGTGCCCATGGAAGCAGATGTATTTATCTATTCTTTGGCCATTCCCAGGCCCTTTTTTTCTTGTCAGCTACTCAAAGTCCCATTTTTCCATTCCTTGTACATTTCTCTAAGTAGTGCAATTCCTATTTATACAGAATATCCAAAGGAATTATAACACTTATTTACGTAAAAATATCTGAAGCTATTTTTTTAGAATGAGGAATATTTGTGAGAAAAATACCTGTAGTTATTTTTTTTTAGTTTTGGGAAGCATCAGTAATGGAGCTAGCACCATAGCCCAGCTGTTTTCCCACCCGTCAATACTGTGCAATTTTAAAATTCTGTTTTCAATTCCAACTGCCAGTAGTTTGCAGGAAGACAATCTAACTAATGCAGGTTTTTATGACTCATTTTTTTTTCTGACCTTATGTATATAGAACCCAACAGGGTGACAGAAGCCTGTTGCGCGACATTCTCAGATCAACACTATTAAATTTGACCTTCAGACTGAAGAAATAAAACCATAAGGGCCATAAGTTTATCACTGTTTGAAGCAACATTTTTGTCAAGTACTAGAAAATGTGGCACTTGAACTTTTGCTGGGGTAAGAATTCCAAGTCAACCTGAGGCTTTGGGTGGCTTCTGGTGATTATCCATCCATACAACCTCTACTGTAATACCACATCAGCATAGAAGATTACTTGTCTTCGAGTAAGTCAGCTTACCACATATCTCTTGCATAGAGAAGCATGACAAGAAAATATCTCTTAAAATAGAAAACATCTCTCAGAGCACAGTGATGAGAAATGGGGAGTTGGGCAGACACATCAAATTAAAGCACAGGTGTACTTCTGAGAGATAAAGTGAATGAAAGACACACTTGAAGCAATGTCCGTAATATTCTGGTTGGAGGATGTGAGAGCTGGTGAGAGCTCTGGAGACTGGGTGGCCAGCCAGATGACAGTGGGACCAGGGTTCTCCGGTAAAGGGAAGGGCTGCTCCAGAGGAGTGAGGAGCTGCTGAACTTGTTCACTGTTGTACCTGCAAAGCTTACTTGACAGTAGACACTAAATAACAATTTGCTGAATGAATGGAGAGAAGGCTTACTGAGGCTGGAATGGATATTTGAACAGTCAAGGAGTGATGCTATCACCAAAAGTGATATCTCGTTTAATTATCTACAACAACTTCATTTTTGCTCGTTGCAAAACATGATGCAAGGAAGTAGGCAAACAAGTTTATCTATATGCAGCCTGTTTGTGTTTTCTTTGGGATGAACTCTAACTCAGCCAAAAAACTGGTTATGCCTTTAAGATCAAACACAAAGGAAAACATTCAAGTTACTTACTTCCTATGAATAGGGTAAGGAATGGGCCAACTGTAAACCCCAATTATAAAAGCATTTTAAATTGTGCCACTTCAAGTGGATAAAACAATGCAAGTGATAGAGCAACTTAACTCTGAGGGATATTCTTGTGATTAACGAGGGCATGAAAAATCCTAGACATGCTTAGGCTTATAGTGAGAAAACCTGTACTTCCTGTAGAGAAGTAATTAACTTACAACAAGATTAAAAACAATTGTAAGTAATTCTCTCAGAGTAAAGTTTACAAGTGCATCAATTTAAAGTCTTAAAGAAATTCAGAACAGACCTAGAGACTAAAAACAGAAATATTCAGAGTATTTTCAAACAAAAACATGGTATTTCCTCAAAGAAGACATGGAAGGGTATCAGGATGTCCTAAGTCATTCATACTGCCGGGTAGTTTCTGGCGCCCCCCCACCCCTTACCCCCAAGTTTCACCTGGAGACCATGGCTGTGCCTCCATGTGAGGACATCTCCCAGAGCACCCAGTGGCTAGAGGTGGCTATGAGTGTCTATGTCTGAATCAGTGACACAGGAGTGGAAGTGATGTGGGTAATCTTCCCAAATACCAAGCTGCATGTCCTGCTTTGTCTCTTTCTTACTTCCTGATAATTGGAAATGGGAGGACGGGAAAGGAGCAATCTTTGAAGCTAATTAGCTCTTTAGCCTGGCCCACCCATATCTGAACTGTTACATGTGGAAGAATAAACTGTTTTATATAAGTCATTGATTTTGGAGTCCTTTTTGTTATAACAGCTTAGACGATAACTAATTAATACATAAGGATGCACATACAGGAGAACTAAGTAAGAACTGTATGTTATACTGTTTCCAGGTGGACTTGAAAATCTGGAGATATATTCTCATAAAAAAAATACTATTAAAAGACTAAAAAGGGGTGCGGAGCCAGGATGGCAGCATGACTAGAGCAGTGGAAATCTCCTCCCAAAACCACATATATCTATGAAAATATAACAAACACAACTCTTCCTAAAATAGAAACCAGAGGACACAGGACAACATCCAGACCACATCCACACCTGCGAGAACCCAGCGCCTCACGAAGGGGGTAAGATACAAGCCCCCGCCCGGTGGGACGCGAGCACCCCTCCCCCCGGCCCCTGGCGGGTGGAGAGGAGTCAGCAGGGAGGGAGAGAAGGCCCAGGACTGCTGAACACCCAGCCCCAGGATTCAGGACCAGAGCGCAGACACAGTGCGTGCATGGGGTCCTGGATACTAGGGAAACAGGGCAGCAGTACCAGTGAGCAGGTGCCCGAGGCTGAAGCCGGAGAACAAAGAAATGGGAGCGGTTTTTTTTTTGGTGAGTGCTTTTTGGAAGCCTTAGAGGGACAGGGACCCCAATAATAGGGAAATAGGGCAGCAAGACCGGTGAGTGGGTGCCTGAGACCGGCGCCTGAGGACAAAGAAAATCGTTCGTTTTTTCCTTTTTTTTTTTTCTTTCGTTGTTGCTGTTGTTGGTTTGGTTTGCAGAGTGCTTTTTGGAAGTCTTAAAGGGGCAGGACAGGACACTTAGCCCAGAGGCAGGGAATCTGAGGATCTCTGGGCACTCTAATCCCCTGGGCAACAGGGAGCACAGAGGCCCCTTACGGAGATAAATAGCCTCCCAGCTGCTCCCCCTCCAACAGTGCTCCACCATTTTGGAGGAGCAGCCCCAGACAGGCCACGCCCAGAGCAACAGCGGAGATAAACTCCAAATCAACCCGGCAGGTAGCTGAAGCCCTGTCTACGCACAGCTGCCAAGCATAAGCCACTAGAGGTCGCTATTCTCCCAGGAGAGGAAGGCCACAAAACAACAAGAAGGAAAGCTCTCCCAGCTGTCACTTGTACCAGCTCTGCAAACTATCTCTATCACCATGAAAAGGCAAAACTACAAGCAAAGATCACAGAGACAACACCTGAGAAGGAGACAGACCTAACCAGTCTTCCTGAAAAAGAATTCAAAATAAAAATCATGAACATGCTGACAGAGATGCAGAGAAAAATGCAAGAGCAATGGGATGAGATGCAGAGAAAAATGCAAGAGCAATGGGATGAAGTCCGGAGGGAGATCACAGATGTCAGGAAGGAGATCACAGAAGTGAAACAATCCCTGGAAGGATTTATAAGCAGAATGGATAAGATGCAAGAGGCCATTGAAGGAATAGAAACCAGAGAACAGGAATGTATAGAAGCTGACATAGAGAGAGATAAAAGGATCTCCAGGAACAAAACAACACTAAGAGAATTATGTGACCAATCCAAAAGGAATAATATCCGTATTATAGGGGTACCAGAAGAACAAGAAAGAGGAAAAGGGATAGAAAGTCTCTTTGAAGAAATAATTGCTGAAAACTTCCCTAAACTGGGGGAGGAAATAATCGAACAGACCACGGAAATACACAGAACCCCCAACAGAAAGGATCCAAGGAGGACAACACCAAGATACATAATAATTAAAATGGCAAGGATCAAGGACAAGTAAAGAGATTTAAAGGCAGCTAGAGAGAAAAAAGTCACCTATAAAGGAAAACCCATCAGGCTAACATCAGACTTCTCGACAGAAACCCTACAGGCTAGAAGAGAATGGCATGATATATTTAATGCAATGAAACAGAAGGGCCTTGAACCTAGGATACTGTATCCAGCACGACTATCATTTAAATATGATGGCAGGACTAAACAATTCCCAGACAAGCAAAAGCTGAGGGAATTTGCTTCCCACAAACCACCTCTACAGGGCATCCTACAGGGACTGCTCTAGATGGAAGCACTCCTAAAAAGAGCACAGAACAAAACACACAACATTTGAAGAATGGAGGAGGAGGAATAAGAAGGGAGAGAAGAAAAGAATCTCCAGACAGTGTATATAACAGCTCAATAAGCGAGCTAAGTTAGGCAGTAAGATACTAAAGAAGCTAACCTTGAACCTTTGGTAACCACGAATCTAAAGCAATGGCAATAAGTACATATCTCTCAATAGTCACCCTAAATGTAAATGGACTTAATGCACCAATCAAAAGACACAGAGTAATAGAATGGATAAAAAAGCAAGACCCATCTATATGCTGCTTACAAGAAACTCACCTCAAGCCCAAAGACAGGCACAGACTAAAAGTCAAGGGATGGAAAAACATATTTCAGGCAAACAACAGTGAAAAGAAAGCAGGGATTGCAGTACTAATATAAGACAAAATAGACTTCAAAACAAAGAAAGTAACAAGAGATAAAGAAGGACACTACATAATGATAAAGGGCTCAGTCCAACAAGAGGATATAACCATTCTAAATATATATGCACCCAACACAGGAGCACCAGCATTTGTGAAACAAATACTAACAGAACTAAAGAGGGAAATAGACTGCAATGCATTCATTTTAGGAGACTTCAACACACCACTCAACCCAAAGGATAGATCCACCGGGCAGAAAATAAGTAAGGACACACAGGCACTGAACAACACACCAGAACAGATGGACCTGATAGACATCTATAGAACTCTACATCCAAAAGCAACAGGATATACATTCTTCTCAAGTGCACATGGAACATTCTCCAGAATAGACCACATACTAGCCCACAAAAAGAGCCTCAGTAAATTCCAAAATATTGAAATTCTACCAACCAATTTTTCAGACCACAAAGGTATGAAAGTAGAAATAAATTCTACAAAGAAAACAAAAAGGCTCACAAACACATGGAGGCTTAACAACATGCTACTAAATAATCAATGGATCGATGAACAAATCAAAATAGAGATCAAGGAATATATAGAAACAAATGACAACAACAACACTAAGCCCCAACTTCTGTGGGATGCAGCGAAAGCAGTCTTAAGAGGAAAGTATATAGCAATCCAGTCACACTTGAAGAAGGAAGAACAATCCCAAATGAATAGTCTAACATCACAATTATTAAAACTGGAAAAAGAAGAACAAATGAGGCCTAAAGTCAGCAGAAGGAGGGACATAATAAAGATCAGAGAAGAAATAAACAAAATTGAGAAGAATAAAACAATAGCAAAAATCAACGAAACCAAGAGCTGGTTCTTTGAGAAAATAAACAAAATAGATAAGCCTCTAGCCCAACTTATTAAGAGAAAAAGAGAGTCAACACAAATCAACATAATCAGAAATGAGAATGGAAAAATCACGACAGACTCCACAGAAATACAAAGAATTATTAAAGACTACTATGAAAACCTATATGCCAACAAGCTGGAAAACCTAGAAGAAATGGACAACTTCCTAGAAAAATACAACCTCCCAAGACTGACCAAGGAAGAAACACAAAAGTTAAACAAACCAATTACAAGCAAAGAAATTGAAACAGTAATCAAAAAACTACCCAAGAACAAAACCCCGGGGCCGGACGGATTTACCTCGGAATTTTATCAGACACACAGAGAAGACATAATACCCATTCTCCTTAAAGTGTTCCACAAAATAGAAGAAGAGGGAATACTCCCAAACTCATTCTATGAAGCCAACATCACCCTAATACCAAAACCAGGAAAAGACCCCACCAAAAAAGAAAATTACAGACCAATATCCCTGATGAATGTAGATGCAAAAATACTCAATAAAATACTAGCAAACAGAATTCAACAGTATATCAAAAGGATCATACACCATGACCAAGTGGGGTTCATCCCAGGGATGCAAGGATGGTACAACATTCGAAAATCCATCAACATCATCCACCACATCAACAAAAAGAAAGACAAAAACCACATGATCATCTCCATAGATGCTGAAAAAGCATTTGACAAAATTCAACATCCATTCATGATAAAAACTCTCAGCAAAATGGGAATAGAGGGCAAGTACCTCAACATAATAAAGGCCATCTATGATAAACCCACAGCCAACATTATATTGAACAGCGAGAAGCTGAAAGTTTTTCCTCTGAGATCAGGAACTAGACAGGGATTCCCACTCTCCCCACTGCTATTTAACATAGTACTGGAGGTCCTCGCCATGGCAATAAGACAAAACAAAGAAATACAAGGAATCCAGATCGGTAAAGAAGTTAAACTGTCACTATTTGCAGATGACATGATATTATACATAAAATATCCTAAAGACTCCACCCCAAAACTACTAGAACTGATATCAGAATACAGCACAGTTGCAGGACACAAAATTAACACACAGAAATCTGTAGCTTTCCTATACACTAACAATGAACCAATACAAAGAGAAATCAGGAAAATAATTCCATTCACAATTGCATCAAAAAGAATAAAATACCTAGGAATAAATCTAACCAAAGAAGTGAATGACCTGTACTCTGAAAACTACAAGTCACTCTTAAGAGAAATTAAAGGGGACACTAACAAATGGAAACTCATCCCATGCTCGTGGCTAGGAAGAATCAATATCGTCAAAATGGCCATCCTGCCCAAAGCAATATACAGATTTGATGCAATCCCTATCAAATTACCAGCAACATTCTTCAATGAATTGGAACAAATAATTCAAACATTCATATGGAAACACCAAAGACCCCGAATAGCCAAAGCAATCCTGAAAAAGAAGAATAAAGTAGGGGGGATCTCACTCCCCAACTTTAAGCTCTACTACAAAGCCATAGTAATCAAGACAATTTGGTACTGGCACAAGAACAGAGCCACAGACCAGTGGAACAGATTAGAGACCCCAGAAATTAACCCAAACATATATGGTCAATTAATATTTGATAAAGGAGCCATGGACATACAATGGCAAAATGACAGTCTCTTCAACAGATGGTGCTGGCAAAACTGGACAGCTACATGTAGGAGAATGAAACTGGACCATTGTCTAACCCCATATACAAAGGTAAACTCAAAATGGATCAAAGACCTGAATGTAAGTCATGAAATCATTAAACTCTTGGAAAAAAACATAGGCAAAAACCTCTTAGACATAAACATGAGTGACCTCTTCTTGAACATATCTCCCCGGGCAAGGAAAACAACAGCAAAAATGAGCAAGTGGGACTACATTAAGCTGAAAAGCTTCTGTACAGTGAAAGACACCACCAATAGAACAAAAAGGAACCCTACAGTATGGGAGAATATATTTGAAAACGACAGATCCGATAAAGGATTGTCGTCCAGAATATATAAAGAGCTCACATGCCTCAACAAACAAAAAACAAATAACCCAATTAAAAAATGGGCAGAGGAACTGAACAGACAGTTCTCTAAAAAAGAAATACAGATGGCCAAGAGACACATGAAAAGATGCTCCACATCGCTAATTATCAGAGAAATGCAAATTAAAACTACAATGAGGTATCACCTCACACCAGTAAGGATAGCTGCCATCCAAAAGACAAACAACAACTAATGTTGGCGAGGCTGTGGAGAAAGGGGAACCCTCCTACACTGCTGGTGGGAATGTAAATTAGTTCAACCATTGTGGAAAGCAGTATGGAGGTTCATCAAAATGCTCAAAACAGACCTACCATTTGACCCAGGAATTCCACTCCTAGGAATTTACCCTAAGAACGCAGCAATCAAGTTTGAGAAAGACAGATGCACCCCTATGTTTATCGCAGCACTATTTACAATAGCCAAGAATTGGAAGCAACCTAAATGTCCATCGGTAGATGAATGGATAAAGAAGATGTGGTACATATACACAATGGAATACTACTCAGCCATAAGAAGTGGAAAAATCCAACCATTTGCAGCAACATGGATGGAGCTGGAGAGTATTATGCTCAGTGAAATAAGCCAAGCGGAGAAAGAGAAATACCAAATGATTTCACTCATCTGAGGAGTATAGGAACAAAGGAAAAACTGAAGGAACAAAACGGCAGCGGAATTACAGAACCCAAAAATGGACTAACAGGTACCAAAGGGAAAGGAACTGGGGAGGATGGGTGGGCAGGGAGGGATAAGGGGGGGGGAGAAGAAAGGGGGTATTAAGATTAGCATGCATGGTGGGGAGGGAGAAAGGGGAGGGAGGGCTGTACAACACAGAGAGGACAAGTAGTGATTCTACAACATTTGCTATGCTGATGGACAGTGACTGTAATGTGGTTTTTAGGGGGGACTTGGTATAGGGGAGAGCATAGTAAACATAGTATTCTTCATGTAAGTGTAGATTAAAGATTTAAAAAAAAAGGAAAAAAAAGAAAGAAAGAAAGAAAAGGGGGATTACTCCTTGATAGGATAAAACTGTTGCTAAATCAAAGATTAACGCGTGCTTTAAATATCCTTAATTTTGATCACTTAAAGGGTGTCAGATGATCGGCTATGGAGGTACTCTTTTCTGATAATATTCCTTTCTCTTTATAAAAAAATTAAAAAATTAAAAAATTAAAAAAAAAAAGCAGTTCCTGTGTGCTGACCTCCAATGAATTCTACACAGTGGTATAGAGGGCATGTCAAAGTGTGGGCAAAGGGTCTGTTTGTTTCTATGCAGAAGATCAAGGACTAGCTTGACTACCCAGAAAATGAACCAAGATACGATATGAGGAGGAGCTTCCGGCATCAGCACTCTCTGGAGGACTCGTGCCGGGGGATGATCATCAAAAAGCCTCCACAGGGATCCAGGCAATGCTGCGGTTGTGGCTGTGTCCATCCCACCATTTCCTGGACTTGCCATTGGAATGAGGAGGGAGATGTCTAGGCTGGCATGTGCATACAGTGAGACAACGAATTTGACCGGATCTGTACTGTTGGAACTCAACCAGGAGTTGGGAGGGGTGCAAGTTGTAGCTCTCCAAAATCTTACGACTATAGACTATCTACGGTTAAAAGAACATATGGGATGTGAACAGATCCCAGAAATGGGTTGCTTTAATTCGTCTGATTTCTCTCAGACTGTTCAAGTACAGTTGGACAATATCCATCATATCATAGACAAATTTTCACAAATGCCTAGGGTGCCTAACTGGTTTTCTTGGTTTCACTGTAGATGGCTGGTAATTATAGATTTGCTTAGTTTATGTCACCGTATTCCTATTATGTTAATATGTGTGCGAAAGTTAGTTAGTAGTTTAAAACCTGCTTAAGGTTTGTCAAAGAAATAATCAATCCTCCCATGTTTTTTCCATATGCTACCTCTATAGCTTTTCTTCTTCCTTCCTAATTACAACCCTTAAATAGAATTCGTGCCTCATATCAAATTTACCGAGTATCATAATTCCTCCAGGTGGTAAAGATACCTTGAGACAAGTGCTGGGCATAGAAGGCACAGGGCATAAATCTGCAAAGAAGTAAAAAGCTAACCCTTTCAAACAATATGGCTTCTCTCTCACTTACCAACTTTACATCTCCCTGTATGGCCCTGGAAGATGACTGGTTAGCCAGAGACAGGTAAGATTCCTCAAGGGAGGAACAACCTAAGACAGGCACAGTCGCAGGGGGGGCATCAGGTAAGAAATTGGAGATCAACAGTGGTGAGGCTTAGAACCTCACCCCCACCTGTTTTGAGAGAAATCTTCTGCATCCATGGATGTTTTAATGCCCTTGTCTAGCTTGGATTAACACATAGTCTACAGGCACACACCTGATCATCTACAATTGCTCTCTTACAGCACTAAACTATGTTTTCTACCTTTATCTTGCATCTACCTACCACTTCAGCATTTTATTAAAAATAAAAATAATAATAATAATAAAGGGAGAAATGTGGGATCCACATATAAATCAAGTATAAAAATCAAATGAATATTCATATTTGACCTGATTGTTTATAGTTCATAATGCGTGATCAAAACCAAACGTTTCTGTGATGAATGCCCTTGTACTGTTCACCATGTAAGAACTTATTCACTATGTAAGAATTCATTCACCATGTAAGAACTTGTTCGTTATGCTTCAGAAGATTGGAGACTGATGGGAATTAGGCTTGAGATGGATTAATGATTGTGCACTGAGCATTGACCCCCTTATACAGAATTTTATTGTTGTTAACAACCATTTGATCAATAAATATGAGAGATGCCCTCTCAAAAAAAAAAGACTAAAAAGGCATGCTACAGACTGGCAGAAAACATCAGCAATATTTGCAATAGAAAGGACTTACAACTAGAATATATGAAGAATTCCTGCAATTCAGTAATATAAAAAAAAGATCAGGGGCTTCTTCCATTATAACTTAATTGGGTACTTATGGTTCCATTAATATTCTGCCTAATGAGGAGCATCCTAGTATTTGCACTACCTACAGTGCTTCTTGTATTGAGCTTATGCCAGTTACCAATTTACTGCCTCTTGGCTCCAAATTCACCCTTTTTGGTTACTCTGTGAAATGCATCTGGTCCCTTCACCTATTTCCTTTTGCTAACTGGCCTGGGAGCTTTGTCAGTAGAGGGTGGTGAAGAGACTTTGCAGGAGAGAAGGGTTTTGCTTGCTGGCTCTGGTGCTCTCCCAGGAAGGGGTTCTGGCAGCCCCCAGCAGCCTGCAGATTTGGCTAGCACCTCCCTCAGGAGTTCTGTGGCATAGTGCCTTCAGTGAGACACTTTCCAGTGAACAGCTCTCCCCAGTATCCTAGAGAGCTGATTTCTGGCAAGTTCCAGGGGCTGGTTTCTGTGCCTCATCCCTGCAGGGGCCTCTTCCTTGCATGTGTGTGTGCACACATGTGTGCACGTGCTCCAGGGTTCATGACTGCTTCCTATAGCTGGGATTCCTCCACCTCTTGGAGTTCTTTCTCCTAGCCAATCCTTCTCTCCAATCCTGGCTGGACCTAGACTGCCTTGATGGAAAAGTCCTACTGTCTTTATCTGCTTACTCTAATGCTAATCGACAAAAGCCAAAGTTATTCTGAAGAAGTCAAAAATTGCCTCCGAAATTCAAATTAGAAGGGAGAGCCTTCTCATTTTCCCCTTCTACTACCATATGTAAAGTTTATTTATAGATTAAATGATGACTTGAGATTTCAGGAAGATGGGCTTCTGCACTTTGGCTCCCCTGTCCATCCTAAAGCTTAGGTTAATGGCCCTATGAGACAGCTGTCACTTTCTACTAGGGCAATGCTTTTTCATTGTTAGTAAACATAATTGGGATATTTTTTCCAGCAAAACTAATAAACTCCTAAAATGCTAACTAGACACTTGGCATCTGTGTGGGGTCAAGTTCTCTTTCAAGCCAAGGCTATCCCCTAGAGCTTTTCTCTTCAGGCTCCGTTTCTCTTGGCTCTGTAATAGAACTTCACAATATGGTTTGTTACATGCTCCTAACTTAAATAGCCCCTTCCTAACTTAAATACTGAGCCAGTGAAGTTTAATTCCTAGAAAAACACAAGGCAGGGTTACTGTTTGCTGCTGTGTGCTCTGCAGAAGAGACCCCACCTGGGGATGGCTCTGCCAAGAGACCTGCCATCTGAAGCAATGCCAGCCTGGGTTTACATGTTTGTAGGCAGCTCCCTTCTGCTCCCTCTCTGCACACAGTCCCGGAACTTAGAAGCTTGTAACATGGCCCTGGAGCACTGGGCTCCTGTCAGCTTTCCAGGCTGCTTTGTGCTGCCCTTCAACTGCTACTTTGTGATCCCAGGAGCTGCTCTTGCTTTCTAACCCTTGGGAGCAAAATTCAAAGCTCTTTCCAGCCTCAGGGCACACGCAGTGATTATTCCTTCTGCAGGAAGGCCTTTTCACTCAGAGACACCCCAATCTCCCCTCCTTCTCCTTCGGGTCTTAACTTCAGTGTGTCTAGTCTAAGATCCCCATCAAGGCTTTCCATGGCCCTTGGTCCTCTATCACTCCAGATCTAAATGAAGTAGTCCTGCTAGATGCTGCCATCGCTCCCTGGTGTTTTTCTTCCCAACATGTATTCAATTTGTAGTTCTATTTTGGCATGTTGATTTTAGTCTGGCTACCTCCTCAGACATCAAGCTGCATGAGGGCAGGCATTACACCCCTTTTGCTCACAGTAGCATCCCGAAGTTGGCATATAATAGGTGTACAAATAGTGCTCTATAGCTATTGGGGGAAGGGGCAGTACAACACAGTGGTTGGACAAGCACACGGACTTTGGAACCAGATGCCCCTGATCTAAAGCCTGGTTCTGACACTTAACTAGCTAAGTGCCCTTGGACAACTAACTCTATGTCGGTTTCCCATCTACAAATTGGAGGTGATAAATTGTCCCTCCCTGATAGGGTTGTTAAAAAGATTGAGTAAATATTTGTAAACTACTTCATTACATTGCTTGTTAAATGGTAAACTGGTGTCAAGCCATTAAATATCACACTGCCTCTCTAAAGAGAGGAGCTAAAAGAAATTTCAGGTTCTAAAATTCTATTACTGGCATCTATTAAATTAGAAGCAGTTATTTAAAAAATAACACTCAATGCTAACTATGACATAGTAAAACCACTGCATTCATGTGCTGATGGTGGAAACATAAATGTTACCACCATTTTGGAAACTGGATAATAAATTTTAGGAGTCACTCAAGTGTTCAAGCCTACCTAGATATATATGTAAAACCAAACAAAGAAAAATTTAAGCTATAGCTAATCAATAATACTACCATGTTGACAATAATGGTTTTTTTAAATCTGGAATATTCAAGTACATTTTGAAACGCTAACTGTGTGTAATAATAATTCAGCTAATACTAAAAATTATGAAATTTATCAACATGGAAAGTGTTTAAACATGTTAAAAAATAAAACCAAAATTCAAAATTATATCTATACTATGATCATACAATGGTATATGATCTCACTATATTATACTCGCTTATATATACACATATGTGTGCAGGTAAGGCAAACTACAAGGAAAATGAAAAAAACAACTGATAGGCTAAGATGGTAAAATTCTGGGTGTTTAAAAGTTTTAAATTATTATTACTGTTGATAATTTGTTACTGTTGATTCAACATTAGGAAACTTTGCAATTGATTTCTTATTAATGACTCAAATCAGCAAAAGTAAATTTTGTTCTAAAAATCATAGTTATCCAGTCCAGCCCTAAAGACATAAAGAAACTGAGGCCCAAGGAAATAAATTACATTGTTCAAGTAAATCTAAGAAAGCCAGTGTTTTCCCAATACAGACCCACTTTTCCTTGACTAAAAGGTATTATTAAGGTGATTTATTACACATTAATATGTTTTACAAGGTGCTAATTTTTTTAAGTAAATGTTTCCTATATAATAGCTAATAACTGACAGGCAGTAAGGCAAGTTTGTTACCTACATGAAACTGATCACAGCCTTTTTAGACACACAAACAAACGCTAGAATCTTTTGTATTCAAACAGTTTCAGAGAAAATTAAAAGTGTGCTTCTGTGGTCTTTAGAACAGAGGCTCTTGAGGTCTATCTGTAAATTGACTTGAGGCTCTGGAGTTAAAAAACATAAGACAGAAAATGATTTTTCTGGGATCAGTATTCACCAAAACGTAATTCTTCTGGATGCCTCGTCACCTCTATTGTGTCTCTGGTTCCTCTCTGCCCTGGTCATTAATTGACACAGATTGCCAAAGCCCAGCTCAGGACCAAGAGAGGGAAGTGAAGCGGGCCGTTTACTTATGCTGGTCACAGGGACAGCATCTGGCAGAAAAGCAGGTCTGACTGAAATCAGAAGGATCTGGAGCAAAGTTCCAGAATAGGGAAGGCCTAGAAGAATGCAAATCCGAGAGCTCACAGAAAAGGGATCCGAGATGACGGAAGGGAATCCGTGAGAAAGTTACAGAGGATTGCTGCCTTCAGAGATAAATTTTTTTTTACTTTTTTTACTTTTTTTACCTTTTTTACTTAGTTAACTTGAGAAGTCTAAAATGTAAATTACTGGCTGGGTGTTCGCAGTGGTGTTGCAATGTAAAGACATTTTAACCAATTAGCATGGCATCAGCATTTCCTTTCCAATTGCTCTTAAATACTTTGCCCCTCTCCACCAAGTCCTTCCTTGCAATCTCTCCTCCCTTGCTGGGTGAGTCACACATCTTGCTTTAGAAATTACCCTGTTATTAGGCACCAGTGAGTGATGTAGGCAACAGCAAAGGACATGGGAACCTCACTGCTGGTGACTCAGAGGAGCCGGAGGAAAGCCTGCATGCCGGGCCAGTTCTCCCATTTGAGAGACGAGAGGACTGGCTTTGTGTCTCAGACCTTCTGTGCTGAAGGATTTACTGTCACTTAGTCCCAGGTTAAAAACAGTAAGACACCCATATGAATTGCAAACCTGTAATTAATGAATAAAATCAAAAATGAAAAAAAAATTACAGTGTTTTACACACCATCTCAAGTAGCTCACTGTCTTGCAAATCAGCCAAAAAACTTTAGAACTGCAGCTAGCTCGAGAGAGTCAGAAGGCCCGGGTTTGAGTGCCAACCCCGTCACCCTGAAAGCTCTGTGGTCTTGGGCAACTCAGTCTTTCTGAATCTTTGTTTGCTCACCTGTCAAGTGAACCTACCACAAAACCACAAAGACCTACTGTGGATTAAGAGTGATTAGAAATACCTGAACACAGTAAGATGCTGGATTGACATTAGGTAGTAATATTATGTTATTATTTTCATTATTACCTTAACCTCGTTGGAGATGGGTAAGATTCTGATGTCAACCTGGTTTAAACAGTAAAATTAAATATTAAGTGCAAAAGACTCCCCAAAGAATAATGGGACACCCACCTACTCCTCCACAGCCACCTAGCCCCCAAGATCTCCATGTCTCACTGCTGGGAACCGGTAACAGGTTTCATATCCTTCTTTCAGTAAGGGGAGCTTACATAATGCGCACAAGCTGTGCTATGCAGAAAACGTGGGGACAGGTCCCCAGAGGCTGTATTGTACAGTGTTAATGTAGTTCTGGCCTTCCCAATGATCAGACTCCCCTGGGGCAGAAACGCCCGGCTCCCTTCCCTGCCCTTCCTGCTCCCCTGGGCACAGGTTCAATGCTGTGAGGCCTCCACCACGTAGGGATGTCTGTACACTGACTTGGGGACATAGACAGGGCCAGCTGGGGGTGGGGTGGTCTGTGGGCCGGATATACAGAAGTATCAGTCCACAGGACAAAAGTTATGAAAAGCTGGTGACTAGTATTTAATGCTGAGCTACTATAAAGTATTCTATATTTACATGACTTCGGGGAGACTCATGTACTAAAGGACACCCTCTCACCCTCATGTGTCCAACATTCAGTTTTAACCCTATAAGGTGGGGCAGTTTGCATATTTATTTGTCTGTTCTGTAGGTTTGTGTGTCCAGAATCCTCTGTAAGATCTTAGGATGCTTTCGTACATACTTTCTGAAATAAAAATATTTGCTATAAATAAAATAAATAAATAAAATAAAACCTTGTACATCACAAAGTTCTGCACACCCTTTAAGCCACTCTTGGCCTGCAGATGAGCCAAAAAAGAATCAGACTGGAGAGATGGGACCCTGGGCATTTGAGAATTCAGCCCTTCATCCCCTAAGACAACTTCGTCTTGGCTAGTGGTGTGTTTGTGCATATATTTACAATTCCCCATGTACCACCTAAGAAGGCAATACAAACTCTCACCCTCTAATATAAAAGAATATTCCCAGAACAAAAGCCCCGAATGAAGTGGGGAGTGTCAGAAACAGAAGATCACAGAAATGTGCCAGTGTTCAAAAGCCGAGAGAAGAATGAAATCCAGTGGACCATTCAGAGCTGCAGAAATTGGCCTGGGAAACGTTTGGCCTACGGAGAAGAAAAGGGGCACAAACTGGGGTGGTAACTGCCCTAAAGAGGTTTGCTAGTGAATCTTGGTTGTCAATTTTAAATAGAAAAAGAAAAAAAAAAAGCAATGATTCCAACAAAAATGATTACGGTAAATGGAGAATAAAATTGGGAAGATGTGTTAAAAAAAAAAGATGCCGGAACACCCCCGACAACATACTGGGGTAGAATTCCAGGACCAGAACCCAAGGCCTACTGGCTTATCAAGAATAGAGGTCTGGGAACCTCAACGGCCATCTTCACCCTTTTCCAGCTTCATGGCCCAGGTAGAGCCAGTAACTTTAACTTCTAAGCCTTGAATTCTTCATCTGTAAACTAGGTATAACAATTTTTATTTTTTGTAAAGTCTGGGTCAGGACAAACTGGGTCAGGTGTCTAAAGCACTTTGTGTCATGCCTGGTGTATAGTGAGGGCCCGATAAGCTGCAGCTGCTCGTACTGAGGTCACTACTTACATTTCCTCACCAAGGGCACCCTGGGCTTACAAGTGACAGCCATCACTCACCAATTTCCGACGGTAATCTGATCGGCGTCCAGGTTACCTAGACCAAGGGCTGGTGCGGGAGTAGCTTTTCTGAGGGATGTCACTGGACTGGGTAACTCATTTCCTCAGTGACAGCAGGATTTCTGACATCACAGAACCTGCCTTGGGCAGTGCCACCAAAGGAATAGTTTTATGAAAATGAGTAAGACCTAAGACAGGTGTGGGACCACATCTTGAGCAGAAGGAATTTGGAGCACACATCTCATTCACAGGTGAAGAGGAGGCCAAGTTATTTTTAGGGAAGGACTTGGGGTTACTTAGGCACACAAGCCCCAAATTTTAATATTTTAAGAATATATGCTTACATCATGTTTAAAGGCAGGATTTCCTGTTGGACAGCCTGCTGTCCCCATAGAACAAAGCACTCCTTAGAAATGAACAAGATGACCAAGGTTGTAGGAATCCTTAGATGAGGGTGGGGTGCAGCGTGTGCGAGGACCTGCAGCAGAAGGCAGGGAGGCCTGAGGCGAGCAGGGAAAGATCTCCAGGGCGCATTCTCCATGCCTTTCTTCTTAGACACGGAAATCATAAAAAAAAGTTAGATCAATAAAAGGTGAAACTTCCCCTGGTGAAACCACAGGGCTGGGAGATTGGGCCCTGCCTCAATAGCTGTTGTTTTCTCCCTTGAGCGAATAGGGATGGGCCACCTCTTTGCTCAGCCGGGGCAGCGGCTCCCTCTGCCAGGGGCCACCAGCCCTTGCTAGTTAGAAAGTAACTCCTAAGAACTCAAAACTGAAAAGAACTAGTCATTCCATCCAGACTCTACCTAATGTAAGAAGCCTCTTAAAGAAAAATAACATGTATAACACCCAGATTTTAAGTAGATGGGGGAGAAACAGAGACAGAGAGAGAGACATACCACGGGATCTGCAAAGTCTGGAACACAGAGAAAATACTTCATTTTTTTCATTATCTTTTTAAAATTAATCATTAAATCTATGGCTTTAAATGGAAAGAGAATTTTCCGCAAAAGTGTCTGGGAGAAAAAAAAAATTCCAGGACTATATACATTCCAGGTAAATTGTATGAAAATGTAACACATTATTTAAAAATAAGTTTCCCTGGGTGTCCAGGGTTTTCAAATAAACATTTTTTCCCCAAAGGGGTACCCTTAACTTTCTTTCCAAAACATATTTCTATAATTTTCATTTCAGTCTCTCTGATTTTTGCCTATTAGTGCCAATCAGCTGCTAAGAATGAAAGAAAACACTGTGCTGACATGTAGGGGTTTCCTGGGGCAATACCACACCTGGCACAGTGTTAATGCCTTTTTCCTGGGGAGAATAGGTGGAACATGTGCCAGTCTGACTTCTGGCTACTCCTCTATTGACCCTGATCTAGGGTCTATGGGTCCTAAGTCTCCTACTTAAAACTGCTTTTTCTTTAACCTAAGACTTATTGGAGATTTCCTCAAAACTTTTCCTGCCAAAAAGTACAGCTGGCAGAAGTGCTGCTGTGAATAACAAGTCTACATTTTGTGAAGCAGGGCCATGTGTGGATCTGGAGAACAGAAAGTGGTCAGGGTGCCATGGAGTTGACCCCCAGGGCAGATTGCTGGCTCCATGTGCTCTATGAGGGGGTTCAGACTTCCTCTGCACCCCTCATGTTAGTGCAAGTTAAATGTAAATGTCTTAAGGAGAGGGATGAGGAATGTTCTGAAGAAAATGAACAGAAGGATCATATAATATTGAGTTCCAAATAACCCGAGTGTAAGTACTGTCCAAAATACGCTCAAGAGAGACACTATTCTAAGCCGACCTGGACTCTCTGAAGAAGAACCAAGGGACCCCTGTTTGAGCCTCAGTGAAGTCCTGCTGTTCACAGGGAGGCAGAACCCCAGATTGCTTCTCTTTTCTGCCAAGCAGAGCTGTTTCTCAGTCAATTTTTCTTCCTATGAGTTTAGGAGGTTGGGAAAGTTACTCAGCTGCCGCCTTATGAAATCTTAAGTGTTTGCACCCCTGGCCATGCTGTTAGGTGGATGTTTATGGGCAGGGTGGTATAACAGCATTCACATTCACACATGCCCCAGCAATTCTGCAACTTCCCAGCCTTTGTCACCCTGACAGCATTAGTCAGTGACACCACTAAGTGCCAACTATGTGCCAAGGGCCCTGAGCTTGATGCCCAGGAGCAGCCTCACCCTTCATCTGGCCTTGTTTTACTTAATCCACTCAGGTCCTCCTCTGGCATCCAGCTCTCACGGGGTGAGGAGTGCAGAGGTCCCGGGAGACGTGCCTACCCTCACACCATGCCCCATTCTAGACTTGCTAAGGGTGCTTATGACCCTAGAATTCCCTGCCCAAATAACTCTAAGCCCACTTCCAAGGCCTGCACGGGCCTTCTACAGGTCTGTCCTTGTAAAAGTGAGAGCATGATGTCCCTGAGGCCTGGAGATGGCCAAAAGGAAACTGTTGGGGAGAGGAGAAGGGGACCCATATGTGGACACACAGACTGGGGTGTCTGCACACATGTGCACCAGGCTTCTAGCCAAGCTGATCTGGGGCTGGGAAAAGGGATAGGGCCAGGCCGAGGGCCAAACACTCCACATAAACTCTTGCCTTGGGTCCTAATTTTAGGTGTGGGCCTCAGGGCACAACTGCAATTCTAGAAGTCTCAGGGATTCTGGAAGCCAAGGATCTGTTCAGGTTGTGTACCACCAGAGGGCCTAGCATCATGACCAAGACAGAAATCCTCATGTAATTCCTGACTGTCCAGCTTAAGGATTGCTCAGACAAAGCATCCTCTTTGTTAGTAGGAAGGAGCTACATGCTTTGGCTTGCCCCACGTCTCCTCCCCAGCAGGCTACTGCTTCAGCTTTCCTCTCACCTCACCAGAAAGAGGCAGGGGAAGTTCATTTGTGAACCATGGGGTTTGTATTTAGCAAAAAATTTTGGTAAGAAGGTGTAGAAAAGTATAGGCTAAAAGGATGTGTGGGGAGGTGTGCCTTGCTCATGAACCCCTCCTGAGTTCCCTGTTGGCCCATTAGGAATTGGTTATGCTGGGAGATGGGGAGGTGGGGGGAGGCCTGGACAAACAAGGATGTGCAGGGGAAGTGTAAGAGATGTGATTCAAATGCCCAGTGGCATGGCTACCTGGTTTTGTAGCTGGAAATTGGGAATAACACCACGTTCTCATAGACTGTTATAGAAATTAAATGATGATTAAAATTATAACTAACAACTGTAAAACATACCACAATTTACAAAGTGTCTCCTATAAGCATTTGCTCATTGAATCCTCACAACAATAATAATCATTACCCCAATGCACAGGTGAAAAATGAAGTTTAGAGAGAGAAGGCAACTTGCTCAAGGTGACACAGAGCCTAAATCAAGTTTAGGCACTGAGGGTAAATATACGTTTTTGTTGTTGTTTTGAGTTACTTTTTTTAAATTAAGGTATCTTTGATATACAGTCTTATGAAGGTTTCACATGAGCAAGATTGTGGTTGTTACATTCACCCATATTATCAAGTCCCCCACACACCCCATTGCAGTCACTGTCCATCAGCATAGTAAGATGCTGTAGAGTCACTACTTGTCTTCTCTGTGCTGTACTGCCTTCCCCGTGCCCCTTCTACATTATGTGTGCTAATCGTAATACCCCTTATTCCCGTTCTCCCTCCCTCCTCACCTGCCATCCCTGACCCCTCCCTTTTGGTCAGCACTAGTTCCTTCTTGGAGTCTGAGTCTGCTGCTGTTTTATTCCTTCAGTTTTTGCTTTGTTCTTATATTTGACAGTTGAGTAAAATCATTTGGTGCTTGTCTTTCTCCACCTGGCTTATTTCACTGAGCATAATACCCTCTAGCTCCATCCATGTTGTTGCAAATGGTAGGATTTATTTTCTTTTTATGGCTGAATAATATTCCATTGTGTATATGTGCCACATCTTCTTTATTCATTCATCTACTGATGGACACTTAAGTTGCTTCCATATCTTGGCTATTGTAAATAGTGCTGCGATAAACATAGGGGTGCATCTGTCTTTTTGAATCTGAGATTCCTAGGAGTGGAATTTCTGGGTCAACTGGTTATTTCTATTTTTAGTTTTTTGAGGAACCTCCATATTGCTTTCCACAATGGTTGAACTAATCTACATTCCCACTAACAGGGTAGAAGGGTTCCCCTTTCTCTGCATCCTCGCCAGCATTTGTTGTTTTTTGTCTTTTGGATGTTGGTCATCCTAACTGGTGTGAGGTGATATCTCATTGTGGTTTTAATTTGCATTTCCCTGATAATTAGCAATGTAGAGCATCTTTTCATGTGCCTGTTGGCCATCTGAATTTCTTCTTTGGAGAAGTGTCTGTACAGATCTTCTGCCTATTTTTTAATTGGGTTATTTGCTTTAGGGTGTTGGGTATATGAGTTCTTTATATATCTTTGAAGTTAACCCCTTAATGGATATGTTGTTTACAAATATATTCTCCCATACTGTAGGATGACTTTTTGTTCTGCTGATGCTATCCTTTGCTGTACTGAAGCTTTTAGTTTGATGTAGTCCCATTTTTTCATTTTTGCTTTTGTTTCCCTTGCCCAAGGAGATGTGCTCAGGAAAAAATTGCTCATGTTTATATTCAAGAGATTTTTGCCTATGTTTTCTTCTATGAGTTTTATGGTTTCATGAGTTACATTCCGGTCTTTGATCCATTTTGAGTTTACTTTTGTGCATGGTGTTAGACAATAATCCAGTTTCATTCTTACATGCAGCTGTCCAGTTTTGCCAACACCAGTTGTTGAAGAGGCTGCCTTTCCCTGTTGTATATCCATGGCTCCCTTATCATATATTAATTGGCCATATATGTTTGGGTTTATATCATGGCTCTCTATTCTGCTCCATTGGTCTATGGGTATGTTCTTGTGCCAGTACCAAATTGTTTTGATTACTGTGGCTTTGTAGTAGAGCTTGAAGTTGGGAAGCATAATCCCCCCAGTTTTATTCTTTCTCCTCAGGATTGTTATGGCTATTCTGGGTCTTTTCTAGTTCCATATGAATTTTAGAACTATTTGTTCTAGTTTGGTGAAGAATGCTGTTTGAATTTTGATAGGGATTACACTGAATCTGTAGATTGCTTTGGCAGGATGGCCATTTTGACAATATAATTCTTATCCATGAGCATGGGATGTATTTCCATTTACTGGTATCTTTAATTTCTCTCATGAATGCCTTGTAGTTTTCAGGGTATAGATCTTTCACCTCCTTGTTTAGGCTTATTCATAGGTATTTTATTCTTTTTGATGCAATTGTAAATGGAGTAGTTTTCCTGATTTCTCTTTCTGCTAGTTCATCATTAGTATATAGGTATCCCACAGATTTCTGGGTATTAATTTTGTATCCTGCAATTTTGCTGAATTCAGTTTTTAGTTCTAGTAGTTTTGGGGTGTATGCTTTAGGGTTTTTTATGTACAACTTCATGTCATCTGCAAACAGTGTCAGTTTAACTTCTCCCTTACCAATCTGGATGCCTTTTATTTATTTGCATTGTCTGATTGCGTGCTAGGATGTCCAGTACTATGTTGAATAAAAGTGGGGAGAGTGGGCATCCTTTTCTTGTTCTCAATCTTACAGGAAAAGCTTTTAGCTTTTCACTGTTAAGTATGATGTTGGCTGTGGGTTTGTCGTATGTGGCTTTTATTATGTTGAGGTACTTGCTCTCTATACCCATTTTGTTGAAAGTTTTTATCATGAATGGATGTTGAACTTTGTTGAATGCTTTTTCAGCATCTCTTGAAATGATCATGTGGTTTTTATCCTTGTTTTCTCGATGTGGTGTATGATGTTGATGTATTTTCGAATATTGTACCATCCTTGCATCTGTGGAATAAATCCTAGTTGATTATGATGGGTGATCTTTTTGATGTATTTTTGAAAATGCTACTGCTTTTTACACTGCTCAATCTTGCCTTTAATCAACTCAGTATCTGTGAACATGCTCTGCAAATAGTTTCACTGTATGAGTGACCATTTTTGATTGTCATTTCTGATGAGTGAAGAAATGTGATTTTCAAAGTTAATCTCTCACTGATCAGAGATTGGAAGATAGAAACCTGCAGGATACCCAGATCCAACTCTTCCTTCCTACCTTCTGATTAGAGGGCAAGCGTTGGCAGAATGGAAGTAGGGGGACCAAGCATAGATGGCAAATACCATGGAAGATGGTGAAGCTTCTTATCACCTGGTGCTACCAACTGAAACTTCCTCTCAATACCACCCCTTTCTAATAAAACAGAATCTGAATCTACAGTATTTCATAGAGAATCACATGGTACTTGCCTTGCCCAAACACCTCTCCTCCCCAGACCATGAAAACAAAACCATATAATAAACTTTTGAGTCACAGATATAATTTTCTAAGACCACAGCTAAGAAAACACAACAGAAGTAAAATAAAATAAATTGTAAATAATGGTAGCTACCTTGAGTGTATATGATAGCTTTTCACCAAGGATTTCAATTACTGTGTGTGTGTGTATGTGTGTATGCATAGAAGCAGAAAAGGGAAAAAATAGATTATGCAATTATACCCGTAAGTTTCCTTCTAGCTCTAAAACTTTTAAGTCAGAGTTATAAACTGATCGTAGAATTTGGTGCTGGCTGAATTGGGCCTACCAACCAGTTTTGTTTGACTGTACAGCACTTTTAAAAAAATTTGAGCCTACATCTAAAATTCAGGAATTTTCACATAAAAATCTTGAAATTTTCACGTGAAAATTTTTCATGGAAAACATAAGATCTGGTAGCAATCACAGGAGCTGCAGGCCTTAAGTGATTTATAAGCTTACTAACCAGCCCACTGCTAATATCAGTCACCTGCCTGGCTTTCTAAGGCATTTACCTTTGTGACTTCTTACATCTCTAAGATTTATCAATGTGAATTATGTCTTCAAAGTTAGTGCAACTTGAGTAAAGATAATAAGAGCTGAGCTTAGCCTAGTAGAATGATTATGGTTACACTACAGAGCAGTTTTCAAAGGGTCAGTTGTGACCCATCTGTGTGCTGCTTCTCAACCCTGGTTCTACATGGGAATTACCTGGGAGAGATATTTAAGCCATGCTCTCCCCATAGTCAAACCAATTAAATCCAGATGTCTGAAGGTGCCATCCTAGCATCAGTACTGTTGTTACTTAACAAACATATTTGTTGAAGCACAACATACAGATAGTCAAGTGACAAATCATAAAAGGGAACACTCTTGATATATAACCAGCAGCCAGACCAGGAAAGAAAGTGTCATCAGCACCCAGATCCTCCCTTTGTGTCCCCTCCCAGTCACTGCCCTACCTTCCCTGCCTATGCAATCCCAACTTCTAACACCATGGATTAATGTCGCCTGCTTTTGAACTCTACAGAAATGAAATCAAACTGAATTCATTCCATTGCATCTGATTTTCTCCCCCCACATTTATGACTGAGATGCATTCAGGCTGACACACATAACAGTGAGTAACTGACTCATTTTCATTGGTATTTAGTATTCCATGGCATGATTGTATCACAAGCTATTTTTCTATTCGACTTTTGATGGTAATTTGGGTTGTTTCAAATTTGGGGCTATCACAAATAATGCTGTTGTCTGTAAACATTCTTGAACATATCTTTTGATAGGCATGTGTATGCATTTCTGTAGGGCATATACTTAGGAGTGGAAATGCTAGGCCATAAGCATTAAACTCTGGTTTAAGAGATATTATTAAATAGTTTTCTAAAGCTGTTATGCCAGTTTACACACCTGCATCAGTATGTGAGAGCTCCAGCTGCTTTATAAGCTCGCTAATACTTCTATTGTCTGTCTGTCTTTTAAATTTCAGCCTCTCTGGTGGGACACTGTGGTGGCACTTCACTGTGGTTCCAGTTTGCATTCCCCTGATTACTAACACAGTTGAGCACCTTTCACATTTCTTGTCCATTCAGGTAAGCTCGTTGGTGAAGTATCTGTTTAAATCTCCTGCCCATTTTTCTATTGTGTTGGTCTATCTTTTCACACAAGTTTGTTTATTGTCTCTGGACATGACTTTGTGGTTACATGTATGGCCACATTCTCCTCCCTGCTGCAGCTTGTCCCTTACTCTTTTAATGGTAAGCTCTGATGGAAAGAAATTCTTAGTTTTAATATAGTCCAATTTATAGATTTTTTCACTATATTAGTACTTTGTGTGTTTTGTTGAAGAAATTGCTGCCTACCCCAAGATCATTAATCTGTTCTACTTGTCATCTAAAGTGGCTCTCACATAGAAAAATAGTGGAAGCCAAATATGTGATTGAAAAATTTCTAGTAGCCACATATTAAAAAGTAAAAAGAAATAGTGAAATTAATTTTAATAAAAATCCTAAAATATCTAAAATATTATCAACATATAATCAACATACAAATTATTAATGAGGTATTTTGAATTCTTTCTCTACAATAAGTCTTTGAAATCTGGCATGTGTCTTACACTTAGAACCTCTCTCTTTTGGACCAGCCACATTTCAGGGACTCAATATAAGATAGATCTAGAAGTTGCATTGTTTAAACTGTCACATCTAGATTAACATTTAGAAACTGAGATTAGAATCAAGATGTATTTTTTTCCATATGGATATTTAAATGCACAGCCTTTCCTTAAAGTATTAACATTGTTGTAAATCAAGGGTCCAAACAATGTGCAGGTTTATTTTTAGCATCTCTATGTAATTGTACTGGTTTACTGAGCCTTTGGCCTCAGTACTTTTTTTAAAGTTCCTTAGTTGATTCTTATTTTCAGCTAGTTTTGAGAACCACTGCCGGTGGTTCACAAAACTAATTAGTAGGTCATGGCCAGAAATTGTACAGAGTGGAGTGGAATGGAGTGGTCAAGAAAACATCAATATGTAATCATGTTTTGTTCTGTAACACTTTTCCTTCAATTAATGGGTGTGTATATGTGTATGTCCTAAGTCAAGATTTAAAAAGTATTTCTTATCATCATTGACAGTCAAAAAAAATTGAAAACCACTGCAAGAGCATAATCTGTAAAACAATTAGTTCAGAAAATCAAACTTGTATGTCCTTTTACAATCATCATCTAGAAATGCTCAAAGTCTTACTCTTACACAACTGGTTATAGGTAACAAATCCACATAACATTAATGTCCACTGGGAACAAGTCAGGGAAAACCAGTTACAGCTAACGGAACAGGAGGAATTCATTAGGACACCTTGCATGTTTGACCCGAAGTGGAATATGCTAATGAGCCTGGAGGTGAACATTGCAAATGAAAATTGCTATTCTGCACAATTTGAGATTTGTTCAGCATCAGGGTATTTTATGTTTTTAAAGTCTTAACTGGATGTCAAACAAGAAAACAAAGTTTGAGGGGAAGAAGTTGAAGCCAATTTAGTTACTAAATGATGTCAAGTATTCTTCATTATGGGAGAAAATGCTTGCAAAATTTTTGCTTCAATCTTGAAATGATTACTTTATTATTCAACTTGCGTCAGGATCAATCTAATCAACAACTATTTATTGGTTATCTGCTAAAATATGTATGGGAAAGGAACCAAAATAATTTCAGCTCTGCTCTTGCACACAAGTACTCTGTAGAGAATAAACAGATTATGGCATATGACTTTTCCTCACTAAGTACTTCATTTTAGAACATGGATATGGTAAATAAAAATTATTTCAAGCCCCTTAATGTAATATTTTATCTCTTCAACTAACCTAAATATATACTGTAGCTGTGAATTTTGCAGTTTTCCCATTAGTGGGAAATGTATTGGTGATCATTTTGTAATATATACAAATAGTGAATCATTAGGTTGTACACCTGAAATTAATATAATGTTATATGTCATTATGTCTCAATTAAAACATAAGCTAGAGAACTCCTTCCGGGTCTCCCTTCTCTAGTCTCATGATTCGGAAGACACAGCTAAAAGATGGAAGAAGACAGTGCAATCCATGACAGGAGAAGAAATAAACCCTGGTTGCACACACACGCGCACACACACACACACACACACACACACACACATACAAACATATGCACAAATCTTTTGGTTTTGTTTTTATACTGTGCATGTGCTCATGAATGTGTGTGTGTGTATGTACCAATCCTGAGCAGGGAGATTTGGAAATTTTGGTTAAATATCTTAGTTTCCTGGTATTTCCTGAAGATGTAATTCAGAAAATAATAAAAAGGAAACTTTCCATTGAATTGGAACTTCAGTAACCAAACACCAGCTGTGCATTAAGCCTCTGGTCTATTTAGTTTACTCTCATTAAGAACACAGCACAAACCCTCCCCACAGACTTGCCAGTTACCAGGTAGGCAAAAAAATAAAGAAGAAATAATTATTAAAACAAACCAAAACCTTTATATTTGAGCAGCAGGTAGACACTCACAGCCTGAGAAATTTTAAATTCTCACACTTGAGAAAAATTAAATTTGTGTCATGGTCACACAAGACAAATTCCCTTGCCACTAGAGCTACCATCTATCTGTTAATGGGTTTCCTCAGATCTTAAGGGATGATAATAATGAAAGTTGAAAAAAACTGTTTAAAGAATATAGTGATTGCTGAAGTTCATTTACAGTTAAACACCTGTCCACCAGCCACAGAAAGCCCTGTGGAGAATCTTGGCTGTTACAGTGTTGTACAAGGCTGAAGATTCTTAATATCTCTGTTCACTTGCCATCTGAGATTTTTATACCTAAGCCCTAATTGATTTTAATTAGGCTTTTAGCTTAGTTTTATGTTTCATCTTTTAAAACCCCTGTACAAGACACAATCTTAAGGCAATATATATAGCTTGACCCATAGAAAGAGGAGATTGATTTCTGCATAGGGCTTGGGAAAATAAATCCTGCTACTTTAGAATGCCTTCTTTCACAGTGACAATTGTCTCATCTGTCTAGAGCTGACACAAAGATTTCTTCAATCATTCTGGGTCCACCAACTAAATAAAAAAAACTTCACTAAGAACACCAACTAATAAAACAAGCAGTGGAAGACTCATAAGGACAGTGAATCAGGTGTGCCGTAGTTTCCAAGAAAAGGAAGAATACAATTGATTTTATTCCAGAGAGGGCTTCCCTGTGTTCCTCTCCTACCTCTCTGCGGTCATCTGCAGGCTGTCACGAATCAGAGTTAGGGATGGATTACTGAGACATCATTCTTAATGCCACCTGGTGAACTTGAGTCCAGGCTTTTCTCCAGGAGTAAGTCAATCATTCTTGTCTCAAATCCATTTTATAAAGGTGTGTTATCTCCAGTTCAATCTTTGTAGTACATCCCTAAATTCACAACTCAGGCCTTGGCAACCCCTACACATGGCTGCTGTGTAGATGGCCTGGGCCCAAGGTAAATGAGTGGTTGTCAGGCTACACTCTGTTCCATGAGCTCCTTGCCAGATCCTCCTCCCATGCGTACCCTGCCAGCAGTGCTTCTGCTATGGTTTTGGGGACCGAGGAAAAAATTCAGATGACCTGTGTGTGTGTGTATAGGAATGTGCATATAAAAACATATCTTTCCTGTCCTTTAAGTCTCCAGTGCTTAGCACAACAAACTGACTTTTGAAAAACAAGTCTCCGATGTTCTTGCTTTTTACCTAATTCCACTATGCTTTTGAGGGACTCAGCAGAGGATATTCACTACCTTGCTTCAGAGGCTATATAGCAAAGCTGGATCACTCTACCATGAAGGATCTCAATAACCACAGTTACACTGTGATATAATAAACAGACACCAGTCAGTTCAGAGAGGATGGGGTCTTGTCTCCCCTGTTCACTGAATACAGCCCTGTGCCTAGAATAGGATCTAGCACCCAGAAGCATCACCAAATAATTGGAGAAATGAATACTATTTACCAAGTGAACTTACGTATCAAAAGCCAACCATGTGTCATCATGCAGAAGGCACTTTGCACACCTGGCCTTCTAGTTCTTATGACAAACAGCCCTGTGTGATGGACATTATAGTAAAAAGCATGTAAGGAAGGAAATCGAGGTTTGAAGAATGTCACTGACTTGCCTAGGTCACATAATTAGTAAGCAGGAAGCAGGGATTCAAATCTAGATCTTTCTGCCTTTCTAGCCCATGTTCTGTCCGACACACTGTGCCTTCACCCCAACAGTACATGCAAATTGTAGACTGACGTTTGGTCTTTTACTAAAAGATACGAAGTTAGCATATTTGCATGTTATCATGGGTTCAGAACCCCCTCCTCACAATGAGCACTCTATGAACAGGCTGATGGAACAGGACAGTAATGCGGAAGGCTGCGGTCATAGATTTCTCTGTGTGCTGAAAGGCAGCAGAACTCTGCCTGCTCACTTTCCTGCTGTGCCACTGAGAATCTCACGAAGCCTAAATTTCCTCATCTGAACACTACATAATAGGAGTCCTATCTCATTGCATTAAACAGGAAATGCATATGTGCACAGCAAGGGCTCAATAAATATAGATTATTAATAACCCAGAATTATCTTCAAAGTTATATAAATTAATTTGGTTTCTTTGAGAAAAGGCAGAATTATTTTTAAAAGGAAGAGTATATAATTATTACCTGTGTGAATCTATACTTGTTTTCTTATTTTTGCCTTAAATCATTTGTCCCTTTGTCTAGCAATTCCACTGATGAAATTTTAGGTGGAGACCCCTTAAGATTTGTAGGGCAGAGGAATGAAAAGGTGCTGTTTATTGAGTCTGAACCCTCACTCATAGTAGACAAGGCACTTGAATATTACATGAATAAATTGATACCTCATGGATAAGGTTATATTCATTATCTGGTGGGTCCCAGAGGTTTCTTTCTCTTGCCCTGTGTAAAGCTTTTTAGGAAATAAAAGTCTTAAGAGAACATCCTCACAAAACATGTGCTTGGGTTAGAAAAAAATTAAGTTTTGTTTTGTTTCTCCAAACCAGGCTGGCAGTTTTAAAACTAATCAGCTAATGTCTTCTGCATATGACATTGACTATTTCCCTCAAGACAAATCAACTAAGAAAAGTTTGCCACTGAATGGTCTGAAATGGTCCAAAATGGCCTTTGCCATGCCACGTGGAAATCGTGGTCACTGTCTTCAAATCACTTTGAGGCAAGGATTTCCTTATAAACCAAGTATGCTGACTGAGCATTTAGCCTCATGTGATTTCATTCTCTGAACAATTCTTCCTGTTCCTACAGTGAATCAGTTTAAACTTGCCAAAGAGCAAGTGATACGGGTGAGAAGCCAGCAGTTTGGACTCCACATTTATTCTCCAAAAGGATTCTCAAGAGTCAGCAAAGGGCTTTAGTCCCCTCTTTTCTGCACTGCTCCCAGAACATCAGGCCAAATATGAGCATTTTGATCATTTCTCTCTGTCTCTTTATCTCTACCTCTATCTCTCTCTCACACAGATACGCCCAGAGTCAAGGCCAACTTGATTTGAAAGCTCTCAGCTATTTAAAATATCAACCAAATGGTGCCTACCTTTCTGAAACTTCAGTCCAAAAGAGATGCCCCTTGACTGTGAAGAGCAGTCAGAGTCAGATTTCCAGTGTTCCAGCCAGCTTCGTTCTCATCAGAGAGCAACACACCTCACCTCTGCGTAAGCTCTGAAATTCTTTCAGAGACCCGCCCTCTAAAGTTGCAAGTCAAGATTTCTGACGGCGTGCGATCAGTGACGTGAGGCAAAGCTACTGGATGGCACCTTCTGGCTCTTCCTGATGAGATGTTGTTTCCTGTTTCAATACTTGGAAAGGAGAAAGGTGGAGTTCAGACAGGCACGGAATTACCAATATACGAAGTGCCTCGTCGCAGTTGCATTTTGGTACACGCAGTCATTAGTCAATTGCTAAACGGGATGGTCTTGCTGTTGGTATTAAAAGGAAGGGTTTATGCAGCAGAGGGAAATGTGAAACACTGTTGACAGCCCTGCACCATCCCCTCAGCTGGCTTGACAGCTGTAGCACCAGAAGCCGGCCAATACTGGCAGGGCTCTTTGCTACCTAAGTCACCACCACTACCACCAACAGGCCATGAAGCTCATTAACTAAGGAGCAGCAAATCAGTCCACAGAAAAGCAATTTCTCTGTCTCTTTCCTAGCAGTTAAAAAAAAAAAAAAGCTTTTTGGAGCCATATAACAACCAAATAAAATAGCCCAGCCATCTTTTCTTTTTAGAGTTGTCAGATGTAATTCGCTTTGTTTTGTTTTGTTTTGTTTGCTTCAGTCTCAAAGAGCAATCATCACAGACAACGAGACACAAACCTATTAGTAGCAGGATATAAGCCTTGCTTGTCTCTGTCTACGTGAGGCACTTCAATTTCAAAGGCAAGCCTCCCTACATTTCACAGTGTTTTCGTGAGATGTTAGACATTTGGGGGCCATTTTCACTTTCTCTTGCCTGCAGATTTAACAACTCCAGGCGTGGACTACTCAAAGGTGCTTTGACAGGTAAGAAAGCTTCAACAAGTCGATTCATGAAGCCCTGGTGAGCCGAGCCCCGCCTCCCAGGCGGTTCAGGCAGGGCCACCCCCTCTGAAAGCCTGCCTCAAAGCCCTCCTCACCTGCTGGCTCCCACTGCTGGAAGACTTCCTGCTGCTCCTGCCAGCTAACAGATGACAGCAAATTAAAAACTGACTAGACGCAGAGAAGAGGAAATGCCAGTTTCAAATTCTTGAAACTCCAGTTTCTCCAATTTCACTAATGACTTGAGTTCAAAGAGGATTGGTAAAGGCCCTTTCAATTGACGTTTGCTCACTCATCTCTTCCTAGTCTCTTCTTGTCTTCTCAGATTGTCTTTTTCCTATGAAGGGGTTCGTGAGTTTTAAAACTCCTCTGGCAGGAAGGCTGGACTTTCAGCAGAGTGGCAGGCTGTGGGTCAGACCCTCATCATCTCTCGCCAGAAGCCTATGCAGAATTGCCTGATTTTCCTGACTCCAGACTGTCCATTTCATCCTCCTACAATGCCCACCTTAGTTATCTTCCAATTAAAATTTTTGTCTTTATCACATCTCTCTCCCCTGCTGATGAAGCTCTGCCAGCCCCCTTTTTCCTACAGGATTCCCTAGCATGGGGAGACAGCCTGCTCGCAACCTGCCCTTCCAGAAACTCCTCTCGCCCCTTCCCGCTACTTTCCAGGCAAAACGAACAGGCGGCTTCCACGCCCTCCCATTAACTGCTCTCTGCCGTCTCTGCTTGATGAAAGTCTTCCTCCCCTGCCAAGCCCCATCTTCCAGCCTCCCCTGCTCTGTGTTTACACCCATATATTGTAACACTTACTCCATTATTATAACTTACCTGGTTTTGTATCTGCTTCCCCTCTACACTGGGAATCCTGGGATATGCCTAAGACATCTTTATATCCCTGGAGCTTAACGTAGTGCCTTGCTGTTCAATACTTGTTAAACAATTAGCATCCAAACTTTGAACATTTTCACCCCAGCAATACCTGGGAAAGAGAATACTCTTGAATTCTATTCAGGATTCCCTTTCTCAGAATTAAAAAGCCAAAAGAGTATTGCAGAGCCACATTTGCCTTTTAGTCACTTGTATAATTAAATACATGCCACCCCCTGATGAAATACAATGTTCAAATCAAATGTTGAAGTATCGATAGGAAGCTCAATGCCTCCTCTCTAATCAGCAGAATCCCATTATTATATGCTTATTTCTTGAGTCACTGTCAAGGTATATAGTTCTTCCTTCTTCTTCAGGGACAAAAATGAGCCTGTTACACACCCTATGCAACAGAGACAACAGCTAGAGGGATGGAAGTGAGCAATTCTGAAGGTTTGCTAGTTGTGACCTGGGGAAGTTGTATAGCTACATGTAAGCCTAGGGTGTCTAGCATGAGTCCTTGAGGAAGAGAGATAAATACAAAGAGGGTTTTTTCAAGGACTCCTAAGGTAATCCCTTTCTTTATCTCTTTCTCACTTGCGCCTCCTGGTAAATTTATCAGTTTATTACTAACAGAAAAGCAAAAAGCCAGGGAAGCATGATAGAGCAAGATGCACATGTGGGTGTCATTTCTTCTAGGTAACATTTAACTGTTTTATTTTATGAGAAAACTTTAGGAGTGAGGTAAGACACTAAATCTGTTTTTTATTTTGAATCGTCAATAATACATATTAATTCATTTATTAAAATCTTAACAATTCATTGCATTTTAAAAATGCACATCACACCTCCCACAATTAAGTGTAGGCAATAAAGCTTGATGTTAGTGGACAGGTTTCTTGGCGAGCAATAGGGGGTGCATTACAAAACTGATGAGTTTTTGCACACAGAGCAAGTTTGTTACTAAATGGTGCTAAAGTGAACTGGTGTATAATACACCTACTCAGTATATTTCACAGACTATAACAGGGAGGGAGATATGAGCAGTGTGGACCCCAGGCAAACCCAATCAAGATTCTGGAAGGCCACTTAGGAACTCACAAGAGGAGACCAGAGCAAGCAGGATACAGGAAAATGGACTCTGGGCCCCAGCAGGAGGCAGAGAACTAGACATTGTGCCCAAACCTCTGCCTGCCAGGAGCAAAGTGCACACAGCTGCACTGAGTGTAGACATGGAGAAAAAGGAAGTGGGTCAACTTCTGAGATGCTAAGTCACCTGTTACATTTTCAACCAATCCTTAACCTAATTTTCTACAGAAGAAAATCTAAGTTTGAAAAAATTAACTTGCTCTTCCCTCCAAGGAGAGAATCTCTTCCAAGAAACTTTATGAAAACAGTTTTGTCCCATATCAGTTTGCCCAACCTAACCAGTCCATTTTTCTGAGCTTTTAGTATCAACAAACTCTAGTGTCTTGTAACGTTTCATCTTACATTTCCATAGAACTTCCAAATGCAAAGGTTTGCTCACAGACAGAAACGTTAAGTCAAAAAAAAGATCTGCGGGATCTAATGAAACAAGCACATGTCTTCACAGGCACCTTGGCGAACACCTACACCGACTGAATTTGAAGACTATACCTTATTGACACAAAATACAGGTGTACCTCAGCCATGTTGCAGGTTCAGTTCCAGACCCCCACAATAAAGCAAATATTGCATTAAAGTGAGTCAAATGAACTTTTTGGCTTCCCAGGGCATATAAAAGTTGTGCTTACACTATATCGTAGTCTATTAAAGTGTGCAATAGCGTTATGTCTAAAAAAACAATGCACATTATCTTAATTAAAAAATATTTTGTTGCTAAACAACGCTATCACGAGCTTTCAGTGAGTCATATTCACTGATCACAGACCACTATGCAAATATAATAACATCGAAAAAGTCAAAGTATTGAGAGAATTACCAAAATGTGACCCAGAGACATGAAATGGGCAAATGCTGTTGGAAAAATGGCACTGATGGATGTGTTTCACGCATGGTTGTCACAAACCTTCAATTTGTAAAAAATGCAGTATCTGCAAAATGCAACAAAGGGAAATCCAATCAAACAAGGCATGCTTGTAGTCCTCCAGATGAATGCTCACAATGAATTATAGATTATAGGACCTAAACTGCATCTCCCTTAACCTCCACTCACCAGGTTCTACTCTTTCCCTGGCCAGTGTGGCAAGGCTCCCTGGCAGATAATTTGAGAGTCTATTTTGTGAGAAAGTAAGAAAATTGAAGTGCAGACCACCAGTACTAGTGGTTCTCATACACTCCTACATGAGTGCCCTCTCTCCCTAAAACCCCATTCTCTGCTTGACCACCAAAACTGCTACAGACACACGCTCATATGGATTAGCAAGTGTTCACAAACCTATTGTACAGAGTGCAGAGGGAGATCTATGTATGTGTATGCAGTGTGGTTATATTTATATGTTCCACACAGGTACAAATTGAGACCACAGAGGAGATGGACTCTCCAATATTCACTGTTTCATACCCCACATGCATGCAGGCATAAGCCGTGGTTTTAAAGTAAGGAGCTAAGACTACATAGTGTGGCATCAGGAAGCAGACAGAAGTGAGCAGATAAAGTTTTCATTCCCTCCACCAACCAATCCCACGACTGTCCCAGTCTGTGAAGGTAGAACTTGGTAGCTTCAACATCTGTGCTCCCTTTATCCAACACTGTGCTGGGCTAGGTGTAAATATTCCATGTGCTTTGAATGCACTTATGTGAGTAGTAGCAGCACTTAACATAGGAAGGAAGAAATAGGAGGTAAGAAGGAGAGGAGTGTTTGAATAAATATCTGGGCTGTCAGTACCATGGCACATGTGACAGGATAATGTAAAAACAAAATGCCCTCATCCACCCAGCCATCATTCATTCCGCATGCGTATCGCATAAGGTCCTTGCAATACAGATGAAGACAATGTCCCCTGACCTCCAGGAGGTCCCTATCCAGCTTTTCCCTCTTTCTCCAGTTCTCCTTCTGCCTCATATCCTATGAGCCATCTGACAATGAAGATTTGCTTGGCTAACCTGAGACATCCAAGAATGGGCCCCTCTCCAGCTTGTGAATTCCTGGGTACAATTTTTCAAAAAGCGGGGTGGAGCTGGACTAAGTTTGGTGATGTCAGTCAACTAAGACTCATTCTCAAGAACAAGATACTCATGCTTCTGCCTTCCTACTGACAAAAGACCTGGTGACTCTGTGGGGGCCTGCAAACACAGACCAGGCTTGCTGTGGATCATGAGCATATGTGGGATTGTGGCTGCTGCACAGGCTCAGTCACTCCTGGGTCATCTCCAGACACTCAGAGGGGAAGTTTTGAACCAAATACACTTCCCCTCATCAGTTGCTTTTATGCCACCAAGGCATTTACTGTGACCAGAACATCCCAGTACAACTACAAGTGGTGCTGAAATCCCAGTCCTGGGGCGCTGTTTCCTTTACCTTTCCAGTCCCTGAGGTAAGGCTGCCCGCTGCTTGCTCCTACCAAAGAATCTCAAAACATAGCTCTCACTAATTGCTTTCTTGCTCCAGAATTGATGGCTACTTTAAGCTGGATGCATTAACTCTAAAGTTCTATGACTATTTCCTAACTCCCTTCTAAAAGGTGATCCCCACCCAGTGTATCCCACTTTACTCTTCTCTGTACCCCAATACCAATCTCCACATGCCCCACCTGTACTCTCTCCTTACCCAAGCCTCACCCATTTCCTCTAGGAAGCTTTGACTTTCAAATGAACCTGAATCAATCTTTTTCTTCCTTGAGTCTTTACATATACTAACCAAATCACAGCATGAGCCTCACTTCATATGCAGCCCCATTCTTTAATAGTAGAGCAAAAATACTTCTGTAATACACCTTGTCAGAGTGTGTGCACATCTATGGACACTGACATATGCAGCTTTGTGCCTTGTCTCCACCAGGCTGTAAATACCCTATGAGCCCAGATCTCACCCCAGAAACACTATCAGGTTCATAGGAGACCCTCAGTAAATATTAGTTAAGGATCTGATAATGTTCTTTCCCGTTATGTTTTATGGTATATGTACCTTCTGCTGCTGTTCTTCCTCCTGAAAGTAGGGAAATCACAGGGAACAAGGCAGCTACGGTCCCTGCTTTCTAGCTACTTAAGAGTCTTGAGCTTTGGCTACGGTTGAAAAAAGCAAGAATTCTCCTTGAGTGTCTGCAGGCATTTGCTCTCCCTCTGTGGGAGACTGCGGACAGGTCAACTGAACTAAACTGAACTAACACTTTGCAAGACATAAGGGGTATGAGCAAAATACCACATACCAAGCTGAATATAAAGTTTTTCTCACTGGCTTCTACTGAGAACTTAAATGAAGAAAATAATCCTTTTTTTTTTTTTTTTTTAGCTCTTTTGCATTAGGCTGGTTTGGAATTAGATTCAAATGTCACACAACTCGTTTCACTGTTGGTGTTTTTTGAGAGTGTTTTATAGGACAGGGTGATTTCTATTCACTCATCTCTTTTCAAACAGATACTTCATAACTTTCTTGAAATAAACCTGACAAATATTAGTTTCTCTTAAAAGAAACCAGTTATAATAATTAAATTGTACTAATAATAATACATATTAGAGCCAAATACTCACATGAATACTTTATAATTATTGTGTTCATTCATTCATACATTTATGAACTCCTATCATAGCAGGATGTATGTTACGGCACCAGGAAGTATGCTTAAAATAAAAATAGTTGGCTTGATCATGTTAAACTGCCAACAAGGCCCATTTGCAAAACAGAATACTAGTCATTTGCAATTAAATGTCTGGCATCAACATGAGAGGACAAATTGCACCCTCGGAAATTGTCTCCAACAACTATAGTCCAAGCTTTCAGTTACTGAAATCCTTAAAATAAAAATCAACCATTTAACAAATTAATACAAACACAAAACATAAAAATAATTATTACACTAAAAATTAAGGGCTTCAAATTTTAGTTAAAATCTTAAAAAAAATCTTTTATCAAAGCTGAAAAGAAAATCATCTGACTGTCAATAACAAAACCCCTTTGGCCCAGAAATGATCTGTATCAAGGTCCCAAGTTTTCAGAGAAAGTAACATAATAACTAGAACAGACCAGAAAACTCTTGGATTATTAATCTTCATTACTGGGTTTCAACAGGCACGATGTAAAGAAGATCCTCAGAGGTTCACACATGGCAATAGCAGAAGTAACCTATAAATCATGCATATTTTCATAGTAACAATGATGGTTCGTGGCTTCCATTATCAGCAAGCACCAGTGACTGATCTCATATATTGAAGCAATTCGCCCATTCCATTTCTTACCCCTCAGCAATGATCTACACTGAATGTGATGAAGTCAGATACTCAAACACACACCATGTTAATACCATGTAAAGTATATTAAACTATGGAGTTAATTAGGGAAGAAATACCATTTGACTCTTCTATAGTTCTGGTCATATATATAATTGTTATCAAGATAATTAATACCTCAAGGGTACTTTCTACATATGTAACATGTTTATAAACCAGTAACTTAATATTTTCAATGTAATCTATAATAAATACATTTTACATCATGACCTAGTACAAATATATCTACAAATAAACAACTGAAACCAAAGTTTCATAAAATAATGCTTACCCATGCTATTTGTGATATACTCTATCATCTATTCTAGTCTAATCTAGGCTCTTTAAAAAACGATGATTTGGGCCTATTAAATGGGCTTTACTGACCCATGAATGGATGAGGAGGCACAATTTACCCTGCCCAAAACAACCTCACTGCATTGCTTGACCCTTTCAACAACTCAACATACTTAGATTTTTTTCCTCATTCCAGTTGATTTAAAGACATTTTCTGATGGGCTAAAGGAAAAACTGAAGTAAGCCTCCAATTTCAGAGGGTGATGTAGGCCTCCAAGCTGTGATTAGAGGGAAGAGGGTGGCTGTCTTTCCCATCTTTGAGGGCCCAGCACTCGGACCTCATACTGGTCTACACACACACTGGGCCCTTGATAAAATTTGAATTTTACAGTAAAGAAAGGGGTATTTAAAGTCATTAAACAAACAGTAAATAAAGGTTTGTTTAAAGTCATGACATAAGGGTTATAACTTATAGCTGAGAAAAACGGAAGCCACTCACAGAGGTATCTTCCCCAGGGTTAAAGGACTGTGGTGGCTTGTGGAGTCAAGGCCTCCAGGTCCACTCGGGACAATCTCCAGGGCTCCCTGCTGAGCCCCCGACAGCAGGACTGGGCAGAGATCTGGGCGAGGTGTCTGTTCACCCCAGTGAGTTAATACTCAGAGAAGATGAGGCCAACCCCGCAATGCACAAAAAACCACGAAGGCGAAGGCAAAGGCGGACAGCCTCTCGGCACTGTGGCCCTGCGACGTGCCTAACGGACTCCGCCAGGCCGCGGGCGCAGGGGCTCCGGCAGGAGGGGAGGCGGTGCGGCCGGGACACGGCCTCGGCCTGCGGGCCTGGCCGGCTCAGCCTGCGCAGCCCCGCGGCTGGCTCCGAGGTGGGGCCCCCGCCCAGTGCACCCGTGGCCGCAGGGCCCCTGAGCCGCATCGCGCCTGCACCTTTCTCCTGCCTTGTCCTGAGGCCGAGGCTTCAGTCCCCCACGCCGCCGCCAGGCAGTCAGCGCAGCGGTGCATCCTGGGACCGGGGCCCCTCGAGGGCTGCGCCGCCCAGGTGGGGCTGAGAGGGAGCCCCGACAGGCCACCGCGACGCACTGTAAGGACAACAGCTTCCCTTAAAGTGCCCTTCACGGCAGGTACTTTATCTGGGCCACACTGCTCACGGGCACAGTGATCTTGTTACACAGGCACAGGGGTCTTTCAGTAACTCGTCAAGCTAACCAGCTAGTACACAGCACAGGAGCGGGTACGCCCTTGCTGTTCCACTACACAACCTGTCCGGGGAGGCTGTTCCAGAATAATCCATAAGCCCATGTCTGCAGGGATCTCTCATTATAACGTTGAATTGACAGAAATAGATTAATAGGAAACCGATAAAATGGGGCAGTGAGAAACATCTCCAGCAAAGAGCAGCGTTTCTCTGAATATTTGGTTAAAATATAAACCTATGAAAATCACTTACAGAGGAGATAGTATAGTGCAGTAGTTAGGAAAACAGGCTTTGGAGCCAGGGCTGGGTTTAAACTCTAACTCTTCAATTTACTAACTTTGGAATGTGTGATGATGGGTTTTTAGTGTTCTTTATAGCCTTTTAAAATGCTAATTTCCTCATGAGTAAAATGAGGATAATAATGCCTCCTTGCAGGGTGTCCTGAGTATTGAGATAATGTCTAGAAAGTATTTAGAATAATATCTGATAATAAAAAAGCACTTAGCAAATGATAGCTATTTTTACTATTTGAGTGCACAAAAAATTTTAGGAAATTATGTTCTTAATAATAAGCAACTTAATTATGAAGTCTTATTAAGTCTTAAGTCTTGGTCACTTTTCCTTGAAGTAAAAACAGAAAGATACCAAGGAGAATACAGGGTCAGACATAAGGAGAAGGAGTTGGGATACAAGTACTATAAAGAAACAGATGAAAGGAGATTGCAAGAAAGTGCAAGAAAGAATTATAGATTTAACGTCTTCTTTGGAGGTGACGGTGAGGTGAACTGACATTGGAGAAAATCAAATCGGGTATGAAGAACTAAAGAATTCACATATTCTCCCAAACGCACAGAATAACAAAGGTTAAAGTGCTAAGAAAGGAAGGTAAGCATGGAGATTAGAAAGCAGAAACTCAACTTACAAATGACAACTTAAAAAATATCTGGGATGGTATAAAAGACTTATTATGTTCAAGGCAAGAATATGCAAGAGAACCAGATCTAGATGGAACCTCAGGAAACCTTTGAATTTCAAGGACAAGAAATTATTTTGGATGCATCCATGAGAAAATCAGTTAACCAAGAAATAATCAAATGAGGATGGTCTCAGATTTCTTCTGCAAAACAGCTAAGGATAGGAAAAAATGGAGTGAAATGACAATGGTTTAAGACAAGTTGTAACACAAAAACTTTTCCTAGACAAGTTGTCTTTTAGTACAACAAAAGGAATGTCAACTGAAAGACTCACTCTTGATATACAAGGTCTCAAAAACTATCCTCCTGTTCCTAGGAAAGTTGCCGAGAGGCATACACCAGCCAATCATTACCCAAGAGGAACCAAAATTAAGATTAGCTCATTGAACACATCATGAAACAGAGTTAAGACTAAGTGATAAACATAATTGTAATGATAAAATAGAATGCAAAAGGTGAAAGTAAAATTTGGAGAAGACACAATGCACACATTTATTGGGAATAGCAATATGGTTTAATGGTCCAGATGAAATTAACAATGGCCAGAAACCTGGAGGGGGCAGGAAAGTGAAAGTGAACTAAATTCTGCGTATAATGGAGTCTGTGCTTATGGCTTCATTCTTGACTCTGATGATTAGAAAAAGGAATTTTCAATTTTTATGCTTTTTTGAAAGCATAAAAAGGTAATGATTTGTATAGTTTAAAAAGTGGGTATGTTTTCCAAACAGCTATGAGACATAAATACAAACTTTTCAATTGTGTTTATAATATAAAGTCCACTTTTTTATTATTAGCTGCTTAAAAATGATCAGACCAAAGAAATCATTCCAGAAGGTTTAGATTAGAAGTCACATAATTTAGTTGGGGAAATTCAAACCCTGGCCTTTGATAGTCGCAAAGCACTTCTCTTTAGATACTACAGTGCGTTTTTTCACAACTAAAGAAGCACAGCCAGGGTGGACAATAGAGACTGACTAAGAGTCCCACATCATCTGTTCTACACATCACTATTCCAAAGGACATGCTGCTGTGTTTGAGTCCAGCTTTCCGTGGTGGGTATGTCACCACTGACCTGTAACAACTGGACTGACACATTTAGCTGGAGATGGGCCTTTGCCATCCTGCATAAAGACTATTAAAGAGCAAAATAGCAGTACTGTTTACTTTTTACAGTGCCGTTAAAAGATATGCTTCTGATAAAATCCCAATGGCTTCTTTTCTCTCCATGCCTATCTAGGAAGTACAGAGTACCATTCAAGATCCAGGTCTAAATCCCCATTGAAGGTATGTTGACATGTTCTTTTGTCCTTATAGACCTTCTAGAAAATTAGGTTATTTGTGATTATTCCCAAATGTTACTCTGATTCCATTATTAGTTTGTAAGAAAACTCACCCATATAGTGGAAAAGCTGTTGCTAATTATTTTTATTTTCCAGTTACCATTTATCTTCCCTTCCACACAGTCATCAAATCCATCATTATACACATTAAAAAAGACACACAATTAAGAAGGCATATGCCATATTCAAGCAAAGAATGCTATATAACACCAAAAAAATGGCTTACTTGTCAAGAATCCAGTGAGTAAGGGAAATATTTTCTCTTTATTGTAGGAAAAAATAGTAAAACCAGAAAAAAAAGACAATTCTATTTTAAACTAGTAGGCTTACTACTCTCGTTCACTGTTTTTTAACAGAAATGAACAAACAAAAATACCCAACAATTTAGAGATGAAAAATATATTCTTTTTTTTTAACAAATAAAAAAAGGTTTAGCTGTGGAGAAACCTACCTCTACTTATTATGATTTATTGAACAATTTAAAAAGCAACAGCATAAGCAAATCATAAATTTGCTACTGGAAATTCTTTTCATGGGACTCAAAGGAGAAATGTGTCTGACAAGAGGCCTTAAAGCACTTAAAAAACACACGTGCTGTCATGACGCCATAGACAATTCCAAGCACCACCCCTAGAAACTATTTGTAATGTAAACCCAAGTTTTAAAGTCTGTGACTTTGATTAGGTGGACTCTTGTCTCAAAACAACCTAAAAACACCTAAATCTTTTTCACTGGAAAGGAACTTGTACCCTGATCATATTTCATTGCTCAGTTCTAAATAGCAGAAAACTGTACTTTATTTGAAAACAAAGTAAAAGACTCAAAAAGAAAAATGCAAGCAGTCCAAGGTATACACAGTCATGTATTTTACCCCCTGCAGTTAAGTAACTATTGTAGTTTAGTCAAACAACTGGATAAAGCTCAATGTCAACGGCAAATACAGAAAGGAATCGTTGTTTTTCCTACATCTTAACAAGTATACTAATGAGCTTTGTAATTAGGAGGGGAATTCAAAGGAAAGGCTTTGATTTGCTTTGTTCAGGTCCACCTTCCTTAGAATAACCAGAAAAACTAAGAATTGGTTCGTCGGTCAGATCTAGGATAATAGTCAGAAAAGGCATTTTATCCATGGCACTTGTCCAATGGACATTTTAATAAAATGGGCCGACTTGCTGCGATAAACTTTACATACTGTCAATATGTAGGTCAAGTTTCCACATACCTGGGCATTCCAAGTCTGTGAATGAAGCTCCAGTGGGGTGTTGGGTGGGGCGGGGAGCATGCTTCCAGAGACGTGGGAGGAGCAGCAGCAAGTTAGTTCAGAGCCTGAGGAGGTCCCTGGCGACCTGAACATTGCCTGCGGTGACCGCGTGCAAGTTGGTGCGGACTTGGAAGCTGTGGTTTTCAGCCTTTCTGTTGGTTCAAAGATGGCACAAAAAAATCCCCGCATTCAGGTGGCACAGAACACAAATGGAGCTGAAATCCACTGTCGTTGTGGCTTTTCTCCCGTGCACATTCGGGTTCAACTAAAATTGCTTTCTCAGAGGTCACCAACAGCCCCTCGTGGTCAAAACACCCAGTGGCTTCTTTTCAGAGATGGCAAAAGCTGGGTACATTTTCCTTCTCAAAGCCCTCACATCTCTTAGTTTCTGTGTGGTTATTTCCTGTTCTCCTGTCTCTGTGATTTATTTCTCTTCTTCTTTCCAGGCCTTTTTCCCCTGCCTCTCTCCAGGCTCAGGGCAATCACACCTTCCCCTGTGACTTTCCACTGGTTCCTATGTTTGCCCTAATTCTAATTTTTGACAGAGGATTTCTATCAGTCTGTTGGACATCAACATGTGCTGATGATGGCACCATTGTTTAAAAGATTCAAAGTCTCTCATTCTGGAAATTTTTTTCAAATTTCTATAGTCCTTTCTCTTCTCCATTTCACCTTTTCTGTCTGGAACTTCAAGTCATTGAGCCTTATGGCTGGTCCCTCAAATTTCCTATTTTGCTCTATTTTCCAATTTCTTCTTCCAGTTTCTCTATTTTCTAGATTTCTCAACTTAATTTTGCATATTTTTTTTCATTTTTGCTACTATATTATTCATGTTTAAGGTTTTTTCTCCTTATTGAATACTCTATGTAATATCCTTTATAGCATTGCCACTTATCTCTGAGGATATTAATAGATTAATTTCCTGCTTGCTTTCTCTACCTTGTTGGTTTTGGTCTCTGTCTTTTACTTTGGACACTTTCCCCAAATGTCTGATGATCCTTGGGTGTTTGTCCCTTGCAGGAACTGGGCACTTACATGATTATTAGAAGCTCTCTCTGCACACCAGTGAGAGGCATGACCACGGGCTTCATGGGAGGGTGACCTGGCCAAGTAATTTCTCTGGGGAACCTCCAGTGTGTCTTTAGATCTTTTTCCTTGGACTGAGTAGATTCCCCAGAAATGTCTCTCCAATCATTTGGGGAGAAGGATGGCGATGGTGGTGGTTCTCCACATCAAGTGTGTTTCTAATTAATTCCCATTTTCAAAGTGGTGTGCCCATCCTTGGCTCTTCTTGATGCTCCCCAGTCCAAAGACCCTCTGTTTTACTCTTTTTGGGAAATATTTTACCTGTGTCTGGGAGAGAGCAGTGAGGGAGAACCACAGGTGGTATAGCTACATGTATTGGGGCAGAGAACTTAGAGGTAATTATTTCTCATCTAAGTCTTCAATCAACCATCCCTTTGGTACACAGTATGGTACTTGATACTCCTGAGACTTCAGGGGGATCAGCCTGGTAATCAGGCTGCTTCTCAGCTCCCATTGCAGCTAGGGATTTGGTTTTCCTAGGTCTGCTGTTGGTCCTTGGGTGTCTCATTGCTCTTGATTTTGGTCCCTTTACTCTTGTACTGGGTCTCTGAAGGAAGACAGCCTGATGTGCATTCAGTTGGAAGGTCTTGCTCCCCCTTTTCATTTCCATTGCCCCTGACTCCAACAGGACTTCTGCAGGACTCATTCCAATCTTTCTGTTATCTGCCAGGCCACTTTATTGTTAGTGAAATCACTTTCTTCAAACATAAAACCAATCATTTACTCAATGACCTCATTGGCTCTCCATTGCCTACAGAAGTCAAAACTCCTTAGCATGGCATCCAAGGTCTTACATGATCTGACCTCAATATACCTTTCTAGCATGACTTCTTTTATTACAGAAGAGACTATGATAGGACATTGGAACTAGACTGCCTGGATCCATTATCTTTAGCTCTGCCACTTTACCAGTTAGGTGAGCTTGGGCAAATTACTTATCTCCTAGTTTGCAAAACAGGCATCATAATAGTACCTGCCTTCCAACATTATAATGAGAATTAGTAGAGCACTTAGAACAGTGGTTGGCATATAAGTGTGATGTATTAAAGATCAGTTTCTGGATACCTGTCTACCCCAGGAAATTATCAAGTCCTTGGAGAGGGATCTCTCTCATTTAGTCAACATTTGTGTTGTGCTTTTAATGGGTTAGGTATGATGCTAATCACTAAGGATAGGGTGAAAGAACCTGGCAAATGGAGACTGTCGACTAGTGATTAAAATATGTGACAAATGCTACAATAAAGAGCACAGTGAAGAATATGCAAAGCTTGTAAAATCTACCGGTTCAGAACAGATGAGGAAGTCTTCACAGATCCAACAGTTAAGATATGACTTGATGAGTGAATACACAGAGGGTTGTGCTGCTAAGACAGTGGGTGGCAGGGAGAACCACAGGTGAGTCTAGAGAAATAGGTTGGGGCCAATTGCACAAGGCCCTGCAGAACCTGTTTGCATCTGCATTTTGTTCCAAACAGTGTTTGTCAATTGCACCATCCTAGCACACTGTGCCACAGATAATTTCCAGGAGTTTAAGTATTTTGTTCCTAATTGCAGCTGAAATGCGTGTCCTTGACAATTCCTAAGAAAAATATTTTCCCAAATAATGCTGAAGCAGCCAGATACAAAAGAACACATATTCTGTAACTTTATTACATAAAAGACGAAACCAGGCAAAATTAATGTTGTCTCAGTTCAGGATAGAGTTACTTTCATGGGTAGATAGTGACTGGAAGGAGATCCATGGGGGATTTTCAGGTGCCAGAAATGTTTCTTGACCTGGTCACTGGTTCCACAGGAATGTTTATGAAAATTCATCAGGTTGTATACTTACATGTTTACTTTGTTGTGTCTTATATTTTAAGTTAAAACAAGAAATTAGATTTAAGAGACTTTGTGCTCACTTGGACGTACATATGCAGACTGGGAACTCATCCTGCAAATATTGCTAACTTTGTGTTCCTTTATGAACTAACTCGGAACAGCTCTTGGATACTCTGAATGGCCAAGGACTGTTACTGTACAGTCAACATCAGTCCCCTTCCCCACTGGTAGGGCTTCATGAGTGAACTGACTTACACCCAAGCATCAAGTAAATATGTACAAACTCTGAAATACTAACACTCAGCATACATATAAGATTGCCTTTTCCTCATTTTAAATAAAACAAGGGGCTAACGGGTCCTTATTAATCTTCTAGAGAAACACGGGTCAAAAACACATCTGTATTAGCATGACTTTTAATGCATTCAACATTTCTGTACCCTTAGGAAACTAAAGAATCAGGCTTGTTTTGTTTTGTCAATTGTCTTAAAAATTAGTTGCACTAAAAAAATGTAGGCACCCAGTTAAATACACGTAAATAAGAGTAAAAAAAGATACATCGTGAGAAGTCTAGTTTTCGACTTCAGATCTGTTTCCCAAAGCAACCAGGATTGACTTTCTTATACATGCTTACATAAACATTTTATAATTACACAAAAGCATATAGAAATATATAGAGGCATTATTCCTCCTTTCTTAAGTAAATGGTAGCCCCATATGTTCACTTTTGTTTTTTACTGATTTCATATCTCTAAATGTGAATACAGCTCATTCTTCCTACAAGTATACAGTATTTCACTAAGTATATGCACTTTTTCCACCACGTACTTCTTTGGCTTTTACAAACAACATGCATTAGACATGCTTGAATATATATTCTTTGTTGTGCCTTTTAAATGATGTAGAAGCTGCCCCAATGGATACCCGAGGTTCTGTTACCAAACTTTTTGAACCCTGCATTTCTATTTGGTTAGCGTCTTTGTTATTTTAACTAGCAATCCTCTATTAAAAGTTTTCAGGGGTCTTGCCATTTCTACTTCAATGAATACTAACCTGCTTTGATTATCACAGCCTTAATATATATTTTAACATCTGGTAGGTTCAGTCCTCCACTTAAAAAATATATTAAGGACAACATTTCAGATTGTGTTAATGACAGACTCACCAGCACAATACAGTTGCTGCTCTTACTGCACAAATCCAAAATGCACATGAAAACTTGAATTTACTGCCTCTCCTCAAGAAGACAGAATTATTCATAATATAATTTTAAATAGGGATATTACCTAGTGATTAAAATCATATTCTTTTTTAAAGAATAGACTTATGGTCATTGAACAGACTGTATACATACATACGCATAGAGCTAATTACCTCTCTTGAAAAATAAAGCTATGATTTTAAGTTTTTTACATTATCACATTACACATAAATACCTCAGGGGAAAAGAGTAACTGTACTGGGTTAAACAACAGTGTTCCCCCAGAATCTGCGTCCTTAGAACCTATGAATACAACCTCATTTGGACATAGGGTCCTTGCCGATGTAAACAAGTTAAGATCAAGTCACACTGGATGACAGTAGACTCTAGCCCAGTGACTGGTGTCCTCAGAAGGGGGAAACTGGATATGGACACACACGTGGGAAAATGTCATGAAAACAGTGGAGGAAGAGATTGGAGTAATGCAGCTATGAGTCAAGGAATACCAAGCTCTGCCAGCAAACACCAGGAGCTAGGAAGGAAGAGGTGGGAAAGGATTCCTGAGAGAAATACAAGAGCCTTGAATGCATAGCTCTGTTGACACCATTCTTTTGGATTTCTCGCCTCCAGAACTATGAAAAAATTAATTTTCTGTTGTTTTAAGCCACCAAGTTTGGGGTAATTTGTTATAGGGGCACTAGCAAACCAATGCAATAACCATCCAAGATTTGTGTGAGTTTGAACTTCCGTAAATTTCATGTTGTATACAGCTCTCTCAGTTGACTTGTCATTTGATATATATATCTTTTTCAATCACTACACTGCTTCCAAAAGGCAAAAAGCCTTGATTTAGAAAACCCTTTTGAGGACCTTTTTTTTTTTTACTATTATCTCATTAAGACACAATTTCTATCAGGGAAAAAGAGTTCCTGGAAATAAAATGCCACTATTTAACCAAGGGTTCACATTTTCATTATAGATTGCCTCAATATGTTTTAACAACTTCAAAAGCGCTGTTGGATTATATGGGAAAAGATTTTTCTTCTGCAAACGGTAAATGGCACCTTGTAGCTCTTCTAAGCATTTGATTGTTCTATAAGATATTCCCATTTCATAGACCCTATTATTTGGGGCTATGTCACAGTCAACAGAGAGGGGAGTATTAGATTCTTTTGGAACCAGAGACCTTGATTGAGACTCCAAGCTAAGTTCTTTTTTATCCTTACTTACTGCAACTGTGTCCTGAAATTTCTTCTTTGTTTCTTGGTGTAAAGATGTCTGTTTACTGTTTGCTAAATGCTGGTCTGTGCATTCTACTTCAGAATCATCAGAGCTGTCATAATCTACCAGACTCTGAGAAGCTTGGGGAGCAGATGGACTATTCGCCTGGAGTATGCTGTGGGTTTCCTTGGACATCATGACCTGGTTCAGGGATTCAGAAGAAACATGGGAATGCCAGACATGAGAACTTCGGTGACCACCAAGAGCAGCCAAAGGACTAAGCTCTCTTTGGCTCATTCTTCTGTCCCGGTCGGGTGAAGAGATACAACCACAAATATTTATGCTATCTTTAGATTCAGTTACATCAAAGTACTTGCAAATCGTGAAAAAGTTATCCCAGTCTTTTTGCAATAATTTTAAATATCTAACAAAATATTCAAGAAAACAGGTTTCTGATGAAATCAAAAAGTCAAGAAGAACTGAAGAATCAAACCCAATATTTTTCAATAAGAATAAGAAAATACAGTGTGGATTATAGCCATTTTCATGTGTGTGATGGTTCCACATTTCTTTTTCTTGGGTCAAACCTTCAGTAGTTTCACATTCTCTGAAAATACAGATAATGGAGACCCCAGATTAATGGCTCTACAAAAATAACCATTTGACAAATACAGTTCACATACCATAAATTCACCTATTAGATTACTTTTTAATCTGGGTATTATTTTAAAAGAAAAAAATTTCAAATAATCTCCTTTTACATAAACTCTATTTAAATCTAATTCAATAAGGAAAATCCACTGACTTTGGTAGTTCCAATTTTTGTCTGCCCAATAGAAGTCCTTTATCACCCCATCTCTTGATATCAAGAGTTTCTCATTTTCACAGGTAACTAATTCATTCCATTTGCTAAGGTGGGGCTGGAGACTAACGTCCTTTCTTTCCTAAACAGGGGTGGGCATGTGACCCAGACGGACCCACCTAGAGCACCTCCAGGCCACATGATTGTTGCAACAGGACCTATGACCCAAAATGTCTATTCAGATCTCTCCTGGAACTTTTGCTAGAGCTATTAAAGATTATAACTGCAAGGATCTGTAAGCCTGGCCCTGTCCGAGAATGAATTCAGAGCTGAGATAGAGAAAATTTTAAAAAAAATCAATAATATGATTTGAATGCCTGTATATACAGTTGTGCCTAATGTCAACTTGTCCCCTTGGAATTCCCAATTACGAGCTAATTCCTTTTTTCCCCATGAGACTAGTTTGTGTTGATTTCTATAATTTACAACCAAATAATCTTCATTAATAAAATTGCATTAAAAAATACATATGACAGGAGTGCATACCTTTCTGCACACACTAAGGAATCTCGAAATTCATATGTAAAGTCAATATAATTCAAAGGCTTTCTTCCTCTTTTCCAAGGAGTCAGAAGTCAACTTTGAGTAAAAGTAAGATATATTCTAATAGGCATGCCTGTTTTCAGACTGAATTTGTATCTGACAATTTTGGAGCCTAATTCAAATCACATGCAGGAATTCTGTGTTCTTGATTAGAACCTTTTGAAAATTGGCCCCAAACACTTACAGTCTGAAAGCAGCCACTGCCAGCAGTGTCATAACACACGCAAGAGCTGGCAGCACAACACTGTACCGACCATCATTAGTAAGAAATCCCTTTCTCTGAAGCCAAGAAAGAAATGGAAGTAAAGCAAATACTTTAGGGCTTTAATAAAGCAGAAGCAGAAAGAGTGTAAAAGGTCAGCAGTTATTAGCTTCATAATCAATTACAGATATTTGCACAAGAAGATAGGAACTCAGGTACAGCTGTTTTAATGCAGCAGAAATAGGATAAGTGGAGAAGGTCACCAGTAACAGAACTTCATAACCAAGTTTATATATTTGCCTTGAGATGGTATCGGTCCTCATTCAACTGTATAATAAAATGAAAATTCAGAACAGTCCCTGTGATTACATACAAGGTTGAACCCATCTTTAAAACGCAAAAATCACCTTACAGAAGGGCAATATACAAAAGTTAGTCATAGATGCGAAAAGAGCTCTTAAACATCAATTATATTAGGATTCAGACAAGGGTACTAACTTACCCCTGATCATACAGGTAAAACAGATGAAGACTAAAGCAGAATCCCTATTTTCTAATCCGAGGGTAGTTCTACTACCCTTAGATCGGCCTAGCCAGCCAAGTTTTCATAATGAGAACCCAAATGTAATCTCATTTTCATGCAGGGCAGGGTTAAAGAATGAAATTGGAACTTACAAGGAAACCACAAGATTGTTAGGGATATTTTCCCCTAATGATGGAAAGTAAATAATATATCCAGTACATTATTAAAAATGTTTTCTGCTTTCCTGGCTTGCAGTTTGTACAATTACTTTAAAATACACGAACCTGATCAACTGTAAATAGATGCCCAGTGATGCTCTGGCAGCCTCCACCATGTCATCGTCTTGTTCTATGAAGATGCTAGACAGCCACTCACATGGATTGTGTGACTGCAGAGAGGGCTGAAGATGAGGCTTTAAGAAGGTCAGTAACTCAGATAGGAACCTCTGTAAATCAACTTCAAAAAATGCAAATTTCAAAGTGTAGGCAATACTTCATGAATGCATTGACTATATATAAAAATATAGTATCTAAAGTACTTTAAGATGCATTAACACGATTCACATTTTCAAGAAGTCTATGAACTAGGGATTATCTAATATTTGCAAATCAGGAAATTGAGCCTCAGAGAAAAAAGTGACTCACTCAAGAGTACTTGGGGTATTTAGGGTCATATTTTCTTGTATCAGTTAAAATATAAGGCCAGCTCGTCTATTTGATAGAACTGTCAAATAACTATCTCTGAGGTAAAAGTTACATGATTCTTGCTTAAAGCACATAAATGAATGAGTGGTAGACAACAGAAATCACTTCACTGGATGCCACAGCTGTTACTAGAGGTGATAATACAACCAAACAAAAATTATCTTGCCTCTCAAACTAACAAAAATTTTGTTTGTTTAAAGTATTAAAAGAAAGTACTACTATTAAGCCCAACATCAAAAAGATTTTGGAGAGTCTTAATGGCAATTTAAAACTCTGAATTACATAACATATGCCACCTAGTGTTGTAAATTTTAATTGCACAAAATTATACCTAATGTAGTTACTGCAAGTTAAATGATATCCAAAGCGATTGAGAAAGTCACTGCTTACACTTTAAACCTTTCACTGAAACTATATGCTGCTTGTTTAGAGATCATTTACTACTCGTTTTTCTCAAATGAAACGTGGAACATGTCTTCCCCAACACCTAAACTGAGTATCATACTTTAAATATCAGTCTTGGACTCTAAGCTAACATCCTGAAAATTGCATGCAACGATTTCTACATCAATATAACTCCTCACATATTAGTTTCAATTCAATTCCTAATTATCAACAATCTACATTGGTAGATACACCAATTCTATGAAGGAAAAGATGAATAAAATACTACAAAATCTGAACATGAATTGGCTTCTATCACTTTGAGGTTATTCAATTGTACTTTCCTTTTTGACCTTGGCCATTAATGATTCAACACCCATTCAGTTTAACCCACAACAAGTTGACAAGTTTCTTACGGTAATTCTAGTGGTTTTTTTAAGGAAAATCTAATAAGTTATGAAAACAAGTGGCATAAATTAGTGGAATTACAGTACTGAGATTTGGTAAGTATGAATTACTTTATTTTAGTCAATAATTACCCATTACTCTGCATACAAGAGGCGTTAGAAGAATTACCTTTCATTTCGTTTGCTGAAGCACAGTTTTGAAATTTGATTTCCAAGGATTTAATGATAAGCAAGCTGGCTGCTCTAAGGATCACGTGATCTGGACGGGGACCGTGTGCCCGCCCAGGGCTAACCTCACCACCTGCAAAGCAGGCAGGGTTTGCATGGACAGACAAGGTCCTCAGTAAGCCGGAACCCACAGCCTGTAGCACAGCATCAGCCAAGGCCACACATTCCGAATCTAAGTGGCCATTGGGTGGCACTGGTGCAGGGACAGACCCTGGGCACAGGTCTTCACCCACTTTGCAGAGAAGGCACTTTTTGATGAATATGATGAACTTCCTTTTGACAAAAGTCTGAACAGGCCATGTAATAACGTCTAGCACACAAGAAGGTTTCAAAAATAAAATCCTCTGGCAAGTGAAATGTAACTTCAGGTGGATTCTGGAAGCTACAAGAAGTTCAAGCAATTCCAGGAAACATATCAAGCTGTTTGTTACTTTAGAAGTATTTTGGCAGTTTTTGAAATACTCTGAAAATAAGGAATTGTAAAAACCTTCAAAAATAGTGTCAAAAGGAGTCAGGAACTGCTTTAGAATTTCTGCAATTACAAAAACAGTAATTATAAACAAGAAAAACAAAGGCTTCTTAAAACTTAGAACTCAATTTTTATAAATATTATCACTTTACAAGATGAAAAAATGGATTACCTCTGATGTGAACAAATGAAGATACACAGACTAACAGTTAACAATCACAGTCAATATCTTTTTTACAAATACCAACAGCATCAGACTATGCAAGGGATATATATAATAATGAAAAGCTTTATTTTTGCCTTTTAAGTTTTCATTTTAAAAAAACATCCTCAGACAAAAAATATGGGGAGTCTTCAGTTTTTCATACTTCAAGACAAATCAGATGTTGTAAAAAAAAGTTTTACTTTCATTATAAATATAATGCTCCCTGGGAACTAGATAATGATTGTTTATGGGGGAATGTAGTTTATACCTGCTTTTTGTGAACATGTATCTTTGAAGATTTCTTTTATTACAAAAGTCAGAGTCCAGAGGCAGTATACTACTTCATCACTTTTAGAGTATTCAGAAAGATTTTTTTGGCAAAAAGCAATCCAGGAATTACTTAATGTTATCTACAAGATAGGAGGAAAAAAAAAAGAAGTTGTCATACAATATTTCCTTTGCAATTATAAATTACCTACTGTACACAACACAACTCTATACACAGTTTACTCCCTTGCCAAAAAAAGTATGATGATGTTTGGTAAAACAAGGACACAAATCCTAATCTTTAAATCAAGAAGTTCAGTATGCCATAGAAATAAAGGATCCAAAGGGAACAGCAAAATACTGGCTGTGGCTATTCCAGGTGGTGGAATGATACGTAACTTCGATTTTGTTCTTTATACTTATTCTCATGTTCTAAAATTTCTACTGTAACTACCACCTTTTTGCACTTAAAAAAATATCATTTTAAGAAAGGAAAAAGCAATAATAGCTGTAATAAGCCAGTATAGGCTTAATTTTTTTTGTTAACTAATTCAGACATGAGAGAAAACCTGATGCTCAATTTGTATTTTTTTCAATATGCCAAAGACCGTTCTTAGTTCTTAAACCATTTTTTTTGAGAAGAGGAAGGAGGCCTACCTACTCCTTTGAAGAAAGTTATGGACTCACTGATTTGAAACCCATCCTTCAGGTTAAGAATCTGACTTGTAATAATTTACAAGAAATTTAAGACTTTAATCCTTGATACAAGTCACCATCATATTACTCCATTCTTACACCTCTGTGGATTTGCACACATTATTATGTAAACAAACATTCTATTGAAACAAATATCTAAAGGGTAAAAGACCAATTTTAAAGAAACTATAGAAGAAATAATAACATAATTTGATAACTTATCTTACCTTTTCTCTCAATTGGAAATACAGAAGTAGTGCAAGGCACTTGGCAGCCAGGTGAGATAACAATTTATCCGAGTTTTGGAACATACAGGTCTATGGGAAAACAAAAAATTTACCCACTGTTGCTGAATGATTTTTTAGAACATTTATTTTAAAAATCTAGATCTTTAAAAAAAAAAAAAGACCCACAAACAACAAATGCTTACTAATTTAGAATCGATGTTAGACGATTTTAAAAGAATTGTGATTATATCTCTGTACTTGTCCTTTGCACGGAGCTCAGTTTCGACAGACAGTATTCGGGTTATCATCACTCTGATCACTGTGAGCTGGAGGAGCATTATTTCTCGGGCATTGCTTATCTGACAGTGTCTCTTCAGGCACACAGGGGCTACAGAAACGGTAGACAGATTGACAGAGGACGGCTGATGCTTGTCTTGGACTCCGTGGGGGTTTGAGCATTCTGAGCAGGTGCTTGTAGAACAATCTTGATCCAAAAATGCTGGGTTGAGATAAGAGATGTAATCATAGCTGTCATGTTCAAGCGCGGATCCAAGAAGGACCTTCTTGTATAATTGTTCTAAAACTTCAAAGAAAGCTTTCATGTTTACTGCCAAAATATGTCGTATAAAAAGGTTGACAATTCCAAATTTTAAATATGTCAAAATGTGATCAATCTCTTAAATGTTTCTTCAGTAAAACCTAAAATAGGGAAAATTTTTAAATTACGTGTTATATATATATCATATTTCAAGGGAAAGGTATCTGTTTCCACTTAACCATTTAGTCTCTCAAATTAAAGGTAATACTGATTGCTTCATTTCTAAAATGGAAAATTGGTAAGAAGAGTATTATTTTAAGACCAAAAATATATGCTTTCCATATCTATTTAAGATCATAAAATTATTTTTAATTTTATCACAGCAGAAATTTCACCTCTCCTCTAACATTTTTCAATGGGCTATCCGGGCTTCTCAACTTTGGCATTATTAACATTAAGGACTGGATAATTTTGTTGTGGGGAGTTGTCTTGTCCCTTTTACTGGTTTAGCAACATTTCTGGCCTCTACCCACTAGATGCCAGCAGCACCTTCCTTGGGAGGCAAAGCCTTCCAGGTTGAGAAGCCCTGGGCTGATGCAAATTCATTAACCTTCGCCTTTAACTTACAGATGAAAACCTAGTTAGACTGCTAGGTAGTGAAAATTATAGCTACGCTGATTAATTCCCAATTTAACAGAAACCTTGGTCATCACTTAACAACATTAAATTAAAAAATTTAAAAATACCATCTAAAAAAGAGAAAGACAAGATGTTAAGCAAAAGCAATCCAAACTTGAGCACTCTGTACTCAGAGCTGGATGCCAATTTAGACATTTTGGTATCTTAGATAACTCTGCCATGATGGGAGATCACGAAGAGATGGGGACAAGGGAAAGGACATTTGGGATCAGATATGGCACGTAAAGCAGAGAATATAGCCAATCAACTGATAGATGAATATTAGAGGAAGCATGAGCTAATTATAGAGCAAGCATGCTAGGGAAAATTTCAGACTTTGGCAGAAGCAAAAGAGATTAATGAATATCCTTTCAGTGGAATGCTGGAGCCTCTGGGAATTATCTGATCCTATGCAGCTCAGTCATTTCTGCTTTTGGGCTATTTTACACCTTTGTAAACTATAGATAACTGATAGTGATAGGGAAAATTTACAAGGACAGCAACCTAGTGGGTGGCTCCACTCTGTCTCACACCCCTCCCTCCTCAACATAAACAACACTACAAGGACAGTAATTTACAAGGTGGCTCCTCTTTGCCTCGCCCCCTCCTCAATCCAAACAAAAAAAAGAACTCTCCCTTGGTTTCCCCCTGCTGCAGAGCACCAGGTCCCAAGGTTCGCTCCCTGAACTCCTTCCCCCTTGCCTGCTCGCTTGCTGTGTACGTAGGAATGTTACAGATAAGGAAGCAGAAAGGTATAAATTGCTCCTTTTTCCTTTGTTCGGGGCTCAGACTTTTTGGGAGATTACTCCCCTCTGAGCCCGCCGGTATGAAATAAAGCCTCAACACTACAAGACCTCCGAGTGCCGCTTGGTTTTTCCGTCGGTGATCCAGTCCAGGTTTTTTTTCAGTATTTTCTGTAACATTTGGTTCCCTGACCGGGAAACCCAACCGCGCTGGCCCTTTGTTGCCACCGGTTTGGGGCAATGGCAGGGTGGTGATGGAACAGGAGATCTCAACAGAGAAGGCGCGCCCTGCCTGCCACCTGGTCACCCTGGGCCAGCCCCGCTCTGCTGTTCCTGCTGGACTCAAGGAGGCTTGGCATGTGAGGACCTGGTTCTGACACTGAATCAGGTAAGGCCCTGGGGCCCCTGACCCAGCCAGTCCCACCCATTGGGATGGAAGGGGAGCCTGACCACCTCCCGGGAGACTTATTAGAAGTCTCACAGGTAGACATTCCCAGGGGGGGAATGTTTAAACTCTGGTCTGCCGGGGTGGGTGTGTGCGTGTGTGTGTGTGTGTGTGTGTGAGTGAGTGTGCAGGGCAGCTGAAGTCATTCAGTCTGCACTGAATCTGTGATTCCACGGCCTGTGCTACGGAATCTGCATGGGCCCTCATCTGCTTTCGTGGTCAGCCATCACAGCATATCGATGATTCAGCTTCGGCTGACCTGGGCCGAGACTTATGAAGGTGCACCTTAGCCAAAGCTGGCCAAAGTCTCCGCAGGAGCGCGAATGGACGGGCATCTGACTGGTCTCCTCTCTAGAGGAGGCACCCCTCCCTTGTCTGTTGTCGCGGCACCATCCATGGACACGTCATGGGGTCACGGCACAGTAAACCCACAGTCCTTGACACTATGATCAAAAATTTCAGAAAGATTTTCAGAAAACAACACAGTAAAATTAACCCCTGGCAGGTTGAAAAACGTGTGTGAATCTGTATTGCCAACCTTTAGTGTAGGGTGGCCTCCAGAAGGAACCCTAGAGGTCCCAACAATCTGCTGAGCCTGGCGGGTCATCCCTAGAGATCCAGGTCATCCTAATCAGTTCCCACACTTTAACTCTTGGTTAGAAACTGCCCAGACTCTTCCCCCTTGGGTGCAATTCGCTTGCAACAGGCAGGGACAGGGTAGGGTCTTAGTTGCCTCAACAAGGAAGCCTGCAAAGAAACAACAGAAGCCTGAGCCTCCACACATTTTTACGGGTGACCCAGAGGAAAAGCTAATATTGCCTCCGCATTATGTGCCTCCAAGGCCATCAGCACCCAGCCCCTGATCCCTGATACCTCGTCGCCATGAGCCTCCCTGCCAACTCCAGACCAGTGAACCCACTTCCCCCTGGACCAGCAGCCTGACTGCACCCTCAGCTGGGAGCAGGTGCCCTTCAGATGCCAGTGCAAGAGATGCAGGGCCTGAAAGCAGTACCCTGTTCACAACAGAAGAGAAGAGGCAGCTGGGGTCCTTGGTCAGGGTGCATAGGCTGAAATTGCTGTTCCCAAGGAGCACCCCAAGAGGGACTTCACCACCCCTGAGGGACAGCAACAGATCCACCGATATCAGGACGCTCTCCTCCAGGAGATCAAAGCTGGGTCCCAAAGGCCTATGAACATGACTAAAGTTTTTTCAGTCACTCAACAACCAGAAGAGTCTCCTGGAGACTATGATGAGAGACTGTGTGAAACTTATTGCATCTACACCCCTTTCAACTCTGAGTCACCAGGGAGCCAGCAGATAGTAAACAGCACATTCGCAGCCCAAGCTGCCCCAGACATCAGATGAAAGCTCCAAAAGCTTGAGTGCTTCACTAAGATAACTGAAATTGCCAAAGAGAAAAATAAAGAAAAAGGCAAGTCTCCTGGCAGCTGCCCTGAAAGAGACAGATGGGAAGAAGGCAGAGAGAAGCAGCCACCTAGAGGGGGGAAGCCCAGGGCCCCCCTAGCCAGAGACCAGTGTGCTTACTGTAAAAAAAAAAGAAAAAAGAAAGGGGGAAGGCATTAGAAGGATTAATGCCCCAAAGGAGGCAAAGCCCCAAAGCCCAGTTGCTGCCAGGAAGAGCCCCGTGAGGAAAGGCTCATTAGCCTGGCAGGAGCAGACAAGGACTGGGCTCTCTTGCACTCGGCCCCCGTGAGCCCATGGTCAGAATGAAAGTGAGAGGCCAAAACATGACTTTTATAATTAACACAGGGGTATAACACTCTGTGGTTACCCTCCCTGTAGCCCTCTTCAGTGAAAACGACTGCAACTATTCTCGGTGAAAGAGTTATCTCGCTGCGACCCTCTTTACCCAGGATGACTCAGGAGACACAGGCCCAAGCAAGAGATTTTTTTTTATCTGAAAGAGAAACCGGGACAGAGAGAGAGAGAAAGCAGAGAGAGCAGTGGGACTGATAGAAAGAGAGAGCAGAGAGAGCTGTGGGACAGAGAGAGACAGAGAGCAGAGAGAGCAGTGGGACAGAGAGACAGAGAGAGCAGAGAGAGCTGTGGGACAGAGAGACAGAGAGCAGAGAGAGCAGTGGGACAGAGAGACAGAGAGAGCAGAGAGAGCTGTGGGACAGAGAGACAGAGAGCAGAGAGAACAGTGGGACAGAGAGACAGAGAGAGCTGTGGGACAGAGAGACAGAGAGCAGAGAGAGCAGCGGGACAGAGAGACAGAGCAGAGAGAGCTGTGGGACAGATAGAGCAGCAGGACAGAGAGACAGAGAGAGCAGAGAGAGCTGTTGGACAGAGAGAGCAGTGGGACAGAGAGACAGAGAGCAGAGAGAGCTGTGGGACAGAGAGACAGAGAGAGCAAAGAGAGCTGTGGGACAGAGAGAGCAGTGGGACAGAGAGACAGAGAGAACAGAGAGAGCAGCGGGACAGAGAGACAGAGAGAGCAGAGAGAGCTGTGGGACAGAGAGACAGAGAGAGCAGCGGGACAGAGAGGCAGAGAGAGCAGAGAGAGCTGTGGGACAGATAGACAGAGAGAGCAGAGAGAGCAGCAGAACAGAGGAGAGAGAGAGCAGAGAGAGCTGTGGGACAGAGAGACAGAGAGAGCAGAGAGAGCAGCGGGACAGAGAGACAGAGAGAGCAGAGAGAGCTGTTGGACAGAGAGAGCAGTGGGACAGAGAGACAGAGAGCAGAGAGAGCTGTGGGACAGATAGAGCAGCAGGACAGAGAGACAGAGAGAGCAGAGAGAGCTGTTGGACAGAGAGAGCAGTGGGACAGAGAGACAGAGAGCAGAGAGAGCAGCGGGACAGAGAGACAGAGAGAGCAGAGAGAGCTGTTGGACAGAGAGAGCAGTGGGACAGAGAGACAGAGAGCAGAGAGAGCTGTGGGACAGAGAGACAGAGAGCAGAGAGAGCAGTGGGACAGAGAGAAAGAGAGCAGAGAGAGCTGTGGGACAGAGAGACAGAGAACAGAGAGAGCAGCGGGACAGAGAGACAGAGCAGAGAGAGCTGTGGGACAGATAGACAGAGAGAGCAGCGGGACAGAGAGAACAGAGAGAGCAGCAGAACAGAGAGAGCAGAGAGAGCTGTGGGACAGAGAGACAGAGAGAGCAGAGAGAGCTGTGGGACAGAGAGACAGAGAGAACAGCGGGACAGAGAGAACAGTGAGAGCAGCGGGACAGAGAGACACAGAGAGCAGAGAGAGCAGCGGGACAGAGAGACAGAGAGCAGAGAGAGCAGTGGGACAGAGAGACAGAGAGAGCAGAGAGACAGAGAGAGCAGTGGGACAGACAGAATACAGCGAGCAGTGGGAGAGAGACACAGAGAGCAGATAGAGCAGCGGGACAGAGAGACAGAGAGCAGAGAGAGCAGTGGGACAGAGAGACAGAGAGAGCAGAGGGACAGAGAGACAGAGAGAGCAGTGGGACAGACAGAATACAGCGAGCAGTGGGAGAGAGAGACAGAGAGCAGAGAGCACAGCAAGACAGAGGGACAGAGAGACAGAGAAGGAGAGACCAAGCAGTAGCATGGTGCAGAGAGTTTTGCCTTTTATTGTAGTAGATCCCCTTGGCCTGTTGCCTTGGGGAAGATGTTTAGAGATAAGGTGGGGCAGGCCCAGGAATGATTCTCACCGGCTTATGTGCTTGAGACCACGGAGTAAATGGAGGATAAATTACTATATTCTTACACTTGGAGCCACAAAGACAGCGGCAGTCTCCCCTCTCACAAGAGGCGAGAGCAGGCATCCAGGAGCGCCTGATCAGACTCAGAGAGGCAGGCATTCTAATCGAGTGTCAGTTGCCCTGGAAAACCCTGTTTCTGCCAGTCAAAAGGCCAGGAGGAGGGCACCGGCCTGTTCAAGACCTGTGAGCCATTAATAGAGTGACTGTTTCTTTACACGCAGTGGTCCCAAGCCTGCACACCGTCTTCAGCCAGATCCCAGAGTCTGCCAAATAGTTCACTTGCACAGACATAAAGATGCCTTTCTCCGTCTCTAGCTGGCCCCCTAAAGCCAGCTCTTATTTGCCTTTGAATGAACTGAACTAGATAAGGGCGCAGATGCAGTTAACATGGATGCGGCTTCCACAAGACTTTAAGAACTCACCCACCCTCTTTAGAGAGGCATTGGCTGCAGACCTTGCCAGCTTTCTGAGAGATGCCACATGATGAGCCCTCCTGCAGTATGCAGATGACCTCCTCCTTGCCAGTGACACCCAGGAAAATTGTGCAAAAGGCACAAAGGCCCTCCTGCAACTCCTGTTCAGACTCAAGATACCGAGACTCATAAAAAAGGGCACAAATCTGCCAAGAGCAAGTCCGGTACTCAGGCTTCCTCCTCACCCAGGGAGAAAGGGGCACCAAGGCCAGAGAAGAAAAAAAGTCGTAAACTCCTTGCCCCAGCCCAGGATGAGGGGGGGCATGCGAAAGTTCCTAGGGGCCGCCAGGTTCTGCAAAACTCTGGATTCCCAGATTCTCAGCAATGGCAAGGTCCCTCTGCAACCTCCTGGGGGGCCAGACTGAAAGCCCCTGCCTGGACAAAAGAGGTGAGAGCACCTTCCTGGAAATAAAAACTGCTTCAGAACAAGCACCAGCCCTAGGCCTGCCAGATATGAAAATGCCCTTCAGTCTCTTGGCTACATAATAAAGGTAGCAATTCTGCATTGCAAAGAATATCAAAAAGAAAACAACCCTACAGCACAGGGAAATGGGATGGCAGATAAAGCTGCCAAAGCAGCAGCCGGTAAGGAGGCAGGGAGAGCTCCTTCCCTCACTGTGGCCCTAACACCCTGGTAGAGGCCCCTCCACGCAGGTACACTGAAAAGGAGAAAGACTGGAATCACTTTAACTGACAACGGATGGTGGATGTTGCCAGACAGACATCTTTGTCCTGACTGCAACCGGAAGGCAACTAGTCAGCAAATACCACCAGCTCACCCACCTGGGAAAAACTGCCCTGGAGGCCCTCCTCAAAAGCAATACTACATCAGCCAGTTTCCAGCACTGTGCCGAGCAGTGAGTAGACAGTGTGTAACTTGTGCCAGAAATAATGCTCGATCTGTGCCATGACTCCCACCTGGTGTCCAAAGAATGGGAGTTGCCCCCTTTGAAGACCTTGAGATAGACTTCACGGAGGTCCAGCCAAGCAGGGCACTCAGACACCTCCCAGTAATAGTGTGTACGTACTCTGACTGGGGCGAAGCCTTCCCAACCAGAACAGAACAGAGTCGGGAGGTAGCCAAAGTCCTCCTGAGAGAAATTGTGCCCTGGTTTGGCCTACCGTCCACAATACACAGTGACAATGAGTCTGCTTTGTAGCAGATATAGTGCAAATGTTAACTGAATTCCTCAATATTACCTAGAAACTTCACACTGCATACAGGCCACAGAGTTCAGGGAAAGTAGAGCGAATGAATCGCACCCTCAAAAGAACCCCAGTACATTCCTTCCAGGCTAGGAACTCAGTCTGGGTTAAAGATTGGAAAGAAGACCCCCTCAAACCTCAGTAGACTGGCCCCACATTATTGTTGTAACTACTCCTACTGCCCTCAAGGTTGCAGGCATCAATCCAAGAGTCCGTCATTCCTGAATAAAAAGAGCCTGTCATCCTGATGAGGAAGCACATCAGCAGGAGGCCTGGCCAGACCTCCAGATCCTCTCTGTCTCCGCATCTGACGATTGACTAATAGACACCTGCGCGCTGCAGATCCTGGCTCTCGTTGGAGCAGTGTCTTTTATTCTGGGCATTGGACTCTGTGCTATTGCACCCCTGGACTGGGCTATTTCTCAAAAAAGTTGCCCTTTCTATTGTCTATTGAGCAATCTTTAAGTTGTTTTACTGTGCTTACCTGTCTCTCCTAGCTGGACCCAAGTCTCAGCCTGCATTTCCAAAGTACCTCTCTGTAATGTTTAATTGTACAAAAGTTATAAAGTGCATAGTGGGCTAAAGGGAGCTACCTCCTTTTCCCCAGTGAGATTTCCTAGGCAGAACAAGCTGCCCCTTTACTGATCCCTGCTCTAGTCAGGCTCAGTAGAGCTGGATCAGCGGCAGTAGACACAGCAGCTTTAATAAAAGAGACTTAGGGCCTGATGCCCTAACAGAGAAAGCTGATCAAGATTTAGAGCAACTTGAAACCACCATGATTCAGCTGCAAGATCAGATTGATTCCCTGGTTAAAGTGTTGCAAAATTGTAAAAGACTGGACCTCCTGTTCATGTCACAGGGAAGCTTATGTACAGCCCTTAAAGAAGATTGTTGTTTTTATGCAAGTAAGTCTGGCATAGTTAAGAGTAATCTAGTCAAAGTAAAAAAAACATCCAGCATAGGAATAAAATGTTAGAAAATAAAAAGTCTTAGTTCCAAGAATGATTTGAATAGAATCCATGGCTAACACTCTTCTAACTGGCCTTGCTGGGCCAGCGATTCTGCTGTTCCTTAAACCATTAGTGGAACCCGCATATTTAACTGGCTCATTAACTTTATCGAGGAATGCGTTTCCTCCATACAGCTCCTGTATATGCGGAGCCACTATGACCCTGTCATAAGCCAAGGAGATGATGCCCCCTAAAACGAAGTGTTTGAACGGGCATCAGAGGGGGAAATGATAGGGAAAATTTACAAGGACAGCAACCTAGCGGGTGGCTCCACTCTGTCTCACACCCCTCCCTTCTCAACATAAGCAACACTACAAGGACAGTAATTTAGGAGGTGGTGCCCCTCTGCCTCACCCCTTCCTCAACCCAAACAAAAAAAAGAACACTCCCTTGGTTTCCTGTGCTGCCGAGCACCGGGTCCCAAGGTTCGCTCCCTAAACTCCCTCCCCCTTGCCTGCTCCCTTGCTGTGTACGTAGGAATGTTACAGATAAGGAAGCAGAAAGGTATCAATTGCTCCCTTTTCCTTTGTTCAGGGCTCAGACTTTTTGGGAGATTACTCCCCTCTGAGCCCGCGGGTGTGAAATAAAGCCTCAACACTCCAAGACCTCAGAGTGCTGCTTGGTTTTTTCTGTCGGTGATCCAGTCCAGGTTTTTTTTTCAGTATTTTCCATAACAATAGCAATGCAAATAGTTGTTTGTAGACAGGCAGATAATTGTCTGGTGGAGGGACAACCCTTTCTGCAGGGGGGAAAAAGCCAGTTTTGCTTCCATTTGTAAACTCACTCCAACGTTCTTTTACTCCATATAAATTCATGGTTCTTTAATCTTTCCTTTAACAACTGCGATATTTGCCCAGCTCTTAAATTAATTAATGAGCTAACTAAAATCACTGATACATGTTCATTTATATGGGTCATGATTTTGTTCTCTTAAAATGCATTCTTTAACTAAATCCACAGACTTACCTCATCTGCCCTGTCCCGTTTATAACCGCCTAGCCTATCTTTAGCCTCCTTCCCTACTGGAAGAAACTGTGGAGTTGATCCCAACAGGACTCACTGACAGGCCCTTCCTTTTGAAACCTCCCTTTTTGTACCTGTTTCTTCTCCTTGCTTAGCTTCCAAGGAATTTCAATTCCTGGTCATCCCCACAAGACAAAGCTTCCTGATTTTAGTCCTCTGATGCAAAACGAGGCATTAAGAAACCTATAGATTTTAATTTAAGTTATGAATGAAATTGTTGGTAAATTTTCTCTGAATCCTACTCTTAAACTGTGGCGTACATCCCACATGATTTATAAACATAACTAAAGATCGGTAACCTCATTTCATCTGACAATGTTAAACTTTACCTGAGCTGTGTTCCCAGAAAGCAAAAATGGTTAAGGGCTGTACCCTCCAGTGTTCCCAGAAGAGGCTAACCATATTCCCAGACAGGACTCACTTCCCCCTTTCTCACTGACTCTCTCTTTTTTCATAAAACCCCACATTTCTTCCTTTTTTAAGAGGTTTCTTTCTTACTAGTGCACATTCAATAGCTTGAATAAAATCATCTTCTTAATTGTCTGGTGTATTTTATCTGTCACTTATCAGAAATTACTTTTCATATTCTACTTCAAAGTCTACTTCCATTGTATTTATTTTACTTTAAATTTTAGTTATAACAATAACATTTCTTCTCAATAGAACTACTGACATTTTTATATGTTAAATATTCTATGACAATACTGTTTAACATTTTACCTAATATCATATGCTCAACTTTATTATTATAATTTTAGCAACAAATGGAATTATTTTTATTTCAATGTTATAGTAATAAAAATATTTTCAGTAATACTTCTAGAAAATGTACCTCCTTAAATTTTGTCACAAATTAGAAAAAAAACTGCTATTCAACCATCTTCAATCTACAAAAACGGTCATTTCACAAGGCTGAACCATTTCAGTGCAAAATTGAAGTGAATGCCAGGAAATTAACAGATAGATAAACAAACAAGCAAGCAATTATTTCTAGGGACAAACAGGACTGTATTCTAGGGTGGAAGCCAGGTTCTTTAATAAGAGTGGCTGTGAAAGGGGGTGGAGCCAGGATGGCGACATGAGTAGGGCAGTGGGAATCTCCTTCCAAAAACATATATTTTTGAAAATACAACAAATACAACTATCCCTAAAAGAGAGACCAGAAGACACAGGACAACAGCCAGACTACATCTACACCTGCGAGAACCCAGCGCCTGGTGAAAGGGGTAAGATACAAGCCCTGGCCTGGCAGGACCCGAGGGCCCCCACTCCAGCTCCTGGCAGGAGGAGAAGAGTCGGAGAGGGGAGGGAGAGGGAGCCCAGGACTGCTGACAACCCAGCCCCAGCCATCCGCACCAGAGCACAGACACAGTGCATGTGTGGGGCGCTAAATACTAGGGAAACAGGCGAGCAAGACCGGGGAGCAGGTCCCAAAGCCGGCACCTCTGGGACAAAGAAAAGCGAGTGCTTTTTGAAAGTCTTAAAGGGACAGGGATCCCACAGCTGGATGTAAACATCCCAGGTCACAGTTCAGCAAGGGGAAACTCCAGGGAACTCTGGGCGCACTAACCCCCTGGGCAACAGCTCTGAGACCCCTCATGGATGTAAACAGTCAAACAGTCCCCCCTCCATTACCCCTCCAGGGCCCTGCCATAGCAGAGCAGCAGCCTGAGGCTGGCCACGCCCACGGCAAGGGAGCTTCCTCCATACAAGCCAGGCTGGATACAGAGACCCAATCTACAGGCACTTGCCCAACACAAGCCACTAGGGGTCACAGTTGTCCTAGTAAAGAAAGGCCAGGAGCAAGTGGAAAGAGTCTTGGCTCTCCCAGCTGACAGCCATGTCAATAGCACACCACTGCACCCATCAACATGAAAAGGCAAAAAAATTTGATCCAGACAAGACTAACCCAGACAGCTTCAACATCTTCTACATCTTCCCCTGAGAAGGAACCTGGGGAGATAGATTTAACCAGTCTTCCTGAAAAAGAATTCAAAAGAAAAGTCATAACCATGCTGATGGACTTGCAGAGAAATATGCAAGAACTAAGGAGGGAGAATACAGAAATAAAACAATCTCTGGAAGGACTTCAAAACAGAATGGACGAGATGCAAGAGATCATTAATGGACTAGAAAACAGAGAACAGGAATGCAGAGAAGCTGATGCAGAGAGAGATAAAAGGATCTCCAGGAATGAAAGAATTTTAAGAGAACTGTGTGACCAATCGAAATGGCACAATATCCACATTATAGGGGTACCAGAAGAAGAAGAGAGAGAAAAAGGGATAGAAAGTGTCTTTGAAGAAATAATTGCTGAAAACTTCCCCAAACTAGGGGAGGAAATGGCCTCTCAGACCACAGAGGTACACAGAACTCCCATGACAAGGGATCCAAGGAGGGCAACACCAAGACACATAATAATTAAAACAGCAAAGATCAAAGACAAGGACAAAGTATTAAAGGCAGCCAGAGAGAAAAAAAAAGGTCACCTACAAAGGAAAACCCTTCAGGCTATCATCAGACTTCTCAACAGAAATGCTACAGGGCAGAAGAGAATGGCAGCTACAGGCCAGAAAAGAATGACATGATATATTTAATGCAATGAAACAGAAGGGCCTTGAACCAAGAATACTGTATCCAGCACGATTATCATTTAAATATGAAGGAGGGATTAAACAATTCCCAGAGAGGCAAAAGTTGAGGGAATTTGCCTCCCACAAACCACCTCTACAGGGCATCTTACAGGGACTGCTCTAGATGGGAGAACTCCTAAAAAGAGCACAGAACAAAACACCCAACATATGAAGAAGGGAGGAGGAGGAATAAGAAGGGAGAGAAATAAAGAATCAGCAGACCATGTTTATAATAGCTCAATAAGCGAGTTAAGTTAGACAGTAAGAGAGTAAAGAAGCTAACCTTGAACCTTTGGTAACCACAAACTTAAAGCCTGCAATGGCAATAAGTACATACCTTTCAATAATCACCCTAAATGTAAATGGACTTAATGCACCAATCAAAAGACATACAGTAATAGAATGGATAAAAAAGCAAGATCCATCCATATGCTGCTTACAAGAGACTCACCTCAAACCTAAAGACATGCACAGACTTAAAGTCAAGGGATGGAAAAAGATATTTCATGCAAACAACAGAGAGAAAAAAGCAGATGTTGCAATACCAGTATCAGACAAAATAGACTTCAAAATAAAGTAACAAAAGATAAAGAAGGACATTACATAATGATAAAGGGCTCAGTCCAACAAGAGGATATAACCATTATAAATGTATATGCACCCAATACAGGAGCACCAACATATGTGAAACAAATACTAACCGAATTAAAGGAGGAAATAGAATGCAATGCATTCGTTCTAGGAGACTTCAACACACCACTCACTCCAAAGGACAGATCCACCAGACAGAAAATAAGTAAGGACACAGAGGCACTGAACAACACACTAGAACAGATGGACCTAACAGACATCTACAGAACTCTACATCCAAAAGCAACAGGACACACATTCTTCTCAAGTGCACATGGAACATTCTCCAGAATAGACCACATACTAGCCCACAAAAATAGCCTCAGTAAATTCCAAAAGATTGAAATCCTACCAACCAACTTTTCAGACCACAAATGCATAAAACCAGAAATAAATTATACAAAGAAAGCAAAAAGGCTCACAAACACATGGAGACTTAACAACATGCTCCTAAATAATCAATGGATCAATGACCAAATTAAAATGGAGATCCAGCAATATATGGAAACAAATGACAACAACAACACAAAGCCCCAACTACTGTGGGATATGGCAAAAGCAGTCTTAAGAGGAAAGTATATAGCAATCCAGGCATATTTAAAGAAGGAAGAACAATCCCAAATGAATGGTCTAATGTCACAATTATTGAAATTGGAAAAAGAAGAACAAATGAGGCCTAAGGTCAGCAAAAGGAGGGACATAATAAAGATCAGAGAAGAAATAAACAAAATTGAGAAGAATAAAACAATAGCAAAAATCAATGAAACCAAGAGCTGGTTCTTTTAGAAAATAAACAAAATAGATAAGCCTCTAGCCAAACTTATTAAGAGAAAAAGAGAATCAACACAAATCAACAGCATCAGAAATGAGAAAGGAAAAATCACGACACACTCCACAGAAATACAAAGAATTATTAAAGACTACTATGAAAACCTATATGCCAACAAGCTGGAGAACCTAGAAGAAATGGACAACTTTCTAGAAAAATACAACCTTCCAAGACTGACCAAGGAAGAAACACAAAAGTTAAACAGACCAATTACGAGCAAAGAAATTGAAATGGTAATCAAAAAACTACCCAAGAACAAAGCACCCAGACCGGACGGATTTACCTTGGAATTTTATCAGACACACAGAGAAGACATAATACCCATTCTCCTAAAAGTTTTCCTAAAAAACAGAAGAGGAGGGAATACTCCCAAACTCATTCTATGAAGCCAACATCACCCTGATACCAAAACCAGGCAAAGACCCCACCAAAAAACAAAATTACAGACCAATATCCCTGATGAATGTAGATGCAAAAATACTCAATAAAATATTAGCAAACAGAATTCAACCGCATATCAAAAGGATCATACACCATGACCAAGTGGGATTCATCCCAGTGATGCAAGGATGGTACAACATTTGAAAATCCATCAACATCATCCACCACATAAACAAAAAGAAAGACAAAAACCACATGATCATCTCCATAGATGCTGAAAAAGCATTTGACAAAGTTCAACATCCATTCATGATAAAAACTCTCAGCAAAATCGGAATAGAGAGCAAGTACCTCAACATAATAAAAGCCATCTATGATAAACCCACAGCCAACATTATATTGAACAGCGAGAAGCTGAAAGCTTTTCCTCTGAGATCAGGAACTAGACAGGGATGCCCACTCTCCCCACTGCTATTTAACATAGTACTGGAGGTCCTAGCCATGGCAATAAGACAAAACAAAGAAATACAAGGAATCCAGATCGGTAAAGAAGTTATACTGTCACTATTTGCAGATGACATGATATTATACATAAAATATCCTAAAGACTCCACCCCAAAACTACTAGAACTGATATCAGAATACAGCAAAGTTACAGGATACAAAATCAATACACAGAAATCTGTGGCTTTCCTATACACTAACAATGAACCAACAGAAAGAGAAATCAGGAAAACAACTCCATTCACAATTGCATCAAAGAAAAGAAAATACCTAGGAATAAATCTAACCAAGGAAGTGAATGACCTGTACTCTGAAAACTACAAGTCACTCTTAAGAGAAATTAAAGGGGACACTAACAAATGGAAACTCATCCCATGCTCGTGGCTAGGAAGAATCAATATCGTCAAAATGGCCATCCTGCCCAAAGCAATATACAGATTTGATGCAATCCCTATCAAATTACCAGCAACATTCTTCAATGAACTGGATCAAATAATTCAAAAGTTCATATGGAAACACCAAAGACCCCGAATAGCCAAAGCAATTCTGAGAAAGAAGAATAAAGTAGGGGGGATCTCACTCCCCAACTTCAAGCTCTACTATAAAGCCATAGTAATCAAGACAATTTGGTACTGGCACAAGAACAGAGCCACAGACCAGTAGAATAGACTAGAGACTCCAGACATTAACCCAAACATAAAAGGTCAATTAATATTTGATAAAGGAGCCATGGACATACAATGGCGAAATGACAGTCTCTTCAACAGATGGTGCTGGCAAAACTGGACAGCTACATGGAGGAGAATGAAACTGGACCATTGCCTAACCCCATATACAAAAGTAAACTCAAAATGGATCAAAGACCTGAATGTAAGTCATGAAACCATTAAACTCGTGGAAAGAAACATAGGCAAAAACCTCTTAGACATAAACATGAGTGACCTCTTCTTGAACATATCTCCCCAGGCAAGGAAAACAACAGCAAAAATGAGCAAGTGGGACTATATTAAGCTGAAAAGCTTCTATACAGCAAAAGACACCATCAATAGAACAAAAAGGAACCCTACAGTATGGGAGAATATATTTGTAAATGACAGATTCGATAAAGGCTTGATGTCCAGAATATATAAAGAGCTCACACACCTCAACAAACAGAAAGCAAATAATCCAATTCAAAAATGGGCAGAGGAGCTGAATAGACAGTTCTCCAAAGAAGAAATTCAGATGGCCAACAGACACATGAAAAGATGCTCCACATTGCTTGTCATCAGAGAAATGCAAATTAAAACCACAATGAGATATCACCTCACACCAGTAAGGATCGCTACCATCCAAAAGACAAACAACAACAAATGTTGGCGAGGTCGTGGAAAAAGGGTATCCTTCCTACACTGCTGGTGGGACTGCAGATTAGTTCAATCATTGTGGAAAGCAGTATGGAGGTTCCTCAAAATGCTCAAAATAGAAATACCATTTGACCCAGGAATTCCACTTCTAGGAATTTACCCCAAGAATGCATCACTCCAGTTTGAAAAAGACAGATGCACCCCTATGTTTATCGCTGCACTATTTACAATAGCCAAGATATGGAAGCACCCTAAATGTCCATCAGTAGATGAATGGATAAAGAAGATGTGGTACATATACACAATGGAATGAATATTACTCAGCTATAAGAAAAAAACAGATCCTACCATTTGCAACAACATGGATGGAGCTAGAGGGTATTATGCTCAGTGAAATAAGCCAGGCAGAGAAAGACAAGTACCAAATGATTTCACTCATATGTGGAGCATAAGAACAAAAGAAAACTGAAGGAACAAAACACATAGCAGAAGCACAGAACCCAAGAATGGACTAACAGTTACCAAAGGGAAAGGGACTGGGGAGGACGGGTGGGAAGGGAGGGATAAGGGTGGGAAAAAAAGAAAGGGGGCCTTACGATTAACATGTATAGTGTGGGGGGCACGGGGAGGGCTGTGCAACACAGAGAAGACAAGTAGTGATTTTACAGCATCATACTATGTTGATGGACAGTGACTGTGAACGGGTATGTTGGGGGGACTTGGTGAAGGGGGGAGCCTAGTAAGCATAATGTCCTTCATGTAACTGTAGATTAATGATACCAAAATAAAACTAATTAAAAAAAATAAGAGTGGCTGTGAGAAATCAGATTGAAAATTACAAACCTTAAGAATTAATAGATTCAAAATTACCCTTAATAGACAGAGAAATACAAAAGCATCAATTTAGGGGTCACAAATGCCAAGCAGGTGATGAAGAGAATAGGTGCCAGGTGCACTGTATTATAACTAAGGATCAATCACTCCTTCTCACCACGTCTTCTAAAATAGTAATGCTGGCCAAAGAAACCTTGCCCTGAAGCAAATGCCTGTGGATAGCCTCTTTAGAACTGAATACTGTAGTTTTGTTCTGTTCTTAAAAAAACAATTCCAATATTAAAGGAAAGGACAAATCCTGAAAAAATGAACTTGGGGATTTGACCAACCACACTTCTTTTCTGAAGGGGCTGCTACAAGACTGGTACATCTCAAGCTTACGCAGGTCAGGAGGAAGGCGTACCTCTCAGATGCTAAGCCAAGTGTTGGCGGAAGGGTGTTCAGAATGCTAACAGGCTTTGAAGCCAGCTCCACTGGATAAATGCCAGAGGTCCGTCGACGACGCTGGAAAGGAAACAAGTATTAGGAGAGGTCTGATTAGGACAAGAAATGAGCCAGTGTTTCTTGGAGTTTTTTCTGAAAATACCTCTCAGCAGACAGTGAACTCCCCAACAAAGAGAAGGCAAGCCATGTGTCCTTGAAGGGTGAATAGTTAAACTGGTACATCCAGATCATGGAATGCAACTTGTCTTTTTAAGAAGGAAAGAACTATTGATACATGCAATAATTTGGATGGCTCTTAAGGGAATTATGCTGAGAGAAAAAAGCCCATCTCAAAAAGGCTGCATACTGTATGGTTCATTTTTGAAGGGACAAAATGAAAGAGATAACAGATGAGTGATCGTCAGAGTTAGGGAGGCCCCCTCCCAACTTAGTGGGTAGGGGTATAAAGGCCAACACAAGGAATTCTTGTGATGACAGATGGGAGACGCACTAACCTACACAGGTGATAAAACTGCACAGAACTAAATACATATAAATAAATGAGTAGAAGTAAAACAGGAAACCTGAATAGTGGATTGTACTGATGTCAATATCCTGGTTGTGGTACTGTGCTATAGTTTTGCAAGACGCTGATGTTGGAGGAAATAGTTAAAGGGTACACAAGATCTCTTTGTATTATTTATTATACTCCATCTGCAATTTTTTCAAAATTAAGTTTCAATTCAAAAAATAGTAATTCCAGCTATAGTCATCAGCTTTCTGATCCTAAGCATTAATATGCATAGGATTTCAGTAATAGCAACTAAAATGTAAATGTAAACTTATTAGAACTTTGATTTAGACAATTTCTAGACTGAAAACTAAGTATTTTAGTTTAAAATGTCAAAAAATATTTTCTTAAAAAAAGATTCCTAAGTAAGAAATAAGTAGAGATTTTAAGTGTGTAGTCTATACTTCAGTAAACATTGGCCCATCACCCAATTTCAAGGAGGTTTTCTGTAGATAACCTCTACATTTAAATTCAGAATACAGAAAATTACTTTTGTGGTCAATAGTATAAAGAAAAAATGTTTTTCTTTATATGAAAAGCTACTACAGTTTGCTAATTGACTGGAAAATTCTTAGTGTTGGGTTTTGGCCTAATGTAACAAGTTCAAATCTGATCACAGCCCAATACTTAACCTATATTGCTTCATTCATGAGGATGCTGTGATTCCTGAGGCTGAAGTTGAGGCTCTTTAAACAAAGCCTGTCTTTCAGAATTCTGGTCCCTCTTCCCATCAAGGTGACATTCACTTCATCAGAAAAGGTAAAATAAATTCAGTTAGCTCTACAGAAAGTTGGGGTGGGGTAGGGAAGGGAGAGCTGGGTTGCGCTGTCAGGTTAGGGGAGGCTGATGAGGGTGGCTAAGGCACTGAGAAGGCCTAGAAGACTCAACTGGACAGAGGTTCCCATCTGGGTCTACCACCAGAGCAATGAAAGCTGGCAACTACAATTTCAAGAGCACTTCTTTCCCCTACCCTCCAACCAGCAGATGGAGGGGGAAGGGCTAGCTTCCAACAGCATGCCATATGCTGGGCATCTTCCCTTTGCCTGCTAGTTCTACAGTTTACCATTCTCCATGCCCCAACATGCCCCTACAGGAGATGGGGGTGAGGGTGGGGGCTGTTATTTCAAGTTCCAGATACAGCTCCTGCAACTTATCTACAGGCCTAGAGCAGGTACTGGCAGTCATTAAACCCCAGAGTACACCATCTCTTGCTCATTTCCTAAAAACAGTGGTGCTCAATTCTGGCTGCCTCAGGATCACTTAAAAGGCAGGTGAAAGCAGAGTGTAGGGCCTTACCCCAGGAGTTTCTGATACAGATGTTCTGGGATGGGGCCCAATAATTTTTATTTTTAACAAGTTTCCAGTTTTTTGCTACAACAGTGCCACGTGCTTGTAAATTGTCCTCTTTCTGTTGATAGGACTCTAATACAGATCAGAAATTTTTTTTAGCATGAAAGAAAAGCCTGATACCTTATAGATCACCTACTTAAAATATACAAGTAAGGCAATACTTAGAAATGTTTTTCTATCAAAGTGGCATATTGCTTAGAGCCCAGAATCAGGCATCTAGAGTCAAATGGTTCCATCACATCAGGGTCACCCTGGGGCATGTTACCCTCCAAGCCTCGGTCTCCTTCTATGTTCAAGGGTCATAAGGAGGGAACCCAGCTCACAGGATATGGGGAGAGTTAATTATATGTGCCTGTACCTATAATGATCCCCAGGGATCATCTGCTGGAGTTCCCTATAGCTCGGCTGGCAGTTAACTATGCCACACCAAGCAGAACAAAGTCCAGAAGCTGCCCTGCATACTCCCCCCTTATATTTCCCTTACACCTCTACTCACAGTGTTAAGTTGTTTTAAAAAATGAATGAATGACTTATTTTAAAGAAAAACAGTGCTTCTCCCCCAATTTTTAAAGGGGTGCAAGACAGACACAAATGTAAAATGGTTACCAAATTCTTGATATGGAATGTAGCAAGCACCAGGTAGCAGACACTGGGCCTCTGAAATGAAGGCCGGGCACAGTCTCAAAGACAGGCAACAGCACAAATGCAAGAGGTCCCCTTCACCTCAACACCTTGACAACCTGGCTAGGGTCATTGTAGTTCCCCTGCAATTGGGCTAGATGCAGGAATCAGTGAATGTAGTGCTGCGAAATAAATTCATGCACGGCATGTACTGGTTTTAGACAAGTAATGAAGTACCTTTCTTTGTTCTCAGAAGGCTGAAATAATAGATGGACTGCATCATTTAACATAAGTATGATCAAAAGATAACCACATGTATCTTTCCCAGTTCTCTCTACTAAATTGATCATTCCAAAGGCAAACTTTTTTACATAGACTTTAAAATCATAGCTTTTGGTACCAAAAAAAAACCTCACAGATAATTTTGACCAGTGGTTCTCAAACTCTAGCTTCAAAATCTTCTGGAAGGCTTGTTGCAACATGAAGGCTGGGCCCACTCCCAGTGATTCTGGTTCAGTGAGTCTGGGGAAGGCCCAAGAATTGGACCTGGGACTATAGACCGATGACCACTAACCAATCTATTTGACTTTACTGATAAGGAATCTGAGCTCATTAGGTTTACATTATATATGTTAATGCTAAGCATTTGTTTTCAAAAAGTACAAAACCTCCAGTGAGTAAACTTGAACTTTTCTACTCCTAGTTCTATACTTTAAGAGGTGCTTTAGAATGAAATGTTTCTTTATTCATTCCCTTGTATCATTATTCTATTGCCCTTACCCTCCTCCTCCCACCCACCCCCAACCAAAAGAAATCCCACCCTAAGTGGCAGGGTTGAATTTGGGGATTGTCTAGATATGACAACAGCACTACCTATTTCACTGAACTCCTGAATTCTGAATACTGTACACACAGATAATACTTTATTTTTAGTTGATAAAATAAGTTTACCTACTCTACCTCAGCAAAGTAGCACATGTTCAAAGATTTGCAAAAAGTACATGGTGAAGACATTTATACAACTCAAGTAGAATGTCAATATTCCTTTATTGAGTCTCCTTGAAAGGTCCCTTTTTGACTCTGAACCTTGATAAAATGCTATTTCCTCTGCCTAGCAATCTTTCTCACTTCCTTTCCTTTTGTTTTAAGCTTAATGATTTTCTACGCTAACAAGCCAGGCAAACTAGAAGAAATGGATAAATTCCTAGAAACATATGGCCAACAAGACTGAATCATAAAGAAATAGAAAATCTTAAGAGACCGATTGATTACTAGTAGAAATTGAATCAGTGATCAAAAACCTCCCAGAAAGCAACAGATGGCTTCACTGGTGTATTATACCAAATGTTTAAAAAAGAGTTAACACCAATTCTCTCTTCCAAAAAACTGAGAAGGAGGGGACACTCTCAACATTTTATAAGACCAGCATACTGATACTAAACCAGAAAAGGGCACTGGAGAAGTAAACTATAAGTCAATATCCCTGATGAATATCGATGTAAAAATCCTTAACAAAATATCTGCAAACTTAATTCAACAATAAAATAAAGGGATCATACACCAAGATCAAATGGGATTTACTCCAAGGATGTAAGGATGGTTTGATATCTGCAAATGAAGAACAAAGCTGGAGGCATTATAGGTCCTGATTTTAAACTATACTACAAAGCTATAGTAATAAAAACAGTATGTTATTAGCCTAAAAACAGGCACATGAAACAAGGGAACTGAACAGAGAATCCAGAAATAAGCTCATTTATTTGTGGTCAATTAATATACAACAAAGGAACCAAGAATGTATATTGGGGAAAGGACAGTCTCTTCAATAAACATTGTTGAGAAAACTGGACAGCCACGTGTGAAAGAAAGAGACTGGCCCATTATCTTATACCATATACAGAATTAACTGAAAATGGACTAAAGACTTGAGTGTAATGCCTGAAATGATAAAATTCCTAGAAGAAAATGTAAGCAGAAAGCTTCTTGACATTGGTCTTGCTGATGAATTTTTGGATTTACATCAGAAGCAAAGGCAACAAAAGCAAAAATAAGTTGGACTAAATCAAACTAGAAAGCTTCTGTACAGCAAAGGAAACTGTCAACAAAATGAAAAGGAAGCCTATGGAATAGGAGAAAATATCTGCAAATAATATATCTGATAAGGGATTAACAACCAAAATATATAAAAGAACTCATGCAACTCAACAGCATAAAAAATAAACAATCCGATTAAAAGTCGGATGAAGGATCTGAATAGACATTTTTCCAAAGACAAACAGATGGCCAACAGGTATACGAAAAAGTGCTCAACATCAGTCATCACCAGGAAAATGCAAATCAAAACTGCAATGAGGTGTCACTTACACCTTTAAGAATAGCTATTGTCAGGAAGCCAAGAAATAACAAGTGTTGGTGAGGATGTGGAGAAAAGGGAACCCCTGTGCACTGTTGGCGGGAATATAAATAGTGCATACACACACAAAAAAAATGAAGGTCCCTCAAAAAATTAAAAATAAAAATACTATATGAACCAGCAATTCCACTTCTGAGTGTATATACAATGGAAACAAAGATACTAACTTGAAAAGATGTATGCATCCCTATGTTCATTGTTGCATTATTTATTATAGCCAAGATGTACAAGCAACCTAAGTGTCCATTGGTAGATGGATAACTAAGATGTGATACACACACACACACACACACACACAATGGAGTATTTTCAGCCATAATAAAGAAGGAAATCTTGCCATTTGTGATAATAAGGATGGACCTTAAGCTGAAGGAAATAAGCTGGAAAGACAAATACCACATGATCCCATTTATATGTGGAATCTAAAAAAAAATCCAGTCAACCAAACAAACAAAAACTCAGAATTCATGGATACAGAGAACAGATTGGTGGTTGCCAGAGGTGGAGGCTGGGAGTGAGTGAAATAGGTGACGGTGGTCAAAAGGTACAAATTTCGTTTTAAAGTGATTAAGTCCTGGGATGTACACCACTGTGACTACAATTAATAGTGTACTGTGTATCTGAAGGTTGTTAAGAGAGTAGATCTTAAAGGTTCTCATCACAAGAAGAAAAACTGTATCTAATGTGGGGATACATGCTAACTAGATTTATTGTGGTCGTCATTTCACTCTATATACAAATACTGAATCACTGTATATCTGACACAATACACAATTGTGTATGTCAATTACATCTCAATTTAAAAAAATTAGTTTGTCAGGCAAGGATAGGTCCTCCTGAGATCTCAGTATCCCAGCATAGTTACTCTCTCTTACATAATGTGTCACAATTGTATGTTACATATCTGCCCAATGATTTGTGTAAGTGTCTCCCGCCTAGACTGTAAGTGCCATTAAGAGGGGCTTAGCTATCACTTCTTCCCCAGTTCCTAGCAGTGCCAGATACACAGCAGGTACTTAATATTTAATGAATGTGTTCATGACTGAAGATACTTTATCAGTAAAGCTCTCAGAGAATTAATTAACTTTATTTATTTAGTGTCAATTAGTAGTGTACATGTCTGAAGTAATGCTATTATCAGTTCCAAAGTTTACTTTAGTACTGTTTGATCTCAAAACATTTTTTAAGTGTATGTAATGTTTAACTCCTGAATTTAAATTGCAATAAAAATTTCATGGCAAAAATTATGATTATTGTGGTTATCTGTTGTAGGGATTGAGTTCTGAGCTGATTATGCATTCAAATCATTGTACAGATACATAAAATACAATTGTGACACACTTTGTAAGAACCAGTAGCTGTGCTGGGATACTGAGATCTGTCTTTACTGTATTATGTACCTGACAAAGTACTTGTTGGAAGTCATATCTTAAAATGGTTGCAATAAACTTCATATTAAAACTACCCCTGAAGGAAAATAATTCCTTATATTAGCAAGAGAAGAGGTGCAAAGAAACTCAAAAGACACTGTGGATGGTTCCTGACTTATGATTTTCCGACTTTATGATGGTGTGAAAGCAATTCGCATTCAGTAGAAACTGCTCTTTGAATTTTGATCTTTTCCCAGGCTAGTGATATGTGGTATAATACTCTCTTGTAATACTGGGCAGCAGCCACAGTTCCCCGTAACCCATGCAGTCATGGGGATAAACCACCGATATACTCACAACCATTGTGTACTCATATAACCATTCTGTTTTTTTCTCACTTTTAGTACAGTATTCAATAAATTACATGAGCTACTCAATACTTTATTATAAAATAGGCTTTGCCCAACTGTAGGCTAATGTAAGTGTTCTGAGCCTGTTTAAGGCAGGGTAGGCTAACCTATGATGTAGGTACATTAGGTGTATTAGATGCATTCAACTTTTGATGGTCTAATGGGACATAATCCTATTATAAGTCAAGAAACAGCTGTAGTTAGCTTCCTTTTCTTCAGTATCTTTTTGCTGGGACTATAAGGTCAAGATCTAAAGTAAGATTTCTCTAGCCAGCCCCATCCCCATTTACTGCCAGGTATAGTTTAACAAAGTTAGGCTAAAAGGCAGATGATGGGACTCCACGAACTCTTCATCTGAGTTTCTGGTGGCCCTATTTACAACACCCTGGTCCCCAAATTCCTTTGAAGCCTCAAGAATGCTTCCTAATGTCATCCAGTGCAGAAATTGCTCATCCTCTCGCCCACCAACACTAAGTACTTTAAGGGCCAAGATAGCTTCCTGGGCAGTGGTTCCTGAAATCACTAGGACACTAGAAAAAATCCCAGAACCCTGGACACCCTGGACACCCTGGAGACCAAACAAAGCAGTTGTTACAGTGAGGCTGGGCATTTTTCCAATGACACAGTCTTTTTCTACTAAGGGGATAAACTCAATTTTGGGTGAGTCAGCGTTTTATGAACTAAAAATGTCATAAATGTTTATCCTGAATTAACTCATTTTTATGTTGTAAAATTAGTGTTTCCATTTAAGTGAATTTGACATTACTTAAGTGAATGGGAAACGAAGTATGTCCAGTGAAATCTAATCAATTACAACTTGTAAAAAATATTGTGCAATCTAAACTGCTTTTAAATCAATGAAAAGTTGTAATTTAAGAATATTTAAATTTTATAGCATTAATTAAACAAAGTGGTTTAGAATTATCTAGTAGCACATTTTGTAAAAGTATGGTAATACAATGTTCCCTGGCTATGATGTGATTATGAACTTGAACAAAGGATTTTAAGTGAAAATCAAATGGTAAGAGAAATTGAAGAGCTGGGAATTAGGGGACAACTAAATAACCAGTCTCTACATTAAGAAACTCATAGACCTTCATGGAAAAAGAAAAAGGGACCAAATCAACAAAATTATAAATGAAAAAGGAAACATTACAATGGATAACACAGAAATTCAAAGGCTCAAAGAGGCTACTATGAACAAACACATTATCTGAACTGCATGGATGCTGAGGCTGCTATAAAACTAAATTTGTTCTCCATAACTATTTACGTATTTATTAAATTTCTTTCTCTCCCTCTTTTATTCTTTTTGGAGTTCAAAATTGTCCAATTCTATAATTAGTAACTATTATAAAACTGAGCTTATAAATTATATTCATACTAATAAAATATCACTTTCAATCTATTTTTTTCCTTTGGAGTCCCACTGCTAAGAAAATTTGAAAAATCACTGTGCTAGATGATTTCTAAAGTCTCTTACAACTCTCTTTTAATTCCTAAAGTCTTAATGCAACTCTAAAATTCTAAGAGTACTGGAAACATGAAGTGGCAATCAAGGTTTCTAAGAAGGAGGTAGTAATTACTTCAGGCAAAATATACAGAAAAAGTCTAGAAATTCATAGCATAAGTATTGTTGGAACTTTGTGAAATGTATTTAAACACCAAAAAAACAGTACAAAAATGAAGGTGGGAGGCATATTAAAGCTGAGGTATTTTAAGTGTTTTCCAAAATACCTGTGATATTATTTTGTTTTAACAGTAAACCAAGGGGAAATCATGGTAGAATTGAAAAATCAAAAATTGCTAATTAAAATGCCATTTATTATTCTTGAATAGAATTGGTTTCTAATTATAATTCAGCTAGGTACTTTAAGGAGAAAAGGAAATTTAGAAATTTAAAATTATGAAATATGATTGCTGAGAAGAATAAGGGCATAAAAATTAGCTGATTAGAAAAAAAAAACAGAAATTGCACATACAAAAATATGAGGTAGCCTTCAAAGCAGACTTTTTAGGCTGAGTTACCTTAATCCAGATAGAATATCATTGTTTCAGACTCTTGTTGAAACCTTTTTGGAAACTGCTCACAGAGTCTGGCATATATTCTTTTGAATATACAGTTAGATACTATATTTTCTACATGAATTTGGTTTAAAGAAAGAGAGAGAAGTGATCAAAAACTTTTCTTGTATGGTTTGCACCCTGGCTCTTAATCAAACAAAATTTTTATTTTTTCTAATCTAAGCAAATGTTTAGTAAGAATGTTTTTTAATAATTGGTATTTTCTGAGAAGACAAACAGAACAAGGGAAAGAAATCTTTAGGATTCATTAGGTCTGAATGTTATTTAATAATTAATCCATGTTTCAGTGCTTTATCATACAATAGGGTTCTTACTTTAAATGCACCTTTCACTCCCCTTCCCCTACTAGTTTAGGCTTTTTCTTTAAAGGGTATTTTGCTTACAATTTCATCAGTAGAATTGCTGGAATTTGCCCAATAGGCAAACTCTTTAAAGCAAAGTTAGGCAGATGTTCATATAGACAGTAATTGTGTAGTCCTTCCATTAAAAATATTTCTGACTTTTCCTCAACCACACTAATCCTTGACAAATCAACCTTTCTTGGGAGTTCCTTCTCTATGGAGTTTCCTTCCCAGTCACCCTTTCTTGATCCTCTTCTTCAATCAGTCCTTATATGCTGCAACCTTTGGGTCAATACATAAAGAAGGTATAACAATTATAAATATTTATATGCCCACCACTGCAACACCTAAATATATAAAGCAAAAACTAACAGAGGTAAAAGGTGAAATAACAGTAATATAGTAATAGTTGTGGACTTCAACACTCTCAACAATGGATATAGGTCAACCAGGCAGAGAATCAATAAGGAACCAGCGGATCTGAAAAACACTATAGACCAAATGAACCTAATATGTACAGAACATTCTATCAAACAACAGCAGAATACACATTCTTCTGAAGTGTACGAGGTTAGACCATATTTTAGACCACAAAACAAGTCTTAGAAAATTCAAGAAGACTGAAATCATACCAAGTATCTTCTATGGACACAATGGTATGAAACCAGAAATCAACAAGAAGAAAACTGGAAAATTCACAAACATATGGAAATTAAACAACACTCTACTGAATAACCAATGGATCAAAGAAGAAATTAAAGGGGAATTACAAATGTGTCCTGAGACAAATGAAAATGCAATCACAACATACCAGAGTTTGTAGGATACAGCAAGAACAGTTCCAAGGAAGGTCATAGCAATAGACATCTACATTAAGTAAGAAAGATCCCAAGTAAACAACCTAACTCCATGTCTCAGGGAACCAGACAAAGAAAAAATTGAGACTAAAGTTAGCAGAAGAAAGAAAATAATAAAGACTAGAGAATAGAAAAACAATAGAAAAGAATGAACAAAGAATTTGTTCTTTGAAAAGATAAGCAAAATTGGTAAACTCTTAGCTAGAGTAACCAAGGAAAAAGAAAAAGGGACCAAATCAACAAAATTATAAATGAAAAAGGAAACATTACAATGGATAACACAGAAATTCAAAGGATCAAAGAGGCTACTATGAACAATTATATGCCAACAAACTGGACAACTTAAAAGAAGTGGAAAAACTCTTATATACATACAATTTACTGAGACTGAATTGTTAAGAATTAAAAAGTCTGAATAGCCTAGTTACTAGAAAGGATATTGAATCAGTAATTTAAAATCTCCCAATGAAGAAAATCTCAGGACCAGAGGGCTTTACTGGTGAATTTTACCAAACATTTGAAGAGGAATTAACACCAATACTTCTCAAACTTTTCCAAAAAATTTTCAAAAAATTTATGAAGCCAGCATTATCCTACCATCAAAACCACAAAAAGACATTACTAGAAAAGAAAACTACAGGCCAATATCCCTGATGAATATAGATGCAAAATCCTCAGTAAAATTCTAGCAAACTGAATTGAGCAGCACATAAAAAGGATCATTCACCATGATCAAGTGGGATTCATCTCTGGGATGCAAGGATGGTTCAACATAAACAAATAAATCAATGTGATATATCACATTAATAGAATGAGATAAAAGAATCATATGGTCATCTCAACAGATGCAAAAATAGCATTTGAAAAAATTCAACATCCACTTATGATAAAACACTCTTTAACAAAATCAGGCAGGGAAGAAAAATATCTCAACATAATAAAGCCATATATGACAAGCCCACATAACACCATATTCAATGGTGATGAGCTGAAAGCTTTCATCTAAGATCAGAAAGAAGACAAGGGTGCCCACTCTTACCATTGCTGTTTAACATAGTACTAGAAGTCCTACTTAAAGCAATCAGGCAAGAAAGAAGTAAAATTGTTTCTGTTTGCAGATGACATGATTTTATGTAAAGAAAATCCTAAAGACACAACCAAAAAACTGTTAGATCTAATCAATGAATTCAGTAAAGTTGCAGGATGCAAAATTAACATATAAAAATCAATAGCATTTCTATAGACTAAACAATTTTCTGAAAAAGAAATAAAGAAGTCAACCCCATTTACAATAGCATGAGAAATAATAAAATACCTAAGAATAAATTTAACTAAGGAGGTGAAAGATCTCTACTCTGAAAACTGTAAGACACTGATGAAAGAAATCAAAGAAGACAAATAAATGGAAAGTATCCTGTGTTCAAGGATTGGAAGAATTAACATTGTTAAAATTTCAAAGCTACTAAAAGCCATGCACAGATTCAATGCAATTCCTATCAGGATTCCAATGGCATTTTTTACATAAGTAGTATAAATACTCCTTAAAATTTATATGGAACCACAAAGACCCTAAATAGCCAAAGAAATCCTGAGAAAGATGAACAAAGCAAGGAGACATCGCATTTCCTGATTTCAAGCTATACTATAAGGCTACAGTCATCAAAAAAGTATGGTACTGGCATAAAAACATATAGACCAATGGAAGATAATAGCCTGGAAATAAACCCAAGCGTACACAGTGAACTAATGTTTGAAAAAGGATGCCAAGAATACTCAAAGGGAAAAAGTCTTTCCAATAAGTGGTGCTGCAGTAATTGGATATTTACACGTAAAATGAATGAAACTGGACTCACATCTTACACCATTCACAAAATTAACTCAAAATTGATTGAAGACTTGAATGTAAGGCCTGAAGCCATTAAACTCCTAGAGGAAACGTAGAATAAAGCCCTTTGACATGGGTCTTGGTAATGGTTTTTTTTAGATACCTAATGCACAGCAACAAATGAAAAATAAACAAGTGGGCCTACATCAAATTAAAACACTTCTGCACAACAAAAGAAACCATCAACAAAGTGAAAAGAAAACCTACAGAATAGGAAAAAATATTTGCAAACCATGTATCTGATAAAGGGTTGTATCCAAATGAATGAAAAATTCATGCAACTCAATAGCAAAAAACCCCAAACTAAACAAAAACAAAACTCCAAATAACCCGATTAAAAAATGGACAAGGGAGCTTCACAGATAGTTCTCTAAAGATACACAAAAGGCCAAAAGATCGATGAGAAGATATTCAACATCACTAGTCATTAGGGAAATGCAAATTAAAGCCACAGTGAGATACCACCTTACCTGTTATCATGGCCATCATCAAAACTACAAGAGATAACAAAAGCTGGCATGGATGTAGAGAAAAGGGAACCGTAAGGCACTGTTGGTGGGATTGTAAATTGGTACAGACACTTTGAATCCAGCAATTCAACTTCTGGGAATATATCCAAAGGAAATGAAAACACTAACTCAAAAAGATATCCACACCCCCACATTCTTAGCAGCATTATTGACAACAGCCACAACACGGAAGCAACCTAAGTGTCCACGGATGGATGAATGGATAAAGAAGCTGTGTTGTATATACAATGGAATATTATTCAGCTATAAAAAACAAGAAAATCATACCATTTATGACCATACGAACCTTGAAGGCATTATGTTAAGCAAAGTATGTCAGAGAAAGATAAATTCTGTATCATCTCATTTATATGTGGAACCTTAAAAAACAAACAAAAAAACTCACAAAAAAAGAGATCAGACTTTTGGTTACCACAGGTGGAGGGGGTGGGCAGGGGAGTGGGGGAATTTGGGGAAGGTGGTCAAAAGGTACAAACTTCCAGTTTTAGAACAAATGAGTACTAAGGATGTAATGTACAACATGATAACTATAGCTTAACACTGCTGTATGATATATAGGAAAGTTGAGAGTAACTCCTAAGGGTTCCATAACAAGAAAAAGTTTTTTCCTTTCTTTTTATGGCATCTGTAGCAGATGGATGTTAACTAAACTTATTGTGGTAATCATTTCATAATTATTGTAAATGAAACCATCACCCCATACGCCTTAAACTTACATAATAATGTATGTCAATTATTTCTCAATGAAACTGGGGGAAAAAAACTGTTGGGACCTTAAAGTGTTCAGTCCTCTATATCCTCTCTCTCTTCTTAGACCAATTTCATAGACTTTCAATGTCTTCAGTTATTATCTCCACATTCATAAGTTCAGAATCCAGTTAGGGTCTAGCTCTCTTCTGGGTTCCCTCCCAGAATCTAATGCCATCAGAGAGATCCACTTGGAGATCCCACAGCATCTTCGGCACAAATTCCACTCATTCGACTGCCCCTCAAGCTTTTCTCCTACACTCCTCATCTCAGTATATGGCATTTGTATCTTCCGGTCACCCAAGCTCGCAACCTGAACATCCGGGACCCTTCCTCACAGCGCCTACTGCAGCACACCACTTCTACCCTGGCAACTGCAAAAGACTCCTTGCTAAGGGGGTTGTTTCTTGGCTCACCCTACAACAACTGTCTTCTGAAAAACCTCTGTACTTTACTTAGGACTAAATCCAAACTTCTAAAACAGATTAGTAGGCCCTTTACTACCTGACTTGTGGGCTCTTCTCACATCTGTGCCCCACAAACCAAGCTCCAGCCTTTCTCTGAGGTCCTCAGAAACTCTGTGTGCTTTCAGGATTCCCAAGCTTTGCTTAGCCCATTTTTTTCTGACTAAATCACACTCAAACCTTCTCCCTCCCACTGTCAACCTTCTGTTTGGAAACTTCCAGTCCTGAGGAAATCTTCCACTTAACCAACTCAGGTTTAGGGGGACCTGCCAAGTGCTCTCTCAGCTTATACCAAGGGCTTATCTCCCTGCGTTGTCTGTAACTATCCTCTAGTTCGGTTCTTGCCCCTCTCCCCTTGGGCTGCCGGGGGTAAGGGAGAGAGAAGGAAGCTAGCAATCATAAGCCAATAGGTGGTTCATATGGAAGGCATCAAAACACATATTCTTGAACGAATGAACAATAACGAATAAGAAAATATCAGGGGGCAAAATTTAAAGTCTTGTGGTGACCCCCATCTGTTATTACAACAGCCTTCCATGTTTGCAGTAACTGCAAGATCTGCAGCCTGTCCCACACCCCCGACCTCATTACCAGTCATTCTCTCCTCTTATACTTCTTGACTGTGCTACCCTTCTTTCTTGACCTTTCTGTAAGCGCCAAGAATATCCCTGCATCAGGGTCTCTGCGCTTTTCATTCTGCCTGTAAAATTCTTCTCGCCAGATTTTGGCATGGCTGGCTACTCCTCATTCAGATCGCTGCTCAAATGACACTTCCTCAGAGACCTTTGCTGACTACCTATCAAATATAGTCATCACGTTTTATCAAACTCGATCCCATTATTCTGCTTGATTTTCTTTACGTGACCTATCCTTACCTGATAATTCTGTGTTTGCCTCTCTCCTTGTTACAGTGAAGCTTCCACAAGGGCAAGGAATGGCATCTATCTTGCTCACTGTTGTCTCCCTAACGCTGAGAGGTGTCGGGGCCAATAACCACTTGCTAAATGAATAAATGCACTTAATAAACATGTTCAGCTCGCATACTTTCCATTCTCCTGTCTCCTTTCATGTACAAGAATCCGTGGGGGTCGCTATCCTTGCAGGAAAGGCCTTGAAGCGTCACCGCCGTCCCAAAGACAGTCCTTTCTTCCACGCCAGGGGCGGCATGCCCAGTCTGGAAGCTAAGGGGGCCTCAGCGATCGAAAAACGAGCCAAAGACTTGGTAATCGCGTCTGAAAAGCGCTGAAGAGGGGCGGTGGGACAAGGCTCTCCTCTCCTTGCTTCTTGCGGACTGCCGCCTCCCCGGCCTTAAACCCCTGGACCAACCTCTCAAATTGGCAACACACACGCCTCCTCCACCTCCGAGCTCAGCGGGCGGGCGCTCCTACTTCCCTGCCAGGGACCGGGCGAATCGAACCCTGCCTTCAAACCGCCATTCCAGGGCACAGCTGCCCCCTCCCGGCAACCGTAGTTCACGAAAAGTACAAGTTGGGCCCTCCTCCCGCATGCGCAGAGGCCACATTCGGAGTACACTGTCTCTTAGCAACCGCTTCGAGTCTTCCCTACCCCCGCCAGGGGCGGGGCATCGGAAGCCGCACGGGGGAAGCCAAGGGGAAGTGAGTGAGGCCAATCCCAGACGAGTCCCAGGCTCGATCGGCACGCCTCCTCTAAGTGTCGCGAATGGGCAGGCAGCTTTACGGCAGCAAGTAGTGGGGGCTGCCGGGGGTAAGGAGGAGAGAAGGAAGCAAGCAACCAACCAAGTCGCCCCCACCCCACCACCCCCACCCACCCCGGACCTGGTTTACGGCTCCGGGCTCAGGCTCCAGTGCGGCTGCTGATTGGCTGCTGAAGGCTTGGTCCCATCCCAGTGACCCCAAAGTGCTGGAGGGAGGGGGCGGGGGTGGCCCGGTGCAAAGTGCATCCCGAAAGCCCCCTGCCCGGAGCCCCTGCTGCTGGCACTTCGGATTTGTATGAACCGGGGTCTCGCTGCCCTGAGACCTCCCGTGTTCCCCAGCAACCGGGAGCCTTCGGCCCGGAGCGCGGCAGCCCCTTGCTCCGAGCCCTCAGACCGGGACTGCACCCCCACCCGAGCCGGGACTTCCTCCCTGCACCCCTGCCCTGAGGCTGCCCAGCGGCTAGGACCGCCGTCCCGCGTCTGCTCGGCTGTCTGGGTGCTCGCCGGGCTGGGGCCGTGAGGCACGGAGGAGGATCAGGAACACCCGTGTCCGGCCCTGCTGGGGTGTTTGTTCAATGGAGAAGTTGGTGAGTGTGGAGAAGGCTGAAAGGAGGAAGAGAAGCAGCAGCTGAGGAGACAGGTAAAGTCAGGGACCTCCCCTGGGGGGAATGGGGCAGGCTGGGAGGGAGGAGAATCACTGCTTCTTCCTGCCTGCCCTTACCGCACGCTTCCTTCGCTCCCCCTTCCTCAGAGCCCCCTCCTCCTCGTCCCCGGGGCACTGCACCACTCAGTGGTTTCTGATTTCCAGGTTTGCGCTGGCTAGAGGAGAGGAGAGAGCAGGAAGGGGCTGCCCAGCCCCCGGAGGAGCAGCGGAGAGCCTCTGACCAGCATCCTCTATCAAGGTAGTAAGCCAGCCCTCCCCTCCCCCGTTGTTTATTCCTGGCCCCTCCCTCATTAAGCAGTGCTTTATTTTCAGGGTGCTTACCTGGGAATGCAACCCTTTCCTGGCTCCGAGTTTCTTAGCAAAAACAAAACAGTGCCTGATCCTTAACATTTTTGTAACTTCCCTACCCCAGACACGTAGTTTCCCCCTTTCTGTCTGTCCGGTGTGTTTCCATGTTATGCATTTTTGGTATACTGTACCATTTACCATTTATCCTGCTCTGAGACTTTGAGACCTTTTTGTAGCAACCCCACCTCCCCCAATCTCATAGGAATTCCTCAATTGCTTGTTAATTCTGAATGGCTCTGCTTTTTAATTAAACCACAATTTCCCGTTTTCCTCTTATTCCTTCCTATCTATCACCTTTCCTCTACCTCCATCAGAAAATCTTTTGGCTTACCTCATTGGTAAGGGTTTGTTAGAAGGTACAGTAGTGGTTTGAAATTTTTAAGTTCCAAAAATGTGAATTTTTTCCTAGCAAAAAATGAATCTGTGTACCTTAAATGTATGAAAGCAGTATTCCCCCCTGAAGCACTTATGTATAATTAACACTAAAGGCTTTTGTGTGTTTCTGTGTGACAGATGTGGATGGGCTCTGACAGTGTTATCAAAAGATGGAGAATACTTGTTGCCCTCAGTTTTTCTAGAAGAACTTATAAAACTTTACACAATATCATGTTGATCATTTGACACTCAATAATTTAAAAGCAAAGCAATGTTTTGGTGTGTTCAGAATGTAGGACTTATTTTTGCGCTCTTTTTAAGTAAGATCTCATTTAAAAATGCTTACAGGGAATTTGTTAGGTTGAAATTTAAGCATCTTAATTCATATGACCACATTTCTGCTGCTGTATTTGGTTACTGCCTGTGAAAATGCACTAAAGGTAAGTTTAGGGCTTTCATGTAATTCCCAAAGAGGGGATATGATCAGGAAATTATGTAAGAGTTAATTCAGACACTAGCCAAGTGAATGACTTTTCTACTGTCCAATAACAGGAGTATAAAGTGACTTGTTAATCTCAGAGTTATTTTAATATCTCAGATTGTTAAGGGAATTTTAGGTACAAGGAAGTACTTAAATAGCAGAAGTTGTTAGGAAATCCTTGATTTACTCTGTTCCACCGGACTTTCTACCTTCCACAAAAAGAAATTAATGCCTTCCTTGATTTTTCTAGCTGTCAGGGCATAGCTAAAGGTAAGGGGTTCTGAGGGTTTGCATATCCTTGAAACCTGGAACTGGACTCCAAGGGAGCGTATATGTTACTGAATGGGAGGTAGAATCAGTAGCTGCCAACAGCTGCTCCATGGTGAACATTGAGGGCAGCCTTTGTATGTGTATACAGGGTCCACTTCATTTCCGTAAAAGCTAGGCAGAAGTCTACAAAGTTAAAGGCAATTTTCATTATGTAATTATGTGACTCACCAGAGAAAGGACTAATGATTACTGTAGGACTTTAAAAAAATGCTAAAATATTTAAAGTATGTTTTTAAGGTAAAAATGAATTATGGATTTTCTTTTCAGGCCTTCTCAGTTATATAATGTTTCTGCTTTGGATTTTAACTCTAGTGTGTTTTCATTGGTGAGAGGTATTATCACCTGAGATGGTAAGGGAGCCAGTCTGTGGGGAGCCAAGCTTATAAGTAAAGAGAGGACACTGCTTTCCCCTGGTTTCCAGCCAGTTCATTCTCATTGCTTCGATAGTACTTCATTGATCCTCTCAGCTTTTAATGGTTTTTTTAAGATTTGGGAATATATATAAATTGTCAGCATCTGTTCCTAATAATAAGTGCTAGAAATTGTTTGGTCTGTGTTATACCAAACATCTAAAATATTAAATTTGGGTACTCACCAACATGGCCAGTTAGGTAGTTGATATTTTTCAATGTGGTAGTTAACTTTGTTTTCCTTCTATTGCTAGTCACATTGGTTTTGGGGAAAAAAAAAAAGTACCTGATTTATTTGATAACAAATACAGGTTTCTAATCACATAAGGAGAATAACTGATTTTAATTGATGATACTAAGTGATGCATCTTGAGTATGTTATGGCCGATCACTTTGTAACTAAAGTGATGGCCTTTACAATTACTTAGTATGACATATACAGTGTCTCTTTATTTTGTCCACATTTAACTTGGGTAACACAGAAGTTTGTAGTATCATTAAAATGTCTAAAGCCAAATAAAGTTTATGTAAGCATCTTTAATACCTGACTTGCAAGCTGTCATTTCATTCTCAACTGAAGGCGCTCCTTAAGCAGAATGGTTATCACCTTTCTTAAAACTTTCTTGCCACTAACATGAGGCCGCTAAGTTGGTCATGCCAGACATGGATCAGTAAGATATTATTGACAAGACCTCATCATGTATATTATTTGTGATTTAAGCTGTAAATTGGGTCTGGATAAGTGAATTATGAGATCTCCTCTACTCCCTCATCCACATTTCATGAAAATTGTTGGTTTCTCTGCTGAACCTTACTAAAGTCAGAGATAAGTTGTGCATGATAATAAATCCTTGTCTTATATGGAGGCCCAGTAATTTAGAGGAAATAGGAATACCCTTATTATTTGGAAACAAAAACACCATGCTGACTGTGTTGGGTAATGCTAACATAACATATCTACTTTATTTTGGGTTCCAGGCCCTCAGTCATATAAGTAGAGCTGGGAAGCATGCGTCTCAGCCACGTTGCACTTTGGGCCTTGTAATGTTTCTACATCCATCTTCCCTCTTAGGATTTGTGAGCCATTGGTGGATGTTTTTTTTTTTTTATTCTCAGAGCTGATATCCCTGGAGTTAGTTGCTGATTTTATTCTCTTACCAGTTCTGTAACTCTGTTTACTCTGCAAAAAAAATGCTTCTTTCTTTTTTTGAGTAGCAAGCTGTTATCTTGTTTCTAGTTTGTGTGAAATCTGAAAGCACAGTCCTAATTTGTATCAGTTAAGCAAAAAAATGTGTGGAGTTTTAGTGAAAATAATATGCAAAAAGCCATAAATGACTAATCATTTATGGCAAAGGAAATGGGGAAATGTGGGCAAATTTGGTGAAAATTATATAATTTTAGACTTAACATATTAATTAAGACCTTAATTAATTAGTTCTTAAGTATATTGTGTTTTTTAGCTTATTCTTTGCTCCATTCTGTGAATATAGACTTCTTTTAATTATGTGAAGCAACAAGTTTTTGTTTTAATTTAATGAAGCTCATGCGGCATGTATATGTATATTAGATGGTAACATTTTAATTCCTAAATTTATGATTTCTAATATGGTCAGCAATGCAAAAGCCTGGAGACCTAGATTGTTTTCTTTTCACCTCTGGTACAGTAAAAAAGATAATTTGTAAAATGTAAACACACTATTAATATTGGGCAATAAAATCTCATTTAAAAATGATATGCATTGGGGAAGTGGCTCATTTTGGTATTTAATTCTGATATTCTGAAATTTGATATATCATTTTGAAGTCTTCCTTGTTTGTAGGTTCTTTTTCTTTTTTGTGACTGTAACCTGGAGTGGAATTTCCAGAGATTGGACTCTCAGAGTTTTAGTCATTCTAATTCATTATAAATTTAAAACACTTTACATTGTACATATATTTATTTTAAAAATTGCCTCGTTTGCCGCATTCTTTTATTTTACCGGTGACTCCATGAGTTACCAGATTTTCAAACTTCCACTGCTTGAGGGGAAATAGGCTTTTATCCATTCTCATCTCTGAGCTTCTGTGGTTTTTAATAGATACCTTTACCACTTAAAAAAAATAAATATTTTATTTACTTTTTAAGTTTAATGGTCTTTTTTTTTCTTTTTACACGATAGCTATCCTCTGTGAAGTGCAAACTCTTATAAAATAACATCAAGATAAAATTAATTTTCTGATGCTTTGAACTGTTAGGATATTTTGGTAATAAGTCATCGTCCTTCATAATTTAAGGGATGCAGCTGAGAGGGATCATGTGTGCCTGGTATGTGTGTCAGTATGCTTTTCCTGTAAAGATTGATGCACGTAAAGAGTGCTTTTTTGGTTTAAACCTGTGGTTATTTATAGTACTTGGTACTGTCAGAGAAGGGGGAAAAAGATCTTCATGTTGCTAGGATTATTTGATTGAAGTATGCAGAACTCTATTAAAGTTCTACCCAGAGTTAATACAAGTGGCCAAGGCCTGGCAGTGTGGGGAGTCCATGTTAGGCACTCAGTAGACTTTTATTTGTGTGATTGAAGTAGCCCATGGAGGTTATCACAGGTTACTATTCTTTCTTTCTTGTCATCTTGTGTTTTAACACAAATAAATTACTAATATATTGATATTACTAATAAATTAATATCACTTACTGAATATTTAATAGTCTTAATATTGCTAATAAATGAATACCATTTCATAATCTCAACTCCCACATTGCATGTCCTCCTGCAACCGCCCGCACCCTGCCCTCCGTGGAAGTGGTGATGGGTAGAAGGAAGGCCATCACAGCAAGGACAAGGATTCTTAAGGGCTTGGAACAATAAAGGGCCATCTCTACCTCTCTTAGGAGGCAGGGGACACCGAGGGCACACTTAGAAGTAAGGCCTCCGAGGGTGTTCATTCTTGAACTGCTAGAGCTCATGTGGGAAGTAGTTATATGTTCCCTTGTTGAAATGCTGGAGGCATTGGGGGTATTTTTGTAGAATGCCTCTCACCAATACAGACATTAGGTTTGTACTTTTTAAATGCATTTTTCTATTTTAGTACAGATTTACAGAAAACTTGTGAAGACAATACAGAATTCCCATATACTCCACTTCCAGTTGCACCAGTTACCATCTTACGTTAATAGATATATTTGTCATAGTTAATAAACCAGTAATGAACACATTATTAAATAAAATCCATACTGTATTCACATTTCCTTAGCCATTACCTAATATCCTTTTTCTGTTCCAGGATCCCACCCAGGACACCACATTACGTTCAGTCATCCTGTCTTAGGCTCCTCTTGGCTGGGAGAGTTTCTCAGACTTCCTTGTTTCCTTGTTTTTGATGACTGTGACATTTGGGTATTTTTGTAGAATGGCTCTCAACTGGAATTTGCTATTTTCCTCATGATTAGACTATGGTTATGGGTTTTCAGAAGAAAGGTCACAGAGGTAAAATGCTGTTCTCAGAGCACACGAACATGCTTAGCACCATTGATACTAACTATGACCACCTAGCTAAAGCAGTATTTTTTAGGTTTCTTACTCGAAAGTTGCTCTCTCCCCGCTTTCCATACTGTCCTTTCTGGAAGGAAGTCACTGTGCTTGACCCGCTCTTATGGAGAGGGGACTTATGTTCCATCCTCTTGAAGTGGCAGAATTTACACAAATTATTTAGAATGCTGCACAGATTTTCCTTCTCTACCCTTTGTTCTTTCAGTCAGTTACTTATAGCAATATAGGCTTATTGATACTCTCTACTTTGGATCAGAATCCAGTAATATTTTAATTGTTCAGATTATTCCATCTTGGCTACTGAGAGCTCTTTCAGTTGGCTTTGTGTTCCTTTGACGTACCCCCATCGTTGCATTTTTCTTTGAAAACTGCTTTTTTTGGCATTGTAAGATGCTCCCAGCTCATCTTGTCTACTTTCTGTTCCAGTCTTAGAATCAGCCATTTGTGTAAGGATAGTTCTGGATTTTTTACAGTTTGTCTTGTCAGAGTTGTTCTGATTGAGTTTAATTCATTTATTTAGAAATAATAGGCAGAGTTTTAAATCAAGTATTATTTACAAGTGCAAGTTGGCAGAATCTTTGGCCTGCCTTGAAGAAGTTTGTTAAGGAAAAGAAAGGTGGGAAAGGAGGAAAGGGTCAGTGTGGACTCCGCTCATTTGGACTGATTGACAACTGGTGTGCAGCCAGCAGCACCTGCGACCGAGGCTTTTCCCCTATAGCACGTGATGTCAGGCAACCTGACCTTTCCTTGCGTAGTTGTGGAGGGCTTAGCACACCCCCACTTGGACGGGGTGGCACTTCTCCCAGTGAGTAATTCCTAGAGTGATTCCAGTGTAATGTGTGGAAATCACTTTAAATGTGTGCTTTGCCTTAGTGGAATTCACAGACCTAGGATTTAAGGAGAAAGATCCCTTTTCTTTTAGTTGTAAAGAAATTTTTTTCAGAACTCCTATGGGGAAGCTAGCAAGACTTGTTAATATTTCATCTAGTTTTGTGTGTGCATGAAGGAATTACAGTTTCAAAATGTTTAACACGATGCCATTTGGGCATATGAGGAGCCAGCATTTGAAGACATAATCTCCTTTTAATTTTGGAGATTCTGGCCCTGGCCACCTACTATATATAATGTACATATTCTCATTTTAGTCCTCTTGAAAGAGCAAATGACTAATGATGTCAGTTAAAAAGTATGAAAATATACTCTGATAGGACAAAAAGAAGGATTTGTGTTTGCATCCCAATTCCAAATGTGTGATTTATTATTTTCTTTATTATTGTTTTAAAACTGCCTTATAAAAAAAATTCCTGAATATAGTTCATATTTTATACCACCTTGGGGATTAATGTAGGTATCTGAGATCATTTTCGCTAAGAATTGATTTGAGTTCTTTCTCTACTCTGTAAGTTTGTGTAAATATAAGCTTATCAAAAGGTAGACTATGCAGGCAGGTACAATTCTTTATTATTTTTAGGAATTTTTCCATGATTGTTACTTGTTTTTAGGGTAAGAAACTCATTCATGCCGCAGTCTGGACACATTCTGAGCGCCTTCCCCATGATGCTGTATGTGCACAATGGTTATTAGGCAATCTGCGTATCAAGAGAAAGAACATTTTTCCGTGAGGTAAGTGACTGAGGGTCAGCCATTGGTCATCTGTGCTGTTCTGGGGGAAGACCCACTTAGCTTTTTTACTTGTCTCCTTCAGGTCAGCTGATGTATCCTAAATACAGCACTTGCTAAAAGAAAATCTAGGTCTGTTTTGATATTGTTTGAATCTTCCTGCATAGTATACCTCATTTAAATAGCAAGATTATCATCTTACTTAAAAACAAATTTGTTAAAGATGATTGTTTTGAGAATACAGTAGTCGTTTCCATTAATTCTTTCTAATGGCTTTCAACATCTTCCTTTACAATGCTAAAAATAAGCAAAAACCTATTCCAAAAGGATTTTTGGGTTTAAATTTTATAAGAGAAGAGTCTTAATTTTAGTGTTGGTTGAAGGAGTAATTAAGTGAAGAGATGGGGGGGGAATCATGTTTATTAAGCAAACAAATTATCAGGAAATTTCTCATTTCCCTATTTTCTCTGAGGAAATAGCTCTTTGTTAGCAGTAGCCTGATATTCTTAAATTACATTACTTAATAGTGGTAACTTCTGCCTTTGTAGTGACCATCTTCTATGTATAAAATAACAAGATATTTGATCATACTCTTAAACTGCAATGATTTGACCTAAGTTTGGCTTGAGTTTAACATTGAACAATCTGTAATGAGTAGTTTTTGGTAATAAGATTATCCCAAGATGTCTAACCTACATAGGAGACCAAAATGTCTGTAAAGGACTTTATCACAAAATTTTTTTATTTTTAGAAATGGAAGCTTGCTAATTAGGAGATGAGTCTAATCTTTTCTTTAAAATTAGCCCAGATGGAACAGCTTCCAGAAGCATGTTTAACTATGTATGTATTTAAAAGCTTAAAAATACATTTAAAAAGTTTTTGTACAGGTACCTATAAGATGCAGCTTTTCACCAATTCAGTTTGGACTTTTCCTGTTTCTGTGAAGGAGATCTCATTTTATATTGACTTTGAGTACACATCTTTGTGACCTATTAGAGTGTGTGAGAATCCAATATAGTATCTACCTTTACTTTAAATAGTTTCCATGTAGTTAATCAACAGGTTGTTTAGATTCTTATATTCTCATAGTTGTAAAATATTTTGTATGACCTTATTACTTGGAATATTTATAGAGTAAACTTCTGGAAAACTGCAATTAGAGAAGTGTTAAAAGATAGGTGGCAGAAAAAGGATTGTAAATCATGCATCCAGTAACATCAATCAAGGAGAATAGAAAGAGAAATAGAAACAAACAAAAGGAAAGTAAATAAAATCTACACATTTTACTCTAATACACTTAATCTTGCCCATTTCTGTCCCCCAACCTTTCACCCTTCGGGGCTAAAAATAAAGTATTGTTGAACTACTTAGGGAACCCACCTAAAGGTTTTCCTTTTTTTTTTTTTTTTAATTTCTTCTCATAATTAAAGGTCTATGCATTGTCCATTTGGTACCCCACATTTACTCATTGGTCTGTGATAGAATCTCTGAACAGTTTATAACTTAAACGCATGCCTCAGGGAAATCGAATTCCCAAAATAAGTACCCACTTGACCAAACCTTTGTTGTCTCCCATCATCTAGCTGCTCAGTATCACCTTCATTTTACCTGAAATAATGCTATTACATTCATAAGATGTTTTCTTTGAGTTTTCAAAAGGCTGCAGAAGAAATTTCAGCCATTTAGGGCTTTCTGCTTGGCTTTCTTTTTGAAATGTTTTATAATCATAGGGAAATTACTGAAAGTTTTGGTCATAACAGAAATACGATAATTGTAGTATTATGAACTGTCATTATGCAGATTTACATGATTTAACATCGGGAAATTTCTACGATATTTAATGGACATGCTGTCAGGACCCAAATATTCTAAATTTTATGTATTCTCCCTGTCCTTAAAGGCTGATTCCTGTGACCTAATGAACCCTTTGTAAAAAGGGGACTCAGTGAGGATGTTACACCACCATTGTCGGAGGAACCCTGAACTCCAGGAAGAACTGCAGATTCAGGCTGCAGTGGCTGCCGGAGATGTTCACACAGTACGAAAGATGTTAGAGCAAGGCTATTCTCCGAATGGCCGAGATGCTAATGGCTGGACTTTACTTCATTTCTCTGCAGCCAGAGGAAAAGAACGATGTGTTCGAGTCTTTCTAGAACATGGAGGTGAGTTTACTAGAAGTCAACTTTTTTTCCCCAAGGAAAAACTTTAAATTAGCTGGAAGTATGTATGTGCATGTATTTATCCATTTTAATGCCTCTCGTTTGTTAACTTCTTATTCAGTCTCCTTTGTGAAAACTTGCTGTGATCATGCTGAGTTTTGTTTAAAGCAGATTTGTTTAAAAGATCAGTTTGGCGAATGTGCTTTTCCACCCTGTTACTGTAGTTCATGTACAGCCAGGTTTTTCTAGGTTATTTCAGCTAAAAGCAGCCCTTCCTCGGGTTGTCTGGTTGCCTTTGTTGCAGGAGCAGAAGTGGCTGCAGTACCCTCACGTAGAGAATTGTGCAAGCTTCCCCTGTTGATTGCTCAAGCACAGACCTAGCACAGGTCCCTTTAAATATCATGGCCTTAATGACCCCCTATTTTTATAAAGGTTTTAAAACCTTTTTAAAAAAGGTTTTGGGTGCTTGCTTTTATTACTGTTTTAGAGCACTTGCCTTTTCCAGAATTATACATAGTTTATAGGTATCCTACAAGAAGATTGGTTCTGTGAGGTCTAATTTTGTATAAATATATGCAATTGGGAGCTACATTTGACATTTTATGTTTTTGCCTGGAAGAACTCCATTCCCATAATCAATAATAATTAATAGTTGTCTGAAACTAATTTATTTTTTTCTCCAGTTGAATTTCCACGTACTTTATTTTTCTAAAGATAGACTATACTTTATCATTTGTTACCCATGTTATCTTTGTAAATTATGGTGTAAAGCAGTGGAGTTGGGACTCACATACCACGTGTACCATGTAGGGCCTGAATTGCACATTACCGGTCATTCAGTTTCATTTCTGAGGTGTACTTTGTTGCAGACCAGTCAAACTTACTTGCAAACTTAGAGAAGTCCCGCAGTGGTTGTCAGGGTCGTGTGAATTATGTGGAGATGGGAATACAAAGGTTATGAGCATGGGCTAATTGCAAGACAACACTAAACCTGGAACTAAGAGTTATCATGTAGTTCCTAGGAACCCTTGGCATGGGAGTATATCCCTGAAATAGCTAAGTGTTGGCAGAACCCAGCCATTCACCCACCTGTGTGCCCACATTTGTAGCTGTTTTTCATCCCTTCCGGCCACGCTTGCTTATATTTCATTTCACCTTAAAATTTGGAAACCTCAGTTCTGAAGTTACTGAAGGGGAAATACAAGAAGAGTGCCAGGAGAAATACCTGAAAAGACTATTAAGGTGGGTGTAGGATCAGAACACTTAAAATTCTGGTAGTGCTTAGTAATATTAAGAACAAAATCAGAGCTCACATTTTTCATTCTACCTCGTCCTGTAACTTTATGCTCTACCAGCCTCACTTTTAAAATATTAATTTCACAAAAAGTTTACTGAGGTGATACATGAATTCATCTCTTTAAAACAAATAGAACAAATTTTCAGTTAAATTACAAATAAAGATCCCTTTGGCCAACTCCCAATCCTTATCTGCCTGCCCCTGCCCAGAAGTAACCATAGGGAAGAGTTTGGTTTGGTCCTTATTCTTCTAGATCATTGCCTAATATTATTAACATTTACCCATAGAAAATAGGTCAGTTTGTATTGTGTGTGGTTTTGGTACATAAATGATTTACAGACTGTATTCTGCATCTGTTTTTTGCTCAACTGTATACCTTAAGAATTTTTTAGTATCGGTGATTGACAAACTTCTTCTGTAAAAAGCCAGATACTAAATATTTTAGGCTTTGCAAGCCCTATCGTCTCTGCCATAACTACTCAACTCTGCCCTTGTACAAGGTGTGAAGGCAGCCATGGACAACGTGTAAGCAAATGAGGGTAGCTGTGTGCCAATACAGCCTGACTTATAAAAATCAGTGGTGGGCCAGATTTGGCCCATGGGCCACAATTTGCTAAACCCTAATCCCTCACCCCCACTCTTGTAATGTGTGTATGTGTATATGTATATATGTACACACACACACATATGGTATGTAAGTATATATGTGCATAGATTTTTTTAACAGTTTTTATTGAGTTAGAATTCATATACCTTAAAATTCACACACTTCAAGTGTGCAGTTCAGTGGCGTTCAGTTACATTCATAGAGTTGGACACCCATCATCACCATCAATTTCAGAGCATTTTCATTACCCCAAAGAAACCTTGTACCTGTTCTATATTAATACATATGAAATTCATATTCAGCTGCTGAATTCAACTATATTCAACAGCTGAATATAATATTTATCAGTATGGATATGCTGTCATTTATTTTTTATTGGAATATAGTTGATGTACAATACTGTATTGGTTTCAGATGTACAACATAGTGAGTGATTCAATAATTATGTACATTTTAAATGCTTGCCATAGTAAATGTTGTTACCCCCATTACCATACCAAGATATTACAGTATTATTGGTGATATTCTTTATGCTGTACTTCCATACCTATGGCTAATTTATTTTGTAATTTCAACTTTGTACTTCTTTATCCCCCTTACCTATTTCACCCTCCCCATACCTTCCTCCCTGTGGTAACCAATAGTCTATTGTCAGTATTTATGGGTCTATTTCTTTTTTGTTTGTTGTTTGTTTTTAGATTCCATATATAAGTGAAATCATATGGTGTTTATCTTTATATGACTTATTTCACTTAGCATGGTATCTTCTAGGTCCATCCACATGGTTGCAAATGGCAAGAGTTCCCTTTTTATGGCTGAGTAATATTCCATTATATATATATGTACCATATTTTTATCCATTCATCTATCAGTGGGCACTTGGGTTGCTTCCGTATCTTAGGTGTTGTAAATACTATCATTTATTTAAACCATTCTTTCTTTTTTATTCTTTGACAGTGGCTAAGATTTTCTCAACAGGAGATTTTATTGGTTGAGAAGGTAACACATATGTATACATGGTTAAAAACAAAACAAAAGATATTATGGACTGTTCAGTGAGGGGAAGAGTCTGCTCTTTAGCACCAGCCCCTTCCTCTCTTTCCCAGAGGCAGTTCCTCTTATTGGTTCCTTCGTGTCCGTGTAGAGAGTCTGTACAGGTAGGTGTACATATTTTTCCATCCTCTACCTTTCTAACCTATTACCCTTTTGCAATAGTCTGTTCTGCATCTTAATTTTTTTCACACAACAGTTTAAGTGATACTTGTCACTATATGACTATCTCAGATTCCACTGTATGGGTATAATTTGATGTTTTTTGGGAGGATGAAGTCTGCATTTAAACAGATGAATTCTATTTTTCTTTTGCCTTAATGTTTGTGCTTTTTGTGTCTTGTACCTCATACCATAGGTCATTATTTGCCTGTTTTCTCCTTGTTAATAGTCTGTTCTGCATCTTGGGATGTTTAGGTCTTTAATCTATCCAGAATTGGTCTTTGTGTATTATATAAGGCTGTTGGGTACACTTTCATATTTTTTCCCCATAAAGGCAGCCTAAATCATCCCTTCTTTCCTTATTGCTATGTCCTACCAGCTCAGATATAAAGTTTTCATATATGCATGGTTCCATTAGTTCTGCAGTCTGTTGGGGTATCCCTGGGTCAGTTTAATATTGTTGGAATTACTTTTGCTCTATAATAAATTTTGATAACTGGCGTAGGGGGGGTGGTAGGATGCAGATCTCCTCTCCTTGTTCTTTAAGGATGTCTTGGCTATTCTTAACCCTTTACATTTCCATATAAAATTTTAAAGCAAAATAAAATATTGTGGAGATGCTCCTCATTTGTTTTTCTATAGCTCCTTTCCTTGCTCCTGTTAACCCTAGTAGAATCAGGGACTGAGGGAGCATTTTTTTCTAGCCATTATATGTCAGTTTGGAAGTGTTACTGGGAAAACAAACGCCCCTGGCTACACATGATGCTTAGACGGGCTGTGCTGTAGTCAAGGCCTGGCTTCCAATCTCTCCAGTATCGGATCAGCTGCCTTTAAGCCTCTCCACACCCATGGTTCATAGCACAAGTGCTGCTCTGACCATGTTCTGTCACAGTAAATGGCTCCATGACCTCTGACTGCTGTGCTAGGAATCTAGGAGCCCTCCTTGCCTTTCTTCCTCCTAAACAGTAGTCAGATCTTTCCACTTCTTTTCACTGGAGGCACTGGGCCCACTTTGGGCAAGGACGCCTCATTCCTCACTGAGATTGTTAGGATGAGCTCCTTCCCCTCTGCTTCCAGTCTTGCCCTCTCCTAGCTAGTCTCCAAATAGAGACTGTTAAAAATGAAAATGAAACTCTTTCCTTTTTAAAACCATTTCTCTTAGGGTAATGTTCGGAGTCCTTCAGGTGCTCTCCAGGGCCCTACGATGTTGCCTTTCCACCTCATCTTTGAGCTGCAGCCCCCTGTGTACTTTGACATTCCTGAGCCCGAGGCTTTTGCCCAGGACCTGCCCGGGTCACTCTGCTCACCCTGCTGCCGCCACCTGAACCTTGCTCATGCCTGCTTCTCCCTCAGCTCTCCTCGCTTTTTCAGGGCATCTTCCCTTACCATCTGACTTGGTCAGATGCACCTTCTTAGTATAGCTTCTATGGCAAGCATAATGAGTTATTTTTGTTGTATTCTATGTAACATCTATATGTCCAGTTAGTCTGAAGCTTCATGATGGTAGAACCCATATCTGATTTATTCTCAGTGAGGGGGAAGAGAGAGGGGAACCAAACACCACTTATCTGAGATAATTATCTCGTTCCCCAGCTTCTAGAGACAGACTGATCCCTTCTTTTATTAAAAAATATTGATTGAATATGGGCCACCTTTATGGTAAGATTAGAAAAGTGCCTGAATTCCTCATACCTGTTCTTTTCCTAAAACCACAGTTTCATTAAGAGCTTATAAACTTCCAGTCAGATTGGCCTCCTGTTAATAAGCTTACTCTGTGATGGGTATTAAGGTGAACTGAAGTCAGATTCAAATATGGGAAAGTAAGCAAAATAACCCATGGGAAAGAAGAGTTCACTTCTCTCTCTTCCTCCCTCCCTTCCCCCTCCCAATTTCTCTCTCTCTCTATGCATGAGAGAGAAAACTCATATAGTTAGTTCATGAGGTGGTCAGTTGGTCCTTTGTAAACCACTTATACATGTATTTATTCAGCAAATATTTATTGAACATCTAACATAGGCCAGGCTCTGGGCCAGGCACTGAGATACAAAAATGAACAAACACTGTGCTAACCTTCTAGCATTTCTTAGTCTAGTAGATGGATAGATTTATAGCCAACATCTATTGAGCATTTAGTATAACTAATTCTTCACAACCATTCTATGAGAGTGAATAGTACTTTTTTCACTGAGAAAGCTGAGCCCAGAATGGTAACTAATTTGCCCAAGGTCATTCACTTCATACGTAGTGGAGTCTGGATTCAGTTGTCTTAACCGTGATTCTGTGTGGTCTGCAGGAAAACGATGCACTTCCAGCAGAGTGGACTAAATGCCACATAAAAAGGCCCCCACTGTTGCCAGAGTGGAGTTAGGGGGGCGGGTGGCAAGGAAGGCTTTTCTAGAGAAAGCATGGTTTGAGTTGAGATCTTGAAAGATGAGGCAGGGATAAGATATCAGGAGGATGAAATTATGGGATTATTCCAAACACATTGGTCACTGGGCATATAGGGTTGAAGAAGAAAGGGAGCATCTTTGGTTTTAGGGACTGAAAACAGTTCAGTAAGATTGGAGCATATACAATGATTTATTCTAGAGGCAAGGGTGAGCAATTTGTTATTTGACAGAGTAGAGTGGGAGAAACAGACTTGTGTTTTAGACAATCCAATGGTCATAGTATGTAACTTACAGAAAGGGCCCAAGACCTCAGCAAGAAGAGCAGGTGGGTGCCTGCTGCCTTACCAAGACTGTAGTCTCCATCCCCCTGTGTCCACCCTGAACACCTGTACATTGAGCACCTACAGTGTGCCAGTCCCTGTTCTGAGGACTGGAAATACAGCAACAAAATCTCTGTTGTCATGGCACTTCACATTTCTAAAGAGAGGAAATTCACAGTAAAATACATAGTTTGAGTTGGTGATAAGTACTGTGAAGAAAAATGAAGGAGAGAAGGGATAAAGAGGTACATGATTCTTAAATTAGGTATTCATGGGGGCCTCTTATGTGACATTTGAGCTGAAGCCTGAAAGAAATGAGGACCAACCACATGCTAATCAGGGGGAAGTGTGTTAAAAGTGAAAGGAACAGCATTCTAGGCTAGCAACGTGTCTAGCACTTTGAAGGAAAAGCCCAGAGGATGCTGGCCAGAGCAGAATGATGGGAGGGTCAGCTGATGTGTTCTGCAGATCCTTGAAGGCTCAAGAAAGCCAAGACTTTGTTCTGAGTAAGAATGGGAAGCCACTGAACGCTTCGCAACTAAAGAATGATATGAACTTGCTTAAGGGCTTACTCTGACCTCTGTGAGGAAAACTAGCTTGTTGAGGAGCAAGGGAATAGGAAGACCTGTCAGGAAGCTTTGGAATAGTTCGGGCACGAGGTGCTAGTGGCTCATTGAAGCTGCTGGCAGTGCATGTGTTGAGAAGTGGTCAGATTCTGGATGTATTTTGAAAGTGGAGCCCATGGGATTTGCTGTTAGATTGGATAGGAAGTGAGAGTGAAAGAAATCAGAATAACTGAGGTTTGGGGGCCTGTGGATTAGGAAGAAAAGACTTGGCATTTATTAAATGAGCAGGGGAGAGTTAGCCAAGTGCAGTTTAAAAAAACAGACATAGATTCAAAGATGTTTAATACAAGCCATTCACCCAACTAGAAATCCTTTATCTCAAGCATATTAAAGGATTGAATCTTACCATTGTGAAATCTGTACAGCCACACACCAATTAGTAAAACCACCAATGAGTGATCACACATAGCCAACAAAACTCAGAGCTGAGATGCTGCCTGGCACTGTGCTGTGGTGACAGTGACGTGACCTCAGAGGGAAGCCTGGTCGGGGAGCAGCTCTGTGAAGCCATACTAGCTCCTGCTGTGGGAGAAATCCTGACCACTGAGAAAATGAGCGACTTTGACATGGATAACTGAGACTTCCCATATTCCAAGGGGAAAAACAAGTGAGGCTCTCTTTTCTCATTTAATCAAAACCCATGCCAACTATAGCATGTATAGCTTTTGCATTTAAAGTAAATTAGATAAAAATTCAGTTCCGCAATCACAATAGCTCCGTTTCAAGTGCTCAGTAGCCGCAGGTGACTAGTAGCTGCCATAGTAGGCCTCACAGATACAAAACATTGACCTGGCAGATAAATGGTATTTTGCTGCTTTTCTTTCAAACATCCTGCTTCAAAATGATGAACACTTAGGGTTTTATAATATCCAAAAGAGTTTCTAAACACAAATTTGATGCATGTAATTATAGTGCTTCTGTACAAATCCTGTTAATCTTTCTGACCAGGTTAGTGTGCTGTTGGAATGATGGGGAAGAAATTCTATCGCAAGAAGCCCATTATTATTAGTATCTTCGTTTTCCCATTTTGAATCTTCCTAAAAATTCTAAGACCATGTGGACATTTCAGGAAAGTAACAGAGACCCTACCTGAGTGCATTTATTTTGTCTTCAGATTGAGTGTTTATGCAAACTGATGTGGGCTGCAGTAGCTGAAGCTCTAGAAATTCAGCCCAGAAAGCAAGAGTCCCCAGAGGAACTTGAGAAAAGCATCTCAGGTCTTCTCTTGACACAGTGGGTAAAATCCTCTTGGTGAAATAAATGAAAATAAGTGAGATATAAGGGGTTAATCCAAGAAATCCATAGCAGAGTTGTGGTAAGTTATTTTTAGCTTTTTAAAAATGAAAGATGTTGGAGGTGATAACCCTAAATGTGATGAAACAGGGACATTGATGGTGGAATTTATGATAGCACTTGTGGAAAGCAGCTTAGTAGTAATGTATCAGATCCTTAGAAGTGGGAGATCTTTTTGCCCAATAAAGCTACTTCTGATCATTTATTCCAAGGAAGCGGTCTGAAGTGCAGTAATTCTTTTCTGTGTGAAAATTCCACCCCTCATTCCATATAATTTTTTAAATGGAGGTATTCTCAGTGCATAACTATATAGGAAAGGTTAAATAATTAGACAGTGATTGCAATTATGTGTAATTTTTTTTAAATGTATAGAAGAAAAGCTGAGAGTCTGTCATCAGTGTTGATAGTAGTTATTAGGGAGTGTTTAATTTCTTGCTTTTCTACATTTAAAATTTTTCATTCATGAGCGGTATTATTTCTGGAGGAAATCAATCCTATTTGGAAACATTGTACCATCTGATTTCTGACTCTATTCTGTGGTGAATTATTAGCAGAGTTTTAGGTACTTGTCTAGATTTTTTTCCCCCTCTCATTGCTGTTGCTTTTCTTTCCTACATTCATACTTAAGGCATAGTGCGTAACTGTTTTTTAGACCTCTGAGCAGTGCCTGTGCCTGTGTAACTTGGCTAATTGCATTTGGTGCTTTCCAAAACTTTTGAGTAATCACACATATAGCAAACTAGGAATCAGTGCTTATACATTTATTTTGTAAAACTGACTTTCCTGCTTTTAGGATTTGTAATGTCCAAAAGTATTTAAGCTTTTATCACAAATGGGATGCATGTAATAGTATCTCCATACAAATTCTTGTCATGTTTTTGACCAGGTTAGTGTGTATGTTTCCAAACCTTAGAGCAATTAGTTAAATATATATATAATCCAAAGTATAGCTAAAATGTCAATAGGGAAAGTAAAATGAAATTCTAAAAAAATGTTCTAATAGTCAAAAAAAAAGGGGGGAGAGGAAGGAACAATAGACAGGACAAATGGAAAACAAATAAAAAACGCTAAATTGAAACTCAACTATATCAATAGTTACATTAAATATTTATGGACTAAGCACTCCAATTAAAAACTAGAAATAGAAAAGATAGGTACACAAGAATTATATGCTGCCTGTAAGAGATACAATTTAAATATACAGGTACAGATAGGTTGAAAGTAGATGAATGGGTAAAGATATACCGTGCAAAAAGTAAGCATGTGAAGGCTAGAATGGCTACATTAATATCATACAAAATAGATTTCAGGACATAAACTTTTACCATAACTAAAGAGAGGCATTTCACAGTGACAAATGGGACAGTTCATTAGGAGGAATAACAGTTACAAAATGTACACACACCTAGTAAGAGAGCTTCAAAATACATCAGGCAAAACATTGACAAAGGAAGAAATGGATAGTTGTAGATTTTAAAACCTCTCAGGAATGGATAGAACAACTAGAGAAAACAACTAGAGAAAACCTGAAAAACATTATCAAACATGTTAACCTAGTTGATGGTTTTCAATATTGCATCCAGCACCTTTAGAATATACATTCTTTTCATGTGTGTATGATACAGACACAAGAATAAACCATATATATGTGGATAATAAAGTCTCGTAAATATAAAAACAGTGAAATCATTAGAATATGTTCTCTGACTGCAATGAAATTATACTAGGAATCAACAACAATAAGATATCTAGGACAGCCTCATGTTTGGAAATTAAACAATATTTTGAACTTGATAATGAAAATACAGTATGTCAGAATTTATGGAATGTGCTAGAGCAGTGGTTAGAGATAAATTTATAGTTTTAAATGCTATAGTAGAAAAGAACAATTTTGACCTTAAGAAACTTGAAAAAGAAGAAATTGACCCCAGAGTAACTGTTCCCATCTACCTCCTCTGCCTCCCCAGCAATCTCTTTGGCACATTACCATGAGGGCTGGCAGCCTCCTTGCTTCCAGAGGGTACTCACCTGATTTTGGAACCTAGTGGAAGTGTCCCATGCCTAGAGCATTGTTGAAAATAAAACATTGGTTTCAATCTTGGTGGCAAACAGTCTGAAAGAGTCAACAGCAATGGGTGCCTGAGGCTTGCTACTGTTTGGAGCAAGCGATAGAGCAGCCTCATATTTAACAGAAGACCTGGTGAATGAGACAGCATGTGGGCTTTGATAAACTTCTACATGTTCCTAGGAATTCAGAGGGCTGATTGCATGCTTCAGAAAGGCCAGAGAAGACCCCAGTTACCTACTCATGCCTGGCTGAATGTGAGGCTAAAAAAGGAGAGCTGGAGTATATTTGTAAATCACCTGATTATTGAATGAGTGCCTCAGAATATACACAGACGCCTGTGGCAAAGGGTGAAAACCTTACTGGCTCAAGATGCTTAAGCACACCTCTGGCCAGTCATTGGTCAAACATAAGTTATTTTGTCCAGAAATAAGTTATTCCTAAGAGTCACCTCCAGAAGCCATGCTTTTAATAGTAATAACAAATGAGCAGGGACATAGGTGGCTGCATATGTATAGAATTAGTCTAGACAATTCAGTAAAACAAACAGCAGTAAGCCCACCTGGGAGGGGTATGGATCAAAATCCAGGGTTGCTATAGTGTAGTCCAAAATCTTCAGTTTTCAGTAAAATTAATGAGACATGGTATGAAACAGAAACATATAGCTAATACACAGGCACTAAAACCAGCTAATAGAAAGTGTTTCTAACGGGACCCAGATGTTATACTTAGTTAACAAAATTTCAGAGCATCTATTATGAATGTATTCAAAGAACTAAGGGAACCATATTCAAAGAATTAAAGGAAAACATAATGACAGTGACTTATCAAATAGGGAATATCAATAAAGAATTTGTGTATATAAATTTATATACACACACATATGCATATATATACATATACATATATTTGTCCCCAAATAGAAATTCTAGAGTTCACAATATAATAACTAAAATGAAGAATTCATTAGTGTGGTTAACAGCAGATTTGATCTGGCAAAAGAAGGAATCAGTGACATTGAAAATTGCTCAACAGACATCCAGTCTGAGCAATACATAGAAAAAATAATTTAAAAAAAAGAACAGTCCCATAGACCTCTGGGACATTATCAAGCATACTGTCATATGCATGAGACATGATGGAAGTGCAGAAAAGTGAGGGGAGAGAGAAGGTGGCAGAAAAAATATTTGAAGAAATGATGGCCAAAAACATCTTACATTTGATGAAAAATATTAAACGACACATCTTAGAAGTGCAGTGAACTCCTAGTAGGATAAGCTCATCTAGACACATAGTAGCCAAACTGGAAAGCCAAAAAAAGAAAATCTTGAAAACATTTAGAGAAGTGACTTATTTTGTACATGGGATCCTTAATAAGATAAACAGCTGATTTCTCAGAAGAAATCACAGTGGTCTGAAGGCAGTGAGATGACATACTCTAATTGCTGGAAATGACTGTCAACCAAAAATTTTATATCCAGCAAAATTGTCTTTCAGAAATAAAGGTGAAAGATGTTCCCAGATAAGAGAGTTCGTTGCTGTCAGATTTGCCTTACAAAAAGCACTAAAAGGGCTCCTTCAGTCTGAAAGAAAAAGACCATCTGTAATTAAAATTCACACAAAAAAACAAGATGACTGGTAAAGTAATAACACAGGTACATATAAAAAACAGTGTATTTGCTCTCCATTGCTATGTAATAAATTACACAAACTCATGACTTAATAAAACACACATTTATTTCCTTGTGCTTTTAAGCTGTTGGACAGACTCTTCTCCTCTGTAGGCTTGACTGGAGAAGTTTGCTTCCAAGTTCACTCAAGTTGTTGGAAGGTTAATTTCCTTGGACTATAGGACTGAGGGCCTCAGCTTCCTGCTGACCGTTAGCTAGCTGTAGGTTGCCTGTGCTCCCTAGTGTTAAACTTCGGATTCTTATCCTGTGGGCTTTCCCACCATGACTCCTTAACTTACCAAAACAGCAAGGAGAATCACTGTACTGTGTCTGCCAGCAGATGGAATCTCATATATAATAACATAGTCACAGTAGTAACATTCCATCTTCTTTGACAGATTCTGTTGGTTAGAAGTCACAGGTTCTGCTTACACTCAAGAGGAGAGGGTTACAAAGGCATGAACTTCAAGAGGCAGGGATTTTAGGGAGGGACCACCTTAGATTTTATTTTTTTATTTTTCCTCCTTTCATCTCTTAAAAAGATAACAACATAAAATGATAATTATAAAACTGCTGTTGGCCTTATATGAAGATGTAATGTACATGACAGTAGGAGTACAAAGAAATGGAAAGGGGCTATATTTGCCCAGTCTCCATATACTGCTACAGTTAAACCCAAAGTAAGAACAGGAATGAATAGATGAGATCAGTAGAATTGAAAATGGGCAAAGGACAGAGAAAATTGATGAAACCAAAAAACAGAAGTTGGTTCTTTAAAAAGATCAATAAAGTTGATAAATTTCTAGCTAGACTGATGAAGAAAACAAAAGACATAACCAGTACCAAGTATGGAAAAGCAGTTTTTCACTACAGATCTTAAAGGCATTGAGGATAATAAGGAATATATCTGCCATTTAGAAGAAATGAACTGATTCCTTGGAAGACACAATTGTCAAAACTGACCCAAGAAATAATAGTTTAATAGCTCTATATCAAAGAAATACAGCTCATAACTAAGCTTTCTGCTAAGAAAACTTTAGGCCCAGCTACTTTCTCTGTTGAATTATTTCAAATACGAAAGGAATAAATAATAACAATACCACCGAAATTCTTTGAAGTAGCACTTGTAAACTTAACTGGGTGAGGCTTGTAATACCCTGATACAAAACCAAATAAAGACATTGGAAGATGTGAAAACTGCAGGCTGGTATCCTTCTTGACAATAGATACAGAAAACCTTAACAGAACAGTAGTAAATCTAATCCACCAGTATATAAAAAAGAATATTACACTATGATTAAGGAGTGTTTACTGCAGAAATGCAAGCTTTGTTTAGCCTGGAAATCAGTATGGTGAGTGATTTGTCCTATTAATAGAATAAAAGTAAATGCCAAATAATCGTTTCAATAGATGCAGAAAATGAATGTGACAATAAAAAGTATCATCTGCCATAAAGACTTAGCAAATCAGGAGCAGAAGATAGCTTCTAAAACCCAGGGAAAGGCACCTACAAAAAACTACAGGTCACAGCATACGAAATGGTAAACTGCTGAATGCTTTCCCTCTAAAATCAGGGACAAGTCAAGGATATATGCTTTACAAACATTTTTATTCAATATCCTGTTCAAATAGTCCTGTGGCCTGGAAAGGATGCAATAAAGTTGTCTTTATTTGCAGAGAACATAATTGTGTATATATAGAAAATCATAAGAAATCTACAAAAATGTGTTATAACTAAAAAGTGAATGTAGCTAGAATACAGAATACACAAAAAATTGTACAAAAATTTTATTTATTTGTACCAGCAATTAACATTTGGAAAATTCAAAAGCAATTCATTAAGATTGCAACATAACTTAAAATATTCAGTAATAAATGTAATGAAAAATTTGCAAGACCTGTATACTGAAGATAAAACATTTCCTAGTGAAATTAAGACCTAAATAAACATATTCCATGTTAATGGTTTAGAAGAATTGATATTATTTCGATCATTTGGGAGAGATTTCCATTTTTAGAGTCAGTGGAGTTCCAATCCAATCAAAATTCTAGAAAGTTTGTTTGAAGAATTGACAAATTGATCTGAAAGCTATTGCCCAAAACAGTTTTAAGGAAGGTTTAAGGGTGTATGGTGCCTGCAATCAAAACTTACAATAACACTACAATAATCAAGACAATGTGGTGTTGGTGTATGGATACACATTTACATTAATGGAGAGAATAGAGTTCAGAAATAGACACACTTGTATGGTAAGTTGGTTTTCAACGAAGGCACCAGGATGAATCCTTGGAGAAAAGATAGTCCTTCCGACAAATTGTGCTGAAATACTAGATACATATATGGAAAATAATGAACCTTGATCTGATCTCACACTGCATATGGATCATTGCCCCAAATACGAGAATCAAAAGTGTAAAATGTATAGAAGAAAACAGAAAATATATGTGACATTGTGTTGGGCAGATTTCTTAAACAGGACACAAAAGCACAATCCATAAAAGAAAAACTGAGAAATGACTTCATCAAAATTTAAAACTTTTGCTCTCCAAGAGAGGCAGTGTAGAAAATAAAAAGGCAAGCAACATACTAGGAGAAAATATTTACAAACATCTCTCTCAAAGGGCTTAATACTGAGAATATATATACAATTGAGTTATAAACTCAGTAATGAGAAAAACAACCCAATGAAAATGGGTAAATGATTTCAACACATTTTCACAATGAAAATATGTGAAAAAGCCCAATACCTCTAGTCACAGGAAAATGTAAATTAAACCCCAAGAAGTTAACTACTTTGTACTTTCTAGAATGGTTAAAGTTGAAATTACAAATGATGCCAAGTACTAGTGAAGATCTGCGACAACTGGAACTCCCATATATTGCTGATGGGAACGTAATGTATAGCCACTTAGAAAAAGTTTGACAATTTCTTAGGAAGTAACATGACCATTTAACTTGTGACCCAGCATTCTCTCCTAGTTATTTACTCAAGTGAAATGGAAACATATATCCACATGGAGACTTGTATGTGAGTGTTCCTAGGAACCTTATTCGTAAAACCCTCAAACTGGAAATAACCCAATTGTACATCTGCTCATGAATAAATAATTGTATATCCAAATTATGGAATACTGTTCATCAGTACAAAGGCGTGAACTTTTGATACACACAGCAACATGGATGCATTTCAAAAACAATGGTAAGTGAAATAAGTCAAAAGTCTGCAATACTATATGATTCCATTTATATGAAATTCTAAAAAGGCAGAGCATCAGTGGTTGCCTGGGTCCCAGAATCTGGATAGGGAATTGATTGTAAGAGGCAGGAAGGAACAATTTTGAGATGATAGAAATATTTTGATGATGATCATAGTCATTGTATGCACTTGATCAAAATTCATCAACCTGTACACTGAAAATGGGTGACTTTTATTTTATCTCAGTACAGCTGTTGGGGGGAAAAAAAAGGAACCACTATTAATAGGGAGTGTTTCTCTGCTTTTATTTATATATACTTCCAATATTTTCAATAGATTTAAATGGGTTTCTTGAGTCTGTGCTACATCTTGTTTAAAATAGGTTGCACCTTCCCTAAGGGGAAGAAAGCTTGGTAAGGGGACAAAGTACTGAGGTTGATGGGCCTGCCATGTTTGTGTTCAGGGAAAGCTTTTCTGATGAAGGGACACTTGTGCAAACACAGATGAAGTGAATTCAGTCAAAAGTTTTCTTTACATGTGCATTGCACATCTCTTACTGAATTTATATCTGGGTGTTCTGTAGTTTGTTACTATTACAAATGAGATCTTTTTCTTATTGCATTGACTATTAATAATCCTAAAATTAATTTGTGTTTTGCATACTCATTTGGCTTGTATCTCCCATTTGTTAATTCCTTGAGGACAGTAACTATACAGTACAGATTTAATACTATAAATTTTTACATTAAAACCTATAGTTCTTCCCTTCTGTGCTATTCCCAGTTCTCGTTTTAATTAAGACTAAGCAAATAAATCATTGCTGTATTTGTTAATCTTTCTTTTCCTAGCTCAATATAGCACCAAAATGTAGAATCTAAAAGAAGACCTCAAGTGGTAAACCAAAGATGCAAGTGTAGTTTCAGTAATATAATTTTCTTTTACTGTTAAATAGAGCAAGTAGAGGATGCACATAAGAATGTTTGCTGGCATCTTTAAAGACACCCCTGGTGGATGAAGGTGGGAGAACTGAAAAAGTATTCTTATATGTCACTAGCAAATTAAGGAAGCAGTTGATTGGTCAGGTGTAGATAGAAATGGATGTCTTGGCAAGATTTATAGTTTCATTTGAATAGAAGAGATTCTTTCTGATTTCATGCTTACCTTCACTTAGGCTTGGTATGAAAAGTACCTGAAGCTGACTTGACTTGACGGCTCAGCATTGACCGTCAAAATAGAAACATCAGTAGCTCATGTTCATGCCTTACCAGTAGATGGCAACAAAATGCTTTGTTCAAATATTCTTGCCTTGAGTTTTGTTAAGTCACAGTAAATAGGATACTGTATATTTTTCTTTCGATGAAGACCAAGGCAGATAATATACCCTTATTTTATTTAAGTGGGTTAAAGTAATACTATTGTGTACTATCAGTTTATATTAAATGATTTTAGAAATTCAACTGAGATAGCTCTCCCCCAAATTTACCTTTTTATAGGTTTTGTTAGCAACTACTTCTTAATTGAAATTTTTATTCTCTGTAAAGTATTATTAATATTTTACATACAGTTTTCTGCCTCATCGGTTTTTCTAAAGCTGTCATATGCTTTAGAACTAAATAGCATTTCACTGAACAATACACCAGGGTTTAATCACTTCCTTTGGGTGCTTTTTGTTAGTTTGTTTAAAAGACACTCTAGTTTTTCTCGTACATGAACAAACCAAAACCTAAGGCTGACTTTATGAGAAGAAAGCATTTTAACCCTACTTGGTTAGGTCTGACCAGTTTATCTGCACGTGGCATTGGTGGCCTCCAGAAAGTGACCTACATAATATGAGGGAGTTGTTCTTGGCCGCCTGCCCACTGCGCAGGATGGCCAGTGAGGTGGGAGCCGCATAGACCCGACCCCTGGCTTCAGGGAAGATTGGGGGCAGGGGATGAAGTCTGTGACTTGAGGAGTTCTAGCAAACATGTCATTGCAGTTTCTCTTCCTCCCCTTCCCCCACGTTCTCTTCTTTTCTCTCTCTCTCTCCTTTTCATAAATGTCATTTCTCTCCTTGCCTTCCCTTGCCTTCTCCTTCCTTATCTTTTTCTCTTTTCTTTCTTTCTTTCCTTCTCTTCCTTCCTTTTCTCTTATCTCTCTCTCTGTCCCCCACCCCCACCCTCTTTCTCTTCTTTCCAGAAAACAGTCAACCTAGGACAGGGCTTTTGGATCTTTTAGAAAATCATATTTATACAATGCTGAGGTTTCTCCCAACTTTTCACACAATATGCTGCTTTAATTCTTAAAACCTCCAAAGTTCTTATAAAACTAAGAATTCAGAATAGACTTTTATCTTAGGAAAACATGATTTATCAAGATCACATGACATTTATCTTACATGCTTTGGAATTTTTACAGACCGCAGAAATTTTTTTTTTTTTTTTACCTAATAATACACCCTATAACAACACAGTTTGCCAGACCACAGTACATCCGTAATTTAGAGCAGCAGATGTTGCTACACATGCTTCTCTTTAAGACCAAGAAGAAACATAGAGAAAATAAAACAGAAAGTTCAAAACAGAAGAGAAACATGAAACAGTATAGAAATGAGGGAGTTGAATAGCCAAAAGCAGTTGGTTAGATTAGCAGAGAGGTAATGTGGTGATCTGAACTCTGTTTTCTGTATGTATCTTTTAAATACTTTGTAAGTCATTCTTACTGTTACCCAAGTTTGATAGCCCTACTAAAATTTATTTCCCATTAAAACTATGCTTTAGTTAAGGTGAGGAAAGAAGTACTTGACGTTCATTATAATGTTTAATCATTTCACATTTTGTCTGAGAATTGGCTAAACTGTGCTATGTCATGGTAGAGTTTGTTGTGTCTTAAGGCTGATAATGTTTTCATTTGGTTTTAACTCTAGCTGATCCCACAGTGAAGGACTTAATCGGAGGCTTCACTGCTCTTCATTACGCAGCCATGCATGGCCGGGCCCGGATTGCACGCCTGATGTTAGAATCTGACTACAGGAGCGACATTATTAATGCAAAAAGCAATGATGGCTGGACACCGCTCCATGTGGCTGCTCACTATGGTAGGGACTCATTTGTGCGACTCCTCCTCGAGTTCAAGGCGGAGGTTGACCCGCTCAGTGATAAAGGTACAACGCCACTTCAGCTCGCCATTATCCGCGAGAGGTCAAGCTGTGTGAAAATCCTCCTAGACCACAACGCCAACATCGACATTCAGAATGGTTTCCTGCTGCGATATGCTGTGATCAAAAGCAATCACTCTTACTGCCGAATGTTCCTTCAGAGAGGAGCAGACACAAACCTGGGTCGCTTAGAAGATGGACAGACTCCTTTACATTTGTCTGCCCTTAGGGATGATGTGCTTTGTGCACGGATGTTATATAATTATGGAGCGGACACGAACACAAGGAACTATGAAGGACAGACCCCACTGGCTGTTTCAATAAGTATTTCTGGAAGTAGTCGACCATGTTTGGATTTCTTACAAGAAGTCACAAGTATGTAATTTGATTATTACGTTTTTGCACTTGTTAAAAAAAATTGCATCTTCCAAGGAGCTTTAAGGTGTTTTTATGACTTAAAATGACCAGACATTGATTATTTCTATTAGTCCTACTTAGTAATTCCTGCTTCATCTGATATATAAAGAAAGCTGTATATCACAAGAATTCATAAAAATTCAGTTGTGTTACTTAAAGTAATGGGGTAGATAGAGTGACAGAGAGAGGAGAATTTTTTAAATGAACAAAAAGCTATGTTAGAACAAAGCGGTCCTACTGGCTGTAAACCTAGTCACCCCAGGCTTCCATGACCTTCAGGCCAAGAAATTAGAAGAATTTTGAATTTTAGATTCCATAGCACTGAAGGGCCACGTAGCATTTGTACTTTCTTTCTAAGCTGTTTCTTATATTTATTATTGCTTTTCTGCTTCATTACTATGTGAACTCACATGAAATGGAACAGCAATGTTACTAATTTAGACATTCTGTCAGTGCAGGTTAAAAATGCTGGAAATTATTGTAAGGTTTGCTCTCAGTGGAAAATTCAGTGTCACTGTCCCTGGCCCACACTACTTCTATATGTCCAACCTGTTTTTGTGTGGGCATTGTTTTTTTTTTTTTTTTTCAAAAATCCTTGTAGTATCTGGTCCACCTTGTGTAGCGGTGCATGTGTTTGTATTGTTCTGATGAGGATGTGGACGTAGCCACCCTGTCTTGTTGGGCCTCCTTATGACTAGTTGAGTACATGTCTCAGAGCTTAACATTGAGCATGAAGCTTAAAGTGTATAAACAGAAGTTTGATTTTCGCTGTCTGCGGCACTTTTAATGAATTCCCTTTCCCTCACCTGATTGCCTTTCAATCATTATTATGGAAGAAGAAATACATTCTGGGTACAAGGTGCAGTTGGTGGGTGGGGAGGGGACAAGTGCTTATAAATAGTCCACTTTCCCCTTGAAACTAAACTTGGGAGTAGAAATCTTATGAAGAAATGAAGTGTAATTTGAATTTTATGTATTCATAAGAAGGAAAAGATGAAATTGTTACTGTGAAGTGCATTGTGACTAACGCTTAACAAGAAATCATACTTAGGGTCTAACTTAGCTGTCCAATAGAACTTTCTGGATGATGAAAATGCTCTCTCTGTGCTGCATAGTATGGTTAACACTAACCCCATGTGGCTGTTGAGCACTTTTTATGTAGTTAATGCCACTGAGGAGCTGAGTTTCTAATTTTATTTAATTCCATTAAGCGCAGTGGTGTCTGTGTCCTACGGCACAGATCTGCTGCTTTGGCAGAGGTATCTGGGCTAGCCGGTAGGTGGTCCCTTGCAGAAATCTTTTGAGGGGCATAGACATCTCCAGAGATGGGAGATTGGGTGTGTGTGCTGGTTTCTCACCAGCTTGCTCTGACTCTTCATATTCAGGCCACATTTTAGTAAAAGACTGCAGTGAAATTTCAAATACTGATTGTATCAGCAAATTTCCTAGCAGTTTTCATTTATAGACTGGTAGGGGTGTTGGTGTTGAGAAAGATAAGATTACCCTTGAAGTTGAAGTTAGCATTCTGTATGGTACATAGCCTATAAAGCATATCGTATTCTTAATAAATTCTGACTATCTTTCGTTGTTGCTATTGTTATTTTAACTTCTACACTGGAGACTTAGGTTAAATTAGTATGGCTGCCTCCAGGAAGGAAGGTTTATTGCATAAATGCACCAGCACCTTTCGTTCAGTTTGGCTCAGTGGTTAGTGGCAAGGACTAGAGCGAGACGGCCCTAACTCTGCCACTTATTAGCCATGACTTTGGCCAGGTTACCTAATGCTCTCTGTCTCAGGTTCCGTGTCAGACGTCAGGATAATTGTATGTCTCATAGGCTTGTGGTGAGGATTCAGCGAATTAGTATTTATAATGCAGTTGAAACAGTGGCTGGCACATTTTATGTGCTATATATGCTTTTTAAAATAAAATGTTTAATTAAGTGAGGGTGATGAACAGCAAGGGCTGGCTTGCTACCAAAAGAGTGAATCCCTTAAATTCTTACTCTACCCTTTCCTACTGTTTCCCACTCTGCAGCCTGTCATGGGACTGCTCTGTGCCAGCACAGTCCTGTGGGGAGCAGGACTGTCGAGGTGAAAAAGGTTCACATGCACCTTCAAGATTAGGGGCAGATAGAAAAATCCGCAGGGACCGTCTCTTTGTGTTTGAGTTCTCCACAGCACACACAGCTGGGCTGGCACTATTAGGGCCTCATTAAGTGTGAGTCGACGGACCGCTTCCTGACAGAACGGTGGCTGAGTGAACTCAGTATGCTTTTCAGAAGACACAGGCCATCTGTCCTTTGAAGGCTGCAGTTAGCCTTCGTCCTCAGGAGCCTCAACGTAATTCATTCTTTCTTGACTCTCCGGGGCTGTTTCCCGCCAGAAGCAAATTGTTTCTGCTTCACCTTTGTGTTATTTATTAGATTTTCTTTTCCTAGTAATAATTATGTGTCAGAAGGTCCAACTGTAGCTGATGCCCTTTGGAGCTCTTCACTGAGATCTCTCCCAGGAACCAGTGAAAGAGGGTTGGCCAGTTGAGGGAGCGTCGTCAAATCCATGAGCTCCTTCCAGCCTCGGACACTGCCATGCACCTGAGCTCCAGGCACCGAGCTGTTGGCTTCTAATCCCAGAACACAGACTCCTGAATTTAAGGACAGCAGAAATGCCACTTGGTGGTCTTTATTTAGGGCCTCTTTACTATTCATTGCACCATTTTGACTAGAAGCAATTTATTTAAATTGGAAGAGTTGAAGACAGTCATAATCCTAGAATCCAAAAGCTACTGAGGCTTTTTAGAAAAATTACCATAAAAGCTCTGATACACACTGCATAAAAACAGCAAACTAAGTAGTTTAGGAATAAAGTAGAATTTGCTGGTGTTTGTTGATCATGAGTAGAGGGAGAAGCCGTGAATACCTGCTGTTACTGTTTACCTTCAGCCAGCCTTCCAAAAACCTCTGCCTTCTAAAATGGCTGGAATTCAGTGTGGTCTTCTCCAGAAAGCCAGGCAAGTGAGGGAGCAGCTTCTTTGTGCCCTGGAACAATAAACGCAGCGAAGAAGAGCCAAAGATCATACGTGAAGAATGAGGATCACCTTGCAGAAGGGAAGGTGTTTCCTGCTTACTTAAAGAGAAACCAGTTTTTGTTCTTCAGTTCTTTTAAAAGAGAGAGAATGGAACAAATAAACCAAAGGGACAACAACAGAGAGAACAGTGAAGGCGTGACCAAGGACAGGTAGACTTGGCAGTGAGGACAGAGCAGTAGCAGGCTTTCTGATGAGGTCCACTGAGGGGCCAGGTCCCGAGTCAGGAGGTAAACAGCCCCTTGCACCAGGGCCGGGACTTGGGTGATGCAAGTGAAATGCCTAGGGCACAAAATTGAAGAAGACACTCATTCTTGGGGTTGTGCAAGCAATTAAAGTAGGATAATTTGTACGTAATGTTTGTTTGCACAAACACCAGTGCCGAGAGGATCATGTGAGCTCTGGTTTATGAGAATGAACTAATATTCTCTAGCCAGAGGTAAAGAGAAGATTGTAGAAATGTTTGCCCAATTCAATGGAGAAAATTAACATTTATGCACAAGAAAAGGGCAAACACAAGAAAATGTTAAAAGTATTAAAACTTTGAGAAAGACTATTTCAAAGGAAAGCTTATCCTAAGGAGATGGTTAAATAATAATAGAACTCACAACGAGCAATCAGATTATAATCTAGTTTTTTTTTTCCCCCTTATCATCCCCCTGCCCCACAGTGTACACTGCCCTGATCGGTGTGTGGACGAAGAAGTTATTCAGAATATAAAATGTTTTAAGAAAGAAAAGCTAAACCTTGGGCAGTGACTAGAAAAAACTTTTAATGTTACGGGGAGAAAAAAATGGGAGTTCAGCCACCTGCATGCTTGGAATTTTGTCCAGAGAGAAGTAATGAAGAATTTAACAGACTGGGGGAAAGGCCACTTGTGAATTCTCAAGTTCAAATTATGCACGTGGTAGGGAATGACTTCAGGCAGGGACCTCTACAGAAGGGAGCGGACTCCAGAATGCTGGTACTCGCAGTTCTTTGGGCAAATGGTATGGAAGTTGAAGGACAGTGTTAGAACACGGAGTCAAGTCAAAGTAGACATAGCCTTGAGTAGAAGGCTCCCTGCTGCAGAATGCCACTAGGAAGTAGGCAGCTTCCATTTTTAATTGGCCAGACTATTCGCAGAAAAGGTCTGTCTGGATGTGCTGCCTACCTAGAAAATCTTTTCATTGGAAGGCTTTACCCTTTTTGTAGAAGAGGAAAATGTTCAAAAAGAAAAGTGGAATCAAAGATTTGTATAAACAGCAAGGTTCGGGACCATTGGAGGGGTCAGCTTGTCCCCCAACCCTCCCTTTGCCAATGACATCCATATCTGTCCTCACTGTGTGTGAAAACTGCTTCTGCATAGCTGCTCTTTCATTCAGGCATTCGACAGGCAAGATCTTACTATTATCATCTAGCGTTCTCATCAGTTTTAATTTAGCAACCATAGTCATTTTAAATTGCCTGTCTGATAATTCCAACATCTGTGTCATAGCTAAGTCTGGTCTGATGCTTGCTTTTGTCTCTTCTATTGTTTTTTCTTGCCTTTTAGTGTGTCTTGTAATTTATTGAAGTTAGACATGAAATGTCAAGCAATAGTAATGGAGGTAATAAGTGTGAGGGTTTATGTACATCTCATTAGGAGTTGGGGACTGGGTGTCACGTCCGCTGTAGCTGCAGGTGCCCGAGGCCTCCACCTCAACGAGTGTCATTGGTCTGCCTCCCTCTTGATTTTGGGCCTCCGTCACACTCCTCCTCAGAGAGTCTGCTGCTCTGTCAGTTACAAGGCGCTGCTATCGTACTCGAGCCCTGCTGGTGTGGTAGAAAGGTGTGGGGAGGGCCAGGGGTCTGTACGCTTCCGGTTAGATCTCGGCCTTTCCTTGGGCTGCTCTCCCTGCGTTGCAACTTCATGAGTGTGTCTTAGTTTTGCCCACTCACGACTCTCCCTGATACTCCCCCAGAATATGTCTTGGTGAGCTGGGGAGACTGGGGGCGGGTGGGGCAGGAGTCAGCTCACCCCGGGGCCCAAGTGAGTCACTTTGAGTTTGTTCATCCTTTTCTCCTTCTAAGGGCAGGAGTAATGGCTTCCTGCCTCCTTACATGTTAGAGCCAAAACTGCAAGTCTGTTCATTAGGTTTTATCATTTTACTTAAAAAGCGAAACACATCCTACCCATGGCCCAGTGGGTTGAGTAGGGTCTTGCCCACTGGGATTCAGAGGCATGTGTCTCTGGTATGCCAGCCTGAAAATCTCTCAGCTGTGCCTCCATCAGAGGTGCTATTCAGTCAGCTGAATCTGGTGGTGAGGGAGCAGCTAATGGGCTCTTGACCCCATTTCCGACTTGCTTTCTAAAACTTGGGCAAGTTGCTTAGCCTCCCCCTTCCTCTTCCTGCTGGACCTCAGTTTCCTCCTGTGAAAAATGGGGGAACTAGAACATAGTTCCTGGGGTCCCTCTCTTTTAAAAAACCTTGCCAGTAAACTGTTCTTAAAGGAGGTGATTCCCTGCTGCTTGTGATTTTATTTTACCTTTGGATTTGTGTGTAATAGTGGTTTTCACAGTGTGGACTCCTGGGGATCCTCAAGACCATTTTAGGTGCCCATGAGGTCAAAACTAATTTCCTGACAGTACTAAGATGTTCCTGCCTTTTTCACAGCACTGACATTTGCACCGATGATGTCAGAGCAGGGGTGGGCACAGCTGCTGACACTTTGGCATTAATCAAGGCAGTGGCCCCAGAGGGTGCAGGAACTCATGTTCTCCACCACCAGGCAGTCTCAGTATGGAGAATTCTAGTTCCATTTAGGAAAGTCTTTGACAAAGCAGTAAAATTAATTTTATTTAATCTTACTCCTTTGAGTGTGTACCTTTTTAATATTCTGTGGGATGGGAAAAAAGCATTCCTACTGCATACCAAAGTGTTATGATTAAATTGAGGAGGCGCACTTCGACAATTCATTTGAGCTGAACCAGCAGCTTTTTTTGTGGAACATCATTTTTACCTGAAAGATTGACTGGCAGGCATATCATAGCTGTTTAGTATTGGACATGTGGCAGACATGTTCTAGAAAAGGAATAAAGTCCACTTATCATCTTAAGGAAAACAATTGATGCTATTCATAGCAAGTCATAAAGTTGAGCTTTCAAGTGCAAATTAGAATTTTGAAGTTTGTGTTTGTCTCTGTTTCATTGTAAGTTTCCCAATACATAGACTTTTTTGAGATCAGTGTAGATGTTGACAAAAGTGATTTTTTGATACCATATAATGAACTGGGTCAACATTGGGAAGATCTGCACAACCCAGTAAACCAGTGTTTACCAAGTGACTAGTGCATGATGTTAGAGGCACCTGGGTTAAAGATCCATTCAAACAGCAAGATAGACCACTGGATATTATTGGGAAAGAACACAAAATGTTCATTGAGAGCCAAGATGGCGGTGTGAGTAGGGCAGCAGAAATCTCCTCCCAGAACCATATATATTTTTGAAAATAACAACAAATAAAAGAGAGACCAGTGGATACAGTACAACAGTCAGGCTACATCTACATCTGCGAGAATTCAGCATCTCATGAAGAGGGTAAGACACAAGCCGTGGCCCAGCAGGACCCAAGTGCTCCCCCCATCCCAGCTACCGGGTGGGAGGAAGGGACTCGGAACGGGGAGGGATTGAAACCCAGGACTGCTAAACAACCAGCTCTAGTAATCTGCACCAGGAGCGGAGACACCCAGTGCACGGTGTGCTGGATATTAGAGAAACGGAAAAGCAAAATCTGCGAGCGGATCCCCGCATCCAGCTCCTGGGACAAAAGAAAAGCGAGTGCTTTTTGAAAGTTTTAAAGGGACAGTGACCTCACAGCTGGATGGAATCATCCCGGCACACACAGCCCAGCATCTGGGAATCCTGGGGAACTCCAGGCGCTCTAACCCCCAGGGCAGCAGGGCAGCTCTGAAGCCCTTCATGGCAATAAGCAGCCTGTCAGTCATCCCCCTGGCCAGTGTGGCCCCCAACACAGTAGCCCAGTAGCCTGAGAGCAGTGGCGGCAGAGCGGCCCAGGAGTGGGCATGTGAGGCTGCACTGGCGGGGCAGCCTGGGAGTGGGCATGTGGGCTGGTGGCGGTGGTGTAGCTGAGTGGCCAGGGAGCAGCTGTGCACGCCCACGGCAGCAGCCAAGCCAGGGAGCGGCCGTGCATGCCCGGAGCAGTAGCGGAGTGGCCCGGGAGCGGCTGCGCCCACAGCAGCCACCCAGAATCTCCTCCCGGCATGCAGCCACCCGGGCCAGACCCAAAGGCCGCCGCCCGCCTGCAGCTTCCCTGCACAGGCAGAAGAAACTGGGGCAAGGTGAGGTGGGGCACCGCTCTAGCAGGAGAGCACACCCAGCGCGCCTGCCACTCCCTGCAGGGCTCTGGGCTACCCTGATGGTGACCCCACCCACAGCAGCTTAGGGGATTAACCCGGAGGCTGCTCCAGGAGTGTGGGTAACCGACACAGGCAGCGGAGAAGGGCAAGGCAACCAGCAAGCAGGAAAGGACTTTGTTCTCCCAGCTCACACATGCGCTACCTGCCTACAGCTACCTCTATCGCCATGAAAAGGCAGAAGAATTTGGTCCAGTCCAGAATTACCCGGACAACTCCCGAAAGAGGGCCTGAGGAGATAGATTTAGCCAATCTTCTTGAAAAAGAATTCAAAATAAAGGTCATAACCATGCTGATAGACCTGCAGAGAAATATGCAAGAGCTAAAGGAGCAAGTAGGGAGGGAGAATACAGAAATGAAACAATCTCTGAAAGGACTTAAGAGCAGACTGGATGAGGTGCAAGAGGCTGTTAATGGAATAGAAATCAGAGAACAGGAACACAGAGAAGCTGACACAGAAAGAGATAAAAGGATCTCCCGGAATGAAAGAATATTAAGAGAACTGTGTGACCAATCCAAGCAGAACAATATCTGCATTATAGGAGTACCAGAAGAAGAAGAAGAAGAAAGAAAAAGGGATAGAAAGTGTACTTGAAGAAATAATTGCTGAAAACTTCCCCAAACTGGGGGAGGAAATAGTCTCTCAGACCATGGAGGCCCACAGAACTTCCAAAACAAGGAACCCAAGGAGGACAACACCAAGACATATAGTAATTAAAATGGCAAATATCAAAGACAAGGACAGAGTATTAAAGGCAGCAAGAGAAAAAAGGTCACCTACAAAGGAAAACCCATCAGGCTATCATCAGACTTCTCAACAGAAACCTTACAGGCCAGAAGAGAATGGCATGATATATTTAATGCAGTGAAACAGAAGGGCCTTGAACCAAGAATACTGTATCCAGCACAACTATCATTTAAATATGAACGAGGGATTAAACAATTCCCAAACAAACAAAAGTTGAGGGAATTTGCCTCCCACAAACCACCTCTACAGGGTATTCCAGAGGAACTTCTCTAGATGGAAGCACTCCTAAGGCTCAATAGATGTCACCAGAGAAAATAAAATCACAGCAAAGAAAGCAAACCAACCAAATACTAACTAGAGGCAAAAAATAAAATCAACTACTCACAAAACTAGTCAAAGGAAACACGAAAGAGCACAGAATAAAACACCTACCATATAAAGAATGGAGGAGGAGGAATAAGAAGGGAGAGAAATAAAGAACCATCAGACTGTGCTTATAATAGCTTAGTAAGCGAGTTAAGTTAGACAGTTGGGCAGTAAAGAAGCTAACCTTGAACCTTTGGTAACCATGAATCTAGAGCCTGCAATGGCAGTAACTACATATCTTTCAATAATTACCCTAAATGTAAATGGACTGAATGCACCAATCAAAAGACCCAGAGTAATAGAATGGATAAAAAAGCAAGACCCATCCATATGCTGCTTACAGGAGACTCACCTCAAACCCAAAGACATGCACAGACTAAAAATCAAGGGTGGAAAAAGATATTTCATGCAAACAATAGGGAGAAAAAAGCAGGTGTTGCAATACTAGTATCAGACAAAATAGACTTCAAAACAAAGAAAGTAACAAGAGATAAAGAAGGGCATTACATAATGATAAAGGGCTCAGTCCAACAAAAGGATATAACCATTATAAATATATATGCACCGAATACAGGAGCACCAACATATGTGAAACAAATACTAACAGAATTAAAGGAGGAAATAGAATGCAATGCATTCATTTTAGGAGTCTTTAACACACTACTCACTCCAAACGACAGATCCACCAGACAAAAAATAAGTAAGGACACAGAGGCACTGAACAACACACTAGAACAGATGGATTTAACAGACATCTACAGAACTCCACACCCAAAAGCAGCAGGGTACACATTCTTCTTAAGTACACATGGAACATTTTCCAGAATAGACCACATACTAGGCCACAAAAAGAGCCTCAGTAAATTACGAAAGATTGAAATTCTACCAACCAACTTCTCAGACCACAAAGGTGTAAAATTAGAAATAAATTATACAAAGAAAACAAAAAGGCTCACAAACACATGGAGGCTTAACAACATGCTTCTAAATAATCAGTGGATCAATGACCAAATTAAAACAGAGATCAAGCAATATGTGGAGACAAATGACAATGACAGCATAAAGCCCCAACTTCTGTGGGATGCAGCGAAGGCAGTTCTAAGAGGAAAGTATATAGCAATCCAGGCCTACTTAAAGAAGGAAGAACAATCCCAAATGAGTAGTCTAAACTCACAGTTATTAAAACTATAAAAAGAAGAACAAATGAGGCGCAAAGTCAGCAGAAGGAGGGATATATTAAAGATCAGAGAAGAAATAAATAAAATTGAGAATAGTAAAACAATAGGGAAAAAAATCAGTGAAATGAAGAGCTGGTTCTTTGAGAAAATAAACAAAAGAGATAAGCCCCTAGCCAGACTTATTAAGGGAAAAAGAGAATCTACACACATCAACAGAATCAGAAATGAGAAAGGAAAAATCATAATGGACCCCACAGAAATACAAAAAATTATTAGAGAATACTATGAAAACCTATATGCTAACAAGCTGGAAAACCTAGAAGAAATGGACAACTTCCTAGAAAAATAAAACCTCCCAAGACTGACCAAGGAAGAAACAGAAAATCTAAACAGACCAATTACCAGCAAATAAATTGAATCGGTAAAATAAACTACCCAATAACAAAACTCCTGGACCGGATGGATTCACTGCTGAATTTTATCAGACATATAGAGAAGACATAATACCCATTCTCCTTAAAGTTTTCCAAAAAATAGAAGAAGAGGGAACACTTCCAAACTCATTCTATGAAGCCAGCATCACTCTAATACCAAAACCAGGCAAAGACCCCACCAAAAAAGAAAATTACAGACCAATATCCCTGATGAACATAGATGCAAAAATACTCAACAGAGTATTAGCAAACCAAATTCAAGAAAACATCAAGAGGATCATACACCATGATCAAGTGGGATTCATCTCAGGGATGCAAGGATGGTAGAACATTTGAAAATCCATCAACATCATCCACCACATCAACAAAAAGAAGGACAGAAACCATATGATCATTTCCATAGATGCTGAAAAAGCATTCGACAAAATTCAACATCCATTCATGATAAAAACTCTCAACAAAATGGGCATAGATGGCAAGTACCTCAACATAATAAAGGCCATATACGACAACCCCACAGCCAGCATCATACTTAACAGTGAGAAGCTGAAAGCTTTTCCTCTAAGATTGGGAATAAGACAGGGATCCCCACTCTCCCCACTGTTATTTAACCTAGTACTGGAGGTCCCAGCCACAGCAATCAGGCAAAACAAAGAAATACAAGGCATCCAGATTGGTAAAGAAGAAGCTAAACTGTCACTATTTGCAGATGACATGATATTGTACATAAAAAACCCTAAAGACTCCATTCCAAAACTACTACAACTAATATCTGAATTCAGCAAAGTTGCCGGATACAAAATGAATACACAGAAATTTGTTGCCTTCCTATACACTAATGATGAACTAACAGAAAGAGAAATCAGGAAAACAATTCCATTCACAATTGCATCAAAAAGAATAAAATACCTAGGAATAAACCTAACCAAGGAAGTGAAAGACCTATACCCTGAAAACTACAAGTCACTCTTAAGAGAAATTAAAGGGGACACTAACAGATGGAAACTCATCCCATGCTCTTGGCTAGGAAGAATTAATATTATCAAAATGGCCATCCTGCCCAAAGCAATATACAGATTCAATGCAATGCCTATCAAAATACCAACAACATTCTTCAATGAACTGGAACAAATAGTTCTAAAATTCATATGGAACCACCAAAGACCCCAAATAGCCAAAGCAATCCTAAGAAGGAAGAATAAAACAGGGGGCATCTTGATTCCCAACTTCAAGCTCTACTACAAAGCCACAGTAATCAAGACAGTTTGGTATTGGCACAAGAGCAGAGCCACAGACCAGGGGAACAGAATAGAGAATCCAGATATTAACCCAAACATATATGGTCAATTAATATATGATAAAGGAGCCATGGACATACAATGGGGAAATGACAGCCTCTTCAACAGCTGGTGTTGGCAAAACTGGACAGCTACATGCAAGAGAATGAAACTGGATTATTGTCTACCCCATACACAAAAGTAAATTCGAAATGGATCAAAGACCTGAATGTAAGTCATGAAACCATAAAACTCTTAGAAAAAAACATAGGCAAAAATCTCTTGGACATAAACATGAGTGACTTCTTCATGAACATTATCTCCCCGGGCAAAGGAAACAAAAGCAAAAATGAGCAAGTGGGACTATATCTAGCTGTAAAGCTTCTGTACAGCAAAGGACACTACCAATAGAACAAAAAGGCATCCTACAGCATGGCAGAATAAAGTCATAAATGATAGATCCCCTAAAGGATTGATATCCAAAATATACAATGAGCTCATGTGCCTCAACAAACAAAAAGCAAATAATCCAATCAAAAAATGGGTAGAGGAGCTGAATAGACAGTTCTCTAAAGAAGAAATTCAGATGGCCAACAGACACATGAAAAAATGCTCCACATCACTTGTCATCAGAGAAATGCAAATTAAAAACACAATGAGATATTACCTCACACCAGTAAGGATCGCCATCATCGAAAAGACAAACAACAACAAATGTTGGCAAGGTTGTGGAGAAAGAGGAACCCTCCTACACTGCTGGTGGGAATGTAAACTAGTTCAACCATTGTGGAAAGCAGTATGGAGGTTCCTAAAAAAGCTCAAAATAGAAATACCATTTGACCTAGTAATTCCACTTCTAGGAATTTACCCTAAGAATGCAGCAGCCCAGTTTGAAAAAGACATATGCACCCCTATGTTTATCGCAACATTGTTTACAATAGCCAAGAAATGGAAGCAACCTAAGTGTCCATCAGTAGATGAATGGATAAAGAAAAAGTGGTACATATACACAATGGAATATTATTCATCAATAAGAAGAAAACAAATCCTACCATTTGCAACAACATGGATGGAGCTAGAGGGTGTTATGCTCAGTGAAATAAGCCAGGCGGAGAAAGACAAGTACCAAATGATTTCACTCATATGTGGAGTATAAGAACAAAGAAAAACTGAAGGAACAAAACAGCAGCAGAATCACAGAACCCAAGAATGGACTAACAGTTACCAAAGGGAAAGGGACTCGGGAGGATGGGTGGGAAGGGAGGGATAAGGCAGCGGTGTGGGGAGAGAAAGGGGGCCTTACGATTAACATGTGTAATGTGGGGGTGGGGCATGGGGAGGGATGTGCAACACAGAGAAGACACATAGTGATTCTACAGTATCTTACTACGCTGATAGACAGTGACTGTAATGGGGCTTGTGGGGGGGACTTGGTGATGGGGGGAGTCTAGTAAATATAATGTTCCTCATGTAATTGTAGATTAATGATACCAAAATAAAAAAAATATTCATTGATTTACTTTCAGGTTCCATATTTAAACTAGCCTTTAAAAAAATTCACCTGTTGAATTTTGGTGGCGTATCAAAGAAGATCCACTATTACCTAAAAAGGCTATTAAAATATTCCTTCCTTTCTCAACTACGGAAGAGAGTGAGGCTGGATTTTCTTCAGCTACTTCAATTAAGACAGCGTATTACGACAAATGAAATGTAGAAGCGGGTCTGTGAATTCAGCTGTTTTCTAGGAAGCTAGACCTGAAAAGAGATTTGCAAAATGTGAAACAGTGCCACTCTTTCTACAAAACCTTAACCAGCTTTTTTTCATAAAAATTTATTCCAACCGATAGTTTATTATTATTTTTTATTTAAATATAATATTTAAATAATAAATATGCCCCCTATGTTTGAATTTATTATTGCTACTTAAAAAAACTTTTTTAAGTCTTAATTTTAATTTCTAAATATGGCAAATGTATAGCCCACATAAACAAAAATTCTTTGAAGTTCTCCAATTTTGAGAGTGCAAAGAAAGAGGTTCTAAAACTAAAAATTGGAGACCTAGCTGTGTGCAATTTCTACATCCAAATTTTTAAGGACACCCTGTTAGCCTAATGTCTTTAGTACTTGATGACGCTCAAACATATTTCTGTTTACAGTTACAATCTGTGGGTAAAATGAATGCATTCAATTACTGCTTGCCCTATCCCAGCATGTTTACTAAGGATCTGTAGGAATCAACAATTTTTGAAGTTTGTCTATAAAATCGTGGTTCTATCAGATGCTGTAGGGGTAAAACAGATTCTCCATTCCAATCAGTTTTGAAGACTAGTCCTCTGAATTCTTGATCCCAGTTTTAGAGATTCAAGATGTACAGTAGCATATCACAAGTGCCAAGAAGCCTTGAGTAAATTAGCCATTTGACTTCGTTCATTAACTAAATGCTTACTTTTACACAGCATCTTTTAATCCTATGTCAGCCACTGTGTAGATTATTCTTCAGGCAGAGAATGTGATAGTTGGGTTTGTGTTTAGTATCCGAAGGAGTCTGAGTTGATGCACTGATCTATGTTTCTAGTAGTTGCTATTCAAAGACTTGAAGCAGCCACTCGGTATGTTTCAGCGGCGTATAAAAGGCAGGACAGGGTTGTATTTCATTTTGTATGTTTTAAGGAATTAAAGGGCTCGTATTTCTAAGAGGAAGAGATTAGGTAAATGGGACTTGAGTTGGGTAAACTGTTTGTGGAAGACTTAATCTGTCAAGTACATAAGCTCGTTGCTTTCTAAAACATCTGTCACAGGTGTTTAAAAATACTATTTTAAAAACACTGCAGTGACCTGAAATATTTTTTGCTTAACTTTCAGTAATAGTCAACTATTACGTTTTAGCTGCAGGAGTTAAACTTTAAAAACAAAGTTTCAAGCGTGAAAAAAGTAAGAATACAAATCATGACTCCTTTTTTTTTAGTTTGTTTTTAATTTTAAGAAAGTGAAATTTAGGCTGTGGCTTTCTTAGCTAAATCTAGTACAGCAACAGGTATGTGAGGAGATGAGCACATGAACACCACCTCTCTATCAGGTGCCCGTCGTTCCTGTGTTCTTTTCAAATACTCCTTTAATCACTTTCTTTGATTTTTTTTTTGGTAGACTGACTTCTCAAAACAGTGTTAACCTAGTAGAACTCTTTGGAGAAATAGTTGTGTAACACAGTTTAAGGTTATTTTTGAGTATTGAGGTTTCTTTCCTGATAAATTGGGGATAATGGCCAGAATCTCCATTGTGGTCTTACTAGGTTTTTCAATCCCAGTTATTAAAATCACTTAAGGTAGAAAATAAATAAATAGAAAGAAGTTTTAAATCAAAATTACTACATTTTAAGGTTCTTTGCTATGGAAAGTATTACTTTATTCTGTACTTTTTCCATCATATTTATATTATTTTGTATTTTTAATGTGGCCTTCTAGAGATTTCTTGCCAGTTATTAGGAAGTAATACGTGGTTTTGTTTGTCTTCATGCAAATGGAAAATATAGGTCAGAGCTCATTTGCTTGTGGAAAAAATGTAGCCAGTGGACAACTGGCATCAAGGCTAATAGTGTATATATTTGGATGCTAAGAGTTAAATCAGAGTAGCTTTTTATTTTACAATACAGTGATTTTTATTTTAAGGTATGCTAGAAACTGACTTTGTCCTACAAAGTAAGGTTTGTTTAACACATTTCACACCCTGTGAAGGGAATTCAGAGGCAGGAGCAAGGGAATAAAATGTGTTTCTGGTAGAACTTTAAAATGAGAAGCTGAGATACAGCAAAGAGGTATTGGAGAGCCTTCCAGACGTTGACCTACAATGGAGAGATGCTTGAGGAACAGGTCCGCTTCTGTAAAGCAGTCCAGAGGAGGCTTCTTGCTGCTTCACACCGTCTCCTCCTCCCTTGGTGTCTGTCCACCTCACAGAAAAGTTTGGGACTTTGTTTTGCTTTCATTTTGTTCCTTTTGGTTATGAGATAATGTCTTGCCTCCCTATGTACCTTTATAAATATTTTATCCAAAAAAATAAGCTTAGCCTATCATAAAGGTGGTAATGGCAGTATCAAAAGGAGGCAGTTTAGGATATTTTCTAAATTACACTGCTGCCTGGTTTTGTAATTTCTACTAGACCAGACCCTTCAAAAGTTGATTTCCTGGCTTACGCCAGCCCAATTCCTACTAATGGTGGGCTTCTTTACCAAATGGGAAGACTGGTAACCCTTTGAACTATTGTGTATTCCATTGTAGTTCATTAGGATGAATACCTGTAGTGTTTCTGCATCCCCCAAAATGTTCATAATTGCTTAAATTATACTCTTAGTATGGGTTCCCCCAGGCACTCCCATGGACAAGGCAGTTGTTATTTAGCAGGGTGGGAATGACTGTTCAGGACCCCAGTAAACACAGTGCATGTGTATGTTGTTGGGTTTTTTTTGCTTTCATTCCCTTTATTCTTTCTCTGCCTCCTTTTCCTCTGACCTTTCCTCCTCTCCCCGCCCCCACCCTTTAAATCTTTGGGACAGTGCGCTTTTGAGTTCTCACGGGGTACTCAGTAAATGCTTTTGAGGAATGTGTTGACAAGAAAGTACTTCTTTTTCAATTATAATCTTCTATCCTAAAATGATATTCCTGAAAAAGTATCTCCTTAGTCAGCTAGCCTTAGAAATAACAATAATGTCAGTGAGTACTCCTTATTATTACTCTGTCACTTAGCCCACTTTCCCCTCAGTGCTGGTCCCTGGCAAGATGAGTTACTGTCTGTGCCTCTGTGGGTCAGTAGCATAATGGCATCCCCCACTTCATCACTGTACAGGCTTTTACACATCACAGTTAAGGTTCTCACACATCTGCGCATTTCAACTCATGCAGTGATTTCCAGAATACGATTTCCATCAGTCTGCCCAGGACTGTTTCTCAGTAATGGATTACTAATTGTTCCTTTGCTGTTAACCTGTCAACCAGCTTTCTTGACTGTCTTAACCCCAAAAAGATGGAGACTTCAGTTTCCAAGAAGGATGCCTGTGCTTATCTGGGAAGGAGATGTAAACATTATCTTTGCAAGTATTTAAAACTTACTATTTTAACATTTATTTCCCAAATACTTATATAGGCTTTTACTATGTGCCTCGTACTATTCTAAGCACTTTACCAAAATTAACTCTTTTTATGTTTATGAAGCCTGTGATGTATGTACTGTCGTCTTCAGTTTGTGCATGAGGAGACTGAGTCGGAGGCTAAGGAGATCTAAGGAGATTGCTCCAGATCAGACTGCGGATGGTGTGTCTAGGAGTCAAACCCATGTCCCTGGCTCCAGAGTTGATGCCTTTAACCACTAGGATATGCCTCTACCATTAAAGGTCTTTCTGCAGATAGGAACCACACATGATCAAGAAATCTTTAAAAGATCAGATTCTCCCACAGTATGTTGCCACAACATACTGCCTAACAAGGAAAAAAAAATCAGTAGTAAACTGAGTAAAACTTAACAATATCTAGGCATAGAAAGTGCATTTTACTCAAGGAAGGTTTCATGCAGAGATGACTTCTGAGGGTGGTAGTGTTTCTGTAGTTTCATCCCTTGAATTAAAGTTGCCAGCTCATCTTTGCCCTCTTGCATTTTATCATAGACAATGAGGAGAGCCAGTTATACCTCCAGTGTTTTGTCTGGGAAGTCTTCCGAACTAGATCATTAGGGCATTTTTTGACACGTACCACAGGTGAGAGTGTTGCCAAACTTCCTACTGCTAATGAAAGGCTCCTTTCCTCCAGCTTCTAGTAACTTCTAAAACACTTACGTTTAAGCCTTGCCAACAGCCTCCTCAAAGCCCTTCCCACCACTGCCTTGCTCCAGTGATAAAGCCACATATTTTAGAATTCTTTTTATGGCAGCACCCTCCTTCTAGGGCCCAGAGTCTCATTCGGTTATCTACTGCTGCAGAATTTAGTGGCTTAACCAGTCATAGCTGATTATTTCACTTGTCTGCTTTGCGCAGTGTCACATGGAGTTGCTTAACGGGGGCTTTCCCGTTTTCACCCAAAATGGCTCCCTCAGGTGGCCAACAAGTGGACGCTAGCAGCTCAGCCAGAATGGTGGGGCCGTGACCCCACGTCCTTATTACAGCCTGCCCGGACTCCTTTGTGGCATGGTGTTCCAGGAGCGGATGTTCCAAGACCCAAGTCACCTTTTATGGCTTAGCCATAGCAGCCACAGAGCATCACTTCAGGCACAGTCACGAGGCTTGCCAGTTTCAAGGATCTGGAACCTAAGCTTCATCCCATAATGATGGGAGTATCCAGTCACATTGTAAAAAAGAGCTTTAGGCATAGGTGTACTGTGGTCATTTTGGAGAATGCGAACTGCCACAAAACGAGACCATCAGACGATGCCCCATTATGTAACCTTTTGTCTCCTTCCCTTCTTACTTTAGCTAAGCAAATTCCAGTAACATAGTCTTTCCACTTTGTTGGGTGCATTTCACTTTAGTATACATGTTTGCTTTTATGTGTCAACTTTATCTTCATCTGTTTTTTGCCTAAATACATTTTGCTTGTTTTTATTAGTATTATACTAGAAAAGAACCTGCCATCTATTAGGAAAATCAAATTCTTAACTTAGAGAAAAGAAGATACACATCTAATTTATATTCTGGTTTGCATTTGCAGATCAAATACTATCAGCATTTATTGAAAAATGAGTGATAATTTATTCTCCTAATGGGAGCCCATCCATAGTGATGAAACGTAATTCAAAACAGGTTACAAAATGATTTGTTGTTGACATGGGTTTGTTTTACAGTGAGTCGACTGTTTTATGCTTTGAGGGCAAGCCTATTAAGTATTCGTTTGTTCAGCTAGTACATGTTGAGTATTGTGTCAGGCATTGGGCTTACCTTGGCAGCCAGAAGTGGTCCTGCCCTCCCAGAACACGTGTTATATAGTGAGGAAGACGGGCATTAATAGGTAATGACCAAATAACCGTAAAGTCACAGCCACATTAAGTGGTAGTGGGTAGGAGCTCCAAGGAGTTTCTGATGGAGAACTGAACCCTGTCTCCCATAATGAAGTTCCCTTTTAGCAGAGGTGTGGGCGATGGAGAAAACGTACTTGAAGAGATACCTGAGTGTGTGTGTGTGTGACAGCCCCGCATGGATCTGTGTGCTGAGATCTGTACTTACACAGGACCCTAGTTTACAGACATTTCTGTGAAAGCAGTGGCTTCTGCTGTGATTCTCTTCAGAGACCATGTTTTAAGTAACTATTGGAAAGCCTGTGTTCATACAGGCCTTACAGAGCAGAAGTCTGAGTTTTAAGGAGCCTTTCTTGTTTATGAAGAATTATATTATGCTGAATAATGGCGATCACTACAAACAAGTACAATTTGTGTAAGTGAGGAAGGACTAAGTATAGCCGTGTTTCTTTGCGTGTGGCCTGGGGGGACTCATGCAGTTCCCTGAGACCCTTTCATCTGAGGTCAAAATGAGGTGTATCTGAGTTCAAAATGATTTTCACAATAATGCTGAGACATGATTTGCCTTTTTCACATTCCTTCTTTCATAAGTGTGAATACACTTTTGCCAAGGCTAAATATGATTTCATCACAACAGATTAAATACAGAAGCATATATGAGAATTCAGCTATCATCCATTAAGTTAAACCTTTAAAAGTTTTGCAAAAATGTTGAAGAATGCCATTCTTCTATTTTGAAAGTGTTATTTTCATAGTAATGTTATATATGTTAACATGTAATAAGTTTACTTTTTTTATTTTTAAGTGAATTAATTAATATTTCTAAACTTTCTGTTGAAACTTGTAAGATAGTAATCATTGATAGCTGTAACCCACATAAACAGTTCTTTCGGCTCCTCGATAATTTTTTAAAGCATAAAGAGGTTTTGAGACCAAGAAGTCTGGGAAATGCTGAAGTCTGGCGTCCTACCTGACTTTGAGCGTGTTGATTTCTCTGAGACTTGAGAAGTCTGTAAAATGGGGATTATGATCAAAGTACTTCCCTCATAAAGGATTAAACGAGTTCGTATGTGTCAAGAGCTTATGATACATGACACAGAGTATGCGTTCTATATATGTTAGTGTGTATTACTACTCCCATTTGATATGAAAGCAGAATTTATGTGAATCCAAACACTGCTGATGTACTGTTGCTGAGAATTTTTCCTTGTACTTATGGTCATCTGTGCTGTTTTGGTAACACATAGTATTCAACAGTGAAACAAATTGGATTTTGCAATTTTCTTTTGAGTTGGGTTATAGCAGAGGTTTATTGGCAGATGGTCAAGGTGTGAGGTTTGAAGAGGCATGAATTCAGAATAGTTTGGGGTGCTTTTTCTGCCCCACCCCAGCCTTCCCAGTCTAGGCTGTCATCCCCAGAACCAAGGCCCTGCTATGTCCAGTCACAGTGAACCAGCAGGCAAGTACTGTGTGCGAAACCCCCTAGGGATTGTTACCGGTCTGGGTCTGATTGTCCTAGACAGTGGGCTGAAAGGAGGAGCCCCGTTAGGGAGCAGCTAGCCTACTCCCTTCGCTTTTCAGATGAAGAAATGAGGCCCAGCAGGAATGATTGGCCCACACAGGTTCATTCTGTATATTAGAAACCTCGCCGGGATGAGAACCGGCCTTCTGATTTGTAATGGAAAGAATATGAGGCTTAACAATCAGAAAAGCTGGTTTTAGTCTGTCTAAAAGGCTGTAATTGCTCCTACAACATGGAGCAATTTACTTAAAACTCTGATACTTATTGTCTTTATTTGTAAAATGGAGGTGAAGATCGACCATCCAGGGCTGTGGAAAGGATCAAGTGAGACATCATACGAAGATGCCTCTTCATTGGCATCTAATTCTTTGCATGTGAAGTCCATAGAGAGAGCCAGTTTCCAGTGAAATGAGCAGTTCCCTTCAGAGCCTGAACACCACGCTGTACTTTGTAGCTTTGTAACATTCTCTTTCTTTTCTGTCTTTTTAGGACAGCCCAGAAACTTGCAGGACCTGTGCCGAATTAAAATTCGACAATGTATAGGCCTCCAAAACCTAAAGCTACTTGATGAACTACCAATTGCCAAGGTCATGAAAGACTACTTAAAACACAAATTTGATGATATCTGATATACACAGAACTGTGGGCAAGGTTAGGAGTTATATTCCAGATACTTAAAAGGCTGTTGGCCTTGCACAAAGTATATCCTATGCAATTTCTGATTTGCTGTGAAGTCAGAAAGCAGGTATACACTTTTAGGTTTTGTTTTGTTTGGTTGGTTTTCATTGTAGGGGAGGGATTTATATATATATATATATATATATATATATATATATATATATATATATATATATATATAAACATACACACCACATGCTTGAAGGTCTTAATTGGTTCCTTGGTCCAAGTTCAAGAGGTCCAAGCTTTCTATACAATATTGCATTTACAAGAATTGTTTTTCCAAAATGACACAAGCAAGTTTTGAGCGGAGAATTTACCCTTTCCAAATTTATGGGTTCATTGGCGTGCACGATTTTGTAAACCAGCAGAGCACTTGTTAAAGTTCGGAGGCACAGTTTGACCTGGGGAGGTCCTGGGTTCTACTGGAAAATGCCCTAAGAAATTTTTTTAAGTGATGCTGTCACCTCATTCATTTTTAATGAGTACAAATTGGCTGTTTCAAACTGTTCTTTTCCTAATGAATGTAGCTTTCAGATGACATAAATCCAGTTCTGCTTTCCTGTTGGTGTGCTCTTGTTTTTAACTTATTTTTTTAAACAACTGTAGTACACTACCCAGAGACATTGGGTCTCAACTTCTTAGTTGACTTGTGTTTTTAAAAAAATTAATGGGGAAGAAAATAACTTTATAAAGCCAGTGTATTCTGTTTTTGAAGCAGTGCCTCCAGTGCAATACCCTTCTGGTGTATTTTTATCCATTATTTCACTTGATGTTCCTCATTCCGCAGCCGGCTTTGACATGCCCGTGAGAACAGGAACTGCCACTTTAATTTTAATTGCAGAACCATAGTATGTCAGTTGCAATTTCCTTTTTAAGCCTTGTCTTTTACTTCACTCTAAGTAGAAAACTTCATATCCTGGTAGTAGAGTATTCTCTAAAAATAGCCCAAAATATTGTTAAACCATTGGCTGTAATGCTTAAATAAGAATTCAGGGTGGTTTCATGGTGTTTTTTTGCTTTTCGTTTTCCTTCCTGGTTAAAAAATTTCTAAAGGGTACAGTTTCTAATGGATGCATATTTGTAAGACGGGTTAATTCCTAATATGCTAATTGAACTTTTCCTATCTGTTTTAAGGTTCTACACAGTAAAGCTCTTTAGGACAGTTATTTGATTTTCTGGGTTGATTGGGCCTATGTTTGCGGTATGAACGTGGATATGATAAAGGGTCACAACAATGCAAAAGCTTCCAGAGGCATTGGGGCTCTGTGATGGTGCTCTTGAAGATGTGTTCTGTGCGTGACTTGTCATCCTACTAGTTTCAGAAAAACCTTTTCAAATATCCCAGTATTGTTCTTAGTGCTTTGGGAAATTTCCAAATATTCACACACTAGTAATAAATTTGTTGTCAGAAGTTTACAAAATGAGGGGCTTCTCTTGGTCTGAATATCTACTTTCAAGTTGTTAAGGATAAAACGGTTTTGCCTGAGAAGTATAGCTCAGCCACTTTAGGAGGCTACTGTGGCTTTGCTGTTTTTCCAGAGCCAGCAGTGATGCTTTCTCAAGCACAAAGTTTGTGGCTGCTGTGGGTGCAGAGCAGCTGTGGCATCAGAGTGTCTGATCTGCTTGCACCTGGGCAGTACACAGGCTTCTGAAGAACAGGCAGCTTTGGTCCGCATCTGCTTGGCGGGATCCCTAATAGGGTTTGTAGACTCTTTTGCAGGGAACCAGTGAGAATGTAGCCAGGTCTGTAACTATCCCCGGTCTGTAACTGGAGCCTGATGAGTAGAAATGGGTGTTCTGGATAGGGGCTGAGCCGCTCTCATTCTTTAAACCAATACCCAGGTCAGAGTTAAGACATGCTAGCAGCATCAGGGACATGGCATGGCCAGAAATAAATTGAGTATTACTTCTCCCTAAAACCCCAGGCCCAGGGGGACAAGGAGTTGGAGGGTGCCCAGGGTCCTGCACACTGAACGTAATAGTAACGTTAAGTTCACATGACTTATTTCCTCATGTATGTGTATGTATTTATCCAGTTAATTTTAAATGATGTTTTTTTTACCAACCATTCAGAGATTTCCAAGCTAAGCTAGCCACTGGATTTGAGTCAGGGAATTCCCAGTAGAAAGATCAGATTAAGGTAAATTCTTTGTTCTGTATTGCTGCTGCAACTTCAGAAAAAAATTATGAGAGCTCTTCCTGGAATTGAAATTTCTGTTTAATGAAGAAGTGTAGAATTCCATTATTTATTGTTTGAGGTTTGATTTATCAGGAAGCTTAAAAAGAATGTTTTATTTTTGCTGTTAATAAAATCCCATCACATAACATTTAACAAAGACTAAAACGTCTCAAAGTGATTCGTGGACTGCATAGATGAATGTGCAGATCCACAATTGAATTTGATTGGTAGAGAAGCATTCTGCAATCCATAACAAGCATTTCAGAAAACCAGCTGATTGTTTTTTCTAGAATCTTGACTGAAGTGTTCAGGCTAGTATCAAATTTGTCACTGATCCCTCTCTGTTTCTTTTGAAATGTATCATTTAAAGCCTATTACTAAACCTTTATAAAAATACATTTGACAAGTACACCAAAGAAACTGGCTCATAAAAGATTATGATCACTAATGAACTACAAACCTCATCTTTTGAAAACAGAAGATTTTTTGTGTGTGCGTGTAAATATTTGTGTTTATAAATGTACAGCAGAGTAAGAGTGTTTTTTAGATTATTTAATTCTCATCTTTCTACACAATTTCCTACAGAATAATCCGTGCTTGTTAGTTTGGAGGACTTGACTGTTTTGTTTTTTTAATTCATTATCAGTCATGCTTGGAAACAGCATTTCCGCTAGAGAATTCAGTGTTCTGGCTGTAGCAGGAGAACACATCTGGAGCACGAGGGAGCCTAGAGTGATTTGTCAGATGCACACCCTGAGAGACAAGAATGTGTAGTTTGATTACCAGAATGGACCATACAAAAACTGAGCTTCTGACTTCCCTGCAGAATTGCTCATTAGCCCAGAATGTGATTGGGATGAGGCCCTTTGCCCACAAAATTTAGCTTTCATGTAACAACTAGTGTGTTATATCATAATGTATTTTGTTCTTGCTTTGTAATGTAAGTTTTGCTTTGGGTCAATTTGAATTAAAAAAAAAAACACTTAAATCTGGTTTAAAACATACTGGAATTGTGTTTTATTTCTAGCCGGCCTGAACTTTTTAGTATTTCAAGCTATTGGGTGAAAAGAAATAAAGATTTGTCTTGCGTTCATTGGCATTTTAGGTCATTGGGAATTATGTAAGAGTGTGATACAGAAAACAGCACTATTTTAGATCAGATAAGGCAGTTCTCCCCCTGCCCTTTTGTTAATGCATCCGGCATGTACCAACCAACGAAGGACTATCACATTCTTGAGGGTATTGACCCAGCACTCAGCCTTTCTGGGCTGAATTTCCCTCTGCCTGATGCCTACCACCCCTGAATAAGAATAGACTTGGACGACAGTGTTTGTAAGCACAGAAGAGTGAACGCAGTGAACGCAATGAATTTGAGGTAGTTTTTTAGCCTGTAGGAGACAGAAGCAAAATAAGTTTGATTTCACACTTTCTCTATAGAACATAAGCACAGCTTGATTCAGGAGAGACCTCAGACTAATATGAATGATGGCGTGCTAAGAGAAAGTGGGGACAGGCGATTTAGCACCCCCTGCAGAAATTTGGTGTTTTGCAACTATAACCTTGTTGCAAACTTGTCCAGGGTTTGGCACAGATGAAGGCCAAGAATGGGACATTAGAAACTATTCCTAATGATCAGCAGGGGAGTTCAGATGTGAAAAATAGCCGTGTTGCTTGGAAATCTTGAGGTCATTCCTTTTCCAGCGATGTAAGTAGTGTATTGTTTTTTCAGCTGATAGACAATTCGTAAAAATGGCTTATGAGCTATTGATAAAACAGCTTATCTGCTTGATAACAAAATATTTCCACAGCCCATGTAATTGGGTTTCAAAGATGAAAGAAAATGGATTTGCATCCTCTGCCTGTATTTATGTAACATAATGTAACTGTGTTCTCTTAACAGGTCTTACAGACTTTGATGTTAGAATTTACAGTAGCTTAAATACCAATAAAGATTTTAAATGTCTGCTGCCAGACACTAATATTTAGGCCCGAGTTGATGTAGGCTTCTAAGATATGATGCTAATTTGTCTTTTATTCTATCATGAGTTATTCTGTCATTACCTAGAAAAGGTCTCTTAAGTCTTAGATAATAAAATAGCTGGTCAGCTAGCATATGACATTTACTAGATCTCATGACTTCTCTTGTATACTGCTGATAGATACTGTTCAAAGCTTTATAATATGTTTCTCTAAGATCATGGTGCATTTTATAGGCATTTATCTTCCAGAACTCTGATTCCCGAGTAACAGCATTCTGAATCCCGTTTGACAAGACGGAGGTGATTTGTGGAAGGTCTGATGAGAAATCATCAGTGTGTGACTAAAACCCTGAAGTATCACTATTGCTGCAGGGCTGGTGTCTTGTCCCGGAGGAGAATCTTATACCAGGTATTGAGATGCAGTCCTTCAATTTCATCCACTCATCTGTGCCCAGTGCCCCATGCTGGCTTTCATTTATGCGTCCATGGCTAAGTGATTTGTCAGTTTAGAAGACCTGTAAACATTAGGTGTAGAGGATCCAATTAAACAAATTGTTGCTCTTCTGTTGCGGATACGACCTTAAAGACAAATCATGTAATTGTCTGTGGTTATTAGAAATATGTTTTAAGTCTTGGTTTGTTCTAGTATCTTAAAAATCACACTTAGAATCTTCATGTTTTCTTTCAATCAGGAATGGTTTTAAGCTGATACAAATGTAAGTTATTCTGTTACACTGTGTAGTAATGCAGTGATTCACTTTTCTGTGAAATAGTATTTTATGAATCAGAAAAGATATGGCTTAATTTGGACAGTGGGATGCAGTTGAAGTTGCGAAACTTGGGTTATGTGATGAGCAGACTGACCCTTTGTAACTGACATGGAGGTAATCCAGCTGCACATACTTCCTATTTTATCTGGCAAACGGAGTCATATTTTTCTTGTTCAGTCCTGAGCTTATGTTGCTTTTTTTCCTCTGATAATTTTGGGTGAAGTCACTGCCCAGTTTTCCTTTACCAAAAATAGGAGCCCTTGTAGAGCATGGATTTACTGTACATGACCATTGTATATTCCTCTAGAGGGTTTCTAGATTTTCCCTCAATTCTGGCCATGGAACCCTTTAGCAAAGTACACACATATGCTCAGTGTGGGCCTCTGCCTTGCCACGGTGCTCCTGTGTGCCAACCTTAGAGTTCCCGGATTGCTTATTTTCCCTGCCTTCTCTGGGTAGAAGTACAGCTTTATATCATTTAGGAAGAATGCCTAATAAATCATCTGAGCTATATCCGTTTCCCATCCTAGGTAGCACCAGAGACAGACAAATTGCATTTCTTCCTGGTTTTTATTACCACTGTTCTTAAATCAGTTGGTGTGAGTCCTTTGAGGACAGAATCCAGGTCTTAGTGGCCTGACTGTCAAGGAGTATTTGCAAAAGAATCAGTTTTCCAGGACTCTAGGTACATGGGGTCGTTGGTCCTCAGCCAGTGGTTTGTTCCTTTGATCCTCCAAGGAAACCAGGGCCAAGTGGGTGAGAGCACCAGCATCCCCCAGCTCCAGATCTCAAGTACACATTGTCCTGCTTCCTGCCAGGGTCGCCTCTTGCTGTCCCTCCTTCCCAGTGCCACCTCCCGTCCATCATAGTCACTGGGCGTTGGACCCACATGATCAGCTGCCTGGGCACTGTGATAGCAAGCATCTAAGAGGCCATGGGACTCTGGTTGCAAGGAGTTCTACCTACCAGGAGTCTCCCACCCTGAGTTCACAGCACATTGAGCCTCTGAAGGATTACAGTTTCCCCCAAAGCATGGGACTCTCCGTGCATGTCCAGCTCAGCTTCCCCCAGGGAGCCTCAGCTCACAGGTGTGTCTCCGCGGGTGGCAGCAGTGTTTGGACAGAGCTCTCCTCGGGACTCAGGCTGCTGGGTGGGGAGGGACTGAGGCAGAGCCTCTGGCCCACCAGCACCCATATGCTCTTCTCTTCTTTGCTGTGTACAGCACAAACGGTACCATTTTTTGCCGTAGGAAAGCACAGGCATAGTGGGTCCTTTTTTTCTGTAGCCACGTTTCCCCTCCATAGTGCCTGCCCGGCACAGCGCCTTGTGGGTAGTGCTCCGTTAGTATTTTCAAATGAATTTAGCCTGAACTCTTCCTTTTACAGGTGGGAAAGCCAAGCAAGTGAGAGCTGAAGAGATTAGTAGCTATGGCTGTGCAGGTAATGACTGGAGGTGGAGGGCGGTGTGAAGGCCCGGCCCCTCCATCTTGGCGTTTGGCTCTGCTGGGCTGTAGGGTCTCAGCTCTCACCTGCCTCTGTTGTTTTCTGTGGAGCAGAAATGAACCCATTGGTCACAGAGCAATAACGGGATGAGCTACATTTTGGCAAGAGTTGGCAAGGCTCAGGGCTCTATACATAATCCCTCCTGGATTTAAAACCCACATGTCGGTAACACTGCCTCCAGTTTCCTACACATTTTCTGAGAGTTTGCTTTTAGGCTCCACCAATGCCTTTTTTAATAATCTTGGGTGAAAAAAAAAACAGCTTAGGTTGTGGGGATGCCCATGGGAACTACATTGTGGGTGTGACCACAGGAAGTCGTGCTGTGTTCTTGTCTCACACTATGTGTTTACGAGAGGGAATGAATAACTGAATACCTGAGCCTGCGCAGAGATGCCAGGGGCGTTCATACTCAGCTATTTTGTCCCTTTTGGCTTTCATTACAGGCAGCTGAGAGGTGGATGCACCACCATCCATCCTTTTATCCTATTTTATGATCCCTTAACATTCATAATGTATATTTCCATTGGAAGTTAAAAAGACTTGAGGAGGAGTAGAGGAAATGTGGATTTGTCTTGGAAATGAAGCTGAATTGAAATAAATACCTTTGTATCAGATAGCAACTAGTTGTTGTGTACACTTTAAAGTAGACATTTCTTACCCAGAGGTTTCTGATGTTTTTACATAAAAAGTAAACTGATGAGTTAATCTACCAGCCTCTTAGAGCTGTAGGTCATCATCTCAAGCAAGCAGGAAACTTAGGTTATCAGCTGAAATGTGGGCTGAGGGTCGCTGCTGACTTGAAGAATGTCGTGTTGTTAGTTTGCCTTAATTCGTCAGCCCTTGAGACTGACGCTCAGGTAATGATGCTTCAATACCAGAAAGTACTGTCAACTCAGGTACACTACCCAAAGAACATTTTGAGGGCCTTTGGCTAAGATCACAGCGGACATTCCAATAACAAAGCAGTCATTTCTCTTCCAGCTTCCTGTTAAACCCAGAACAGGGGAGATTAGAAACACCTGCCAGGTGTGTGCGGCATACTGGTTTAGGGCCTCCCCTTGCTAGGATACTATCAGTGGAGAGTGAAAAATCCCTTCCCTCAAGCTTCTTGTTGGGGAGCCGGCCCTGGGAGGAATGGGTGGCATGCACGCTAACAGTCCCATGACAGACCCAGTGTGCACCAGGAGCTGGAACAGAGACGGGCAGAGCTGGCAGCAGTAGCGTCCTTACCCTGGAGCCCCTGAAAGGATGAGGGGCACTTCCTTGCCGAGGCCCAGGCAGCTTTGTCACTGTGCCTGTGCCCACTGTGGGCATAGGAAATAGCAACTTGGCTACAGCCTGTTCAGCACACTCGCCTTTAGTCCTGACTCCTATTAAATCCAGACTCAGCTTTAGCTGTGCTGTAATGTGTAAGTGATGGATACCTGTGTCTGTTAGCAAGTATTAAGGCCTGACATGAACAGATGCCCAACAGACACAAAAAGATGCTCAACATCCCTAGTCATCAGGGAAATACAAATCAAAACTATAATAAGATATCACCTGATACCTTTCAGAAGAGTTAGTATCGAAAAGATAAGAAACCAAGAAATAACAAGTGTCAGAGAGGATGTGAAGAAAAGGGAACCCTCCTGTACCATTAGCGGGAATGTCAATTGGTGCAGCCACTGTGGAAAGCAGTATGGAGGTTCCTCAAAAAACTAAAAATAGAAATACCATATGACCCACTGTGGATAAAATGAAAGTTCCTATGGCCAGGATTCTCACCTGGCCCTGGTCAGCTAGCTCACTACAAAGGTGTGGGCAATATGTTATTATTGACTTTATATAAAGAGCTCTGCCCAGTGCTTTGGGCAACATGGTGGCATGGCTGCAAGGCTGCAGGAGAGCAGAGGCTGGAGTGGTGGCAGCGCCGAGGACAGAGGCCCAGAAGATGGCTGTGCGGGATGACTGTGCAGAGAGGCCCAGAGACAGACCAGCTTGCTGCATGCAGACTCGCTCTGAGTGGACACAATTTTAGTGATCAGCCACCATGGAAATAAAGTTGGGTATAAATAACCCTTTCACCCCAAGAATGTTCTACTGTCATTTCTTTGGTCACACTGAATCCATAGTGAACTTGCCCAGGGCTGAAACCCACTGGCAAGACACCTACTAATTCCACTTGTGGAAATTTACCTGAAAACAATTCAAAAAGATATATGCACCTCTGTATTTCTTGCAACATTACTTACAATAGCTAACATATGGAAACAACCTGAGTGCCTATCAATAGAAGAATGGATAAAGAAAATGTGGTACATATACACAATGGACTATTAGCCATAACAGAAGTCTTGCCACTTACAACATGGATGGACCTAGAGGGTACTATGCTAAGTGAGTTAGGTCAGAGAAAGACAAATGCCATATGATTTCACTCATATGTGGATTCTGAAAATCATGAATATAACAGCCTAATGAACACAGAGAAGAGACCAGTGGTTGCCTTGGTGGAGATGGGGATGGGTGAAATATGGGGACAAAGAGATATAAACTTTCAATTATAAAATAAAATTTTAAAAGCCTGAGATGAATAGAGATGAGGTTCTGGTAAAAGAAATGTGTTGGGGAGGAAATGATGGCTCCCCTGTCCAGGGAGGTAGGCAGGCCTGTGGCCCCTCTGCAGAGATGTCAGCTGTGATTGGGAATTGTGAGCAGGGTGTCCACGTTAAGGGCTGTGGAATTACAGTAACGTGGACTCATCAAATTTAGTAGGGGATGGGACCCTAAGGCAAGCAGGTGTGGAGGGGGCTGGTGCTCAGGTGTGCATGCTGGCCGGTCTTTCTGCAGCTGGGGAGAGCAGGCTAGGTGTGTCCTGTCCTGCTGGGCACTCAGCCCTAACTCAGGATGCAGTTGGGGCTGCCTCCTGGGTCAGCTTCTCCAAGGCGTTCCTATTCCAGTCATGAGAATGCCCTTTCCCCCTGGGCCCCCAGCCCTTAGCCCTAGCAGTGGCCTTCGGGAAATCGGGTTGGAAAGATTGCCTGGCAGTTCCTCCTCCTAAGGGGGAAGCTGGTTTGCACGCTTGTCTCCACCTGCTGTGCCAGAAGCCTTTGAAAGGCAGGGAGCTGGCCTTGGCGTTGTGGCCCAATAACTAGAACAATGCCTGCGTGGGGTCTGGCTTTGCAGATGTTTGGTGAGTGAGGAGTGGGTTTGATAGCCCCTGCAAAGCCCTAGTACCAGGTAAGAAAACCAGAAGGGACCGATACTGGGTTTGTTTACATGTGTGTACTCTGTTAAGCTGTGCATTCATTCTCATTTGTATCTCACCACCCTGTGATCACGTTCACAGGTGAAGAGCCTGAGGTTAAGTCTCCTTCCCTGCTCCAGTCTGCCTGTCAGCCTCTGCCCGCCGTGGCCCAGCCCAGCCCAACCTTTCCATGCCTCCTCACTAGGGATGCAGCCCAAGCCTCTGAACTGGCCTTACCCTGCCCCGGGCTTCCCTGGACATCTTTACTGCCCCCACTATCACACAGATCACCCTCGGTCTTTTTCTCTGTGTGTACTTGGGTTCCTCAGAGTTCTTAAGGCAGAACCTATGAAACCCCTCTAAGAATGTGCACAATGTTGTCTGCATACATATGTCAAATTGCAAGGCACTGTCAACTTGCCAAAGGGTCTGTAACCCCCGGTGTCAAGACGCAGCATATTGACTGACCCCTGTGATAGTTCCCAAGCATCTGTCTCCTTCCCAGTCAGGGGCCATGGGCAGCTCACCTGCCTGCGTGCTTGGCCTAAGTGCCTGTGCATCTCGCTGAGCCGGGTGACAGGAGTGTGAGTGCATACCTCCTCGTGCCTCCTGGCCCTGACCAGGCTGGGGTTCAGAGTCTGCCCCCCTGGTTCCCTTTCTCCCCTACCTCTCTTTTCATTTCCTCACGTAATTATTTCCAAATGGTTTCTGAAGGGCTGCTTTAATGAGCCAGCCTTAGGGGGCAGAGAGTTTCCAAGCAGAAGGGCCTTGGGGAAGCCCATCGCAGTTTAGGGAGAGGAGAGGACTTCCCCATGTACAGTCTGTGCCAGGTGTCACAGCAGGGCAGGTGCTGGTGCTGGGCCAGGCTCCTGGCTCGTGCTGTCGGTCAGCTGCCTTCCTTGGCCCCACCTCGGTAGGCCCCTGTGTCACCTCTGAAGAAAGACAGTCAGAGCTGCGTGGGAGCGACAGCAATGTCAAGTGTCCCAGATAATGAGCCGTGATGTCACTGTGCACTCAGATGCTTGCCTGCTGGAGCAGACCCGGGGGTCACTGCGTGACCAGAGTGGGTGCTGCAGTGGGTGGGGTGCCACCACCCTGGTTCACAGCCGTCAGTCAGCTGCTTCATCTCAAGCCAGGCTGAGTCCCCAGGTCTGTAACCCCTCGCTGCATCCTTTCTGGACATCTTTATGCCTTAAGATAAAAGGATAAGTGTATAGGCTCCCATGTGGAACATCTAAACCCTGTATTATATGAGGATCCTGGTGATTCCTTTGAGAAGTTTGTAGAAGCACTTACTCATAAAGCCTGTAATTAAGTAACTGGTTAGCTTCATGGAAATGCTTGATGTTTAGAAGGTTATTAGGGGATTACAAAAAAAAAAACTGACTTGGGATTAACTGATACCATTACTTCGTTCTCCATTTAAAAATTTCTTAAATTAAAAAGTGCTTTAATCACCTTCTGTTCTAATGGGTAGTAATAAAATGCCTGCTTAGTAGAATCTCATCTTCACATGATAGGTAAATTTAGATATTCTTCCAGTCAGACTGTACCCCTGGAAACTACATAATAAAGCTGAGAGGAGTCCCTTGGGCTTCCTAACACAGCAGAACCCCTTTAGTTCTGCACGGGAGAGTCCTTAGATAACATTCACAGATGCCATCCTTCCGTGCTTTACTGAGCCTGTTCAGAGAATCCTGGGAATGTTTAGAAGTGATGTCGTTGAGGATTGCTAGCTCACTCAATGCTATTTGTTGAGTGCCTGGGCTAAGGCACCAGAATAGTGCCAGCATTTGGGAGCCAGCCGGTCGGGGAGCCCAGAGGACAAATAAAAGGTCTCCAGGCGAGAAAAGAGGCAGGACTGGTGTGGGGAGACTGAGCTGTGTGCAGATCCAGGAGGGCTGTGCTTGGCAAGGGCTTCTGTGCTCCCAATACAAAATGTGCACAGTTCCCAGAGTGGAATTATGGTCCGCCACCTGATACATTAGCACAAGTGGGTCTCAGACTTGAGTGAGCACCAGAATCCCCCAGATATCACTGAGCCCCACCCCCAGAGTTTCCGATGCAGCAGGTCTGGGAGGAGCCCAAGAACCAGCATTTCTAACAAGTCCATGTGATGTGACTGTTGCCGGTCGGAGAGCTCTCTTAGAGCCTCAGCATTTGAGTATTCAGGCCCTTGCATGGCAAGAGTGAGGGAAAAATCCAGTAGTTACTGTGCGACATTACAGAAGCCACCTCTGTTCTTGTCTAGGAGCTGTGAATAAAGTAGTCCTAGTGCTTCTCAGAAGCCACATGTGAATGAGTCCCCTTACTTTATGAGTCAGCCTTGAATAGTTCTGTATGTGTTACGCTAACAAGGAAGACAATTCTCCCCCTGCCATGTTTCAAGCTGACTCCAAGTCTGGGCTTTTATGTCTCCAGTTATCTTTTGCAACTACTGAATTTAACTTGGGCACAGACATAACCAATAGCCTATAGTTCTGTTATCCTGGTGTTACTGTTTTTCAATCTAGTTTAGCAGCTCATAAATAACAAGTCTGCCAAACGTTAATAATGGCAGCCCTAGCCTGCTCGGCAGTGGGGGAGACAACAGCTCTAGCTGCTTCAGCCAGCCTGCGCCTTAGCATTTCCCACAAGGCAGGCTGCCAATGGCGTGTCCCAAGGATGGAAAGAAGAATTGGCAGTGTTGCCCCAAGTACCGTTGGCAGATGGAGGACACCTTGCCAGGTCACCTAGGCCAGATGCAGCCTGAGCTCCCCGGGGCAACCCCAGGGAGCCACTGCATCAATGAACCCTTTCCCAGTCCCTGGGACTAGCCTGGACTTCTTGAGGGCTAAGCTGGCATTACCTGCTTTAAGAAGAAACAACAAATCATCTAGGAGACAAATGTAGTTTTGCCTCAGATGCTACTGGTACTGGTCTGGAAGCCCCCCTGATAGCCACCACCACGGAGTCATCTCGATGGAATCTGCCTGCTAAAATGAAGTGTCACTTCCCCCTTTTTAAAAAAGTTGTATTGAGGTATAATTGTTAATCCAAAGCCCTGCATGTAGCTCATGGACACAGTCATAGTTTAGCTCGTTTCATTGGAAAGTGGAAAGACAGTCAAGTTGAAGGAAAGGGAACGTCCAAAATTTCTCCTCGGTACAAACAGCCACTACACACGACCCAGGCCCTGGGACAAGTAATGAGTGGCACTGTCAAGGTTCAGGCTCATGGTGGAAGATTTGACACATGTGGCAAGGAGAGTAGTTGTATTCCCAAAGGTTCTAGGGAGCTTCCCAAGGGAGGCCCAGCCCACCCCTTGCTCCAGAGCCTGCCCCAACGGTCTCGAACGGTGGCTGCCTGGCCTCTGTTGGCTAGCAGCCTCCTCCTAACAACACAGCCTGCAGAGATGTCAGGCAGAGGAGACCAGAAATCTTTCATCAGGCAGCAGTGTTTAATGAAATATTTAGGATCTTTGAAGGATTTCAACGGTACCGTTCTTCAACCCCAGTATCTCCTAACTTGCCTAATTAAATATTTTCCTAAATGGAAATACAGCTGAATCCCTGGCCTAGTGGTCCAGGATCATAAACAATTCCTGGGTTGCTCTTACACTGCTTTTATTTGCCTGGTTTGGGTTGGGAGAGACCAGCCCAAGCCAATATGGTGCCTGGGTCAGGAGTATACGGGTGTTTGTGCCATTATTCTCTGAGCCTTCACGTTTATATTTACCACCAAGACAGCAAGACAAGTTACCTTCCTACCAGATCGTAAGTTCTTTGTGGGCTTGGTCTGGTTTTTCCCCACTTTATGGATTCTAGCTCAGAGTTTGGCATACGGCAAACATCCATTCTTTATGTTTAGTCTGTTTGAGTTAAGGAAATTCCTAAAAGCCATCAGTTCACTTGATTATTATGTAATGTGGAGAGGTTTGTTTCTTTCAACAGTTGTATCCAACACCGTACACAGTGCATGGCATCAGCCCTCCAGTCATCAGAGAGGCAGGGACTGGGAACCTGCCTTCCACATTTTGAGCCTCTGGAGAGAAGAGAAGGTAAATGAACATTACTAATGCAATGGAGAGACAGTGGGAGCCCCAGAAGAGTGACAGATGAAGGACAGCTGCCGGACACCTGTCGTGCTGGCTCCGCCTTCCTTATGATTAGCTTGCTGAAGACAGGTGTGTGGCTTGGGACTCACACGACCTGGGTTTATCTGGCTTTGCTGGTAACTGGTGGTATGACCATGGGCAAGTCATTTGCCCAGGATTAGAAATGAGCTAAGGGCGCCTTGATGGGCCATCCCATATGATTCTAAAGCTACAAAGAAGACAGGAAGGAAAAGAACAGTCATGCAGGGCAACAGACCAAGCAGTGAGCCCCAGTCAGTTGCTTGCTTAATATGCTTCCCCTGCCATTGTGTTCCTGAGGCTTATTAGAGATAGTTCCTAAAAAGACTGGAATGCACACTCCAGGGTTTGTACTGCTCTGGCAGAGGGTTTAGCACCATAAAACTCACTTTGTAAAAGTGCAGCAGCTGTGATAAATAAGCTTAAGCCTTGGTAATCGCCTTTTCACTTTTACCAATTACGCTAGGCTGCTTTGTGACAGACGTTAACACCAAGTAAGAATTTTAAAGAAGCTTCATTTTCCCTGTCTAATTAAATTAAATACTTGAAAGGTGATTCACAGGTTGATTTTTCCCCCATTAGTCAACTGAAAATTACAGGGTCTTTTAGGAGTTTGAGCCATGTGACTTGCCTGCTCAGCCTCAAGGGTCAGGGTGATCCTGGCCCCTGGCTGCTCTCCTGCCGGCTTCCTACCCCTCCTTTTTTGTGTATGCAGCTGTCCTGGTAGGGCTCTTGGGCCAGCCCTGCCCAGGGGGATTTGGGGAAGGCCTGTTTCTTAGTTTCAAATCCTTCTGCAAAAATCTCTATGGGGTGCCTTTGTTCCCAGGTGTTTGATATTCCCAACAAGCAGCAGGTCTGCCCAGGATGAAACACTACAGACAGCCTCCTCCCTTCCAGTCAGCTTTGTTGCAAACCAGTAGCAGAATTCGCCTGCACCAAGAGTTCATTGAGTCAGCATCTCTAACCTTCCTCCCAGTGAAGACCTCGGTTATTTAAGTGCCAGTAGGTACAATCAGGTTCTTTCAATGGTGCCACCAGGATACTGATTCTCGCAATAGTTTTATTTTCTGTTTTAATGCTTTCTGCCTCTTGTTTCTGAAATGACACCCACACATGGGTTAGAAATCAGACCTTGTTCTATACATGTATTTTCTTGGACACACAGAGGCCCTGGAAAGCATCAGGGAGCCCAGCTCATGATGGCATTGGGTGTGAGTGAATTTGGTTTGTCCAAACAGTGGAGCTCTGTCTGGTGTAGTTTTCATGATTGGATCAAATTATTTACCAGTGTTCATGCTCCTCTGCAGGCCACCCTTTGATAGATACGATGATTGCATGCCTAGAGTCCTTGTTATTTGGAAATGAATATATACTCTTAAAATATAAACAATGAACTAATAAGTAACAAGTAAAAGTTCTTTCTCCTTCCCTCCCAGTGTTAATATTAACCATGTAGTATGGATTCTGCCAAGTGTTTCTCTGTACATCTGTGTATGCATTTTGCTTTACAAAATAATCTCTGCAGCTTACTTATGTCTACTCATAGGAACCCTCTCATATTACCACATGTAGGTGTGCCTAATTCTTGTTAATGGCTAGATAATATTCACTGTGTATTTTCTTCTTAAAACCAATGTGTGGTAAGCACCTTCAATGTACCAGATGGTTTGCTAGGAACTGGGATATAGCAGGAACTAGTTCTTTTATATTGGCTGTTTCTTACCGATTTCTTTCTTGAATTTGAAGTATTCCCCCTGCTTCTTAACCACTGTATCATCAAGAGCTTTTATTTTTTCAGGATGAAATCTGCTTGATGTGTGTTTGTTGTCTGTCCATATTAAAATACCATCTCCTCCAGATGGATGACATATCCTGTCTTGTTCACTGATATATCCCCAGCACTAAAAAAGTATTTGACACATACCAGCAGCACAAAAATTATAAATTCTATGCATAGCTGGCTGAGCAGAGGGATGAGTGGATACATGGAGGAATGAACGGGTGGTGCTTGTACTTCCCATGGATGAAGGGAGTAGGGGGATGTGCCACTGCTCCTTGAAGACCTTGGTTGGGTTTCCTTAAACTTCCAGCTTAGTCCTAACTACCCAGAGACATGATCTATTTAGTCTTTTTTATATTCACTGTATCTTTATACAGCTGTGGATTTGTGCATTCTTCTGTTGAAATGTTGACTACTCCATCCAGGAGGACAGGCATTCCCAGTGTGCCCTGCCCTGACGGCCCCAGCCCTGCCTGACCTCAGAGGCCTGACCCCGATCCGGCGGCCCTGGGACTGGTCTGGCCAGCAGAGGCTCTCCGGCACTTGGCTCCTGTGTACGGACCAGCTTCGGTTCCAGTGGGCCAGCACCTTGTCTTGCAAGTTGCTCAGTGTTTTGAACATCACCCCATCTTTATAGATGTAACAGTGTTCTGGTTCACTTGTTCAAAAGAATCATTCTGCTTTGACCTTTAAAAGCACAAATCAGATATACCGTTTCCCTGCTGAAAACCCACTCATTGCTTCTAAAACCCAATCTGAAGTGTTCATCCTGGCTTTAAAACCTTCTCTGACCCATATCACTTCACTGGAGGGGCCCTGACACCCAGACCGCACTACTGCTCCAGAACTTACTTTTCCACTTGCCATTGTTCTGCCCCAGGACACTTGCTCAGTCACGGCATGCCTGCCCAAAGGCGCCTCCTCAGAGAGCTCACCCCTGCCTGGCCCCTTGGCCAAAAGGTCAGGCTCCCTTCACATGCTTTCAGTGTTTCTTCCTAGCATTTGGCCCATGTGCCAATACTCAGAATGTGGCAGAGCCTCAGTAAATATATATATCATATATTTGTATATGTCCTATATACGTATATACTGTATACCTGGAATGTAGCAAACATTCAGCAAATTGTACTTATGTAATATATATATATAGTAAATATATATATTTACATATATATATATACACACACATACTGTTTACCTGGAATATGGGAGACCCTCTGTAAATTACATATAGATTTATAAATATATAATATGTATACAAATTAAACATGTATATATAAATATACATATAGATATATCTACATTTATACAATATACCTGGAATATAGCAGACCCTACATAAATATTTTTGGAATGAACAAATAAGTGTATAAACAGGCACATCACATAATGACTATAATTGTTTTGCTTCAGTGTCCAGAGGATTGAAGTCTCTGATACGGGGACATTTTCTCATCAATCTCATAACCAGGTATGGGAACCAGGCAGTAATTTACTTGATATTTGAGCTATCATCGGTCCATGCATGGCCCCCCATATTTTATTTATTCATTTCGTATTTGTTTGTTACAGGCATCAAGCCTCCATATAACGCAAGAACTAGAATACTGACAGTAACTTTCATTGACATCTGTGCTCGTCTCTCCTGAGATGACACCAGCAACCTGTGCTGGGACTTTATAATGCTCCTGTTTCATTAGTAGTTTTATTTTGCCTGTGTATATGCTGGCAATATTTTCTCCTCTATGCACACATCTTTTCAGAAGACAGAGTGGCATGCATGGCTAGTGACGATGAATTTTCCCCCAACATTAAAGAAAATGTTTTCGTTTAAAACAGTTTTTCTTTTATTTGTTTTTATTCTCTTGGTTTTCTCTTTATTTTTCTTTGCTTGTTTTTTTTTCTTTCTCCAGCTTGTTAGTCTGAAAATTTTCACACAAAACATTTGAAAATATATAATAAATACCTCTGTGTAGATCCAGCAATTGTGACATCATTGTCCTATCTCCAAGTGTGCACAAAGGCATACTATCTTCTCTGTGCCACTTAAAAGGAAGTTTTTCGATATCATGACACTTCACCTCTAAATACTTCACCTTGTATCCAACCATGAAGATATTCTTCAATATAAACATGATACCAATATCATTCCTAAGAAAATAATGGTAATGCTATAATCTAAAGTAATATCCAGCCCATATTCAAATTTCCCCAGTTGCCGTAAGAATAATGTTACAACTATTTTGATACTATTTTTAATCAGGATCTAACCTGGGTATACACATGCATTTGGTCTAGAATAGCATCCCCTACCTCATTTATTCATTTTTAAAATTTCCTTTTAATCTCATGAGGTTGACTGAAGAGTCCAGAAAAGCTGTTTTTGAAAATGTCCCAAAATCTGGATTTGCGTGGCTGTCTATTCCTAGTGTCTTTGACTTTGCTCATCTACCTTTGGTATTTCCTGGAAGCTGGAAGCTGGCCGCAAAACTAGATTCAGGGTAAACATTCCTGGTTAAGTGTGTTTTGTAGGTGATGTTGTGTACTAGAATACATTTTAAGAGTTCCATCTCTAAAGGCAGTTGGGAGTAGACAGTTCCCAGGCCTTGCAGAAAGATTACTGATCCCCTCAAGCATGAAGCAGGCAAGAATCATTTCTACACTAGGAAAACCTTAATGAGGAAAACATCTGGCCACTTAGCTGAGAAATGCATGAATCCCTTCCAGGAACTAGCTAGCATTTGGTGATGCCCAGCCCTTCATCCGACTTGTATTTTCCTTCCGTGTATGTTTACTGCAGTTGAAGTGAGGTGAGCTGAGGCGACAGGCCAGCCGGATGGAGGCGAAGGCCTGGCCAGGCCTGTTTGTTTGGGTTTGGATGGAGAATTTTGTTCCTTATTTCTTTATACCATGGTGGTTTTTTCTTTCCTGCTCCCTACCCCCAACTCTGATCCCATATTTCATCTCTCAGGCCAATAACTGAATAAGAAAGTAAATAGATGGCGTAAGATGCTTGGCCTCACAGAGCCAGAGCTGAGAAACCGCACTTAAAAATTCACTTCCTTAGGTTTTAAATTCTGTGACTCAGATGTGTTTGTGCTTAAATACAGCCCCCCACATACACACAGCTCCACACACCAAAAAAGCCCTCACAGAAATGGCGGGGGGAGGTGGAAGGCTGACCGTTGTCATGTCTCCATGCTCCCACTTAACCAAAATGGCCATTTCTAGATGCCATTTTAAAATTGTTTCCTTCCTGTAATAAGAAGCTCATGTATTAAAGAAAATCATACTCCCTGACACTGTCAATGATCGGGGGCTCATAAAGAGCCCGCATGACCATGTGGGGAGTCCCTGGCTCTGTGGGAAGGTGGGTGGGGAGGAGGCCTGGCACTGCAGGGCCCAGCGCTGGCAATGCGGCCTCCCCCTCGGGCCCCCACGGCCGCCTCTGCTCTAGCTGATTCCCGGGGCCCTGCAGGCTCTGCTGGCTTGAAAGCTGTGCTTACTGAAAACTTGGCAAGGCCCGGACATAGGTGCCCGCCTGTGCACGTGTGTGGTTACCCTATACCCTCTTTCACTGAACCCTTCAGGTGTCTCTGTGAGCTAAGTACTTGTATTCCCACAGGATAAGGATGACAAAACGCCCAGAGGGGCTGACCTGCCCCAGGCCACACAGTGAGGACGCACTGGAGGTGGCGTGGTAGCCCATGGGCGACTCTCTCAGACTCTCTCAGAGTCTTGTGTTTGGTCTAACCGAGACCTTGGCGTGCGTTACTGTGAGGTTTTGGAACCATTCACCCGGAGCCCAGGTGATGTGGGTTCGGTTTTGATGGAAGCCACCTTGGCACATTTCACTGTGAACCGTTTGTTCCGTGCAGACCGGGGCCCCCGCGGCTTCTGGTCGACTCTCTGGTGTGGCTCCCGTGGCAGGGGTGTTCAGATCCTTGTCAGCTCGCCCAGTGAAAGGTGGAAACAGTGGCAGAGCCCAGCTCCCACGCTAAGCCAAGCACCACCACCCAACCAAAACCCATGGCCTTCTGGCTTGGGGAAACATCAAGATGCATAAAAGCAGCATTTTAGGTTTCCAGACATGCCCTTCCACCACCCCCAAAAAGCTTTTTGTTGATTTTATTAGGCCATCCTAAATGTGTTACTTTGATGGATCAAATCACAATCAGCAGGGTTGAGACGTGTTCAAGCAAAGACAGACTGACATCCCTTCAGGAGCCCATGTAGAGGTCTGCGGGTGTATCCCCGGTGTGCCCTTCCAGTAGGGCTGGTCCCCTGTGGGCATCCATGGCCCTGACAGTGTCTGAGAGCAGGAATCAGCACCCCCAAGCCACGGACATCACCTGTCCATGCTGGCTCACTCTTGCAGGGCTTCACGTCTTCTGCCCGAGAGGAGTCGGCCTAATCTGGGTACCACAGGAATTTGCTAATCCTTCCGTGGGGTGGTGGCCCAGCCCCAGCCCCGACACTATCATGTGTGTCCGGAGAGCAGGAGAAAGAATGAGCTCAGAGGACGCAGCTGTCGGGGACAGATCTACACATGCAGTGTCCATATTTCCTGAATCCTTAATCAAGACACGTGTCTCTCAATGAGATTTTAGGTTATCGGGGAGTCTGAAAGGCAGCTTAGAAAGAATATTTTCTAGCTGAAATTGGAATTTCTGGGACATTTTGATAGCCTAGGGGGATTCAGGTTTAGACCATTTGGGAATGTAGCTTTCCTGGGAAGTCCAAGATGTTGGGTACTATATTAGTCTGCTAGGACTCGCATAGCAAAGTACCGCAAACTGGTGGTATAAACAACAGAAATGTATTTTCTCACAGTTCTGGAGGCTGGAAGCCCAAGATCAAGGTGTCAGTGGGGTTGGGTCCTTCTGAAAGTGGGAGTGTCTGTTGCAGGCCCCTCTCCTAGTTTGCTGGCCATCTTTGGCTTTCCTTTGCTTGTTGAATCATCACCCTGATCTCTGCCTTCATCTTACATGGCCTTCTCCCCATATGTGGGTCTTTCTACCTGCAAATTTCCTATGTGTAAGGACACCAGTCATATCAGATCAGGGCCCTATCTAATGACCTTGTCTTAACTCGGTTACATCTGCAAAGACCCCATTTCCTAGTAATATCACATTCTGGAGGACTGTGGGTGAGGACTGCAGTAGAGGAATTTGGGAAGGACAGAATTCAGCCCATGACAGTCACCCTCATGAACCTCGCCTATCTGTGGTCTGGGCCTAGTCAAACTCCACAGTGTCTTTGGACACCGGATTTAGAAGGGAATGGTCAGGGCTCACCTTTCAAAGCTTGCTCATCAGAGTGACAAGAGACTGTGAAAAGCAGGAGTCCACCACTAGCAGTACTGGGAACACCTGTGGCTTCATGGTGGTGAGAAGGAGAAGACAGGAGGCTCACTACTGCCCAAGGAGACTGAGCGAGCTCTGCTCCCTGGCTGCCTAACTGCCTGCTTTTAAACAGCAGATCAGGAGGCTTTCCCATCGCTCCAGGCTGGGCTCTGGCACAAGGCCGCACCTGCAGATGGAAGGCCCAGGTTTTCCACAGTGGAAGCGGAGCCCCCGGAAGGCTGCCTGAGAGCTGTGAGAACCATCAGCGTCCTGACACTGCGTCCTTGCCCGCCTGCCCTCAGTCTGTCAGAAGAGAGGACTTGGGGTTGGAGGGAAAGGTGAGGCTGCACTGGCAGCCTTGTGTGGAGGGGCAACCCTCATGCTTTCTCCCATGCCAGACTTAGAGGCCCCCCCGCCCCACCCCAGGTCCTTGCATCAGACAGAAGCAGAGCAAATCAGGGTGCAGTCCTGACACCTCCCTCAGCATTGCCTTGGCCCCTGACAGGAGGGGGGTAGGTGGAGGGTACAGGAGAGGCAGCTCCGGGTCCCTCCACCTCCAGGCAGAGGAGCGCGGGCTGGGCGGGGCTCAGGTGAGCAGGGCAGGAGGCTGACGTTTCAGCCTGGACCTCATTGTTTTAATATCTCGAGGGCACCAGAAGGTGATGAGCTATGCTAAAGGGTCATTCCCAGCACATAGTTGGGGGCAAAGATGGAAACAAAAAAACAGTCTCATGAGCTGACCGCCACCGAGAGTCCCCTCCTGCACGGAGAAGTGCCCTCCAGCGGGGAGTGAGGCACGCCTGCCGGTCTCTCCCGGGAAGAGCATCAAGGAACGCTGATTTCTGTGGTAGGTCAGAGCAGCGAGGGTGTTGGGCCCCTCAGGAATCTCTGTGGCTCTTATTTCTTTGCACAGTCTCTTATTGTGGATTCGAATAGACTTTTCTCTGAATGTCAAAGTCACTTGGGAGCCATCTGGGCAGGCAGAGGTCAGATTCCTGTGGATTCTGTTATGGTTGAGATTTTACCAGGAAGCCCAAAAGCTAGTAAGGGGTCCTGTGGAGTGGTTCTCCTACTCCCATTCCCGACAGTCCCTTTTGTCCCCACCCTGCCACTCAGAACTACAGTCTACACAGGCTTTCCTCTGCTTAAAATACAAACTGCCTCTTTAGTTTCGGCGGCTTGGCTGGGGTGTGGGCCACTTTTGAGGAATTGGGGTACTAGTGATAAGGCCTCTCTGCAGAGAAGAAAGGACAGGAAGGGTTTCCTCTGTCTATACTTAGATGCTCATCAGGTTGCTGTGCAGATCTGGAAGAGGATCTGGACTCCTATTTCCAGAAAGGAGATAGTCACTCTCTGCCATGGGAGGTTGTCTTGTCCCTTTCTATTCTGGAACTGGCTTCAGGACGTTTTCAGGTCCTGGCCACGGAGTGGGCCCAGGCCAGTCTTTTGGGGAGCGCTACCTTGATGAAGCACCTCTTTAGGGCAAGAATAGAGGTGAGTCTTTATCTCTGCTTACCTGTGGTTCTTCCCAAGCAGAAGGGGGAACGACAGTCCTTCGGAGCCCCAGGGCTCCTGTATACAGAGAAATGGTGCTTCTACATGTGAGCCAGCTCCAGGGCTCCAGAACCACCATCAGCCTTCCTCTGGACTGAGCTTCTCTTGGCTGACATTTGGAGTCTGCCAGGGCTTGGTGGGGGATAGAAGTCCCTTACAATCAGATGCTATCTGATTCCATCTTAAACAAGAGGTTCTGAATCACTCTTCAGAGTCACCAGGAACCCAGTGGAGTTTGGTTCTTGGCTGTGTTTCCCTGAGAGCTGACTTCCTGGAGGGGTGAGTGGACTTACAGAAAGCAACCTGCAGGCAGAAGGATTTTGACAAAGGCCAGAGCCTGGAAGAGATGAGAGATGACATGTGGGTGCCTGTGCCAGGGCTCTGGAGCATGCTGTGGTTGAGGTGCGAGGCGGTCTTCCTAGGACACCCCACCCGGGCTGCCCAGGGGCTCAGAGATGCAGAGGGTGAAGCCAGGGAAGGGAAGGCCTGGCTGGAGGAGGAGGGAGCTGTTTCCTGTCCAGGACAGGAGCTCTCACGCCCCCTCCTGATCAGACAGCTGGCAGGGAAGTAGCTGTGGGCTTTCCGGAGTGAAGCCCAGGGCTGTGAACTCTGCATCTGGGACGGGACATACTGGTACCCCCTGGCAAGGCTGTTTCAAGGAGCTCCAGCGACAGCTTCCTTCCTGTCACTAGGCAGGGGTCCCCTTCTGAGGCTAGCGGCAGGGCGTGGGAGTTTGAGCAGTCACATGGACCTGGCACGTGGGATGGCCTCCTGACAGGGCCCAGGTGCTGGGACCCAGCCTCTCACCTGGCTGGAATGCTGTGAGGCTGGCTGAGCTCAGCCCCAACCAGGAAGGACACAGATGGAATGGGCCGTGCCCCGTCCGCCTTGGCCATCTTCTGTTTTTAGGGAGTTCTCCTGCTTTGCTTCTCCAGGTGGTTTTCAGCCCCACAGTTACGGTTTCATGCTTGACTTTCCTCCTGAGGAAGGTGTAAGGGGTGGGGAGTGGGGTGGAAGAGCCCTAGCATTCCCTGAGCCCTCACTGTGCTCCAGGCACCTTGGGGCTCTCCTCCTTTGAAAGCCTCACGGTTTCCCTGTGGGGTAGACAGCATTATCCAGTCCAGTGGCACAAGAACGAGGCAGAGACGGGGCAGGCAGCTGTGTGGTCAGAGTGCAGATCTGCAGCTGGGGAACTGACCGCAGCATAGCCTCGCTTGCCCCTTGCGGAAGTGAACCCTAGCCTCCTCACAGCACCCTGAGCGGTACCTGCCTGCCTTCTTTTAGGGGAGAGAAAGAAGGCGGGCACCCTTGAAGGAACAGGAAAGGTGTCCTCATCCGGAGGTTTGGAGGTTCCAGACTGCTGCTACCGCTCACCCTCAGGGTGCTGGACTCAACTGTTGGCCCCTTAGGAGGGTGGGTGGCAGCTCCAGAGGGAAGGGGACCAAAGATGGCTGTTGGAGGAGTGGAGGTGACACCAGCTCCTGTGACACGGTTCTCCCACCCCTCAGTGGTTTAGTGCCGTAGACCTTCATGTGCCACTTGTGTAAGGGTCCGAGGCAGGCGTTCTTTCGCCCATGTTACGTCAGGGGCCAGGACCCTTCATCTTATATCTCTGCCATTCTCCAGCAGGCAAATGGAGAGAGAGTGTGGGCAAGTCATGTTTTTCTTAAGAACCCTAAATTAGAAGCCATGCTCTGCATGTCTGCTTCCCATTGGCAAGAACTGGTCACGTGGCCTTGCTTGGATGCCTGCCGTTTCTTAGGGAGATGGGAAATGTAGTCCTGGTGGGGCTGTGTGTGACCACCCCATACTCCGGTGGGGAGCACATAGTTCTGGTGTACATGTAGCCGTCTCTACCACAGCAGGGACAAGGCCTGTGGGGAAATGAGTAATGGTAGGGGGTGCTCTCTGCAGGCTATGTACTGGAGGAGGAAGAGAAGGGAGACTGTTGAGATCCTAGACATGGGGAAACATGTCAACCACCTGAGCCCCAGCTAAGGGAGAGCATGGACCCCCAGGCGCCGTGGACTCTCAGCTCCAGACGTCTGGGCCTGTCCTGTGCCCTAGGAAGCAGACTTGGAGCAGGGGCCCTGGTGGGGAATGGTGGGGAGCAGGAAAGGGAGGAAGGGTGTCAGAGGATGGAGGCCACAGCAGAGCCAATGTGGAGGGCCTTTCAGGCTAGACAGGGCACCTCAGAGGGTCAGAGGGCCCTTGGCAGGAGCACCACGGAACCTGCCCTGGAGAAGACTGGGCCTGTGGGCAAGTGAGCCCTGGTCTGGGTGCAAAAGTGGACAGGCCTGCTGCTCCCATGAGGGGTCCTCCATGCCCCCTCTATTATCTTCCCTGGCCAGTGGCTTGGGAATGGTCACCCACAAATACACCAAGGAAAGGAAGGTGTAATGATAGATGACTCTGATTCTGGGTTTGAATTATGGGAATAACTGGGATGATGAAAACCTTGGAAATCTGGATTTGGATTTTAATCCTTCAGCATGTTTCATGAGTGAGTAAAGCAGATGACTAATATTTTGTTTTCCAGAGCCTAGAATCAATCTTTCTGTTGTCTGTCTGGCTTCTGGGATATTCAAAAGACATCATTTTAGACCAGTTGTGAAACAAAAATCATCTATAACCCAAGTAGGAAGTGATTGTGGCATGAGTCAGACTAGATGAGGACAGAAACAATGGGAGGGACCTTTTCCTGGAAACAAAAGAAAACTAGCTTAAAGATAAGAATATCTGCTGAGTGCTACAGATCACTCCTAGATCTATGTCCTTGGGAGAAAATGAAGACTTAAGTACACAGCATGATAGTTAATAGGCGTAAATTACAACTGTTTATCCTTTCATACAACCCCATCACGCATGCTCAGCCAAAAATGTTATAATACATAAAGCCAAAAATTTGAGTGGGAGAGAAACTTAATAATGAGAATTAAAGGGATAAACATGTGTTTGGCCAAAAATTCAAGAGTAAGAGCTTCTCAGAGATACTCAACATGAAGCTTCGTGGTTCGTAAGGAAACAGTGAGCTTCGGGCTGGAGCGGTGGGAGCCAGAGGCAAGAATCTGCTGCTCTGGCTCTGTTCAGAGTCTCAGGATGGATGAAGGAGAAATGGGCGGGACAAAATGAAAACCTTCTGGTGGACCTCAGGCTTCAGTGTGACCTGCCAAAGAGGTCCTTGCAGGAAGCGGTGGACAAAGAGGCATGAATTACATCACTCAGCCCAGGATTACAAGAGCTGGAAGAGAAAAGTACAGGAAAAGTGGGTTGTGCAGCCTTTTAGTGCTGATGCAGGGGCAGAAGGTGGCCCTGTTACCAACAAAACCTTCCAGCTCCTCCCCCTATGCCAGCCTGTCTGGCGGGAATGATCTAGTTTGTCAGCCAGGTTCCCAGAGGTCACAGAGGCAGCAAGGGACAGAGTGTAGGAGAAAGAGAGAGAGTCAGGGAAGTCAGGGAGAGCCCCTAGGCGGGTGAAGGGCTCAGGTCCTCTCACTGTACATATGCCCACAGAATAAATCAAGTAACGCCCCGAACCAGGTGGGGCAGAGGTCTGGCTCCAGCCCCTCTCAGTGTGGCAGGGCTCCCCAGCCACGGTCCAGGGCCGCAAGTACTGTTGTCTTCCGTGTTCCTGTGGAGACGCTGCCCTAGGAACCAACCCTGCTGTACTCTCTGGCCCAGACCCATGAAGACTGAGCTACTCAGTCCTGTGCTCCCAGCTATAGACAAGGTATTGGGATAAAGGCTCAGGGTCTGTGTCTAAAACCTCCAAGCCTCCAAACTAAGGCACACCTCCCCCTCACTGCCTCCCTGCCCTTCCGACTCCTTCCAGGAAGCTGCAGGAAAAGGAGGTTGTGTGACGTTTGCATCCCTGGCCCCACCTAGGGAGGGAGCCTGCAGCCACAGCAGGTCTGGGGCAGCAGGGAGATGTGCTCTGCATGCCCCTGTGGCAGCAATACCACAGAAGCTGAAACATTTGTTATGGATTGAATGTTTGTATCCCTCAAACTCATATGTTGAAACCCTAACCCCCAGTGTGGTAGTATTAGGAGGTGGGCTTTAGGAGGTAATTAGGTTTAGATGAGGTCATGAGAGTGAGGCCATCAGGATGGTGTTGAGCCCTTTTAAGAAGAGAAAGACACCAGAGGGCTCGCTGTGCTTCTACCGCATGGGTACACAGCAGGAAGACAACCATCTGCAAGCCAGAAAGTGGTCTCCCCAGGAGAGGTGCTTTGCCAGCACCTTGAGAGTGGGCTTCCAGCCTCCAGAGCTATGAGAACTAATTGCTGTTTGATCCAGCCAGTCTGCACAGCAGCCCACGCTGAGACACTGCACCAGGGTTGTCAGACCCAACCGTGGCCCCTGGGGCATCTGGTCACCGTGGTGTATTACCAAGTCCAGTGTCAGATATCCACCTATCTTACGGCCAGTAGCCCAAGACATGGTAACATCAGGCAGGGGTGTCATGAATGTGCCTGCCTCTGGGATAAGATGGGGGAGGCCTGCAGGCCCCGGAATCTCCCCATGAGGTGCTGCCCAGCATGTGGACAGCTCCTGGTGCCCCACAGGCTCGCTGTACAGGCACAGCAGGAAGCCGGTGTCCTTACACTTTCCCTTTTCAGATCTCTACCTCATTCTGTCTGTGATCTGGAGCATAGACGCTAAGTAACACAGGGCATGGCTTGAATCTTGGCCGAGCCCTTCTTATCCCAGAGCTGGAAGAGAAAAGTACAGGAAAAGTGGGTTGTGCAGCCTTTTAGTGCTGATGCAGGGGCCCGTTACTACATAGGAGCCCGTGACCGTATCAGTTTACCCGGGTGTGTGGAGGAGAGCTCCCAAACTTGTTTGGGGCCAACATTTCACTCTCTCAGAACTCACGGGAGGTTCAATTTTCCTGCCCCCATAGGCAGGGCCATAGGACTCCTCTGAGCCCAAGAGCTGTGAGGGAGGTGATACAGATCACTTCTGGGACAAATCATTTGAATTGCCAGTAGGTCTTTTCCACAATTCATTTGGAGAAATGCTCCAAATGAAGGATTGGTTCAGGTGTAGAAATGAGCCCAAACTGACCCAGCTGGCCATTCGGGCTGCACACACACACACACACACACACACACACACACACACACACACACACCCATGAGCATCAGTTATAGAATGGAACCTAATGGGAACAGTCCCTGATACGAGTGCTGCTGTGATGTCCTGGCTTATCGCTGCCTGGATAGTCATGCCAGGCAGCATTTTTAAATGCCTGGAAGTCCAAGGGAGAAATGGCCTTGGGCAGGTTAGATTGGAGGAACCACAATAACCAGTGGGTTTGGTGAATTTGCAGGGCCAACTGGAAGCTGCTAAAGTCCTTCTCTTGTGATCAGAATATTCCCATCAGCTCCAAAAGAAGATTGGCTCCCGACACTAAACCTCTCAGAAAATGGACCTGCACCCACCCTTTGTTCAAGGGTCATAAACAGAGCCCACTTTAGCAAAGAGGTTCCAACCCAGGGTCAATGGACTGACTTTGGGGTCCCTTCAAACTCATAGTAAACAGTCTGCCAACAAGAGCTTTTGGTCACTGGATTCTCAAAGAAACCTATGACCTCCCCAGTTTTAAGAACAAGTAGATCAAGAGGTTAATGCATTCTAGGGAAGAAAGATTTTTGGTCAACTGTACAAATAAACAGAAAGATATTCTTTGCCAATTGTTGCATAGACAGCTTATGCAAAGCCAATTCTAGTCACTTGATTAACATTGTTACTTTCCTTGTAATTCCTGGACCAAAAGCCTCCCTTGGTACCACTTTTTCTAGCCAATGGTGCTTTCTTCCAAATGCCTTGAGGTGCCTCTCAAATTTTGGAGGGTGGCCAATATCATAACTCTGAGAACACACTTAACCTTCCCAGGCCTCTTAAAGACCATGAGTGAGTAGCTTATCATAATACCCTCTTTCTCTTCCACATTGTTCTGTAGATTTTTATACACTTTGTCCTCTCATTTCCAAAAAGGATTTTGAAGTATCTGATTTTTCAAGATGCAGGGTGTGAATCCTTTGTGTTTCTCACAAATGTCATTTCAGCAAAATATTCAAGAGGAGGGCCTGAGATACTCAAGAATCAGTTAATAAAATTGTCTAATTCAGTGAAGATGAACCAGAGAAGCGTTTCCATTTGCTTCACTGTTGACAGTCTGAAATGGGTGTGTCTGCTCGCCGCTAGCTAAGCCAGCGACAGTCTCCGAATTGATTCTCTCTCAGGATGGTTAGGGTGGTTCCTTTGGGACTTGATGGCTTGGGGACACCATTCTGAGATGGCCTCCCCACTGGTGATGAGCTAGGACCATTTTAATTTGTGAAGTTTGTTATTGCTGTGCTTTACATCTATCCTTGTTGGGAGTTTGTTTTAATTTCCCTTTCTGTTCCAGGAGAGTTTTACAAAAATGACCTGGTGAATTTAAAGTTTCAGTTATGCTCCAGCTCAATTAAGGTGTTTTCCTGTAGTAAAACCTCTGAGTTGAAGAGACTAGAAGCACAAGGGCCTGCAGGAGGCATGCAGTTGGCCCCGACAGGAACGTGTTTCTCCATATTGAAGGCAGGGCTTTTCCAGCTTCTACAGAGGGAGGCTGTGTTTGTCCTTGGCCAGGATGTCTCCTAGCTTTTCTCTTTTGGAGGCCTTTCCCAGGAGCATAAATGACTGTGGTTCACAGTCCATAGCTTCTGATGGGAACTTGTACTGAGGGTGTCTACAAGCACATGCTATACAATCATTCTCTGTTGCCGGCTCCTTGTGAGGTGGTCACAGCACCTTTCCTCCAAGAACAGGAACCCAAAATGGCACTTGTCGTATCCCATCTGGGTGTTCTGGCTGAACACCAGCCACTGCCCAGGGGCATATGGGCAAAGGAAGCTATTGCAGCTTCTTGATTCTGGCCTTTGGGCGATAGATACCATCTGATCCCCCAGTCGGGAGCCCTGATGGAGCTGGCCCTGCCCTGGGGCCTGGGAGCAGGATCAGTGGACACAAAAAGAAGGGGCAGCCCAGTAGTTTAATTGACAGACAACAGGAGTCAGGAACTGAGCTTGAGCCAGGGCCCAAAGCCAGAAACATATAAGAAGGAGGCCTCCCAGGTGGATTTGTGTGGCTGAGAACTGGGCCTCCTCAAGCCACCTTTGTGGGTGGTGGGTGGGAAGTCTGTGGGAAAGGCCAGCAGCCAAATGAATAACCGACGTGATCGTTCCAACTACTTACAGTCCCTTGAGAGTTTTTCCACTGGATCATCACCATCATAGAAGTAGTCTTTACAGGCCAGCATTCTCATGGAAATAGCACCCAAAGGCGCTGTGTGAGGTGCCCAGGACCCTCTGGCCACTTGGTGGCAGAGCAAGCTCCAGGCCCAGTCCTCCCTGCCCTACCCCTGGCAGGATGGTGCCGCCTGCTCCCTCAGTCCACTGAGGTGCGTCCAGTCGGGGCCACGTTCTCGTCCCCAAAGCACAGCATATTCAGTGCTTGGTGCTGCAATTATTTCTGCAGGGGTTAGAAATGCTCCTGATGGGCCTTCTTAGACTTTTGGGGTGTTGCTCGCTTTAAAAGTAGGAAATTAGAAAGAGAATAGGGCTCCTTGACTTGCAATATCCCTCTCGGTCATCCCTTACCAGGAGTTTAATCAACTTTCAATCCTTAAGGGTTACTGAGTGAGTCACATCCTCAACTGTCATCAGCCATCCCCCTAGTGCTTGCTAAGAGCCAGTTGCACAGTTTGTGGGGACTCTGGGCTCCAGACTCAGGCCAGAGAGCCTGGGCCAGCCAGGCCTGCACACCTCCCTGGGTGTCTGTGACACTTTCCATCATTGGATGAGTGTGGCGAAGCTGTTCTCTCTTCTGTATCTGTCATTCCTTGACTAGGAGACAATGATGCTTTTGAGGCCATAGAGCAAAGCCAAGCTGGGAAGACTCCAGGGTAACTAAGGGTTTTCATGGGGCAGACCAGAATGAGGAGAAAGCAGCAGAGAGAAGCTGGGGGTGGCTTGGCAGTGGTGTTCCACATCACGGGGGAAGCATCTCACTCCCGTTCTGTGGTGCCGGCGACTTGCAAGCAGGTACTTACTGCTCTCAGTGGGATGCGCAGGCCCCTGCCCTTCTGGCCGTGCACATACCTCGGGGAGTGGCTTCCCTAAGCCCATGCCTTGGCTGTGCGCTTAGCATCAGTGAAGTCAGAATTCAGGGAGCACTGCCTCCTACGAGTCTGTCTTCCTTTTCCTTTGCCACTTCTCTGGCTCATGTACGAAGTCACTTTATATAGCTGAATAAAAATGAGTCTGCCTACACAGTCTAGATTGAGGGGACCTAGTGCTGTAACTCCATAGACAGGTGAATATGTACATTGTGTTAAAGGAAAAATTTTAAATTACATAACATTAGTGGAGTACCTGTTACATGCCAGGTGGTGCTGGGCACTCACCCTACCATGTAGCATCAAATCATCATAAAACCTTCTAAGGTAGGTGTTGTTGTCACCTCTACTTTAGACATTTGGAAACTGGACTTGGCTAAGGGAAGTGACTCTCCCCAAGCCACATGGGTAAAGTAGCAGAATGAGACTCAAACTCAGGTCCGTGAGAGGCTGGGGTCCACGCCCTTCACATGACCCTGTCAGCCTCTCAGTGAAAGATGATGGTAGCTTTGAGGGTCCAGAGAGCTTGATGGATTCCAGAGGACATCCAAATAAGCTGGGTCTTAAACATGAATAGAACTCAGATAAGCAGGGAGGGAAGGAGAGAAATTCCAGGTGGGATGGGGCAGCAGGGACAAGCATACATAACTGGCTTGATGGATGGGGAGTGAACAAGTCTGGCCAGAATCAAGCAGCATTTCTCAACAGAAACACCACTGGCATTGGGAAGGGGCAATTGTTCAGTGTCTGGGACTGTGCTGAGCGTCAGAGGGCAATTTGCATGCTTGGACCCTGCCCACTAAATGCCAGTTGCCACCCCCATCTTTGTGGCAACCAAAATTCTTCTTCCTTGCATTCCCCTCTAGGAGCATCCCTGGTTGATGATGCAAACAAGATTTGGAAACCAGGATAGGAACTGAGGTCAGATTGAGGGAGGCCTTAAAAGCCAAAGAACAAGTTTGGCCTTAAACCTCAAGACAGGGAATCACTGAAGGTCTATGAGCAAGGTAGACTGCTTGGAGCAGTAAAGGGGAAGAACTGGACTGGGGGAGACACTGGGGAAGGGGAGATCCCAGACTCAAATGAGGGAAGACTGTCAAGGTAGCATGAGTCACCTGCTGCCTATTCTACTGTGGTCAGTCTCGTATGCACGTGAGAAAGGGCCCAGCACCACCACAGCAGAGGTGAAGAAAGATGAAATGTGTAGGGAGCTGCCCACTCGATCTCCAGAGGAATCAGGTGCTCTATGCTCAGGTCATGTAGGGATCGAGACAACATAGGAAAGAGATACACTTTCCTGGTATTATTAACAGAGGGGAAAGAAGAAAGGCAGTAAGAGAATTAAGAAGAATGATGTTGGGGAGGCTTACTAATGATTGTTTTCTGTTTTGGCTCAATTTATTTAAACTATCTCTGAGCCCACATCCCTCTATCCAAGAGGTCATCAAACTTTATCTTGTAAACTTCATTCCAGAATTAATTTACAAACAAGGAACATGTTGTACCAGCTACGGATGCTTGATCCAGAGATCTCAAGGAATTCACATTCACAGTAATAGATCCTCAGAAACCTTAGCTCTTCTCCCCAGGCAGGGAAAAGTGCAGGCTCTGTTGGGTACAAGAGGAAGCTCTCTAAGGCCCATGCATGAGAAGCCTGGGCCGGATTGGACAGGTCTGAGGGGGCGGCCGTCTCCGTGTATGTCCTGAAAGCGGGCAGCTTCACTAAGGAGTAAGAAGTGAAACCCAGGCCCTGACTGTCCTTCGGGACCCCTCGGCATCTCTTTCTGGCCTGGAAAAGATGCTGCAGTTGTTAGCATTCCAGTTACTGGACAGCTTCAAGAATGATGTGTAGTTTTATTTATAAGGAAAAAATGCCAAACCCCTAAGAAAATTCCCAGAACAATGATTGTAACTCATGACAAGACAGAGCATGTGAAATTCTTCTGGCTCCTTGGTCTAGGTTGTTGATGTATAATCTTGTGGGATTTTCTTTTTCTTTCTCTGAGGAAGTTATGCTTTTTCACCAGTAACACCTATTTTAAAAAATGAGACTTTATGGCTCTTTTGGGGAAATTCAAAGAAATCCTAACCTGAGATAAGTGTTCTTGAGAATCTTCTCTACTCAGTTTCAACTGGGCTGTAAATCATTATTTCTTATCCAGAGTGGGAGCTGATTTTGCAGTGCATTATCACATTGATACTGGATTTTAATTTAGGGCATGGGGTGATATGATCCTGGTTCAATAAAATTTTTAATTTTCTGTAGTCCTACTAACACCCACAACAGAGAAAACTTTGTTATGTTTTTGTTGATGAGCACCACCCAAGAATATACTCCAAATTTTCATTAGTTCTGAACATTTTTGATCATTATCTATTCAAATATTGATTTGGGGCCATTCTTTCTCTTCTTCCCTCTGGCTCTAATTAAGTGCATTTTGATCTTCTAACACCATCTTCCATATCTCTTAACCTCTTTTCATATTTCTATTTTTTATGTGTCTCTGTATTTCATTACAGATAATTTCTACTAACTTAACTTCCAGTTCCCAAACTCTTTCTTTAACTCTTTTCTAACCTTTTGTTAAAGGATCTGATTTTAGAGGAAGATTCTGGGGAGATGGCAGAATTGACAGCACCAAGAATCTGTCTCCTATATAGACTAACATTCGTATTTGCAGAATGTGTATGATGAGGCTATTCTGGAACTCTGTAATATGTTGAAGGTTTACAACCTCTAAGGAAAGACTTAGGTGATAAATTGCAGTTAGTTTTGGTCAATTTTAGCTCTTAGCACTGTAGCAACTATGCATCCTCCAGCCACAGGGCAGGCAGCTGTGCATGTATTCCCGGAACAGTTTGTAGAAGCCAGGATGGGTGCAAAGGATTGTTCTATTTTCCTCCAAATATCAGGGATCTGTACTCCATATATGATCACTGATTGCTGCTTCTGATCACAGAAATGTAGTAAAGGAGACAGGTAACCATTGTTGGAAGTCCCTCCCCATTGGCTGAAGTGACTTCCAGAGAATTTAAAGAGATGCTGTCCTCTTTTCCCCCATTCATTTTTCTCTCTTTTGTCCAGATATTAGAGACTGGGACATTCAAAGACTGCATATATAGGGGAAATTAGATAGTGACCACACATGCCCAGGAGAAGCTCAGAAAAGACCTGAGAAAACCTTAAGCTTATATCTTAGGCTGATCCTCCATACAGAGGAATCCTATGACAATTAAAGAAAAAACAACAAACAAAACCAGTAATAAAAACAGAACACCCTGGGAAAGAGGGAGAATCTGCTTTCTGGAGTTGCCACATTAAATTCAAACGTCCAGTGTTCAACAAAAAAATATAAGGCATACAAAGAAACAAGACAGTATGGCCCATTCAAAGAAAAAAAGTAATTCAACAGAATCTGTCCCTGAAAAAGACCTAGTGGCAGATATATTAGACAAAAATTTTAAAACAACTTTTTAAAAGATGTTCAAAGAGCTAAGGGAAAATGTGGAGAAAAATCAAAAAATTATGTGAGAACAAAATGGAAATATCAGTAAAGTGATAGAAATGCTTGAGAGAGAGAAAACCTAAACAGAAACCAAAAAGAAAGTCTGGAGCTGAAAAGTACAATAACTGAGAGGAAAAATTCACTAGAGAGATTAAAATGTAGATTGGAGTAATCAGAATAAGATAGGAAAGTAGAAATTATTGTCTGAGGGACAGAAAGAAAAAGGATTGAAGAAAAACAAACAGAGCCTAACAGACCTGTGGGACCCCATAAAGTGGACTAACATATACATTGCATATGAATCTCAGAAGGAGGAGAGAGAGCATATTTTTAAAAATAATGTTCAAAACCCCCCAAAATGATGAAAGACATGAATATGAACATCCAAGAGCTTAACAAAGTCAAAATAAGATGAACTCAGAGACCCACACTGAGACACATTATAACCATACTTTCAAAGTCAATGACAAAGAATCTTAAAAGCAGAAAGAGAGAAGTGAATCATCATATATGAGGGACCCTCAATAAGGTATCAGCAGATTTGTCATCTGAAATGCTGGAGGCCAGCAGATAGTGGGCCAAGATATTTAAAGTGCTTAAAGAAAAAAACTTTCAACCAAGAATACTACATCCAGTAAAACTGTCCCTCAGAAGTTATAGAGAAATTAAGACATTACCTGATAAACAAACGCTGAGGGAATTTGTGACCACTAGACCTGCCTTGCAAGAAATACTCAAGGAGTCCTTAAAAGTGAAAGGACACTAGACAGGATGGAGAAATAAAGACTGCCATAAAGATAAATATATGGATAAATAAAAGAAACCTTTGTAATAATGGTTTGTAACTATACTTTTTGTTTTCTACATGATTTGAGCCTAATATCTTGAAGAAAAAAAATCAGCGTAAAAGCTGTAACTTTTGTTTGTAACTCCAAGTCTTTGTTTTCTACTTAATTCATTTCAAAGAATTAGTAGTTTATATTTTGGGGTAAACAATGTATAAATATGTAATTGTGTAACATCAACATAAAATAGCAGAAATTTTTATGTTATTGAAGTTATGCTGATATAAATTCAAATTAGAGTGTTACAATTTCAGTATGCTAAATATAATCCCTGTGGTAGCCATAAAAAATATAGTTATAGAATATGTACAAAAGAGATGAGAAATAAATTTATACATTTCACTAAAAAGAAAACAAAATCCTAAACACAAAAGACAGTTATGCAAGAATGAGGGAAAAAAACTATAAGGCATATAGGAGCCAAATAGCACAATGACAGAAGCAAGTCCTACCTTATCTATTTACACATTAAATGTAAATAAATTAACAATCAAATGACAGAGATTTCAGAATGGATAAAAACACATTATCAAACTATATTCTGTTTACAAATGACTCACTTGAGATCCAAAATCACAAGCAGGTTGAAGGTGAAAAAATGGGAAAAGTTGTTCCATACAAATAGTAACCAAAAGAGAGTGGGGGTGGTTACACTATCAGACAAAAACTTTAAATAAAAAAAAGTTTACAAGACACAAAGAAAGACCTTATATACTAATAAAAGTTCAATACAACAAGGAGAGGTAACAATTATAAACATTTATGCACCTAATGACAGGCCATCAAAATATATGAAGCAAAAGCTGACAGAATGGAAGGGGAAAATAGTTCTACAAGAATAGTTGGAGACTTTAATATTGTACTCACAGTAATGAATAGAACAACTAGACAGAAGATAAGTAAGGAAATAGAGGATTTAAACACCACATTAACCCAACTAGAACTAACACATACATATAACACTTTAACCCATTAACAGCACACACATTCTTCTCAAGTGCACATGGGACATTTTCCAGAATCAATCATATGTTAGTCCACAAATTAAGTCTCAATAGATTGAAAAAGATAGATACCAAACAAAGTATTTTCTCTGACCACAATGATATGAGTTTAGAAACCCATAACAAAAAGAAAACTGGAAAATTTGCAAAATTGTGGAAATTAAACAATATACTTTAAAACAACCAATAGATCAAAGAGGAAATCATGATGGATATTAGGAAATATTTAGAGATGAATAAAAGTTAAAACACAGCACTGACATTGTGAAAGCGGTGCTAAGGGATAAATTTATAGCTAGAAGCACTTATACTAAAAAACAAGAAAGATCAAATCAACAGTTTAACTAAGGAACTAAAAAAAGAAAAGAAATTAAACCTAAAGCTAAGAGAAGGAAGGAAATAAAACTTAGAGCAGAGATTAAGTGAAATAGAGAATAGAAAAACAATATAGAAAATCAATTAAACCAAAATTGGTTCTTCAAAAAGATCAACAGAATGAAAAATCTTTAGCTATGGACTAAGAAAAAAAGACTCAAATTATTAAAATTAGATGTGAAAGTAGAGACTTTATTACCAATTCTATAGAAATAAAAAGGATTATAAGAGTACTATGGACAATTGTATGCCAACAAGTTGGATAATCTAAATGTAATGGGAAAATTCCTAGAACAAATAGATATTCTGAATAGATCTACAACTAGTAAGGATATAGAATCAGCAATCAAAAATCTCCCAACAAAGAAAAGCCGTGAACCTGGTGGCTTCACTGGTGAATTCTCTTAGAGAAGAAATAACATTTAAAGAAAAAATAATACCAATCCTTCTCAAACTGTTCAAAAAAAAAATTGAAGAAGAAACACCCTATTTCTGTGATTCCAACATTACCTTGATACCAAAATCAGACAAAGACACTATGAAATCTATAGACCAGTATCTCTTATGAACATTGATGAAAAAATCCTCAACCAAATACTATCAAACAGAATGCAGCAGCATGTTAAAAGGATTGTATACCATGACCACGTGAGATTTATCCCTGGAATGCAAGGATGGCTCAATGACAAAAACTGATCTATGTAATATGTCACATCAACAGAATGAAGAAAGAAAACCACATAATCATCTCAATTGATGTATAAAAAGCCTTTGCCAAAATTGCACACACTTTCATTATAAAAACAACAAACTATATATAGAAGGAAACTCCTTCCATGTCATAATCCATATACAAAAAATCTGCAGCAAACATCATATTCAACGGCAAAGACTGAAAGCTTTTATTCCAACATCAGAAACAAAGCAAGCATGCTTGTTGTCACTACTTCTACTCAGCATAGTACTGGAAGTTCTAACCAGAGCAATTAGGCAAGAACAAGACATAAAAGGCATCCAAATTGGAAAAGAAGAAGTAAAATTATTTCTGTTTATAGATAATATGATCTTATATGTAGAAAACCCTAAAGATTACACACACACACACACACACACACACACACACACACATGCATGCACACAGAAAAAACCCTGTTAGAACTAATAAATGAATTCAATAAAGTAGCAGGATACAAAGTCAGCACACAAAAATCAGTTGCATTTCTATACAAAAACAATAACAATCTGGAAAGGAAATTACAAAAGCAATTCCATTTACAACCATATCAAAAAGAATAAAATATTTAGGAGTAATTTAACCAAGGAGGTAAAAAAGCTGTATAATGAAATGTACAAAATATTGCTGAAATAAATATATAAAAAGGTATACATTCCATATTCATGGATTGGAAAACAACATTGTTGAAATGTCAATACTACACAAAGTGATCTGCAGACCCAATGTAATCCTTATGAAAATTCCAGTGACATTTTTTGACTTTTGTCCCCTCACCATGAGGGGACAGAGTTCAAGTTTGCCTGTATTAACAAATGCCCTTGGAGCAAAAGCAACTCCCATATTGCTGTTACCTCTCTGGGGGATCCCCTTTTCCCTTAGATTTTTGTCCTGTTAATTGTTTAGTATTAGGTGAAATTATTATTAGTTGAACTTTTTTTACTGTCAAAAGACAAATCTAATCTATGAGTTAGCCAGCCTTTGGATGCTTAAAAAAAATGCTTCTACTAATTTATCAAAAATTTTTAATTATTTTCAGCAGGAAGGTTAGCCCAAATGATCTAGTCAGTGAAATTCCCAGAAGTGGAGTCTCTCTCTCAGCTGTCCCTGCTGATGTTGTGGGAAGGAAGACTTTCCTCTCCAAACCGAGCTCATCTGTGTTCCCTCATCTTCTTGAACTTTCTCCTACTTACTGTCTCCTTATCTTGGATGACCTAACTCCTCTCCTGCCTTTTTTGGTTAATATTTCATATTTTTCTCTTCAATGGAAATCTTTCCCAGCAAGTGGGAAAGACCTTTTTTTTCCCACCATCTATTTTCTATCTACTTACTGTAAGGAGTAAAGCAGGAAAGAGAAAGACAGTGAAAAACTGGAGATAAATGAATAGGAAACAGTTAAGAGACAAAGGGCCATTGTGAAAGGCTAATGTGAATGGGAGTTCAGAAATACAGCCATGTGATGGGCTATAAGAGCAGCTAGTCCTATTCAAAGCAGGAAGTTAGAGGACCACAGAAAGAAAGAGATCTCCAAAGAAAGAAGCAAAATTAATAGATCATTGGATGTGTTTAAATATATTGAGAGGAGAATGTATCCAGAAGCTATGCTAGTGAATAACAAACAAAGCAGAATAACCACACACATGCACACACATGCAAAACGACCAAAACACTAAAGCCACTATTAACTTCAGGGGAAAGAAAAGAAAAGCTGTATGGTAAAGGAAGGATGATCGTAGTCATGTGTATTGGCCTAGTTATAGATAATATTTAAAGAGCCATGGATATGTGAATATGAAATTGGCTTATTGTGACAAAACTATATTAGGAGACGGGAATATACATGTGGGTGAGAGATGGTATATGTGAGCTAAATTCTTTTTTCCCATTATAAGATGTCAGTGGATAATATCTAAACCTATAAAATAAAATGATACTCATACAAACATGTCATTTGGAAATATGGCATTGTAGAAATGTCAGAAGAGGTAGCTAAAAAAGATTAAAGTGATGCATTTGAAGAGTCAGAATTAAAAGTGAGTGTGGCAAGGAATGGCTGTTTTTAATTATAAGTCTTCCGGTCTTATTTGACTTTTTAAACTATGTGCTTTTATTACTGAGATAAAAATAAAAATTAATTTAAAATATAAATATTACAAATAAAGATAAAATTATATTTATATACAGTTGTGATCAATAGGCTATCTTGAAAACCCAAGAGACTAAAAAATTAGTACTGATAAGAATATTTAGTGAGCTTACTGGATACTAGGTAATATATATAAACATCAATAGCCCTTCACTGTATTAGTAAAATCTAGTTAGAAATTAAAATGGAAAGATCCTACCCATATAAGTGACAAAATCCAACAATATTCATAGGAATACACCTAGCAGAAACGATATAATACCTATTGAAGAAAATTATACAACTTCATTAGAGAAGTTTAAACAATGTTGGAGAGACATACCATGTTACTAGATATAAACACAAAATTGTATAAAAACAAAAACAAAATGCAGTTCAAAATGGAATTTCAATGGCATATCTTGGAACTGAACAAACGTATTTTACAGGTAATATGAAAGAATAAAGTCTAAGAATACAATCAGAACATTTTATTTTAAAAAATGCTGTGGAGGAATTGATTTGCCTCACCAGACTATTTCACCTTACCAAACTGTTTTAACAGATGGCATAAAAATTATCCCATAAATCAGAAACAAATGAAACAAGATAAAGTCCAGAAATACTAACATTTTCTTTATTGCCTTTGGCATGTTTTACTTATTAAAAATATGTATTACTTCATAAGTTTAAAAAAATCTAATAAGGATAATTAAATAACAATCTAATGCAATATGACTGTATATTTGTTTTTAATATCACTTTACAGAAACAATGGTATTTTTGTCTTTCTCTTTTTCTGCACATATTTTCTTCTTTTTAAAATTCTAACGATTATTGTCAAGTATCCAGTAACACAGAAGAAAAATGTGTAAGTCCCTCTCCAAGACACAGTCCCATCTCCTTCCCTGAGGAAGCTGAGAGTGTGTCCTCTCCAGTGATTCTTAGGATGACTTTGCATGGTTTCAGGTGGTACAATCATTTTTATGGTCCCACACAGCCATGCAAAATAAGGATGCTGCATATGTATTATTTGTCTTTTAAAAACTAAAATGGAATAATTCTCTACTCGTTCTTCAATTTTTCAAACAGTGTCTTTTTGAAATGTTAAATTTAACAGAAGTATAGATTATTAAAGTTTTTTATTATAGAGTCTAGTCTCCCCACTTGATCCCAAGCTCAGTTCTCTCACCAGAGTAATAGTTCAGTGAGGACCATTCTAGCTCTTTGTTTTATAATCCATTTATTTGTTGCACAAATATAAATGTATTGTTTGAGGGGTCTGTTTTTGGCCTGTAAGAATACATCTTTGGTCTCTTTCCACTCTGTACCTCTAAAACCGCATCATTCTTGCAAATGGCCACATGATATTTCATATAGGAATACACCATTATTTGTTTTTCCAGTCCCATCCCAATAGACATTTAAATTTCTCCAATTTAAGTTCTTTCCAGCAATGATGCAGGACATGATCCTGAACACGTGGCCTTGTGCATGGTGAGAAGATTGGGTCAGCTGCATTCCTAACTATGAAATTGTTGGGTCAGAGGGTGGCCCATTGATGGACACCACTCAAAGTCCTCACAAGAAGACCTTCGTTCCACACTCCCACCAACAGCATGTGGTGGGCTCTTCTTCCCACACTCCAACCCACATGGGATATTAACATTCTTTAAACATTTTTGCCAATGTGACAGATTTTTAAATATCATCTCATTTTTGGAATCTGTATTTCCATGCACAGTACTTCATAGTTTACTGGCTATTTATACTATTTCTATGAACCGTTCTTACATATCCTTTGCTTGTTTTTCTACCAGGTTGTTCTTTTTTCTTTTATCAGTTTTTAGAAATGTATTGTAATTTGTAACTTGAACCATGTCTTTTATGGGTATTACTAATATTTCCTCTCTCGATTTCCATCATCATTATACTTCGGAAATGATACCATTAGTATATAGAAGTTTAAAAAGATTGTAGATAGTTAAATCAGTGTTTTCTTTTATGTCTAATGGATTTGGTATGTTGATTAGGAAGACATTTTGTATATCAAATATGAAGATATACCCCTATTTTTTCTCATACTTTAATAATTTTATTTTTCTGCATTTGATTCTTTAATTCATTAGAGTTTTATTGTTGTATACAGTGATGTCTTAGGGATCTAAGTAGTTTGTTTTTGGTTTTTTAATACAAGTTAGTCATCCTGCCTTCACTTATTGAACATTCTAGTCTAGGCTGTCTCTGTTGGTTTGAAATAACACCGCTATCATGTACCCAATTCCCAAATAATCCTCAGTCTGTTCTGAGACTTGCTGTTCTTTTCCATTCATTTGTCTGTGCTGGTATAAATACCACAATGTTTTAATGACTATAAGTTTATAGAATATTTTGTATCTAGTACATCAAGAACCTTTCATATTTCTTATTTTTCAAAACACTCCTGGCTAGTCTATCAGATGTATTTTAAATAGAATATGTTTTTCAAATTCCAGAGAAATCCTTTAGAACTCTGGTTGGGATTTTATTCATTTTGTGCATCATTCCAGGGTCTACTCTACCCTTTTATAAAATTGTGCATTTCCAGTGAGCACCATGAAGTTATCTGGGCTTTTAAAATGTTCTTTGATAAATTTTTTGTATATTTTTTCATATAGAATTTATAATATTTTCCTATGGGAGTTTTCAAATATATTGCTTAGTGCCCTTTTGAATGGTATTTTCCCCTATTACAGTTATAAATGGTGATTGCTGCATATGGGAAGTCTTTTCCTTTTGTACAGCAGGGTAGGGAGGGGAGGTTCTGGGGAAAATGAGGATGGTTAAAAAGGGTTTACTCACTTGTTTTCACACCTCATCTTCATCACTGTGTTTTGCTAACTATGGTGCATCATGGATACTATTGATAAGATACAAGTTCTTTTATTGTTTTATCATTCAGTTATTACTTCAGTGATTCATAACTGAAGGAGATGGGGTAAACACACTTTCCTGGGAGGGATATAAAATATACCTCAGGGGCTTTTAAAAGTATTATGAAATATTTCATAAGTACAAAGAATATATATATAATGTCTATATAAGGAATAAGGAATAATATAATGAACCTGCATTTACCCACTATTAACTTAATAAAGCATCACCAAGTCTTTAAAGGCCCTTTGAAGATTTTTCTAGTCTCATCTCTTGAATATCTTGAGCTGTTTAACAATTGTCTTGCTTTTCATCAATCATCACTTAACTGTGTTCTGCACATACTGGAGCACTGTCTCAAAGTCATACTCACACACACATGCACGTGCACAGAAATTCTAAAATGCCTCCCCTTCCATCTCAGACCCTTCTAGAGGGAATCTTTCCCATAATGAGATACTGTTGCTCTGGGAGTATTTGTACTCTAAAGTTTAGGAGTTTGAAAATCATTAAACCCTTATCAGTAATCCTTTTGAAGTTTATCTCATATTACTCAAGTATTAGAGTTTCCTGGTAGGCTTTTTATTCTTTTTCATTGATATGTTTATTTCTCCACCAGTACCATACTTTCTTGATGATTGTATCTTTGAGATAGACCTTATTTTAATACCTCATAGTGTATTCAACCTTTTGTTCTTTCAGAATTTTCTTCATTACCATTAACTTTTTATGCCTCAAGAAAAACATTATACTTATGCTATCAAGTTTCTCAAAAAGCCATCTTGGGATTTTGGTTGGAAATAGAATATACTTATAAGTTAATTTGGGAAGAGTTTTTATCTTCACAATATTGAACCTTCCCAATCAATAACTTTCTCCATTTGTTAAAATTGTATCTTATTTCCCTCAGTAGATTTCATAGCTTTCTCAACAGGTCCCAGTTTTTCCCTGGTAAGTTTGTTTCTATGTAAAAGTTAATTTTTTTTCAGTCGCTAAGAAAGTTGCGTCTCTGAAAGTCGGTTAAAAGGAATCTTTGTTAGGATACATTTGTTTATAGTTTCTGAGAAATTTTATGTCTCATACTCACATTAAGTAGGTACTAAATGTTTCTTCCTTTTTTCCTTGTTTTTTACCAAGGTATAATGGACATATAACATTATATTAGTTTCAGGTATACAACATGATGATTCAATATTTGTATGTATTATGAAATGATCACCGCAGTAAGTCTCGTTAGCTTTTGTCACCATACACAGTTAATTTTTGACAGTGTGGTAAAGAAGTCTTCTTTTCTATTTTGTTTTCTACAAAGGAAAACTATTGATTTCTTTATAGTCATTTTTTTCAGCTGGTTAGAAGGCGTCCTTTTGAAAATGTTCAACCTGAACCATATAGCTCATGGAATGGGTACCAAATTAAAGTCAGCAAAAGCTGTTTTAAACTGTAAAGCAGTGTATAACTATTGCTTATTCATGTTATTATTTAAATTAGTTTCAAAGTCATTGACCAGTTGTATTCATCAGACTATGCCATGCTGGGACAATCATTTAACCCTGAAATAAACAAAAGTTTATTTCTTGCTCACATAAGGTCTAACCAGGGCTGGTAGTAGTTCTTCCCACTGGTGACTCGGGGATCCAAGCTTCCTCCATTTATACCAGGTCATTGTGGCAGGGGAAGGATGAGACGGAGGACCCCAGGACTGGGAGACAGCACTGTTCTGTTGTTTAAGCTCCCAGTCTGTGGTACTTTGTAACGGCAGCCCCAGGAAACTACTGAATACAGGCTCCATTCTGTGCAGCATGAGTGAAATGTCTAGGAGGGCTGACCCTTCAGGAGGCATGAACAGAGACTGTTGTTGCTCTGGGAGAGGCTGCTGATAAAAGACCCCCCTGGGGCCATTTGCCCACAGCTCCACAAGCTGGCTCAGCTGTAGGCACCATATACACTAGCAGGCATGATAGAAAAAGCTGCTGACATTCCCTGAGCTCATGGTCTGTGCCAGGCCCCATGCACAGATATGCCCCTTTGGCCAATGAGGAAGCTGGGTCACAAGTTCCCAAAGTGGTGAGAGGTGGAGCCATGTTTGTCCAGCTCCAGAAACTTTACTGTTAACACAGAAGCTGCCTTTGAATGGCGAGGCCCATCATGCATTAATTCAAGTTATCAGCTGAGTCTACCTGCGTGCTAGGGTCTTTCTAGGCCCTGGGGGCAGAGTGAGAGCAAAGTGCTTGTGATTGCCCTTTGGGACTCTGGAAGCAGAAACAGACTCTAAATACAGTTATGCATTTCATCACAATTACAGTAGGTTTAGGAAGGAAACACATGGTTTCCAAGAATGCACATATGGAAGGGTCAGAGGACGGTGTCTGGCGTGAAGTGGTATTTGAATTGAGTGCCAAAGGGTTAAGGAGCAAGATGTAGGAGTTTGGGTGAGCAGTGAAACAGAGCGGAAGGGGCTGGGAGGAATTCCATAAAAGCTGGAGTGGCTGACCTGCAGGAAGCTGGAAACACGGCTAATGAGGTGGGGGGACCACACCAAGGCTGACCACTTTGATCCTGAGAGGAATGGGGAATTCGTGGGAGGGTTTCAGCACGGGAATGGTTTGTGTTGGGGAAGATTTATCTGCTTGTGTAGAGCATGGGTGTGGATGCGGGTGGGTGTGGAGAGACCTGTTGGGAGCCTCCTGTGAGAATCTGACAAGAAAGGATCGCATCTGACCTGGGTGGCAGCAGTGGGGACCAAGAGAAATGGGGCAACTGAAAAGGACGCTCTGTGTCACTAAGCATCAGAGAAGTGCAAGTCCAAACCACAGTGAGATATCACCTCACACTTGCCAGGATGGTTATTATGAAAAACCCAAAAGAGAACAAGCATTGGTGAGGATGTGGAGACATAGGAACCCTGTGCGCTATTGGTGGGCATGTAATATGGTGCAGCCACTGTGGAAAACAGTATGGAGGTGCCTCAAACATTTTTTTAAAACAGGATTACCTTATGATTCAGCAGTCCCACCTCTGGGTATATACACAAGAGGACTGAAATCCGGGTCTTGAAGAGATAGTAGTACTCCAATGGTCATTACAGCACTATTCACAATAGCCAAGATGTGGAAACAACTTTAATGTTCATTGATGACAAATGGATAAACAAAGCGTGGTGTATATACACAATGGATTGTTATTTGGCCTTAACATGGAAGGAAATCCTGCAATATGTGACAACATGGATGAACTCTGAGGACATTATGCTAAGTAAAATAAACCAGTCACAGAAAGACAAATACTGTGTGATTCTGTTTATATGAGGCCCCTAAAACTGTCAGACGCATAGAAGTGGAGTGTCGTATGGTTGCCAGAGGCTGGAAGAAGGGGAAATAGGGAATGGAGAATGGTGTCCGTGGGCATAAAGTCCAGTTACGCTGGATGAAGAGGTTCTGAAGAGCTCTGTACAGCGTTGTGCCTTTGGTTAACAGTATGCGTTGTGCACGTAAAATTCGTTAAGAGGGTAGCTCTCCTGTTAGGTGTTCTTATCACTATAAAATAAAATTGTTAGGAAAGTGGAAAAGGACATATTTAGGGGGACTACCCACTGGCAAAGCTGTGGAAGGGAGGGAGCCAGGTGGACAGCAGTGGGAAACGCTGGAGGCAGGCTCGGTTTGAGCGGGAAGATCGAGAGTTGGTATTTTGTCTCTGCAGAGTTTGAGGCACCGGTGAGATACCAAAGCGTGTTGGTCAGGTAGGAAGTCAGTGAAATCAGATGGAGCTCAGAGGAGAGGACCAGGGTAGGCTCCTCGTGAGAACATAACTGCAGGGCGCAGAGCCCTCAAAGCCATGGGAGCAGCTGAAGAGAGCTGCTGGGTGGATGGCCCCGAGAGGAGAGGTGAAAGGGCCACGCCTGAAGGAGAACAAGCCAGCCCTGGCTGGAAGGGTGGGGAAGAAGGGGTCCCCATGGCGCCTGAGCAGAGTGGCCTGGGGGAGGAAGTCCAGGTGGCGCTGTGCGTGAGGGTGTTTCAGAAAGACAGGGCGGCAGCTGAGTGGAATTCTGCCCAGAGGTTGAGTCAGATGAAAACTGAAACCCACCAGGGCCAGGTAGTGGTTTATGACCACTTCCCTGATGACATGAGGAAGCGCTACACCGACGGAGGAGGGACGGAGGCGGGACGGAGGCAGACCCCAGGGGCAGTGGGGTGAGGAGTGGGAGAGAGGGCGGGAACGGGATGCATAGTGAGGCCAGTCGCACGGGACGCTGCTTGGTTTGCTTCAACATTTCTTGCCCAGATCAGTCAGCAGTAGACAGTTCATTCCGCAAACACTGATCAGGTACCACCATTCCTCGGGCACAGATGCTGGCTGAGGGTAACCCCGTGATTCCTGGCCCTTAGGCAGCTCTTAGACCAGTGGGGTAATCAGGCATGGAGACAATTATTTTAGAAAGGGAGTAAGGAAGGAGCCAGGGGTGATCAGGTCTACCTTAAAGGGTGTGTAAGGGAAGCAAGATGCTTTGTATGGAGACTCAACAGCAGGGAGGGATTTGTGAGACGGGGAAGCTGGGCCAAATATGTGCCTCAGTTTCCCTTCTTCCTCCTGAGAAACTCCAGCAAAAGTTAGGTGATTAAATGAATTCAGGAAACCCTGCACATTATATCAGCTTTCTTCACCCTGAAATGTCTCCGTGCTCATTCATAATAAAGGCTCTGACAAATCTGGCAATAAGGAAAAGCACTGAAGTGTTCAGTTCAGCATTTACCAAATTTGATCAAAACTCTTTTTTTAGGGCATGTTTGGGGAAGTCTGGGAACAGGTAGCAGGGAGCCAAAGCAGGGCTTTGAGCACTCCAGGAAGGTCCTTCCAGCAGCCGTGTGTAGGCAGAGGGAGGAGGGGGAGATGAAGAATGGAGAGCTGGTTATGATAAGATTAACATAGACTAGACCTAAGCCCAGGCCTAGTGTTTGGGTGGTTGGAGAAAAATCACTGGAACTGGATGACCCACTAGGGGTGTGTGCATATGTGTGTGTGGTGGTGGTGGTGGTGGAGGTGTTGGTAGGGGTGGATGTAGGGGTGGCGGCAGTGACAGACCTGAAGGGGGTGGAGATGACAATGCTGGGGAGCAGTAGAAATGTCTGACTTTGGGTCTGGATGGATGAATCAAGACAGAGAATGCAGAAAGAGGCTGGGCTTGGGGCCAGGATGAAATATGGGAACATAGCTCATCTTGGACCAAGAGAGGCGGCAGGCCCAGGGTGTCCTGAAGAACTGCTGTCACATGAGCTGGGGCTCAGGAGTGGGGTCTGGACTGTAGGTGCAAACTGGATGAAACTGCAGGAAGAGCAAGCAGACAGGAAGACACGGGGCTGGTTGAGGTCTGGCTCAGGCCATGGTCTCCTGGATAAGTTCTAGTGGGAGTGGGCAGCTACGTCTCCTGAGTGCTATGTCTACCCAAAGTTCCTGAGCGTAAGATCCAGTGGTCCTGAGCAGATCCTGCTCTTACAGGAAGGAATTCCAATAGGTTCCATCTGAATCAGGATGGGCTGGGCACAGCAGCTGTTTGTCATGCGCCTGAGGAATTAGGCTCATGCTTTTGGTCCAATGGCTCATAGGCAGCCTGCTGGCAAGGAAAGACTTCTGTGCCATTTGGAAGTGGCCCACCGTGTATCTCAGTTCTCTTGCTTAGACTCTGGTTGACAGATAAAAGGGAGTCAGGCTTGGCACAGGAAAGAACAGTGGCTCTGCTGATGGGTGTATTGCTTGCATGCCAACTGGGCATGTGCTCAGATCACACAGATTCCTTTCCTGCAAGCCTTTCAGGCTGCACTGACCTCAACATGATGTTGGTGGCCTCAGCTATCTTGAGTTGTTGGACAAACATCTTGGCAACCCTCGTGGAGCCACAGGCCAGAGGGTGTTTGGCGCCTATTTGGCCTTTTGAAACTTTGATGAAGTGCCCACGTCTCATAGAGACCTGTGTGCCAATATGCATGGTTTGGAGGGAACCTTGCTGTGGACTTGCATTTGGCTTGTGAGTCTTTGTTCCTGTAGTTGGAGGCATCATAGGAAACAAGCCCCCAAGAACACAGACATTACCCAGATATTTCTTTGAAATATTGAAAGTAATTGTCATTGAAGTAGAGCCATTTCATTGAGGTTCGTCTTGTTGAGGTCAACATCCATTCTAACATATAGCAGTTATTCTTGGTTCTAACTTGTGTGGAAGATGTCCAGGGTTCAAGGAAGCCACGGGTCTTGAAAATCCCCAGTAGGAAGCAGCCATGATGCCTGACTTAGGGGTTATGTCATCCTATGACATCAAGGGAAAGGTGGGGGCTTCAAGCGGGGGCTTTGGAGGAAGCGCATGTGTCCAGGCTGCTGCCAGCTCCATCCGGGGTCTCCACTGTGGAAATGGTGGAGATAGCCCATTTAGAAATCCCTTTCCCAGACCCGCAGTTCCCCTTGGACACACTTGTTCCCCTTTCCTTCCTCCCTGAGAGGCATCCCCTGCTGAGAACTTCCACAGTGTGGTTGCTGACATGGGAAAGAGAAGGAGACATGATTGCTTGGTGTTTATGCAAGAACCCCAGATAAGCAAACCAACCTCCCTCATAGCTTGCATCAGGGGTGATGCCCTTTCAGCCTTGCTGGTATAGGTAGGGGTTTGTCTTACTCCATCTGTGTGCCTGCTGTGCCCAATGGAGCAGACAGAACTTCCCCAGACTCCACTGCTGGCAGACCCAGGAGTCCACAGCCTGGGTGTTCTCCCTGGGGCCCACGTCTGAGGCAGCTCAGGGGTGGGCACCATCCTGCACGCTGAGCCTGAAGCCCAGGGAACAGCACAGTCAATGTCTGGTCTTCTGAGGCTCTGATGCAAACCCAGCCAGGCCGGGCCCAGTTTTGCCCCATCCAAGGAGCCCTTGAAGGAGCAGGGATGGAGTGGCAGCACAGGGCAGGGCATTGCTGGGATGGTCTCCAGACTCTTTCAGGGACAGTGTGAAATAGATACAGGAAGACCTTGTAGCCAAGAGCAAGGCTTTTGCTTAGTTCCTACTGGAAGTGTTTCCTGGCTCTGGCTTTTACTTAATGTTTTGTAGGGAAAGAGAAATGAAAAAACTTTAAAAGACCCATTCCTGCTTGAACAGATTTACAAACACTTCTCTCTGTAGGTGGCGTTTCTCACAGCCGACCTTGGACTCAAGCCTCAGTGGATTCTTTGGTTGGTGGACCACACTAGGTAGTTCTGGATGTCAGAGCCCATGGCTTGGTCACTTGGGGGTCCCAGGACCCTGCTGCTCTGTGGCAGTGAGATAGAGCAGGGAAATGGGACAAAGGTCCCGCTTTAGTAAAATCTACTTGGCCTGCGAAAAAAGGCCCAGTTCATTCTTTCAATGTATAGGTTGTTCTTCTCGAGTCTCCTCAGTCAATTAAGTAACTCTGTAAAGAGGATGAGAGACAGAGCTCCAGAGTGTAAATTAGCTAATAGGGAATAAAAATGCCAAGGGACTGTATCAACACAGACCCCTGACTAACCCTATTCTAAAGACAAAACTTCAAAGGAATTATGAATCACCTGTGTACATCATGCCTTATACAGACCCCTACCCACAGGACCTCTGAAACCCCAGACCCTAAACCCTTAAGTGTGTCTCCTCTCTGAGGTTGCCCACACTCCCATCTGAGGGTGTACTGTCTTGTCAAATAAACTTCCTTGCTGCATAAGCGTTTTGCCCTTCTTTTTTGAGACAAAGGTAAGAATTCCCCACCTCCACCTCCAGTTGGAAGTGCCTTATTCACTTTGTAATTTCACTCAGCTTTCTAGTCTTAATTCAGTCTTTTTCTCTCTCCCTGTTTTATTTCAGACCAGTAGGGAAGTGGCTGCAGGAACGCCTGAACAGGGGGTTGCATGTTCCCATTGCCTGGGTGACCCAGATGGAACTGCCGTCTTTCAATCACATTCTTTAGCAGCCTGCCTGAAAAGTTTCCATTCCTTGGTTAGGGAAGTTCTCAGAACATAAATTCGCTCCATCCAGTGCCCCACAGCTCCCCCACATTCGGGGTGGCAGGGATACAATTCCCATGTCTTGCAAATCAGTCGGAATTGGATGCCAGCTGACTTGGGCCTCAGGGGTTGGCAGGGGATTTGCCCTATGCTGAGCAGGGCTGCAATGGGCTTCCGTTCCTCCCTCTGTTCTCCTTTGCTCTCTACTGCCTGCACTGCTGCTGACATTCGCTGCTACTCCTGCTTTAATGAATTCCTTTCTCGCTGGTACTTGATCAACCTGATCAAGACTTCTTTCCCAATCAGAGTCAAGAGCCCTCCCCCATCCAGGTTAAGGTTTCACTTGGTGTGCAGATAGAGACCCCCAGCAGTAGCAGGCCAGGAAACCCCTAGGCCTGGCTGAAGGAGCAGAAGCCTCCCTGCACACAGACCCATTTCCAAAACAACTCCACCATGAGCCCGGGCAGGGAGCCTTTCTGGCCTGTTGATCCAACTCTAAGTTGAGGCTAAGCACACTTATCTTGCCGGTTGGTGTGTTGATTCATTATATGGCCCCCTACGGGTTCAGCCCCAGCACTCTCCCAGGCACCCAGTGCCCTCACAGTGCGGGTGCCTAGCACAGAAGGGGCAGTGAGGCTGGAAGGCTGTCTGCAGACTTGAATTCCCTCAAAGGGATTATTCATGGTTTAGTAACAGCCTATCAGAAAGGACAATGGTCCTTTATTATTCTCCCTCCCATCACTGCCAGCCAGGCCTATTTATAACGCAGAGGATTCCTCAGGGGTGACTCACCTGCCACACACCACTCTCCTGAGGAGGCCTCATCACACACTACCTGCTACCTGGCTACCTGCTTCTGCCCGCTACCCTGGTCTCACCTCAGCCGGGCTAGCCCAGGGGTGCTGGTTATGCCCTCAGCCCAGGCACGGCTGGGCTCTGCAGCTAGCAAGGCAGATAGAAGCTAGGGCTTGGAGATTGAGGGTGAGGGCCATTGTGAGGCCCAGGTCAAGAGCTGGGTCACCATTTAGACAAACATGTCAGCACAAGCCACAGTGGGGCAGTTGGGGTGGGGGGCATGAACAACAGCCTTCTGAGGAGCTTTTCCGGCTTATCAGTCGGAATTGGAGAGTCCGGTTAGCCCAACGGGGCATCAGTCTAGGTTCAGGAAGAGGGGTTTAAGGCCAGGTTCACTGAAACCCTCCTGGGAGCATGTCGGAGGGACCCTGGGGTCCCAGGTGGCTATGTGGGGTGTCCCCTCCCTGATAATGGGCAGGGGCTGGGCACCAAAATGGTCTCAGGGATGAGGGCTCTGGGGACCCTTCCTGCTGAGCCAGGCCCCTCCGGCATGTTGTATAACAGCAAATCCAGATGGGAGATTGTGGCTAGGGGTTCTCACCTTCCAACCCTCACCTCCAGGCTCGAGGCCTCAGCTCAGGGGCGCCTGATGGTTTTCCTCCTTCCTCCACAAAAATGCCCAGGAAAAGGCAGCCAGACAAGTTCATTCTGGGTAGGAATAAGCATTTTTAAGCCTCTTCTTTCCAGGGCAGCATGTGGCTTCCCTCCCTGCAGAAGGCTCAGGCTCTGTTACAGGGAGAGGGACCTCTGGCATCCACCCCAGGGTCAAGGGCAGAGGTGTGCTGGGACCCCACCTCTGCTCCTCAGGGACTGCGTCTGGTCAGCCCCTGCTGTCAGCTTCTCCCACTTCTCTTCCTGTTCCTCTTTTAAAGACCAACCTTTTAAAAATCATGAGGATTTTTGTGTAAGTAATGTCATGTAATGTAAACAGTAAGGTGAATGTAAATGGTATTTTCTCAAGAACTTCACAACCCTCTTTGAGGACTTGAGCAGGTCCAGCCACACACCTACAGCAGGCCTGTGCTGGTTGGGAGGGTGGGGTTGGCAGATCTGCCTTCCATCTACTCCGTATCTTATCAGAAGAATGTGGAAGAAAGGACATTACTATTTGTCAGGTACCTACTCAACATTTTTCAGTGATTAGCCCATTTACTTCCTTCAGGATCCCTGTGAGTTGGGATAACCGTAGCTGACAAGCTAGCAGAGAGTGACTAGTACAGCACGTAACCCAGTGCTTACCATTTGCTCAGCTGTGTTTTCAGCACTTCACACGGATCCCCTCACTAAACCTTCTCGCCAACCCCAGGCAGGCACATGGGGGATCCCCACTCCATGTAGGAGGAAATGGAGGTGCAGAGATGTTAAGTGACACGATGTGACACAGCTAGCACACAGCAGTGCTGGAAGTGGGCCTCAGGAGGTCTGGCTCAGAGTTCGAGCTCTCAGTCCCTCTGCATCATCCTGGCCAAGCATCCAGGCTGGGGATTGAACCCAGGTCTTTCTGAGGTCGAAGACTACTTCCCTCTCCTGCCATGCTGCATCTTAGGGTCGAGAAGGAGCATAGTCCTGTAATGGCCTTTCACTGTCTGCTGGGGAAGTGCTGGATCTCAGCTCAGAGCATCGGGTTCCTGCTACAAGAAAGGAGGGTGGGTGGGAAGGGGGTCAGAAGGAGGACGATTTAGTGGGGAGGGACAGCTGTGCCCATGCCACCTCTAGGGCCAGTTCTGCTTTTTTAGGTGCAGGACACTGTAGTGACCCCCAGGTTTTCCTTTGCCTATTAGCCCAGGGGCCCCTGGTAGTGATGCCAGGGTTCTTGTTTGTGGAGTCAAAGAATGAACTTCGCGAACAATCAAGGTAGGAGAGCAAGGGAGAGGCTTATATTTAGAGATAAAGTGAGACGACAGAGCTCCTGGCTCATGCCAGGAGGGGACAAGAGAGCCCCAGGGTGGTGTGTTGCCTAGGGGATTCATAGGCAGTTGAGAGACAAAGGGCTAGGCACGTACACCTGCTAAGTGGTCCCAAAATGTTTATCTTTGAAGAGACATTGAGTTTCTTATTAGTCCTCCTGGTTATTTACAAGAAATGTACTGCTCTGATTTCCTCCCAGGATAGCAGCTTCCTGGTCTGGGAGCTATCACTCAAGACTGCCTGCTTTGCTCCCAAGGTTTGTTTGTTAGAGTATGTTAAGAAAGTCACTTTTTAATAAATTGGGTTTTAGAATGCAATCTTATTTTCAAGATGGAATCCTTCTTGTTTGTTTTGGGCTTGCTTGACTAGGGCTGCAGGTGGCAAATCACTGGACTAGGGCTGCAGGAAGAAAAGTAGCACCTGGGTAAAGTCAGAAAAACAAGCCAGGACCCCCAGCAGGCCAAAGTGAATTCCGCAATGGATTCTTTTGCTTTGCTTTGTTTTTTCCAGAGGCCCTCACCCTGCTCTGTCTAAGCCCATGGTCCCTGTCTCGGTAGGATCCACCGCCCTGGCGCCAAGAACAGGCCAGGCCAGGCAGGGGCAGAGGCAGCTTCTTGCACTTCCCACGAATAGCATGGGAGGCAGGCCCCCCAGCTCTCCGGCTCCCCCTTCTTCCCTGTCCAGCCGCCCTCTGCTGTCCTCGTGAGCTCTGATTTAGGCGTCTGTCTCCTGACTAGCTGGAGACATGGCCTGGTTCTATCTCACATACTGGCGCAGGGCCTGGCAATCAATAAACATTTGTTGAAAGAATTAATTACTTCGGACTGTTTACTGGCCAGAGGCCATTAACCCTGGTTCAGTGTCTGTTGGTTTGACCTTTGTCTTCAAGTGGCCTGATCAGTCCTTCTGAGGACGCCCAGTGGCCCTTGGCGCTGGAGCCACAGTCTCTGGCTGGCCAGTGCAGGGCTGACCTGGCCAGTGGCCACAGGCTCCGGGAGCAGGAGGCCGAGCGGCGGGGTGTGGCTTTCCCGTCCGCCAATCCAGTAATGCCCCTGCCCTGGTCAGCATCCCTGATTCCCAGCTCATTTCTCCAGCCGTGTGGTCTCCAGGGTCGAATACAGTGAGGCAAGTAGCGCAGGGCCGAGATAAACAGGTCAGAGAGGATGGCCCCACGCTTCTGGGGAAAGCAGCTGGCTGGATTCACTACTGAAAGCCTCGTCTGCTGTGTGTTCCTGGCCCGTGAGGCGACAAGTACAGATGTTGAGAGTAAGTGTTTAGAAACCTGTAGAGCATTTTGATGTTGCCACAAGGCCCAAACAAGTGACTCACAGACCCATCTTCTAGAACCTCTAAGGCATAGATTGGTCCAAGCTGGTCCTTCACCACAGATGGTAGGAGAGGCTGGTGGGAGGAGATGGCCTCAGAAATGCATTTTCCTTTCAAGGGTCTTGAGCCCCTTCCACACTGAAGAGGTGTCAGTCTCCAGCCCATGAACTCTGAGTGTGTGCTAAGAGAGTTCTAGATTCCGGTTCTAGCTGCCTCCCTCACAGGCTATGTGCATGCAGTGAGCACCTGAGTGCCTCAGCTTCTCAACTGTGAGTTATAGGAGGAATTAACTGTATTAACATAGACGTGGGCCTGGAAAATGCTAAACCCTGTACAGGTGTCAGTTCTTGTCATTGTTGAGCATGTCCACTTCCATCCCAGGTACTCGAGGGCCTGACCGGAACATGAGTCCCAGGCCCTGCCTTCATGTTGCCCTTGGGGAAGTAAGACACATGCACGCTGAGAGCCGGGAGGTGGGCACCAGCAGCAGGGTGTTGCCCATGGTGTGGGAGTCAAGCCACATGGGTGACTCCTCAGGAGGGCCCTGAGTGTGAAAAGGGCCCCAAAGACCGATCAAATGGGAAGCATGCAAAGAGGAAAGGTTAAAGTAGAATAAATATGGTTCTTGAAGAGGACTGTAAGTGGCCTCCTTGGTGTAGTGGCTCATTTATAAGGAGAGTCTTGAAAGAGGAGAGCAGATGGGTCTAAGCATGACCTTATAAATGCCAGAGCCTGATCCCATAGGCAATGGGGTGGTAAAAGGAGTGTATGTGGTTTCAGTGACATGATTTAGACAAGTTACTAGCAGATAGATTAGTGCCTAGTACCCAGCAGGTGGGTAAGGAGAATAAACAAATGAATGAATTGATGCATTAATTAGAGTTTTGGGGTTGTAAGCAAAATCATCCCAACTCAACTGATTTAAGTAAAAATAAAGTGGAGCATTTATTCACTCCCACAACGGACAGGTGCACAAATAACTCAGGGCGTAGCTGGATCTAGGGGCTCAGATAATGTCATCAGGACCTGCAGCTGGAGAGATTTTAGTTTTCCAATATCCCCAAAGTCCTGGAATTTGGTCTTTTTGTCCTGACCTGGGTCATGTTCCCAAGGAAATGGAATACAATGGTTGCTCATACTTGGGTCCCCAGCCCATTGAAATGGAGCTGGGAAGTAGAGTCACTCTGAGCTTGGAGGAGAGGCGAGTTCCCCATAGGGAAATGGGGGTGTTGCTGGCAGAGAAGGGAGGGGGGCTGCAGGGCAGACAAGGATTTCATATCTGCATGGCAATAGATGGGTAGCTGGTAACCAGCAGACCAGAGAGACAGAGTAAAGCCGAGTATTGCCTCTTAGTGGCCCACAAGTGCTTTTCCTTCCATCCTCTCCTATCAAAGGCCGTAATGACTTGAGATCAGTCTGACCCAGGCTGTAGGGGCCAAGCATCCAGGGGTGTCCTCTTGGTCACAGGCCCCTGTGGACACTCAGGCCTGAGAAAGGGACTGTAGAAGGCCAAGAACTCTGTTTGTTTTGCTTTGTTTTCCCAGAGGAAAGAAGGGATTAACAGCTCGATTTGGGTCATATTCCACTTGAGATGCCTCCTACACACCCAGGTGGGAATTCCAAGGTGGCACCTGGTTCTAAAAACACTAGGAGCAAGACAATGGCTGGGGACATCTTCTTGGAGTCCTAGGTACACATAAAATAGTTAAAACCATGGGACTGCACGTGATCACCTAGGAAGAAAGCATAGATGGAGAAGAGGAGTGAGCCCAGGGCCAAGCCTGGCGGGCTATACACGTTGGTCAGTAGATGACGAGCCGGAAAAGGTGTCGGGACACAGGTGGGAAAGGCAGTAGCAGGAGACGAGGTGGAGAGAGAGAAGGGAAGGGAGTCTCAGTGAGGAGGGAATGGACAGCTGTGTGCAGTGCTGACGGGAGAGGACGTGCCCACTGGCTTTGATCTCAAGGAGACATCGGTGAACCCGCTCAGGGTCACTGAGTCTCGGTGAAGTGAGTAAACAATAGTAAGACTGGAGAAAGGGGAAGAGGTGTGGGTTGTGAGGAAGCGGAGGCAGAGAGTAGAGGCAGCAATTTGTAGACATTCTGCTGGGAAGGAGAGCAGAGAAATGAGACAGAAGGGATGAGAAGGGATGAGGCAGAAGGACTCGGGGTCCCTCCTTCAGGTGGAGTGTGTTCGTGTGCTATGGGGAATGACCCAGGGGTGAGGCAGAAGGTGACAGTGAGGAAGAAGGACTAGTCAGAAGGTGGGGATGCTGAATGCCATTCAAGGGGGGAGGGCATGGGACACACGGCCTGATGCACCAGGGAGAGGATGGGGAGGTGGGGACAGTGAGGGTGTGTGTGGCCATTGGGCAGTGGAAGTTGAGGGAGGTCCCCTCTAATGGCTCCAGTTTTTCACCCATGAAACATGAGGGGAGGGCACCCCTGAAAGTGGGTGTGGGACGGAACAGAGCATGAAATTGTCGCAGAGGGCATGAAATCAGTACCATGGGAATGAGGCTGGGTACTGAGCAGCACGGAGGGCCCCCAGGGCTTGTCCTAATGGCCTGAGGTGAAACCGGTCATCTTGGTTAGGAGCCTTTCGACAGCAACGATAGACATGAAGAGTCAAAGTGGGTTCAGTCCCCACAGTGTCCCGGGTACGCAGGGAGTCAAGGGTCATCGTGAGGAAGGAGGGCATGAGGAGGAGGAGTTGAGCAAGTGCTGGGCGAGGGGACGGGGGGCTCAGGACGTGCAGTGCAGACACTGAGTGAGAGAGCCGAGAGGACAGGGCGTGGTGGCAGTGGAAGGACGGAGACTGCAGAGGCACGGCAGTTACCTGCAGTAGCAGATGGGGCCTCAGTGGGGGGGGGAGGTCAGGGTCTGATTGGCCACTGCGTAGTGGGTCGTCCACGTGGATGACAGGGAACAAAGCCGGTGAGGTGGCTCAGGGTCTCCTTAAATGCGGGTTGGTGGGTGACAGCAGCGAGAGGAGGGAGACAGGATGTGGGAGGGGAAAGATAATGGTGTGCAAGCAGCAGTGGGGTGCTGCCCACCTTCTGCCACCTTTCCCTTCCCCCCTCAGGGGCTACAGAGCATGTGGAGCCAGGTTCCAGTCAAGACAAAGAGTTAAGGGAAGATTTAGAACAGAGGTGGAGGAGAGGGGAGTTCCAGATTGCCTGGAGAAGGGTTTGGGGTGGGGAGGGAATGGGGAATCAGGTCAGACGAAGGAACGATGAGTGAATCTCAAGTGAATGAATCAGTGACTAATGCCATGAGGTTTAGTGGAAAAGAGGACATGTCGATGGTACCACGCCTGCACATGCTTCACCACTGTTCAGTGTCGATATCAGCGCTAAAGGTGGGGAGGTGGGCGGAAGGAATGGCACTTAGACGGTTTGTGCTGCATGGAGCGTGATGTGCCTCAGTGGGGTACGTTTCAGTTCTCAGTCATCTCCAGTTTGAATCTCACAGAATCTAGTTCCTCAAGCCGTTTGTATCCTTATTTATGTAGGTGACTAATCCTTTCATGGGTAGAGTCCAGCCTTCCGTCTGAGTTACATAGAGATACTGAGACAAATTACTCATGAGTGTTCCAGAAGAGATAAGTATCTGCAAATTATTGAGACAGTTTCAATAGGCAAATAGTATTGTGGAAAGCCTCATAACTATCCGGGTTAGATTAGAATCAAGAAGTGTGTAATTTCAGGCCAGTTATCTCCTTCACATATGGCACAATGCCCCACTACTTCCCAGCCCGACTGCCTGCCTGTCTCATGTCTATGTGACAAGGATGCTTCCAGAGGCAGCCGGAGGAAAGAAGGAGGGCTGCTGGCTGTGGCCTGAAAACTGAGAATTTAATGTCTCTGCTCTGGATATGTTACTGCTTGTTGGTAGAACCTTGTCCTTTGGAAGGGAGGTGCCTCTCCTGAATTTACTTTGTAGGTATTTTTGCAATAACCCTCTGGGGAGCTAATTGGCCCTAATAACCCTTGCAGAAGAAAGGCCTTGCTCCAAAGGGGACCATTTGCAGGCCAGAGTCAAGCCACTGAGGCCCTGACCTATGCAGAAAGGGAGCTAACAGGGTTCATGTCAAGGAACTCCTCACATCAACATAAACAAAACCAGGAGCATGGCTAAGAAGGAGCTGACCCTTCAGGCCTCAGTTGCCTATGACTCTGGATTCTGAAAGGGAAGTAAAAGGAATTTTACGTGAAGGAAGGGATCTGTGTTCTATTTCAAAACCACTGAATGTGCTGTTTGAATGAATCATCACTTCCAACTACTGGTTTTGGTGTATGGTTGCAGATGAAGCACTGAGTCCTGGCTACAAAATTCAAAAGTATTTATGAAAGCCAAAAAGATTTATTTATCCTGACTAGCTAAATCCACATAATACTTGTCTACACAAGTGACTCTTCCTGACAAGAGAGACGTGAACAGAAGCCTGTAGTGAGTTTCCAACCTCCCTGCCTACACTGGGTACACCTGTCAAGGGTTCACAAAAGGGTGTGACAAGACAGCCAGCAGGACTTAGACCCCCAGTGGCAGGAATCCCCTTCAGTGTTGCTACCCCGTCCCTGGATGTGCTAATCATACCAGGATTTTTGCCTCTAAATGAGTGTTGCTTTTGAAAGTTGGTCTCCTTGCAAGGTTAGGGGTAATGCTAAAGCATTCTCAAAACCCATTCTTGAATTGACTTCTAGGATTGTACATGCAGATTAGTCATACCGAAAACCCTTACCGATAGCACATTGGCGTCTGTTGAGGGTGTATTTGGTTTGGGACAATAAAGTCATTGGAAATCAAGCCAAAGTATGATTCTAACTCATGGATCCTTTTTCTGGATAACCTGTGGAATTGACCCTGTAAAATTACTTTTGCACAGGTAATTCTGCTTCAGTCATTCATCCATTATTGGCAGAGTAGGAAAATACCCTACAACTATCACAACCAGAGACTCTTGATTTCAAATTTTAATGCTGGCGCTTATTAGCTGTGTGGCTTTAGGCAAGTTACTTAACCTGTCTGAGCCATACCTGAAAAATTTTCCTGAGGGAAAAATATCCAACCACAGAAGGTTTTTACACTTCCTTTCTGCTGTTTCTCCTCCTCTGAGTGGAGGCTGTCCACTGGAACATCACCTTCATTCTAAACAGTCTTCCATTCCTCTACCCGTTGTTCCCAGTGGTGTATTGATAAACTGATCTCTGAAAAAAAATCACAAAGCCTTGATTTTGTGGCTTCTGCTGATTTCTGTGGTGTAAATACTTCCCCCATGGCTGAGTTGAAGTGACCAGCAATTTACCACAGGCTCCTGAAGTTTCTAAGTATTTAAACCTGGCTGTCACAGGCAGCAGGGGCTGACCCCAACCATCTCTGCCCCTTTCCCTCTCCTCTTCCTTCTTTGTGTTTTCCTCGGAGCACTGTGGATGCTGTCAGATAGAATTTCCATCTGTGCCTCTGACTTTGACCTTTAGCCAGCTGCCCAAAATAGTTTCCTCTCCGCTTCTTCAGTTCCTGACCAGCTCATGTGCTAGTTTCAGGCCATCTATCTGCTGCCTCCCACTTGAGTATTGAACCATTTCCCCAGCAGGAGGGGATTGTCAAAGGTGATGGGAGGCTCTTGGTTTTTTGCAGGGATGCACCAGTTTGCACTTGGGTGTCCTCGTTCTAGCAGTGTTGAGGACTGATGTAATTACTACCTGTATAATTGTCCATTGGTGAGCGTGCTGGGACTTTCTCCCCACGCCTAATGATCTTGGACCCAATTCCAGTGGGTGTGTGTGTTGGCGGAGGGGGGCGGTTCCCACACCACCAAGCAATTCTTGGTCCTCAGCTGGGTGTCCTACAATTTAATACAGTTCTGACACTATCCCCCTGGAGATGGCACCAGTTCCCACAGGTGAGGGGTTGAGTCCCACAGGACTGCCCCACCTCCCCCTCACACACTTTATATACCAGTCACAAGACTTGGGGTATTTCCTGTGTTTCTCACCAGCTGGCTTGGCTGTAGATCAGAGGTTCCCATACCACTCCTTGGGTTTGATCAATTTGCTAGAGTGATTCACAGAACTCAGGAAACCCATTTATTCCCTAGGCTACTGGTTTATTATGAAAAGGATATAACTCAGGAGCAGCCAGAGGAAGAGAAGTAAAGGGCAAGATATGGGGAAAGGGCACTGAAGTTCCAAGCCCTCTCCTGGCCATGACCCTGGAATCTCCACAGGTTCACCACCCGGAAGCTCTGCTTTTGGGTTTTATGGAGGCTTCATTCCATAGGCATGATTGATTAAACCACTAGCCATGGGTGATGGGTAGGACCTGCAGCTCCACTCCTCTCCCCAGAGGCTGTGGGTGACGCTGAAAGCTCCACCCTCCTTATTGCAAGGTCAGTTCTCCTGGTGACCAGCTCCCATCCTTAGGTGAGATTTACACAGGAAATTCCAAGGGTCTAGGGAACTCTGTGCCAGAAACAGGGTTGAAGACCAAATACATATTTCTCACTATAAGTCATGGTATCGCACCATCTAATCACATTCCACTTCCAACAGGGTCTGGAGGAGCTACGGAGACCCAGGAAATGGATAAAAGGGCAGTCAGTCCCCAGATTCTGTGACAAGGCCATGTAACAACAAGCATGTCAAAAGGAGAAATCACCATCCCCAGACACTCAAGCAACATGCCTGACTTGTTAAGAGATCTTCCTTCCAGGCCAGCCTTTGGTGTTGAAAACATCCAGGTGCTATAACAATCCTGAGAAGCACCCCTAGGTAGGCAGCGATTTTATCAAGCACAGGCTGCCTTCACAGATTATTTCACTTGAGCACCACCACAGCCCTATCAGGGTGGAATTCTCACCCCCATTTTACAGGTGAGAGGGTGTGTCCCACACCCAGGATGGGCAAGGCAGCAGGGAAATGGTCCTGCTCAGGAGTCATAGTGGGACTGTAAACAAGCACAATTCTCCAAAAGGCAATTGGCCTTGCATCTCAAAGTCTTAAAGCTATTCATCCTACCCTTAAAAAAGGTCCCTTAACTGTGTTAGTCAGGGTAAGCTAACTTCCTTAACAAACAACCCCCAAATCCTAGTTAGAGAAAACAGGGGTTGGCAAACCATCTAGACACGCCAGACAGCAACTATTTTAGGCTTTGCAGGCCACACAGTCTCCATCCCAACTCCTCTTTTTTATCGTAATGCAAAAGAAGTCATAGACAATCAGTGAAGGAATGGGTGTGGCCATGTGCCAATCAAAGTTTATGGACACTGAAATTTGAATTTCATGTAATTTTTATGTGTCACAAAACACTATTCCAAAGTAAAAACTGTCTGGAGCTCACAGGCTATAGAAAAAGAAGAAGCAGGCTGGATTTGGCCTTTGGTCCACAGTCAGCTGACCCTGGCTTAAAGTTCTGGAAGTTTCCTCTCACCAGTACAGTGATCCAGCATGGGGTTTCTGGCTGGAAGACCCTCTTTGTGGTCCTGGCCAGTGGCAACTCAGGATCGGGATCCTCCCCTCCTGTGATCTGCTTTCTCTGGCCCTCAGAATCTTCTTGTTCGCTGGCAGATCCACTGGCCCAAGCATGAGTGGGCCTGTGGGGTGGCTGCCCACGGCTGGGGCCCTGTAGGGACTTAAGACCTTGGTCTTGGGGCTGAGCACTGAGGAGAGCTGTGCTGTGCTGGGCTTCCTGTGAGCCATTCCCTTTGCCCAGACTCTAATCATCCCACTGACTGCCCCTGGAAGGCTTGGGTGATGGCATGTTCCAGGCTGCAGAGGACCGCTGATACAAGGCACACGCACATGGACCTTAGCATGAGCCAGGCCGTGACCCCATCACTGACTTGTGTAACCCCTGCAACAACCAATGAGGAACATGCTATGGCTCTTTCCATTTTAAAGATAAGAAAACCACGGAGCCTGGGAATGCCTCATTCAACAGTTGGGGAAACCAAGTCCGGTGAGGTGAAATGACTTTCTCAAGGTCATGTCTAATAACAACAATAACCAAAACACTCTCCCACTTCATTCATGCCTATTATATATTAGGAGCTATGCTGAAATGATATCTGATTTTCATAACAACCCTGTGCAAGAGGAGGTGTTATTCTTATGTCCCAAACAAGGACCCTGAGTTCCCACAGGGGCTCTTGGTCAAGGCCACCCAGCTCACCCAGCTGGTAGGTAGAGAGACCAGATAACTCTGTTCTCACTCTCTCTGAAGCCACCATACCCAGCTGCTTCCCAGGGCTGTGTCCAGGTCCTAAACAGTCCTAGCCCCATTCTCTGTCCTCCTTGGGGCCCTGGCCAGACCGTCTCTCTCCAGCCATTTGCCACCAAGTTCAAAGCCCTTCCCTGGCTGCAGTGGACCTGCCCCAACAGCTCTCCTCTCTGAAGGAGGGTGAAGAGATAGGCCTGATGACCCTTTATTTCACAACAGGGATACCAAGCCCTTGACTTGCTGGGCCACCCACACTCCTGGGGGCAGGAGGGAGATGTCTCTGCCCCTACTGCTCAGGTGCTGGGCAGGCTAGGTGCCCTTCCAGCATTTCCCAGTGCTCTAAAGGGTAGATGTAGAGGGGGAGGGGAGATGGCGGTGGGAAGGAGGAGGAGGGAGTGGGGATTTTATTTGTAAATTGTGTTTAAATTCAGATGCCAGTGGGCATGGCCTACTAGCCTGCTGGGATCTGGAAGATTCTGGATGGTTATGTCACTCCTTGGGCCTCAGTTTCCCCATGCATTCATAAAGGGAGACTAACATTTGCAACTGAAGAGTAAGTATGTACCTGGCAGGGATAGTCTAGTGGGACAGGGGAAAGCACTGACCCGTTGAGATACATCGTGTGACCTTGAAGTGTTTGGGACTCTCATTCTGGTACCTGCTCAGGGACAGACAGGTTTGGAATCCCTGACACATGCCTCCTGTGGTCTACATGTCTCCCCAGTGGGCTTGGAACTAATGCACTGGCTCCAGCCTAGTGGCACTGCTTTCTGACTTCTGGTCTCCAGGCTGTGAGAATACATAGCTGTTTTAAGTCACCAAGTCTGTGGTGGTTTATTAGAGCTTCCACAGAAGTTAACATCCTGTCATATCCCGGTGCCTGACACAGAGCAGTCCGGCAGTGGATATTTGTTGAAAGAATGGACAAAAGCCCCTAGCCAAGGATGTTCCATGGGCCAGCAGGGGCCTACCTAGGCTAAGCCATTCCTACCTGAGACCCTAGCTCATGTTCCAGGCGGCTCCATCGTATGCAGGTCTGGGCCTGTGTGGCTGCCCACCAGAGGGCACATGTCTGCCCAAGCTCATGCTCACCACTGGCAGAGCCACTGCCTCCTAGGTGGTGGCAGCTGACAGAGGCCACAGCCAGCTCCATCCAGTTGGCGGGTACAGTTGTTTGGCCAGCATGGAATATTATTTGTAAATTAAATTAATTGCCAACATTTGATTCAGAATCAGGAAATTTCCCATACAATCAGGATTTCTAATTTCTGTGGAAACATCAGATGTTCTTTTCAGCCCCAGGCTGCTTTCCCAGGTGGCTTGATGGTTGGACCTGAGTGGTGGCTCAGCCCCGGAGCACTGGGGCTCATGTTGCTGACACCATGATCCCCTAGTCTCTATCTGCCCACCTGCATCCCAAGATTGAAAGGGACATTTCAGGTTTTCTCAACATTGCATGACATGCAGGACGACCTCACAGCGCCTCTGTCTAACCTGACGGCTGGCCTGCCCCTTCTTTATAAAGATTCTAGAATGACACCTGCCCACCCTTCCCAGGGACTCCAGGCAGGGGCTTCTGTGTCTGTGCAGCCGCCAGCCAGGAGAGCGGCTTTCAGGCACCAGGTCTTCTGCAGCCCTTGGAAGTCACCCAACTGTTTCTGGGGGTCTTTATCACTCAGTCATCAGGACAGCAAACTTCCCAGGACACCCCAGGATGAGCTCCTGCATTCCAGGAAGACGCTGGGGCGGCAGCATCTACATCTGCTTTCCCAAGCGCTCCCTGGCAGACTCAGACAGCAGCTCCGCCGGAAACCAAAGGAATGTAAGCGAAACACTTGGGAAGCTCCCATGAGGAGGACTTTTGGCTCACGTGGAGGACATGGGGTCCTCAACATCTCCAAAACCGTGCCCAAGTGTGCAAAAGAATCTCTGCATCTGCCTTTAAACATGCAGATCCCAGATTGACATTGGCAGGCTCTGATTCAGTCCACCTCAGAGGGGTACTCAGAGAACTGCATTTATGGCAATGTCTCCAGTGGCTCAGACCAAGGGCACCTGGGACTCCGCTTGGCCTTGGGGACAAAGCCAAGAGGCTGTCCAATGCAGAGCTGTCCCCTCCTCTCCAGTCCCATCTCCTCCTCTCCTCTGGGCCACAGCAGCACAGAGGGTCGATCTGCTGAGAAAAGTCACTGCGTGAGGCCCCTAGGAAGTGATCTGTGTCCTCAGCTGCTGTCTACTTGGCTGCTTTAGCAAGTCTTTCCCCAGGACTTGAGAAAATGAAATTTACAACACATGTCAGGGCCTTAATGTGACTAGGAAATTCCTCGGCGTCCTGCTGTGGCTAATATTTGTTAACTGTATGAGCCCTTCTGACCAGGGGTCTCTAGCACTAGGGATGGATTGGGTGAGGTGAGAAAAAAACACACTGAATCGGCAGGAGCTGTGTGACTACAGGCAAGTTGCTTAGCCTCGCTGAGCAACAATGTTTTTACTTATAAACCAGTAATAACTGCCTCCAAGGGATATTGTAAGGGTTAACTGAGATAAATATCCATGTCTGACCGTCATTAGGCAATCATCTGAGTTTCCATGTCTGCACCCATCTTTTAACCCTAAGGTTCGTGAATTAAGTCTGAAATTGTGGCTTCTATGTCCTTCTCACCTGAACCACAGGAGGTGCGGTACTGGGGGCAAGTGGCAGCTCTGTCAGTCATGGCTTTTAGTGGCTGCTGGCAGAAACCCACCCAAACAAGCAAAAAATAGAACAGTATGCAAATAAGGTACATTTATAATGAGGTCATTATAATAAGGACACAGAGAGCCTGAAGGAATGCCTGGGCTCAAGGATACCCAGACGCAGGAATGCGAAGGCCAGGAGGACTCAGGCGGGACCTTGCCTCCCCTCTTTGTTTCTGAGCTCCCTTCTCTCACCATTGTTTCTCTCTCCACACAGCCTTCTGAGCAGACTTGTGGCCAGGTCCACAGAAGGCCGTGGACCTTGAACTTCTAGTTGACATGTCTTCCATTCAGGTGAGCAATGGAGATTGTCAGGCATCTCCCAGTCCCACCCCAAGTCCACAGGTCTTCACCCCCAGACCAACCAGCTTCAAGGAGGGGTCCCAGCTCAGCTCTAGTATGATGTGACAGCCACCCCTCCCAACAGGGTTGTCCTCAGAACAGCAGGACTCGAGGCTGCAGGACACCCCTAAAGTTGTCTGCCAAGTTGTCCACCCCTGATGCATAACACCTAGACTTGCATCTTCCAAGCCTACCTGGAAATGTCTGGGGACGGGGACCAAGCCTAGCACAGCAGTGAGTCCTGCCTGAGGCCTTATGCAAAAAGGTAAGCATGCTCCAGAATAGCAAGAGCATGATACCGGAGAGCAGGTCACAGTGGCTTGGGAATGAGTTCTGGGACAGAGCGCTGCGGGAGGGAGCTTGGCCCACCAGGCTTCTGATTGGCTGTTCCTCAGGATTCGGCTAAGTTAGGGTCTCCAGGTGGACAAACAATTGCCTAGGATAGTCTTCCGTTTAATTTTCATCTATTTGGAAGCCTCACCACAAGCCCAATGCTACTGAACCTTGTGAGAATTTTGGGCTGGGTTCAGACCCAGTTCAACATACAGTTTCCAGTTCCTGCTGGGAGGAAGCCTGCAGCTTGCCTTTAATTACACAGTTGGGTTTTGACTCCTTCTCCTTCGGCATCATTTCGTCCCAAGGATGGCTGGTGCTGGCACACACTCTAAAAGAGGGGAAGGTGAGCCGCAGTTTCCTTCCTGCTGCAAAGCAGAACCATCTGTTGGTGGCTTCTCTGGTGGAGTGAGGCCTTAGAGAGAGCTTTTCCCAATGAAGAGTTGGCACCTCAGAGATACCTCAGTCCTTGGCCACAATCCCTGCTTGTCCTCAGGCCAGTGAATTCTACAAGAGGCAGGAAACTGCCATTCTGAGAGTCTTTGCTTCTGCCAGCCAGAACTTGGCTCATCCTGGTGATGCCTGGAAGGTTCTCCATCAAAGGGACATCCTGTGCAAAGGCACTGTGCTGTTCACAGTGCCAGGCTGTGACACAGAGACCAATCCCACATGTTCTTGATCAAGAGCCACAGACCCCCACTTAAATCCTCACCAAATGGAGCTAACCAGGGCCACCACATTATACAACCTAGGGCCACAGTCACACTGTAATCTAAGTGGATGACGCTTCCTGGAGTTGTGCAGTGTACAACTTGGGCAGCTGTATGTGCTGGCTCTGTGGCTAATCATTAACAGAGCCAGGTGAAACTCAGGCTTAGGTCCTTGGCTTCTAATTCCATTTTCTTTCTTTTGCTGTCTTTCCTTTACTGGGGTACCTTCTAAAGTAGTGTACCAGTGTGTGCTGAAAAAAAAAAAGCAATGAAACTATGCTCATTTGCTCACTGTAGATTTCACCCAGTCATTTGCTGTATGTGGCACATAGGTACCAGGCCCTGTAAGTACCTTCAGAAGTACCTCAGTGTGTTAGAAAACATGCCCAACACCTAGCTCCTAGCACCACACCTGCATAGATTAGGTATTTCCTCTGTCATCCTTTCTTTCCCAAAGTGGGTGTGGCCCAGATCATACTCTGGGGGGGTTGTGAGATAAGAAGGAACCCAGATCGGCTGAGGAAGGAGAAGCCACCCACTGGGAGTCACGAGTGAAAGGCTGAGAGCTCCTGACACTCCAAATCCTTCCTTTTCCCTGTGTGTTGTGCAGGTGTTGAAGGATGTCCCTTGCTTCCTCCATTAGAGCACTTGCTGAACCCCCACTCCACCTGGACAGGCCACACACAGCAAATGAAGGGATGAAGGACTGAGTGGGCAAATGAGCATGGCTTCATTTCTTTTTTTCCAGCAAACACTAGGTTGTGGATAAGGTGAGGGTTCCTGTGGCCAGGATTCTCACCTGGCCCTGGTTGGCTACTTCACTACACACGTGTGGGCAATACGTTGTTATTGACTCTATGTAAAGAGCTCCGCCCAGTGCTCTGGGTGCAACACAGTGGCACGGCTGCCCAGCTGAAGGAGAGCAAAGCAGAGGCTGGAGTGCCTCTGTTCTCGGTGCTGCCACCACTCCAGCCTCTGCTCTGCTCTCCTGCAGCCTTGCAGCCGTGCCACCGTGTTGCACCCAGAGTACTGGGCGGAGCACATAGAGTCAATAACAACGTATTGCCCACAGGTGTGCAGTGAGCTAGCCAACCAGGGCCAGGTGAGAATCCTGGCCACAGGAACTCTCATTTTAACCACAGGTATGGACTGCATGCATGACTGCCACTCTGCACCCAGAAGTTTACATCCCCCTGGTGAGCACCATCAAATGCGATGCAAGGGATTGCCGACAGGTTTATTTAGACATGGTCTAGTCCTCATACTGCAGAGGATTGTCTGAGGGGAGTAGGAAAACACATTCTTAATCATGGGAAAGCTGTATGACTATGTGAGATGTTAACCAAAGCTCTTTTCTGTGTCTGTGTGTCAGGTGCCCCGCAGACTTGGAAGGTTTCAGGCTGGTGAAAACATGGGCTCAGCACACAAACCAGATGCAGGGCCATCACTGAGACACATTCAAAGAACACATTCAGGCTACCTCCCATGCCCACCACACACACAACAAGGCAACGTAGGGCCAGAATAGCTTACAGAGGGTATCATATCAGTCAAGGTTCTCCAGAGAAACAGAATGAACAGGATGTGTGCGCATATCTATATATCTATGTTTCTATCTCTCTGTATCAAAATACTTATTTTAAGTATTGGCTGATATGAATGCAGAGCCTGGCAAGTCCAAAGTCTGCAGAGAGGGCTAGCAGGGGGGAGATCCCGGGAAGTTTATGTTGCAGCTTGAGGCTGAAGGCAGTCTGCATGCAGAAGGCCCCTTCTTTGGAGAAGGTCAGTGGTCTTTTTTCTCCTTCGGCCTTCAGCTGATTGGATGAGGCCCACCCCCATTATGGAAGGCAATCAGCGTTACTTAAAGTCTACTGATTTAAATGTTAATCTCATCCGAGAAATACCTTCACAGAAACATCTGGAAGGTTTGACCATGGTCTAGTTGGGTTGACACATAGAATTAATCATCACAGTCATGAACTGGGTGATACTTGCTGAGTAGACCTCCCAGGGGATTCTGGTGAGCAGAGGAAGTGCATGCTGGTCCAAGGAGGGATGTCTTCCCAGGCCCTGGGAGGTCTTGAAGGGAGGGCCCTCACCTATTTCTCTTGAAATTCCAGCCTCTCAAGTTGCAGTGCCCAGATCCCATGGTGGGGTGTGGGGTGTAATGTTTTGCTTCATGTCCAGAACCTTCTTGCTGAAATATCCACTGAAGATGTGACAATGTCCAGGCAGCACACAGTAGGCATATTACAACCTCCCTGGAAAACCAGACTGTGGTCCTCCATTTTCTGCACAGCCTAGAGGCCCGGCTAAGTCCTTACTCCTGAAGCAGAATGCTAAGGGAGGCACAGATCTCTTTGCCAAGAAAGAGTGACTGAGGCTTACAGTTGAGCAAAGCCCCCAGAGCAGCCCATGAAAATGCCCAGAGGGCTCATCCTGTCAGTTTCAAGCTATATGTCTACCCTGGAGATCCCTGTGGGTTGCTAACGTGCTGGGTTGGGACTTGCTTCCACTATGAGGTGCTCTGGTTACGCTTTGACCCTCATAACAGTCACCCATCATTTTGTAACTTCTGGTATGACAGTGTAATCCTTAGTGGCATTAACCAATATTTTGTTTTGGTTTACCTTCAGCATGGTTTCTGCTGAAAGATCCCCTATTTACACTATTTCTTGGCCTTTGTCACCTTAAGGAAGGTACCAAAGATCGTTGAGAACAGCACATAAAGGCTTTCCTTTGAGCGTTCCAGCTGAGGCTCTGGCCTAATGGACATGAGCGGATGACAGGTTGGGGTCTGTTTTCCCACCCTAAAAACTAGGTAAAGGTCCTGTGGGCTGGGGTGGTGGGGAAAACAGCAGGTAGGGACAGAGAGAGACAGTCTCGGATCTGCACGTGGGTCTCTGAAGGGATGAGAAAGTAAAGAGCAGGACAGTTTTGGGGGCGCTGAGCACAACGGGAACCGACGCGTCATGGTGGAAGCCAGCAGGGGCGCATACTCCACACCTGGAAGGAGAGGTAGCAGGAATTGCACAGAGAGCAGGCTGGCTTCAGGGCCTCTACTGCCTCCTTCCTGAGTTTCCAGGGCTGCCTGAGGGCATCTGAAACACACCCGTCTTGTTGATGTGTGCACACGTAGTACAGTATTGTGCACACTCTAGGCCCCAGTAGCTAATTGTTGATGAGCTGTTGGGCAACTGAAAACATCTTTGTTCAGTGGGCCTCATACCACAGAGGGCAGGCCTCTGGGCTGGGGGTGTGGTGGCCACTCCTCTTCGCTGCCTGGTGGACACAATTAAGGTCCAGTGAAGGTGAAAGTCTTCGCTCACAGGGTAAGCTACCTGCTGTCTGGTTCAGAAAACCTCGGCCACTGTTTTGCACATCAGGTACCCCTGGACCTCAGTGAAATTTGATTGGCTAATACCAGTGGGTTTGGTCTTGTGTAGTCTACAGTGGTGGGTGAGTAGGGGGCAAGGGAGATCACGCCTGGTGCCTCCCTGACCTGACCTCCTGGTAAGTGTCAATGGAAGGCGTCCCTGTGGCTCACTTAATGCCGCCTGGAGAGCTCACAAAAGCTCAAGGCAGGGGTGCCATGTCTGAGAGATGGCAGAAGCCAAGACGGAGCTCTCCTCTCCAGACCAGTCGGTGCTGAGTCTCTCCCCAAGAATGGCTGTCTCCTGATTGGGAGGCAAGAACCTAGCTTTTTCAGCCTATTCCCCAGGAAGTTCCACGCATCACAGGCAGGGCCCTATGTGAGAAGGAATCATGGAGCCCACCAGTCACGGTTTTTACAAGCTCTTGGCCCACAGCCAGTTAGAAGGGGAGGTGCCGGTAGCTAGAGGCAGCACAGGACGCTGGAGAAGCTGGAGGGCTGAGACGAGGGCCCTACTTCCTTCTGTCACTAGCTGTGGCCTTGGGCTCCTGGGTCAGGCTGGGTCTCAGTTACGTGGTCTGTGAGGGTGGAGCTTTGGGAAGGCCCTGCCCACGGTCCTGCGGGATGCGCAGGTCCGTAAGGAGAGCCCAGCTTCAGGGGGCCTTCGGTCTACTCATTAAATCCCGGGTATCCAAGGAATGCACAGAGTTCTGGTCAACTGAGATTTCATTGTCCCTTAGCTGGTCTGTCTGTCCAGTCCAATGAAGTGTTTATTTAACCGCTCTCATGTTTCAGGCACTTTACTAGATGCTGGCAATGTCAAGGCGAAAAGATGGGATCCTCGCCCCGGACCAGTGGTTCTCAAACTTTTTGATTTTAGAATCTCCTTACTCTCTGTCTTTACTTTCCAAAATAACAACAAAAGATTAAGGAGAGTAACATGCTTTTATGTTTTTCCTATGTGAAATAAATTTCACAAGGCTTTTTAGATGTTTTGTTTAATAGAAGGCAGCTGGATTCGCGTATCTGCTTCTGACTTCAGTACGTCGTGGTAAATCATATGTAGCCTTTAGAGAAAATAAGATGAAAAATGGAAATAATATCTAAGTATTATTCTGAAACTAGTTTTGACCTAGTGGGGACCACTGGAATCCATACACATTTTGAGAACCACTGTGGTAGAGCAATGGGTGGTAATGTAAGAAAATGTATATCCCTTGGGGACATTTTTGGTTGTCATATTATTTGGAGAGCCTGTTAACTAAGCCTAGAACTGAACTCCATTTTACATAGAAACACAAAGTAATTTTCGCAGACTTTCAGTATACTCAGTATTTTCAAAGAATTCACTGCCATGTCAGTTGAGAGAAGATTGAATGTTGTTCTATTCAAAAATTAACTAAGAGTTGTTAATCCTTCCAGAAAATACATTAATGGCAATGTTGTTTGGGGTATTTGAGTTACCAACATCAACGCCTGCATTAGCCTGCATTTGTCCTGTCACTGTCAATCGTACTGTCCGGTACATGCAAGTATCTTGTCTGCTACTGCATATGTAGCTTATGCATTTACTTTTTAAGTTAAACTCTTTATTTTGAGAAGACTGTAGATGTATATGCAACTGTAAGAATACAGAGAGATCCCATGTATCCTTCATCCAGTTTCCCCTATAGTAACCTCTTCCGAAACTATAGCACACTATCACAACCAGGATATTGACATTGACACCGTCAAGATGTGGAACATTTCCATCATCACGTTCCCCTTTCATAGCCACGCCCACTTCCCTCCAGCTCCCCACCCACTCCTCAGCTCCTGACCAACACCAAAGGGTTCTCCATTTTTACAATTTTGTCATTTAGAGAATGGTATATAAAGGACTCATGCAGTATGCAGCCTCTAGGGACTGGCTTTTTTTCACTCAGCATAATTCTTTGGAAACTCATCTAGGGTGTTGTATATATCAATAGCTTGTTCCTTCTTATTGCTCAGTTGCATTCCACGGCATGGATGGGCCACAGCGTGTTCCATTATTCATCCACTGAAGGATGTCTGAGTTGCTTCCAGTTTGGGGTTGTTGTGAATAAAGCTGCTATAAACATTTGGTGAGAACATAAGTCCTCATTTCTCTGGGGTAAATGTTCAGGATTGGAATGCTAGTTGCTATTTAGGTTTAAAGGAAGCTGTCAAACTGCTTTCCAGGATAACTGTACCATTTTACATTCCCACCAGCAATATATGAATGATCCACTTGCTCTACATCTTCACCCACACTGGTGGTGTCACTAATTCTTGTGTGAGCCATTCTGATAGGAATGTAGTGATAGCTCATTGTGGTTTTAATTTGGATTTCCCTAATAGCGAATTATGATAAATATCTTTTCATGTGCTTATTTCCCATTCATATATCCTCTTTGGTGAAGTGTCTGTTCACGTTTTTTTCTAAAGATTTCTAAGAATTTTTGCTTTTGTGCTATTAGTTATATGAGTTTCAAAAAGTATGCTCTAGATAGTCACCTTTTTATCATATATGTAGTTTGCAAATACTTTCTCTTCCTCTTCAGCCTTATCTTTGTATCCTCTTAATAGGATCATATGTACAGAGAATGTTTTTAATTTTGATGAGACCTAGTTTGTTAACTTTTCCTTCTATGCATCATGCTTTAATGTAAAGTCGAAGAACTTTTTGCTTAGCCCTAGACCCAAATAGTTCCTGTTTTTTCTTTCCCAAAAAGTTTTTTAATTTTACATTTTATGTTTAAGCCCATGATCTAGTTTGAGTTAATTTTTGTATGAAGTAGGAAAAAGTTCTTTTTTTTTTTTTTTGCCTATGGATGTCTACTTGCCCCAGTACCATTTGTTATAAAGGCTATCTGTACCCCTACTGAATTATTTTTGCTGTTTTTTAAAAAAAATCATATTTTTGTGGGTCTCTTTCTAGGTTCTCTAATCTGTTCTATTCATCTATGTCTATCCTTCTACAAATATGACACAGTCTTAATTATTGTACCTATATGATAAGTCTTGAAATTGAGTAGATGAATTACTTCCACTTTGTCCTTCGTTTTCAAAACTTCATTTTAGTTACCCCAGTTCTTTGCTTTTCCATAAAATTTAGAATAATCTTGTTCATATCTATAAAATCTTGTCCAACTCTATAACAGACCTTGCTGGACTTTTGACAAGAATTACATTAACCCTACAAATGTCATTTTGGAGGAATTGCCGTTTTTACTGTGTTGAGACTTCCAGTTCATGAAATAATGTGCCTCTCTACTTATGTATATCTTTGGTTCTTTTCATCAGCATTGGTAGTTTTCAGCATACAAAGTCCTGTATATGATTTGTTAGATTTACCCCTAAATATTTTATTTTCCTTTGAAAGATTATACATGGTGTATTTTTACTGTTGGTCTGTATGTTCATTGCTAGTCCATGGAAATACAACTGATTTTTTAAAAATGTTTATCTTGTATTCTGCAAACTTGGCAAACTCACTTATAATTTCTAGGAGTTATTAAAATCTTTGGGATTTTCTATGTGGATAATCATGTCATCTGAAAATAGTTTTATTCCTCCCTTTTATTTCTTTTCTTGCTTTATTGCACTGGCTAGAACTAACAGCTTATGCTGAATAAGAATGGTTAGGGCAGACATCCTTGTCTTATTCCTAAATGAGTGGGAAATCTCTCAATTTTAAAATCAGTCACCATTAAGTATGATGTCCATTGTAGGATTTTTGAACATAATCTTTATCTAGTTGAGCAACTCCCCCTCTAGCTTTACTTTTCTTTGAATTTTCAACATGAATGAATATTGAATTTTGTCAAATGGTTTTTCTGCATCGATTGAGAGGAACATTTAATTTTTCTTCTTTAGACTGTTCATATGTTGGATGACATTGATTCGTTTTCTTATATTGAACCAGCCTTATACGCAAATAGCGAATAAACCCCAAATAGCATCTTTATCTGGATTTGGTTTCAGGATAATACTAGATTTCATAAAATGAATTGGAAAGTTTTCTCACCTCTTCTATTTTCTGGAAGAAATTTTATATAATTTGTGTTAATCCTTCTCTTAAAGTGTTTTTTTTTTTAAATCTTCTCTGAAGTAAGAAGAATTGGTAGAATTCTCTAGTGAAAGCATCTGGTATGGAAATTTCTTTGGGAGGAACTTTTAAATTACAAATTATATTTCTTTAGGAGTTAAATTATCTATCTCCTACTGGGTGGTTTGTGATAGTTTATATATTTTAAGGGAGTGGTCAATTTCATCTACATTATAAAAGGTATGCATGTTAGTTCTTCCTAGCAATTCCCTTATTATCCTTTTGATCTCTGTATGTTCTGTAGTGATATTTCTATTTAATTCATGATATTAATAATCTACATTTTTCTCTTTTTTCAGTTTTCCTAAAGATTTAATTGTTTTGTTAATTTTTTTAAAGAACCAGCTCCTTGTGTTTTGTTGATTTTCTGCTTTTATTTTCTGTTTTCAGTTTCACTGATGACTGCTCTTGTGTATATCATTTCCTTCCTACTGATAGCTTTAAATTTATTTTGCTTTTCTTTTTCTAGATTTTTGAGGTAGGAACTTAGATCAATGCTTTGAAACTTTCCCCTTTACCTAATTTAGTGTTACAAATTTCCCTTGCACACTGTGTGAGTGATGTCCCTAAAATCTTGATACATCATATTTTAATTTTGATGCATTTCAATATATTTTCAAAATTTTCATTGAAACTTCATATATGACCCATGGGTTATTTAAAAGAGTCTTATTTAGTTTCTGGGGAATATCCTGTTATTTTTATGCTATTGATTTCTAGTTGGATTCCACTGGGATCAGAGAACACACTGTATGACTCTAATTCTTTTTAATTTTTTGGAAATTTTTTCATGGCCCAGGGTATGGCCTATTTTGGTATATATTTTGTGGATACTTGTAAAGAATGTATGTTCTGCTGTTTGGTGGTGTGTTCTGACTGACATTTAGATCCTATTGTTTGATGGTATTGAGATCTTCTCTATCCTTGCTGACTCCGCCTGTTTTTTGTATCAATTGTTCCCTCTCTCAACAGAAAGCCATATTGAAGTCTCCAACATAATTGTGGTTTTGTCTATCTTTCCTTTCACTTTTATCAGTTTTTGATTCACATATTTTGTGGCTCTGTTGTTTGGTGCATACACATTTAGGTTTACTGTGTCTTCTCAGTGGACTGACCCTTTTATTATTATATAATATCTCTGTCTCTGGCAATTTTCTTTGCTCTGACTCTACTATATCTTATATTTATATACCCTTTCCTGTTTTCCTTGGATTAATGTTCGCATGATACATGTTTTTCTATCCTTTGCCTTTTGATCTCCCTATACTTTCATATTTGAAGGGAATCTATTTTAGACAGTATACAGTTGGATCATGTTTTTTAACAGACTTTGCCAATCCCTGTTTCATAATTGGTGTGTTAAGGTCATTTACATTTAATGGAATTACTGATGTGCTATGGTTTAAGTCTGCCATTTTGTTGTTTCCTGTTCATTCTGTTTTTTGTTTTTGTTTTCTTTTACGGCTTTCCTGTGGGTTGCTTAGAGTATTTCTTAGAATTCTAATTTGATTTGTCTATAATATTTCTGAGTCTCATTGTGTAGCTTTTTAATGGTTGCTTTAATTGTTACATTACATATAATAACTTATCACAGTCTACCAGTGTTATTTTACCAGTTCACTGAAGTATAGAAAACTTGCTCCCTTTACATTCCTTTATCCTCTCTCAATTATAATATAATTGCATTAAAATTTATTCTACATTCACTTAGAACCACATCAGATGGTGTCATAATTTTGCTTCTGCCATCAAACGTAATTTAGAAAACTCAAGAGGAAAAGGAAAATCTCTTTTATTTCCTCATGTCTTTGTTTTTCTTTCCAGGTGTTCTGAGATTCCTTCTTTGATCATTTAATCTCCATATCATTCTCTATATAGAGAGCTATTATTTAGGGTAGATCTGCTAGTGAAAATTCTTAGTTTTCTTTCATTTGAGAAAGTCTTGATTTCCCCTTCAATCCTGAAGAATATTTTCATTGGGTGTAGTATTCTGGATTAATGTTCTTTATTGCATCACTTGAAAAATATTATGCCACTTCCTCCAGGCTCCCATGGTTTCTGATGAGAAATCTGCTATCATTCAAATTGTTTTTCCCCTGTAGGTAAGGTATTGTTTTCTCTGGCTGCTTTAGAGATTTTTTTCTTTAGTTTTCAGAAGGTTTATTGATGTGTCTTGGCATACATTTCTTTGGGTTTATCCCTTTTGGAATTTGCTCTAATTCTTGAGTCTATAGGCCAGATCTTTTGCCAGATTTGGGAAATTTTCAGCCAGCAATACTTCAAGTACTTTTCCAGCTCTGCCCTCTTCTTTCTGGGATTCTATGAATGTTAAACCTTTTGTTATAATCCCTTAGGTCCCTGAGGCTCTGTTCATTGTTTCTCCAGTCTATTTTCTCTCACTTGTTCATATGAGATTCTCCAACTTTTCTGTCCTCAAGTTCAACTTATTCCTTTTTCTTTATCCTCCATTCTGCTGTGACCCATGCACCACGTTGCTGGTTTCATTTATGGTGTTTTTTAGCTTTAAAACTTTCATTTTGTTTTCCCTTATATCTTATATTTCTTTGCTAAGGCTTTCTACTTTTTTGTTGTTGTTTCAGGCATGACCATAATTGCTTGTTGAAGCATTTTTATCATGGCTTGTTTAAAAATATTTTTCAGAAAAATTTAACATCTCTTTTATCTTGGTATTGACATTTATTGATTAGCATTTTTCATTCAATTTGAGATCTTCCTGTTCTTGATTAGACTAATGATTTTTAATATTAACATGGACACTTTTGTATTATGATATGAAACTCTGTATTTTATTTAAATCTTCTATTTTATCTGACTGTCTATAACACTCTTTCATAGGGGCAGGGAAGAGGTGCTGCCTCAGCACTGGCCAGATGAAAGTAGAAGTCCAAGATTCCCATTCATTGACACTCCTTATTATTGCTACATGTGGATGGGAGTTCTAGCTTCCCATGTAGTCATCATTGACCCTGTTGAAGGTGCGGGAGTGTCAGGTCTCATTCACAGTCAGTGGGGAAGAAAACCCAAGGTTCCTATCTGGCCTTCTCTGATATCACCCTTGTGGGGCATTGGGACACATTATTATAGCTTCATAAGTATAGAAGTCTAGGCTCCCCACTTGGTCTTTGTTGACATGGCTGATGTTTTCTGTAGTTTTTCATTAGAATAGAGGAGTTTTTGCAGAAGTTTCTGTCTTGCTGGATTGCCTCTTTCCTGGTCTTACAGTGGGAGATGGTAGGCTTTTATTGTTAGTTTTTGTTTTGCCCATTGGTGTTTCAAAGTTGCCAGCTTCTTTAGCTCCAAGTCTGGGATATGTAAGGCAAAAAACAACTCCAAGCAACTCAGCACCCTATTGTCATTCCTTTGATCTCAAGGCATTCAGCCAGTCTGCTTTCTTTTCTCCACCTTTCAGTGTCTTCTTTTGTTTGTTTTATTTATAATGTCCAGAGTTTTTAGTTGTATTTAGTGTGAGGAATAGGGAAACGTATGTCTGCTCCATCTCCTCAGAGGCAGAGTCTTCCAAATTTATTTTTAAAACATACGGTGTTCATCAGGATTCTCCAGAGAAACAGAACCAATAGGATGTGTGTTCGTGTGTGTGCGAGAGAGATTTATTTTATGGAATTGGCTCAGGAGATTGTGATCATCGTGAATGTGGATATTGGCAAGTCCAAAATCTACAGGGCAGGCCAGCAGGCTGGAGACCCCATTGATGGTGCAACTCAATCCAAAGGCATTCTAGAGGCAGAATTCCTTCTCTTTGGGGGATTTCAGTCTTTGCCTCTTTATAATTTTAAGTGATTGGATAAGGCCGATTCTGAAAGGTAATCTGCTTTACTCAAAGTCTGCTAGTTTAAATGTTAATCTCCTCTTTAAAAATAGCTCTATAGCTAAGTCTAGACTGGTATTTGGCCAAATATCTGGATACCATGATTTTGCCAAGTTGACATAAAATTAACCATCACAATATTATTTTATTATAAATCAGTTTCATCTAATTTCTCTTCAAGTAAAGTTGGAAAACATTATTGATTTTTGAAAAATATATATGGTTAGGTTATATTACCTGACTTTCATTTCAGAATAACAAAGGGGACATTGTAACACCTGAGTTATAAAGAGGGTATTTGTCTGGAGGGTTGAGAACCACCACCTTGAGGAACCTCAGTCTAACCTACCTCCCCAGGTCTTCTTCATTTTCAAGTTACATAGGTATTGAGTCAAGTCCTATGATATTGCTGTTGCTGTGGTCAAAATGGTTGTATGTCAGCAGTTTTATTATGTTTGATATTGGCAAATATACCAAAATGAGCAGGAGCAAATCAGGCACCACTTTGTGAGAGTGCTGTTCACTCACACTGGCCGCTCTGTGCACCAGAATCTTGATTTTCAGGGTGCATTGGTCCTCCAGCTCAAGTCCTTCTCTGGAATGATTCCTGATGTGCCTTCTTGCTTAGGATTTAATCATTATCACTCCCTATGCGATGAGCTAAACAAGTGAATATATACACACAACAACCAACATTTAAATGGTAAGTTCAGCTCTCTCCTCCTCATTAGGCTATGAGTGAGGCTGTTAGCCAAGAGCCTCTTCGGTCCTCTTTGGCTGGTGGTTCTTGGTCATGAGTCTCTCCTTTGCCAGCAGCTAATGTCTCTTATTTGATTACTGTTTCATGAGGGTCTGCAGCTGTGACTTCCATCTGATTTCCATTGTCTCTGTCTTTGAGCATAAGTGAGTAAGGTAGGTATCAGTGTTGCTTTCAACATGCAACCAAATACCTATTGGGCCTACTCTATGCACTAGGGTCTTTCATCCTCTGCCTCCTTCAAAGTTCATACTTTAAGTCGGAGCAATCTTAGTTCTGTAGCTCTAACGTTCTAATATAAAACACTGCACAGATCTATTCAAAGCTCGCCATAACCTAAGGTGGTAGTCTGAAGGGATGACTGATAGCAACTTACGGATTATGTTGGGTTTACCTTTGGATGCAGCCTGGCACTTTATGAATAGGGGTAATGAATTCAGGTGGGCATGTGTACTATGGCTTTTTGTAGAAAATAATGACTTTTAGATAGAGAGCTACATAAAAACGTTCTTTTTTGTTGTTGGCTTTTTTAAATTTTCCCTTTCAGAATCTCTCTTTTGTAATAGTTTGTCATTTGCCCTTTTCCCTTTATTTATGGTGTTTTTATTTGCTTGTTTTGTTTTTGCCATGCAAAAGTTTTCTTTCATGTACTGTTGGATTTACTAGACTTTTCCTTGTTGTTTTAGGATTTCAACTCAGTTTAAGAAAGTTTTCCCTGCTCCCTAAATTTTCATTAATTCATCCATGCTTTCTTTTCTACACTTCACATGATTTATTCCATATTATCCCATATTATTAAATATTTCATTTCATCTCTGAGCTCTTTGGAATGTATTTTGCTATACAGGTTGAGGGGCAGATCTAGCTTTCTCTTTTTCCCTAATGCTAATGCAGTTATCCCAACATCAATTATTTTTAAAGGTTATCTTTTGAGATGCCTTCTTTAGTATATACTAAATTTCCAGTAGCTATTTTTTGATCTTCAATTCTGTATTATCTGTCTGTCTATCCATGTACTAATGCTACACTTTTTTAAATGATAAAGACTTTATAATATGTTTTGATATTTGGTAAGTCTACTTTCTCCACATTGCTTCAGCAAGGTTTTCCTGGCTATTTCTGCTTTACTTGTTCTTCAGCTTAACTTTCAAATCAACTTATCTACCTCCAGAAAAAACAAACCAGGATCATATTAAATTTATAAGTTATTTTAGGGTAAATTAGTATCTTTTTGATGTTCTGTCTTCCTATCCATTAACATGGTCTATCTATCCATTTCTCCAAGTATACTTTTGTTCACAAAAGTTTTATATTTTCCTTGAATAGATATAGATGTTTCCCGTTAAGTTTATAACCACAGCCTTCTTTTTCTCCCTGCCATGAATGAAATCTTCTCTCTCATTGTTTCTCCCAGATGGCTTTTCTTTATAGGTATGTGGGGTATTTCTCTTGCTTATTATTTACTGCATTCTGTTATTGTGTGTGTTAGTTTTTCCATCGATTCTTTTGGGTTTTCCCAATATATCATCATTTCTTCCACAAAGACATTTGATTTTTTGTTATTGTTTCTTTGCAAATTCTTCTGCTTCTAATTATTTCCTTGTTTCATTGCTTTGCTTAATAATTCTAGCACAACTTTATGTAGTACTGGTGATCATGAGCATCTTTGTCTTGGCTCTGATTTCAGTGGGAAAGAATTTTTAGCATGATTACATTTCTCAAATGTCTTTCTGCACTTAGGAGACTATCATATTGTTTTTATCCTTACCTCTATTAACAAGAATTATATTTCTGGATTTCCTATATTGGACCATACTGGCATTCCTTGAGTAAACACCATTTGATCATGATGCATTATTTTAATATGTGTTGGATTCCATTTACCTAGATTTTTCTTTAACATTTTTACATCAATATTAATAAGACAGATTGGTCTGTAGTTTTAATTTTTGTAAAATCTTTGTCATATTTTGAAATTGATGATATTCTTTACTTTATAAATAATTGGAATTTCCCCTCTCTTCCTGTGCTACAGAATAGCACTATAAAATAGTTTAAGTAGCATTGGGATTTTCTGGTTTTTAAAGGTTTCCTAGAATTCTCCTGGGAAATCACTTGGTCTTGATGCTTTTTTCAGGTGGTAGGGGTCTCTAATTACTTTATTGCTTCTATTATAATCAGCCTGTTCAGACTTTTTGAAGAAAAGGGGCCACTTCTAGTGGGTTATGGCCTGTATGGATTGACGAAAGAAATTCAAGTATTTTTTGTAGCTCAGAAACCATAGATACTGGTTTTATTGATACAAGACTGTTTTTATGCTTCAAACACTTAGCACTTAGAAAGGAGAAATATTTCTTCCTCACAACTTGCACTAAATCTTCTTGGAATTAGAATGTCATTGATAATATGTTGTGAGACACATAGTGCTATCTATGACCTTTCTTTCCTTTGGAACATAAATTTGTACAGCTACCTTAGTGAGTAGAAATCACAGAAGAATTAGAAACCTAAAACCACAAATTGCATATTTCATTTTCATGTCAATTCAGGACTTAGATAAAAATGTAAAGATTCATTTTGGTTAAGATCACCAATAGAATTAATGATTCATTAAAAAATGATATTTTTTTAATTCTCTGGCTGGGATTTGCCAAATTAGGATGGTTTCATTTGGTTTAGGGTTTGAAATTTTGCACTGAGAGGAACTTCATGAGATTTTAAGTACCACTGCTCTCGATTTCACTCTTAAGAAATAAAAATCCTCTACTTATCCTCACTTGCTTTTTCTCTAGATAATATTTTCCACTAGAACTTTGGGGAACTAAGCAGATGCATTTGGATTCCTTTGTCAAAACTAATGACTTGTTTCTGGACAGAAAAATGTTACCATCAACAGAATTTTTTTTTTCAAGTATTATACATGCTTAGTTCAGGCCAGCAGTGTGGGATGGGGATTTAGTCTCTGGGTTGGCCAACATATTTATGCAGCGGGAATGTTACTTATGTAAGCCTGGAAGTGCTCCCCATGTGCTCCCCTCCCTCTTGCATCTCAGCTTTTTTTCATTAAGAAGTTGATCTTCCTTTCATGATACCACATTAAGTGACTAAAAAAAAAAAAAAACAGTTTGTTTACTGTGCAAACTAACCTAACTGTCCACAAAATATCTATTTGGTTAAAGGAACCACAAGAAGTTCTGGAAAACTGGGCTGTGAAATTGCTTATAATCTTTTGGCTTGGCCCCTATCTCACTGCCTATTGCTGCCCAGAAGACTCACATTCAGATTTGGGGGAAAAAAAAATTTTTTTTAATAAAAGAAAATATTTAAAAAATAAACAAGTAAAAACACTCTTTAACATTTTTTCTGGGGACTGCAGATAAATTCCCGTGCATCAGAAATACATAAAACTAAGGGGAAATCATAAATATTAGACATTAATAAAACATTATAATTAAAATCTATACTTAGCAATCGAGAGCAACTAATGCGGTACAGTATTAGAGCTTATCTTAACATAGGTAAATAAATAAATATCTACAGGTTTATATAACCTAAAGGCAAAATTCATTGAGCACCAACAGGGCATGTGGGGGTGAAAACAGAGATAGCCATGAAAAGTCATGAGGCAGTAGTCCCAGCCCTCCCTGCTTACCTCATCCTCCTGCTTTTGTGTGTATGCTGCCTTATGAGTCAGTTGGGATGATAAACTTAAATGATTTTAAGCAGATGTGTGTCAACCCTCCTTGATAAAACCATGTGAGAACCTCATACACCAGTCTGTTCTAGTACCTATCCTTCCACAAAGCAATGGTCCCCCACCAAAGTGTTAACAACTTTAGGTTACACTCACCAAATGCCCTTTCCCTGGGGACCTCTGTGGCATCAACAGCTCAGAAGGGAGTTATTCTTTACAGACGAGAGACACTTAGCCTGGGTCTGGAAGCACTGGTAGGAGTTTATCTTCTGCCTATGGCTCTGTGAACCTCCTGGCTGAATGCTAGGGTGATGGCTTTTCCCTGACAGAGTTTTCACATGGAGAGCAGTGAGACTGAGGCTAGAGTCTGGAGAAATGACCAGTCTTTTTCAGTGTTAATTGTTAGAGAAGAGATGGAACCTCAGCCTGGACACAGCAAGGTGAGGGAGAGGAGAGGGTCTCACTCTTTTTCTCATAAATTCCTCCAAAATATATAGATTGAGTGGCCAGATAAGATTATTCTTGGGATTATCTGATAATAATAATAATTAATATAATAAAAATTATCTGAGTGGTTATTGAGAAGGCTGCACACTGCACATGAGAGCTCTAACCGAGGGGCCCCCTTCCCATGGTAAATATCATGGATTTGTATGTTTTTTGTGCCAGTTTTCTGGAGAATACTAGCCAAGTATCTTGAATAAGGGGTGTCTTTTTCTGAGGTACATGAAAGTGCTACCTATGCTTAAGGTACCAGGTAGATGGTTCTGGGTGATGGGAATCCAAAGATGCATGGGACGCAGAACCTTCTCATGATTCTGGGTTTTGTTGCATGTGTCCCAGAGTGGAGGAGGCTGAGATGGTGAAGATCAAGGATAGAAGAGGTCTCTGGCTCCCAGGATCATGCCCCTAAAGGAAACCTTATCATATTGGCCTTACAGTCTAGAAAGATGCTGCCTGGTACAAATACAATATGAGTCACAAAAGTAAGCCACATATCTCATTTCAAGTTTCTAGTAGCCACCTTTTAAAAAGTGAAAAGAAAAAGGCAAAATTAATTTTAATAAGAGAATTTATTTAATCCACTATTTCTAAAGTATCATCATTCAACATGTCATCAATATAAAAACTGACAAAGAAATATTTTACACTATTTTTTCTTTTTTGGTACTAATTCTTTGTCATTCAGTGTGAATTTTACACTTCCAGCACATCTCCATCAAGAATAACCACATTTCAATGCTGAGTAGCCTCTGCGGCTAGTGACCCCCATATCAGATGGGGCTGCCCTAGACTCTTGCTGGTTATCATGTGAGTCCTCTTCCTGGGCTGAGAGTGAGGCCTTAACTTCATGGAGCAGTCAAGCCTGGCCTTCGGTCTCCAAAGGACTGGAGGATGGATCAGTGTGGAGGGTTCCAGGGTAAAAGCACAAGAAAGCAGAGCCCTGGGCCACCCATGTGTCTCCTCCCCATCACTCTTGCCCCAGCTCAGAGGCCTGGGTGCCTTGGACAGAGGAAGTCAGCCCTTCGGTGAGACACAAAGTAGACAGATTCTGTGCTGTTCTCATTTAAGGAAGGATTCCTTAAATTTCTTCAGGAAGCTACATGGATAAGTAAGTTCAGAGAGGCTGGAAGCCACAGAGCTGGGTGGCCTCCCTCCGAAACACTACAGTCACAGTCACGGCCAGATGACCACGTCCCAGGCACGGTGCTTGCCGCTGCCTCTGATCTCTACAGGGAGTGCCCCTCTGTGGGAGGTCAGGCTTAGCACCTTGTTCTATGAGGAGGAAACAGAGTCAGAAAGGCAAGAGCCTTGCACACGGCCTCACAGCTGGGGCAGCAAAATTGGCAAACTGTCCACAGACCCTGCTGCTTCTTCAGGGCTACCAGCTACTGGGTGCAGGTGGTACTGTCATCTCTAGGACCCCAACATTTGACAAGAGCCACTGGTCAGGGCAGCCTTGGTGAAACCCTGTTGCCCACAGAGTCAGGCCTTGTTACTATAGCCTGCAACCATCAACTCGAGCCTAGGTTCAGACCGCTGCGGGTGGAACTTCCCCTGCCCGCACCTCCCTTTATCACGGCGGCCTGAAAGAGAAGAGCAGCTGGAGTCTGTTTCCTTTCATCTCAGGGTTCACATGTGACACCCAGGACAGTAAACGGTGCTTTGTCCCCGGCCAGGAGTAGGTCAGACCTTAGCTGTCACCTGTGAGCAGGTAGCAAGGGACATGGGACAGGCCTGGAGAGGGAGAGAAAGGACCAAAGGCAATCAAATGAAGGAAGAAGAGAAGAAGGTGTGTGCATATGATGACAGACAGTGCCACGGTCTGAGGCGGGCGAGCAGGGGCCAGGGCAGGGTAGGGGGACACTGGCAGAATCCTCTGAGTTGAGGCTTAGGAAAGAGAAGGGAGGTCTGCAAGGCAGAGCAATGACCTGTGATAAAACCAGCCACCAAATGCAGAAACCTGGCATATGGAAGAACTTTCTGGTAGGCACAGAGGATGAACTGCCTTGACAGGATGCATTTCCTGTCCCCCACGCCCCCGACGTATTTAAGCCTGGGCATGGTGATAACTTGGCCAGGATCAAAATGACTGGGGCTTAACAACATGTCCGTGGTGGGATGGGGTGCTGACTTCAGCGAGAGAGCAGGAAAAGGGAGAAGGAGGGAAAGCCGCAGTCATCCTGGAAGGCGCCATGTGAGTCTTTTTCTGAATTTAAAAAATAATAAAAGAAAGATCTGTTTGACGATAATTACAAAGCCATCAAAGAAATCAAAGGAGACCTAAGTAAATGGAGAAACGCCCATGTTCAGGGATGGGAAGACTTTTAGCACGGTTTCAGCACAGTTCCAACCAAAGTCTCCACAAGGTTTTTGCAGGCACTGAAAAGCCGATTCTAAAATCCATACAGAAAGGGAAGGACTCCGGAAAACACTGTCAGCACAGGAGAATGACGTGGAAGGCATCACTTGCCCAATTTTAAGGCTTAACTTGAGAGGCAATAATCAAGACAGTGGTCCTGGCACGGGACTGGCTGGCAGGTCGTTGGGACAGACGCAGGCCCCAGGGTTTGGGGCTCCCTGACTTGTGAATGTTAACAGATCATAGAGTCCTGGAGTCTCTCCTTGGGGAGCTCTGGAGCTGGGTGCCTTCTGCATCAGCCCAGCAAGGGGCAGGGGCCATGTGGGTGGCATGCCAGCTCCCTCTGCACATCCTCTCTGAACTGACACCCCCTCTAACCTCTCTGGGCCTGGGCCTCCATCCACCCCTCAGAAAGGCCAGGCCTGTGTCCTCACAGCTGGCCTCCTAAGCCACCTCCACACCCCTCCTGAGAGGCCCCAGAGAAGCTGTTCATGCCCCCAGGGCTGCTCTGATTCTGGAGAGGGCTAATGTCGCCTCACCTCTGTCCCCTCCTCCTCCACCACTATGTCTCCGTGGCCACCAAAGGGGCCTCCTCACACCAGCCAGGCTGCCAGGGGAGGTTGTCACCTCCGGAGTCCCAGATGGTAGGGGAGCATAGCACCCCTGACCTGGACCCCCTCAACCCCTGAGGGCATCTCTCCCTGACCTGGAGACTGGGTAAGTCATGCCACCATCCAGGGATGCTTATGAGGCCTCTTGGCCATCGCACACCCTTCCCTCCTTTTTCACGGTGAAGCCTGCGCTCTATGTCTTCCCTCGGCAGTGCTGGGAGCCTTTGCCATCTTGAAGTGCTGCTCAGCACATGCCCACGAGAGCAGGGTTTGCACTGCATGACCAGGGCTGCCCCTGCTGGGCCTCAGTAGATGCTTCCAGCCCTCCTTCCCCAGAGGGTCGGCCTCAGCCTCGAGGGCAGGCTCTGTGGGAGGAAGAGCTACAGGGCAGAGGAACAACCAAGAACGGTGGACCCCATGCCTCTTCCGCATCCTCCACGGCTTCCGCGGGCAGACCCTTCCCTCCTCCTTCCGGCTCTGCTCCTGCAGGCAGAGGCAATAGGGACAAGTCCCCTTGTCTGTGTTTGCAGTTACAAGGCTGCCTCCCAGGCCAGGAGGCCCGTCGGGTGCTCTGAGAGGACACGGGCCAGGCCTGCAGCTGGCCTGGGGCACCACAGAGGGAAAGTGTTTTCAGGTTGAGATCTGCAAAATGAGCAGCCCTTGAGTGGGTGCTTAGAGGTAGGAGAGCCCCCAGGGAGAGGACCAGCCTGTGAAGGCCACTGGGCAAGAAGGAGGAGGTGACAGCTGGCGGGTGGGGCTACAACAGCAAGACAAAGGTGTGGGGAGAGGCTGGGGACAGGCAAGGCTCCCTGCAGCCCATGATTGGTCTTTATTTTGGTGTGTTTTCTGTCTGGTTCACTGAACTTGAGGTGAAGGGTGTGGGGCCTAGATCATTGGGCTCAACTGTTACCCCCAAGTCCCTCCAACTCAGGGAGTTGCTCAGGGTGGGTGCTCAGCCAATGCAGAGACCCCTGAGCCATGCAGCTTAGACATGGAGCCCCTTTTGTCTTGTTGGTGAGGAAATAGAGGCACAGGGAGGTGAAGTGTCCTAGACCTTCAAAGTGCACCCAGGCTCCCACTTTTCCTGGGAACACCAACCCCACCACTGCTATATTCATTCCATCATGTGGTTTTGTGGTCCAGTGTGCCACCCCCACCTCAGAGGATGGATGTGGTCCAGGCCAAAGCTATCAGCACAGTGCACCACTTAGCCATCAGGACTGGTTTAGGGATAAACACATGGACCAATTCAGGCCAACAAAAAGCTGCTTTAAGACTTGTTTGCAGCCCATGATGTAGCCCTGAAGCTGCTGGAAGGCTGTTCCTTGGAGGAATCTGCCTGAGAGTGAAGCCAAGCTGAAGAAAGCTGAACGGGAGTGACATCTCTTTGATGGCAGCCTTAGGGCACCTGGATCCAGCAATGCCTGAAGCTACCCCTTGAACTTTTTAATTACATTCATTTGTGTTTCCTTTTTAACATAAGACAGTTTGATTTGTGTTTTTATTATTTGAACCTTATAAATTCTGGCTAATTTAGCATCCTTGAGCAGACATCCTTTTCCTCATCTTCCCCTTGGCCATTAAAAAGAATGGCAGTTTCCACGTTAAATAGCATAGAAGCCCTTCCACTAGCATGTGCCCTCCAGTCAGAGGCTTGTGGCCTGAAAGAATATCCTTCTTCTCTGCACAGTCCCTGGCTCCACTGTTCTGCACTTCTACCAACATTTACCTGCCCTATGCCCTGTAGGACACATTCCATTCTCTGGGGCCCTGTGTTCACTTGGCCTCAGACCCGAGGTTCTCTGGGCCCTGTGGTGCCCAGATTCCACAGCCCGGTCACCACCCACTGCCCCCAGTCCCCTCACTGCCTCCCAGGAGGCTCTGGGCCTGCCCCAGGACTGACAAGCTGTGAACACATGTTGCTGGAGGCCAGGGAGGGTTGTTTTTTCCAGTGGTCTTTTCCAAGCCAGAAAGAACTGAAATGTGAGCTCCCCTGATTTTAACCACAAGCAGAACTGCCAGAGCACCCAGGCTCCCTGCTCCTGTGTGCTGGGAGGCCTGTGTAGGCACATCTGCAGAGCGGAAAACACCATGAGTGGCCCCGGAGGCAGAAGACATCAGGGCTTCCTGTGTGTGGAATGAGGAAAAGGCACCGGGCTACCCACCCCACCACTTCCTACACTGTCTGAGGCCCCAGGAAGTAATTTGACATCCCTAAGCCTCCATCTCTCTACCCATAGGTGGGCATACAAACACTTCCTCCCACCTTCACTGAGAAGAAGTATGAGAGAGTCCACATGGAGGGGTTAGCACGGGGCCCGGCACTCCTCTGAGCTCGCGAATTAGTCCCGATGCAGCAATGACCCCGTGGGGCCGTGTCACCCCCATTGCACAGAAAAGAAAGCAGAGGCTGCCCAAGGCGGCAATGGCAGCTCAGGTCTGCACTGTGGCCGCACCCCATGGGGAGCGGGCTTGACCGGGGACGCGCCTGTGGAGGCTGAGCAGAGGACAACTGTTTCCCGCGAGCTCTAGGGGAATAAGGGGCCTCGCCCCCTTCAGGAGGGCTGTCTGTGGGCTCCCGACTGGCCTTCATCTGGGTGTCCGGGGAAGGTGGGGCCAGGGGGCCCTGGAAGGACAGGCGGCCCCAACCCGCGACAGGATAGGGCGTGGGAGGAGGAGGCTGCCCTGGCCCAGAAGATGCTCTCTGGAAGGAGGGCCAGCGGCGGTTCTAAAAATAAAAACAAACTGTTCAACTCAGGTGAGAGTCAAGACTTGGAAAGGAGAGAAAGCCCGCATGAGCCCCAGGACATGTGCTGTCAGGTGAAATAATGAAGAAAACCTGCCTGATCTCCCATGGAGACATAAATCACCCTGTGCCACTTGGGACCCATACTTGCTGCTGAGCTCCTAATTCTTCGCAGCTGGGTGGGGGGAAGGGGCCAGAGCGGGAGGCAGGAAGGGAGGTGCCGAGAGACAGAGGGGCGCTGGGAGGGAGAGCAGAGGGAGAGGAGAGAGAGGAGAGGAGAGAGAGGAGAGGGGCAGGAGGGAGAGAGAGAGACAGGAGCGCTGCACACACGGGCTGATTCCGGGGGACACGTGACCTCAGTGGATGACGAGAATCAGGGAAGTCTGTGCGTTCCGGGAGCCTGGGCAGCACAGACCAGGCCAGGCGAGAAGGTCACAGGTCCTGGCCTGGGTCCCACCCTGACTCTCCCAGCTTTAAACATCCAAGGACTGTGTTCTCTGGGGCAGGCCACCCTGCAGGTGAGATGAGGCTGGAGAGGAAGGGATCAGCTCAGGCACTGCCCCAGGTGGAAGCCGCAGGCAGCTGGCAGGTGCCCAGCTCACCCCCTGGGCCCAAGCGCTCCCTCCCAGAGACCTGAGAAGTGCCTGCTTATAAGCATGATGGGAAGTGCTCAGACTGACACCCACCCAGGCCCCAGCCCCGGACCTTGTGCTGGGGAAAGCCTGGTGCTACCTGCCCTAAGGGCCAGGGAGGAAGAGATGCCTGCTCCCCATTCCCCAGCCTCCCCAGGGGAGGACTGCTTGCTACCCTGTTTTACAGACTAGGCAGCTCAGAGGCACTAAGTGTCTTGGCCAAAGTCTCTCATCTGGTGAGAAGATGGGTAAGAACACCAGAAACCAGAGTCCAGACGGGCTTGTTCCCTCCTGCCTCTCCCACCTGCCCTCCCTCTATCCCCACTCCCCTCATCTCTATTCCCCCATTCACCTGTGGGCTGAAGAGAGGCGAGGGCAGCAGGCAGAGGGAGGAGCAGACACACCCGCAGCCTTGGGAGAGAAGGGCCAGGCTCCTGTTCCAGCCCTGGTGCCAGGCAAGGGGGCTAAAGCCCCTTTTGTAGGGTAGCCTGAGTCTCTGCTCCTCCACAGGAGTCCCTGAGCTGGTGGGGCATGAGGGCGCCCACAGGGCAGCCTGGAAGGGAGTAAATTACCCTTCTAAGAGTGCGAGGACACTACGCCCAGCACAGCCCACAAACCCTAGGGACCCAGGGGCCCGGTGGGGCTCAGGTGCCCGCATCCTCCTTGCCCATAGCCCCTTCCAGCCAGAAGGGAGGGCAGCTGGACACCCAGGGTCCCACCAGCTGGGCCAGGCTGACCCAGTCAGATGCCCCACCTGAGAGTCTCTCTCACCTGAAGCTGAGGCACAGAAAAGGATTAGTCCATTGGGTGGGGGTTTGGAATTCGGATATGGGCCTTAGACTCCAGCTGACCTGCATTTGAACCCTGGGTGCATGCAGACCAGCTCACCAGGCTTCTCTGAGCGTCCTTTTCTATCAAACGAGGATAATTAGAGCCGCCTTGAGGGCGAGTGACAACGGAGGCCAGCAGCATGCATGACACCCATCCCAAGCCCCCTCCCTGAGGGCGGTTGGGTCAAGGATGTGCAGCTTAGATTTCCTCACTGGCATCAGGGAAAGGGCAATGAGGAGCCTGGGGGCTGAGGGAGGAGGGGGCATACTCAGAGTCCTCAGGGACCTGCCAGGATGTCACCATGTGACCCACATATGTCAAGCACCAGTGTGCGCCCCTGCCAGCCTGCGGGCCTAGCTCAACCTTTGGAGCCTTTCTATCTTTAGAACTGTGGGCACTGCTTCCCGAAGGGTCCTCGCCTTGCCGTGGGGGAGACCCAGCCTCAGGAAGCCTGTAGAGGGGCCTCTGCTCTCCCGTCTGACTGGGGCCCTCAGACTCATCAGAGCGACTAGTTTTCCATCCCGTAGGATGTGGTCTATAAGGGGATTCAACCACCTTTCTAATCACTTCTGCTTTATTGTTGCTGTTGGTTGTTACGGCCCAGACTCATCCAGCATGGAGACATTAGATCAACATTTCAGCCTGAATGGCCCAGCCAAGTCCATTACAACACTGCCCTCCTGGGATGGCCAGCAGCTGCCCAGCCTCATGGCCACCTCCACAAGCCCTGCCCTCCCAGGGGCTGCCAGAATGACCCACCCAGTCCACCAGAATGCAGCCTAGCATGCGGAGGCCTCCACCCCTGCAGATAGGAGGCCTCCTTGGAGGGACCTGGGGTCCCCAAAGATCCATTCTTCCATTGATTACCCCCACCCAAGATGAATTATGGGTGGCAATCCCAGGATGGGGAGCCAGGTGTGCCTAAGCACCCATGCAAGCTCTGGATAGCTGATAACAATTGCAAATACTTATGTCTCACTCTCATGGGGCGCCAGGAACTTGCTCTAATGGCATGCATTAGTTCCCACTGGGTCCTGTGAGCTGGGTCTCATGACATCCCCATTTTATAGAAGAGGAAAATGAGGCATAGAGCAGGGAAGAAATATGCCTGGCAGTGCTTTCTGAGGATTGATCATGCTCAGAAAGGCCCTGGCAGGGTGCTGGGGCCTAGCAGGAGCCCAGAGGAGAGAAGCCATCATTATTGCCCCTGCGGCTGTCCTCTGAGAGCTGGGATGGGATTAGATAAGGGCCCCTGGTGCCTGCTACACTCAGACTAATGAGAAAGTCAGAACAGATGGACTAAACATCAGGCACCTTTCTGACCCCACTACCTCTCCCAAACACAGCTTTTGAGCTTGGGTAGTTGCTCAGCCATTCACAGCCCTGACTGTGCCCACCTTTTCCTGAGGCATGAGGACCGGGACCACCTGACTTCTGCCCAGCCTGCCTGGCTTACAGGACAGGGGCTCTCCTGTGGTGCCACTGCACCTCCTTATTCCTCTGGGATGTCACCATGTGACCCACATATGTCAATGAAGGGCCTGAGTTTGGAGAAGTTCCTTTAATTGAACTGCAATACTTTGGAATATTGGAAAGCAGTAGGGGCACTAATGGAAGCTATTTTTCTTCTGCCCACAACAGTAGCTCTATTCTAACCCTTCAAGGCTTGGACAGGATTTCCATCTACTTTCTGATTCTGCCTCAGCCCCCATGATTGATGGGGAAGTCATTGTACTTCTCCCCACCAGCCAAAGGTGACCAGGTCAGGAATGGACATGGAACACTGGCTGGACCAATCAGAGGCTTCCCCAGGATTTTAAACTTGGAACTAGAGAGAGCCTCAGGCCATCTCCTGGAATGAAGCTGGGAATACGCTGGTAAAGTTGCTTAGGGCCAAGTGTTTGGCTCTGAGAAGGAGGGTATCTGAGAAAATCAGCTAGCAGAGAGGAAAGGGAAGGGTCTGGGGGTTGGGGGCGGGGTCAGAGGGCCTTTTCTAGTTGTCCTGGAGAAAATAATCATGATAAAAGGAGTTTCAGTAAAGTAGAAATGACACTAGGAAAAAATGGGCCTTTTAAATTCCATCATGGATTAACTATAGTACAAAGCTATAATAATCAAAACAGTATGGATACTGGCATAAGCTCAAATATATAGACAAATGGAACAGAATAGAGAGCACAGAAATAAACCCACATCTATATGGTCAACTAATATATGACAAAGGGGAAAAGACAGTCTCTTCAATAAATGGTGTTGGGAAAATTGGACAGCTACATGCAAGAGAATGAAACTGGATCACTGTCTTACACCATATACAAAAATAAACTTGCAATGGATTCAAGACCTAAATGTAAGAAAGACCTGAAACCATAAAACTCCTAGAAGAAAACATAGGCAATAAACTCTTGAGCATCAACATTAGAAATTTCTTCTGGATAAATCTCTCCCGGCAAAGGAAACCAAAGCAAAAATAAATAGTGGGACTACATCAAACTAAAAAACTTCTGCACAGCAAAGGAAACCATCAACAAAATGAAAAGCTGACCTACCAAATAGGAGAATATATTTGCAAATGATATATCTCACAAGGGGTTAATATCTAAAATACATAAAGAACTCATACAACTCAACACAATCTGATTAAATAATAATCTGATTAAAAAATGGACAGAGGACCTGAATAGACATTTTTCCAAAGAAGACATACAGATGGCTGACAGATACATGAAAAGATGCTCAACATCACTAGTCATCAGGAAAATGCAAAGTCACAGTGAGATATCAAATCACTCTAATCAGAATGACTAATATCAGCAATATAAGAAACAAGAAGTGTTGGTGAGGATTTGGAGAAAAGGGAACCCTCAGACACTGTTGGTGGGATTGTAAATTGGTGCAGCCACTATGGAAAGAAGTATGGAGGTTTTCCAAAAAACTAAAAATAGAAACACCTTAGGACTCAGTAATTCCACTTCTGGGAATCTACCCAAAGAAAATGAAATCCTTAATTCAAAAAGAAATATGCATCCATATACATATTGCAGCATTATTTACAAAGCCAAGATATGGAAGCAACCTGAGTGTCCACAAACAGAAGAAAGGATAAAAATGAGGTGGTACATATTTTCAGTGGAATATTATTCAGCCATAAAAAGAAAGAAGTCTTGCCATTTACAACAAGAATGAACTTAGAAGGTATTATGCCAAGTGGAATAAGCCAGGCAGAGAAAAATGAGTACCATATGGTTTCACTATATGTGGAATCTGAAAAACAAAACAAATAAACAAAGAAAACAGAAATAGACAATAAACACAGAGAACAGGCGATTGGTTACTATGAGAGTTGGAGGTGTGGGTAAAAAAAGTAAAGGTGATAAAGAGGTACGAACTTCAAATTATAAAATAATGTAGTCACAGGGATGATGTACAGCATAGGGAAGATATCTCAGATTGTTGTAATATCTTTGGTGACAAATGTTAACTACACTTATCATGTCAGCATTTAGTAATGTATTTAACTGTTGAGTCACTAAGTCTTTCATCTGAAACCAATAAATGCTGTATATAAACTATATTTCAATAAAAATTATTTTAAAAATTTAAAAAGTAATCATACAATTGTGATGGAATTAACTCTAGAAAATATATTCTTTTCTAACAAATCAATATTGAAACACTTGTGGCTAATAAGTTTATGTTCATAAACATAGAGTCAAAAGCCCGTTGAAATGGTGGATTCAGGATGCCCTGAACTCAGTACTTGAAAACTATCTTCCTCTTGGATCTTCCTTATTCCCCCCTCACCTGCCTCTGAGAACTTTAAGAGAGAGGGTTTCTTACAAACACTTCATATGCAAATAGCACATTATTCCTAATTCTTTTTTAAAACAATCCCTTAAGTGAAGCTCCTTGGCCATTCATGATCAGCTTCCTTTAAGTTACTTTATGTTATGTAAAATAATCAATTTGCAATTACTTAATAGCCAAGAGATAGAAACAACCCAAATGCCCACCAACAGATGAATGAATAAAAAAGATGTGGTACATTTACACAATGGAATACTATCCAGCCATGGGAAAGGTGGGTATGCTGCCGTTGGCGAAAACATGGATGGACCTTGATAAGTAACTAAACGAGATAAGTCACAGAGAAAGACAAGCCTGGTATGAGTCACTTATATGTGGAATCTTAACAAGTCAAACTTGTAAAAAAAAAAAAAAAAGAGGAAAATTGTGGTTACCAGGGGATGAGGGTGGGGTCGGGGATGAAATGGATGGTGTTAAGTGTACAGACTTGTAGCAAGTACTAAATAAGCCATAGACCTCTAATGCCCAGTGTATCAAACATAGACAATAACACTGTACTCTAAATACATAATGCGATAAACATTGTTACAAGGGAAACCATATTACCATATGTAAGTGCATCAAAGTAACATACCCTACACCTTAAACTTACACCATGCTACATGCCAAATTTATCCAATAAAGACACAAATATTCTAGGTGCCCAGTTTCTCCCTTCATTTTTCCTTCCACTGTTTGGCCAGCTTCCCAAGATTTTGTCCAGTAAGATTAAGTCAATGGCTTAATCTTTATTATCATCACTTCTTGCATCTCTGAAGGTAACAGTGTGTCTCCTGAGGGCATGTCTTTGCCAGGCCTTTCCCTCCCGGCTGAGCACCACCCCTCCCATGGGTGTGCAAAGCTAGGCTAAGGAACTGGCTCTGTGTAAAAAGGGCACCTTGTCCTTGTCCTCAGGATGTGCTGACAGCCCCCCCATTCTGGCCCAGAGGACTGGGGCAGAGTGAGGTCAGAGGTTGCCTGGGTCCTCGGTTGTCTGAAGCTGCTGCCAGGCTCAGAGAGAGATGGGATAATAACTCAGCCAACGGGGCACCACACACCCCATTTCTTTCCTGTTGGCTGCACAGGAACAGAGTGGGCCTGCAGCCACCTGCCTCTTCCAGAGTATGAAATGGCCCTCCCACGGCTAGCCCAGGGAATCAAGGACTCCAGATGCCAACTTAGAGGTTGAAGGTCTTGCTTTCCAGCTTTGACCTCTTTTTTCAAGGATTCATGAGATTTTTCCAATGTCCTCACCTGACCCTCCCAGTGAATAATTTTTTCTTATGTAATTAACATACAACATGATGTTAGTTTCAGGTTACAACATAATGATTCTATATTTGTATATATTGAAAAATGATCACAATAAGTCTAGTTAGCATCCATCACTATACATAGTTACAAAATACTTTTTCTTGTGATGAAAACTTTTAAGATTTACTCTCTTAGCAACTTTCAAAGCAGCACAGCAGTATTAAGTATAGTCACCGTGCTGTATGTTATATCCCTAGGATATATTTATTTTCTAACTGGGAGTTTGTCCTTTTTAACCATTCTACAAATGATTTTTAAGGAGGACACACAGTGGGCTGACTTGTCTTACTGTGCTGGACTTAAGAGACAGAATGAGAGATGGAGGGGAAGGAAAGGGTGAGGGGTAGGAAGCTGGGAGGGATAAAAAAGGAGGGGAGGGGGAGAAACACAGACACACAGAACAAAACAGAATGGAGCTCTGTCCTTTTTAGCCAGGCATCTGCATTGAGGATGCCCACTGCTATCTAAAGACAGGTGATCTCAGAACTGGAAGGAGTCAGGCAGGTCTAAGGCTCAGAGTTGGGTTCCAAGCCTAGCAGATCTGGAAACCAGGAAGTGGCCCTGGGCCACCATCAGTGATCAGTTGGATATCCAGGCCCCAGTGCTACAGCGGGTAGGGAGGCTGCATTCTCTGGGCACCCTGCGTGTGAGGACAGCAGGCAGAGCAGACCGTCCTTGACAGCAGGGAGGCCTTCCTAGACCTGGTCAGCCACACCGTATATGTTTGCTGACTCCCTGTCTGCTCTATTAGACAGTAGTGTCCTGAGCTGGCTCATTTCTGATCATTAGGATGGCATTTTCAGAAATTTTGTGAGCTTGTTAAACACGGCGTTTATTAAAAATCAAATTATTAACTTACAATTAAATAAAGTGTATCAAAAACAACGGTAACGCTCAAAACTTATTGAATGCATCACTTCCTGATTAATTTATTCTATGATTGAGTTTATTTGTATCTATTTACAATCTATCCAGCGCTTATGTAGTGAAAATATATAATATGTGTTAACTGCACTTCTCTTTCCAACTTCAAGCTCCGCAATGTCCAGTTGGCAGGAGCATTTACACCACAAGCCACCACAGACACTACAATCAGGGACTCATGCCTTCCTCACCCAGGAGCACTGGGGATTAATTACGTATCAAGGTCCAAAAGTTAGGTTCCTATCTGACTCTCCTCACACTGCCGCACGTGGGAAAGGTGCTCAACATACAGCTGAAATCTATCCACACATATTTCATAAACAAAATAAAGCCTGAGCTATAGTTATGGCTGTTACACTCCTCCAACTTTCAGGACAATCTCAATTTAAACATTCTTCCCTGTGGTCAGATTAGGGAACCCAGTTGGGTTTCTGAGGCAGTATCAGACTCATCAAGGCTGCCCTGAAGTGAGCGGATGGTTTACGCACTTCATTTTTCTCTCTCTCTTGTCCATCCCCATGACCCAAGTCCCTCCTTATTTTTTGGTACATTAATTTCATTTCTAATCCTCCAAAGTTAGGTCACAGATACCCCGAATTACTTCTTGATTTACAGACTTGAAGATCTAATGCTGAGACCTTGAAGGAAATGAACCAGACTGTTCCAGGACCAGATCTGAAAATAAATAATAGTAATAATAGGACACTCTCAGGCCTTAAAAATCCACGGCCTAAAACGAGCCGTTTAGAGCTCCAAATCCAAGTGACTCACAAGCCCTGCAGCTGGTGACTCTCCCCACCCCCTCCCAAGCTAATTGAATTTAAAAAAAGATACTTGGAGATGCCTGGTTTCTCCAAGAAGCAAACTTGTGCACTTCCTGCTCCCCAGGCCCACACAAGGCATATAAAAACCCCATTTGGAGAATCACTTGCTTCCCACATGCCTTTTCAGCGGGTGTAATTTAAGAAACATACAGTTCCCGCATCCAGATTTGGAAGCCACCATGGGTACATACCTGATGGGGAAGCCAGGGCAAGGGGCGGGGGCTTCCTCTCTGTTTAAGCCCCTGAGCTGCCTTCTTGAGATTCAAAATACTTTCTTCAGAGAAAAAGGCTGATACACAGGGCGAGGTAAGTGGGGGAGGCGAACCATCAGTTCCAAAGAGGGGTCCTCAGCCTACAACAGCATCAGGAGTTGGAGAAAGGAGAAGGGAGTACATCAGCATGTTAGTTGTGCTCACGTCTGTGCAGTGGGATTCTGGGGATTTTAATGTTCTTTATAGTTTTCCGAATTTTCCAAATGCGCTATGAAGAACATACAGCATTTCACTTACAGTTGGGGAGGCGGACATTGTTTGTTTGCTTGCTTTGTGAAAAGAGAACAGCGTGGTGTCTCCCCTCTCCTCTGAGTTCCCCTGAATTTCAGGTCAATTGGTATTTCCAAGAGCAGGCCCACCGGCCCTGTGTGAGGCATCCCAGGCCTCTGATTGTTACTTAATTAGCCGTTGAAGGATTTAAGTTTTTAAAAATGGTGTTTTAGATGATTGGACAACCCAGGAGAACGATTTTTGTAAACACGGCACTTTTAATGGGGCTACAGTATTTATACAACGGGTAAGGTCGCACGTTCATCTGGCCCTGTATTCTGCAAGTCATGTCCTGCTGGTTACCAATCCCCCAGCTAACTTTCCCCATTGCTAATTCTGGTCTCATTCAACCCATTCATGTTTCAGCTGGGGTGTCCACATGCCCAGCAAAACTGATTCACTTCGTGCCTCTCCAGCAGCTCAGCAACCACGTGGCCCACATGTAGAGGAGAGATGGGGGACCAGCTCAGCCAGAACGACCCTTCCCTCCTCTTCCTGCCAGCCTACAAAGTGAGCAAGAGTTGGGAGATGCTCAGCTCTGCATTTGGCTGCTGCTCCTTCCAGAACAAGACCCTCCATCACCTGATAGAGCCACTGATGGTTTTGTTTCCCAAAGCAGAAAGTGTCTTCCCCCAAGACAAATTCAGCTTCTACCCTCTGGCCAAAAGGAAAAGTGCTTTTGTGAGTTCTGGTTTCTGGGCACCCCATTACCAGGACTGCTGGGACTGAGAGGCCCCTGGAAACACCCAATGGATGCGGGGCCCTCTAGCTGCTGAGTGTGGGCCTCTTTAGTCTTCCCAGGCTGAGGACACTGGGCTGGGGGATCTATTTCATGCCCAAGAAGGGCCATTCATTTGTTCCTTCCACAAATGCTTTTGACCTAGGCAAGGTCCAACGTCAAGAAGATGGTGTGTTTTCTTGTGGAGAAACTAGATAGTAAACAAACAAATATAGACACAGCAATTTCAGGTAATAAAAATAAAGCAGGGCAGTGGGATGGCAGAAAGTAGGGAGACCACCACCGGGCAAGGGATAGATAAGCAGGGACCTGGTAATTGAGCAATTTGAAAATTTAGGGAAAAATATTAGGCAGTGGAAACCAAGTCTCAAGGCCCTGAAGCAGAAATCAAGTAATAGCAAATACATTGTGTAATATTTTGAGCACTGCTCTCAGGACTCTAATTAATTTTACTTACTTATTCCTCACAAAAACTCCAGGAGATACGTGCTGTTATTATCCCCATTTTGTAAGTGAAGAAACTGCAAACCAGAGAAGGTAAGCCATTTGCCTAAGACCACACAGCAAATTAAAATCTATTGTTTTTTATTTTATGAATCCAAAACTGGGTTTGAAGGTAATAAACATTTAACCCTTCCTCTATAAAAATCATGAGATTATATCTAGGACTTTAAAATGTCCACAAATATCATCTTATACTATCTTCTCCTTTGGAACAGGTAATGGGATCAATCCTGTCTTGCCACAGGTTCCAAATATCTAGATGCAACTGACAAAATGTCAACAATATAAACCCCATTAGAACCCCTCAAATGTGTGGGCAGATTGGGTGGACAGCCTTTTGGGAATTGTGAAGGTCTGAATCCTGGAATATGCTGAGGATGCAACTTTCTTTTTTTATTTTTAACAACAGTTTTATTGAGATATAATTCCCACACAATTCACCCTTAAAAACCATACAGTCCAATGGCTGTTAGTATATTCATGGGTTGGGCCTCCATTGCCACAGTGGGTTTTAGAATATTTTCATCACTGTGAAAAAAACCCTTCAACTTTTAGCATACCTCCACTTGCTGCCCACCCCACCCCAGCCCCTAGGCAACTCTGATCTACTTTCTGTCTCTGGGGACTTGCTTGTTCTAGACATTTTATATAGATGGACTCGTAAGGTATTTATCCTCTGTGTCTGCATAACATTTTCAAGGTTGGTCCATGTTGTAACACTTATGAGCACTTCATTCCTTCTTAATTGCCAAATAATATTCCATTATATGGACATACCACCTTTATTCATTTATCGGTCAATGGACATTTAGGTTGTTTCCACTTTTTGGCTATAGTGAGTCATGCTGCTAAGAGCATACAGGCACAAGTTTCTGAGTGGGTGTATGTTCTCCCTTCTCCCTAGGAATGGAATCACTGGACCGTACAGTAATTCCACAGTTAACCAACTGAGGAACCAGGGTGCAGCTTTATTAGTCTAGGAAATGGGGTGAATGCTAAAAGGTACAGGGTTTTCTTCACAGTGACGAAAACATCCTAAAATTCATTGTGGCGATGGAGGCACAATCCTTCCAACCACTGCACTCAGACCTGAAGGGTGGTGCGCTTGAACCTGAAGGGTGTTAGCCCAGGGTGGGAGAGGGTGTCCTTCAGACACAGAAACATCTTTCTTAGCAAATTGTTGGGGGTGAGGAGTTTTAATTAATGACAACTTGGGATTAGCATTGTTTTGCTTCCACTTGAAGCAGTAAATTCACACACACATGCGCACACACACACACACACACACACACACTCCCTCCTCTGGGAGTCAGACCCTCAGAATTTAGTCATTGGGTTTATTCTCTGCGGGAAGAAAGAGAATAAAAATAAATATGCCTCGTCCTTCGTAAGCAAAGCCTAAGTAGTTTGTTCTCCCTTCCCAGGGTGGAGGGGAATCCACCAGTTGCTGAGTTACTGCCTGTGGGCTAATGATACTTGAGAACTGTGAGGACGCTGCTGAGCAGCAGCCACTGGGGCCTAGCAAGGCCCAGAACACATCTGTCCACTCCCCACTCCCCTATGTGTCCTGTCCACAGGGAGATGGGCTGAGGCCCCTCCGAGGAAGTGGCGGGTGCCTGTCCAGGGGTGCCCCTTCGCCAGAGTCAGCCCTGTGCTTAGGTGACACAGGCTTCCAGGTGGGAAATGCAACATCCTGGCGTCTCCGGGGCCCATCCACAGATCCAGATGTTTGGCTACACCAGGCCCAGACCTGGGTAATTGAATCTGACACTTTTTCATAGAGTGTAGGCACAGCCATCCAGAGGAAACTTGTCTGCATTCACGCCTTCTCTCCGTCTCAAGTGTTACTTTGAGTTCCAATTCCAGCAACCTTTTGGCAGCTCTTTCTTCCACTTTTTACTGGGAAAAACCCAAGAGTACCCCAACTCCTGTAAGAAGAGGGGAGACTAGGGGGGCCTGGCCCCCAGATGGATGGATGGAAGGGGTACAGATGAAATCATGCTATAGGACAGGGGGTCCTATACTGGATGGAGAGTCAGCCAGACAATCTTTGAGTTCACTCTCCTTCTAGGCTTTTAAGACCCTGACCCAAGTTCAACAAGACAGCCTCTTCTAGAACCCAGAAAAAGGTACTTCCCAGGAGACCTTAGAGGGGGCAGGGGGCAGAGAGGATGTGGGCTGGAAGAGGTGGAGGAGGGGACCCTGCCTGGTCTTTTTTCTTTTCCCAACCACCTAGTGTCCCCTGAGTCTCCATATGATGCACTAGACAGAACATGTGCCTTTCCATGAGCGCACTGCGCTCTGCCCTCCTTCCCTCCCTGGCTGTCCGTGAATCTTCATCATCCTCCTTGGCTCAGCTCCTAGGTCCCCTCTCCCTGGGGTCTTCTGCAAGCACCCCAGTGGAGCAATTCTCTCCTCTTCCATAAGCCCAGGAACTGAGGGTGCATTTCCATGCAGCATTCACCATCTAGCATGTCCCCAAGGACACCCAGCTCTATAGCTGCCTTCCCAGCCCAGCCCAGAACAGGATAGCGACGCACTGTGGTTCAGCTGACATGAAGTGAGTGAATCTGTTGGAGGCCAAAGAGAGGGTACCAGAGTCAGGAAGAAGGGGGACAGAGGAAGAAGGGGAAAGAGGCCAGCTGATGGCACTGACATCTCAAGCTGGGCGCAATGTGGGGACCCTAGGCCCTGTACCCCCCGAGGTGCTTTTAAAAAAATCATTGAAGTGCCAACCTTAAGAATCAGGGGACTGTACTTAACAAAACCAGATATCTGGTGTCTAGTAAAAAAGCAGGACAATCCCAGGAGCACTACCCAATGTCTCCCTGCTTTCGAGAAAACTGGAGTGGATAGCCTCTGAGACCCTACTGGCATATATGGAAGTTGGTCACCTCCTGCCTTTCTGTGCACCAACCAGAGCAGCTCAGCCTTTACTTGTTACTTCCTGCCAATTTCTGTTCAGACAAATTCATTTAATGAAATTTAACTTATTCTAGTTAAAAAAAAAATCCATAAAAGCAAGAAGCACAGACCAGGGGTGGGGTGCATGAGAAGAGGCAGAAGGGTGGGGAGGGGGAGGGAGGACTGAGAGGGACCCCAGGCAGTGCCGGGGGCCATGGTATGCTTGCTAGCTATCTTGATTGTGGTGATGGTTTCACAGACGCCTACCTGTGCCTAAGTTATCGAATTGTGCAGTTGGACATAGGCACGGCTTCTTACATGCCAATTATACCCCAGTGAAGCTATTTAAAAACAAAAACAAGAAGTGCCATTTGAATTCAGTTAAAAAGTGGATGCCTTCAGCATGAACCTAAACCTCATTTAGTCCCAAGACTCCTGTTTGGCCAGTGTGTCTGGCATTTGGGGGAATGGGTTGGTAGTGAAGGACCCAGGGCAGGGTTCAGAGGCCCAGGGGCCAGGGTTCTGGGGCCCTCGGGGTACCCCCCTCCTTCTCTCCTTCCTCTCCTGGGGCTTCCTCCCTGCTGTCCCCTCAGGAGTGTTCTCCCACTTCCTGGTGGGTGTTAACAGCTTAGCTGAGGAGGAGCCCCTCTCCCCCCAGCAGATCCTGAATCTGGAAGGCCTGGGGGCTTTACCCTCCTCTCCCTCTCCTCCCCCTGCACCCAGCTTGTGTCCCCTGGGAGAGGCTCACCAACAGCGGCCTGCCTACCTCTACAGCCATTCCTGGGGACTCACAGGGCTCTGCTTCTGTCTTTGTGGAAGCCCACAATGTACAAATCAGTAACAAGTGCCCACTAATAATTTATCTAAAGAAATAATAACAAGCAGTCTTACACCAGCAACAAAAGGTTAACTCCCCTGATCCTCTTTCTCTGCCCTCCTTCCACCCATCCAGCCCCTCTGAAGGCCAGCAGCACAGGCAGTGGGCCAGCTGGGGTGGTCGGCCTGCCAGGAAGGCCTCTCTGTTCCCGTTCCCGTAGGCAGCCTGGGACCGCTGCTCTCCGTCTCCCTAATGAACTCTGACTCTCCTGGAAAGCATTTGTTTGCACAAAATGTAACTAGGGGGAGAGTGGGTGAGTGGAGGAGGGGTGCAAGGCCACTGCCGCTGTCCCACATCCCAAGGAGCTGCTGGGAAGGATGGAGAGTGTCCCCCAGGCAGGTCTGCTCTGCAGCAGGGGCTGCAAGAGGAGCCTGGGCTGGGCTCAGGCTGCAAGGCATGCTGGGACCGCTGTCTTGGGCTGCCATGGGCTAGAGGGAGCTGCTCTTAATTCAGGATATGCCCTTCGGGAGAAGGCAACAGTCCTGTACCCCATGTCCAAAGGGGCCGGATTTGGGCCACCCAAATGACACTTGAGGGGTCTGGGCAGGGGGTGGTGAGGAAGGATCAGGGGTCAGGCCAGGACGGAGTGAAAGTGCAGCCCTTTGGGTCTTGGAGGGAAAGGATGACCAGGGCCTAGAAGAACCAGGCCATGCTGGTGACGCTCAGTACCAGAGATGCCGGGCCAGATGCAGGTCTTTTGGTCCCGCCCTTGCTTTCAGGCCGTCTGTCCCACTCCTGCACCCTAGCCACTCCTCATATAAGCACGCACATCACCCAGGCTGCCCTGCACCCTGAACATTTGCCACCCGTGCAGACCCCAGTGCGGCCAGACCCAGGAGATGCTCAGCTGTCAGCCATTGCCCACCCAGCTCCACCTTGGACTCAGTCATGTAGCAAGTACTGGCAGGAGACACCCACAGCTTCACCCGGCCCACGAGTGAGGCCAGATGCAAAGAGAACTGGTGGGATGAACTGGATCAGCACCACAGCTTAGAACAGACAGCTCATTGGCAGCTCAGTACCCGGCTCATGCCAGGCACCTCTACTCCAGGTTTGGAATCAGGCAACAAAGGTGAGATTCCCAGCTCTGCCCCTTACAATGGTGCAATCTCAGGCAAGGGCAACCAGCGAGTTGAGCCTCAGGGTCCTCTTCTGTAAGGCAGAGGGGATCGCAGAGAGAGGGGGCAGTTACAAGCATTCTGTGAGACAGGATGAGATTGTATTAGGTGTGCAGCAGGTACTCCATACATATCAGCTAGGTGTATCAAAGACAACTTGGTACATTAGAGAGGGGGCAGTGGTGATCCTGGTGATTTCCAAGCCATGCGGCACATCACCCCAAATGTTCTCATGCATACGATCTCACGGAATCCAGTTCTTTCATTGTGTGGAGAAGAACATGAAAGCTCAGGCCTGCGCCTGGCCCAGGTCCCAGAGCCCAAGGCTGTGGCCCAGGCATCAGTCCCACAGCCAGCAGGCCCCAGGAAGGTGTGAATGGAGGGGAGGTTTGCAAAGGGCCAGTGCTGTCCAGCTGGAGGCCCCATGTGGCCAGAGAGTGTCCTGAGGATCAGAGGTTTCACTGGAAGCAAGCTGAGTTGGGGAGACAATAGCAAGGCCGGGAGGGAGGCCCAGGAGGCAAGAGATGAGAGCCCCAAAAAGAGGTAGGTGGACAGAAGGAAGGAGATGCAGTGGAAGAGCACCCGGAGTGAGGGGGACCCCTGAGGGGTCACAGGTGGACTTGCTCAGACCTGGAGCAGTTAGCACGTAAAGCTGATGTGCCCCGGGGGCACGTGGTAAGCCATAGCTGGCGTCTCTGCAGCTGGCAGCTGCACTGAGGCACCTTCTGAGCAGGTGCTGAGGGGAAGGAGGAAGAGGCCCGGCTGGCCCTGCGATACTTAAGGTGTGGAGCCAGGATCAGGGAGATTAAAGGAGATAAGAAGCTGCGCCCAAACGTGGGCTCCAGTTTGGCCACCGTGCCGAAAGGGAAGGAGCCCTGGGCTCTGTGCTGTTGATCGAATGTTTGTGCCCTTCAAAATGTGAAATCCTAGCCCCCAAGAAGATGGTGTTTGGGAGGTGATTAGGCCATGAGGGTGGAGCCCCCACGAATGGCACTAGTGTCCTCATAAAGGAGGCTCCAGAGAGCTCGCCCACCCCTCCCCCAAGGAGGACACAGGAAGCTTCCCAGCCTCCAGAATGATGAGAAAGAAATGTTTGTTGTTTGAGCCACTAATCTACGGGGTTTGTGCTACAGCGGCCTGAGCGCACCAAGATCCCAAAGAGCACACGGCCTTTCGGGGGGAGCATGGGCCTGCGGGGCATGTTCTTCTCAGGTCTTAGCACCTTGAGTTTTGGGGAGCAGGGAGCACAGAGAAGCATTGTGACCACTCTGGAAACACGTAAGCACACTTACCAAAGTGAAGAGATGCACCCCGCTACCTTCAGTTCCACTTCCCAGCATGTTTCCCCCAGACCAGGGGGTTAGTAGCTTGCCTGAGATCACATGGTTCCTTGCTGATCTGCTGCCACCACCAAGGCAGATAGTCCACAAGGAAAGAGGCTAAAGCAGGACTGGGGCGGGTGCTGTGACCCTGTAGGACAGGACTCTCAATCTTAGCTTCGTATCAGAATCAGGAAATTCAAACACTACTTTCCTGCATCCTCCCAGATCAATTAGAACAAGATCTTGGAAAACGGGGCCCAGACCTTGAGTCTGTGTGTTTTTTTAGATTTGTCCAGAGAGCATTCAGAGCTGAGAACCTCCCCCCCAGGGGACATCATGGGGACTCAGTGGCAGCCATCCCGCTCTCCTGGTGCCACTTGTGTTATTTGATTGATACCGGCCCTGTGGGCTTCCCTCCATCCTGTTGCTACATCCTCGTTTGGCAATCCATACTGTCAACATGACTTGTCCATAGAAACATTTTCGCGGTTTGGTTCTTCGTGTAGAAATCATGTGCCCTTTCTGTTGTCATAACCGATTTCTCCAGGCACATTGAACATGGGTTGGGCCCCTCCCACCTCCCACCTCCCACCTCCCACCTCCCAGCACCACGCCTGCTTCCTTCACCCCCCGCCCCCGACACAGGTGGCATGAAGTCAGTCACTCACTTTGCAAATGCAAGAGCCAAGAGGAAGAAGAAGCCGCCCCACGCTCCAGCCTCCCCCATACAATGGAGCAGAAAGCCAGGCTGGGCTGCACGCACGCAAAGGCAGGGTGGTGCGGGGAAGACAGGCAGACCAGCGTCAGAAGCTTAGCCCTGCCACCTAACTAGAGGTATGCTTTGGGTCAAGTGGCCTCAGATGGGCGAGCCTCAGGTCGCTTGTTCTACAGAGACCAGACTGGCAGCACCCAGCCCCAGGGTAACTGAGGCTGGCGTGTGCGGGCAGCAGGAGGCCCACAGGGTGCCTTACTTGCTCCTAAGTTCTTCTCTCCCACCTCGCACTCCTGGCATCTGCTGATGCCTTGTACTCATCAGAGCAAGCTCCCACGCTGCTAAGAACCATGTCCTCCCAGGGACACCCCCTGGCAGTTCCCCACCGACTTCTGGGAACTCCCTCTCATGCTCTTTTCCTTCTGAGAACCTCCAGAGGCCGTCTCTGCCAATCCCACAGCCTGCTCCAGGGCTGGGGTGACAGGATGGGGGGGAGTGGCCTGTGGGGCAGGGGTGGCAGGGGTGGCCATCTGTTGGCTACCTGGAGCATGCCCTGCAGCACCTCTGGGATCCCTAGCTGGGGCTGCACACTGCACACCCCACATCTGTGACCTCCAGCCATTGGGGCATATTGGGGGAAAGCAAGGTCATGGGTGCTGGTAAGTTGGACAGAGCCTCTGGGGATCACAGAAGGTGTCCCTTCTGGGCAGCAAGTAGCCCATGGGCATGGCTTAGCAAGTGGGGTATGGGCTGGACTTCAGGTCTCATTGGCTTTCCAATGGGGCACCTTTGGCACAACACAACCACACAGCTGAACAGAATGGCCCTGAAGGTAACTGACATTTAATCACCATATGAGGAAGTCATTTCTAACAAGGGGAACCCAAGTTCACTCCAAAGCCTGACTTGAGGTCTGGGCCCCACGACTAGAGTAGGGACCCCTTGAGGGAGGTGAGGGCCCTGCGATTCACCTCCGGGTCCCCTATCTGCTGCACAGAGAATGGGGCCCTGTAGTACCTGAGCCTACTTCTGCTCTGAGTCAGGACCTCTCAGCAGATGCACGGGACCTAGGAGAGAATGGGGATGTACACAGTCCTACCGAGGCAGAGTCCTGCAGAATGGGCTCCTGGCTCCACGGGCAGAGATCTGGAATGAGGGGCTTATGAACGTGTCCTTTGCACAGGAAGTTACAGGGTTTTATTCTCAGCTTCCCCTTGAAATGTGAACTCTTTCCTCTTCGTATGGACCACCACCCTCTTGGCGGGGATGCTCCACTCATTCATTGATTCTGCCAGCAACTGTTGAGCACCCTCTGTATGCACTTGAAGGAGCTCACCATGGGGGGCAGGAGGTTAGGAAGGGATCCATCCTCCCAGTTGACAAAGGCAGAAGGAAAGTTAGGCAAAGGGGAATTTCTGGCAGAAAGACAGCCCTCACTTTTTGAATGACTGCTGTGTGCCAGGCAATGTCACAAGAGGGTCACAGAGCCCAGCCAAGGGAGTCTTTGCAAAGGCCTGTGCTGCAGGTGTGGCCGTGCCCAACAGAAAGGAATCACGCAGGCTGAGTCTAGAACTCCTCCCTTCCCGGAGGCTCCCCACGCCCCACAATCATGCTGCTGTCTGTCTGTAGCTCTGACTGGCCCAGGGAGATTTTGTGTGGCCAGGAAAGCCTGCCCTCAGCAGGCGGCCCCCTAAAGGTGCTGGGCTTTCAGCCTCCCCCTGGCCTGGCTTCTAGAGCTTTGGAGTTCTATTGTACCAAGGAGAGGGTGACTCTTCTTGGCTTAGCAATCCCCAGGCCCTGATGAGATGAGGAATTCCAGGAACACCAAGGGCGTGAGCTCTCATCCTGCATCTAGGGCTCCAGCTGGAGGAGGACACAGGGATGCTGTGGGGTCTGCTGTGTGGCCTTGGAATCACGGCCCCGTTCTTCCCTGCCCACCCTATACTAGATGCTTTTCTGCACCGTGTGCATTGTGATTCTGCTGCACACCTTCCTGAGGGCAGAAAACTCACCCAGCCTTCACAGATGAGGGAACTGAGAGACAAGAGAGGGGAGGGGACGCCCTTGCCTGGAATCACTGAATGGGTCACATCACGCTGGGATCTCAGGGCTCCATGCTCCACGCTCCTTTCTCCACCCCTCCCTGCTTGACTGGCCACTGGGGGTGGAGCCCAGGATCTGAGTGGCCAAGTTCCTTCCAACAGAGGTCCCCGATGATGTCCTGACCATCCTTCCATGCCCCTAAATGCAGCCTCTACAGCTGGGCTGACTGGCAACCTCAGTGGGCCCCTTAGTGTCTCTGTACTTCTGTTTCCTCATCTGCAAAATATAGGTGGCTATCCCTGCATCCCAGTGCTGTGAGAGCTGGAGAGGAAGACCCCAACCAGCCCGCACGCAGGGGCGTGGCATGCGGCATCTACCAGGCAGGCATCTCCACAGCAAGTGCTGCCTGGAATTCTCCTACTTGAGGCTCCTTCCTTCTCAGATCAGCTCTCCGGCCTAATGCGATCCAAGCCCCAAGCATCTAGGAACATCCTTTGCCTCATAATCATGTCTGTTCCCTTTCGTGTAATCTACTGTTGAGGATCTTCATGGATCACCTTTTAAAATGAACCAGTGGATGAGCAGATAAACAAAATGTGGACTATTGATACAATGATACAATGAATATCATTCAGCTTTTAAAAGGAAGAAAATTCTGACACCTGCGGTTTGGTGGATAAACCATGGATAAACCTGGAGGATGTTATACTAAGTGAAGTAAGCCCGTCACTGAATGACAAATACTGTACGATTCCACTTATATGAGGTCCCTGGGGTCATGAAAACCATAAAGACAGGAAGTTAGAATGGAGATCACCAGGGTTAGGGGCTGAGGAGGGGGAGGTAGTGCTTAATGAGTATAGAGTTTCAGTCTGGGAAGATAAAAATTCATGTACTTAATGCCACTGAACTGTATACTTAAAAGTAGTTACAATGGTAATTTTATTTTATGAGTACGTATCAGTTTTTTTCTTTCGTGGATCATGTTTTTGTTGTCAAGTCCAGGAACTGCTTAGCCTTAGGTGACAGGGATTTTCTCCTAGGATTTTTCTAAAACTTTCATAGTATAATGTTTTACATTTAAGTCTATGGTATGGACCTTGAATTAAATTTTCTAGAAGATGTGAGGTTTTACATTGAGGTTCCTGTTTTTTTTCCCTTAGGCTGTCCAATTGCTCCAGCACCACTTGCTGAAAAGATCCCCTCCATTGAATTGTTTTTGTCTGTTTGTCAAAAATCAGTTGAGTGTATTTGTGGAGGTCCTTACCTGGGTTCTTCACTCTGTTGCACTGATCTGTGCTTCTATACCTTTGCCAGTATCACACAGCCTTGATCGCTGTAGCTCCATAGTAAGCCTTAACACCAGGAAGAGCAAGTCTTCCCACTTTTTTCTACTTTGTCAGTATTGTTTTTTAGTAACCTTTCCTTTTCATATATATTTTAGACTAACTTTATCTATATGTACACAAAAAAACCCATGTGGATTTTTATAAGAATTGCATTAAACATACAGATGAAACTGGAAATGATTGACATGCTTACTATGTTGAGCATTATAATTTACGAATCTGGTATGTCTCTCCAAATTTTGGGGTCTTTGATTCTTTTCATCAGCATTGGCCATTTTCAGCATATAGATCCATCAAAGATTTTCTTAAATGCATATATAAATATTTCTCTTTTTTTGAGTAACTAAATGACATTTTTAAAAAATTTTGGTTTCTGTATATGTTCATTTTTAGTATATAATATGTGATTGATCTTTACATGCTAATCTGGTGTTTTGCAACTTTGCTGAGCTCTCTAGTTATAGAATGGGTGGATTGGGGTTTTTTGTAGATTCCTTGGGATTTTCTATGTAATCAGCCATGTCATCTTCAAATAGAGTTTTATTTCTTCCCTTAAAATCTACATATCTTTTATTCCTTTTATCTTGCTTTTTGCAGTGACTAGGACTTCTGATACTATGCTGAATATGAATGGTGGGAATGGACATCCTTGCTTTTTTTCCTTGTTTTCAAGGGCAAGTATTCAGTCTTTCAAAAGTAAATATGATAGTATAATGTCAGCTGTAGGTTTTTTGTAGATGCTCTTTATTAAGTTATGGTACTTTCCTTCTATTCCTAACTATTTTTTTTTCCAATATGTTTTCTTTGGCCTCTCTCTTTCTCTCTAGATAGACAGATACACACACACACACACACACACACACACACACACACACACCACACACACACACACACACGTTATCTTTGAGCCTATACACTCTCATCAGGAAATGGGGTTGAAAATTGCTGTTTTGCATCTCTTGTAGGTTTCAAATGAGATGTAAATGTATGGGTTGTGCAGTGCAGAGTGATAACCTGGGCATATGCAAGGGAACAATGCTCCCAGGTAGCATCACCCCGCCAGGTACATGATAGACAAACATCCAGCTGCACGGATGCTGCCCTTTCCCATCACCAGGGAATCATTTAGTGCTATAAATTTCTCTCTGAGCTTTAGCTATATGCCACAAATTTTGATACATTGCCTTTTTGTTTTCAATCAGTTATATGTATTTTTTGAAATTTCATTTAAGGCTTTCTCTTTGAATTTTTTAGAAGTGTTTTGTTTAATTTCCACATTTGGAGATTTTATTTTTTGCCATACAATTATTGACTTATAATGGTTAGAGAACGTACTCTATGATTTCAATTCTTTTAAATTTTTTGTTTTATGACACAGGATAAATATATATTGATGATGCTTTCATAGGTGCTTAAAAATGCTTGGTGCTTAGAATGCTTCTAGGAAAAATGTGTGAGAGGGGAAGCTTGTTTCCAGCAGATCACCACATCCCATTTTGGCACTCATTTTCTCTCTGATATTTTTAAATAGAAAAGTAATTATCATAGCAATTATATTAATAATAATATTCCAATTTCAAGATGATTTACTGAACTCATGATATCTTCTTCACCTCTAGCAGAAGTGTAAGATACATATCTTTCAAAGGGAGGAAACATATACATAGATAAATATATAATATATATATTAACTTCAGCTATTGTTAGAGAGATAAACAGGCTCATTATGCATAACTGTTGCAGCAGACAATTGTTATTATCTATTCAGCCATAACTTATTTGTTTCTTGCTGGTTCCGCAATGATCCTGCTTGGATGCCCCAGAGAAAGGTGACTCAGCCCATAATTCTAGAAGTAAATCCTGATTCATCTAAGAAATCAGTGTGGTCTCATCCCCATTCTGGGGCAATATGATGCTCTCTGTCCAGTTCTGGCCAATGACTCAGGAGAAGTCTACTGGGTGGCTTCAAGAAAAGTTTTTAAAAATTATTTTTAATAAGAAATGCAAAAGTTTCTGTTCCCTGAAATGTCAAGGAAGCCCCTAGTGGACCTGTTCCTCCTGCAGGTAATAAGTATAAGCAATGAAGAAAAATAAAGAATGACCTAGAGGCACTGGAGAATGAACAAAATCAAGAAGAGTCTTCAGGGGAGATAAACTTGAAAGGAAGAATATCTCATTTAGTCTAATAGAAAACTTTAGTCTTTCTGGCCCAAAGTACCAGAGAAAAGAATTTGGGGCAACTATAGCTGCTGGAACTCCAGAAAGCAGAGATCCAAAGATAGGGAGCTCAAATTTGGAGTATAAACTCCCCCCAGATCTCCAGTGACTCCTGAAAGATGCATGCATGTGGCAGGTTCAAAACAGCACAGCTAAAGACAACTAAGGATTTTATTTTAAAACTGAATTCAACAACTTAGTTTTACACCTTAAGAAACTAAAAATAGGAAAAAAAACAAACTCAAAAGTAGCAGAAGGAAATAAAAAAGATTAGGGCAGAGATAAACTAAATAGAGAATAGAAAAACAATAGAGAAAATCAACCAAACCAAGAGATGTTTCCTTGAAAATATCAATAAAAGTGACTTTTAGCTAGATTAACTAAGAAAAAAAAGAAAAGATACAAATAACTAAAATGAGAAATGAAAGGGGAATAGCAGAACTGATTTTACAGAAATAAAAAGAATTATAAGAGAATATTGTGAACAACTGTACACCAACAAATTGGATAACCTAAATACAATGCATAATTCCTAGAAATATACAACTTACCAAGACTGAATCATGAAGAAATAGAAAATCTGAACAGACCTATAGCTAGTAAGGTGATTGAATCAGTAATTGGAAGTCTCCCCACAAAGCAAAACCCAGGATCAAATGGTTTCACTGGTGAATTCTACCAAACATATAAAGATGAATTAATGCCAATCTCCCTCAAACTCTTACAAAACCTGAAGAGGAGAGAACACTTCCAAACTCATTCTATGAGGTTACCTTGATACCAAAGCCAGACAAAAATACTATAAGAAAACTGCAGATCAATATCTCTTATGAACATTGATGCAAATCCTCAACAAGACACTAGCAAACACAATTCAGCAGAATTCATATTAAAAGGATTATACACTATGAGCAAGTGGGATTTATTCCTGGAATGCAAGGATGGTTCAACAAAATACAATTACAAAAATAGAGCAATATATGTCACACCAACAGAATGAAGGAAAAACCTTACTTCGTCATGTCAATGTACAAAAAACATTGGCAAAATTCAAGATATTTTCATTACAATAAACTCAAAAAACTAGGAATTGAAATCACCTCCACATCTTAAAATCTATATTTGAGAAACCCACAGCAAATATCATACTCAATGGTAAAAAAACAAAAGATTTTACTCCAATATAAGGAACAAAGCAAGGTTGTTATTCAACATAGTCCTGGAAATTCTAGCCAGAGCAATTAGGAAAGAAAAAAAAAATACAAAGCATCCAAATTATAAAGTAAGACATAAAATTATCTCTGTTCTTATCTTTGATCTTATTTGTAGAAAACCATAAGTATTCCACTTAAAAAAACTATTAGAACTAATAAATTAATTCAACAAAGTAGCAGGACATAAAGTCAACACAGAAAAATCAGTTGGATTTCTATATACAATGAGCAATCTGAAAAGGAAAATACAAAAACAATTCCATTTACAACAGTATCAAAAGAATAAAATATTTAGAAATTAATTTAACCAAAGAATGAAAGACTAGAGCAATGATAATTTTTAAAAATTGGTAAAATAAATTAAAGAATACATAAATGCAAAAAAGTCCCATCTTCTTTGATTAGGAGACTTAATATTGTTAAAATGTTAATACTACCCAAAGTAATCTGAGATTCAATGGAATCCATATCAAAATCTTAATGACATTTTTTTGCAGAAATAGAAAAACCCATCCTAAAATTTATATGGAATCTTGAGGGACCCTGCATTTCCAAAACAATCTTGAAAAAGAACAAAGTTGAAGGCTCACACTTCTTGATTCCAAAACGTATTACCAAGCTGCAGTAATCAAAACAGTATCTGACTGTCATAAAGAGAGACATGTAGATCAGTGTAATAGAATAGAAAGCCCAGAAATGAACCCTTATGTATATGGTTAAATGCTTTTCCACAGAGTGCCAAAACAATTCAATAGAGAAAGGGCAGTCTTTTCAACAAATGGTTTTGGGAAGACTGGGTAGCCACATGCAAAAGAATGACATTGGGCTCTTACCCTATGCACGTATGAAAATAACTAAAATGAATCAAAGGCTTAACACAAGACCTAAAACTATAAAATTCTTAGAAAAAAACATAAAGGCAAAACTTCATGATGTTGGATTTCACAATGATTTCTTAAATATGGTATCCAAAGCACAGGAAATAAAAGTAACAATAGATAAATCGGACTACATAAAACTTAAAAAACTGTGCATCAAAGGACACAATCATCAGAATGAAAAGGAAACATACACAATAAGAGAAAATACTTGCAAATGATAAATCTAATAAGAGTTAATATCCAGAACATATAAAGAAACACAACCCAATAATAAAAAAACTCAATTAAAAAAATGGGCAAAAGACATGAATAGGCATTTCTTCAGAAAAGATATACAAATGACCAACAAATGGAATATTATTCACTATTCATAAAGAAAGAAATTCTGACACTTACTACAACATGGATGAACTTTGGGGACATTAGGCTAAGTGAAATAAGCCAGTCACAAAAAGACAAATCCTTTATGATTCCACATATGTGGGTACCTAGAGTAATCAAATTCATAGAAATAGAAAGTAGAATGGTACTTTCCAGGGGCAGAGGGGAAGAGGGAAGGATTATTGTTTAATGGATAAATAGGAGGTTTAATTTTGTAAGACAGAAAGAGTTCTGTGGATGGTTGGTGGTGACGATTACACAGCAATGTGACTGTACTCAACCCTACTGCACTGTACACTTAAAATTGGTTAAAGTGGTAAATATTATGTATACTTCACCACAGTTAAATATTTTTAACTATTTCTATAAAAAAATAAAGAATAGTTTAAACTTCCTAAATTTGGTAAAAGACATACATTTAGACATTCAAGAAGCTCAGTGAACGCCTAGAAAAACAAATACAGAAAAAAACAAGCCAGGGTCCAGCAGAGTCAAATTTCTGAAAATCAGTTTGTTAAACAGAGAACCTTAAAATAAGCTTGAAATAAAAAAAGCACATTACATACAGGGCAACAAATATTTGATTTATCACTAGCTTCTCATCAGAAAACCAGAAAGTATTTAAAAGTGTTGAAAAAAGGGAAAATGGTTAACACGGAAGTTTACATGCAGTTAAAGTATTTTTCAAGAATAAAGGCAAAATAAAGACACCTTAAGATAAAAGGAAACTGAAAGAACGTATTGCCAGCAAAACTGCTGTACAGAAAATGCTTAAGGACGTTCTTCAGGGTGAAGGGAAGTGATGTTAGATGGGAAATTAACTCTTTAGGAGGGAATGAAGTACATCAGAAATGATAAGTCTCTGGGAAAATATAAATACTCATTTTCTCTTAATTTCTTTAAAATACATAGAACTGTCTAAAATAAAAATTGTAAGGACACCTTGTGGGGTAACATATGTAGAAGTAATACAAATGAAAACCATAACATAAAAAAGAGGGTAATAGTAAGTGGACTTATACGGCTTCAAGGCTTCTGCATGTTAATGGAAGTAAACTGTGAAGAGTCAAGAAAGTACAGTGTAATCCATAACACAAGCATGTAAAAATGCAGAGATGTAGCTGAAAGCCAATCAAGATATTGAAAAAGATTATAAAAACACTTAAATAATAATTTTTAATACAAGAGAGGATGAACAAAGGAATGAAAAAAGAGGAAATCAACCCAAAACAATTAGCTGACAGACCCAAGTCCAACCACAACAATAAGTGTAAACAGAATAAACATTGTAATTAAAAGACAGATATTGTCATAATGGAAAGAACAAAACCCAATTTCATGCTATCTATAAGAAATAACAACTTATATAGAAAGACACGGATAGGTTGAAAGTAAATGGATGAAAACATATATGCCATGCAATCAACAAGCATAATAAGGCTGGAATGGTTATATTAACATCAGATAAAATAGATCACAAGACAATGATTATTATCAGCTATAAAGAAGAGAACATTACAATGATAAAAGGTCAATTCATTAGGAGAAATAATCATAGATACGAATATGCCTAATAACATAGCTTCAAAATACAGGAAGCAAAAAATTGATAGAATTAAAGAGAAAATTAGGCAAATCCACAAAGTTGAAATTTTTAACTCCCAAAAGTATTTAGAAAATCTAGACAAAAAAATCAGTAAAGACATGAATGATATGAATAACCTATCAGCCACTTTGATATAACTGATATTTTTAGAATAATATACTTTAAACTGCAGAATCTGTACTCACGTTAAATTCACATAGTTAACTCATTAAGAGAGGCCATAGGCTGGGTCATAAAAGAAATCTCAATAAACTTACAAAGATTTAAATCATATACAATATGTTCTCTGATCCCTATGGAACAAAGTTAAAAGTCAATACAAATGAGATAGTTAAGGAAACCCTAAATATTTGGCAACAAATTACACACTTTTAAGTAACTCATGGCTCAAGGAGTAAATCACAATGAAAATTTCAAAATGTTCCAAACTGAATGATAAAAAATATACATCAAAATTTGGGATTCAGCTAAAATAGACTTTAGAAAATAGACTTTAAAAAGTGTAGCTTTAGAAGCTTATATTAGAAAAGAAAAAAAAGATCTTAAATCAATGACTTAAGATTTTACCTAAAGAAGCTAGAAAAATAACAGCAAAGAGAGTAGAAAGAAAGAAATAAAAAAGAGCAAAAAGGAATGTGGTAGAAAACAGAGAAAAATTTTAAAGCCAAAAGTTGGTTCTTTGAGAATATCAGCAAAATGATAAATGCTAGCTAAACTGAAGGAAGAGAGAGAGAAAACACAAACTATCAATACACCAGTCTCAGGAATGAAAGAGAAGGCATCACGACAAATCCTGTAAGCACTGAAAGAATAATAAGGGAACATTATGTACAAAGCTATACCAAAAAATGCAACAATGTAGGTGAAATAGACAAATTCATTGAAAAATACAATAAATCCTTAACACAAGATGAAACAAAAATTCCAAATAACCTTATGCTAAAGGAATTGAATTATCCCCATAACGAACACTCCAGGCCCAGAAGATTTCACTGATGAATTCTGTCAGACATTTAAGGAAGAAATACCACCAATCTTCTGCAAACTTAATAAAAAAATAGAGGAGGAAGAAACTTCCCAAACCATTTTGTGTATGTCAGCATAACCCTAATGCAAATAATAACCTGACAAAGACATTACAAAAAAAGGAAGAAAATTACAGTCCAATATTCTTCATTAACATAAATGCAAGAATATTCAGCAAAATACTATCTAACAATATGTAAGGATACTACATAATAATCAAGTAAGTTTATTCCAGTAATGCACAGTTAGTTTAACATTAGAAAATCAACTTAATTCTGCATATTAACAGACCCACCTCTCCAAAAAGGAAACTTTCAATCACCTTAATAGACACAGAATAAACATTTAACCAAATTAAAGACCTAGTCACATTAAAATTCTCAGTACTGAATAATATATGGGGTTTTCCTTAATCTGATAAAAATCGTCTATGAAAAAGCTTTTAGCTAACATCATACTCGGTGGTAGAAAACTGAAGGCTTTTTCCCTAACATCAGGAAAAGTCAAAGGAGGCCCACCCTCCCATTTAATCAGATATGGTGTTGGGGAGCCTAGACATTCCAGTAAGGGGAAAGCAAGAAAGAAAAACATAACCATTATGCAGGTGACACAAATTTTTACATAGGAAATTCCAAAATAACCTAGAAATCAACTACTAAAAATAACAGGTGTATTAGCAAATGCACAGGACACATGGTTAATATGCAAACATCAGTTGCAGCAAACAATTGGAAATGGAAATTTAAAATATAATTTCATTTATATTGAAAGAATAATATAAAAGCATAAAACACTTAGGAATAAATTTAACAAGAGACATACCAGTATCTCTATACTGAAAACAATAAAACATTGCTGAGAGGAATTAAAAGAGATCTAACTAATTGGAGATATATTCCAGTTTCACAGACTGAAGATTCAGCATTGCTAAGACCTTGATTTTCTCCAAACTGATCCACAGGTTCAGTGTGATCTCATCAAAATCCAGGAAGACATTTTTAAAGAAATCGACAAGTCCATTCTAAAATGGAAATACAAAACTAGAATAGCCAAAGAAGTCCTGAGGAAAGAAAAACAAAGTAGGACTTCTATAACCTGGTTCCAACACTTCTTTTAAAGCTCTAGTAATCAAGACTATGTAGTACTTGCCTAAATATCCCCAAATCGATTCATGGAACAGAAGAGAGAGTTCAGAATAGACACACATTTTTCCAATCATTTGATTTTTGACAGAGGCACCAAAATTATACAATAAGAAAAGAAAATCTTCTAAAAAATGGTACTGGAATGACTGGATATGTATATAGGGGAAAAAATGAACCTTGATTCTTGTCTTATACCATACATAGAAATTAATTTTAAATGGATCATACATTTTTTTTAGAGGAAAATATAATAGGATATATTCATGGCTTGAGGGTAGGCAGAGGTTTCTTAGACAAAATAGAAAGTATTAATAACAAAAGATACTGATAAATTAGACTTCAAAATTACAATCTTTTCCTCATCAAAAGACCCTGTGAGGAAAATAAATGGCAAGCCACAGAGTGGGAGAAAATATTTACGAAATATGTATCTGGTAAAAAGAACCTAGTGCCTAGGACATTTAAAGCACTCCTGCAACCAGATAATGGAAGAAAAACAAGTTAATTTAAAAATGGGCAAATATGAACGAAAGGGCTGATAGGCTAGAAATATCATCACACAAAATAAAACTTAGAGAACAAAAGTATAAGTATTAAAAGACAGTTACATTTATACTAATAAAATGAACAATACACTTAGAAAGGAAAACAAAACACATCCATAATTACAGTAGATGTTACCAAATCTCTCAAAAGCCAAAACACCAGGTAGACCAGAAGACACAAAAAGATACAGAATGTTATAATATAATTATAAACTCGATATAACTTCACACCCAACAAACAAAAATCACATAGGAAAGTTCTAAAAATTGATCACACATTTGGCCACAAAGAAAGTCTAAACGAATTCCAAATAACCAACATCATAGTACAGACTACATTCTCTCTTCATGATATAATAAAATTAGAAATCAACAAAAAAACAAGTTAGCCAAAAGCATTCCATGATGGAAAGAAAACCACACTTTTAAACGATTCATGGATTAAAAAGGAATCATGATGAAACTACAATTTTTCAACAAAATGAAAATAAAACTACTACTTATCAAAAAATAGGAAATACAGCCAAGATACTATTTAGGAGAAAACTTATTGTTTGAATAAATTTAGAAAAAAAATAAGAAAATTAGTATAGAATAAATAAAGGGGCAGAAATTCATGAAATAAATGAAAACTGGGGCAGCAGAAGCATAGCTAATAGAAATGATACATAAAACTGAAGTGTCTTTGAAAAGACTAATAAGATTTTTTAGAAATCCTTTAACTAGACTAACCAATTGAAAAATAAGGTAAAATTTGGCAATTAAAAAGAAAAATAACTACAGATACTGAAGAAATGCTTTAATCAAGAAAGATAGGATAACAACAATGTGTGAAAACTTCCAAGATAACAAAATAAAATATAGATACAAGTTGGCAAAGTTGACACAAGTGAAGGAAAAGTTGAATAAATCGATAAAAATTAAGAAAATCAAGTCGGAATCCTCAATCTCTCACTGAATTTTTAGGTATATTTTTATCAAATTGATAAAGAACAGATAATCTGTGTTTTACAAATTATTCCACATAATAGGAAATAAGTAAAACTGTTATTTTTGTGGCAAATATAGTCTGGATTAAAACACAAACTGGATAGTATCCATAAGAAATAGAAAATTCCAGGCCAATCTCACTGACTTCTATACCAAAATTCCAGGCCAATCTGACTTATGATTTTTGTGTATTAATACCCTGTGTACTTATACTCTGTATCCTGTGAATTTATTAATATACTTATTATTTTTAGTGGTTGATTTCTGGGTTACTTTAGGATTTCCTGCATAAAAATCATGTCACTTACATGATATTCATATCTTTTATTTCTTTTTCTTGCCCTAGTGGAATATCTAGGCTCCCCAATACAACATTGAATAGTTATGGGGAGCCTAGAAAGGAAAATCACAGTCCAATAATCCTCAATTAAACAGACATACATAATTCTTAATTATATCAGGAATATAATTATATAAATCCCACAGAAAATATTAGCAATTCTAATCCAACAGTGTATTAAGATAATTTGTCATGACCAAGTGAGGCTTCTATACCAGGAATGCAAAGATGGCTCTACCATTAGAATAAATGTAGATATAATTCACCTTATTACTATGTTACAGGAGAAAAGTCTTAAGACCTCTCAAAAGATATAGTAAAAGCATTCAATAAAATTTAAAGCCCATTCACAAGAAAACTTATAGCATGTAAACATAGAAGGAAAGAAATGTCTAAAAATAATAGTTGGTAGTTATCAAGAACTGACTGCACAGAGAATATCTAAAAAAGTGAAAAACATACTTAGCAGTGAAAAAGTGCCTGTTATCACCACTACTGTGTGGTGTAGTACTGGAGTTTCTGAATGAAGCAATAAGCTGAGAATAAGAATTAGAAAAGTAGACAAAATTAGAGATAATGTGGTCATCTACCTTAAAAAGTAGGAAAAGAAAATCAATGGATAAAATAATAGAATTAGAGTTAGCAAGACAGTGAAGAAAGATATAGATGTGAAATAAAATTATAAAAAACAATAATCTGCTTTTAAATGTGCAATAAGTAACTGGAAATGTAATATTTAAGGTTTCACAATTGCAAAACATAGGCATATAACATCCAGAAATAAACCTAACATAATGCGTGAACTTTATAAAACCTTGAAAGACATAAAAGAGAAAAACACAGAATTCAATATTCACTGTTTATACATAGAAAGACTCAATGCTATAGAAAGCTAGTCAATTCTTCTCTAAATAAATGTGCACATAAAGTGCAATTAAAATTCTTGGGTTCTTTGATTCATCTTGGAAAACTGATCCTAAAATTCACATGAAACAACAGAAGAATCTGAATAGCAAGTCAATTTTGAACAGTATCAACCAAAGAAAACCTCACCCTACCAGACATTGAACCATTTTACAAAGCCAGAATGTTTAAAATAGTGTGGTACTTGGGCAGACACTGAGAAGTAAAGTATTGGAATACAATAGAACAATCGAAACAGGCGTGGGCATTTATCAGGACTCCGGTTCGACAGAGGCAGCCTCCCGGTGCCCGGGAAACAGGGGCATCGACACAAAGGGTCAAATTCCAGATAATCGCTGTAAAGCAAAGGAAAGAGGGTCAGTAGCTGGATGGAGATGTGGGAACAAGGCAGTTTTGTTTTATTTGTGTTTTTAGAATGGAGAGAGACCCCGGTGTCAGAAAGCCCCTGGGAAGGACCTGGGTGAGGGGTAAAGCGTGAGCTTGCTGGAGGGAAGTGTGGTCTTTGGGATAAATTTCTGCAGAACCTGGGGCAGATTGAGAGATGTGGGCAAGTCTGCTTATCCGGCCCAGAAGAGGAGGGAGATTTTTCTTTTACTTCACCACTGTTCCAGAGAAATTCCCTGCTGTGTGACTATCTACGTTTTAGACAAGAAGGGATAGAAAGCAGAGACTGTGGGAGCCTTTGTGTCTATGAAGGTCATACTCAGGGAACTTGCCAGCTGCTGCCACTCAAGGACAAGGACAAGTGTGTATCATTAGCTCCAAAAAAGGGAGGAACAGTGCAAATAGAAACCACCGTGCGATCCATCTAGTGTCCACCATTAACAGTAGGTCAGCATGTGTGATGCCCCTCCACTCTCCTGTAGTAGAATGTAAATGCAGTCAGCGAGGGGTGGGGTGCCTTTAGTAGTTTGATTTAACATGGGGTGGAGCCTTCAAAAGTATGCCTCTGCTGAAGAGCTCAGGTCTTAACCTAGCCTCACTTGTCTCCACTGGTAATTTATTCTATGCACGAATATCTAACAGAGTAAAAGGGACTAAGAGGATAGCTGGCCTTCATGCCTAAAGAGAGAACCAACCACACCGCACAGCGGGCCAGGGACTGCAGTGGGGGAACTGGGCAGACAGTGGGGAGACTGTGGCCCAGTGCAGTCAAGAACGATAGAGCCAGGGAGTGAACAAAAGCAAAATCAAGACCTGGAATAAGCCCCTGAGGTCAAACATCAGCCTGACCATTTCAGCTATCTTGTCTGAAGGGTGAGCTGTGTCTAGGGAGGCCGGCGAGCCAGACAGGAACGTGGCAGGAAGCAAAGAGAAGGCTCTAGGCTTCTGTGTGAGCAGGGCTGTGGGCCTAGGACTTCAGCCATCCCTCTGGCCGGCCGCACAGGCTTGGGTGGGAGGAGAGAGGCGCAGCCTAAGAGAATATGCAGCACCAGGTGAAACCAGAATTAGACACGAATCATTCTGAGGACAAAAGTCTGGGCCTTCTGGAGCAAAATAAAAAGGACCACAAGTAGGTCCAGTGTCCAGGAACAGCAGCTATCAAACCCAAGCATCTGTTAGGATTCAGAGTTCATCTGGCAACGTCAACTGTGGCTCCTTGGAGGCCAGAGTGGGCATGGGGTTTGAGGGGTGCCGGAATCCTCAGATGGCACCCCGAGATCCAGCCTCTTGGGTCTGTGAAGGATGGAATTCCTATCCACAAAGTTGACTGTTGTTCTGTTCGTGCATTTTAGCCATTGTATCTGGGCTCCAGCATCTGTTGAAAAGTTCCAGGGTAGTTTCACCATACAAAGAGCCCTGCTCTTTGGAGCCAGATTATTTCAGGCCTACAGGGAGGTGGGGATACCTGGAACGAGCTTCATTTTCTTTGACAAGAAACCCAGCCACCCATGGACTGTATTTATCATTATCTTTGGAATTATCACTATTAGCAAAAGTGAAAAGTTTCCTCCAGGCAAGTGGCTTTGCACCTGTTAAGCGCAGGTCCTAGATGAGTGACTGTGTGTGTGTGTGTGTGTGTGTGTGTGTGTGTGTGTGTGTGTGTGTGTGTGTCCCAGCATTCTCTTGTGTGGTGCTGGGTGTCTTTTGGTACATACTGTCCACAACCTGCCTGGGGCAAGCAGGGCCCCGAAGCCTGGGGTACAGTAATGCAGCCTGAGCGCCCTGCTTCCAGGTGTCCAGTACTCTGAGCATCACCCCCTGGGGCCCAGGGGCTGTGATGGTGGTTGGGCCATTCTGCTGGAAACCCATGAGCAGCCATTCTGACAGAGCGCCAGGTGCTCTGGTCTCTGTGGATGGAGATGAGATGCCAACCTCTCTCCCCAGGACACACAATCCGGCAGGCTTGTTTTCGGCCAGACAATGAACCACTGTCCCCAGTGGGTAGGCTGCTCGGCCGCCTGCCCAGCCCGATGCCAGACACAGCCAGGATCCCAGGATCCCTCCCCTCCATGGCTGTCTCCTGGGCCCACTGAGGGAGGGTGGCCTGAGCCTATGGAGACATCCTTTCGTGACGAGCCCCGGGCTCCTTTCCGCTACACAAACGTGGCCAGGTCTGATCCCGCTTCCCCTTAGTCACAGTCTTATTAAACAGTCTCAGGTGTCCTTGGGTGTCCCCTTCGGCCTGTGCTTGTTTTTGTGTTTATCCCCACAAGTAGGTCACAGCATTTCCAATGATGCTGAGAAAAGGAGAGCAATGAACAGCACGCATTTAACAACCAAGTGGAAAACAAAACAAAATAAAGAAAAAAACTTCATCTTTGAAGCCAAGGCCATGTATTTAGGTAGCTGCCAGGGAGCAAAGGCCACTCCCTGGTCGGTCTGCTTTGAGCCAAAATGAAAGGTGTCCTGACAGCCAGCACAGTGGGGCTGGTGCAGTGAGGCCAAACCATGGCCTGAGCAGCGAAGCCTGAGGGTGGTAAGCTGGAGACCACCGCTCCAATGTGGCTGTCTGTCCACAGCTGGGTAGGAAGCTCCCTGCCATGCCCAGAAGTCACTGAAGCAGGACAACACCCGACCACACTCTTTTCCTACCACGGAAAAAAACCCTTTTGATTTCATTAGGCAGTTCCTATCCTTGGGTCTAACTGCACTCATTAGGGACATTTCTCCCAAGCTATCCCTTAAGCACAGCTTAAGGATATGTGCTGTGGTCGTCTCCCAGCTAAGTACATGTGCGCAGGAAGCTTGTGACCCTCACGGTGGGGCCAGGGGACTTGCTTGTCCACCCCGGTCACCAGTGGCTGCAGGCACCCGAGGTCTCTAGGAGCCTCCATGGCCAAGGGGACTGCTTCCCTTGGGTGTTTATTAAGGACATCAGCTCCAGCTCCAGCTGTTTGAAGGCAATGGGAACTTTATGAATAAAGACATTGTACTTATTTATAGGGACGGTAAACCAACCTGGGAAGAATAGTCTGAGTTCCCACCCTCAGGCTCTTGGTGAACTTGGGATATCAGGCCAGAACGCATTACTTCCTGTCAACAGTTTAAACTCAAATCCAGCCAACCAGGAACCCTGTGCATAAACATATGGGGACCCGTTAAACATGTCACTATGGGCAAAAGTGAGTTTATCCCTCCCCAAACCAGGTATCAGATGTTCACTTGCAGGCCCATGGGGAACCCGGTAAATAGCCCCCAGGGAGTTTCCTACCCTTTTAATTGGAACAGTTCTTGAAGCAGATGTCCAATGTGAGGGAGATGTGGATGACAGCCCTGGGGCCTCCAGCCGTGAGACTGGAAAAATGGAGAGGGCCCAGTAGGCCAGAGCAGGAGAGAATCGCTCCAGGGCCAACCCGTTGGGCCTCCGATCTTCTACCCAAAGCAGCACCTTCTTCAATTTACAACCTTTTGGCACAATATTAAGACATTTAAAATGTTATTAAGTGTGTTGTTTTTAAGCCAGACTCCAGCAATGCTTAGACATGTTTTTCTGAAGAAAGCTTTTCCCTATCTGTTTTCTAAATTTCACTTTTTCAGAGCCTGACACCAGTGCAAAAATCTCCTTCCACTCGTTCTACACCCCCCTGACCCCAGCCTGCCCCTTCCACGGCTGACACACATTATACCTGCTCACTTTGGGAAACTGGAAAAGACACATCCTAAAAGTTGTTTCAAAATACCTGGTAGTGAGGCTGCCATTGAAAAGCAGAGCTTTTACAGTTTCGCTTGAGATCTAGTAATTAATGTTTCCATGAGAGCTGGAGGAGGGCAGGAATAGTATAAGAAAAGCCATGCAACAGAAACACCATAGATGAGATCAATGAAGGAAAATGTGCTTCTTTGAAAATCCATAAAATTGATTCACGTTTAGCCAGACTGACCAAGAAAAGAAAAAGATGGAAGAAACAAGGTACCAAGACAAGCAGCAGAGAAGAAGACCACAAGCCAAGATGCCCATGAGTAGAGATCTGAAAATTCTCAATAAAATAACAGCAAATTGGACATAGGAATATTAAAAATAGATCATGATCAAGTGGAATTTATCCTGAGATAAAGATGGGTCAACACCTGAAAAGTAATGAATGTAATTTCACATTAACAGACCATATTACTTAGGATTCCTTAGAGGAACAGACCCGATAGGACACCACACACACACACACACACACACACACACAGAAATATTCATAGCAAAATAAAGAGGGAATATTCGTGACAGTTAACAGTCTTCGTTTCTCTAACTGGCTATGTGGATATAGTATTCCTAACTACCTTCTTCTACTACCACCCATTCCATATTCCCTGTGCCTTCAGCCAGTCGTGACCTCTACTAGCCGTGGATTTTTACCTGTTGGGTAAGCCATGCCTTCATTTCTGAAGTGTCTGGGACGTTGGCAGTCCTGCCTGGATCGGGCTGTTGTAATTTCCCCCTGACTTTAATCACAGGGCATGCTAACACTAAGAGACACTGTAGGGGACTTCCTGCCTTCCAGACTTACTCTCCCTTACCTCCGCTGCAGAGCAGTGGTCCAATTCCTCCTTAGACCTCAGGACCAATCACCCCCAACATCAGAGCAACTCCCCTCTTTGCCTATTGATTCAGAGACATGGGGTGTCCAAAATAGTGGTCTTAGTTCCAGTTCAGTGGAATCATTCTGTGTCTTCTGGTGAAAGCATTCCTCCCTCTGGAATTGAGACCTCTAGACCAGCAGAGTATAAGATTACGGGGACGGGAAGCAAAAATTTTGCTACTGGATCACTAGAGGTAATAGTGAGTGGTGCCACTTCCATTTCTACCCCTTGATTTCTGGACCCATGAATCCTGGCTATAAGGGAAAGAGCACCATACGCTGGATGCTGATTCAGAACATATGCAGCCTTCTGAAGGATCTTGCACCATCCCTGCAAAGTATTGGCTCCTGGCTGGCACTGTAGCTAATTCTTCAAAAGACCATCCTACCCTTCTTTAAAGCCAGATGATTCAGCAAGGGGGGAACTTGATTAAGACCTGTGCATTCCATAAGCATGAGGCCATTGTGGGACTTCATTGGCTGTGAAGTGAATGTTGATCATAAGCAATGCTGTGTGGATATCAAAACAATGAATCACACATTCTGTAAGTCCACGGATGGCAGTTTTGGCAGAAGCTCTGTGTATAGAAAAGGCAAATCTGTACCTAAAGTGTCTGTTCCAGTGAAAATAAAATGCCAACGCATCCATGTGGCCCAATGTAATCGACCTGCCACCAAGTGGCTGATCACAAGCTGATGACCCCAGGGAACAGCACCGTACTAGGCACTCAGTGTTGCTCTGTGCTGTTGGAGATTGGGCATTTGGCTTCGGTGAGTAGAAGTTCATGTTGTCGAGCCCATGCATAACTCCATCCCCACCACCATGGCCGTTTTGTTCATGAGCCCATTGAGCAATGACAGGGGTGGCTGGGGAAAGAGTCTAACTGGTATCCACAAGACAGGTCATCTGACCAACTTGACTATTAGAACATTCTTCTGAAGCCTCTATTTGGGAGACACTGACATGAGACACAAATATCTTTACATTTTTTCACCTAGTCAGAGATGCCCATCCACATACCTCTTACCCAGACTTCTTTATCACCAGTTTTTCAGCTGTATTCCATTTAAGCCCCTGACCACCCAAACTGCTGGCCACAGCCCAGAAGCTGGGGAATAATTCCATGTCTTCTCAGCTCTAGATCCAAGCTAAGTGGGACCCCAGGTGCACTGTTCAAAGTTATGCCCACTGGGAGGGTTTGGCCTCACTGCTGGCCTTCAGGATATTCCAGGGGGCCGTATTGATGTGGCTGTCCACTTATTAGTAATGCCTGACTATCATGCAGAACCATCTGTGAACCAGACCCGAGTTTTCTTTGTCTCTGCGAACCAGTTGTAGGGACCCCTCCACGAAGCCATAGTTGCCAGTTGGGAGCGAGAAGATATTGTAGCAGGAGTAGAGGACATGGGCATTTGGGCCACCTCATACAATTTATTTGTGCCTCAGGACTTGCTCTGGCCTGATCACATAGATCCACTTACATGTGATGATGGAGTGCTGTTATGCACTCCCAGCTTTATGGCTGTGTCAGAGAATACCCACTTCATGATGGGCACGTGGAGGACAAAACTGGGAAAGCTTGCAGCCCAGTGTGGGACAGGCTTCTCTCTTGGCCCCTTGATGTCCACTTGATTTGGGATGCGCATTTCAGATATCCAGCTCCCCAAACTGGACATTATCTTGGAGGGAACCAATGGCAGACACAGGGTTCCTTGGACCTGGGATTCCTGGCATCCTGGACTAAGAAATGGACAAGCTTAGCAATGCAGATCAAGGAAACTCCTGGCTCATGCCCAGAAACACTCAGATCTCATTTATACCTAGTCAGCCCACCAACAGCATGTTTCCTACTTGCTCCCCACCCAACCATGTGGGAACTTGGGCTGCTTGGCCTCCCTTCCTCCCTCAGGCACATAGCTTTGCTTTTCTTTCCAGCTTATCTTTGGAGACCATTTAAAAAATCATTTTGTTATGGAAATGCTCAAATATACTCAAAAGTAGAGAGACTAGATGAATGCACCCACGTGTACCAATCATTAGCCTCAACCAGCATTAAGCCATGGATAAGCTTGTTACATCCACATGCTGTCTCCCCCTCCACACACACACATGCACTGGATTATTTCAAAGCAGAGATCAGGCATCTTACCATTTTGTTTGTAAGTAGTGAAGCATGCATGTCCAAAATGTTATAGACTTGTTTTGAAAAAATAATAATAAGTACAGTATCATTACCACATCCAAATTTTAAACAAAAAGCCCAACTGCCATCAAATTTATGAGCTTTCTCCTGAATGCAAGCACTGGAGGTGGGAGATGAGAACTCTGGGTTAGGGCTAGGGCTCTGAGTTCCAGGATGAGGCCATCCCAGAAATATGACAACCTTGCCTGAACCCACTTTCTAGCCTTCAAGTTCTTTGACTTGGTCTACTCTCCTTGCCTTTCAAATCTGCTTTAAGTCTAGAATAGAAAAAAATCTACCTTGTTTAGTGAATGCCCCTGGTCTCTTACTTAGCTGCCTGGTCTTGGGTCATAACTTCGAGCAACAGTTTCCTCATCAATGAAATGGGATAATAGTACAACATTATTTTGCTAATCATTAAGGACAATATTTGGTAAACACCTGTTTCACAGTATTGTCCCTTTGACTTTGATTCTGAACTTGAAGACATCTCTGCTTTCTTGACTTAACATCAGACATCAGTTTGTCGCCTGTCCACTCATGCAATGCCCATCTCACTGCCTATCATTTTACTTTCCACTTACTATATCATTATATTTGAAGTACGTTTCTTGTAGACAGTACATCATTGGGTCATTAATTGTTAATCCATTCTGCCAATCTCTGGTGTGATTTGATAATTTACGTTCAATATATTTATTGATGTATTAGGTCCTAAGTCTGCCACTTCATTGTTTTCTGTTCTGTTTTTCATTCTTCTGTTTCCTTTTTCTTGCTTTCTTGAGATGCTTACACATTTTCTATTTTTATTTACCTGAAGTATTTAAATATATCTGTTTGGATAGTTTTCCTAGTGGTTGCTCTAAGTATTAAAATATGCATACAAAAGTTGTTGAAGTCTGCTTGTATTTTACCACTTTGAGTGAAATGTGGGAACTTTACCATTTGGGTCTCTTTAGCTTCACTTCCACCCAATTTATAAAATAATTGCCTTAAAATTTTCCTTTACATACATTGAGCATCATATTAAATGATGTTAAAGTTTTGCTTCAACCATCAAACTTAAATTTTAAAAATCAATAGGAGAAAGATATTTAATTAACTCCATTTTTACCCATTTAGTTACTTTTTCCTTTTTGGTGCTCCAGCTGTCCTTCTGTTGTCATTTCTATTTGAAAAATTTCCTTTTGTCATTCTTCTAGGGTCAGTGTGCTAGTGACAAATTCTCCTGGTTTTTCTTTACCTTAGAATGCCTTTATTTCCCTTCATGACGGAAGGATATTTGTGCTAGATATAGAATTCTGGGTTGACAGTTCATTTCTTTCAGCACTTGAAAAATCTGCCACTTCCTTCTGGATGTGGTGATTTCTCATGACAAATCCACTGTCAGTTAAATTGTCATCCCCCTATAGGTACACATCACTTCTCTCTAGGTGTTTTCTCTGTGTCCTTAAGTTTCAAAAGTTTGATTGTCAGGGCCTGGACTCTTGGACTTATCCTGTGTGTTTGGGGTTCACTTAGCTTCTTGAATCTAGATTTGCTTCTTTCAAATTTAGGGAAATATCAGGCATTATTTCTTCAAATATTTTTCAAGCTACATTCTCTTTTTCCTTTCATTCTGGACTCTGATGACATGAATGTTAGATATTTTGTTATTGTCCCACAGGTCCTTAAAGCTCTCTTCACTTGTTTTCTTCAGTCTATTTTCTGTCTTTTTTTCAAATCAGGTAATTTATATTCATCATCTTCAAGTTCACAGATTGTTTCCTCTATTATTTCTTTTTTTGTTTTAAAGCACTTTCAGAATTTTAAAATTTTGGTTATTATATTTTTCAGTTCTACAGTTTTCACATAGTTCTTTTTATATTTTCTATTTCTTTGTGGAGATTTTCCATTTTTAAATTTGTTTCAAGAGTGTTTTTAATTGCTTACCAGAGACTTTTTATGATGGTTCCTTTAAAATGTTTGACAGAAAATTCCAGCATCTGAATTATCTCAGTGTTACCATCTGTTGATTGTTTTTTAAGTTGTGCTTTTCCTGGTTCTTGGTATGATGAATGATTTTTTAAAATTATATCCTTGAGATTTGGGAATTATATTTTGAGACTCTGGGTCCTATTAGAATCTTCCATTTAGCAGGCAATCTGTTTAAATTTAGCACACAGTCCATTCTGCTTAATTTGTGCTTTACCTTGTGGCTCATCTGAAAACCTGAGTGGTATTCCTTACTATAGTTCTCCAAGCTTTTGTCATGTTAATTTTGGTCAGTTTCAAGTATGGGTCATTTGAGGTCACTTCATATACAGGTTTTAAGAGGCCTTTTCTCTAGCTTCCTTCATTCTGAAATCCTCCCCTACTCTCTGGTTGGGAAAGGAGGAGGAGTGAATATAGTGTCTGCCACTTCTGGTAGTGGATGGAAATCCACCCTCCCAACTTGACCTCTCAGATACCACCTAGCATGGAAACCAGAGTGCTTCCTGCTACTTCCTGGCAAGAGTTAGAAATCCAGGCTCACTTCTTAGCTTCTACTGGCATTTAGGGACTTAGGGGTGGGAAGTGTGGGTACTGAAATTGAGTAGGCATTGTAGAAATGGTTTCTGTTCTGCTAGGCAGCCCTTTTCCTGGTTCTTTGGCTAGAAAGAGCAGGCTTTTGGGGGCCTTTAAAAATCTGGGCGTGTTGGTGTTTCTGGATTGTGAACTTCTCCAGCACCCACTGAGGAAAATGCCTGCAGTGTCCCAGTGACACTGCTCTGATGCTGTGACCCAGGAGTGGGCCCTCTGAGCTTGCGTCCTCAGCAGCCCTCCTATTTGGTCTCTGGTCCCTATGGACATTTATTTTCTTTTACTCTGTCCACTCCCCAGGAATTCCCAAAGCTGTTACCTGAGTATTAGTGATTACACAGGGAGTCTCACGTGTGGTTTAGATCATACGGGATTGTGTTGGTTCTTGTATCTTCTATACCCTCTTTTCAGGAAAAGCTAGGTCCTTACAGGTGGAAGGCAGTATGAAATGTGTCATTTGGTGCAGAATAAAATCAAGATTGGAATCCCTTTTGAAACTGCTATTAAAGTCTAGGACAATCTTCAATTACCCCTTCAATCCCTCCTGGAATTTCCCTCTTACCTGAAAATAAAAGGGAAGTGCTTTCAAAGGAAAATCCCCCTGTTTGGAAGGAAATGTTCCCATTGCTTCCTGGTTCCACTCATTAACTTGCTCCACTTATTTGTGGCTCTTTTGATAAACATGAAATTCAAAAACAGGTGAAGAAAATGGATTAATAGCAAATCAAGTCAAATCACTGATGGTTGAGAACCCACCACCCTCATCCCTTATTTTGGGGCGTGAGTAATTCCCAAACTTTTCTTTGTGGGCAAAACCTCTCCAAAGCAACATTGAATTCCCTTTATAGTTAATGTAAAATTACAGGGTTTCCATCAACAGAAAAGTGAACTCTAGCACCCGGCTGGCAATATGGATAATTTGCCTTTATAATGACACAAAGCATGGAATCAGTTGGCCATGCGTAAACCTGGACAGCCATACCCTGGGAAATACCTGATTTTTTACTGCAGTCTTTGGGGGATCTCTTGAGGCATTGAGGCAAGACAAGGAACCTCAACTGACAGTCACCAAGATTAGGAAAGGACTCTTCTTGGGTCCTGGTCAGGACCATGGCAGAGGGAGCTAGTGTGGAACGTGGCTGGCAAGGCAGTTCCTCACTAAGCAGGTGGCACCCACTGGAGGAACGCATGCATACTTGTGTGTGGACACCAGAGCCATGGGACCTCGGGCTGAGCTGGGAATCAGAGCCCAATGATATCAAGGGTGAGGAGCAGAGCAGGCTGAGACTGTGTGTTCAGCTGGCAGGGAGCTTGCTGGTGCTGGCTCTAATGTGACCACATGAGAAGAGGCCCTTTGCAGAGCTGTGGGAGCTTACAATGTGGCAGGAATGAGAGGGGAGCTTTGGCAGCCATATGTCAATAGTTAAATAAAAATCGGGGTTCTACAGCAGGGCTAAAAGTCATTCTAGGTCCCTCAGAATGGAGAAAATCACCACACAAGCTGTGCAAGGCAGGACCTGCTCTGCAGCCCACGAGAGGAGGAGCAGGCCTCCGTCTACCTAGGAAGGAGATATGTACATATGTTGGGGGAGTGCAAACAGGTCTCTGCATTCCCTGGGACCTCTACTTGGTGTGCACTGACAACTCCTCTCTGTGGAGCCCTTGTTGGGGGAGGTCAGCTCAGCCTTTGAGTGCAAATGCAAGCAATGCCATGCTCCTGGTTGGGGAGAGGGGCACAAACCTCAACAAACTCCTCCCATGGTGCCCTGACTACAGGCACTCTGTAGGAAAGGAAGGTGTCTGTCCACCCCCATGCTTGACTGCCTAGCCAGGTTGCTTCCCCAGGCCCTTGTGAGAGGCTGTGGCCACAGCAGCTGTCTTCTCCCATTCTGTTGCTGTGCTCGCCCTGACAGTGCTCACTGGCCCTCACCTCTGGCCCTCTCTACTTGGGGATCCCTTTCTGGCACAATCCACCTTCTGGCATGGATCCACCTGGGCATCCCAGGCCCTCTGGGTCCCATGATTAGCTTAAGGAGCAGCAGTAGGAACAGGACACAGCGCACGGCCGAGCCCTAGCTGTTTGGGAGTGCCACCAGAGGAGCACAAGAAAGGGGGTGGAGAAATGGGGGACCTCCTCCTCCTTGGGTAATGCAAGCACCCATAACCAGAGCCTACAGGCCTCAAGCCCCAGATGAATCCAGACACAGCTCCATTTACGGGGATCTGGACTGAGGTTCAGGGCGAAGCAGGAATGGACATGCAGGGTCAGGAGAACCCAGAGGCCAGGAAATCACAATGCTGGTGCCGTCATGCTGGACGGATAGAGAAATTCTGAGCAGCTACAGGTTGCCAGAAGGAAGTCAGGCCAGCAGTCGGACTGCTCCATGGCACACACAGAGGATGGAAAGGGAATAGTGGTGAGTAAGGGATGAGGGCACTGCCAATGTTCAAGTCTCTGTAGGCCAGCCTCACCAGCCTCCCTAAACACAGGCAAATACCCTAAAAAATTTGTATGATCACACCTGGCTTCTTCCCTCTGGGTGAATACAAAGTCCCTGGGCCGTTTTAACACTTCTGGGCTATTTCCTAAGGATGATCTCCAACAATGCCGACATGCTAAATGCGTCTCATTGATTTCCAGTGCTCAGGCTATAACTCAGTATGTGAACAGATCATAGAAGCAGACCTGATTTTCTGAAATGTAGAGGATTTTTTCCTACAAATTTTGGAAACCCATGAGCATCCCTTTAGCTTATTTCAGAACATATTGGTTTGAGTGGATCTTTTTGTCACAGATATCCATAGCAAGTCATGGCTTCTGATGATCTTTTCTCCACTTTCTACTCTCTCCTCCTATATTCTCCTCTCTCTTGCTTCCCCACCTCTCCTCTCCTCTCTCTCATTTTCACAGATTTCCCCGATAAAGTCATCCAAAGATTTCTGATAAAACAGAATTCTGAAACTTTGCAGTGAAAAATCCCTCAGCTGCCTTTAAGTCACATGCCTTCATCTTAAAGGAAGAAATTATGAATGCAGGGTGAATAAATAATGCCTTATCTTAGCAAAACAAATTTGAAAAAAACTAGCACAAAAGCCACAAAGTCAGACATTAGCATTTGGGTTTTTTTTTTGCATTTTATTTATTTATTTTTTATTTTTTTATTTTGGTATCATTAATCTACAATTACAGAAAGAACATTATGTTTACTAGGTTCCCCCCTTCACCAAGTCCCCCCCACATACCCCTTCACAGTCACTGTCCATCTGTGTAGTAAGATGCTGTAAAATCACTACTTGTCTTCTCTGTGCTAATAGTAATGCCCTCTTTCTCCCCCCCACCCTTATCCCTCTAGCATTTGTTTTTAAAGATGTTATCACACTGGTGACAAATTATGGTGAGTGATCCCTGGTGTGTAGCGTTTGAGACAGGGACAGAAACAAACACGAAGTCAGACAAGCCTTGAGGGACAGTTGCTTAATGGTGGAATTTACCAGATAAAAGTATCCAAGCCAAAGACTTGAAAAGCATACTATTCCAGATGAAAGACATTAAGTAGCAAAATAATGTTCATAATTATAATAAAGATGGTAGACATAACACAACAGAGGATATTCTCAATGTTTGTTGAATGATTAGAAATGCAAGAAAGAGTGAGGTATGGTTTCCAAGTAGTTACCATATCTCAGGCAAATGGTTAACACCTGATATAAGTGACGTATCATATGTCCAGACAATTTGACAAGAAAAATGCCATTTCCTCTTCTCAGGGAGCTACTGCAGGATGTGTTCCACAAAAATGAGGAGTAAAAAGGAGGAAGCTGTGCTTTCCAGGAAGTGAAATCCAGTGATGAAGGTAAAGGGAATTTGTAGGATGCCGATCAAGGGAAATCTGAGGCCAATGGCTGTGCAGAGGGCCTTGAGAATTACCTGTGACAACTGGAGCAGCCTTGGGGGACTGCAGGTGAGGGGGCTCTATCCTGCATCAGTATGACAGGGCTGACTGGTATCAGCACATGGGGACCAATTGTTAAATATTTAAGAATTTTGGAAGCCCATTGTTAAACATAGCCATTACTAAAAACAAAGTTATATGAACTAATAATTAAATACATTATATTAGAAACAAAGTAATATTCAAAATTCATCTATTTCCAATTTTTTACTATGCTTTATTAATATCTGTGTTCTTGAGGTAATTCACATTTTTTTGTATTTGGATAACAGGAAGATCATAATATGCTGTTGCACATTTCTTCCCAACTCTTGTTTCAGTGATGTCACATTGGTAGCTTGAAACTGGCCAGCATGGGGAGTATTTACACTATGGAAATTGGCAAATGCTACAAATATGGCCTTGATTTATTATTTTGATGGTCTGTTCTCAAGAAAATAAGGAAGAAATGGCTAATGATGCAGATTAAATTTTAAAGTGCATCATTTGAAGCCAGTATATTGTAACAGGAAAATTCCAAGGAAATCTTTGTTCTTCCAGTATTTGAAAACTAATATTCGATACAGCAAAGAAGTTGCTCAAATCATTTCTAAAAAAAACAAATTAAGTTCCAAAAAATTATTTGTTGTTTCATTTTTCCCTTATTTATTAACATAAATGAAAATACCAAGTAATAATCATGTAAGAACTACACTCTATCACTATAGACATAAGAATCTGGCAAAAAAAGCAATAAAAGCATTCCTTGAGAACGGAATGGGTATGTGGAAGTTCCAGTCCTGAGTATTTTATGGTTACCTGTAAATTGTTGGCTGCATGTACTTTATGTCAGCTCAGATGCCCTGTGGCCAAGGAGAAGCAAGCTACCTTGCAGAGCCACCACAAGAAGGAAGTGGGTGGCAATCGGTAAGTCTGCTGGTCCACCTTCTCTGCATTACTGTTACATGTGTTGGTATGCACACAGACTGTTAGTGTGTATGAAGACCATCAACATGCACATAGACCTTTAGCATGCACACAAACCATTACTATGTATGTAGACCACTATCATGCACATAGATTGTGAATATATACATAGACTGTCAGCATGCATACAGACCATTACTATGTACATAGACCTCTACCATGCACATAGACTGTGAACATGTGTGTAGACTGTTAGCTTGCACATAGACTGTTACTATGCACGTAGACTGTGCCCACGTTTAAAGAATTTTCACAATGGAACAGGCACTATTCTTATTACCCACCTACCTACCCCATTTAGACATTTTTGGTCTGAGACTCCTGATGATTTGTATGCCCAGAAAGTCACACAGTACAAGCTTGCCTCTCCAGGCATCCCTGTTCCTGCACCCTGCAGAGCTATCTGACTTCCTGGCAGTGACAGGGGGTTGGGCGGAGGCTGGAACCTCTGGAGTTGACCTGGAGGGGGGGAGTGCACCCCTCCTTTGCCTGCCCAAAAGGCTCTCTGTTCATCTAATGACATCATCTTTTGCACTGTGTGATCATGGTAATCCTATCCACCCCATGCTTTCCCTGAGAAAATAAATTAAAGCAGGGCCCTCTCAGTCCCCAACCTGCTTAACTGTCCTGTCTTCACAGTCTTTGTTGAGAGACAGTCTGTACATCTTGAGTCCCTGTAAGTATGTTTCTATCTTTTGTTGGTTATTTCTGGAATTCAGGCCTTTGAAATTCCATTCAACTTATAAAACTGGTTTTAAATGTTTCATAGATCTCACTCATTCCATCTACATGCAGTGGTCTTTTCACCCAAAGATGGAACTTCCAGCCTGGCTTGAAACCTGGGCCTTTCCCACCCACCACAACCATTATGGCAGATCAAGGAGACTCACAAAATACCACAGAGAGCCTGGGGTTACAACCAGCAAGATCAGCGGACACACAGCAGGGGGAAGCACAGATGGCCAGGTTCACAGACATCTGCCCTCTCTCAGGACTAGATGGTCCAGGCAGCCCCCAGCATGCCTCATCTGGCTGCATTCCAGAGAGTCAGGGCACAGTCACCTGTGGCCACAAATTAACTCCAGAACCTTCTTCTAAATCACATAAAGGTTCTGAAATTGACATCTGACTCTGGCCAGACAAAGCCCTACTCCTGCTTAGTTTGAAGGCAAAATTACAGAGTTCGTGCTGAATATTTTTAATTTTCACCTATGTCAGAGCAATGCTCATCTTACTGAGCCCTAGCTTATGTCATGCCTGGTGCCTGGGGCAGGGCACCCTAAACAGGGAGGGGCATGCTCCAGGGCTCCAAGGCGGCCCTTTCCAGACTACACAGGTATCAAAAACCAGATTTTGATACTTTCTACACACCCAGAAGATGGACTATTGGGGCCGGCCACCATCTGTTCAGCCTCCTGGCACACACTTGAGCGCTACTTGCAGATCTCAGCTCCCATCAGAACAGGGGAAGCCAGGTCTTACAGCAAGAGACCAAATCCCATGCACCAATTTGTGAACCTGGAGAAGAAACAAGAAAAGGCAAGTGAAAAGGTCATTTTAAGAGCAATCACCAGTGACAACACTAAGTTGTTCTGGGATTTGGGATTTATGCCAGGTTAGCTGAAATGGCAGGTGGCGGAGGTGAGGGGGAAAACTAGAATCAGAAAGGTCAAGATTGAAATGAGTGAGTTACATGACCTGGGACCAACCACACTTAGAATAGGGCTTGGCACATAGTTAGTGCTCAATACATGTTAGCTAATATTTATTTTATTTGCTTTATCAATGTTTAAATGTACATACAATAAAATTGACTTTCATTGGGTTACAGTCCCGTGAGTTTTCACACCTGTGTAGATTTGTGTAACCAGCACCGCAATGAGGATACAGAAAGTTCCACCATCAGCAGACAATCCCCTCACGCTGCCCCTTTATGGGCAAACTCTTGCCGTGACAACCCTGGGAAACCACTGATTTGTTTTCCATCTCTACAGTTTTGCCTTTTCCAGGATGTCATATAAATGGGCTCATACACTGTGTAACCTTTTAAACCCAGTTTCTTTCACTCAGCATAATGCTTCTGAAACTGATCCATGTCGGGTGTGTACCAACAGTTTGTTCCTGCTGCCGATGGCTGCGTGGTGTTCCGGGTGTACATTCCCATAGTTTGTTTATTGATTCATCCATCCAAAGCCTCTGTAGTTATTTCACTTTGGAGCAATTATGAATATTGCTTCTGTAAGTGTCCATGAACACTTTTGTGTGTGTGTGTGTGTGTGTGTGAAGGTTTGTATGTGAACATGTTTTCATTTCTCTAGAACAAATACACAGGAGTGAGATCATTGGGTCATATGGTAAAGATGTCATCACTTTTATAAGATAGTGACAAATTGTTTTCTAGAGAAGCCACACCATTTTGCATTCTCATCAGCAATGTAGGGGAGTGCCGGAGTGCCTTTTGCCACATGTTTGCTGGCACTTGGTATTGTCATTATTTTTTATTTAAACCGGTCTAATAGCTGTGGAGTGGTGTCTTAGGGTGGCTCCAGTTTGCATTTCTGCAGTGGCTAATGATGTTGGCATCTTTTTATGTGCCTATTTGCTAACCTTATATCTTCCTTGGCGAAGTGTTCAACTATTTTGCCCACTTTTTACAATTGGGTTGTTTATTTTCTTACAATTGAGTTTTGAGGATTCTTTATATATTCTGGATATAAATCCTTTATCTAATAAACAATTTGCAATATTTTCTCCCAGTCTATGGCTTATCTTTTCTTTTTCTTTATAATACCTTTTGCAGAACAAAAGATTTTAATTCTGATGAAATCCATTTGTGGAGTTTTTCTTTTATAGATGATCACGTGGATATATGTGAAAAGTTTTTGCCTGACCCAAAGATCATGGAGATGTTTTCCTGTTTTCTCTTAAGAGTTTTATAGTTTTACATGGTCTATTTTGAGTTAAACTTTTCTAAATTATGAGGATTAGGTCAAGGATTATTTTAGTTTTTTTTTTTTGCTTGTGGATGTCCAGTTGTTATAACTGTTGGCCAGCATCAACATGAAATCTTTTTATCCCTTTTATATCAGCTTTTCTTTCTGTAAATTGAAGATCATTTTTCTTACCTAAAATGAAAAGATATGTGAAAAGGCCTAGCCCAGTGCCTGGCATGTGGTTCATGGAAAAATCAACATTTGTTTAAAATACACACACGCACTGATCGGGAAAAAAAATTGCCAAGTAAGGCCAAAGATTAAGATCTGTCACCTGAAATTAAATTCAGGAATCACAAGATAAAGTTTGCAACACTACCTTGAAACCACTGAAGACAGTGCTCACTGGCTCCCAGGTGACCCCTATGGAGACCCTCCTGGAGAAGAACATCCCTACCTTTCTGTAGGAATGGGGTCGTTCCCTCTTCCATTCCAGTAAGTGGCCAGATAGACTTACTGTTAAATGCATCGACCTCAGCTGAAGTTGAAAACTGACCTCCTGAGTTGTGGACTGTAACGTGTGTGTGTGTGTGTGTGTGTGTGGTGTGTGGACATGTGTGCACATGCAGGATGTGTATGAAACCCAGTCCTATGCAGACCCCTCATGAGAGCTGTATTCATGGGAAAGATTTACTCCAGTGACTTCAAGACCACAGAACTCATCCAACAAAGGAGCTCATTTACTTTCTGACATGGTTAATGTCCTGATTTAATGACTCTCTTATATCACACTCAGCACCCTAAATTATAGGGCAGCCCAGGCAATTAGCCTGCAGGTTCTCAGACTGTACCTGTCTGAGGGCTGCAGTACTGGCTGTCCCACAACCGCTGGTGTGGGAGCGGGGGAGCTTTCATCCCGTGCTGTGAGCTGCAAGCCTTGGCTCTCATTAAAGTGATTGTTTGCACCTCCCTGTTGCTCCAGATCGCTGCCTCCGGAGACTTTCAGCCACAGGAAGTATTATTCTGAACATGTAACTGCACATGTGAGAGACTAAAAATGTCTTTCTTCTTGTTACTAAAGAAGCAGAGTCCGTGTTTCTTGACTGTGTGTTCAAGAGGGAAAAAAATCCTGTCTCCTTGGTGTACTCTGAAATGTCTCTGTTCTGGAAGATCATTTTCCATAATGAGCCTTTGGGATGAAAGTAGTTATGGAAAGGATTTCACGAACAGGAGTCCCTGAACTTGCTCCTAAACACTGTGCTGCTGACTTAGGCGGGTTTAGCATGTAACAAAAATCCCGTCAGATGGGCTTAAGGGATTTTTGCATCCCTCGCATTTGTCTTAAGGTTAATGTCAGGTAAAAAGGTAAAAATCCGGAAGCCCAGGGCCCACATTACAGGCCTACATCCAAGAAAACTGGTGGTAGATTATGGATCAAAACTTCCTAAGAAACATTTCTTACCTTTGATCTACTATTTACTCAGTAAATAAAGAATGACCTTCAAGTAAACTAGATAGTTGAAACATAAATTGTCCACAAATGAAATTTCACTTTTAAAAATGTTACCTTTTCTAAAATGCAGATTCCTTTTATAAAAATGGAAAATAAAGAACTGTATGAGATTAAATGGGAATGACAGGTTATAAAAATTAGTATTCAGAATAAGAAAACATAGCTTAAAATCTTGTATCAATTTGATCTGCTAAAAATAGATGAGGTGGGAAGGAGACCCCTCTTGGGAAAGAGGAATTGCCCACAGGTAGCAAGAGGACTGGATTTTCTGTTCCAAAAATTGCTTGATTCTGTTCTGAATCCTCAAACTCTTTACCTGACCCTACAAAGGGGTACATCATCACTTTGATGGGAAATGATTCTTAGGAAGCTGTAGAAAAGAAAGTAACAATGACTAGGTCTTCCATTTGGCATTCTGGCCATTGCTGGTTATACACCTGGGCTTTTATTTCACTCCCATCTGAGATGAATTAATCACTGAGTGCCCTGTTTCCTTATGTGAAAAATAGGAATTAAAATTCCTAGCTTATAGAATTTATGTGAAGATTAAATGATGTAAGATATAAAGGCACTTATCAAAAAGTATTTTGACATAGAGTTAAGATTCAACAAAATTTAGTTAGACTATCATTATTGTCATGGTTATTTAAAGGTGATTCCTTGAAGATGTTCAAATTGGGGAACATCCTATTGTTTCACGAGTTGAAGGCTGACTTAATTTGTGCAAAACGTAATACATTCTCCTTCCCTCCCTCTCTCTCTCTCTCTCTCTCTCTCTCTCTCTCTCTCTCTCTCTCTCACACACACACACACACACACACACACACACACACACACACACCCCACATAGAACTGTACTGAATTACAAGCTATTAAGCATTAGCATACCTCGTTTCTTTTTGGCTCATAATTATAAAACAATAGTAATTACTTTAAAATAATAGCTATTATAGAAAGTATAATTATTAAAATAATAAAAATATAACTGTGGCACTGAAGTCGGGTACTGGTGGAATTTATAAGGAACATGACCTATCTGCCCAGACATCTACATACAACTGTGTTTTCTCTGAAGAAAAGAAGCTGGGGACATTTGAAAGAAACAAATAAATATAAAAAGCAAAGTATAAGGAAGGAAGTGGCAGGTAACGTGCTCTGTCCTCTGAGCTGAATACTGGGTGGACCCAGGCCATTCCCTCCCGCTGGTAACAGAAGGAGCACCTGGCTCACAGGGGCCACTGAGAGGCCTTAATGGAAAACACCCCCATCCCCGAGGAGCTGCATCCTGCTATAGTTGATAGCATGTCATACAAAACACATTTATGGTTTTCTCTTATACCTAAATAAATAAATACCCAGGGGGGAGGGGAAAACCACTAGAGTAATCAGATTTAGTGGTGTGTCTTGAGAGAGAATGCACACCAAGGGCTGGCCCAGAGGATGCGGACAGTCATCAGCCAAATGAAACAATCAGAAAAGACCCACCACACTGGGACAGGGTGGAACATGGTAGATGGTGTGGGCAGTGGAACCAAATGAATCCCTTGAGAGGTACATCATTTCATCAGATTGAGTCATTGTGGGAAGATTTGGGGGAACAAGTCAAAAAACCGTTACTTAAGAGTGCATTTAGGGACAAAGTCAGTTTTATAGATTGTGTGTAAATATTGATAAAACCCACGGTGAGATTTCTATGCCCTGTTTCTGGTGGATATTGATTTGAAGGAATGCTTCCCCCTGGAGACATGGGGCAGAGGAGGGAGACATCTGTTGGTGAGGATCTTGACCTCTATGGTGGCACACAGAAAGGACAAGGGATAGAATGTGACCACTCTGAAGCCAAGGGGTGGAGCTGGCAGCACAGCTCATCATGGAAAGGTTCTTCCACAGGGGCCAAGCTTACCTGTTCTGTGGTAGTTGGCTAGAGTCTCAATTTCCCTCGCTGGGAAATAGGGCTGAAAGTGCTGGCCACATACTTAATGATATAAGAAATGATATTCTGCCTTGTGCTTAAGGGACTGTATGATTTCTGACAGAGACTCCAAGAGCTCCTTGGTTAGCCTGGGGGCTAGAATAACTTGGCTTCCTGTGGGACGGTACTCACAGATTTAAGAGTTTTTTTTGACACTCCTTTCTCCCCTTTATGTCCTATGTGTCTGTATCATTATACTGTTTTTTTTTTTTCCTAAATCTTCATTGAACCTAAACTTCTAAACCTATACAACCTCTCAAATGGCGTAATTTATTTGTGTATTTCTTTCCATTTAACTAAGCTCAATCCTACCCCTAATAAATTATGAAAGTAAAATTAAATAAGCTCTGAAAAGAATTATGAACTTCTCAAAGCCAGTAGGGTGTGGGGTGGGGCATGGCAGGAATGAGATAAAGCTCTACTGCTTTTGATTTATCATGAATACTCAAGATCAAATAGTATTCATAGAGAAAAAAATAACAGTGGTCAGTTATCTATAAGGACTTTTCACATAAAAATATGATCAGTTGTATTATAATTACTGTGTTGTTTTTTAAAGCAACTAAGTCCTAAAAATTTTTTAACTTTCTCTTATACAAATCTCAGGTCTAAAATAAAATAGAAAACAGAACTTCAGAATATTAGAAAATAAAAATGATAAAATATATTTGTCAAAATTATATAATACAGCTAAAGCAATATTCTGAGGAAATTTCATAGCCTTAAGTATTTAAGTTAACAGTATATGCTCTCAAAGAAATTAGGGAGAGAGAAATAGAGTCAATTTGTGGGCAATGAATGAGAGAAATAGTAAAAATAAAAGGAGAAAAGAAAAAAATGGTAGAATCATCAAATAAGCTCAAGAGCTGCCCCTTTCCCCTTCCCTTCCCCACCCCCCCCACACACAGGGAAAAAGGATAAACTAAATAACTACCAAGCAATCAAATTTTAATTATAAATAAAATAAAATAAACTATATACCAAATCCAGGGAAAAGGGGGGAAACTACAAAAAGAAAATATAAAAATGGGAAAATTCCCGAAGTATAAGGGAAAGTTGTAAAATAATTAATGACTACCCTGTTCAGTTCTACAAAAGTAAATGTGAAAATCTAAATGACTTTCTAAGAAAACATAAACTACTAAAAATAGAAACCAGAAGAGATATAGTCATAGAATAATTTACATAATAGAAATTTTTAAGTTACCAAAAAGTTACTTTCCAGAAAACATTCAATCCGGCTGTTATTGTAATTGAATTCTATCAAACATCCAAAGAACACATACCTTCAAAGCTCCTTAAAAATTGCTAATGATGGTAAAGAAAGAAGGAAAGCTTCCAAATTATTTTTTATTTCAGAATTCTTATTTTGAAATCCCTTTAGATTGACAGAAGAGCAGCAAAGGCAATACAGAGAGTTCTGACATATCCTTCTTCTAATGTCCCCTAACATCTTATATGACCAAGTACATTTGTCAAAACTAAGAAATTAACACAAGTATGAAACTATTAATTAAACTGAAAACATCATTTAGATTTCACAGGTTTTTTCACTAATGACTTCTCCTATTCAATCCTAGATATTGTGTTGCATTTAACAAATTATTTTTACGAGGCAAAAAACTGTATGTTCAGAACAAGGTTTTCCCAGGCACCCCCCAAAATAAAGATATAAATCAATCTCACAAACATGCCTCCAAAATATCTAAATAACCCAGCCACACTTTAAAAGATAAATATACCATGGCCAACCAGAGCTTAATCCAAGAGGAAAGAATGTTCCAAATTAATATTAATATTTAACAGAGTAGTCAAAGGAGATAACTAATTTATCCATAGCTTTAGATAAGGCATTTATTAATTTCAACATACTTCATAATTCAATATCCTTATAGAATAGAAACAGACACCATGATTTTACAAACATACCCACACATGTGAGCATGTGAGAATCAATTGTAAAACTATTATAAACAATAAGGGAATTTAGTAAGAGAGCTGGTGACAAAATTATACAAAAACCAGTAGCTTTTTTATGTACAAGCAACAGCACATTGGAAAATATAATGAAAGTAAGATTAAAAAAAAACAAAGACAAAAACAGAATACCTAGTACCATACTGTACAGGAAATGTACAGGTCCTATATAAAAAACTTTAAATAACACCAGAGGACATAAAAGATGAATTAGGTTCTAGAGACCCGCTCTGCAGCACTGTGCCTGTAGATAACAGTACTGCAAAAATCACTTGAAAATCTGTTAAGACAGTAGATCTCATATTAAGTTCCCTACCAGAATTTTTTTAAAAAACCTAGAAAAAATCATAGTGTAACACAAAAAGGCATAAAGCAATTTTTGTATGTACTGAGAAAATTAATAATGAATAAATAAATATCCTTGAGCATTTTCAGGTCTTTCCACACAAGACATGATATCCTGACATAATAAGAATTATGGATCTGACCACACGATTTTATTTAGGAAAAATGATAAAGGGAGTAAAAAAAAAATGACAGTCTACAGGAAAGTAAATTATGATACATCCGGACAATAGAATCCAACACAATTGCATAAGTGAATGAGGAAATATGACACTATTTTTATGAAGGGAAAAAAGAGCAAAACCAAATGAGGCATTGTTTGGAGATTATTACAATTACTATGCGTGGAGTAAAATAATGTGTATTAAGCAATAAAGTATGTAGGAACCCCGAGTTTTGGACAGGATCTGGTTCTGAACTGGGCTGGTGGGCTCAAGGGTCTACATTGTATTACTGTGCTTAATAGCGCATATTCCTTGTATATTCTACTGTACTATCTAAAGCACGAGGTAATAGTAGCTGTCTGTTAGAAATGAGGTGTCTCTGGGGTTTCAACACCCAGTAGGTTCTGGAGTTGGCCCCTTCAGAAAGGTAGCCTTGGACATGTACCCTCTGTGTCTTGTTTCCACCTCTGTGAAATGGGCTTACCAATTGCACCCACTTCCTAAGATTGCTGAGAGGATTAAAAATGTACATACAGTCACTGAACATAGTGTCCTGTGCATCACTGTAACATGTAAAAGAGCCATTACTTCAGCAAGGAATGGCTTACAAAATACACAGATAAGTGAAAACAGGGTGCAGAAGCAGGTAAATGGACACTTCCTTTGGTGCAGAAGGAGGGGGAGGATTATGTTTTGTGAACAGGAATATTTACACCCCCATAAATAGGGCAATAATGACTCCTCTGGAAAGGGGGAATCAACGGGGCACTTAGGACAGGAGAGAGACTTGCTTTCCACTGTGCAGTCTGACTTTTTTGTCCTATATGTATGAATTCCCTTTTTAATTAAAAAATGAATCTAGCATTAAGCCAGTAATAAGTTGAAAGGCTTTCTGCTCTGGCCAGGAGGAATTCCACGTGCCCACAGCCTTTCTCTCTGCCCACTGATGCTTAAGCTATCAATAATCGTAGAGCTTGATGTCATGCCAGTTCCCAGCAGTGGTGACAGACTCCAGCTCAAAAGTCCCTTTATTAGACCTTGTCCCTCAGTAAAGCTTGCAAATTGCTCTGATCTTAGCAGACAAAGCCATCGCTCATTCTCTGAATCTCTGAGCATCCTACACAATAACATAAGAATTGGTGAAAATTACCCGAGATAAAGCATCCTTAGAACATCAAAGTCCCAGATTTCCAGGCTGTAGGCTGCAGGTATGTGACAGGCCTGACAGGCCAGATGGAAGGCAGAGATAAAGCAAAAAGTGAAATTCTCCGGGCAGCCAGATCGCCCAACTTGGATTTGGTGCTAGGTTTTGGGGATTAATGCTGTCCTCGGAGGCGTGAGCACATTTTGCTTTTACCTTCAAAACCAGGTAATCAGCAGCAGTAACAAATCAGAGAAGGAAGCCTTTAAACCCTCTGCAAGTTACAAAGCCTATCTCTGGCTGGGTTTGGGTCATTTTGAATTGTGCACACATACTTTCCATGTTTTGTCTAAAGTCCTTGTTTCTAAAGTTATTTGTAGAGTGAGCATCTTTCCCTTATTTCCTCAACACAGTCCTTTCAGGAGCAACAGCAGCCTTGCCTGGATATTTGAAGGTGGACCCTGGCAGTCAGTTTACTAAATAGATATAAATGTGGCACAAAAATACAGCCAAGATGGAAGCTTGCCCACATTCCCCCAAATACATACCCATCCAACCTGAAATCAGCAACTTGAGTTAGCAACTTAAATATCCTCTTAGAGGAAAATGATGGTGTCATAGAATTCATGTAAAAATGGCTTAACTTGACTAATTACTTGCTCTAGCTATCTTTCTGGACAGGAAATATTGTACCACAGAACAAAAAGAAATGTGAAACTTTTTATTTTGAACAGCTGGGCTATTGGCTTTACCCTGACTATTTTATTTCATGAAAATAAGCTCAAGTCACTGAATCAGAACAAACTCTTGTTTCTTTAATGTGAACCCTAGGAAACTAACAAGAAAAGAGATTGGTAATAGGGACATATTAACAAAAGACTCTAGTATAAAGGCAGATTTAAAAAAGAAATTTATTACTGTTGAATTCAAAGTAATCTCGATGTAGCTATCATTTGTAAATGTCACTGGCCCGCAATAGCCCTGGGACAGTATTTTAAAGGAAAGTAGAAAATAATTCAAATAATTTCAGTGCTATCATCTCTGGCTGAGTAAATTTAGTAATTTATAGAATCGATTGTTTAGATAAATGTTTCTCAAAACTGGAAGCAACTAAAGTGCATGTAGATGGGTCTGTGGAAAAATGCAGTAAAGTAGGATGGACATCAAGCTGATAGGTGTCTCAACACAGCTGCGTTGAAAAAGCGTAAGATAGTGAATAAAACAGACTGATTCCCAAAAAGTAGAATCCAAAACTTGCCTGTTCAAGTGGGCATTGCTTTTCAAAGCTGCCTATTAGGGAGGCAGGACACTCAGTCCCACAATGAAGCTTTGGAATATTCTTTTAAGTGCTAGTTAACACACCTCACCAGAATAGTGGTTTCATTACTTTTCTTAAGATCTCAGGACGTCTTTAAATAAAAATGTGTTGCCTACTATGATTTTTTTCACGATACCTGAATATTAAGAAATCATTCAGGTTTCATGTTTTCAAACATGAAACTCACCCTCAAGAAATATTTGTTACCACCGAGGTAAAGCAAAATCATGCACCACCAGCCCTGAGCCATCTGGTTGGTTATATTTTAGACAGGGTTTGCTACCATGAAGCATTTCCCAGAAGAGCTTCACTCTTGGTTGAGACTTCATGGCCTCACTTGACACCTGCGGGGTATGTGGTCCACACCCTGAACAGCACGTGCTGGAATCTGATCACATGAAGAGCAAAACTGCCCTTGCACCTGGACAGGAGGCATTGGTAAAGTGCCTTGCCTCACCCCAGCCACACTTAGCCATTGTCCCAAGGTCATATTGAGTCACTCAAGAGGATTCCATCTACGGATCAAGACTTGCCTCTCGAGGGGCCCAGGTCACAGGTGTCTGATTCTGGCATCCCATTGCCCACCGAGGAAAGCAGGAGAGAGGTCTGAGGGGCTCAAAGATAGCTGAGCATGACCCCATGCTTCATGACCTTCTCAAAGGGCAGAAGCTCAGACATACCGAAGCTCTCGGATTTTGTATTTCAGAAAGACGCCAGAGTATCAGAATTATATGACTGCTCTAGGTTTTGATTCTTGGTGGGGTTCAGTTTGGGACCCTAATCAGGATAACCATTCATTTAACTAAGATATTTCAATCCAATGAATAGATAACAAAATGACATGTTGTTCAACTTAGAAGCCTGTCACTTTAATGAAGCAGCTTCACTTAGAAACAGCATTTCTCTTTTTATAACCTCCTGGAATTGGCATTTCAGAAAGCTTTGCAATGTCTTCTGATATGGCTCAGGCATATGTAGATTTGGGATTTTGAACTTATTATAAAAATAAAAAAAGGGCAGATCCCTGTGTGAAGATGGATGGGATGTGGCAAGCATTGGACAGGGCAGGATATGTCAAGTGATTGGCTATGTTTATTGAGTGGTCACCGTTATAAGGATGTGTAACTCACCCATGTTTCAGACCACCTGCTGTAAATATTACTATATTTTTCAAAAGATAATAAAGGGGAAAACATAAACATCTTCAATTGCTCTAAAATAAAAACTACATGGTGTGTGGAATGGAAAATTGTTGGAAAATTATTCAGCCATAAAAAAGGATATCTTGCTATCTGTGACAACATGTACAGACCTTGAGGGCATTATGATATGTGAAATAAGTCAGACAGAGAAAGATAAGCAGTGTATGATCTCACTGATATGTGGAATCTTAAACCAAACAACCAACCTGAACTCATACATACAGAGAGTAGATTGGTGGTTGCCAGATGCAGAATGTGAGGGGTGTGTGAAATGTGTGAAAAAAAGTTCCAAACTTTTTTTGTTACAAAATAAATATGTCCTGGAGCTGTAAGGTACAGCATGGTGACCATGGTTAACAATACTATAGTATATATTTGAAAGTTGCTAAGAGAATTGATCTTTAAAAGTTCACATCATAAGAAAAAACTTGGTAAACGTGGTGATGGAGGTTACACAAATGAAAACTAAATTTTTTTTTTCAAATAAAAGAAAAGCTGATATTTATTAAGAGTCCACACTCATCAGGCAGATAATCACCAACTCCAGCTCTGCCCTTTAGGGTGCCATCTTCCCACTGCACAGATGTAGAAACAGAGGCTTGGTTCAAACAGGTCACCCAGGTTCAGCTCTATCTGACCCATAGAGGGCAGGCTCGCTACCCCCTGGGCCTGCTTTGAGTGGATCAATAATTGGAAAAACAGGTTTACTAGTTGTCAGTGACATAGGCCTGATTTTCTTTCTATCTCTGGTTTGGTTTTAGGCTCCTTGTTGCTGGATATTTTAAAAAGTAAATAACTCCCTTCTTGCATAACTTAAACTGAACAGAATTGTGAATCCAAACCTGGGATGAATTTTAATAAGAAAAAGATTTTAAAATAAAAAAGGGTAAAAATCCATGAATCACTGTCTTTCCCTGACCACTTTCTAGTTTTGTCTACTCCCTTACATGCACTTACACAATTGCGACCACAATGTATGTATAATTGCATTATCTTTTCTTGCAAAAAATGTTGTTTCATGAAAATTTTCCCCATTTCTAGCATTTAATAATTTTGAGTTTCTGGACCCTACACTATAAATCTGAACTATTACATATATATTAGTTTCAGCTTTTCCACTATTATATACAATTCTGAAGACCTTCACATACACAGCATTGTTCTTTGGTTACCTTAGGATAAATTCCTGAAGGGGATATTGTCAAACAGTGTAGAATATTTTATGGCTTCTGGTACGTGTCACCAAGTTACTGTCTCAAAACTACAGGACTAATCACAGTGCCACCATCAGCAACCCTCACAAGCAGTGGCAGTTTTTTACAACCTTGCCAAGCCAAGAGAACAAACCCTCCAGATAATTCTGATTTGCATGATCATTAACTATTCAAAATGGTATATATTTTCTGAAATGATTACAGTGAAAACAATAAAACATCAAAAGAAATATAAGAGAGAATTTAGATATGATTCTTGTTGCAGAATTTTAGAGCTGAAAAAGACCTGAGGAGGAGGGAAAAGCCAGAGCCCTGTCACCCTCTTCTTTTCCTTAGCACATGAAAAATCTGAGACTCATTTGCCTGAAGTCATACAGCAGGTTCATAATGAGAGACAATGGACACACTAATGAGAGGCTTTTGATAGGAAGTCCACTCCTTCACCTTCTCAGGCAAAAGCTCAGGACAAGCCTGCCATCGACTCTGCAAGGGAGATCCAAACATTTCCCTGCAATTTCTGGCAACTCGAGTCACAGTGTTAGAGCATTTCAAAAATTGCTGCCCAGAGTCCCTGAATTCCAACAAGAAATGAATCCCGGATCACTACCCACTTGGATCTCACTGCTTCTCCTTTCTCCTCCACCCTCCTGCTTTCTGTTTTTAATTAGGCCCTTGGAACTCACTAGGTCAGATCCAAGTCATTTAAAGGACTTTCAAGTTGTATCTCATAAGCATAAGGAAAATGACTCTTGGTCTCCAGCCTTGATCTGTCATTACACCCTCATGTGCCTCAGGGACATTAGCAACCTGATTCTTCCTCCAGCTGTCATTTAAAATAAAAAGCTTTCTTAGTTGCCATTCAAGAAAAAAGTACAGTAAACCTAGCAGCAGGCAGACGGGGGTAATGAAATATAATTAACCATATTCAACAGGTTCCCAGGATCATATATACTGGCATATTTCTCAGTGATATAACTTGGGGATGAAGGGTACATGCACAACTGTGTGAGTGTGGAGTTTGTATTGATGGAGAAAGCGATGTGTCCCACAAAATGACCTCAGCATCCCAGAGCTGCCCCTGCTGTTCCTTTGCTGGATATACAGGACCAGCATGTGGTACCTGTTCCACACAGAGCCTTCAATAAATCCTGCTGGGTATCTATTGGGGTCTCTTCATAGAAGCTGTTTGAAAGGTACCTGTATCATCTGACTGATGTTCTTTGGCTAATGCATGTTTTTCCAAACCCCACATTAACCCATGCTTACTGGGTGCCATGCACTGTCCTAAGCACTTTCCTGGTATTAATGCAGTGAGTCCTCCCAGCAAAGTCACAGAAAGGTTCTGCTGCTCTCCTCTGATAAGAAAATCAAGGCCCAGAGAGACAGGTAGCCCACCCACATCAGTTTCAAAGCCATGGTTTGAAGGCAGGCAGCTGGGCTGTCTGCTGGCCTGTGCCGCCTCTCCTGTGGGCTGTGTTCTCGCTTGGACGCTCAGGCTGCTGTGAGTGCCCCCAAGAGAGCAGCAGATTGACAGTGTCACCACAGAGGGGAACTGAGCAAATTAATAATGAATAAATAAATATCCTTGAGCATTTTCAGGTCTTTCCACACAAGACATAATATCCTGACATAATAAGAATTATGGATCTGATCACACGATTTTATTTAGGAAAAATGATAAAGGGAGTAAAAAAAAAATGACAGTCTACAGGAAAGTAAATTATGATACATCCAGACAATAGAATCCAACACAATTGCATAAGTGAATGAGGAAATATGACACTATTTTTATGAAGGGAAAAAAGAGCAAAACCAAATGAGGCATTGTTTGGAGATTATTACAATTACTATGCGTGGAGTAAAATAATGTGTATTAAGCAAGAAAGCATGTAGGAACCCCGAGTTTTGGACAGGATCTGGTTCTGAACTGGGCTGGTGGGCTCAAGGGTATACATTGTATTACTGTGCTTAATAGCGCATATTCCTTGTATATTCTACTGTACTATCTAAAGCACGAGGTAATAGTAGCTGTCTGTTAGAAATGAGGTGTCTCTGGGGTTTCAACACCCAGTAGGTTCTGGAGTTGGCCCCTTCAGAAAGGTAGCCTTGGACATGTACCCTCTGTGTCTTGTTTCTACCTCTGTGAAATGGGCTTACCAATTGCACCCACTTCCTAAGATTGCTGAGAGGATTAAAAATATATGTATTTTTACAAGCCTACCTTTAGACTCAACTCTAGAAGCACAAGTTGAAAAACACCATGAGCAAACAGGACATTCTACAGAATGTTAATCCTGATCTCTTTTTTAAAAAGACACTATCTTGGGAGGAAATGCAAGCGGGGTGAAGATGGCTGCTTTAAATCCGAGACTAAGGAGACATTGTATGTCTTCTTAGGTGATATTACAGGATCACAGGCACTACAGTTACATGATATCTCAGTAGTGTTCATTTTCTTAGGTGGGTTACTGTGATGTGTCATGCAGTAGAAGATCCTTATTTCTAGGAAACACATGCTGGGATCTTTAAGAGTAAAGGATATGATGTCTGCAACTTAATTTCAAATAGTTTGCAAGGACACACATCCACACAGAGATAAAGCAGATATGGAAAAAGTTAATAACTGTGGGATCGAGGTTGTGAGTAGATAGTTTTCACTGTAATGCTCTTTCACCTTGTCTGTTTATAAAGTTTTTCATAATTTAAGTTGGGAAAAAAAGTCTGGCTATGCCTATTTTAGAGTGTGCTGACTAAAAAGAGACTCAACCAAAATCACTAGCATAAAATTTTAGGGACAGAAGGAACCTGACAGAGCTCATCTTTCACCTCTTCTCTTTTTAACGACTAGGGAAGTGAACATATTTAATAGTGAAAAGCTATTTAAAATATAGTGTAATGAATATTTCCATTAAGTTTTATCCTTTTGATCTCACAATTTTGATAGGATTGGAAAAAATTAAAATGCAAAGCATCTAAATATTTTACTAATTTTTAAAAATGTTTAACGATTTAATAAGTTAGTAATATTGATAGATAGTCATGAAGTATAAATACAAGTGACTAGTGTATTTGACCCATATTATAAGTGAAAGTCAAGAAGAGAAAGATCCAAGACTTTACCCGGACAGTCAGTGAGACAGGCAGACTTGAGGTTAGCTGGCACAACTCCAAAGAAGGAAAGGCAAAAACATATTAAAATTTAGGAAAAGAGGTGATGTGATAATTTTATCAAGTACCTCTATTTTATTTATACCAAGCAGGCAACACCTGCTATAGTAAATAACCCTGGGAAGGTGGGTCCAACATGAAGGGACCGAAGCACATCTCAACAGTCATTACCCAGGTATTTCCAATGACAACTTCATGACCTGATAAATGTGCTCTGGCTGGACCAGTGTAGTGCGTATCTGTGCCCAGCATGCAGTGTGCCTACCTGGAGGCCCAGAGCAGAGGCAGGAGGCCAGGGGCATGGGTCTGGAAGTTATCAATAACGCAAAGACCCCATGTTCGTGGTTTCCATCCTCCTGCCAAGCCCCTGTGCAAACCACCCTCAATCCCAAACATCCTCCCTGCACCCACCAAAGTGGTGACTGCAGGTCACCAAGAAGATCTACCTTCATCAGCCCTAATGCTCCAAAAAATGGGCTCAAAAGAATGAGAAACAAAGATATAATATTTAGAATTGTTTGTTTACCACAATATCTATCCCCCAGATAGTGTAAAGTTCTCCAGATATTGTCCCTGTTCTGCATCTGAGAAACTGCCCATAGGCACCTCCTGAAATTGGGAGCAAAAAATGAATCTGAGGGCTTGCAGAGCTGCTCCAAAGAGTTTTTTACTCCTTGAACATTTTGCTGCCTGGCCCTGGACAGCAGGAACCAACTCTTTGAAAGTGCTGAAATAAATACACCGTCAGATCTGGGAACTGATAAAAACCTTTAATGAACCATTCTCATCTTACATGTACGTGTTTCTTAATGCTCTTGATTCTAAGTAAAATACATTCCAACAAATTAGATTTTAAACCATTCATATACAACATAAATTGAATATCCAATTATATTACTGTCATTCTTATTAATTGATATGAATCTTTATTAACACATACTAACTTATAGATTTATTTAATTAATATAGTAGTGCTCTAAATAAAAATTCCTGGAAAGATATGAATTAATATAATACGTTGAGGAAAACCTCTAAGTATTGTTTCAAGTCACGCTGGTTACTTTGTAAAATTATGTTCTTTAGGTACTAAACACTGTAACACCCCCAGCAAATTTGCGACAATTGAATTTTGACACTCTTAAATGCTGGATTTAGCTCTGTTACATAATGCGATTTGTTTGAGTTTTAGAGCTGCACGTTAGCGATCACTAGGAAGATTGAATCAGATGGAGTAATGCGGGTCATGGAAACTGTTTGGGGTGTTACACTTAAAGTAATGCCAGCAAAACTTCCACAGTGACCCTTACCTCCAGGTGGCTGGGAACCCAGCAGCCTATTGTACGAGGTTCTGCTCAGAGGCTGAATGAACGCTGACCCCACTGAATGTGGCATTAGTGAGCTAGGATCTCACTCTCCCAGCTCCTCGCTTTGAGTTTTCCCAGTTACGACATGAATCAAATTACGGGTACCTCTGCTGGGTTTCCTGTGAAATAACAGATCTTACTGTAACCAAATATTACCATCTCGGAAACACTTTATGCAACTAGCCGGGACTCTTCATTCTCAGGCCGACAGAGAAAAGCTTCTTTGTTTTGAGATTGAACACCTGGAACACGTTATCCAGGGGGGCCTCCCCAGGCCCACACCGGAGAGGGGGCTCCCGGGACCCAATCACATCCCTCCCTGCGGGAGGGCCAGCCCGCCCAGAGCTTCCTCCTGGCTCCGCTTGGCCCAATTTCATCAGACTTTTCAGTTGGCAAATGGGAGAGGGAGCCCTGCCTCTATATGGAAGGATGACTTTGGTAAGGACAGCAGAGCCCAAAGGTCACAGGCCTCAAGACAGAGGAGAGAGGGCTAAGCAGTCCAAGATGGGAGGCTTGGAACCTACCCTCCCACCCCCAGACTGCTCTTGCCCTCCTGAAGCAATTACCAAACAAGAATGCTGGCTGTGTCTCCGGGAGAGCAGGCCGCCATTTGGCATGGGATCAATCAGCGAGGCATCTGTGGACGGCTTCCCTTGGAAACCAGTGAAGCCCTGTATTTCCACCTTGGCTTCAAAACATTCACTTTCCGGAAGAAAATTTTGCATCGCCTCTTTTGTCTTTCCACCATGGCTGATCCAACAATCACAGGAAGAAGTCCAACTGGGAACAGTTTGGAGCCATGAGTCAAGACTGGTGCCCCAGGGGTCAGAATGTGGACAAGTGACCAGTCCCTTCTTTTGAGGGGAGAACAGGACCACTACTCAGTGTGGAGGACGAGGGGCCACCCTAACGCAAATGTCCACGCAAACATCAATGTAACTTTTGAAGATAATATCTCATCTTCATTCCCTTCATATTGTCTTATCGTAATAAAATATAAGGTCCTTGCTGGAAGGGACCACCTCACCTTGGGGGCCCCTCATTCACCATGCCTCGATGGGCTGTGTAGAGGGCACCCCGTATTACTAGAAATAGTCCTCTCAAACCCTCCAGGGAGATGCAGGTCCTGAGTCAGAAATGGGGTCAGACCTGACATAGTACTTTCCCAACATGTTCCCAGGAGATGAGGGGGCTGCTGGTCCAGGCCACCCTGAGTTAAAAAGGGGTGTCTTAATGACAGTTATTTGCCTTGAAACAGGTGATCTCCCACATTCAGTGAAATTCCCATCTTAACTCTATCCAAGACAGTAGTATACACATAGCCTCCCCACCCCCACCAAATAGTAGCCGTGTGTAATTGTGCCCACATGCTGATTCCTATGTCGTTAGTTCAGCCACTTACATATGCCATCAGGAACAAATCTAAGCAAGTCTCAGCCACCTAACTCACAACAATTTAGATAAGGATTTGGGAAAACAAAGCTGAGAAATGTACGCTTTTTTACAGAACCATGGGAATGGCACTACCATTGAGCTATTACTAGTTTTTGATCATTTTAACTAAATTTTGATAAAACATTAACTTTTGCTAAATACGCAGATGGGTTTTGAGAAGGACAGAAAACCAGTCAAAGCCACTCTTAAGACTCTGTCCTTTGCACAAAAGTGATTGGGCGTCTACACCTGGTTGACCCTTTAAAAAATGTGTTCTTTTACTTAGTCACTGTTGATAAAGGGCTCTATCAATTTGCAGAATATTTCCTTTAAATGGTAGGGATACTATTAATTATTTCCTGCCTGGTGTTCTGTTTCAAGAGACCTGGTGTGTTTTTGCTCATCTAAGCTGATGTCTCTGGCAAGATGCAATTAGGCTGCTTGGCTGGTTTTAAAGCAAGTTTAATTTACTTGATTAAAAGTACACCTATGTTCAGCATATAATAAAATATACAGATTTTGTTTTCCAGTGTTACCACATCGATCTTCCTTGCTTTCTTAGTTTTCATTGTAGTGTCTGATATCACAGAGGTCGGCAGCAGAATGGCATGGAAATACTTCTGATGGGGCCCCTTCTCTGGGGTTGTAAGCATAACATGTATTTTACAAGAACAATGAGAAATCAGGTAGGGATCCCTTTTTGCCATCCTTGCCGGAGAAATGATCCCTATGTCAGAAGTGGGGATGGTGGGTCGGTGGCTGTGATGTAAAGTCCTCACCTCCTCTCCCTGGGATTTTCTTCAAGTTCCTTCACACAGTCCATTCACACAAACCAAAAGACTTCTCGAAGGAAAAGGAAACATTGACCAGAACTCATTACACAATGTTTCTAATTTAGTGTTTATTTATGGGTGCATTTATATCTTTTACAGGAAATTATCTGACATACTATTTTGACCACAATGTGCACATTCCTTAAGCAAATACATGATTAGGTATTTTAAAATATAGGACATTATCTATCTATAGCTCACACCCACACATTTATTTTTATTTCTCCAAAAAATTAAAACTGCTCTCTCTTGGTCTTTTCTTTGGTTTCCTGTTAAAATATATCATTAGGCAGATTTTTAATGTACCTAATAGTCCTGAGGTGACTCAGTGGCAGTCTTTTTGAAGCTTCACAAATATTAGTAGGTAACCTGTTCTCTTCTTTTTTCCCCAAGTTCAATAGCTCGGCTATTCATTTCCTGTTTCCAATAGCCAAGGTAATTAGACCATAATGAGAGCTCTCTGCTTGGAAGATGACATCTGAAAGGTGAAACTATTTGCTGCACAAGCCTCAGCACAGAGGGGAGGGGGGCAGGGACTGCCTCCTCCGAGGGAGAAAGTTCTGCAACTGTCATGTCATTTTCCCCATGATTCTTCTTCCCAGGAAGACTCTCAAGTCTGAGAGGTAAAGTGACGTGTGTAATGTTTTCTCTGATGGAGTGGTCAGTTCTTCATTGTTAAGGAAACACCTCTAAAAAGTCCAGAAAGAGCCAGGACGTACAAGAAATCTGTCTACCACTTGAACTGTTTTCTTTCTAGACACAGCACAGTAAAGTGTAAACATCTTAAAAGTCTATCTGGATGAACAGTTCACCTGTCTGGATACTTGTGCAACCACCACTAAGGTAAAGAACTAGAACATTTCCCACCCCCAAAGGCTCTCGGCCCCTGCCTGTGAGCAACCCACCCAAAGGAGCCCCCATCCCGATTTCTATCCCCAGAATGGCTTTGTCTGTCCCTGGACTTCATATAAATGGAGCCATGAAGTCTTTACCCTTTCTGTCTGGCTTCTGTGTTTCAAGGTCATGTGTCAGATCTCTCCACCTTGCTCCAGATGGGTTGGGCCTCCTGCAGTGTAGTCTTCCTTTCTGTGGACACACCACACTTTATCCCTTCTACCCTTTATGGGCATTTGGGTGTGTCCAGGTTCTTAGGAAGAAAGCTGCTCTGAACATTCTTGTCCACATCTCTGAGTGAACGTAAACACTTGTTTTCCTTGTAGGAGTGGAAATGCCCGGGCATCAGAGATTGTGCCAAAACGCTTTCCACGGAGGTTGCATCAAGCATCCCTGCCATCAGTAGTCCCTTGAGCACTTTTTGAATGGTAACAGAGTTGCAATCTCACCACTGAAAGCTAAGTCTCAATTATTCCTCAGAGGGAGGACACTGAGACTCAGCAACAAAAGAGGTAGGAAAAATCATTTAAAAAATGAAAACTACTTCCCAGGGAAGGAGCTGACCCTGGCCAAGCAGACTCTGGCCGGTTCACCCAGGGCCTCTCTGGTGACCTTTTCCCACCCACGCTAGTCAGAGAGTGAGGGCCAGTGGGGCCGGCCAGGCAGTTCATATGCAGGCAGGGCTTTTGGCCCCGCCAAGGCTCTGCCCGGACAAGCAAGGCTTTCTTGGGGTCAGACTGCCTCTAGCCAGCCTGGGTCACAGCCTGAAAGGGCCAAGAGATACTTGTGTGATTTGCCCACTTGAGCCAAGAAGTCAGCCGAGCCTTTTTGATTTGGGTCAAATTCTATATGTTCTATTTTTCCAGGAATCATCCTAATTATTGATCAAAAAATAAATAGTGGGACTGTATAAGGAAACCTGCCACTCTCATGCCCAGCAATTCCCCAACCCACAATGGCCCTGCTGCCCTCTGGGGACAGGCACGTTAACCTCCCCACTTGCATGCCGACCCTCAGAGAGCCCCAGTTTGTCTTTGGGCTCTGGGCTCTAAGGCCAGAACCCTGGGGGAGGTGGGAACCCAAAACACTACCCCCAAGTGATTCTAGAAATAAAGGAGATGGAGGTTGATAGGAGACCACTGTCCTCACTGGCAACGTTTCTGAACAACCATGCACAATGTCATCTTTAAATTTTAATATTCCTTCTGCTCCTTCTCCAAACTGAGAACCCTGCACTGACAGGACCTGTGTAGATTGTCAAAGGGTGGAGCCTCCAGGTCAAGGCCAGGGGCCCACCTCGTGCCCCTCCTCCATTGCACCATTTGCCAACTTCCTACTGGTTTCCTCTCAGAGATTCTGCTCCTTCCCTCGTCCCTCGTGGGGTTGGTTGAAATCTCTGCTGGGAGTTTCCCATGTGCCAGGATGTTCGGGAAGCCCTTGGCCTCAAAGGGTTGGGTGCACAGTGGTTTGCCATTTTGCTGTAGCACAAAGTTGAACCCCAGGCCCTGGGAAACTTACGTGCTTATTATATACTTAGGTAGGGAGGGAGCCCAGTTGTCTGCTCACCTTCTGCACAAAGGGCTGTCTCAGTCCGCCTGGTCAGAGACCCCTGACCCCCACAGGTCATATCTGCCAGTGACAGAACAGAGCCCAGGTAAGCCAGAGAACCGGTTAGGGTGACTTCAAGGACTTAAGTGCCTCCCTTCTTTCTCTCTCCTTGTCCATTTTCACCAGGAAACTGTTCTGAAAGATGTGCCCTCCTTTCCTCTTACCATTCTCCCAGCTGAAGAGGTCCAGGGACAGATGGAGGGGGCCTGGCTTACAACCGGAAAGGGCTGAGCTGGGGCCATGCGAACTGCAGGTTAAGCCCAGGACTCTGACAGTAGCTCGGGAGTTCATGCAGGTGTGGTGGTGTTTAGATATGATACTAGATTCTTGGACACTCCTTCCTGCAAGAGGTACAGTCTGATTCCTCTCCACTTAATGTGGGCTGTACTTAACACCTCCATTCTCATGAAGAGAAGAAAGGAGAAGTGATGGATGGGACTCCAAGACTAGGTCCTAAAAGGCGCTCTAGCCTTTTACCCTATTTGTTGTCTCTCTGTCTCTGCCTCTCTCTCTCAGATTGCTAGCTTTGGGGAAAACCCGCTGCCATGCCAAGAGTACTCCTGAGCAGCCCAGGGGAGAGCCCCACATGCTAAGGAGCTGAGGCCTCCCACCAACAGCCATATGAGTGTGCTATCTTGGCAGCAGACCCTCCAACCCCAGTTAAGCCCTCAAATGATGGCATCCATAGCCAACATCTTAACTGCAACCTCAAAAGAGACCCTGAGCCAGAATCACCCAGCTAGGTTGCTCCCAGATTCCTGAACAAGAAAATAAATACTGATGTTTGAAGCCACTAAGTTTTGGGGTAATTTGGTACCTAGCAATAGAAAACAATGACACTTTTAAGCACTACAAACCAAACACTTCTGCTTCTATCTTCTAGAAACATGACAGAAGGACATATCTCCCCTCCTTGGAAGTTAGATATGTATATGCAACTTTCTTTGACTATGAAATATGAGCAAAACTGATGGGTTCACCTGTGTGAGGACCCTTCAAGAGCCAAGGCACTGTCACCATCTCTCCCTCCACCGAACCAATGGTCAGTGTTGCTGATAACAAGCTTAGGGCTTCATCAGCTTAGGGCTCAGGGAAGGGGTGTTATAGCACAGTTTACCCACTATGGACATACAGCAGCAGAATAAATAAATCTTTGTGGATTTTAAGCATCTGCATTCCGGGTGTTTGTTACTACAGCATGACTGGAAGTATACTTACTAACAGAAGAACACACAGGAATCCTTCATGGCTCCACTCCCATCTCTTCCTGCTCTTTGGGCCAGGAAAAGCCAACACCTCCGTTGAGGTCGGTGGGTTTGTACCTTTAATGTAGGATCCCTGCTGTCTACCCAGGAAACGGCATTCCCTCATGTCTGAGCATGTCAGGGTTCAGGAGTGGGCCGGGCAGCTGGGCCCTGTCACAGTGGCTTCTGTTGTTTAGAACCACTGGATGGAAAAAGCCACGTGTGAGTTAAAAGAGTTTAAGGTGTTAACCGGCCATGTGATCCAGTTCTGAAAGTCACAAAGTCAACACTGATTGATCCTTTGCTTTCTTTTCCAGAAACATAGAGAATTTGGGGGAAATTACTGTCTGGCCACCCAGAAAACAAAGGCCAGTTAGGATTTGTTTTCTTTTCTTTTCTTCTCAGATCAATCCCTAGTTCCCCAAGGATCCGGTGTGGTTTTGAGCTTCCTCTGAGCCTGTTCTGCTCTTCTCCACACACCCCTGCCTGTCCCTTCCCAGGCCCCCCAGCCATCCTTCTCTCCTTCCCCGAGTCCTTGGGCTCCAGCCTCCTTGTTTGGAAGTGTTAGGAAGTTGCTGGAGTGAGAAATGAGCCTGTGAAAGCTCGTTGTCCTAATTACACTTCAACAAGGAGAGTGACAAGACTCGACAGGGAGGAAACGGGTGCCACCAGGGTCTCAGCCTGAGCCCAGGTCAGGGAGGCCTTTGTCCTGCAGAACAAAAGCGGCTGTTTGCATGTGTTAAACCCCATCAAACTTCATCAGACCCAGGTGCAAAAACCCACATCCCAAATGCCATCCCTCCTTATGGCACCTTCCAGAGCAGCTACTGGGTCCCAGCCATCAGCCCTAATCAGGACAGGGCCCCACATCAAAGCCGCTCTCCCTCCACAGACAGCTTCTGCTCTAAGATGCATTGTTGCTGCGACCTCCTGCGCTCAGCCCTTTCCTGATGAATTAGGGCACAGAGGCCCCCATGGCATGGCTGGTCCCTGCTAGTGGTGTTGTTAATGAGGTAGGAAGGGCGGGTTGTTCCTAGCCTGGGACTAACGTAATCACATAAAGCTGTTGCTTTGGAACAAACCAAGCTGCCCCAGAGTCAATATCCCTGGAAGCAACGCAGAGCAAAGCTTCCTGGGAAGGCACAATGCTGTTCATTGTCTCGGTCACTTCCGGTGCCCCTCGCAGTGATGAAGCATCTACTCAGAAGCCACAGCCCTATGCAAAGGCTGCTTGCATATGCTTAGCTGTGGTTTCCAGAAGCCCTGTGAGAAGCAGTTTCCGTCTGCTGCCATTGTTTCCAGACTGGCCAAGCCACTGCGGAGGAGAAGCCAGGCCCAGGGAGACTGTCTTCCCAGTCCTGGGAAAAGGCTGGGCTTGCAACACAAGACCCTAGTGCCTCATGGCATCTCATGGCATCTCAGAGAGAGCTTGACGCACCCCAGTATCTGGGCAGAGGCCAGGGTGGTGCAAAGCCCAGTAAGAGTCTCCTGTGAGGCCAGGTCCCTGCATAAACACAGAGTGTGCACTCTCTAGCAAGTCCTCAGAACGTTGCTGGGCCCCTGAAGGGCTCTGGGCAGCCATCTGGGCCTTACTTGCCCAGCCACTTCTTTCTGACCATCCCTCAGTCCCAGGGTGTGGGTGGTTTTTCAGAAGTGGCTGAGACTGGGAGGAAGTTCACTTCATACCTGCTAGATGCTCCCACATTTAACTCTAACCCTCCTCCTACTTGTTCGAAAGAACTGAGCAGGGCAGCAGGTGGGCTGAGAGCACCCCGAGGTGGGCAGAGGAGGGCCTGGGGCAAGTGTGGAGTCAGGGTGAAGTGAGAAAGGGAGGAACCTGGATGGGGTGTGGGTGCTGGTCTGTGCTGAGCACTGGGTAGGAGGCGAGGTATCCCAGTGGGAGCTATGGCTCCCCACCTTCCTAGCTGTGTATTTGGGGGATTCTGCTGCATTCACTGGGTCACTAAAGGACTCTGAAATTCCACTGAGATTCCAGGGTGATCAAGACATACCCTCTCTTACCAGCCAGGGAGATCGATGTATGAGCAACCAAATATGACCCAAGGCAGAGGTCACTGAGGGCTGTTTCCAGGGTTCAAAGGTGGCCTGAGCAAGAAGCAAAGAGGAAGGCTGGTGCACGAGGACACCTGCCCTTGCGTGGGCCTCACAGAGGACTGGGATTCCTCAGAGAGGGAATGGAGCCTGATGAGCTGAAGGCTTTGCTAAAGCATTGCTTGTAAAAGGGACAACACTCATCCCCTTCCCAGCCCTGCGCGAGCCTGTCTCTCCACATCACTGGCATCCCTGGAAAACTGACTTTTCTAATCCATAGCCAGCCCACCATGTCCTGCCACCCCCTGTTTTGCAGTCTGGGGCTTGAGGCGGGCACTCAGCAAACGCTGGGTGAGCCTGATGAAGCCATTCTGCGGGGCCCCCAGAAACCAAAAGGGCCCACTTAAGCGGGTCTCTCTTGGACACTGGCAAGAGTGAAATCACTCCATAGGTATTTTGTCGTGTGTTTCTTTTTAACTATATCTATAAAAAAAAAAAAAGGGTGGATGTACAGACCCAACCCAAGAATACCTTGGCTCAGGCTCAACTAGATGAAACTTTAAAAAATGATTTAATGTTCTGTTAGACTGTTGCATATTACAGCAGTGCAATGCCTTCTAAGAGATGAGAATCAGATCCTGATGGTGATGACTTGGGCACGTTTAAAGAGTTAGAGGTCACTTTTCAAAGGAGCAGCAATAAACATTTTGCCCAATATGCACAGCAGCCAGGACCGCTAGTGCAAACATGGAAATACCCTTTGGTTCCCAGATGATGATGTCACCACCTACTACCTCCATTCCAGAGCTGCACATTTTCAAACAACAGCTCTGTAAGGGACAGGCGGCTCACGGGAGAGGGGAATATTTGACGCTGTGTCAGTTGGTGCAGCAAGACTCCAATCACCTAGTTACAAAGTCACATTGCTTCCCAATAAACACGAGTTTCTGATGGCTCTCCAGCCAAGGCTGGTAGGGCGCGAGTGTATGTGTGGAATACGTTGCATCTTGAGCTGTGCAGCTGTACAGAGGCATTCATGGGGAATTATTGGGCACTCGAGCCACAGCAGATGTGATGGAAATCAAGCCAGGGGCGCTGGGATGCAGCAGGATAACGGACACAGGAGCTGAGAAGCCTCACAAGGTAGTGGAAACCTAGAAAATGAAGACATTCCCACCAGTTCCAGAAAATGGAGCTAACTTAAAATGCAGTTCCTTTCCTTGAAGTGGGCTTGGCAAGCCCAGTTGGAAGGTAAAAGGAAAAAAACATCAACATGTTTTACATTTGTCTGGGCTTCATATCTAGCTGAGTTCCTTCCAGACCCCCTCACATGCTGAATTGATGTGTGGGATCAGAACAAAAGGAATTTTGAGTACTCCTTCTATAGGGCCCAGAGCTAATAAGGCTATAATTTTAAAGTATCGTTTCAGGCATTTATGATATGAAATCAGCAAACAGGTAGCAGAATGCTGGGTCCTCTCAGAAGTTATTTGAAGTCTCATGGCTGTAGCCTTTCTGGCCACTATTGTAGAGGGTCACCTGTGCTCCTCAGAGGCCACCTCAGCCCAGAAGAGAGAAAAAGAGGTGTGCTTCCCTTGATTCTAGAGTTTCTCTCTCTCATTCATGTTACAGAGCCTCAGGTCTCAACCCCCTCATCATACCAGTCTGTTCTGCAAAGACTGGAAATCCACTCATACCCAAATGTGAACAGCAACCCTGGCTTTTCTCAGGATGGGTGGGGAGGCTAGTGTTTTCACAGGTCTTAAGCTAAAATAAGCTCCTGTTAAGCAGATGAGGGAATTATATTTAGGAACAAAAGGTCCATACTGGACTCCCATGAGTTTCTTGAAGGCTTCATGAGATTTCTTACCTCTGGGCTTTATGCATAGATTGGTTCTTTCCATCTGCAGTGCTTTTTGCCTAATTGATTCATATTTCCTTTCTGCTTGAACATGTCACTTCCCCAGGATGGCTTTCTGTAATTAGGAATAGTCCCTGTGGCAGAGGCTGCTAGTTGCCTACCTGTACCTATTCCCCATTATTCATGACTGACAGACCCCTATATAGTTGGGGGCAGCAATGGGCCCAGAAAGAAAATTACATTTGCCAGGTTTACAGTTATCTGTGGCCAAGGAGATGTAAACAGAAGATGATAGGAGGATGGGGTGGTTCGGCAAAAGTTCTTCAAAAGATGGAAAATTAAATCAGGAGGAAGGCTTTCTTGTTTGCCTTTCCCCTTGGGAATGTAGGCATGATGGCTGGAGCTCCAGCAGCTATCTTGGGACTGACTTGAGGATGGAATTTACAAGCTAAGATGACTGAGCAGAAGGAAAGACAGAAGCGGTCAGGTTCTCTGATGACTGAGTGTGGAACTGCCTTACCAAATCTTGACTTCCCCTCTCTTTAATTCTTTCATATGAAAGTAAACCTCTACCTTCTTTAAGTCACTGCGGTTTCCAGTCTCTGTCACTAGCAGCTGAACTAAATCTAAGCCCACCCCTTTCTGCTCTTCTCTGTACCACTTCACACTTATAAGTTCTCATTCTAAGCCTGCCTTCTCCCCAGACTGCAAGAGTTATGAGATCAGGGTTATATCTCTTCTTTTCACCTCTGGAACCTTAGTACTTAGCTTGGAGTCTGGCACATAACAACAGCCCTGTAAATGTTTGTTGAACAAGAGGCCCTGAAATATGGCTCTGCTTAAGGATGGGCACAGTTGGAGCCCCTTCCTATGCAGTTAATCAAAATTTTGGGATATTGGGAGCTAAGGTCTATAAGAAGTCAATGTTTAAAATAATTAGGGCTCAAAAGAGGGAAAAACAATTATATTTATTTGTTATAAATAAATGGCTATTTTTGAACACCTGCTGTATGCCAGGCCCTATAACGTGGCTTAACAGGAAATCTTTCCAATCCTCATGATGGCTATTGTGCAGACAGCTGGCATTCCTTAGTTTAGGATATGCCCCAAGTCTTGTGATCTATTGCTGCATAACAAACTGCCCCAAAACTCAGTGACTTAAAACAATAGGCATTTTATTATCTCTCATGATCCTGAGTGTTGTCTGGGGCTCAGCTAGAAAGTGCTTCTTGGTCTTGTTTGGTGTCTGTCGTGGAGCAGCAGTCAGGTGGCACCGGGGCTGGTGGTCTAAGATGGTGTTGGAGCTGGTCAGCTGAGATGACACTGGGGCTGGTCATCTAAGAAGGGACCTGGGGGTGCTCATCCAAGATGGTGTTGGGGCTGATTATTCAGAGGGGCAACTAGGGCTGGTCATACAAAACAGTGCTGGGGCTCGATATCCAAGATGGTACCAGGGTTGGTCATACAAGATGGTGCTAGAGCTGGTGGTCCAAGATGGTTTCAGTCATCTGGCTGGGAGGTGGGCTTTGTTGGGACCCTGGGACAGATGGGCTTGTATCTTCCTGGAATTTCACAGCATCCCTCTCTGTATGCGGCCTCTCCATATGGTCTCTCTGAAGGATATCTGGACTTCTTACACAGTGGATCAGGCCCCCGAAAGTGCAGAGGAGGAAGCTCTCAGACCTTCTTAGGGGTCAGGCCCAGAACCAGCCCAGCATCGCTCCGCACATTCTGTAGTTAAGGGAGTGTCAGGACCAGCCCAGAGTTAGCATGGGAAGGGACTGCTCAGGTGTGAATGCCAGGAGGCTCGGTTCGTGGGAGCCATCTCTGGGGACCAGCTGCCACCACCACACGAGAAGGCATGATGATTTGTATTTTGTAGGTGAGGAGGCTGAAGCTGAGAGAGGCAAAGGGGTTTGCCCAAGCCCCATGTGACTGGGACTGGGAATGGAACCAAGGGCAACCCGCTTCCTCGGCCTGCTCTCTCCCTCTTCCTTACTCAGCCTCTCGCACAAAGGGATGTCCCTGAGGGGACATGATGAGGCCAGAACTCTCCTCTAAGTGCTTCTTGTCAAGGGCTGCATGCGTGGCCCTGATGACGGCCCTCTCATCCATGTGGTTTAGATCTGTCCTTCACAGCAGCGAGGGGCCCTGCAGAAAAGGTCACCAAGATGAAGCGTGACTTGGTAGGAGACCGACACACAGAGGGCCAAGGACCTCCCCACACCCCTTACTCGCAGCCACTGGTTCCTTCCATTCACTCCAACCCATTCTTTTAAGATTTCTGCCTGTTCATCATTACTGCAGATTAAAACATATTCCCACATGACCTTACCTACCTCACCCTCTCCCTCCTCAGCCAGGAATTTCCCAACTGAGTCTCTGCAGGTGCAACAGGAACCAGGGGCCTCGAGGGGTGAGTGCTCAGGACGTGGGAGATGGAAGCAGGATTCCAGGGCCCGGAAGGAGGTTCTGAAATAAGTCCCCACAGAGCTTGAGAGGTCCCTTCGTCCACCCCACACCTATTTTGCCCAAATGTGTTTTTTTGGATGCACAGTTCCCAGGGAAGAACAGGCCGGCCCCCTGGCCTCAAAGCTCAGCCTTCAGGGTAGGGCAGGAGAAAGAATGTAATCAGAGTTATGGCTTAATGAAGTGAACCGTGATAACCATAAACAGACAGTTTAGGATTTGGTTTGTTTTTTTGTACAAGGCAGTACCTTTCAGCAGCAACTGGTGTGAGGGTCAAACTTAAACATTTTCATGTCACAGACAAAAAAAACAGTAATGCCATTGTTACACTACTCTTCCACCTTAAAATGGAATTGGTTTTGTGGGTTGGGAAAGTTACCAAAAATAAGTTCCTTCAATCACAATGTTTAGCTCAAAGGAAGTTGCTAGATTATTCAAAAGATGAGAGAGGGCAGTAGGTAAGAGCTCTTATAGACAGTGGTATGCCAGACCACCTACACTCAAGCATTTTTTATATTTAATGCATGTAATAGACAACAAATTCGGCACAACTGGAGGAGAAAAAGTAAGTTTGTCTATTAGTCCCTAACTACAAGGTAGAGCCAAAGTGGAATATGTAAAAGGTCATACCTGCAGGTTGTGTTTTAAGAAAAGTAATAATCAGAAAGTGTTCTCCCTCTTGAGAACCAACACCCCACATACAGTATGCCCAGTACTGCTGTGCCAGGCGGGCTGGCAGCACAGCTTCCAGTTCAGGATGGAGGGAGACAGGTTGGGGGTGTGGGCAGCTCTCTCTCCCTCTCCTTTGGAAGGGGGCTTTGCTCTAAGTGGGCAGACTTTATTTTGTGGCCTCACACACAGGCTAGTACCTAGTAATAGCCCAAGTCAGGCCTATTTTGGCACTTTCAGAGTTTGTAGCCCTTTGGGACACCCTGAGGAGCTGTTCGTCTTTAAGCACACACTAGACACACTTTAGGTGGGAGACGTGAGGGGCCAAGAAACATGGCAGATACGAAGGGTGACAGGTGCCTGGACCACACATTGGGCCAGGGCTTGCCAGACCCATGACCCCAGTGTGACCCTTACAGCACTGCCCAGAGGTGAAGCTGGGATTCTGGCACCTTCGGTGCAGTTGAGCCAATTCTGCCAACTATCCTTTCATCAAAACCAGGGGATAGAACAAAGGTCAAAGTGTACCATCTTGCATATAACTGTTTAAAAAAATTTCCTTATACCCAGGAGTATCTCTCGCCTCTGTCTTTCCCTCTCCAGGATAGCATAACACCTTGAATTGAAAATTAATGACTCTACCTGGACATATTTTCCCAACTAAATTATAAACTCTCTCAGAGCAAACACCATGTCCCATTTTTCATACTCATCCTGCCCAGCCCATAAAATGCTTTAACAGATTATGAAGCCCCTTGGCTTCCGAGACATCCACTTCACTCAGGATTGGCCTTTCTACTTCTTTCTACAGAAAGAAGGCCTTTCTACAGCATACAAGCCAATATGCCTGAAGGTCAAGGATTTCCACTTGGTGCAGAAGAAAACACCCTCATCCGGGACTGGGAATCAGGTGGCTCTCTGGAACTGGCTCAGCCGCAACTAACTCTATGACCCTGGACAAGTGCTGGCTCTCTGAGTCCAGAGTTGACCTGCCTGTGAGACAAAGAAATAGGTTTTGGAGATCTCTGCGGTCTCTACTGGGTTGATAACATAAGCTAACCACTGATAATGTTATTTCATCTATTAATGTTGTAGGAATGGTGGGAAAACAAGCAGAACTTGTTTTTATTACTCCAACCCAAGGCCTCATTTTAATTTGTTCTAGAAAGGACATTAGTCCTGATACATTTGCTGCAGACCAACTAATAAAATATCCAACTCATGGCTGACAAATGTGCCAAATATATTAACAGCCATTTGCATTTTAAATATTTTGGGACCACTTGCAAGATCTGGAACCAAGCTGTCCTGGACCAGTGACGCCACCAGGTGGCTGGTGCAGGGGTCTCTGCACATTAGGTGCTAGAAGAAAGAGTCCAGGCAATATAAACTACAAAGTGGGAAGGTTTGGTGAGTGTGTAAGGACAGTAGTAGACAGGACACTGTGGTAGGCTAGTTGGGGAGGCCTTTCTGACAAGGCAGCACTTGAGCTGAAACTTTCATGACAGAAGAGGTCACAAAAGAGCATTCCCCCACAGACATAAGTGCATTTGCAAAGGCCCTGAGGTAGAAATGAGATGACTGTGTTTTTGGAAGACAAAGACACTCTTCATAGCCAGTGCCTGGCGAGCAGGCAGCATGGCACAGATGTGGTGCAGAGGTGGAAGGTAGATCAGGCGAGGCCCTGCAGGTTTCTGGGAGCTGACTCAGAGTGGGAGGGGTTTGGGATTCTGAAAGGGCAGTGACAGGGTACTACTTCACTGTCTTTTACATTCCCCATACTCCAGTCAGTTCCACTTTACACAGGATTTCACTCTATGCCAGCCTTTGTTCAGGGATCTCAGAAAAATTTATCACCCCTTAATCAACCTTCCTTTCCATCTCATTGTGAGCAAAACCACCCTGACCTTGGTCAATGAATGCACTGCTGTGTTAGGGGACTCCTTGTTGAGGAGATGAAGGTGGCCACACACCCAGCCTGACCAGGCACCCTCACCTGTAGAGGCCATTTCCAGAACAGTCCAGCACCTTGGCACCAGGCCATCCCCTTAGCTGTATGCTGCTAAACTGACCCATTTTACAGAGTAGGAAGGAAGCTGAAGCTTAGAGACATGCCCCCAGTCACACAGCCAACCACTGCTGGAGCCAGGATGACTGAGACCAGTGATTTCACTTCCTAAGTCCGTAACATAATGTGGAAGTAATGCACTGACTCAGCACTTAGTGACTTTTTTTTTGGTTCATCCACTATGTTGGCCACTTGACTAGGCAATAGTGGAGACACTAGACAGTGTTCCTGCCTTCACGGAGCTCAGTCTGGTAAAGAAGGCCAATATCAACATCTTACTACACAGACGGACAGTGACTGCAATGGGGTATGGGGGGACTCGATAATATGGGTGAAAGTGGCAACCACATTGTTTTTCACATTGCCTAGAGCCAATGTTCTTACAAAGAAGCCTGAGACTTGGTGCCATCTCCATGCTCGGGTTCCCACTACCAGTTTCAACTGTCCACTGCCCACACTTGCCCCTTTGATGTCACTGCTTCAGCCATTCTGGGCAAATACCTGTTGTGTCCTGCTGCCGAGGGGGTGGGGGCTTCATGTTCCAAAGTGGCCTCTTGGCCTTAGTAGTATCAATCCCAGCTCCACCAATGGCATGGGGCCTAGCCCCACAAATGCCCTAAAACTCCCTCCCACCTTCTCTGAATCTATAAACCTGCCTTCTGCAAGCTCTAGAACTGAAGGTAAATATAAAGAGTGATTTTTATTTCATATAATGAAAATATAACCTCTTATTCATAATATTGCCCTGGTGTTTCTGGGCTTTGGTCTTATACAACTGTAGTAATTACAATTCTGCAAAGCCATTTCCTTGGGGGTGGTAGCTATAAGGAGCCTCTGAAGAGTGGATGCAGTTGACTCTTGGCTGGGATGGGCACTGGACCTTCCCTGGGCTCACGGTGAAGCATAAAGTCATCTCCACCTGAAAAGAAACAGAACTAGAAAGAGGACTCATTTCAGCCATCCTGACAAGGTGAGCTTCACGTTAGGCGATTTGGAGAGTGCCTTTCATGAGAGGCCAGGTATTGGCCAAACCAGAGACCAGAGATGCTGATGTTTCTAATCTAGAAAGGACATTTCTCAGATACTTGTTAATAGTGAAGAATCCTGAACCCACCTCAGATGTATGAATTGAATCCACACATTAACAAGGTCCCAGGTGATTTCTGTGCTTGATACAGGGTGAGAAGGCTGGTTTCTAGGGCTTTGCTGTATGCTGTGCCCATGGCAGACATAGCTAATCAATAATCGCACTGATAATGAGTTGAGATCCTTCCTTGCACAGTGCTGCAAGTGCCCTACTAATGCCTGAGAGTCAGCCTGTGAAAGAAAGCTTACAGTTGGCATGGACTAGAAAAATTGGGAAGATTCAGCCCTAACAGAAGGCTAATGAAACAGGAGAAAGAGAAAAAAGTCAGGGCAAAGTCAGGCTTTCAGAAGCCCCCAACCAAAAAAGATTTCTAGAAGGAGCCCAGGAAGTGTCTGCAATGTTGGGGATAGTATTTCAGGGGCTGTGGACCTCGAGTCAGGCAGAGAAGGGTCTCTGTCCCCTGGGGTCTGGAGCCACTGAAAGCTGCTTGTGGCATCAGTCAGAGAGAAAATGAAGAAGGTTCTAGAAGCGCTGACAAGCTTTCACCTACTGGGAGTTTCTTGGCCAGGGCTGAAGGACTGGGGTCCATCTTCCTAGCAGAAAAGTCTCAGGTGGAATAAATGGAGCATCTGCTATACCAGGCAGAGACTGGCCTTGTCACTTTGGGGACCTCAGTTAGGTTTCTCAGCCTATGATGAGGGTGGTCCCAACATCCCCTTCTGGCAGATGAGAAAACTGCAGCTAAGGGAGTTTAAATAATGAGGCTGCTAATAAATGCCTTACTGGGAATCCTAACCAGTCTGTCCACCTGTGAGGCTGAACTCCTAAGCTCACAATACTCATCTTTTGGTATTAAAGTATCTGTTTCCTGCAGTCTCTTGGCAAATTTCCATGAGAGGGTCCTTGGTGGTCTTGCCTGTGCGAGGGGCAGGAAGAGATGTGGATCAGGAGCTGCCCCGTGGGAGTGATGCCTGGGAGCTGAGGACAGGCAGAACAGGGCTCTAGCATGGTGCTTCCTGTCAGATCAGTTATGGGTTGGGCATCACCAGTGATGTCTTCCTGTCTGTTTTACTGCAAGTATACTTGGCATGTCATACCTGCTCTTTTGTTTATCCCTCCCACCCCCCTTGCTGGGCAGGAATCACTACTCCCATTTTCAGAAGAGGAAGTTGAGGTCCGCAAAGCTCAGGTGCCAGGTCCAACCAAGTGTTCACTGGGCGGAGACTCACATCCACACATGTCTGGTCTCAAAGCTAGGACCTCGTTTTAGGCTCATTTAAGAAGTCAGAGGGCTTTTGTGGGCTAGCCTGCATGCTAACCTCCAGGTTTAGCGTTGTGTCCATGATACAATTGAGGTTTTAGGCACTCTAATGTCAATAAGCTTTTGCAATACCGTTTATTTATAAGTTGAGGAATTCCTGTTTCTCACAGTGAAAAAACTTTAGAAGCAACTTCCTACTTAACTTGGTCCCATGACATCTAGTGGCCAGCCAGAAGAGTGCGGTGCAATCACTGGGCATGCTAGCAGGTGCGAACACTGGTACTTCCAAGATACAAGATGGGCTGAAATTCATAGTGACTGCAGTGTGCATGGAATGTATGCATTGTACATTTAACTCATGTAAAGTCTATAATTCTGGTTTTTGTTCCTAATATTTATTCTTATTTACTCTCTGGTGGAAAATATACCGTATCCAATCCATTGTCTTTTAATAAACTATGTTTGAATATAATATAATAAAATTAATATATTATAAAATACAAATAATATATATAATATAGTCCAAACTCGATACCTGCAGATATATTCAATAAGGAGAAGAATTATGAATTTGAAAATGCTGCAGGTTAGCAATTAATCTATTCACCTGGGGGTGGAGCAGATGTTTTAGGATCACCAGAATGTTGTATCAAAAAAACACTAGATGAAAAATATACATAAATAGGCTTCACATCTGTTACAGATAAATATATGATAAGATAGATGGGCTTCATAAAGACTTTCTGATTACAGAGTAAGCTTAAAAGCACTGCTTGAGTGACTTTCACCCCACAAATGCACAACTGCAAGAGGACCCGCAGGCTATCTCATGAGAACACAGATTTTAACAGCCTCTCCGCTTCCCACCCCATCTCCACCCCAGGATTCAAATAATGGCAAAAATCCAAAGGAAGATTCTTTGGTAATCGATGGTCCTTTACAGGGAGTCCCAGCCCAAAGGCAGGAGGAAAATCTTGTCACTGTGGGGCTAGGATAGATGAGCTCAAGAGTGATTCGCCAAATGAACACACTCAAAGTAGTTTTCAAACATTTTGGGTTTGGCAAACCGCATCTTGCTAAGCCCCCTTTCCCAACATTTTTATACCCATGTGAATTTCAAGAGAAATTTAATATGCATGTTTCTGATTGAGTTAGGCTTAACTCAGCACAATTGTTTGAGAGCCACTTTGTGTCCAAAAATCTTCCAGAACCCTTTTTATAAGCCCCTTAAAGGACTTTCCTTCTAACCAGGAAGTGCCTTTTGTCCAAGTGAATTGAACTCAAACTCCCAAATAATTCAAATTTGGTTCAAAACTCAGAATCCCTGAATTTTGAAGAGGGTTGTAAAGTTTGCAAACAACTTCATGTCACTGAGAAAGTCTGGTGGCAGTACTGAGAGGGCTGGAGTGTTCTGAGTGAGATGCAATGATTATATGTAGTGGTGTTTTGTATTCTTTAAAACCAAAAGTCTGACTTCTTGCTGCTTGATCGAGTGCTGGCCTGGCCAAGCAGCTTCCAGATCTGGGTGGCCCAGAGACCTGTGTAGTCCCACCAGCTCTCTGAGGAATGTTGGTACCTTCCTCAGTAGGCTAGCAGGTTCAGCCCCAAAAGCTAACACCCATGGCCACCAGAGAATGGCGGGTTACCTGCACAGCCCTCTGAAGGCCTTTGTACCAAAAGGATTGTCTTCTCTGGGTAGGAACTCACCATCCAGTTTAGGCAATTTAAGCTGTGTATGAACCAATGAGCTAGCTTCATTTATTCCAACCCAGGATTCATTTTGTCTTTGCTTTTTAATTTACCATAAATCTGAGCACAGAATATTCAGAGAATTTGATTAAAGCCCAAAAAAAAAAAAAACCAGAGATGATGATAAGGAGTTTTTTTTTTAATGTTCTGCTTTTTGTATACAAAGGGAGCATTTTGTTTTTCTAATCATGGTGATGGGACGAGGTTTAAATAGTCAGCTGTACCACTTAGGATTAGGTTCAATCACATAACAGAAAGCCCAAATAGTAAGCTTAAATAAGACACGGATTTTCCCTTTGCTCCCATGAAAGAAATCCAAGAAAGGAAATCCAGGGCAGACAGCCTGATTCCAGGGTCATCAGGAAACTTGGCTCTCCTTATGTAAAAATTTATTTATCATGTAGTTTTCATTGTCAGAATTACTTTATGGTCACTAGATGGCTGCTGGAGCCCCAGCCCTCATGTCCATATTCCAGGCTGCAGAAAGAAAGAAGAGCCTGTTGCTACCTCAGCCCTCATGTAAAGATCCTCTCTGAACACTCAAACCAAAGACTTGGCCTATATCTCATTAACCCATCCTGGCTGCAAGAGAGCCTGGAAAATGTTTTATCAATGCACACCGCTACCCTCAATGATGTGCCGTTCCACTGGCAAGAAAGAAGATAAGAACTGGGTGGCCAGCCAGCGGTCTCTACCTTACCTGCCATGTTCTCTCCTGGCCTTGTCACATTTCTTAATCACTAGAGGGTTGCTCATGGAAGGTGGACCTGGGGGGAAGTTCCAGCTGCCATGAACTGTCAGGCTGCGTGTGTGTGAGGCTCAATCAAGACCTGACCCACAAATACTTTGATGTATCTTCTTTGCTTTTACATACTTAGTTCTCTGCTTCTATCTGATCTAAAACTGATATACCCCAGACCAATACTGTGTGTGGAAGATCTTCCCTCAGGGCCAGAAATGCCCAGCAGGGCTGAAAAGAAAGTGGCTGAAAGATGTGGTGCTAGGGCCCCTTCTCCGCTGTGGCTGTGTGTCAGCTGGCTGCTCTTCCTCAGGCCCGGTGCTCCTCCCTCTGGTAAGTAATCACTGATGAAAACTAGCAGGAAGCTCATTGTGTAATTCCCTGAGGAGAGAATGACATAGTAGCCTGGACCGTACGTGTACGTGAGGGGTCTTAAGTTACAGTGAGTGAGTGCAAAAGGGAAGTAGTTCCCTATTCAAGTCAGATTAGGGCAACACTGACCGACTCACATGGAATGTGGAATCCACTCCATGGACACCAGTGGGGAGGTGTCACAGTAAAGTTAACCTTCTCTCACCTCAGGGACACTTCAGCCCATTTTATAGCCAAGACAACTGAGGTGAGGTCATGTTTGCTGAGCCACTGAAGAACCTCACTGTTTCCTTACTTCAGAGAATGACCTTCACCCGAGAAGCCTGGGTCTCCACCACAGGGTTCCACACATCCATGTCCCAGAGCTTGGCCTTGACTCCCAGTTGCTGGGTGAGGCGTGCAGGAGGCCACCAGCTCTGGGGACCCTGGGGGCCCTCAGAAGGCTTCTGGGCACCCCCAGTGAGGCTTAAATATCAGACTTGGAATAAAGAAAAACAAAACAGAGGCTCCATTATCATCATCATTATTATTAAGGACATTTGCTACAGAACTCAACTTTTTCCAAAATGTTTATACACTTAAAATGGAATTAGGTTGAGCTTGGGGATGGTAGCATCTAACGTCAATTTTATCTTAAATACATGCTTATTTTCATGGAATGTTCACTGAACGAACAAGCCTCCGACAGGAAACGTCCTGGATTCAGACAATCTGACATGCCATGAACCAAGTAACATGTAACAGCAGAGCCACAGAGCTGAATACAAAATAAAAATATTATTTTTACAATGAAATTAGCAGAGTAACTGTTGACCAGGGAAGCTTCCCCAAACCAGAGAGAAGCTGGGGAACTTGCCACTTCCCAGAAGAAAAGCCTTAGCAGGTCTCCAGAAAGAACAGGAAAATAAGGAACTGGCATGTATACAGAACTTTATGGTTTATAAAGCACTCTTTCATACCATTTTCTTGCTTGAGCTTCCCCAAACGCTGTAAATTGAGATTATTTTGCAGAAAAAGAAACCGAAGCTCAGAGTGATGAAGTGTCCAACCCAAGAGAACACAGCTGGAATCCAGGTGAGGGATGTGGTCAGGAGGGGCAGGGCCTCGAGTGCCTGAATGTTCAGGTAATCGCCCTGCCACCCGGACACCCACTGGCTAACGGCCCTTCCTCCTGGTCACCATCTCAGAGGCAGGACCTCAGGGTTTGATTCCTATGAAAGGCACAGCCTAGAGGGACTCTGCTATGACTTTGCACCTGTACATTTGCTGTGTTCTCTGCTGTCCCGGTGACATGGGGGACACAGGACCAGGTGCTACCCTTGGTGAAAGAAGGACACAGAGGAAAGGAAGAGAAATCCCTCCTCCATGGCCTGCCCCACCCACCCCACACAGTCTGGCTTTGGTTCCTCCACTGACGGTGATTCTGGGACAAGTATCTGCGTGCCTCTGTTTACTCACCCATAAAATGGGGAGAAGAGTATCTTGCCTTCCTCCCACTGGGTGGCAGGTCAGGGGAGCAGAGGTATTCTGCTGGTCTGGACAAGTCTGGAGCCAGGCCTAACCCCTGACCTGCTCTCTGGGAGACCCCTGCTATGGCCAAGTGTCCCGCTCCTATCCCAGGCTCCCAGTATCACGTGGGTGGGTGTCAACAGGAGAAGCTGCAGGTGAGGCAGTATGCGTCATTGCAACTGGCCCCCAAGGCCAGATGCTGCCAGTCACAAGGGTGTCTTTCTGTGTGAAGTGAGGTGGCCTCCATTCCTGACTTTAAGGTAAGCAAGGTGGCAGCTGTCCACCTTCAAGCAAACAGGCTCACTGTCTCACCCTAAGGGATCAGAGTTCCTAAACCCCCACCCCATTTGCCTCCACCCATCCAGCCAACAGTTACTCAACACAATTTCTTCTACAAATTTTCAGATTTTTTTTTTTAAGCCCTCGCACCAGGGACATAAGTTCAACCATCAAGAATCCCAAAGAAACTCTTGGAATGGAAGTTAAGGTTAGAAAGCTTCTCTACTTACAGTCTCATGGTGCTTGGTATGCCCCACAGACTTGGGTCCCCGGCCCCAGGACAGGGAGGGTCTGCCACCAGACCCTGCAGGCCCTCCTGGGCCCTGGCACCCAGATGCTGGGGGTCTGCATCCAGCCATGGGCCTTGACATGAGACATCCACCCACATCTTTCCAGGAGACCTGTGTGGGTGCCCTGGGCCAGCTAGTCAGGGCAGAGACCCAGGGAACTGGCAGGAACAGCTGAGGAGAGAGGAAATGTTGCTCTGCAACTCATCAGTGTTAATGAACCTAGTGCGGAGGACAGATGCACTGATGTCAGTCAACTGTAACCCATTTAGGGGACCCATTATCCCCTGTCCCTGCCTCACCTGTGTATCCTAACTCATAACAGCACAGGACGTTTTCACCCGGAAGAGCAGGTGATCTGATGAGGGGGTTCCTAAAATCTCAAAAGCTTATTCCATTATCCAGAAGGTCGCCCAGCAGCACTGTAGTGAGGAAAGAAAGAGGGGCCAGCAATGGATGCTGAGATCACAAAAACAAACAGAAAAAGCCTCAGGACAGTAGGACATCCCCTCAGCTCCCATTGCCCATCATTTGCGATTACTCACAGAAGTAACTGGAGAGAAGGGCTGAGCCTGTCTTGAGGATTAAACCACTGCTTTTGTCCTGGAGTTCGTGCCCCACATCATTGTTCTAGGAACCCGAGGGATGACATGCATGAGAAGCTCCTTCCAAGTCTCAGACGGGACCTGGGGCAAGTCCCTGGCGTTGGGGGAGTGTTTCCCAAATGGCTAAACAAGAGGATCCGGGGATCTTCTGCTTCCGTGGGAAGTTATGAGCAATCTACAGACTAAAAGCTTTGACTCTTAAAACGTAAAGCTGCAAAGATCTCCTGTGCTTTCTCTTTTTTTCATTCTTTCAAATTGAGGTATAATGTATGCATTTTAGAAACCATAATTGCATCCCAGGGCCCTGGGCTGGAGAGCGGTGCGAGCCTGTGAAGGTCAGAGGCCCAGCCATGCGGGGACTCCACAGCGCGGTGCAGGAAGGGAGGGCCAAACGTTTTTCCTTCACCTTCTGCCCCTCGGCCTGTGAAGCCCCAGGGCCACGAGGAAATTCCAGGCCGAGTGGGGCTCGGCGGGCGTCTGTCCTGAGAGTGGAGACCCGGCGGCCCGTGTCTAGGCCGAGGCACGTGGGCATCGACGCGGGGCGCTCCGACCCCACACCGGCCTGCAGGGTCCCGGCGGGCGGACGCTCATCCCGGAGCGCGGCGCATGGACAGAAGTTGGGCGAGTGCGCAGAGCGGCAGCGGGCCGGGGGCTGCAGGTGCCGCGCGCGACCTCGCCTGACTTCGGGGAGGCCGCCGGGCGCTGCGGCCCCCGCGTCCCGTCCCCCTGCCCGCGCCCGCTGTCCGGGCCCTGGGACTTCCGGGGCCCCGGCGGCGCTTCGGGGAGCTCCTCCAAGGACAGCCTCGGGGGCGGGGAGCGCACAGCGCGGTGGCCGGGTGGAGGGTGGCCGGGCTCCCGCAGGGGCGGCGGGCGGGGTGGGGTGACGCGGACCCGCGCCCTCCCCTCAAGCCCGCCCTCCCTTCCTCCCGTCCTGCAGCCAATTAGACGGCCCCCTCGGGCGGGAGGCGTGGGGCGCTCCATAAAGCGGCGCGGAGCTGTCACCCCGCGAACAAGCTGTGCACCGCCCTGGCCGGAGCCGGCGCCGCAGACTCGGGCGCCTGGGGCTGGGGAGCGTGGAGGAGCCATGGCCACCGCCAACGGGGCCGTGGAGAACGGGCAGCCGGACAGGAAACAGCCTGCCCTGCCGCGTCCCATCCGCAACCTAGAGGTCAAGTTCACCAAGGTGAGCTGGGCGTCCATCCCACCCGACGGCCTCCCGGCTCCGCGCTGGGCTGCCGGCCCTGGGTGGAGGGGACGAGGGGCCAGTGGGCCAAGAGCCCCGCTGCTCGGCTCCGAGGGCGCCGGGCGCTGCGGACGGCGAGCCCTCAACTGACTTCTCCCGGCGCTCCGATGACCCGAGCTTCTCCGGCGGGGCCCCGCCTTCCCGAAGCCGCGTCCAGCCCAGGGCATCCCGGGAGGGATCTCGCGTACCGCGGGTGTCCATCGCGCGCTCCGAAGGGGCTCTGCAATCGGCGAGCTCAGACGGCCTCTTTAAGCCTCAAAGCCGGGAGAGAGAGGCTGGGCGGCGTCCCTGCGGTGCCAGGCTGCTGCCCCCCCGGGGCCCGACGTGGCCCTGCAGGGCGCACTTTCACGGCCAGCAGGTGTGTAGTGTGTCGCAGGGACCCCGGAGCGGTGGTCTCCGCGCAGACCCTGACGCATGGTTTCGGGGCTGAACTGTTGGACTTTGGGAAGGTCAGAGAGAAACCCTAAGAGCAGGTCTGAGAGCTCAGGCTCCATCAGGAAGATTCCAGAAACACATGCGTGAGCAATGGGGGAAACGTCGGACACCTTCTGTGCTTACCTTGTACTTCGTTTCCCAGTAGAAAGGAGGGAGTAGGAAGATAATCACTGATAAAATTGCCCAGAGGCCCTGGTGTTTACCGACTAAATGGTCTCATATCTGGACCTGGGTTGCCGCGAGCAGCAAGGCCCCATCGCGATGCGTAGTCCTCAGGTTCTCTGCCTTTTCACACTGCCTGGGAAGCTGGGAGCGTCAGCAGAGGAGTGAGATCACCACCCTAGGGCAGAAACAAGATGGCGAGGACTGGAGACCAGGCTGGGAGCCTCACGTCCAGGGGCGTGTCCCGTGGGAGGGCGCCCGAGGCTGTTAGGAAGGCCGTGGGTCGGGGGCTGGGGGCACTTCGGGGGCGCACACAGGCCAAGAGACCTCCTTGGCTTCCATTTCCCCAACTTGGTTTCTTACTTTCTTTTTTTTGCATCTTATCCATAGCCTCCAACGCCAGCTGACACAGCACTTGGAAAATTCCCCATCAATTTTACTTTCAAAAGTAGCAATTATGTTTCTCAAATAGTTTTAATCAAGCCGAGGAAGTTGCAGGCCACTATGTGTGGCCCTTCAGATTTTGGTCTCTTGTCACTTAATGTCGTCTGGGCCTCTGATCACATGACATTTAAATTAACTGTTTCAAAGGGCTCTGTAATCAACAGAGACACTTCACCATAAATGCTGAAGAGTGTTTTTAATAGTTTTCTTAGTAGTATCAGCTTCAGAGCAAAAAGTTCAACACAAATTCTAGAAACAGTGAAAACAGTGCTGAAATTTGTTTAGACCCTAACACCATTGGTGCTCCTCTATTGGTGGTGATCATGTTTTTATTTTTGTTCTTTAGGATTTTTCTAAATGATGTAGAAATTACATGTATTACTGTCCTTTTACTTTTTACCTTTCTGAGTCCTATCAGAGCAATGCAACCACATATGGAAAGTTTACCTCCTTCTCCACAATTCTTTACAGCCCTTTACAAGTGTAAATGCAGCTCTTATCGAGGAGGATCTTAGCAGATGCACAGAGCAGTCTGCCGCCTTGTAGGTGCCCCCTTTTCCCAGTGAGATAGTACTGAGTGTGTGATTGAGGCTGAGACAAAGCAATGAGATGCAGGGGTCCCCAGGCAATGATGGCTGAATGGCCTGACACCAGGCAAGACCTGCCTGCTCTGTCCTTGCTTCGGGCCCACCTCTTCAGAGGTCCCCCCTGAGCAGCTGCGGGGCCTGGACAGCCTGCAAGGTTGTGGCTGAGGGTGGGCAACCTGGGTGAACGACGCATAGGGAGCCTGTGGCTGGAGGGGCAGCCAGCAGGGCTGAGGGGAGAAGCAGGAAGTGGGAGAAACAGAACAGCAGAATGGGGACCAGAGCGGGCAGTTGGAAGGGGTGGGATGTGTGAGCTGGTAATAGTCTGTTGCTTTTCAAACCTGACTCTTGATACTTCTTGCCAATGGAGGACATGCCAGAGATGGTGGGTCTGAGCTCATCCCTTGAGGATGCCATTTCCCAGGGTAAGTTCATTGTCCAGGCTGACCTTGTCGAAGTTCATTCACTCGTACTTATTCTAATCTTGGGCTCTGCTGTGTGATTCCAGTGAGAAGAGTGTCCCCCAGAACTCCCACACAGCCCTCAGAGGATGGCAACCCCTTTCACTGCAGGGGGCCCCTTCCTTTCCTTACAAAATTTCTTCTAGGAGCAAAGATTCAAAGATTTTCTGTTTTATTAAAACGAGATTTTTTTTAAATTTTTTATTAAGGTATCATTGATATACACTCTTATGAAGGTTTCACATGAAAAAACAACGTGGTTACTACATTTACCCGTATTATCAAGTCCCCACCCAGACCCCAATGCAGTCACTATCCATCAGTGCAGTAAGATGCCACAGATCCACTATGTGCCTTCTCTGTGCTACACTGTTTTCCCCGTGATCTCCCACACCATAAAACATGAGTTTTTATGAGCTCTTTTATAAAAACTAAAATTCCCTCAAGTCTCCTGTTCTGTAACATTTTCCTTCTTAGTTTAACTAATATCCAGAAGAAGTTACTCTAAATGGTGGCGGAACTCACGTGTATGACCCCTATCAGTGCGTTCAACCCAACACCTATTTCCTCAGAACTGTGGGTTTCTAGCTCAGTCCAGATGACACACGCTTCCATTCTTCTACTGAAGTGCAATGTGAATTCCATCTACAGCTCAAAGTAACTGAATATTATACTTCTGAAAGGTTTGTTTCATACCAATTCACAAGCCAAGGGGAACAATTCTTTTAGACCCGTTCTCTTGATTTGGGGCTCAGAATAACAGACCCAGCACCACTGGTAGGCCACACTCACGGACCCCTTCCTTGTTTGTGTTTTTGGTTGTAGTAGAGAGAAAATCAACAGTAGAAACCCCTTGCAAAATTACTTACTAGTGTACTTGTAAAGACAAAAAATTTACTAAATGAGAAACATTGTAAGGGGAAAAGATGGTTAGAGTTGAGCAGTCAGAATTTTTTTCTAAGTTGCTGGTTAGAAAGGACTGTGGATCAATGTCATGAACGACCAAGTAATTCTTTTTTTTTTTTTTTGGAGGAACATACTTGGAGTTGAAGTATAACAGACATTTGATCGTTGCAATCTGTTTCCATCCTCCTTATTTATATTCTCGTCTACCATCTTCTCATTTTCCCTTCCTCTTGGAATTGATACCAGGAAGGACCTACAATCAGCAGTTTTCACTGACAGTCTCTATTATCTAAGCCACGAAATTTCATCTTCCGACAAATGGGCCTCTCTTCCCTCCTGCACTTTCCTCCCCGCACTAACTTAACTCCTCTTCTCCACTTATTAATTTCTCGCTGTTTCTGAGGGATTGCTTGCCGGATGGCAAAAGTGAACTCTTGGATTTGGTTTCAGCTGGAAGAATAAACCTGTAATTGTAGCCTGGCCTTTTCTGCGCTCTTCCCAGGGGGCCTGGCCTCACGTTGAAGGCTCTGAGCTTCCAGAAGTCAGATGGGCACATCCTAGCTGCAAGGGACACTCTCAGCTCTGGATTCCCCACTGGGTATTGGAGGCGGGTGCCCACCTGCCCAGCCAGAGCTGGCCTTCTGTGCTCAGTCCCCAGTCTCAGACTTCCCTGCCTTTCAGGGAGAGTTATCGGAACGGCTTCTGCCAGCAGCTTCCCGAGGCAGGCTTCCTTCCAGTAAGCTTTGAAGTTTTTACAGAAGAGCCCAGGACACAGAACCTAACCGAGCCTCCGACTGGATGCAAGGACTCCCCACATCTGTCATCACTGGGGAGTCAAGTGCTCCAAATGAATACGATTTACACTAATTGAAATTAGCCCTTGCAGTGACACAATTCTTTCAAACAACTCGAAGAGAAGCAAAAGATATCCATATAGATATAGAAAAGGACTCTGATGAACTAGTTTTGAACTTGGAAATTATTGATGGCATTTTATTTGATGGCAATGTTCCTGAAGCATTACGCCCATGCCTGCAACTGGGCATGATGACAAGGCTGTCCTCTTGCTGGGCAGCCAGGACCTCCATGTTGTCGGAATGTGTTTTGTATATTATCTGTCCCCTCTGTTCCTAGTTCTTTTCCAAAAGCCCTCTCTTCTGATGTGGTATTTTGAAGGAAAAAAACTTAGAGTATGCTTGGAGTAAATAGTACAAATGTGTCAGTGCATGGACCTTGGGCATTCTTTTTAGTTTGTTCATAGCATTGTTTTTCTTTCTTTGCTTTCTTTTCTCTTCTTTCTTTTCTCTTCTTTCTTTTCTTATTTTCAGCTCTGTTCTAGACACTTGAGGCTCTGGACTCAGTGATTTTTGTGGGTCAGTTCTTCAGTTCTGGATATCAACCATATTTGCTGTATGTGTTAACATAACCAGAACATTTTCTAACCCAGATATTTATCTTTGTAGTCCATCACTGGCTTTTATTAAGCCCAACATGAAAATAGACATTTTAAAGATGTGGGGGAAGGGGTGCTGATATGCATTGCGGAAGAGCAAAGGGTTCTGGTAAGATCCTTGTATAAAGTCAGTTCCTTAGCAATCTAGTTGGGGGTCGCAGCAGGAAGGAGGAAGATAGGAGTCCTTCAGGGGCAGGTAGATTGCTTGGCATTTTACATTTATAAACCTAATCTTCCCCAAACTTCATGTAAGGATTTAACTTACATGCTCTATTTAACTATGAATTCAGCAACTCCTCTGGGAATTCATGTAATTGCTTCAAAAAAGAGAACATTTTAGAAAAAAATTATAAATAACTAGTCTTATTATGACAAAAGTAATTCTCTGAGAATATAGTTATTGCAAGTCAAGAAGAGATTTGGATTCTAATTCTGAGTATGCCTCCAGTTGGGCATGGGGCTCTTGCCCCTTTCTTCCATCTATGAAAGAGTGAGTGGGTGGGTAAGCAATGGGGAAGGACAAGACATTACCTAAGTTCCTCAGCATGTTGGAATTATATGATTTTGATTTAAGCCTAATGCATTACAACTTCCTTTCCTGGTTAGATATTCATCAACAATGAATGGCATGAATCCAAGAGTGGAAAAAAGTTTGCCACGTATAACCCTTCAACTCTAGAAAAAATATGTGAAGTAGAAGAAGGAGATAAGGTGGGTGCTCTCTCCGCCAACCCCAAGTAATTCAATTACAGATAACTAAAGGATAAGGAAGCAGTCTGGCTTAGTTATAAGACAGAACTGGCCCATACTCGGCATAGGATCCAGGCTAGCAGCTTCGCAAACACATGGCCCAGAATGGGATCAATTAGGGACGATCCGCTGCAGAGTCACTCTCCTTTGATAAATGTTTCTCCATCTATGAGGATGACCTCAGCTATCCTCATCATGTGGCTAAAGGAAAGGTTTTTATCAATTATTTGAACCTGGAGGCATTAAAGAACCTTTCCAGAAAGCATTTCTGGCTGGTGTGTTTCATGAGATGCAGCATTCTGGCAGCAGACACTTAAAGATAAAAAAAGACTCAAAGGAAAAAAGACTTGCTAATCGATTCATGCGGGAGTGATAACGTCATGCAATCACCAGATTTCTTTTTACTAGAAATGTAAGTGATCATGTGGAGCTATAGTCCTTGTAACAGCTATAGCACCTAGTCAACAGTTCAGGGTATATAAAATATAAACTATATTATATATAATAACTATATATATATATATGTGTGTGTGTGTGTGTGTGTGTGTGTGTGTGTGTGTGTGTGTGTGTGATTCTAAAGGACTTCTGGTTGTGTCCTTGATACACTTCAAAACCACAAAGTATTTTTTTAATATAAGTAACATTGAGGGAAAGGTCAAAGGTAAAGCTTTTCTAGGAGGGAAGGGAAGTGTAAACCTCTCCTCAACCACTACAGTAAGAGTACTTACCTGATGTTCTTAGTAAGTGTATGGGTGATGTTGAACATGGACAGGGTGAATGCCACCTGTGTAAAATGGGCTTGCATTTAATCCTTCCAGCAATAGTTTTGTGATAAGTGCGCAGTGTGCAGTGGTCACACCAGTACAGACTTCTCTATGTGCAGTGCCTCATGCTAGGCTCTGTGATGGGAAGTACTGGCACCAGGGAGCTCATGTGAAGATGGGAGCGGGTGGGCAGCTGGGGGCATTATGCTGAGCAGGATTCCCAGCAGGCCATTCCCAGATGCAGGTTGAGAAGAATAAGCTTCCTGGCCCCAGCTCTGGATGATTGCTGTAAGCACTGGAGACAGAAGCTGTCCTGTCCCTTGCAGCTGGAGAGGTCCCAGCCTCCATCCCAGAGTGAGGAATTCAAAGTCCTAATATCTCCCTTGCCAAAGCTTCCACTCACCTCCAAGCACACTTGGAAATACAGAATCTTAGTGGAGTGTTTTTCTTGACTACATCAGGCGTCCACTGCAGGCTGTACCTCCCTAGAGAAGAGAGGATCTGAGGGGCCTGGGGGATGAGTCGTCTTCAGCTACCAGAGACTTGAAGCCCATTTTCCTGAAAATAAGGATGGGTGACATTACTCTAAATAGCTTCAACTTCTTTCCTTATAAGAAGGTGTGATTGTAATTCTTCTATCACTGCAGAGAAGTTTGGTTCCTTGTCTATAAAATGGTGTAGCCCTTCTGCCCCCAGGGAGGGAGGTGAGGCTGAAGGGAGAAAAATATCCCTGGTCCTCCATCCATGGACTATTCCAACATGGTTGGTTCTGAGATCTAGGGAAATACTCGCGCCCCATTCTCACTAGCAGGCCCCAGTCCTCAGCTGGAATAAAATTGCCAAGACAGACATTTCCTACCTAATTGGTAAACTGTGGGAGTGTGTGTGTCCAAACTGAGCTAGCTAGTGGAAAATCTTTTCCAACTTGGGTCACCCAAAAACATAATTAAGGTCAGTAGTTTTATAAACAATTTTAATATTTTATAATCAAAAGGAAAGTTAATACTTGGCCATTGTAGAAATCTTGAAAAAGATTTAAAAAGGAAAAAAAATCACTCTGGCCATCCCTCACCGCCTGCCTGCCACCCCCTCCTTCCTCTGCCGCAGGACAGAGGCAGGTCTCTGCTATTCTCCATAATGACAGCCGAGCCCCCCCATACTGCAGTCACCTGGATGGTGACACAGTCTCTCTGTTGTTTTGGCCTCTCAGCCCGACGTGGACAAGGCTGTGGAGGCCGCACGAGCCGCCTTCCAGAGGGGCTCGCCATGGCGCCGGCTGGACGCCCTGAGCCGCGGCCGGCTGCTGCACCAGCTGGCTGACCTCGTGGAGAGGGACCGCGCCGTCCTGGCAGTGAGTACCTGCCTCCCTGAGGGGCCTGTCCCGTGCCAGGGGTGGAAGGAACAACCCAGGGCACTGATTTTATGGGGCAGTACGCTTGTCCAGGGAGGTGCAGTTCTCTGGCGGTAGACAGGTGTCCGTGCGCCTGGACTTCATCCTTTTCATTTTGAAGTCGGATTTTAGCCTCCTGCAGTTCAGCTTCTTGACCAAGAAGTTGCCTGGAGGAAGCTCAGCTACGTCATTGCTTCCCAGAGATATGCAGACAGCTGGGCTGGACTGGGATAGGCAGGGTCATATCCTAATCCTACCAGTACATTTACAAACTTAATTTTTTTTTATGTGGACTCCCTTTTAAACTTAAATTTACCCTCCTCCTGAATGACAATATCCATGAAGTCAAAAGCTTAAATCACAGGTTTACTATTTTTAAAATGTAGATATATTTATTAATACTTATAAAATAAATACCATTACTTAAGATAGAAAAAACTGTCCCTGTATAACTTAAAAGTCACCCCTGTTTCACCCTTGAACTGGGCAGTGGTGAGCACATGTGGAGTGATGGTGAAAACAGGGCGAGATTTTTGGTTCAAACCCCAGCTCTGCCACTTACTAGCTGTGTGACAAGTTGCTTCACCTGTCTGAGAATATATTGCTTGGCAGAAAATATTATTAATAATGATATCTAAGTGGTGTATAAGAATGAGCCATTTACAATCCTTAGCAGAGTCCCTGGAGTGCAGTAAGTGGTAAATAGATGATAGCTATTATTAATAATAGCAGTCTTCATAGTAATGCTACATGCTCAGGTACATGCCCTGTTGGCCAGTAATTTCACCTTAGTTCCTCCACTGCAAAATGGTGATATTAATTCAGCCCACACTATGAAATAGTGTTGTTCCCAGGAGATGGGGCTGGGGTGACATTAGTAAGTCATAAATGCATTATTTAAAATGATTCTGAGATTTTCCTTTGGTCTTGTGGTGGGTAATCAGCGCTGATCTGAGGTCCTTTGCAACTTGAGCACGCAGCCCTCATGCGACTTAGACTCCTGTTTAAAATTTACTACAACCTTGAGGAATAGTTGGTAGGGAAGAACATTTTTTTAGCCTCTGATTTGGAAAAAGAGTTTCTTCCCTTCTTTATCTGATGTCGGGAATGAGCAGGAGAATGCTGGAGACCAGTACCCGTCAGGACACTGGGATGGCTTGTGTCCTGAAATGTGGGTCTTGGGGTGGGGAGTGGAAGAACTCTGTATCTGGGGGCTTTTCTGAGCTGCATATCCCCCGGGGCCACATCTCCTCCAGAACCTGAGCTTTCCTTCCTTCCTCCCCACTCCGCCAGCCTGGCATGTTTGCCCCAAATCCAAGTAAGGGTGGCTCCCTCCCTGGATCAGCGTTTCTCTCCGTGGAGCCTCTGGTTTCTTCCTGCAGTGGAAGCCAGCCTCAACTCTCAAGCTGCCAAACTGGCTTTTTCAAAAACATTTCTGTTTTCACCCAGCATGACCTCATCGGTCTGCAATGTCCTTGTGGACTAATAGCGGGCGGGAGAGGATATGCCCCAGGCACCCTCCCTGCCCCAGGCTCAAGGGTCAGTATCATCCTAGGGAGTGGGGGCAGCAAAGCCACCATTGCCTTCAGCTTGTTCCCCTGTCCCGGCAGGACTGCGTTGTGATAGCAGGTGGAGCAAGCGCCTCCGTCATTGGGACCCGCTACCCACAATAAATAAGGTGGAGCTTTTTGCCACATCACGAAAGACACAAGACAATGGCTATCAAATACAGTTTCTAAACCCAGACCCCATCATAAGAAAGCACCTTGGCAACTTGATAGGGTTTTCCTGTGTTTTTACACAGCAAAGTGCTTCTTCCCATCATGTACTATTGCCGGCTTGGTGGTTTTGACAGAGCTGGGCATTTACTTCCACGTTCAGTGTTTGGAAACAGGTGTGGGGATCCAGTAGCCCCAGTTTCTCTCCTTTACTGAGACACCTGGGGCCCAAACTCAGTGCTCATTCGGGGAGCTTCCTAAATAGGAGGCTTCCCTGTTTACTCTTTTCAACCTGAGCCCCTCATTTTAGGCCTTGGCACACCAGGAGTCCAGGGGCAGCTGCCCCCGGCACTTCCCCTTCATTCTTTAGTATCTGAGGGTTATGATGTGTTAATTTCTCAGAAGGCATATTTTTCTCTTCAAATGCTAATTGAAATAAACTTAGAGGCAGCTGTGGTTTATTCATGGTCCAGCTATAATAACTGTTTAAAAGTCCTAGTCAGTAGCTGACACTTGATTTCTCAGGTTCAATCCTGTGTAGTCATCCGAGAATCTTTCTTTATTTTTAGAAAGAATTTCCTGTCTAAACCTATCATAACCCAGGTTTTGCTTGGACAGATTCCACAGAACTAACCTGGCAAATTCATGTTGTCACTCCAGTAAGCACACTTGCCCAAGTTAAATAATAAAAAATAGCCAATGCTTGTTGCGTGATCACCACATACCAGGCTTGCTGTAGGCATTTGACCAGCAGTGTTTATTATCCCCTCTGGAAGTGGAGACACTGAGGCCCAGAGAGGTTAAGTAACCTGCCCAAGGTTACCCAGCCAGGTTAGGTAATCCAGGACTGGAGGCAGGCATCCCCCACAATGCTATACAACAGTCCTATGCCTTTCTCTTCCTTGTCCCATCCCAGAAAAAAGACCAAGAATAAGCCCCTGGTTCCACCAAGAGATACACAGTTGCTCTCTGGAGTAGCCCAGCCCTGGAGACCTTTTGGCATGCTTTGCAATGGTTGGGTTTCCCCTGGGAAAATAGAAATTCCGACTTGGAATGCCAATTGGTAGAAGCCAAAGGCGTAGGGCATTGGATGTCATGTTGGCTTGACTCAGCCACTGAGCAGCATGCGCTGGGAGTGGTACATGTCCCAGACTGGCCCTGTCATCTTCAGCAACTCATAACCCTGTCTCCTCAGTGTCCCCAAGTGAGGATTATCCAGCATCTGTCTGGTCCCCAAAGGGAAGGTGATCCTAATCATGGCAGCTCTTCCTGTCATCATTTTAACAGCTAACATGGCACTTCCAGCAGGCAGGCACAGCCGTTAGTGCTTTGTGTATTCTAACCCTTCTAGCCACACTCGCCCTAGACGTAGGTACTAGTATTCATTTGTAGTTACTTAATTAATATTATTATTTTACACAAGCAGAAACTGAGGCCAAGAGACCTTCAGGGACTAGCCACTCAGTTTGGACATTAGTTGACTCCTATTTAGAGACAGCTTGGCTCATCCCTAACACGAAGGTCACAGGGAGTGGCCCTGGGCACCCTGATAACCATTCTACAGTCTTTTCAGGTGCAAATGCCCACTGTGCTGGCTGTTAGATGCCCTGAATTCAGTGCTGGCTGACTGGCTGGATGACCTTGGGTATCTCTGGGGTCCATTAGCCCCAGAGTCTGCACGGCAAAGTGGAGACAGGTGTCAAATTCAGAGATGGGGCACATGCAGGTCACGTGGAGGGGCCTCTCATGGCTCTTCCTTTGTAAATCATCATCCCACTCCATCAACTCTAAAACAAGAGTCCAGCCCCGGGCTGTGTGTCAGGGTGGCCACTTCCTGCACAGACAAATGACAGGCCATTTCAGCGCCTGGCTCCACTGGGGCCATTTGTGTGAGGGACAAAGGGGTTCTCTTAAGCCCACACTGGAAATAGGAAAGAATCCATGCCATTGAGTAGCTGCACACTTGCCCTGGGTAATCCCCCCCCCGTCCACCCAGGGTGAGCCTGCTCCCTTCCCATTGCACATCCGGTCAGCAGCCCAGTGAGGCAGGACTGTGACTTTGTGCTGGTGGCGCGACCCTTCTGGGCTCTGTCACTCCTTCTACATCCATGCGGATCAGCCCAGCCAAGAAAGAAGAGACCTTTCTCCCTTTCTCTTTTAGAGGAAGCTGGCCCTCTTTCTAGCTGCCCCATAGCCAGCTAACCTTCCAAGACCTCCCTGGGAATGCAGGAATCCACGTGTCCAGGTGACACAGACGAGGCAGCTGTGCTCTGGGTGGAAGACCAAATGCTAATGTGTATTCCTTCCCAGTGAGGCCCCAGACCAGTCTTGATTCTGCTGTCCTTCCTGGGGACCATCACCCATGCTCTGGCGGACCTGCCAGATGGACGTGTTTTGCAAGAAAAGGTGTCCTTGACAGCCTGGGACAGTCTTATTTTAAATATGGCGTCTTGCTTTCTAAAGAGACACAGTGTTCTGGGGCTATGCTTCCTACCACCACTACCCCCACTCCCCGCCACCCCCAACTCCCCCCGCCATTAACAACCTGACGGTTGCGAAGGAAACTGCATTGAAACTGCTGTTACCTTATCATTGCAGACCCTGGAAACAATGGACATGGGGAAGCCGTTCCTTCATGCCTTTTTCATTGACCTGGAAGGATGTATTAAAACCCTCCGATACTTTGCAGGGTGGGCAGACAAAATACAGGGCAGGACCATCCCCACAGGTGAGCCAGCACAGGCCTCTCAGACCCATCTGGGGACTTCTGGGGGCTCCATCTTCTCATTCCTCCAGGAGGCCTCTCCAGAGCACCCCGTGGTTTTTCCTCCTAGGGCATCCTTCCCAGGCCCAACAGAGAAACAGCACTCTGCTGATTTTGAATTTTACTTTTGAAATTGAGTTAAAAATCACTTCTTTGTGGAATAGACAAGACTTGGAGCTGACACCTTTGTGGGCTTCTGGGGCTTCTGGGTTTCTCGTCTTTTTACTGTTAGAATCCTAGCCTAGATTAACACGAGTGTGTTCATTTCCTCCATGTAACCTGTCTTCCAGATGACAACGTTGTGTGTTTCACAAGGCATGAGCCCATAGGTGTGTGTGGGGCCATCACTCCTGTAAGTATGGCAGCTTTTCTGGATGGATCTGTCTAGATCGATCCTGCCCCATTCCTCTGTGGCCTTTGAAACCAGTTCTTGTGTTTTGATTCAATTGCACTCACATAATTAATCATTGCTCCGTGGCATGGAGCTCGGTGCTTGAGTGTCCACAAGATGGATTCAACCCCATTCCTGCCATCGGCACTGATTCCAGCAGCAGAAGTTACCACAGATTTCAGCCAGAGGGGTCAAGAATGGCCAGCACCCCTGGGGTGGTGGTCTCTTAATTGGGCTTTGGAGGCTAAGGAAGAGCTGTTTAACAGGACAAAAGGTTTTCTAAGCAGTAGGAATGACCTGAGCCAATGTGGATGCACCTGATTCCTTGGAGGGCAATGGCAGGGCAGCTGGTGAGGCCAGAGCTTAGCTGGGAACAAAGTGCTGTGCTGGCCCACCTTTCAGTGGGCTGTGGCTGGCAAAGACCTGGGACTTTATTCACTGGGCAGTGGGGAGCCTGGCAGGTGCCTGCGAATGAGACGATGTGATCTTGGCAGGAAGCTAGGGAAATGGGCAGGAGCATGGGGACAAGATAGAGAAGGTTCTCCATGGGGGCGAGGCAGAGGTGACCCTTCCTCAAACAGTTCTGAGAGCCTGCTGTGTGCCAGGCCTGGTGCTAGGGGGTCAGGTACTGAGAACAGGAAGGGCCCAGCCTTTACCCCCTAGAAACATGCAGGTCGGTTAGAAGGCTGAGGGAGGAATCTGCACCAGGAGAAATGATAAGACAGGACGCATTTGAGGGACAAGCAGAGGGGTGGATCTGAAAGTTTCCAAGGAGGGAGAGCTGGTAGAGTTCAGTAATGATCAGATGCTGGGGTGAGTCCTGGCTGGAATTGTGTGGATGGTACTGCTGACTGGTGAGATGGAGAAGACAGGGGCTGGGGGGAGAAGTAGACTGGGAGGAGTGCCTTGAAAGGTACAGGTAATTCCTGGCTTGTGATGCTGAGGGGCCAGTGGAACAGCCAGAGGTCCCATTAGATGTTTGTATGTTTAGGTCTGCGGCCAGGGAGAGTCCAGGGCTGGAGCCACTCAAAAGCCAATGGTCAGGCCAGGTCCTGCCCATCTGTTTGGGTGGGGAGGTTCCCCAAGAGTGAGGCCAGGGGCCAAATCCCAGAGACTACCGGGGGATCACACCGAGAAGCCTGAGCAGCTAGGGTTAGGGGCATTCTGGGGATGAAATGCATTGCCAGAGAGAGACTGTGGCCAGTGGGGTCATCTACCTGAAAATTTAAAAGGAGAGAAATTCACTGTTAGATTTGCTCACCAAGAGCAGTGTCAGGGGAGTTTCAGGAGTGGCTGAGGCCAAATTTCTGGGGCTGATGGGAAGAGGGCTGGGCACATGGGCATGGCTCTGCCAAGAAGTTGCAGTGAGAGGGAAGGATCTGCTGGGAGAGGTGGAGGTCTGGGAAGGTGCGTGTTTGTTTGTAGGACAGGAGAGAGGATGCTATTTATGTGCTAAGGAGTAGAAATCCCAGAAGAAGAGGGGATCCCCATCACTAGCAGGGGAATCCCAGAACAATGCCTGCTATCATGTAGTTGGGCATACAGGCCCTTGAGCGCTGAGGTCTTATGTTTGTTTTCTAGAGGTAGGAATTCCAGCTGGAGCTGGGGGTAGAATTCTAGCAGCTCTCCCATGAGTGCCCGATTTCAGTTGGCCCTGCAAGGGTTGGTTCTCAGGTGAACTCTCCTGTGGCCTCTTGGGAGCAATAGGAGCCAAACAGACCCCTTCTGCGGGAAGGAGGAGGTGTTGAGGGATAGCTAGAATCTCTTGGAGATGCTTGGTTTCATTTTGTCTCATCCAAGATGATGCTTCAAGCAGCAGTGAGCAGAGGACACAGGCCTGGCTGTGGATCCTAGCCTTTGCCTGCTAGTTTGTGACCTTGAACAGGTGACCTCACCCTTTCGTGCCTTAGGTCTCTCATCTGTAATTGGGAATGATAAGATGGCCACCTCGTATGGGTTTGTAGGGATCAAATTAGGTAGTTGTTTTGGTGAAGTGCTTGGAACGGCACCCGGGACACAGTGAGTGCTAAGTACGTGTTAGTTCTTGTTGGACTTCCTGTCACAGTGATTTTAGTGTCCTTACCTCACTAGTTAAAAGATGACAAAAAAAGCATTTTCCAAAATGAATTTCACCAAACACCAATTCAGTAGGTAGGGGGATTAGTATGTATTCTTTAAGAAGAGGGAAGATCCTGTGGCATCTGAGTTTAGAAGACATGGGTCTTGTTCCTGCAGCACTTTTCAGAGCCTTTAACATGCTGAAGGTATTATAAACCTCCAAGAGGAGAAGCTAGTGTATGGACAGCAGAAGCTTCTTTACAATGACCACAATTAGTATCGTCAGAATGAGGTTTAAGAAGTACCAGACAGGAATGCTGCCCTGATCACTCCACACTCCTACGTTACCCATTATACCCCAGATCTAGACTGTGCAAAGCATGTGTCCTCCACAGGGGCATCACTGGACCTCTGGGACAGGGTAATGGGGTAAATCTGGGCACCCCAACTTCTCCTGTGTCCTGTTGCAGTGGAACTTCCCTCTGTTGATGCTGGTGTGGAAACTGGCACCTGCTCTCTGCTGTGGGAACACTGTGGTCGTGAAGCCCGCCGAGCAGACTCCTCTTACCGCCCTTTATCTGGGCTCTCTGGTCAAAGAGGTAAGACCTCCAAGAAGAAAATACCATATGTTGTTGATAACATTCCTGCTCCTAAGAACCAGGCCACTGTCACTGGTAAAGCTGCCCTGCTGAGCTGTGGTGTACGTGAATGACTGCTGTATTTCATTTGGAAACTACACTTCCTTTCTCCTGCTGGTCTCTGAGGTAGAAGGAACTCCATTCCTCCCCCTGATCCTACTGGGAATACTTCCATTTATTATGGCCTCCAACCTATAGTTGAGGACCAAATGTTTTGCCTAGAGAATTTGCAGGTGGGTCACTTGAGAGGGAGCCAAATATTTGGGAGGCTCTTCAGGCCTTGCATCTGTGGTGTCTGAAATGGTCTATTCTTCTCCTGGAGGGGTCGCCACACCAGTTCTTGTTAGAGTGGCTGCTGCCAGGCCAGGCTCACTCACCCAGAGCTCCTCACCCATGCTCTCTGCCCCGGGGGTTGTTCTCTCCCCCAGGCAGCCGCTGCACGGCCCAAAGGAACACCTCCTGCCAGACACACTTGGCTGTTCATTCAGTCATTCTGCCGCCAGCTTGTATGTCACTAAGAGTTTTAAAAAGACACAGGAAGTAAAGAGGCATGTGAACAAAGAGTATTCATTTCAATTCTTGGCCAGGCTAATATGATCACGAAACAAAACCTTTACTGCTCAGATATAAGGGTGCAGTAGCCAATAACTGACCAATTTTCCGCCCTCCTTTTGCCGGTGATATAGGACATGATGGCATCATATTAATGAGACTTACTGATTCTAAAATCACAAGTGTTAAAAAAATGCACGCTGGAAAACTAAGACTCGAGCACCATGCCCTGAAATCTTGCCTTTCTAAAATAATGCATTTTAAGTAAGACTCTGAGCAGGTGCAAAGAGCATCCCCCATCTCAATCATTTGTGGTATTCTTGGCTAATAAAGACACCTGATATGTGCAAAGCAGGAGGCATGACTGTGGAAGAAATGGTCTCTACCTTCATAACACGTCTGCTCTGCATATGACAAGCGAGAACTTTGAGGGAGTGATGCCATGTTGCCACTTGGAACATCAATGGAGCAGATTTAAAAAAAGAAAACTGAAGCTCGGGAAGGATATTTTGCAGGTGCCTCTGAGCCTTGGTTGTGACTAAGATGTCCCTCCTCCCCCAAAACACACAGACACAGACACACATACTCAGACACAGATGCATAGACACACAGAGACAGACACATACAGACAGACAAACATACACAAACACATACAAACACACAGAGACATATAGACAGACACACAGAGTCAGACATACACAGACACACACATAGACATACAGATATATGCACACAGACACATGGACAAACACACACACACACACACAAGGAATGATGCTCTGCTATGGAGGGCCACCACCATTTTGTTCAGAGGCCCTTTTGGGGTGACCTGGAAGGAGGAGTATATGCCTCACCCTAGCCAGACCCACACACAGGCTAACTGGGTCTGAGTCTTGCGGTGGATGTATGACATGTCCCTAGGCTTCCCAGTGAGGGTACCACTCTGCTTGGGGACTTCACATGGCTCTCTTGGCCCAAATGCGGGCCTGTGGTGGACTGGCCCATTCTCCTCCCCTGAATGCAGGTCGGATTTCCTCCAGGCGTGGTCAACATCGTGCCAGGATTTGGGCCAACAGTAGGAGCAGCAATTTCTTCACACCCTCAGATCAGCAAGATAGCCTTCACTGGGTCCACAGAGGTAATCCTTATCACTGGCTGTTGGCAAAAATGACAGTCCCTGCAGGATCTGAGACCTGCAAACTTTGCCTTTGAGAGGCTAAGCTATGATTTAATGATTTAGGATTCTTCTAAGTTTGACCGTATTTTAATACATAATAATGAGTAAAAAAATTCACTGGCCCAGTTTCCTAATCAGATAACTATCTAATAGTATTCAGAAACCTTAGAAGAAAAGACTGATAGATAAGATAAATATAAAACATCCTTAGGAAAAACAACATCATAATCAAGGTTAAAAGATAAATAAACTGGGAGAAAAACACTGATAATATATGCAGCTCTCCAAGAATTAAAAGCCATAATATTTGAAGGGCCCCCAAAAATCAATGAAAAAAAAAATGGCAGGCTGAATGGTGGGAAAATGGGCAATTCAGAGAAAAAAAGTACTGAGTGCCAGTAAGTCTGACCCAGTTCACTGAGATTTAGGGAAATGCAAGTTCAAGTGAAAACCAGATTGGTAAAAATTTAAATCTGATGTAATTGAGGCTATAGGAAAACACCCTCCCACACTCTTGCCAAGCTGGAGGACAATATCTTAGTTCCAATCACAAATTTGAAGCGGTAAAACTTCTAATTCAGAAACTCCATTTCAAAGCAACTATTTAGAGAAATATTCCCATGACCATTCAAGGACATATTTTCAAGTATATTATATTTTCAAGTATGCTTCAAATACAATGTTGTATAGCCAGTACAGGAAGGAAACCTGGCTGTGATCTATGGTCAAAGCACAGAGAAGTCAACCATAGGAAAGAATATACAATATGATCCCATTAGTAAAAGTGTGTGTGTAGAGAAAGAGAAATGGTCTGTAAGGATTCCCAAGAAGTCCTTACCGTGGCCGCCCCTGCAGCAGGTCCTGGGGCATGGGGTAAGGAGAAATGAAAATTGCACCCCTTTACCAGCACACATGTATGTGGAATTATTTTTAATGAGAAAGTACTTCTGTACTTTAAAAAGAAATGAATAAACACCTCCCATTCCAGAAGGGTACCCATCTCCTTCCTAGTCTAGTCCAGCCAGGAGCCTGAGACCCCTCCTGTGGCCCGCTGGACATTGTGTGGTTGCCCTCCTTTGCTGGCCAGGGTGAGCATTGTTAGAGCTGCAGAGTCAGAATGTGTGGGAGCCCCATGTGGTCTTTACAAAGCCAGTGGCCCTCAGCACGAATGGAGCAGCCGCGGCTCCACGGGTGGCCTCTGACTGGAGGTGGGGGGCAAGGTGTGGATCCTGCCTCCAGCTGCTCCCAAGTCTTCTCAGTTTTCTCACCCAACAGCAAAGCCATCCCTTCTCCTGAGCCAGCCTGGCTTCTCTGCAGAGATGCCCTGAATGCTTTCAGGGTGGCCATCTGGCCACCCACGGGCCCCAGGGGGTGGTGCAGCCACTTGGCCCGCAACCTCCTGGACAGGAGAGTGGTCTCTGTGGCCCCAGGGGTTGCTCAACTGGCAGGTGTCCCTGTCACAGCGAGGGGCAGTGCTCTCCTGCCCTGGGCCCTCCTGCTGCCCCCTGCTCTGAAAGCTCACCTCAACCCCACCAAGACATCGCCAGCCTACAGCAGGCTGGTTTTGCTTGCTGCTCTCCTTGGGGATGGTCATTGTCACTGTGGATCTCTTCTACACTCCATCTGGCCCATCACCCACAAGCTGGCTGGTGTCTAACATGCACGCCCACCTTAGTTTTGGGGAAACACACTCAGCCCTGGAAGAGCCCAGCCCTGCCTCTTGCTCGCTGTCTGGCTCTGCCCCCGAAAGACTTTCAGCTCGGAGCTTGTGACACCCGGCCTAAGCCAAGTCAGCCTGCAGATCAGCTTCCCTATTTCCCTAATTCTTGGAGGGTCAGGTTCCACCAAGAAGCCAGACAGAACCACCTCCCTGCTAGTGAGGAGAGAGCTGCCCCTCAGTCCCCTCAGCCCCTTACCAGACTAGCTGGACCAGGTGCTGCCGGGGGCGACAGGCACCGTGAGTAGCGGCCCCACCACTGGCCAGCTGTGTGACCATGGGCAAACCACCGGCCCTCCCAGAGGCTCCCGCACAGCCCTGTGAGAGCGGCTCGGGCCAAGGATTCCAGAGATGTCGCAGTCTGATCCGTGGGTAGATGCAGGGAGAGGCCAGGGCAGTAAGACTGCAGCACCACAGCTGTGGGGGCCCAGGCAGGAAAGCAGGGACCTGGCCCCTATTGCACATAGCCTCCCGGGCTTGTCCAGATGTTCGGGCCATGTCCAGCCATGTCCAAGGCTTAATCTGGTCTGTTTTTTTATCCTGAAGGTTGGAAAGCTGGTTAAAGAAGCCGCTTCCCGGAGCAACCTGAAGAGGGTGACCCTGGAGCTTGGGGGGAAAAACCCCTGTATTGTGTGTGCAGATGCTGACTGTGAGTCTCCCCCTTCCTGGCATTGCTGGGCCTTCAGGGCATCCGTCACTCTCTCCCCACTTCCTTGTCAAATTTAGAACCAGTTGAGAGAGGCACACACACAAAATGGGCATGTTTTTCTGCCTTGCGTCACCCTGCCATAGGTGGGATCGAAATGCCAGCTTTATTGCTGAAACAAGGGCTGCACTGGAGGAAGATGTCTTACGTGGTTGCCAGAGAGGCTGCCTGTTTCTGCCCTTCAAGATTAAGTTTACCTTCCACATCACCGCAGAGCTGGGGCCAGGAGGAGCGGCTCCAGGTTCTTCTCCCGAGTCCCCCTTGCAGGGGTGGCCAGGAGCAGGAGGAGCACACAGGTGCCCCCCACTTGCAGACATGAGTCATTGCCCCCCGAGTCAGGTTCCCTATCATGCTGTCAGGCTCTCCGAAGCCTTGAGGTGTTTCCTCCTTCCTAGACTCAGGCCTGACAGTCTATAGGACAGTGGCCGCCGACCTTTAAAAACATTCCCCTTGTCTGGGTACTGTCCCTCAATCACCTCTGGCCTGGGAAAGCGGCCCTGCGCAGCAGCATGGGGGCAGTTTGTGTCTCACTAGACCCATGACACGATATTAAAATATATGCTGTTCTTGGCTGCCATGTCCAGAAGAGGGAAGAGAGGGCCACATACCCATACATTCATCTGCTGACACGGTCAGCTGTCAAAAGATATAACTTCCCAAGTGCCCTGAAGCACCTCTCAAGAACAGCCTCCTCCACCTGCCCACTGGTGCCAGAAATCCGTTTCATGGAAAACAAAGCCTTCCATTCCACACTCAAATAAGTTTGGAATTGCAAGTATCTCTTAGAAAAATGACCCTAGCACAATTTCTCACTATAGTGTAAATGACTGATATCAGTTCCTCTCCTCAAAGTTGCCCTTCACTGGGAGAGGCCCCAGTGAGAAAATAAGCTCTAAAAAGGGGAGGAGAGCTGGTCATCAAGATGACCTGCTCAGTTATTGCATGGGTTGGTACTCCCTTGTGGAAGCATCATTAATGTTGCTCATTTCAGGAGCCACATGGGGCCGTTCTGTGTGTTGACACATTTGGGTTCCCTGTTTTACACTCCTTGTTCTGCACACTTGTGCCACCATAGCCAGGGGCCCCATCTGTACCTCGGCTCACCCTTTTTTCTCCCAGGGAAGAATACTGTGGCTAACACACAAGCCTCCTTCGGTCTGAGTGTTGGCTTGTCAAGGGTCATAAACACCCTATGTACCCATCTCCTACTCCTCCTCTGGGCAGAGCCAGTCCACAAATTGAATCTTGACATAACTGGCACCCCAGGCATGATATCAGTGCTAACAGGCCACTATTCCCCGCCACTGCAGCCTCCACCCCAGCTCCCATCAGGGTGCAGGAAATGAATTAGTTACTTTGGACGAGGGGCAGTTGTAAGTGGCACAGACAGGGTAGGGCTGCAGGAGGAACGAGAACCTTATAATGCTATCCTGATGCCACAGGATACTTCCACAGAAGACCCTGCCGGAGAGCAAGACCCTGGTTCTCAAAGCCAAGGGCAGCGTTCCTCAGAGCTGCCCCAAGGGCCATGTGGGGTGTCAGTGGATCGGCTGCTTGCACCCAGCAGGCCCTTATTTGCTCTATGCAGAAAAAAGCCGCTTCCCTAAGCAGCAGTGTGTTGAGGGGCTGGGGAGAGAGATGCTGAAGAAACCGCCAACAGTGGAGCGCTACGAGCCCCTTGGCGAATGCAGATGACATCCCACTGAGCATCCTTACCCATTAAGTGTGTCCCCAAAGATCTTACCAAGCACCCTTCTAGCTCATTTTAGTAACTGGTTTCAATTCAGTGCCAGCTCTACGATTCAGATTCAGCGCTCATCAGGCGGAATCAGTGCCTTTTATTTTAACCCTTACAAGTCATACATGGTGTCATGTTATTTCAGGAGCCACATGGGGCCGTTCTGTGTGTTGATACATTTGGGTTCCCTGTTTTACACTCCTTGTTCTGCACACTTGTGCCACCATAGCCAGGGGCCCCATCTGTACCGGTACTTAGTAAGACCCTTCTCATGCACAGAGTAAAAAACGTGTTCTCCTTTAAAAGTTCTCGCCAATTGGCCTACATCAATATTTACCAAAGGTTATTCTGTAGAAGATTAATCAGTCTTCCAGAAACGGGGAGGGGAGGGTTCCACAGGCAGGTGAAATGGGGAATACTACAATTCTCTGTGCTTATCAGCATATTAAAGATGCTGAGAAGTTCTGTAGTCAGGGGACCTGTGTAACCACAAACTCAGAGGATCCAAAATTCTTTTTCTCATCCTCTCTGTTTGGAAAATGCTGGGAACAAAATTAATTTCTGAAATGCAGCCATACGGGGCCTGTTTTCTGGCATGGGCCTCGGGTGCAGCTGTTGCCAGTCCTGCCCAAATGACTTAACCACCTCCTTGCCGCCCCCCTCCCTCCAGTGGACTTGGCAGTGGAGTGCGCCCATCAGGGAGTTTTCTTCAATCAAGGCCAGTGTTGCACGGCTGCCTCCAGGGTGTTCGTGGAGGAGCCAGTCTACACCGAGTTTGTCAGGCGGAGCGTGGAGTACGCCCAGAAGCGGCCCATCGGAGACCCCTTTGACGCCAGGACTGAACAGGGGCCCCAGGTAACCTGCTGATGGCTCAGACCCCAGAAGGAGCATCTGGGGGCCAAACCAGCTCTGGTGCTCTGTGATTCCAGGGTCCCTCCCAAAGCAGAAGGGAAGCTGACTTGCCCTGCCACTTGAGGCTTTTTGTTTGATCAACAGTATCACCCCATCCTCTCTCAGTGGGGTTATGAAATGAGGGTGTACACACAGAGGCTTTGCTCTTTGCAGCCCAGAATTCCTAGCTTGGGGGCCCAGCAGGAAGGAGGCAATCCCAGTTCATAAGGCCATGTGCCTGCAATCTCCAGCCAGAGGACCATCCCCTCTCTGAGCCACGCAAGTTCCCAGGAGAGAGCCTCAGGCAGAGGCTGTCTTACCTATCTGGTCTCCCTGCAGAAGAGAGGTTATAATCCTGACCAAAAGGTAGCAGACTACAAGGGGGGGCAGTAGTACTTGGAGCCCATGTGCGTTGTAGGACAAAGTGATCATCAGAAACCAAAGAATCCCAGCAGAGAGGGCTTGGGGCACGGGGATGCATCTCCAAGCAGTAGGAACCTGTCTTGGGAGGCCTGGCTTTTGAAGCTAATGACAGGATGAAAATGATCATAACCACAAGGTTTAATAAACCTCTTTAAAAGGGCACATTCTGGATCACATTCTTACTAATTATGCAGTGTAGTAGATGGATAAGTATTTAAAAGAGGGCAGCCTGACCATCCCATGCATTATTGAAATGGGACTTGACAGCAACCCACTTTGCTTGTAGCCCAAATGCTGCCCTAGCCATGAAGTTTCAAATCACATGTCAGGACTGCCCCATTGGCATTCTTCCTAAGAGCTTGCGCTTTATCAGCGCTGTGTGTTTGCATGAAAAGCCTTGGATCAGAGCAGATTTGTCTCTGTGACTTTGTGAAAGTCTCCACTCCTTCCAAACCTCTGTTTCCTCATTGGGAAAATGCGAATAATTGAAGAATAGTATGAACATTTCAAGGCACTGAATAAGTTCTTATTTTTTAAAGGGGGGAGCATTCAGTGACATACTCCCTGACCTAGGTGGCTTCAGGCTGTGTCAATCAAGTCTTGCTTTACCATCCAGTGGGGCACCCTGGCTGGGAAAGGAGGAGGACCATGTGGAGAAGGTGTGCTTCTGGCCCCTGTGCCCACCCTCACCTTGCTCCAGCCCACAGGCTCTGCAGGCTAATGTCACATGACCCTGGTGCAGAAAAGCATCTCCACTTATGGCCAATACTCACTATTCTGCCAAACCTCAGCTCCAAACCCAGTGGCCAGTGACACAGAGTTTTCTAGTGGGCTTGGCTGGATTTCAGGTATGGATGGAAGCATGACCACAAGGCATTTTCGAATCCACTGTGATTGTACAGGCAATCCAGAATCCGTGGGAAATATGTGAGCCGATCCCAGACTAAGGAGCCCCTTTACCCCATCGTTTTTTGTAAGTCCATTTCCAAAGCTCCAGGCTTGACTTTTTTTTTAACCATTTGTATTTCTCTTTTATTTTATTTTATTTATTTTTTTTTTTAGATAATTATTTTTATTGAAGGATAGTTGACACACAGTATTATTACATTAGTTTCAGGTGTACAACACAGTGATTGAACATTTATATACATGATAATTCTAGGTACCAGCCATCACCATACCAAGTTGTTACAATATTTTGACTATATTCCTTATGCTATACATTACATCCCGGTTATTTATTTTACAACTGAAAGTGTGTGTGTGTGTATATATATATTTTTTTTTGTGAGGGCATCTCTCATATTTATTGATCAAATGGTTGTTAACAACAATAAAATTCTGTATAGGGGGGTCAATGCTCAATGCACAATCCTTAATCCACCCCAAGCCTAATTTTTGTCAGTCTCCAATCTTCTGAAGCATAACGAACAAGTTCTTACATGTAGTACAAATTCTTACATAGTGAATAAGTTACATGGTGAACATTATAAGGGCAGCCATCACAGAGGCTTTCAGTTTTGCTCATGCATTATGAACTATAAACAATTCAAATATGAATATTCATTTGATTTTTATACTTGATTTATATGTGGATACCACATTTCTCTCTTTATTATTATTATTTTTAATAAAATGCTGAAGTGGTAGGTAGATACAAGATAAAGGTAGAAAACATAGTTTAGTGTTGTAAGAGAGCAAATGTAGATGATCAGGTGTGTGCCTGTAGACTATGTGTTAATCCAAGCTAGACAAGGGCAATAAAACATCCACGGATGCAGAAGATTTCTCTCAGAACGGGGGGGGGGGTTCTAAGCCTCACCTCTGTTGATCCCCATTTTCTCACCTGATGGCCCCCCTGCAACTGTGCCTGTCTTAGGTTGTTCCTCCCTTGAGGAATCTTACCTGTCTCTGGCTAACCAGTCATCTTCAGGGGCCATACAGGGATATGTTAAGTTGGTAAGTGAGAGAGAAGCCTTATTATTTGAAAAGGTTAGCTTTTTACTTCTTTGCATATTTTATGCCCTGTGGCTTCTATGCCCAGCATTTGTCTTGAGGTGTCTTTACCACTTGGAAGAATTATGATACTCGGTAAATTCGATATGTGGCACGAATTCTATTTAAGGGTTGTAATTAGGAAGGAAGAAGAAAAGCTATAGAAGTAGCAGGCGGAAGAAAACATGGGAAGATTGATTATTTCTTTGACATATCTTCTTGTAGAGTAACTTCAGCATGTATAGGTTTTAAACTACTAATTAAATTGCACACACACATTAACATAATAGGAGTACAGTTACATAACCAAAGCAGACTCCAGGCTTGACTTTTGAAGCCAGACAGAGAAATCTCTTCCAAGAGAGCAGATCCAAGAATGGGTGTTGATTTCATTGGTGCTTTTGAAGTTGCTCCTCAAAGTCCTTTTGAAAGCCCACTTAAGCCATCTAACCTCAGCATATTATTTTAGGACACTGTTGGATTTTTTTTCTCCCAAAGTGCTTTTTCTTCTTGGTAAAGGATTTTACTCTGAGAGGATTCACAGCTGTCTAAATAGTCCTGTCTGTCTCATGCCTGTAAAACAGCTTACTGACCTAGATCGGTGTCCACTGCAGGCAGCCATTGGCCAGAATGTTCCAAAATCTTTCAGGTTTATTTGACCACTGAGCAACCAGGCATGTAAACATCATGCAGGCCACCTGGTGGGGGCAGGACCTGGGGTTCTGTCCAGAAGAGCCAAACACAGCCTTCAATTGGTCCGCTGAGGGCTGTATTTCTCTCTCTGTGTGTACCCTGCCGCCTTCTTCACTTCCAGAAGTTTCTGCTTCCTACGCTGTAAGGCACCAGCTGACGTTTCAGGGTGGATTAGTAGATTTAAGCAATGTGTTCACACGGACTGGCCAGGGAGAGCTGGACCTGCATGTATAGGGTTTCCACTGGGACCCCGCACAGCTTGAAGGGCAGATGGGCAGGCAGCCTGGTCTGACTGGCAGAACACAGTCAGCATCACTCAGACCTGCAGTGTGTTGAAGCCTCGCAAGCCCTCCTGGCCTCCGAGGAGGAGCAGAGGGCAATTCTGGAACTTGTAACCCAAGACTTGGGAGAATTTTTAAGATATTACTAGATCTGTTGCAGCTGTCTGAATTACTGTTTCAGGTGCAAGTACACACGCATGCATCCAACCCAAAGCACTTATAAAGGTCCTTAGTGAAAAGGCCCCATTCCATCCCCACCACTCCATTCATAAGCCTGGTTCTCACCCATCCTTCCATGGGCATTCCATGTGCTTAGTTTTTTGTATATCCCTCTAGAATTTCTTTATGTGCATATAAACAGATATGAATATGTATTCTGATTTCCCCTGTTTATACCCAAAAGATAACTGGCATCTATAATGTTTTGTACCTTGGTGTTTGTCTCCTAATAAGAAACTCGAAGAGCTTTCCTTGCCAGTCCATGGGAAATTTCCTTGTTCTCTGTCATGTGTACATAGAATTCTGCTGTATGAATCCACCAGAATTCAAATAATATGTTTGAATATGTTCATCCTGTGGGTGTGTGCAGTCATGCACAATGCCGCAGAGTATGTTATTTTGCACACACACAAGGAAATCCCCGGGACAAATTCCCCAAGTGGGATTGCTGAGTGGGAGCACAATGTAATTTCTACAAGCATTGTTAAATTACCTCCCAAGAGGAGAAACCAACTAATGTTCCTACCACCCTTGTATGAGCTTGTCTATTCCTCGAGGCTTGCTAACAGAATATGGATTTTGTTTTCCCATTTAATAGTTTAAAATGGAATCTCATTTGACTTTAATACAAATATATCTCTAATAATTAATAAGGTAGAATGTCTTGTCATATGTTTAAAAGCCATTTGCATTTCCTTTTCTAGTAAGTGTGAATGTGCTTTGCATATTTTTCTCTTGTTTGGCTGGTCATTTTTCTTATCACTTCCAAGAACTCCACATACTAGAGAAATTAGCTCTATTTCTATGATATGACTTGTCAATTTTTTCCCAGCCTGTTGCTCTGCCCTTTGACTTTGCTTATGATGGTTTTTGTCTGTTTTTATTTTTATTTTTTACATACTCAAATTTACCAATCTTTTCTTTTTGTCTTCTGGATGTCAAGTCATAGAAAGCCCATTAGCACTCCAAGCTCACAGAGGCATTCTCCCACAGGAGACAATTTGAAAACTTTTATGCTTTCATTTTTTCATGGTTAAGCCTTTGATCTACTGGGAATTTATCCTGGGATGAGGTATGAGGTGTGGCTCCATCTTGATATGTTAACACTGGACCCACACTTCATGAACTGATTTGCTAGGTGATATGCATGGTTTGTGCCCACCCCTTCTGGGAAACCAGCCTGCTCTTCAGAGACAGACAGTCATCCAAATGCACCATCGGTTTACTTATTTTTTAACTTATAGTTCTTTAGATGAAACCAGTTTTTCTATTTAAAAAATTCAGCTGCAGCAAACCCATCAAAGCTCTTTCTCTGCCAGTCAAAGAGGAGAAGACTAGCAACGGGGTCAAGGTCAAGAACAGGGCCTCACAGATTCAAGAAGAAGGGCCACTGTGGGGGGTCTGGGAGCACTTACCCTCTTGAACACAGTGTCCCAAAGAGGTGTGCTTTGATGGCTGGTTGGGTATCATGTCCGCAGGTCGGGTGTTAGGCTGGTGGTACATGGTTCACTCCAGCCCGGGAGACCCCGGGCAGGGTGGCAGAAGGTGGAGCCCTCCAATGAGTTGGCTGCCCACCAACCAAGGAGCAGCCTTTCCACCCCAGCTAAGGCTCATTCTGCTTTGTTTTCAGGGGTTCTGACGAAGATGGTCAGCTTTCCTTCTCATATCTCCTCTGCACCACGGATGGAGAATTCCAGTAACTGGCACCCTGTGAGCAGGGGGCAGTGTTACCAGATAAAACACATGGCACCCAGTTAGATCTGAAATTCAAATAAACAACAAATACATTTTTAGCATAAGTATATCCCAAATATTGTTTGGGCTATGCTTGCACCAAAAAAATCATTTGTTGTTTTTCAGGAATTCAGATTTAATTGGGCATCCTATAGTTTTATTTGCTAAATCTGGCAACACTAACAGGGTGCAAAGAGTTGAGAGAGCAAAAAGAGTGACCACTTCAGATCTTGTTTCACCCATGGGTTTGCTTAGCAGCACGAAGGGGTCGGACTATGAATAAACTCCACACCCAAAGAAGATGAGAAGGGCCTGTCTCCCCATCTCTCCCCTGCTCCAAAGAGCCTAGATTTGTACATCTGAGGAATATTTGCATACAAGGCACATCTGTTCCCTGAATGACGACTTAGTGAGAACATCTAAGGATGGACAGCTGATTGTGTTGAAGGCTATTGGACCCAGAAGATGGCAGTCAGCCTCCGGAAGAAAGCCAGGCTGTGCATCTTGTGTTTTACAGATTGACCAAAAGCAGTTCAACAAAATCCTCGACCTGATTGAGAGCGGGAAGAAGGAGGGAGCCAGGCTGGAATGTGGAGGCTCGGCTCTGGAAGACAGGGGGCTCTTTATCAAGCCCACTGTCTTCTCTGAAGTCACTGACACCATGCGGATCGCCAAGGAGGAGGTACCAGGGGCTGCAGGCACAGCGACGTCCCATGGGGCCTCGAGCCAGGTGCAGGGGCTGAGCCCCTGGGGAGTCTTCTCTCAGGCCCACGGATCCCGGAAGTCTTCAGGAGGGAAATTTTTTCCTCTTTCCTGTGACCTTTACCCTCTCCTGTGGGGTCCTTTTGGAAGCTCCCCACCTCTGGGAACCCTGAGCACTGTATAGAGGGGGCAGAGTTGGTCCTAATCCCCCATTTCCTCTCATCTCTCATTGTCACTGCACAGTGACAATCCCTCTTCTGCCTTCCAACCCGTCCTCTGGGTGGAGGGCTGTTACCACCTATGGATAGAGCCTCCTCACACTGCCTTCAGTCTCCCAGACTGGACACAAACAAGTTCACTCCAAGAGCGTGCCATGGCTAGAATTCATTCCTAAGGTTTCCTTCATAGGCATCCTTGGAAATGATGGAAATGAAGGACCTTCCATAAGAGTGTAATTCAAACTTCATCTTCTAGTCCCACTATTAAGCTAGATGGAAGCTAGTTCCCATTCGGGTCCTGGGTGGTTGGACCCTAGGATGTGGCCTTTCAGGACTTTTAAAAGCAAGAGTGAATCACTGCCAAGGGCTTCCTGTGTGGGTATTTTATAGACATTTTCTTTGAGTTTTTTATGGGTGAATAACTGTACCATGATAGCATGAGACTCAGCTCTTTAAAGTTTCCTATGACCACAGTCCCTTGGGAACCTGGGAAAATATTTCAGCAGGTTGGCACTGTCACTTGCCGAACATTGAATCAATTACAAGCTCCTTTTCCAAATTTCCTTTGACTGTTCAGCCCTTCACTCTCTCCTTTTCTTTGCTGTGTCATAGCCCCATTCCCTCCCCTGGAGTTATGAGGAAAATATTTTAGGGTATCTTCATCAATGGAAAAGGCATCACCAAGATCTTGGGGTACAGTGCCTACAGTAAACACCCTTTGCAGTTACTTTCCAAAAAAAAGTTCCAAGGTTTTTGTCTTGTGCATCCCAGCATTTAAAGGCTGTGCCAAAGCCCCAGGGCTTGTGCTTCTCAGAATCCCCGGTGACAAGCAAGGGATCTTAAACCAGACATCTAATTCTGGTTATTTTTTATATGTTTCATTTTAATCTTTCCCCTCAGATTTCAACCATCAAGCCTCTAAAAAGATCTTTGGACATTCTTTCTTCACCGGTCATTGTTTTGCATGCATGTGAGCACTTTGGGTTTATGAAAACAGCACAGAACGAAGGAAAGCCTGCTCAGAGCAGACATGTTTCCTTCGAATGCGCTTCTCACTGCCATTCTTGCAATTGATCACAGATTTTTGGACCGGTGCAGCCAATACTGAAGTTCAAAAATATTGAAGAAGTGATCAAAAGAGCAAATAGCCTTGAATATGGACTCACAGCAGCTGTGTTTACAAAAAACCTCGATAAAGCGCTGAAGCTGGCGTCTGCGCTAGAGTCTGGGACTGTCTGGTGAGTGGAAGAAGCATGTGTTTTGCACTTGCTAATTTCATTCTTATATTAACAGAGAGCTTCTAGTTGTATGTTACGTGCCCAACACAAAGTGCTTTCCTCAATCCTCATGAACACCTTCTGAGATAGGTACTGTTACTGCCTCCGTTTTACAGAGAGACTTAATGACCTGGGTCACACAGCTAGTACGTGGTAGCGCAGAGCTCAGAGCCGACCAGCCAGCTGTGATGCCCACACACCTGACCCCTGTGTTGTCTAACCACCCTCACATTTCAGTGTCTCTGGCTTTTTAAAAAAATTCTGATTCTAAAAACAACACGTGCACTTGGGCAACGTATGGACAAAAGATCCTCTTCTACCACTACTTTTGTAGGATACATTATCCTCATTTTTAAGATGATAGAGATGAACTGGGACTCAGAGAGGTGGAGTATTAATTTCAGAATCCTATAGAGATGCAGGAGAACTTTGAAGCTGGCTCAGTCTCATTTCAAAGCTTATTCATATCTCCCAGTACCACCATTTTCCTGTCCTTTCTCCTTCCTTAGTCATTCCCTTCCTATCCCAGTGAAAAGCTTTATACTTAAGAATATTCAAATTTTAGTTTCTGGTGGGAAGAATGGAGGTACTGTTTTCATTACTGCAACTTGGACAGAAAGTCACTCTTAGGCCACCCTCTGCATCAAGCACTTGATAGTCACAGAGCCAGCTGGGTCTTCTCTGGGTAATCACTGGCATCTTTTTATTCCCCCTCTAGGATCAACTGCTACAATGCCATCTACGCGCAGGCTCCATTTGGTGGCTTTAAAATGTCAGGAAATGGCAGAGAACTGTAAGTGTTTCTGTTGCTCCACGCCTGTGGTGGGGTGAATAAAAGATACATTGGGTTCTCAGGGTGGTGGCACGTGCTCCAGGCCATGGAGAGTCCATGCACGCTGATGCATCAGCCTGGGTCAGCCCGGTCAGGAGGGCTGCTGCTGCCCTCCTTCCAGGGCTGGTGTGGATCCCTCCCACCCTCTCTCCCCTTCTGCCTTCCCACTTCTGTCCTTCCCCACACTCATCCTCATGCTGAACCCTTTCCAGCCCCACGACCAATCTCTAGCCTTAGCTTATATGTCCTCCCCAGCGCCCATCACACATGGACACATTCGGTGGATATCTGACCTGGCTGGCTGGCTGAGGACAGGGCGGGGCCAGAGAAGTGTACTTCCTGCCAGACATAGGCTATAACGACTCCTCCTCCCCCAGTGCCCAGCAAGGAAGATGGGCCCTCTCCCAGGTCAGGCACTGGCCTTGTCTTCCCCGCTAGCAGAGGCCCAGGGACAGACCATGGGCGCCTCTGGCTCCTCTGTGCCTCTTTGGGAGGCATGCCGCTACATCTGCTGGGCCCCCATGGCTCCATCAAACCCACCATGTGTTCCTTCTTGGCTCCTTTCTGTCTTGCCCTTTGGGAAGATGGGCTCCATAGGCACAAAAAATGGACATGCCTTCTTGTGTCTGGCCCAAGATGACAGGCCCAGGCCCAGAGCTGGGCGGCGTGTTCCGGGGATGGACGTGCTGTGGTTTCCAGCTGGATGGTGCCGTCTCTCCTGCATCCTTCTCAGTGGTGCTTGGGGTTTTATTAGCCTTTGTGGAAAACAGATTGTAGAATCAATCTTCCCAGGGGCACCATGTGTGACAGCACACTGGGTGGCTCCTGGGACATCGCAAAGGGCTCCAAGCTCTCCCATTTATTGAACAGTCTGTGTTATTTATATACAAATTCATTACCTTGTACTAGCTTGTGCATCTTCCAGAGGGTGTACTCAAATGCTTCCACTTGGCTGGGGCCTTAGTGGGGCCCCTGGGCAGCACCCCTTCCAAATTCCTAATAAAGATGCTTTAAGGAATGAGGCCAGCTTTCATCCCTGAGCAAAAGCTCTTGACCAGCCTCCATGGAATTGGTCCCTTCTTTCTAGCCCATCCCTGGCTCATGGCAAATACCCCAGAGCTGTCTGAACATCTGAGTAGAGTGTGTCCATTGGTGTCCCCCTAATTCCTATGACTGGTATCCCCTTCCGGGTACCTCAGTACATTCTTGGCCATGAAGACCCTTTGTAGAAACTGTTTTGTCTCCCAAGCAGCTTGTCTGTGTTGCGTTCTGTGACCTTCTGCTTTATTACCTCTTCACACACATCTGCCAGCAGCAGACACGAGGACTGGGCTGAGGTCATGGTAGCAGTGCTGGGGACAACTGGCATTTGCCAAACACAGATTCGGCCAGGCTCTGTCAGAGCTCTCTACGTATGTTACTTCATGCCATGCTCACCACAGTCGATGAGATGGCATCTTCGTCCACTCAGGCTGCTGTGACAGACTGTCATAGATGGGGGTGGTGGGGGGGCTAAATAACACAGTTATTTTCTGCAGTTGTGGAGGCTGGAAGTTGGAGATGGAGGTGCTGGCAGATTCAGGGTCCCATGAGTGCCCGCCTCTTGCCGTGTCCTCACATGGTGGAAGGGGTGAGGGAGCTCTCTGGGGTCGCCGTCATAAGGACGCGAACGGCATTCATGAGGGCTCCTGACCTTATCACCTCCCAAGGACCCCACCTCCTGATACCTTCACCATGGGGGTTCAGGCTCTAGCCTGTGAGTTTCAGGGGGATGAAGACCTTCAGTCCATTGCACCTGGGCGCTGCCACCACTCTGGTTTTCAGATGAGGAAATCCTGGGATGCCCAGGGAGGCTCCGTGCATCCTCGGGTCACACTGCCAGGAAGTGACAGGGTTAGGATTGAACCCTCAGAGCCACCGCCCCACAGGGCCTATCAACAGAGGTCACCTCTGTAAGCTGCTGGGTTGAAGCCATCCAGGGCACATGGGGTCATTTGTCTCCTCTGATCCCCCACCTTCCACCAGCCAGGCTGTGACAGCTGGGGGACCAAGAAGCCTGCTCAGCCCTCCTCCCAGAGGCCAGGCACAGCTTCCTTCTGCAGCAAGAACTTCAGTCCCCAGAGCAGATGTCCTTGGTTGTAAAAGCCGTGGGAGAGTGTGTGAGACCCACCTGACTTCTAACGTGTGGACACACACTATTTGTTTACAGCTGTCCTCCCTCCATCACCTCCGTCTCCCTTCCCACCACGCTGACAATGCTTTCAACTCCTTACTACCACCCCGCCTGGCACAGAGCAGGGCCAGATGAGTATTTGCAGAACACTCCATGTTTTTCCTGCCAGTTAGCCACAATCGGGACTTTTTTTAATGTCTGTTTTTTTGACCCTTGGCATCTATTTTCCCGAGGATTTGATAAAGTACTTGAATATAATTCACAAGGAGCCTGGAAACTGACGGGGAAACCAGTTTCCATTTCCAGTTGCCTCTAATTAATGTCTTTGTGTTGCAGTAAGTTCCCCTTTTCTGTGCTGGAGCACTGTGCGGTGGATTCCACGGTTTTCCCCATCTCCAGCTGCCTGGGCTGGGCTGGCTCTCTGCAGCCCACCCACAGGCCCCTCCGGGATCTCTACAGGTCTTTGGATGAAGCCTGCAATTTCTCTTCCTCTTGCATGCTTTTCTTAGTTCTTTGTTTTGTTTTGCAATAAAAGTAGTACAGTAACAAAAAAAATCCACACAGTAGAGACATGGAACGTCAAGTCTGCCCTCCCCTGACTCCCATTCCCATTTGTTAGCGGTAACCACTGTGAAGTCTTTCATTTTGTTCATTTGTTCACTTGGCAAATATTTATTGAGCACCTTTGATGTGCCAGGCACATGCTAGACTGTGAGCAGTGAACAACATTGCCACCAGACTCTCCCATTCCAGCGTTCTGCTGAGGTCTGATGGGAGAAGGGGCTGTGATCCTGGATGGCCTTGGGTACCATGGTTGTGACTGGGCAAGGAACCAGTTAGGAGCCACCACTAAGAGTGGACAAAGAAGAGCTGCAAGAATTTGAATTTAGGCAGTGACTGCAAGAATAGAAAGAATGAGTTGATTCGCGTACTTAATCTCACAGGGATGACTTAATATTGGGTTGATTAATGTGCTAACTCAACATGACTTCACCACTTGGTTTGCTTTCCTTTACTAAGTTGATAAATTATTAACTACTTTGAATTTTTACAGTCCAACATCATCACACTTTTGAAGTTTATTGTGTATTTTCTATGCATAAAGTGGATGTATATATGTGCATTCTTCCTGTTTTCAAATGAATTTGGAGCAAACTCCTTTTTCTCTTGAAAATGGGTTCTTTTTATTGACAGTCTCCTGTGATGACATTTTGCGCTATTTCCAAGGGTTTTTGCTATTAGGAACCATGCTAATATTCTTCCGTGTGCAAAAATTTTGCAAAAACAATCTGCAATTGTGGGAGATTGTTTTCAGAATAAATTCCTAAAATGGGTAATCAGCCACATGAAAAATAGACACCCCATTCTTTTGGTTTGCATTTTTTTTCATTGTGAGGAGGCTGAGGCCATTTTTCACACTTATTGCTAATCTGTAATTCTTTGTCTGCAAACTGCCTATTCATGTCCTTTGTTGATTTTTCCATTTGGTTGGTTGTGGGTTTTTTTATTGGTTTGTAAGAACTCTTTGTATATTAAGGAAAATAGCATTCTGTTTCTCACATAGGGTGGTAAATGTAATTTTTTTCTAGTTTGTCATGTCTGTTTTTTTTTAATGGAGTTGACAAACTACAAAAGTTGGACTTAGCACTGTGTGTATAGCTTTTATGTTTTGTTATGTTTAGAAAAGATTGCAAAACAATGCACCCATTATTACATGTTCTTGAACTATTTGTTTTAAGCAGCTACCAAAAAATCTCAATGACATATTAAAAATACAATAATATTATTTTTGGCCATTCTCTTTTTACCTCACACATAGTAGGTGCTCTGTATGAATTATCTCTTATCATTATAACTACAAGGGGGTAGTGGTATTCCCATTTCACAGATGATGACATTGAGGCTCAGGGAAAGTAAAGAACTTGCCTTAGCTACATAGTCTAAGCCAGTGCTTCTCCAACTTGTGGTGCATCACCATCTTGTGGCTTGTTAATATTGTTAAAAAACAGATTTCTGGGCCCCATACCCAGATCCAATAGGTGTTTCCACTTTCTACTGCTGCTACAATAAGTCACCACAAAAGCAGCCCTTAAACAACATAAATGTATTATCTTACAGTTCTATTGGGTAAAAAGCTGACATAGTCTCACTGGGTTAAAATCAAAGTGTCTGCAGGGCTACATGCCTTTCTGGAAACTCAAGAGAGAGAATATGTTTCCTTGCATTTTCCAGCTTCTAGAGAGTTCCACATTCCTTAGGTGGTGGCCCCCTCTCCATCTTCATAGCCAGCAACATTGCATCTATCTGAACCTGCTTCTGAAGCCTCTTTGGCCTCTGACTCTCCTCTCCTGCTTCCCTCTTTATCTTTTAAGGATCCTTGTGATTACAGTGGGCCTACCCAGATAATCCAGGGTAATCTCCCTATGTGAAGGTCAGTTAACTAACAACTTTAATTCCATCTGCAACCTTAACTCCCCTTTGCCATGTAATCTAACATACTCACAAGTTTGGAGCATCAGAACATGGGCACCTTGGAAATGGCATTTTTCTGCGTAACACAGTAGATCTTAGGGGGCCTGAGAATCTGCATTTCAAGCAAGTTCTGAGGTGAGGCCACTGCTGGGGAACACACTTTGAGACCCATTGATCTAAGGGATGGGTTGAGATTCTATGTTAAGCCTTTCTAGCTACAGAGCCTCCAGTGGCCCCTAGACTTCTACATCTTTTCTTAAACAAGTACACATTTTTATTTACTTAAAAGCAGAACAAGAGTTGTGGAGGCATTAAATCCACCCAAAGCTGCCTCTTGATTCTGAGGGGAGCCTCCCTGAGGATGGCCTTTGGTGCCCGAGAGGCGTTACCTGTGCTCTGAAAGACTTACAGAAAGGACAGATACCAAAGACGCTAACTCAAAGTCTGCAGCCCCCCTTTGGTCCAGTCTGCTAACGTCTGCTCCCCTTGCTGTGCTAGGCTGGCCATTCTTGTTACGGTGGGTCCCCAGCTGTGTGCTCCATGTCCCTGTCCCTCGTGGGTCCTCTGGCCACATCCCCAGCCAACAGCTTTGGGCCTCTGCCTCTTCTGTCTCTTTGAGAGGCTCCAAATTGCCAGCTGAAAGTTCTAAACCCAGTGTACTGTCTGACCCCCTGTGCCCTCCTCCTTAACCCATGCAACACCCTTTCTCCTTGCTTGATACCTACCCTGCCCCCTGCAATGGGTTCCCTTCTTTTTTGTATTTCCTTCATTCTTCAAAGGCAAACTTAGCCTTCTGAATCATTCAAGAGTATCACACACAAAAAAACCCCTCAATATTGAGACTTAAGTTACATATCCAGTTATGTATACTTACTAATGGTGCTATAGTTCCGTGCATTACTCTATTAAGTCTTCACATTTTGACATGACTCATGGGCTCCAAACTGCCTGGTGGAGTGATGGCCAGCCAGGCATGGGAACACAGTTCCCACGGAATGGCTAAGTGACATGCCCACCTTGTATTTTCCTCTTCCTGTGATCACAGAGGTGAATATGCGCTGGCAGAGTACACGGAAGTGAAGACCGTCACCATCAAACTCGATGACCGGAATCCCTGAGGGAAAGGTGAGCTCCTCCTTTGAAGATCTGACAGCTGAATGTGGCAGATTAAATTTGCCGAAGAAAAAAACTACATTTCTGACCTTCCTGGGATGTTTTCTTCTGGAGACTTTAAATCTACTGGATTCGAACCATCTCTCTTTTCCTCTCACACTCCTGTTCCATTCACCAATATGTTGGATGTAAAATTGCAGCCCTGTCTGGGGATGGAACCACTAGCTATTTCTGTTTTCCCCTTTGTCCAGGTCCCAGGGGACAGTGAAGAGGCTCAGAGTATTGCCAAGAGGAAGTGGTGGTTAGAGTAGCCAATCACTTAAAAATGTGTTGCTGACTCCGACTCCAGTTAGAACTTGGAAAAAACTCCCTCCATATTCTGCAAACACGGCCCTGAAAAAAAAAAGCAAGCAAGCAAAAGGATTTTAAGGCTCCAATGTGGGGAGCTTTGGGGAAGCAAGTACCCAGAATGGTCCTTGGTGCAAAGCCTTGGGTGCGAATGGACATGGGTCTTCAAGTGCTGCATCTTGACCTTGACTGTGGGAGTCTGCTTAAAACTAATACTTTCTTTGGAATATGACTGAGTCAACAGCCCAAAGAGTTTATCTAGAACTATGTCATCATCTGTCTTAACCAAGGTACTTTCTTAGGCAGAAAACATTGCTAGTGTCACCATCACTGCTAAGGATGCAGACTCTGACACTACAATAGCACAGCAAATCTTAGATCATTAATCCTGCATTTTACAAATTATGCATTTCTATTATTTGCATTAATGGTTTATGATAAGCCTGTTGCTTTTCTTTCTTCAGTTTGGTTAGCCATTATAGATTAGTAAAACACACACAACTGGGAAAGACTGCTGTTATAAAACAGCCCTGGTTTTTTAAAGTCCTATTTTGATATTAATAGATGGTTGATTGACAAATAACACCTGGACTCCATGGAGGAGCTGAGTCTCCCACGAAGTGGTCTGAGTACTGCACTAATAGGTTGTGAATTGTTCTTTTCCCCTCAGTGAATGCAGATGACGTGCAATTCCAAGTTTCAACTTTGGAAAACTGAAGGTGTTCCCATGCAGCTTTAAAAACACAAAATCAAACTTGCCTGTGTTATTGGATTCTTTTACTAAGTAGTACTTTTCTAATGGTGCTTATGTTTGAGAATTAAATTGGGGAGGGCAATAATCAAATGAAGGTCTAGGACAAAATCAGTGTATGTATAAGGAAAGTCATCTATGAAATGAGGTTATCATTCTTTTCAGAAATATGCAAGGCGCAATTCACTTTGTTCTCTACATCAGTTAACACTTGTCACTTATACTATTGGTAATTTGTTAAGTCAGGATTTGGCTTCATACACTGAATTTTCAGGATTTTATCTTAAGCCCTATAAAGCTAATCTCAATAGTAAACCATTAGAGGGTTCTTATTCTTTAATTGTACAATAATGCCTTTAATATGAAATATTACCTTATTTATAATTGGTATGATTAATGTATCTTTTTATAGTTGTAAGTAAACAGAGGTGGTATATTTAACCTTCTGTAATATACTGTATTTGGAAATGGAAATCTGTATAGTATTAGATTTCACTTATTTTAAGGTTTACTCCTGTGGGATGGTCTAAAAATCTGTTGACCTGGGAATTCTGATGCTAACTACAGATTGTGTTCAACAGTGCAACAATGACAAAATAAAATTGGATATTTGAGAAGTGTTACTTTTTTTCATTTAGGGAACAATCTCACTTTAATTCTGTGGTTGACCTTTCTTTTTCTTAGACCTACTGCACAAAATGGCTTAAAATAAAGCAATATCACTAATTTAAGAATAAAATTACATTTGGTCAATCAATCAGACCTAGCGTTTAGCCTGAGGGTAAAACCCACTTTTATGGTTTTAGGGGTTAACCAGGCAGTGAACTTGGTCTCAGAGGCTCTGAATCTTAGTTGGCAAAGTTTACGCTGTCATCTAAGCTGCCAAATCACTTTTTATCATTAAATGGTGGGTATATGAGCGTGGACAATGTAGGGGAGGATTGCAAGGGGGTTTAGGGAAACCATGGTATCCCACAATCTTGTGTGCGTGAGTTTCTGTTTTTGTCACTTTTCTCCATGAGAATTGAGGTGTTTGAGTTTAACTTAGCTTAAGTTTCTGGGGCTTCATACCAAGAAGCCTAAGTTACCAAGTTGTGAGATTGATTCAAGCACATTCCTTGTACTTGGTTAGGCCTACTGAGTTACAGTTGTGTATTTGATCAGAGTCCAGATTATTTTGGCCATTTGGTGACAAAGCACCACCTTCAAGAGAAAACTTAAGAGGGGCTTAGGTAAGATCTGTCTTCAGGTATGCACTTACGTATATATTACTTTATTTAGAAACCTCCCATTTCTTATCTAGATGTGAGCAGAAAAGTCTAGGAAAATAACCTTTTCCAATATTTGGTTTATCAGAGCATGACTTTCTGAAGGGCATTCTGGGGACCCAGACCAGCTTTTGTGTGTGTGTGTGTGTATGTGTGTGTGTACTTGTGGGCACAGTAGGTGGGCATGTTCTCTAACAGTGCATGCTCTCAAATGCCCTAGCTTCTCCTGATGGTGGATGAAGCCCTTTCAATATCCTTGCTCCTTGCATGTGACTGACTTGAGCTTGAAGTTGTAATGAAGGATCTAAAATAGAAAAAAAAAATGTGTCCAAGAAGGAATGTCTGAGGAGACTGAATACCTAGCTGAAGAAAGATGACTAGAAGACACAGAGATGAAGCAGCCAGCCACTATGCCATAAGAAGGCAGAAATGTTAGGTGAGGCAGCTTGCAGTTGACCCCCTCTTTGGAGGAGTCATTCCAACATGAGATGCTGAGAATGTGGGTAGGATGGGAAGCAAAAGTGGGAAAACTACAGACAGATCAGCAGGGTCCAGAAGCAGTATGGAACTGACTTGTAACAGCCGTTCCATGTAAACCTCCGACTAACTCAAGCCAAATAGATGGAGTGCTGGGATATGCCCAGCTTGAAAGAGCCCAGTGTGTGTTAGGTGTCCCAGTTACGCTGGAGACGTGTCCTAACCTACTCCCAAATCTGCTTTGGCCACATGCCCTACACAGTCGTCCCGGGCACTGGGCGTGCTCTTCCTCAGGGTGCCGCTAGATGGCGAGCCTCGCGCCCCGGAGGAGCAGCGCAGGGATCGCGATGCTCAGTCAGACTGCGGACGCCACGCCCTTGCAAATTATTAGGGACTTTTCGGTAGCAATCACTCGACTGCCTTTTGCACACTGGAATAAGGGCCGCAATGGTGAGGACAGGATTGCAAAACTGCACTCTCCCTTTTGGAAAGGCGTCGCGAGCAGAAGAGCTGGAGGGCAGCCTCTTGGGAGAAAAGCGAAGCTCCCAGGTGTTGCCCTCGCCAGCAGGGCACCAACAAGCCACTCTTGGAGGCCACTGCCTAAAGTGTCCCGGAAGGCTTCCTGGCTTTATGAAATGGCAGTGAGGGTGGTGTCAATGTGTCTCTGTGCCTTGTGCTATATTCTGGGAATATTCAGTCATAATATTACCTGCGAGAGGCCTAGGGTGCCGGTCCCACCAGCGAGCAGAACCATCTCTTTCTTTCCCAGCAGGCTTCTATTTCTCATGGGCACGTGGAGCCGAATCCAACATCTGCCTGCCGCACGGACGTGTGTCTTTATGATCTGCGTTTGGCTAATGGCCTCCATGGTGTGATGAACATAATTACATTAGGTCGAAACGTAATAAATCGCCAAGATTGCCCATGTTTTATGTACCTCCGCAAAACAAAACAAAAAAAGCCCTACACAATTTTAAATGACTCACCAAGTAGTTGTTATATACATTCATAATTAAAGTAGATTCACGTGGTGGAAGGGGCGCTGTTTTGCAAAATATTAAGCTTTAAAAAGACACATTCCTATACTGCCCTATTGTACATAAATGAATATTCCTTGGACAGTATTTTTAATATTTACTGCTATAGTATACGGCCAGCATAGACGAGTCGGAGGTGAAGCCGCGGATTTTGGGACTGAGCAGAGCAGAGAGACAGTCAAAGCTGGATTGAGCCGAGGACCGACCGATCTTGCCGCAGCGCCTGCCCCGCGTGGAGAGAGCCGGGTATCCAGACCCGGAGGGGACGCCGCGCTGCAGGGGCAGCAGATCTGATAAACTGCGGTCTATACGGCTAGGGACACTCGGGCGGGCCACCACAGGGACGCCTCGCGCGCGGCCCCGGGAGGCCCGGAACGGCGGACCCTGGCACTGCGCGTCCCTCGCGCCGCCCGCCCGCCGGCTGCAGGATTGAGGAAGTGCGTCGGGGCCCTGCCCGGCGCGCACGGCCGGAGACGGCGGTTAGGGGGTGGAGGGGGCGGAGGGCTGTGGGCGGCCTGGCCCCCGCGCTCCGGAGTCCGCCCGGCCCGGCCTGCGCGCTCGGGCCCACGTCGCAGGCGCCCTGGGCTCTGCCCCGCCGCCGCCGCAGGTAAGTGTGTCTCGGCCCGCGCCCCGCCGGGCGGCCTGGGTGCGTCCTGCAGGGGTCCGCGTGGAGCCCGGGCCCCGCAGCCCAGGCGCCCCGCCGCGGTGGCCCCTGCCCGGAACCACCGAGGGCGCGGGGCGCCCCCCTGTCTCACGGCCCGGAGCCCAGCCGGCCTACCGGGTGGGGGCTGAGTGGAGCGCAGGAGTGGAACCCGAACCCCGGCGCGGGACGGTGCCGAGGAGGGGGGGAGCAGAGGCAAGAAACAAGAGTAGGAATATACCCCAGGGCGTCTACACATTTCCTCCGCCTTTGCAGGAAACTCCCTCCATCCACTGGAGCGGCCGTGCGCGCGCGGGAGTAAGTGGGGGTGCCGGCGTGTGGGGACGACCCCGCGCTAGAGGCTCCTTCTGCCCGGGGCGGCCTGGCGAAGCCGATGGCCGAGCGCGCCTTCACCCTGCTCAGAGTCTGCGGCGTGCTTGTGTCCAAGGTGGCGTCTCCGTCCAGGTCCGGATAAAACCCGCCATCTCGATGGCGGTCTGTGCGGGCGACCTTCCCGTGCAGGGCGCGGGAGGTGAGTGCGGTCGCGGGTCGTGGGATGGAGCCTGGGAGGGCCGGAGGTCTGAGGGAGATGGTGACAGAGAATTTGGGGACATGTGCGGCCAGCTCAACTTGCGCCTTCAATGTTTGAGGCCAGGAAGTCAGTCCCACCAACACGTTGCCCTGCTGGGTTCTGAGAGGTAGAGAAACAGGGCTCCTGTGTTTTTTAGCAATGCACGCTAAATTTTTAGAGTTTGCCAAAACACATAGTATCAAAGTATGCAGACATTAAAGGGGCAATTGGAATATGCACAGTTTTGGAAATCATTCACCTTAAATGCCTTTTGTGATTTGACTTCTCTTTGCTTATATCCTGGCAGAATAAAAAATTACATTAAAAACAGACAAACCTCACACCTAGATTTTAGGGTCAGCCAGACTTTCCCTCCCCCCAGTGTCCACATCTCCGAGAGTGGCCCCATACTCAGCGCAGTTGCTAGGAATCCTCCATGCCATCCCCTCATACCTTGAATTCAATCTGTCAGCAAGTCCTATTGGGACCCAAACGTGTGGGAGTCCATCCGTGCCCTTCTTTCTCACAGCCCTCAGACTACTCTAAGGTACTGGCATCTCCTTCCCATTTGATTACATTCCCCCCATTCTCTATTTGACAGCCAGAGTGATTTTTTTTAAATTGCATTAATCAGTGTGTCTTTCCTCTGCTTGGAACCCTTCAGTGGCTTCTCCCTGGGACTGGCACGAAATCCAGGACACCTCCTTTGCCTCTCGTGCCCCAGTTGATCCAGTCTCTGCCCTCTCTGACCAGCTGGCTGTTGCTCCCCAGCCACCCTGGCACAGCTTGCTCTCAGCAGATGGCCCCTGTAGTGCTGCCCACTAAGCCTTCACCCGGGCAGCCCCCTCACTAAACCCAGTCTCACTCTCACCTGCCTCTCTCCGTGCCCTTCTTGCTGTCTCCATGACATTGTGTTCCCTCTCATCTGTTTGCTTTCTGCTTTAATTAGCTGGCAGTCTCCACGGAAGCTCCAGGGCTCAGAGATAATTCCTATGTGCTTACCTCGCTCACTGCTGCATCTTCACTCCCAGAAGGCGCCACTACACACTGGTACAGCCACCGAAGTGGGAATAGTCAGCCTTGACTTGGTTGTGGTTTCAAACTCATGAAGGGCTTCTGTTCTCAGCCTTTGGGAGCTTATCTGGGATTGAGAACTACACATTTCTCTGGTCTGCATCTCCTTGATATCTTGATGTCCACAATTCAAGAGAATATTGGTCAAGGGATGCAGATAGTGCCAAAGGGATGGCTGGGGGCCATGGGCCAACCGTCTCCACCAGGCTTTTGATTCAGAAGATACGAACATTTCTAACGCGATTCACTTGCGGGCTCTCCAGCCCTTTGGTACTGACAGCCCTTTCCAAGCCTCCTACAGGTGAGTGAGTCCAGGGTCTCCTGTATTTCATTCCCATCAGAAACTTTATAGGGCGTACTTACTTAACTGTGCCCTTCCCACCAGCTGTAAGTTTCATGGACTCAAGGAGTTGACTCCTCAAGGAAAGGGCCCAGTAAAAAACATCTGTAGAAAGAGAGTCAAGTCCATTTTTTCTTTTAAATTAATTATTTAGGTTTATTCATTAGTGCAGGCATAAACACCTGGCAGAAGAAAATTGGTGAGATTTTAAAAATCATTAAAATAATTATGATTGCAGAACACCTCTTGAAGCCGTCCTTAGGATGTATATGCCATAATGAAAAGAAACCGTGTAACTTGTGACCAGGAGGATTTCTTGCCTCGGTCTGAACCCAACGGCAGCAGGAGGAAGCCAAGATCTCTTTGAGGGCGAAAATTGAGCAAAACTCGGGTTACCTCATCTTAAAACTTCTTTCTTAGAGTCTAAGCCAGAATACAAATTATAATTGAAAAATGGCTCCCGTGGCAAAATCCTCCATGGTTAAAGTGATTTTCAAAAGGAAACTGAAAATGAAAAGGGGAACAAAATGTACTGGGTGAGGGTTGGCCTACAATATTTAAAAGTCTGTGTTTTTTAAGCTTAAAAACATCATATGGCAAGACACTTGTGTTTTCAGAAGGAATGTCTACTAGCATATGGATTTTTGAAGTATTTTGGGGTGTATTTCATAGCTGATTTTGAGAAGTGTTTGAAAACAGAAAGCTGTGCTCCTTGGTGTCTGAATGTTACTCTGTGATGTGTAGCCTTTATTTTAACACAGAGATTCTGTATCGCTTCTTTCACTTTTTCTCCCTGTCCCGTGTCATATTGGTTTTCCTAATCAGGTTTTGCCGTTTATAAAGTTTTGATTGTCTCCTGAGTGTTGTCCAGACTGCCCCTTTCCCCTGTCACAGCCCTGTTCTGTAGCTTACTCAGTGCCCACCCGTTCAGGGCACCTAGAGCCTGCACCTGGGGACACAGCGGGCCTGCCCTCTGGCATGGGTATTTTGAGTTTATCAGAGGGCAGGTGGGAGACCCTGTTGGCCCTGCAGGCCTCCCACTGTTGCTATGGGGAAGGGCCACCTCTGTCCCTGTTGTAGAAAGTGGCTGCAGAAACTTTGCCTTACTGGAAATCCCAAAGCGGCCCTGCGAGGTTGCATGGGTGGAGGGTGCCTGGCTATTTTTAATAGGTGAGAAAACTGAGAAACACATAGGTTTTGGCTGGAGGTCACTCTGCTGACATATGACAGAGACAATCCAAGCCTTTGCCATGCAGACCCTACTTTCTTCTTCCCATATTGCCTCGGGCATCATTCCCATGCCCTTAATTTTTTTTTTAGACTACTATTTTGGAGTTGTCTGTATCAGAGAGCAGTTGCTAATTACCAGGCTCTTTGTGTATGAACACTAATAGAAACACATGCATTTCATATGGTAGTCCCCTTCCCATCAAGCAGATCACCTGAGCAGGGCCTGGGTCTTGCCCTCAAGGTGCTTCCGGTCACTTAGGCACCACAGCAGGCTGGGCACTTGTGCCGGGGACCCCCAGGTTCAGTGGGAGCCCGGCATGACTGACCAGCCCCTTGTCTCAGCAGTTCTTTCATAGCCTCGTCTAGTTGGATGAATCTTAGTCCAACTCAGCATTTTTCTGGATAGTTGGAACTAACAGGGCAGGATAATTCTTTGTTGTGGGAGGCTACCCTTGTGGTGTAAGATGTCCAGAAGTGTCCCTGACCTCTCCCACTAGATGTCTGTACACTCCCACTCCCACTGTGACAACCACACACGCTTCCAGACATTGCCAGATATACCCCGGGGTGGTGGGGGGCCAGCAGAATGTGTGGGGCTTCTTTCTGTTATCTCCCAGGGTCAAACTGACTTGACTTCATAACCAGTGTGCCTTCCCGACACCTTCTCTCTGGGATTGTTGCCTGGTTGTGTCTTTAAGGTCACATGCCTGCTTCTGGGCTTCCAGAAAAATCTTCCTGGGCAAAGGGAGGTCCTGGTTGTGACCACCTATATTTCTGCCTCCATCCAGCCTGAGTTAGACCCTGAAGGCAGGAGCTTCATTTTGGTTGTCTTGGTGTCGCTGTGCATGTGACAGTGAATGTGTGTTGATTGAACAGTGATTGAACCCTTTCCCAGCAGGTGTTCTGCAGTTGTCCGGGGTTTCTTCGCAACTCTATCCAGGTGGAAATGATCAGAACCCAGCCATGGGGCAGGGGAGGAAGCGGACGGGGGCGGTGTCTGTTCTTTTCACTGCCCGCACCTGGCTGGACAGGCACAGCCAGCAGGATGGAATGTGGAGCAAAGGAGAGGGGAAATACCAGTGCACCAACATAAATAGTAAATTTACACAAGGCCACAGGAAATGGCTTGACAATGCAGAAAAGCTTTCTGATTTAATGATGTTTTTCACCACCAGAACAAGACCGCTTTCTGCGCAGCCATGATCGTGCGTGGATGCTGTAGTCCAACCCTCGGGCAGTGGCGCTGGTGAACACGGCTGGAGCTGACTGGGAGAACAGCTGCCTGAGTGTTCATGGCTGGCATGTCGCGGCGACCTCCCAGCATGTACTGGTGTGTGGGGCCGGAGGGGTCAGCTGTGTATCCAGGACAAGCTATGGAGGCCCAGAACGGTAAGGGCAGGGCCAGCCGTGCCCACTGGACACAACCTGCCGTGTGTGTCCTGTGGAGAGTCTAGCTGTGTAAAAACAAGGGGTTTTCAACCAAAGGATAAAGAATGCCGGTTATGTGGTGTATTTTTCACTATGAAATATGTCTTGGGATTCTCACTTAGGTTTAAACATTGAGGGACTGTGAGACAAAATTTATCATGGACTGGAAGAACTTAAGAATGAGGGCATCACTTCATGTTGGTTAAAAAGGTTTTTGTTTTTAGTGGGGATTTGGTTTTGTTTTCCCATTATAAAAATAATACATGTTTATTAAAGAAAAATTGAAGAGGGTATAAAAAGAGAAGTAGAAAAAAAAATCACCCAGATTCCCACTACCCTAAATACAAGCGTAGTTAACATCTTATTATGTTTTCTTCTAGCCTGCTTCTCTAGGATTCAAGGCCTTTGAGTTTATTTGCTTATAATAGTTTATATAATTTAGTATCTTACTTTTTTCCCCTAACTTTGTGGCAGTCACCTAGCTCATGTGATCAAGTGAGGTATTTTATGTGGGAGCACTATATAAAATGATTGACCTAATCTTTACTCTCTTTTGGGACATTTCAGTCACTTCTACCTGCTGACTCATACCGAAAGCATTCCATTCCCATCTTTTTATACATGGTTTTAAGGTTATTTCCACAAAACAGATGGATAGAAGTGGGGCTATTGGGTTTGAACATTGTTAAGCCTCTTTACATGTATTGCCATATGTTCCACTAAAGTTGTACCACTTTTAACACCTTCAACACTATTACTACAAGTTAAGAGGATATCATTGATACTGTTAAATATTTGTTAAGCCTTCAGTCCATAATAGCCCTTGGGTGCATGCAGTTTAGGAAATCTAATTTCATCCTGATGACAGCCTATAAAGTGCTCTTTTCCCACCATTGTATACACGAAGAACATGAGAGTAGGAGATGTGTAGAAATTTGGTGAAGATTAACAATTTGTAAATGGCAAAACTGCAATTTGAACCTTATTCTCTAAGTCTAAACCATCTTGTGGGGTTTGAGAGGGCCCACGTGTTGGGTTTGAGGAGACCCATGTGTTTGTACTCTCGGCAGTTAGTGATTCAACATTGCACCTGGCTCAGCAGCCATTTTGTTCAGTTACTTAGCTGTTTTTTCTCCATCAAAAATGCCCAAAGGCTAACTACGGTCATGTTTCTGGGAGATTTCTTTGCACATAAGTCAGATTATGAAATGGGAAAAGCATTTGCTTCTCAATATTGCCCAGCACTAAATGCTCCCAGAATGTCTACCTTGCATCTTTTGAAGTTTTTTTTTCTTTTTTACAGACTTATGTCTTTTCAGTTGCTCATTAGAAAGCACACACCATGGATGTGGTGGAATGCTATACCCAGCTTGGAGATAGCATGTCTACTTTCCAGTATGTGCTCCACCCCATTATCCCATGTGTCTCTCCTCTTAGCAATCCTAAGGAGTAAGGGTGGCAGCAGAGGCACTGGGTCCATTTGCTGCTTACTGGGTGGAAGCCCCAGAGAAGATTCTGCTTCATCCCCTTCCTCATCAAGGGCTGGTGATCTAAGCAAGTGGGTCTCCACACAGGCCCCCAGAAACACTGGGGGGATCTCTAAACTTGCCAACACGCAGGCACCCGCTAGACCTACTGGAGTAGCATCTTGCAAGAAGGAGAGACATGCACAACTTTTAAAAGTTCCCTGTCCCCTTCCCATAATTCTAATGTGCAGCTGCGGTTAAGAATCAGCTGGTCTAAATGTTTTGGGTCCTGTAAAGCACTGCTTCTCAAATTACAATATGTACATGAGTGCCCTGGAAATCTTGGTGAAATGCAGATTCTCATTCCATGAGCACCAAGGGTCCATGTTTCTAACGGGCTCCCAGGTCGTGCTGATGGTCTAGTCTGCTGACAGATGGCAAGGCTGAAATAATGGCTTTCCAAGGGGACCAAGGTTCACCATTGTTTCTTGCAGGTCCTAGGGCCCTGGACCCATGGACAGACCTGGAAGCAGTCCTGCCTTTGGGCCATGGCAGAGCCAAAAGTGTTCATGTGCACAGAGAATCCAAAACACTGCCGCTCCCCAGCCCCACTAGTCTGAACTTGGCGCTGCTCCTTTACCCCACTCCCTCCCTGCAGGTGCAGAAAAGTCGTCGTGCATGCCCCAGGGGCCTCTTTCCCCAGTGGAACCAGGATCCCCACCACCCTTTTCTGAATGAAGCTCAGGTTACACACAGAGGTAGAGGAGCCACGGAAATCGTGCAGCCCCCACCTGGTACTCTTCTGGGTGCATGGTGGGGGGCATGCCTGCAGGGCAGGTGATGACTCCTTTTCTTTTTTTAAACAGCACATAAACCACAGAGCTGAAGAAAATGAGATGAAAGGGGACTGAAATACACTGAAATTTCTGTCCTGTGGCTCAGCATTACGGAAATTATATTCTCCGTTAAGGAATTACAATAGTAATTAAATTCCCAATAGGACTCCTATGAAGAAGGTACAAATTTATGCCTCTACTCTGAGATGAAAGGTCCCATTGATGGTAGCAGAGGAGCTGAGCACGTAAGCCCAGCCCTGGGACCCCTAGGAATGAAACCCTATCCCACCCTCTCCTGCTGGCAAGCGCTGCTTATGCTGCTTATGTGACAGCCAGGCATCAGGCCGCTCTGGCCTCCCGCAGCTGCCTTTCAGGACCCCCTGAGTGCGAGAGTGCAGAGGAAGACCTCCTCTGCTTGCCTGGCCCCTCAAGGGGAGGACAGCGCCACCATGGGGACCTCCAGGGCGCTTCTGCAGGCACTGAGAATCTGTCACCTCTGGCTCTGGGCTAAGGAGCCACTGCTAACTCCAGGTCAGCCAGAGTGACAGGCACATCTATCCCTGCTGTGTTTAGAATCCCAACAGGTGGTGGATGCCTGTTGCCTTTCATTGAGTGGAAGGGGTGGGGAGGTGCTTCTGGGACTCACACAGTGTGCTCGGGCCTCCAGAGCCTGCCTGTGGGGTTAATCAGGCCTGTACCAATTCTTCGTGCTGGGTGACCTCGGCTGAGTGGCTCTACCTCTCTGAATGCTGATGAAGACACTCTCTGAGGGGTGTACCAGTCAGCATTTATTTCTGGTGCCCCTAACCAGCAGGTAGCTGGGGGTGGGGTGGGGGGCCTGCTGCATATAGCCGTGCTGCACGTGACCCCTCTCCTGAGACCAGCAGACTGGCAGGGAGGCCAGAGGCTAGTCTCCCCTGGCCAGTGGCACAGGTGCAAGTGGGCAGAGCAAAATCATGCGTGTCTCTTAAGGCCCAGCATGGCATGCTGTCACCTCCATGAAGAGCCATGGCAAAGGTGACGGGGTGGTGCCCTTCATTCCATCTGCCACGATAGGTGTTGGTTGGCCTCAGTCCTTTGGGAGGAAAAAGTACCTAATTTATGTATTTTTATTTATTTATTTGATAGCCAGCAGAGCCTTTTCCTCCCATGAGGTCTTACCTGGAGTCTCAGCCTACGTAGAAGTTAACAGTGGAGTTGCTCTCATGGGCAGTGTGAGGGGGTGGGGGTGGTGAACCCACCCACCGGTCTTCACCTTGACCCCAGAGCTTTGCAGGCCCAATTTTAAAACATTGAATGTTGGGTTTCATTTTCAGAATTTACACATGTACACCAAGCCCACAGCCTGGGGGCAGGTGACAAAGGGTAGCAGGTCAAGTGGGGGTTACAGCAACTGTTCTTTGCTATCTGTAATGGTTATGTTTTCTACAATGAGCATGACACCCTTTTCTTTTTTTTTGCCTTTTGCACTACTTCTGCAACCAGAAGAATAGTCTTGCAATTTATTTTAAAAATTGTTATCTCTTTACATACTAGTGTTTTGTGATTAGGATCTAACCGGCGCATCTTAATGCTCACTTCCAAGGTCAAATTTGCTTCAAATGGCCTCTTTTCCCTTACTTTATTTCTGGAGCAAACAGGGGAACATTTGACTCTGTGGGCGTCCAGCTGTGCCTCCCTCAGGGGCCAGCCTCTTGAGGTGTGTACTCAGCAGGTGAGCTGGATTTGTTCTGCACCCTCTTCTCCTCAGACTACCTGGGTTCACGGGAGCCCTGCTTTCCCTCCCCCCCATCTCAGTTCACCAGCCTCAGCCCAGTTGTTGACCCAGTTCCCTGCACTGCCTAAGGAAAATTGAGCACCAGAAAGAAAAGCAGTAATACTCAAATTATGTTCAGTGTAGGAGGAATTCTGCCTCACCTTTTAAAAAGCCTTGGACGATACTATGCTTTGGAAATGATAAAGTTAATATCATATTTCCAAGTATAGTTTAGAAAAAGATCTGAACTTCATGAAAATTAGTAAAAAGCTGATTTTTACTTTTGGGTTTGGGGTAATGGCATTTTGTGTAGTGTGAGCTAGATGTGTTTTCTCATGCCTTACCTATTTTGATTTGCATAACTCACTTTGTGGTCGCTTAGAATGCTTAACCCTTACAAAGCTGTGAGTGTCTGCATGCATCTCCAGCTGACATGTGATGCCCAGTGATCTGTGTGCCTGTCCTGCGTTTGTGCAACACAATTGTACTCCAGGAAGGCGTGTTGCAACCTTAGCACTGTCAGCAGTCAGCTCAACTGAGGTGCAGGAGGGATGTTCAGAAAGCCTGGAAGAGTTCACAGCATGTAAGGAACAGGACGAGGTCAGTGAGATACTGGACCAGGGCTGCAAAACAATTTTGACAAATAAGTCACTAGACATTCTTCTGCGTCTATCTGACACTAGTCAGAGTGGAAAAACCTGTCTTGCCACTTGAGGTGAGGCTCCTTGGAAAGTAAGGAAGTGAGGAAACTTCTAGATAATTCAGGCCCTGAACATTTGGCGAGACTTTCGGATCGTGAAGGGTGAGGGGTGCTTGCACAGACATCGCCTGAGGTGGGTCACACCCCCAACTTCTCTGTGTGCGGTCCTCACTTCAGCTGTCTACCTCTCTGAGCATTGTCCTCACCGGACCCAGCATGGACCAAAAGAGAAGAAAGAACATTCCAGAAGGTCTCCATATCCCAGGTTTTTGAATAGCTTCTTTCAATGTCTTTTTCTTTTTCCTTTAGAATTTTCAAATCTGTGTTAAAAATAACTTCTTAATATAAGAGCCAAGTGGTTTGATCAAGTGGGGTTGGGGGGGGGGTGGGCTTTTCCTGCCTTCCAGAAATAGAAGTAGGAAATAGACTGAATTAGGAAATGCCCCGCAGGTGGTAGCATGCTTTCTTGGCTGTGAGAAATCCTGCCAAGGACAGACCCACGTTACTGAGGGCCTTCCAGATCCAGAGCAAGCCCACGTCTCTACCCTGTGCCTGGCGTCAGTGTCCTGTTCATGCCTGATGGGCTGTGTTCACACTGTGGGAACAGGATGGACTAAACAGGGTTTTGCAGGGAAGGAGACAGTAGTCAGTGGGGCGCCCTTCTCCAGCCTGGCTATAGGAAACCACAGCCAGTGTCCTGTAAGGAATCCCTCTTTGAGTGTGGTGGAGGGAAGGTCGGCTGAGGCGGCCCTGGAGATAGGAGAAATAGCTGTGGTCATCAATCAATGCTGGCTGCAGTTAACACAACTGTGCTTCATGCCCACAAGGTCTGGCCCAGCTATGGAAGCTCTGGGTTTGATGGGGCTTTAATATTAACCTTAATATGAGGCTTGGATCTTCTCCTGCTTATTGTCTAGAATATGCTTGCTTGCTTCTAGCTGTGGGGAGCTGACTACCACTCAAATAATGCCAGCCTTTCTGGGGAAACCCTGTTAGGAAATTTTTGCTGTACAAACCAGCCCTGCTTTCATAAGCTTCATGCACCCAGGCTGATGTGATCCCTTAACCCCTTTCTTGAAATAACTGAAAGCAGATGCCTTGCCCTCCCTGCAGATTTCTTTTTAGGCAGAGTAAACCATCCCATTACCTTCAAGAGCAGGCAGCCTGTAACTTCACACAATCCACTCAGATACCACTGAGCTTCTGTGTCGTAGTCTGTAGACTAACCGTTAGGAGACTGTGGTCCCTGGACACAGGGGCAGAGCTGCCCCCCTCCCCTCTCCCTCCACTTTGCCCTCTGCAGGCCCTTGAGAGTACCCCCATCCACTTACCCCTAGGTGGCCAGAGTCTAAAGCTGGCCCAGGGCCCCAGCCTGATGGAGGGAGGCACGGCAGAGCCCCCAGGCTGCTCACCCCGCACCAGATGTCAGGATCAAAAGCCTCCAGTGGGCAGTTGCCTTTGTCTACTTGAAATCACCACTGACACCTTCAGGTTCAAAAGCAAAAAGGAAACAAATAGCCCATGCCTAACAGTAAGCAGGGAGCTCCCCCAAGTTACTTGTGTGTAATTACACACATTCTCATAGAACATTCAAATGGTAAAGCCACACTACTATTCCCATCCTGTCCAGGGGATCACTCTTAGCTGAGTGTGCTTCCTTCTGAACATCCCACACAGATGTGCACACACACAATTCATTTTGTATGTGTTTCTGGTTTTATGCATATGATGTTCAATTGTAGGTATGTTGTGCAACATTTTTCACCTCAGTTATGTCTTGGAGTCTTTCTCATGTGCACCAAATTCAATAGTATGAATACAATAATGTTTATTTAGTGAGTCACCTATTAAAATGCCTTTAGATTCTTTCTTCATCTTGTTTATTGCCATAAAAGTTGTGCATTACTTCCTGTACGCCAGCAGAACTGTGGGATCAAAGCGTAAGCTGATTGAAAATTATCAAAGTAATATACACCCTCGTTAAAGAAGCAAGTGATACAGCATGGACCATACAGCAAAGCCCGGTGTCAACCCAAAGGGGTCTCTATTTCCTGTTCCTTGCTCTAGCTCTGCAGGTCTGTTCCATTTCTCTACACAAATAATATGCCTGCACATCCCTTACTCTGTCCATCGAGACAATGTCTGTTGCCTGCCAGCCGTGACAGATGAAGATTCCCTTCACTTCCCTACCATACCTCCCTGCTGCTCCCTCCACATTTAATTCCACCCGGGTTGACTCATCCCTGTGTTGCCTTTGTAGTGTTAAATTATATGTTCCCATCGCTATGACTTGGCCTGAGGACTCAGTGCCATCCTTGTTCTGAGGGTATCTCTGCCCTTTTCTTTACCTCCATCTCCCTTCCATTTTCATCCCCAGACCTCTTACTCTGAGCTCCTATTTATCTGAAACATATCCTGTGCTGTGTAGGCGGTGTCTTCTTGAATTCTCCAGAGGATCCTAATTGGCATTTATTTTATTTCAATGTCAATCTTACTGTCCTCTCACTTTGTTTTAAAATTTATTTCTTAATGCCAAGTTTATTAAAATTAACATTTTTGTAACACATTCTAGATAAACCAATAATTATATCATTCGAAGGATTGTCAAGGAAATTCACAATCAGCTAACTTTATATGCAGAATGTGTCTGTAAATGTTTCTTTTAAGCCTGGATTTTTTTTTTAATTAAGGTATCATTGACATACAATCTTTTGAAGGTTTCACATAAACAACATTGTGTTTTCAATATTCACCCATATTATCAAGTCCTCCCCAACACCGCATTGCAGTCACTGTCTGTCAGCGTAGTAAGATGTTGTAGAGTCCTTACTTATCTTCTCTGTGCTGCACTGCCTTCCCTGTGACCTGCCTATATTGTGAGTGCTAATTATAGTGCCCCTTAATCCCCTTCTCCTTCCCTCCCCACCCACCCTCCCAACACCTTCCCTTTGGTAACCGCTAGTAATCTTGGAGTCCATGAGTCTGCTGCTGTTTTGTTCCTTCGGTTTTGCTTTGTTGTTACACTCCACAAATGAGGGAAATCATTTGGTACTTGTCTTTCTCCACCTGGCTTATTTCACTGAGCATAACACCGTCCAGCCCCATCCATGTTGTTGCAAATGGTAGAATTTGTTTTCTTTTTATGGCTGAATAATATTCCACTGTGTATATGTACCACATCTCCTTTATCCATTCATCTACTGATGGACACTGAGGTTGGTTCCGTATCTTGGCTATTGTAAATAGTGCTGCTATAAACATAGAGGTGCGTATGTCTTTTTGAATCAGGGATCTTGTCTTCTTTGGGTGAATTCCTAGAAGTGGAATTCCTGAGTCAAATGGTACTTCTATTTTTAGTTTTTTGAGGAACTTCCATATTGCTTTCCACAATGGTTGGACTAATTTACATTCCCACCAGCAGTGTAGGAGGGTTCCCCTTTCTCCACATCCTCACTAGCATCTGTTGTTCCTTGTCTTTTAGATGTTGGCCATCCTAACCAGTGTGAAGTGATATCTCACTGTGGTTTTAATTTGCGTTTCCCTGATGATTAGCAATGTGGAGCATCTTTTCATGTGCCTGTTGGCCATTCAAATTTCTTCTTTCTAAACCTGACTTTTTGTTTGTCTTTATTAATGCAGCATTACTGTTTCAACAGTTACCAAGCATCTGTTTGTAGTAGACACTATTCTAGATTCTTAGGACATAGCAGGAGTGTGACCTCTGCTATTTGGGGGCCTTGTGATTCTAGCAGGAAAAGTAGGAAGCAAAGAACAGGAAAAAAATAGGGTTATGCTCAGTGAAGATAGCATTTCAGCAAGACAAGGTGCTCAAGAGGCCCCACATGACTATTTTTAATTGTTATTGGGTAAGACCTCTCTGAGTAGGTGACTTTGAACCTCAGGTCTGTTTGCTTGACCGGAAGGTGGGAACCACGGGAAGGCTGGGAAGAAGAACATTTTTCAATATACTGCAAATGATAGAGAATGATCTTCCTAGCCCTCCTTCCTGTGCTCATCATCCCTTCCACTTTATGTCAGAGCCTTCTAAAGACTGAGCACTGGGAAACCAAGAAAATGTTCTCATAATACTTATATTCCAGGGGGGAAACACAACAAATAAACACATGCACCACTGTCGGGAGTGAAAGGGGCCACAGACAATCAGCCAGGGTGTAGGGGTAAAGAGTGATGGGCAGAGGCCACTTAGATAAGTCCAGGAAGGCATCTAGGGAGAGGTGGCATTTAAGGAGAATCAGGTGAATGGAGGCAGGAAGTCAAGCCCATAAAGAGCTGGGGAAAGGGCAGCCTGACAAGAGCACCATTGGGTACAAAAGCTATGAAGTGAGGATGAGCTGGGCATATCTGCGTAACAGCAAGATGGCCCGTGTGGCTGGAGCGGCGTGCAAGGAGCACCTAGTAGGGGTGCAGAGGTGGTCATTATGGCAGGCCACAGTGGGGCTCAGACTTCACTCCAAGGATAGTCAAAGCACCCAAGGAGCAGCATGGTATGATTTAGGGGCCAGAAGGCTGTCACTGGAGCCCTGGAGAGAAGGCCCAGGGCATAGGGGTCCATGGGGCAGGAGTCAGAAAGAGGATGGACTAGGAATTTGTTTTGAGGGGAAAGCTATCAGGACTTATTTAGACATTTATTACATCACAAACTGCTGCCATAAGGCACTGGCTTAAAACAACTTCCAATTCCCCAGGCCTCTGTGGGTCAGGGATCTGCAGGGCTCATGTGTCTGAGGCCTCAGGGCTCCTACTGACTTTTGCCTCTCTCCAGGTTTTGCAGCATCCACACAGCTAGCCTGAGCTTCTCTTCAGCATAGTGACTGAATTCCCAGAGTTCAGAACCAGAAGCTCTTAGGCCTCCAGGAAGCTTAGGTCCAGAACTGTCTCTCCATCACTTGTCCTGCCCTCTGATGGTCAAAACAGGTGAAAAGGCCAGTCCAGATTCAGTACAGGATGGGAGACAGATTCCACTTCCTACGGGAAGGAATGGCATAAAGCTTGTGGTCATCTTTAATTCACCAGAGAACATGATAATAGATTGGATGTGAGGAGCAAAAGAGAGGAGAATCAAGTGTAAGGTAAAGTTGAGCTCTCTTGGCCCTCCCTCGTCACCACCCTTCATCAGACCCGGAAGGTAGCCACTATTCTGAAGATAGTACAGACTCTTTGCTGTTTTTATGGTGTTACTAAAAAGGCATGTGTCCATGAATGCATAGTATTGTTGCTGCCTGGCCAGGCAGGTCCCTTCTGGACCGGGACCTGCTTACAAGGGTCCGCATAAGTTCCATAACATCACCCCTTTGAGTTAAGAAAGGTTTTAAGAACAGAAATCACCAAGCCTGGGTCTGCAGGAGGGGTTGTGTGTGGTACCCGGTCTCTCATCCTCACACAGGCAGGCACACCAGGGCATTGCAAGGGTGGGTTCCAGTCCAGCGAAGGGTCTAGCATGGGTTTCTCTCTGCAGGTATGGCAATGGCATGCTAGGAGTGGGTGCCAGCTCAGGACAGGGGCCGTGTAGGGCTGTGGGATGTTATAGTCCCTCAGCCACCAGACGCTTGGGAAACAGCTTTGGGTTTGCCACACAGTGTCAACCAGTCACATTTTGGTAACTGTGAACAGTTTCCATACTTAAACTTTCTAAACAGACATTTTTATACTCATGCCAATCTTTTTGTAACTTACTTTTTCAATCAACATTAAGTTTGTACGATACAAGGGCGATATTTTCCAAGAAGTTAGATAAAACCTTTTACCTATAAAACCATTGAGGCTTGGTACTTTTTTATGGGTAGATGTTTTAATAATAATTTATTCCATTTCTTTAAAGGTTATTAGTTAATTAAATTTTCCATTTCTTCCTGAGTTAGTTTCGGCAATGCATTTTCTAGATAGTCATTTAATCTAGATTTTCAAAGGTACTGGCATAAAGTTTACAGTGGCCTCAGGATTTTAAGAATATTTTAAATTATTTTATTCATTTTTTTATGATAATCAGGTGCTTGGTATAAAATTCAGAAGTACGAAATAGAATATAATGAAAAGTTTTCCCTTCCATGCTGACTCCAGTCTTCCAGTTCCTGTGTCAGGGAAAATATATAGTTCCCTTCCCTTTTTTCTGCCTCCAAAACCACAGTTTCTTAGACCTAGATTCAAAATGGCTGTGTTCCTTTTCATAAATCTTTAGCCTAGGCAGCACTTTGAAATGTTATGTTTGTATTAGTTATTTTAAATTTTTTATATTATGGAAAATTTTGGATGCATTACAAAAGTAGAGAGAATACTGTAGTGGACCTCTTTGTGTCCATTGCCGGCAATGCAGCAATTACCACACAAAGCAATCGTGATCTATTCGTATCCCTAGGTTACTTAGAACCCAGTTCCTGGCTTCATATGTTAAGAAGTCTGAAAGAGAGAGAGAAGGAAAGGAAGAAAGGAAGGCAGAGAGGGAGGGAGAGAGGAAGGAAGGAAAGAACGAGAAAGGAAAACAGTGAACCAATCACAGTATATTTTGCATACATTTTTAAAAACTAAAAAATATTTCATGAGTCACATCAGATACATAGTCAGGGTTCCAGTGCCCTTGATTGGCTCATCATTTGTTTTTATCACTGGTTTGTTTGAATCAAGTTTGTTGAATTAATGTCCCTGCCTTCTATTGGGTGATTGGGTGCTTAAGTCTCTTAATGCCTACTTTTCCTTGCAGTTTAATTATTGATCAAACCACATTGATTGTCCTTTGCAGTTTCCCACAGTCTGAATTTTGATGATAGCATCCTGTGTGTTGTTTAACACATTACTCTCTCCTCTGTGCTTCTGCAGATCCAGAAGCATGATTAGATGCAGTAAGATGCTTGGGCAAGAATATAGATAGCTTGTGTTTTGAATTTCCTGTTGCTTCACCTGGCGAGTCAAATAATGTCTCCTTGTCTCTCTTCCATGGTTACATTTTTCAGTGATTTCAGGTGCTGTCACTCCGATAATGCACTATAAAGATCCTAATGGCTTTTCAGCTTTTCACCTAATGGTTTTATTAATCATCAGTTGTTGATTAGATCAGTTATGTCATGGGGTTGCGAAGTAGTGATCTCCTGAGTCTATCATTCCTTCCTCATTTGTTGGCCGGAATCCGTCTGTAAAGGACTTTCTCCCATCAACACTGTGGCAACTTGAGTTACAGTTTGTATGGGAAAATCAGGATACATGCCTGATTCTTTCCCTTAATTTATTTATTCCTTTTTCTGAAAGGAAGTTCATTCCCTAATATCTTTCCAAGGCCACTAATGAGGGTTGTTTTTTGTTTGTTTTTTTTCTGTCATTACTAACTCATGGATTTTAACTTACTTGATTATTGATGCTAAAAAGATTCATCTTTGGCCAGTGGAAGCCCCTGTAGGTTGGGTCCTCTATCTTTTGACATGACCCCAGGAGTTTTTGATAACCTCCTTGCTTTCCGATGTGATAAGATATCCTAGGCTGGAGATTTGTTGTCCAGTTCCTGCCACCTGCCATCTCTCCAAAGTGCCTGTTGCCTTCTGTGATCTTCTGATTTAATTCTTAACTGTAGAGTTTGTCTCCATTCTCATTTTAGATGCTGTTTTGTGGTCCATCACCCCTCGTTTTCTTGGGTGACCAATCTTTGATCAATCTTTCAAGAAGGTTGTTTCATGAGTCCTTTGAAAGAACCAGCTGTGGGTTTCGTTGCTGCCCTGTTTTTATGTCTCTGCTTTCTATTTAATTTCTGCTTTTCTCTTTATTCTTTTCTTTCTAGATCCGCTCCTTCCCTTTTCAACTTCTGGGCAGTATCTGCTTACTTCTGAGAACTCATCTTGCTCAACTGGTGAAGTTTTCATATTTAGTTGGGTATATAATTCTGAAGTTGTTATGAGACACTTTTGAAAAGCTTCTCGTGTCAGCTCCCATGTGCTGATATTCTGTCTGTACTGTGAGCCTCTGTGTCCCAGGCCGCACCTTCTGCGTGGTCTTCCAGAGCACTGATTGCCCCCCAGCCCTGCCGCACTGTTACTATGATAGTTCAACTCTTCTACTTTTCATTTCTAAGCTTTTTAGTCCATTCTTACTTTTGGATGCTTTGTCCTCCTGTTTCTCTCCAAAATGTCATTCATATTTATTCTGAAGTCTTGTTCTTGCTTTACTAGCACCGGTTCTGGGTGGAGATGGGCCCCCGAGATGCTGGCCTGTCGAAGGCCGAGATTCTGCTGAGGAGCTCAGGGCCTGACTCAGTCCTTTTTCCTCCTGGATGAGGGTGGTGGTGGATTGATCACAAGTTGGGAGAGTCCAAAGTTTGCCTGCCTTCCTTATCTCGGTGACTGGGTTATTTGTCTAGTTTCCCCCTGAGCAGTAAGCTAAAGGTACAGGAAGAAATGCAGGCTCGGCTCTGGGGAGACTCTGCCTTGCCCAGTGTTGTCACTGTCAGCAGCTCACTTCCCGTGGGGACTCTGAGGCCCCAGGGGGGGGCTGTGCTGAGACACGCCCCGTCTTCTGCTTTGTTGGTCAGTGTGCTTCCAATGGCACTAGGTTCTTGGCTACACAAGCAGGGAGCTGAGAAAGGCTTTACTTTGTGTGCGTGGAGGTAGAAGGTGGGGAGGCCTCTTCCTGCCCGGTTTGCTGGCTCAGTTGGTAGAACATGTGCTTCTCCTTACGGCATTCACCTTCCTCAAATGCTCATGATATGTGTCTGGGCTTCCCCTTGGCTGTCTGTGAACGAGCATCCCTCACTGCAGCCTGCAGGGAGGAGAGTGGGAAACTGCAGCGGGCTGCCTCGGGGGTGCACCCAGAGCATGTCTTCTAGTGGGGAGGCTCCACATGCCTCCTGGAGGCCGCCCGCCTCCTGAGGGTCCACACTTCCTCTCTAGCGCACAAGGGCTCACCCCTGGGCCCCCCACTGCCTGGCCCTGGCTGGAGAAGAGCTCGCTGTAGTTTCCTCCTTCCTGCATTCCCCCTGCTAGTGGCCTTCGGGGCCCTCCTGCCCCCCCTTGCCAGCCTGAGAGCCCTCCGCCAGCCTACTCCACCATGTGCACCATGGTTTCTGGCCCTTTTATATCTCCTCATTTTCCTGTCCTAGTGCGGCTTGTTGGTAATTTTTGTTTGATACTTTTTGTGATTTCTAAGGATTTGGGGCAAGATGTGATAGCTACCACCAGTCTGCTGTCTCCATCCCATCTTCCAGCATCTCCTTGGCTTCTGTTCACCATCTCAGAAGTGTGCAGTTTGCAGGGAAAAACTGAGTGACAGCATCAAGAATGTAAGCTTTTCAGTCAGAAGGAGCCGAGTCCAAATTCTGGTCCTTCCACATCCAGGTCCTTATCTGTAACAGAAGCATGGAATCTGTTTGCAGAATACTCAGCACCATGCTAAGTGTGTGTGACAGGTAGCCCTCCATCAATGTCTGTGTCTTTCTCTTTCCCTGTTGGCAAGTTAGGCAGTTAGGCAGCCTCACCTGAACTCTATTTCTGTTAGTGAAAATGATAATGCTACTGTGATCATGAAAATTAGCAGCTCTTAAAAACTAGGGAGGCCTTATGTTATGTGGCTCTCAGCCATTGAAGGTGCAGAATTTAAACATGGACAATCCTCGTTTCAAATATGTGTATAACTGAAAAGTGGTGATCCCACATCTGCTCATCAAAATTAAACTGTTTTAGTTAGAACTGTTTAAAGTTTTAATCAAGACTGTTTCCATTAAAGTTGAAATCTTTCCTTTCCTTGTCTTCAGAATGCATTTCTTTTAGGGGTGCAAATCTGTATGTCTCATGGAAGACAGCTCCCAGTATAGCATGAAGTTCTAATATCAATGAGTATCTTTTAAATGTTCAGCAGCCAGCTGTCCACAGGGAATGCCTTGAACACAGGCCATACAGAAATTGTGAAGGGAGGCAGGTTTCGGTGGGCAAAGGGCCACAGTAGCAGAGCCCAGGCATTCCTGGGATGTTTGTGGTAACTGAGGAATTGTGGAGCTCCTCACTTTAATAATCAGAATATCACTCATAAAAAACAAAGATCTATGCTGTTGTCTGGCCAGGGTTTATGCTAAACTGAAGAAGTTTATGCTATGCTAGTGGGTATTTCCATACAGGAAAAGTAGCTGAGAATGTGACAGTCACAGAGAGCAGCATGATTCACTTCATCCACACACTGAAACCCCGGCCGCAGAGGCGCACAACTCCCAGCAACGTGAACTCTTGCTCAGACTTACGATCTTCTCAGCATTTTTGTCTTAGGGCAAAAGGGAGAGGCTACAGGCATTCACTTCTGTTAAGCATTATCTTTCATGCGGATGTGTTTGTGGCATTTGCTTTTAACCTTTAAGAGGCCATGTCGTAATCACGCTAATCACCCAGTGGGTTCCCTTCAAATCCACACATTAAACACATCCACTTACAACTTTGTGAGCCACAGAGGACCCCTGAACTTCACTTTTGGCTTCTCTTTTAGTGCGCCTCCTTTTGGATTTGGAAGGCAGATGGCAGTCCCAGCACTGAGGCCAATCACCTGGAGTGAATTTTTGTTGTTTGACTTTGAGAGTGTGTATCTCTGCCTTAAGACAGGCAGAGGAAAAGAAGGAACAAATGACCTCATATATTTTTCCTTGCCAAGATTTTAAAACTTTAGTTGTTTTGAATGAGATCACACGGTTCAAAACCATGGTATCAATCTACAATTCTTAGATTCTTATATCCTTCCAGAATTTCTTTATATGTATACAAACAAAGCAAATACAGATGCTTATTTTTCCCTCTTTTAGACAAAAGGTAACTGATCACACATACTGTTCTGTACCTTGCCTGTTTCTTTCACACATTTGTGCATAAAGGCTCTCGTCATCACCGTTATCCCCACCATCACCTCCACCACCACCACCACCACCACCACCACCATCCTTCTTGACAATTGCATAGTATTCTACTGTATAGATGTCCCTTGATTTATTTACGTAATCTCCTCCTAATGGGTATTTGGGCTGTCCCCAATATTTTTCTATAATAAATAATATCTTTTCATTTATGTATGTAAGTGCATCTATACAATAAATTCCCAAAGTAGTGGGTCACAGGTCATAGGCTTCTAAAAATCTGCCAGCATTGCCAAGTCATCTCCATGGGAGTTTTAACTATTCACCCCACTCTCCCACAGTGATGTGCTTGCCCATTTCCCCATAGGCCTGACAGCAGCATTTGTTATCAAATTTTTTGGCTTTTCCTAATCTGATATGTGAAAAAGCAGTTTTTCAGTAAAGTTTTAATATGTAGTTCTCCTAAGATAAGTGAGTCTCAGCTATAAAACTTGCTTATTTTGGTTATACTTGCTTATTTTGAACTCTTTCTTCATACCTCTTGCTTATGAATCTTTAGGAGGTTTTTTATCTTTCTTATCAAGTTCTTCATGTTGGTATCATATCTAGTGGATGTCACATAATTAGATGCTCTGTTGAGATTCACTTAAAAACCCAGAAAAAAATGAAAACTTTAAATGTTCAAAGGGCTATAATGTTTTTCTTTTCTTCTTACTGAATTATTAAATTAATATAAACTGAATATAAAATATCCAGGGGAAATAATGATAAATATACAGGGCCCATCTGAAGAAAACTTTAAACCTTGGACAGAAAGAATATTTGAGTAAATAAAATGACATAACTTCCCCTTGTATAGGAAGGAACATTGCAAATATTTTAGTTCTCTGCAAGTTGACTCTATAATTCAGTACAATAGCAATTAAAATACAAACAGGATTTCTTTTTGGAAAGAGAACAAAGTATAATAAAATTTACCTAGAAAAATAAACATGAGAATAACCAGGAAAATTCAAATGGGGAACAGATGGGTTGAAAGAAGGGGAGATTAGTTCTATCATATGTTAGAATTTATTACAACACTATACAAATGAGAGACTATAGAGGAAAAGACAGAGAAAGTGATGGAACAGAGTAGCAACTCGAAAACAGACTAAAATGCACATAGATTTTGCTTTGCAATGTAGGATTTCAAGTTAGTCTAGAAAAGAAAGTTTACTTGGTAATTGAATAATAGAAATAACATTGCACTTTCTCACTTTCACACCAAAATCAGTTTGAGGTGAATCAAATACTTAAAGCATAAAAATGAACACCATTAAAAGTCTAGGAAAATGATAACTTAAAATAGTTTTGGAGCAAGGAAGGCCTTTTATTCCTCAGCACAGCCCAAAACCCTAGTTAACAAAGATTAAGAAGCATGGTTGCATAACAATTAGGACTATTCTGCAGAAAAGCATCTTTCAGATGACAAGCAACAAACAGGTAAAAAAGTATTTTCACACAAAGAGCACTTGCAAATCAGTGAGGAAAAGAACATTCCAATTTTCAAGTGAACCAAAAAAAATAGATTCAGAAAGTTTAGTTCATTGGAAAAGAGAAATGCTGAGTAAACATATGAAGATATGCTATATGTTATTCATATGAAAAGAAATGCAAACCAAAACCACTCATGAGATATGTTATTTTTCTTTTCAGTTCAGAAAAAATCAGAAAGTGTGATAGAATTAAATATAGCAAAGATATAATTTTTTGCTCTGTTTTTCATATTTTATTTTTAACTAATACTGACTTGACAAGTAAGTAAGGATATAATCGGTGCAACTTTTGGAAAAGCAAATTGGCAGTCTTTATGAAAATGAGGGCTCAATGTATCCTCTGCTCCTTCTACTGCTAGGAGTTTAACCTGGAGATGCAGTTCACAAGTGAGCAGAAATGCACACACAGGCACCCTCAGCACAGCCTAGAGGGGTCACACAGACCTGGAAATGTCCTGCATGTCCTTCAGTGAGGACCAAGAGCGGCCATGAAAAGCAAGTGCTAGATCTCCATGTGCTGATACTTACGTGGGAAAAGAAATATTTAAGTGGGAAAAGCAAGTTGTAGGACATAATTGTAGTATAATACATTTGTTAAAAAAATGAAATAGAGGAGAAATGACTATTTATGTGAGATCCAGGGAACTCTGAGCCACTTCATGGTCTCTGTCAGCACAGTGATGGAGTCCAAGGAAACTCCAGCCTGGACTCGTAAAACAAAATAAAAAAGCAGCTGAAATCCTTACCAAAGTTTCTTGGCAAGGCCTCCCTGGGGATTTCCATTTCAGCACACAGCCAAACCTCTGAACTCTTCCCAAATGTTCCCCAGAAGTTCACAAAATATAGTCTCTTGACCTCAATCTCTAGTGTCATTCTCTCAAGAGACCTCCAGTGTGTCCCCCAAAGCCAGCCTGGCTTGGTGTGTGTATGTATCTCTGCCCCCATTTCTGCCTTTTTCAGAACAGACACCTCAGTGCCCTTGCCCTACCCTGCCCGCCACAGGCAGATGCTCAGGGACTGTGCCTGGGAGGGTGGGGAAGCAGAGGTGGGATGCCTCCTTGTGGATTCTGTTCCACCATCTGTACTTACAGATGCATGGAGGTTGTGGAAGGGCATCTGGAGAATCCTTGGCAGAGAGACCCATGGGCACAGTGGCTGAGAGAAAGGGAGCAGGCCTTTCCCTCTTCCATGAACCAGTGTCACTTTATGGTCAGAGCCAAGCCAATCGCAGGTGCTACAATTCCTCCAGAGCCACCACTTGGGGATGTAGTTCTGGCTCCTCATTTGCCCTCAGCTGAGCCTCTGTCTTCACAGTCCTAGGATGGGCTGTGCAGACCCAGCACGCACGGCCCTGGGTGCAGGGGGTAATGGGAGATACTTGAGAATCACAGAATAATAGGACATGACTCCCAAGTATACAGAACTCTTTCTCTTTCCTTCTTACCACTACGGAGGGCTGGCTCTGTTATGTGAACATACCATAGTTTATTTAGGCAGTTCTCTATAAATGGGTTTCTGGATTGCGTCCCATGCAATAATGCTGCAAGAAATAGTCTTATATAGACATTATGGTGCTATTGATCTTTGGTAAAATTTTCTGAAAGCAGGGTATCAGTGAAGAGGGAAAATGCAGATGTAATTTTGCTAGGTGTTGGTGAATTCGCCTCCATAGGGGACACACCACTTTTCATTCTCTTCCAGCAATGTCAGAGCACACCTGTTCCATCGTATTAGCCCTTCACCTGTGACAAACTGCAAAGTATTTTTTTTCTGATTTGCCATTTGTCTTTTTACTTTTAGTGTTTTGGGACACACAGAGTTTTCTGAGACTTTTTCCTTGTGTTTTTAAATGTTATGTTTGGCCATAAAACAAGCCTCAGTAAATTTTAAAGGGTTGAAACCATACAAAATATGCTCTCTGACCACAGTGAAAATGAAATAAAGAATCAATCACAGAAGGAAATTTGGGAAATTCACAAATATGTGGAAATGAAACAACATGCTCCTAAATAATAAGTGGGTTAAAGTAGAAATCACACAGGAAATTGGAGTATACTTTGAGGTGAATGAAAACAAAAATGCAGCATACTAAAACTTAGAGGATGCAGCTAAAGCAGGGCTCAGAAGGAAATTTATAGAAATAACCACCTATATTTTAAAAAAGATCTCCAATCTATAACTTAAGCTTCTACCAGAAGAAACTAGAAAAAGCAGAACAGACTACACCCAAAGCAAGCAGAAGGAAGAACAAAGATTAAAGCAGAAATAAATGAAACAGAGGCTAGAAAAACAATTGAGACAGTCAGTGAAACCAAAAATTGGCTCTTTGAAAAAAAATCAACAATATTGACAAACTCTAACTTTGAATGACCAAGAAAGGAGACAAGGCTCAAATTACAAAGATCAGAAATGAAAGGGACACATACTACCAACTGTATAGAAACAAAAACAATTATAAGAGATGGTACTATGAACAGTCATACAACAAATTCAGTAACCTAAATGAAGTGGATGAATTCCTAGAAAAATACAAAGACTCAAGAAGGAATAGAAAATCTGAGCATATTTATAACAAAGAAAGAGATTGAATTATTAATCCAAAAACTCCCTGCAAAGAGAATCCAAAGCCAGATGACTTCACTGGTGAATTTTACTAAACATTTAAAGAAGAATTAATATCAACCCCACAAAAACTCTTCCAAAATACAGGAAAGAAGGGAACAATTACCAACTCAATCTATAAGTCCAGTGTGATACTAAAACCAAAACTAGACAAAGATATCACAAGAAAAGAAAACTACAGATTAATTTCTCTTATGAATATAACTTCAAAAATCCTCAAAAAAAAAAAAGCAAACCAAATCCAATAATATATAAAAAGGATCATATACATAACCAAGTGGAATTTACGCCAAGATTGCAAGCTTGGTTTAACATCAATCAACATAATATGTCATATTAATATAATAAACAAGAAAAATGTGACCATCTCAACAGACACCCACAAAAAAACATTGACAATATTCAACACCCTTTGATGATAAAACACTTACTAAAGAAGTAATAGAAGGGAAATTCCTCAACCTGATAAAGTACATCTATTAAAAATCCACCATTGACATCATATTTAATTATGAAAAACTAATGCTTTCTCCCTTACACCAAGAACAAAACAAGGGTGTCCACTCTGCCTACTTTTATCAATGTACTGGAGGCTTTGGCCAAGGTAATAAGATGAGAAAAAGAAATAAAAGGTATCCAGATTGTAAAGGAATAAATGAAACTTTATCTATTTGCAAATGACATTGTAGAATATCCTGAGGAATCCGCAAACACACGCACACACGCACACAATTATAACTAATAAGTTAGTTTGGAAGGTTTCAGGATACGAGATCAAAATGTAAAAATCAGTTGTAGTTATATATATTCTCAGTGAACAAACTGCAAATGAAATTAAGAAAACAATTGCATTTATAGTAGCATCAAAAAGAATAAACAATTGGAATAAACAAAAGAGGTGAAACCTATAAACATTGTTGGGAGAAGTTAAAGAAGACCTGAATAAATGGAAAAAAATCCTGTGTTCATGAGCTGAAAGATTTAGTTATGTTGATGTTGCCATACTCCCAAAATTGATTTACGAATACAAGCACAGGGTCCCCTCTGATATTTTCACAGAAATTGCCAAGCTGATCCTAAAATTCCCAGGGAAATTCAAGAGACCCAAAATGCCCAAAACAATCTTGAAAAAGGTGGGATGATTTGCATTGCCTGATTTCCAACTGTATTACAAAACGAATCAAGTAATCAAAGTAATCAAGACAATGTGGTATTGGCATAAGGACACACATACAGATCAATGGGATGAATTAAGAGTACAGAAATAAATCCATACATTTACAGTTAGGTAATTTTTTACAAGGGTGCTAATACAATTCAATGGGAAGATAATCATCTTTTCAATGGGTGGTGCTGATACAACTGGATTGCCACATGCAAAAGAATAAATTTGGATTCCTATACACAAAATATACAAAAAAATAACTCAAAATGGATCATAGACCTAAATGTAGGGACTAAAATTCTAAAACTCTTAGAAGAAAACATAAGGTTAAAATTTCATGACCTTGGATTAGGAAATAGTTTCTTAGATATGACACCAGAAACACAAGTGGAAAAGACAAAAATAGATAAATTGGATTTCACCAAAATCAAACATTTTTGAGCTTGAAGTACATCATTAAGGAAGTGAAAAGATAACTCACAGAATGAGAGAAAATATTTGCAAGTCGTGTATCTTATAAAGGGCTTATATCCAAATTATATAAAGAACTCCTAAAAGTCAACAATTAAAAGACAAATAAATGACCAAAGGATCTGCATAGAAATTAATCAAAGATAGAGAACAGCCCATAAGCTCATGAAAACTGCTCAACATCATTACTCATTAGGAAAATGCAAATCAAAGCCATAATGACAACACTACTTTATACTCACTAGAATAGGAAATTAAAAAAAGATGGACAAATGACAAATGATGGGTGAGGGATGTGAAGAATTAGAATGCTCAGACATTGCAGGTGAGAATGTAAAATGGTTTAGCCATTTTGGAAAATTACTTGGCACTTCCTCAATTTTAAACCTAGTGTTACCCTCTGGTCCTGCAATTCCACTCCTACAGGAGAATTGAAAATATTTGCAGAAAAACTTGTATACAGTTGCTCATGGCAGCATTATTCATAGTAGCCCAAAAGTAGAAAAATCTAAGCCCATCAACTGACAATCAAAGGTAGTACTCCATTCAGTGGACTACTATTTGGCAATAGCGAAGAATGAAGTACTGATGACATGTATGGTTCCATGTATATGAAATGTCCGGAGTAGGCAAGGCTATAGAGCAGAAAGGAAATCAGCGGGTGTCAGGAGCTGCGAGAGGGGGACTGCAAACAGACACAGGGTCTCTTTCTGGGCTGGTGAGAGTGTTCAAAGTTAGAGGACTGATGATTGTGATACAATTCTTTGAATTTATTCAAAACTGTTGAATTGTGCGACTTAAAATGGTGAATTTTATAATGTGTGAATTATATCTCAATAAAGCTGTTACTCTTTAAATGTGGTCAGATTTAGCAATCTCTTATTGCTGTGGGTTCTGAGTCACAGTAAAGAGGGTTTCACTCTCCTAGGTTAAAAAGGAATTCCCCATTTCCTTCTACTGCTTATGTAGTTTCTTTTTTTTATTTCATTTTTACTTCTTTAAATTTTTTACTTTTAGTTGAAGTATAGTTGACCTACAATTTGTATTAGTTGCAAGTGTACAACCTAGTGATTTGACAATGATATACATTACAAAATGCTCACCCTAAGTGTAGTTACCATCTGTCTCCACACAAAGTTACTGCAATATTACTGACTATATTCCCTATGCTGTACTTTTCATCCCCATGGCTTACTTATTTTATAATTGGAAGTTTGTACCTCTTACACCCTTTCACCTGTTTTGCCCATCCTCTCACTGCCTCCCCTTCTGACAACCACCAGTTTGTTCTCTGCATTTATGAGTCTCATTCTGTCTTGTTTGTTCATTTGTTTTGTGTAGTTTGCTTTGTTACATTCATGTCTCTGATCCACTAGGAATATCCTGGTTTCTCAGAGAGGAGTGGATCTCTTTCTGTGTGGTAGCCCAGTTGTGTGCACACCATTTATTAGCATGCTCTTCTTTTGGGGGTGCTCTTGCTGACCCTCTAAAGAGGAGACACTTAGCATTTAGCTCTAGCAGCTTTCCCTGGAGAATGTATCTTATTTTATCACAGTAATCATTGCAATCAAGGATTTTACAGTGATTAACCAGACAATTAACTCTGAACACTGATTCCAGGATTTAAAACCAAATTGACTATAAGCTTACCTCTTGGAATATTATCGGGCACTTCTTATGCTTTTAAGCAAGATCCTTGCCTTGCTCTGAATGTTTGTGTTCCACCAAAATTTGCATGTTGACACCTAACTCCCAAGATGATGGAATTAGGAGGTGGGGACTTTGGGAGGTGATTAGGTCATGAGGATGGGGCCCTCAGGAATAGGATTGGTGCTTTCAGAGAAGAGCTGCCACAGAGGTCCCTGGCCTTTCTACCAGGTGAGGATATAGGGAGCAGACAGTCACCCAGAAGAGGGACCTTCTGGCCAACCATGCTGGCACCCTGAGCTCAGACTTGCATCCTCCAGAACTGCAGGAAACACATTTCTGTTGTTTATAAGCTGTCAAGTCTGTGGTATTTTGTTATAGCAGCCCTAATGGACTAAAACAAGCTTTTAAGCGTTAACCAAAATGAACTTTATGGCCAGTCGTTTGAACTTTGGCTGATCTCATTCAGCATTTTTAGATAAGGACACTCTCAGCAAATAATCAAGACCCTTCAATTCAGCCAGCAGCACTTACACTGAATGTTTATTGAGCTTCAGCTGTGTGCTGGGCAGTGTGCAGGGGACTCGCTGTGTCCACTGGCGTGACCTGTCTTGTATGGAATTGATGCCCAGGCATTTTGGGTGCATCTGTACTTCAGCTTCTGCAGCCCAGTGAGGGTACCACCAGAGGCATGCCCTTTGTCTTCAAATATTTGGCCTCCCCTCCCATCTGACCCAGAGCTCAGTGGGTAAGATTGAAGATTTAGAAAACTGCCAACTTGTTGATTTGAATCAAAATGATGTATCTTAGATGCCTAAGGAGTAAGATAAGAACCCCAAATGTCACAATTTTTAGACATGAGCCAAATTTCTAACTAAATTTCAAATAAAAATAATAAGAGCCCACATCTTTTGGGAGCCCATTAAGAGTCAGCACTTGCCATGCTTTCGTCCCTTGAAACTCACTACTACCCCCCTGAGGTAGGTGGTGCCATGATGTCCAGGAGCCCAAGGGGGGCGATGTGAACATGCATGCAGTCTGGGGGCAAGAGCAAAGGGACAAGGCTGTCATTCTCCTCCTCTCTGTTCTGTGGCTGTCTGTGCTCTGAGGCCTCCCTCACTGGCAGTGTGTGTGACTCAGTCCTGGGGTACTTTGGTGAGTTGGAAAGCACCAAAGTATTGTCTTGGAGCAGTCTAAACTTTGACCTGACGTGAACCCTACCACCGTTGTGCTGAAGCAGCCAGATGCTGAAGCAGGTGGGGTGGAGGCAGGGCTCTGTGGCCAAAATGAAACCATTTTTGGGAAGGAAAATCCAGAAGTGCCTGAAGTCATAATTCTCCTTTCCCCTGGAGAACTCTGTGCCCCTGTGGCTATTCCGAGTGATACAGCAGATGGACAAGATTATAGGTGAACCCCTTGCTGACATGTGGAGAGCCTTGGAGGGTCTACATTGAATTCAGTGAATTTTAATGAGCACCTGCTGTGTTCATGGTTCAGTGGCAGAGTCAGCAGGGCCTAGCCTGGGGGCAGCCTAGGGCAGAAAGGATGTGAACAAATATCCTACAAGTGGACATCCGGTCAGGCCAGGTGCAGGCAGAGGAAGGAGAAGGGAGCCCATGGGAAGTCCCACAAGTCCTCCCCCGGGTATAGCAACTGTCCTGGGCCTGGAAGGAGGCGGATAATTTGGTAGGCAGGGAAGTGGTGGGGGTTCCTTCCAGATGGAGAGGCGCAGGTGTGAAGGCTGCGAGTATGAGGTTCATGGAGGAAGGTGTACAGTGTAGCTGCCTCATAGGAGCCTGGAATGGGGAGGAAGGGGCCAGATTCTCTGGAAATAACCGCCATTTGTATGCCCCCTTTTCTTTCTTTCTTTTTTTAACTTAATTGGTCAAGCATCTTGCAATACCTTTGATGTGTGCCAGTTTTGTGTTTGCTTCTTCAAGTTGACAGGATTCAGACGTCTTAAATACCTGCCAAGACCGTGCAGCTGATAAACAGCAGAGCTAGGCCTCGAACCCACGTCTCATCACTTGAGCACAGTTCTGTTGTCTCTCACCATGTGTTCGAGCACAGTTCATGGTTCTTGGTAAAAAATGCTGCTGGAAAAGTCTTGGTGCCTCATCCCACATGTCCCTCTGGATTGGTTATTTTCTTCCTTCCTTTATGTCCCTCTTTGCCAAGAGGAGGTTGGATACAGTTAGCAATTTTACTTTGTTAGCCTGTAAAGTGTATTTTTAAAAAACTGCTTTTCCATTATAGCAGTAATGGGGAAATAACTGAATAATAGAGGAAAGAGGAAAAGACCACCTCAGATTCCACTGTGGAAGAAAAACCAGTGTTATTGTGAGCTCTTCCTTCTGGTCAGTTTACCTGTGTGCAGTGTCCCTTGCTGTGCCCTATGTGATAAGCAGTGAAGGCATTTGATAATTGTCACAACCACCATTCTTTCCTAAACTATACTGCAACCAGCATCTTTATGCACATTACTCTGTTTTTTTCTGCACAGTGCTTTCTAAATGTGTAGAATTAGTCCCTTGGAGTCAGTTCCCCAGATACAGGACTGCTGTGACAAACGGTGGCCTCATCCTCTGTGTTTATAACCACAGTCGCCTCCCCAAAGACAAGTCTGACTGATTTCTTTTTACGTCTTCAGATTGTACCATTTTATAGTATGTGAGTCAGTATTAAATCAAGGAATTGTCTAACTATTGGGATTTTTATTTCCCCTGAAGGATGGTTCCTCTTTCTTCACCAGGTTAGTGTTTTTCTGTCAACCGCCCAAGTCTCCTGAGCATGGTTTCTGTTGTAGATGTTTAAAAGTAAGATCTGGCAAGAATGCAGCATCACACTCTAGTTCTTCCTGCCTGACTCATCACATTGTGTCCCCCGGGTCTAGCTTGCACATCATAGGTATTAAATGTTTGTAGAATGAATGAGCAATAATTAAATGAATTTTTGGAAGAGGAACCAAGTCTAGGAAAGAATCCGTCTTTGTAGCTCTGTATTTCTTTGTCTCTTCTGTGGCTGCAGAAAATGAATGGAGGAATTGGTTTCCATTTCCTCTCTGGTTGTTCCATTTAATGAGAGAGGATCATCTACCTTTAGTTGCATGGGCTTGCCAAGCACATTATGTTCCAAATAGCACCCCATGTGTGGTTAGGAGCACACAGCCGGGGAAGTGGGAGTCAGACTTTGACAGCAGGTGCTGGGATCCAAGTCCTAGGTCTGCTACTGGGACCTGGGGAGGTTGGGGGGCAGCTTCTCCAAGTATCCAGTGCACTCGTCACCTTGCAGAAAGTGGTGATGAGAACTCCTGCCTTGTATGGGAGTTGGGGGGAAGGCAGATATATGCAAGACATTTCATAGAGCATCTGGCAGGACTCAATAAATGGCACCCATCACTGATGTGCTGACTATTACCATAGACCATTTTATTTTATCTTTCAAGTCTAGGACACCTTTGCCAATTATTTTCCTGGGAGATTTTGTTGCTTTCTTTTTTTTTTTTCCAGAGCAAGTGAGTCAAGATTTAGTATCATCCAGGAGCAAAGAGCTGTTTCTGTTTAGGTCATACGATCAAAGAACTAGTTCATTAAGGCAGGTTGAAAGTTGTCAACTTTGTGCTAAATACACTTTCACCTTTTAATTGTCTTTTCTTAATTTCAAAAGCAATACAAGCTTGGTGAGAAAAAAAAATATTGGAAAACACAGAGAACTCCACCTGCTAAAGGCAACTGCTGCTATCAGTTGCACGTTTCTAAACAGACTGAGACAGACTACATTTTTAGAAACAAAACTAATAGATAATACTCATTGGAAACCTTTTTGCCCAAAGGATTTTAATCACACATAATCTACCAACCTGCAATATACTTTTTTGCTTTGCATGTTTTTAGATGATGTCAACCAGGGCTCTGTGTTCTGTATCTTTTCCGTGATGTTTCATTGTCTGTGTTCATTGTCATATTCTCTTAGCTCAGTATTACGTAAGTATTTTTCATACTTCTCCTTAGTCTTCATTGTTACCGGTTTTAATGGCCGCATAGTAGTTCCCCATTTTGAGGTACATTGAGGTCCTGTTTCCACCAGCTCGGGCTGCTTTAACAATTTGCTCACATGCTGGTTGGCCCCAACAACAAATATTTATTTCCCACAGTTCTGGAGGCTGGGAAACCCAAGACTGAGGTGCCAGCAGACATTGTCCTTGGTGAGGGCCTACTTCCTGGCGTCTCATTGTGTCCTCACAGGGCAGACAGCAGAGACCTAAGAGCCCCTGTCCCTTCTGGAAGGGCGTTAAACCCATCAGAGGGGTTCTACCCTCGTGTCCTAACCACCTCCCAAAGGCCCATCTCCTAATACCATCACACTGGGGACCAGGGTTAAAACATAGGAATTTTGGAGGTACACAGACATGGAGTCCATAACAGGTATTGAATTGGAAAGCAGAGTAGTGAAAATTCTATGGGCTCTGGGGTCAGAAAGACCTGTTAACACCTTTGCCCCTGCTACCGGCCGGCTCTGTCACTGCGACCTCCCTCCGCTGTGAAATGGCGGCCACAGCACCTACTCAGAGTCTTGCTGTGAGCATTAAGTTAAGTGACATAAATCAAGTCAGTCCTGGGCACCCAGGCCCTCCCTTTACTATAAGCCTCTCCCTAGTTCCCTGGTGAGGGCCACTGATCCAGTGGGTGGGCTCTTCCCCCTGCTGTGGCACTGACCTCTGTAGGGCACAGTGTCGTAGCTCAGGAGTGTATCTTGTTTGTGCCACATTATTTTTGCAGGTAAATTCCTAGGGGAAAAAAACATGAGTGAACCGGCAGACCCTCTTCATGGGTCTTGTTACGTACATTATTGTCCTATTGCTTTTTGAAACCAGCATGCCACTTGCAAGGCCTCCCACGATGACAAGTGCACCAAGTTCACCACACTCTGGCCCGCAATGAATGTTAAAATTTGTTAAATTTTTCACTATGTCTGGTGGACATAACATGGCATCTTATGACTGATTGTATTTTTATTTCTAAAGAAAGGAGAACTTCTAAGTGTATTTCCTCCTGCCCAACCTGTTTGTATACATAACCCCTCATCCCCCTTTGAATAACAAACCCATTTCCAGCAGTTTGGTGAGACTACCCACAGGAAGTTGTACACCTATGCTGCGAGGCTTGGCTGCCGTGAGACGCGCATGGCCTCTGTGGTTGGAGCGCAGCTCCGTGGCAGCCACGAGCCAGGTCCCCAGGGAATGCCACTGCTGCCTTTGCTGTCTTTGCTGATGCTGGTCAGTCCAAGTGGCCCAGAGTGTGAGCGCCCACCATCTGGAGCCGGTGAGGAATTACCACTGAAGGTCAGCCTGGGGGTCATATTACCCTCCACAACCCCCCAACCTCTCCATCTCCCCCGGAGAAGTAAAGGGTTGGATTTCACTGTAATGCGACCCTGAGCTGAAAAAATGCTACAGAAGCTAAAATCCTAGAGCGATTGCTGGCAAAGAAAGAAGCATCCTTCCAGCCCAAGGCTGGTGAAGCCAGGACTACAGTGGGCGAGCCGCCGCAGTGCCAGGAGGGTGTCGCCTCCGGCAGGGAACAACCCTTCCCCATGCTTTGGACACACAGGGGCTCAGCCGAAGATGGCTTGGGAAGGTTGTTAAACAATTATGACCAGGTCAGTAGCACCCTGAAGTTTATTTCTGTCTCTTTTGCAATGAACTAGAGGTTGCTAGATCTATTTTTACTTTTACTACTCTGCTGATGGAGGTAAACATAATAAAAAAATTTTTCAAGGATGTGTAAGTAGAATATTAGTGTCTTTTCTAGGATGTACAGAGGATGCCACCAATTTTGAATTGACAGGCCGCCGCCTCCTTCTTCAGTACATGTTTTCTTTAGTGGGGATGAGACAATTAAATATATATATGTGTGTGTGTGTGTGTGTGTGTGTGTGTGTGTGTGTGTGTGTATAAGAGGCCAATACTGAGAACTTACAGAATTAAAGTCATGTTCATATTATCTCTCCATTGTCTTAGATTTGTAGGAAAAAAAACAGTAAGGAGAGAATTTTATTCCAAATTTTACTTATTTGTTATTGGGTTGGAAGGGATAATGTACCAAATACTCTTCTGGAAGGAAAGGTAAGAATGTCTCCTTAGGATGTGAGGACAGAACAGATTCAAAATCAACAACAAACAAAGGAGACCTGTCCCTGAGGTGGGGAAGCCACAATAGGCAGTTGGCGTCAGTGATACGGCCTTTATATGTCACACACCGCTCTGTAGTATTCATGGGATTCTGGCTTTTTTTACTTCCCCAAATTAAGAAGAATAATTTCCATTAGTTTTCCTATAGTCAGAATAATTTGCTTTTTGGAAACCTGAATTACAGAAATATACCTAGACGTTGAGTTACTGACATTTAAAACTATTTCTCCTGGAAATGACTGAATATACGAAAGATGCAGGGTCACACCAAGTATTCCTTTATAACTAAGATATGAAATTGAAAGGGATCATCAAGGATTACATGATGTTCTGGTCCCACAGGTTTTTAAATATTTTTTTTAACCAAATACTTCTTCACATAATGAACCTCTATTTGCCATCTCTGTCCAGCATATTTAAATATGCAGATATTAACATGTATCACCAGGCAGGAATATGTTCACTTACCTGCTCACCGCTTATTGTGGATGTGCCTTGTATTCTTGAATGACTCCACATGTACGGAATCCTTAACCCTAACCACCCTCTGCATTTACAGCCTCCCTCACGGCCTCCTACTCTCCTAATGGTCTCCCCTAAAATCAAACACCACCAACCCAACCTTAAAAATAGAACAGCTGCGCTATTGGTCTCCCCTTCTCCTTTACTTATGTACTTTATTAAGTGTGTTGACTGCATTAAATGCAATTGAGATGCCTCAGTGTAGTTTACTTATATACGTGTAATAGGGGATTTTCATTGCTATGTAGGAAAATAGTGACACAAATTGTAAATAGGGTACAAAAAGGAGTTTTTTTCTAATTTGAAATTGAATCATTGTAATGCTCTCTTATCTTCCTACTAGTCCCAGGTACTTATTTGGTATATTAATATTTTATTAGAATAGGATAAGTTTGGGGGGGTATGTTCTTAATATTAGAATTTTAAATTTGTATGAGCAAAATATTTAGAACTGTGATATTTTACTGTATGATAGAATATAATATGGAAAGTACATGATTTATAGGCACAAATAATTGAATAATCTCAAATATAGTATCAATACATTCCCCTGCTTTAAGTGTAAATGAAAGGTTACCAATTCTCAAATATGAACCTGTAGTATTTTGGGGGATATAATTGTTATAAAAATAAATATTTACCTTTAAGAAAGGGTATGTGATGGTGGGAAAGTGGGGATTCTGCCTTTTATGTGATGTATTTCTGTATTTAATCTTTTTTAACGAGAACATGTTTTTATTTCTTGTGTAATCTCTTTAGAATTTTAAATAAAATAGTCATTTAATTCTACTGTGGTGAACTTGGGAAATAAAGAAGAAGAATCTTTTCTAATCCTGTTGCTAATAATTCCCAGTCCATCCTTAATACTCATCATTAGCATCTGGTCTTTTCTTCGTCCAACTTAAATGTATGTTAACCATTGTCTTTACAACTTCAGGAAATCAAATGAAGTTGTCAGATTAAATTAAATGCATATGCATTAACTGATGTTGTCACATTATGTCCTTCCAACAACTTGCTTGGACCAGACGCCCCCAGCTGTCAGGGTCAGTGAGAGTGGGCAGGCTCTGTTCACACAACTTAAGAAAACCAGATTCAAAGCTGAAAACACCACAGTCAGAAAATATAAATAGAACTGAGCAAAGTCTTGGTTCTTATTATGTCATTTGCTCCACATACATTGCATTATTTAAAAATCAATTTAAAGTAAAATCACCCTTATAATTTCACATGTGCCATCTGTCCTCAGCTCTACCTTCCCAGTGTTGCTTAACTTGAGCCTAAGGTTAACGTTTCAAATTATGTTCCTAATGTGAACAGAAGAGGTTATTTTGTACCTGTTCCTGCACACATACCCGGCACACACACACACACACACACACATACACTGGCTTGCCTTTTACAGAAATAAGGGGGATGTCTATTTAATTCTGAAAGATGAGCCATGACTAAGTGCCCCTTCTGGTGGATGACGCTGCGGTTGATTCAGCCTCCTTTCGCCTCCTGCCAATGGCCTTTCTCCCTCCAGCACCTTCTTAGGCCTCAGGGTCTCTGGCTGTAAATAATTAATGGAAACTCTTAGTGTGTCACCTTATTCACACGTACACCCACTTACACACTTATCCCTTTGTGATTCCTCCTTCCAAAAACACACAGCCAGAAAAACAATCATCTCCACTCAGAGTTTTTTGCTCTAGTGATTCAGGGGTGCTGCAGCTTACGTGGGACGCTCATCCATCTACATGGATTTTCAGAATGGTTGCCTGTGAAATGGTGAAAATCATGGCTCAGAGTGAGCTGTAAAGCCAGTGAACAGTATCAGCAAAGGCCTTGGTTCTGTAAGCAGCTTATCTTTGCCCTTCTACTGAGCAGGATTTTTCTCCTCTGGGGGTGGAGCACATTAGGATGCCATGTGGTGGGCCCTGCATTTAGCATATGACACTTTGATCCACTTTGTCTGTCAATCACTTGTTATGAAAAATTTTAAATATACACTAAAGTTGAAAGAATTGATCCATGTACATCTGTATACCCACCACCTAGATTCTACCATCAACATTTTATAAAATTGCCCTTTCACATTTCTGTGCATCTGTGCCTCCCTTTATCCATCCATCGACCCATTATTTTCAAGGCATGTCAAACTAAGTTGCAAACATCTGTACACTTCACCCTCACATACTTCAACATTCATGTTGTTAACTACAGTTCAATATTGTTTATAGTTTTTAGGTAAAATTTATGTTAAGTAAAATGCGTATATTGTAAATGGACCATTTGACAAGTCTTGACAAAAATATCATCCAGACAATTTCCTCTGGCCCTTTCTCTGGTAAATTCCATGTCTGTCCCTACTGCCAGGAACCACTGTTCTGGGTTTTTTCCATAGATTAAAACAGCATATAAATAGAATCATTTTGTGTAATCATTCCTGCTCTCAACATTTTGTTTTGAGATCCTGATCAGTCATTTCTTGGGTTATTGGTTCATAATTCATTTCTTGTGATTGCTGAGTAGTTGCTAAGCCACGGTAATACTTGTTAATCGACTCTCTTGTTGATGGACACCTGTGCTGCTTACAGTTTGGAAATACTATGAATAAAGCTGCTATGAACATTCTTGGAGTCATTTTCTAGACTTATTTCTCTTAGGTAAGTATCCAAGAATAGAATTGCTGGGTCATAGGATAGATGTATGTTTAGTTTTATAAGAAACCACAGACTTGTTTGCAAAGTGATTTTACCATTTTATACCCTATGACCCATAAGGTATGAGTGTTCTGGTTGGTCCATATCCTCACCAAGTGTAGTCAGTCTTTAAAAATTTTAGCAATTCCGGTGAGAGGGTAGTGGTGTCTCCTTGTGGTTTTAATTTGCATTTCCCTGATGACTAGTGATATTAAGCTCTTTGAATATCTTTCCCTATTCAAAGCTTTGCCTACTTTTAATTGGATTGTTTGTCCTTTATTACTGAGTTATAGGAATTCTTTTTATATTCTGGATACATTCCATTCTGAATATATATTTTGCAAATGTCTTCTTCCTGTATGTAACTTGCCTGGTCATTTTTAAAAGGGACAGATCAATCTTTTTTGATGCAGAAGTTCTAAATTTTGGTGAGGTCTAATTTCAAGAATTTTTTTCATTAATGATTATTGTTTTCTGTGCCCCATTCAAGAAACCTTTCCTTCCTCTCAAGTCATGAAGATATTCTTCTGTTTTTTTTTTTCCTAGGAGGTCTTTAGTTATAACCCTTATGGTTAGGCCTATGATCCAGCCTATATTAATTTTTGTGTGTGATAAGAAGTAGGGGTCAGGGTTTCTTCTTATTCAGTGTGGATGTCCAGTTCCATCATCATTTGTTGAAAAGACTCTGCTTTTCTCACTGTATTGCTTTGGCAACCTTGTTAAAATCAATGGGATGTACAAGAGTGTGTCAATTTCTGAACTCGGTATCCTCTCCCACAGATCTGTTTGTGTTTACCAGTACCACTCTGTCTTGATTACTGTAGCTTTATAATGAGTCCTGAAATCAGGTAGTGTACATCCTTCAATTCTCTTATTTTTCAAGATTACATTAGATATTGTAAGTCCCTTGAATTGCCATACAGATATTTGAGAATCAGAATTTAATTCTACCATACACTGACAAAAAAAAAACCTATTGGAATTATGGTTGGGGTTACACTGAATCTGTAGATGGAATTGAGAAGAATTGACCATCATCTTAACAATATTGATTCTTCTAATCCATAAACTTAGGATGTCTTTCCATTTATATAGGTTTTGTTTAATTTGTCTCAGTGTTGCCTTATAGTTTTCATGGCATAGATCTTTTCCATCATTTGTTAAATTTATTTCTAAGCATGTAATTTTTAAGTCATTAAAAGAAATTAATTTAGAAATGTTTCCAAATTTAGCCACTCCAATGTTACTCACTTTTGTGATTTGAATGTTTGGAAGCCAAGCCTGCTCGACATTTCTGTATTCACATGAAATAAGCCTGTTTTATTTATCCCTTCAAAGAGGCATCAGAGACACGGGATGGGTTTTGCCCCAGCCTGAGAGCTGAGAGAACAAACTTCAGTTCTGGTTTGCCTTTTACTGGCTGTGTGAACTTGGCCAAGAATGGTAGATTCTCTCCTCACGTCTATCACTCAACACAATCAGAATTTAACTCCTCATTCCCTGTAGTCTTCTTCTGTAACATCTATAGAGATAAAGCTTTTAGCTCCGGTTCACTTGCACATTTGGTCGTCTGATAGAAACCTTGAATTTTCTGCAGCAAAATGTACACATGTGTACCCACCCACACACAGTTTTGTGTGCACTTATAGAATGTCCAGGGGACCTCTGAGGGCTGTTCCTCAGCCTTTTGGGTCCACAAAACCCCTTTTGTAGAGTGGAAGCTCCATGACTTAGAGGCTGACTTGCTTTACTTCTGCATCTTCAGCACCCAGCACAGTGCTTGACCTCCCAGGCTGCTCAGTGAATGAATGCCCTGGCATTGCAGCATCATGGCCTTATGCAAGGCTGGCCTCTCTTCCCAAGTGGTGCCAGGTACTTAGTTGTTCTGGAGAAGCCCTGCACCATTCTCCACCCAGTAGAGCCAGTGTCTGGTACTAGAGAACAGCAAGGCGTTGAGGGCATAGCCACGTTTCACATAACCAGCATGGCAGAGCCGAGAGGTGTCTTAGGCATGCCCTGGGCCACTCACACTGGTGGTCCAAGAGTGTCCCAAGGCCCAGAGTTTCACATTGCCAAGATCTTAATGCAGCATGTTTGTGTAGGGGCAGGTATACATACGGGCTGCTGATTCCAAATCCCATGCCCTTTGTGCGGTTTTCTCGGCATACAGGGTATACATTTCACATCCCCAGTATTTAATATCTTCCTTCCACAGCTATAAACTACATCCCTTTGAGGGGCCACAGGCTCTCCTGATGCTCCATGGCTTTCAGAGAGGTCAGCCTGGCAGTTCCTGGCCAGGCAGCTACCCTGGGTGCCCTGGACCCACTCCAGGCAACAATCTCCCTGCAGAATCCTCCCGAGCTCTGCTGTCTGCCTGGGGCCTTCACTGACAGCCTGACTTCAGCCCCAGCCCCACACAAGAAGTCCCTCCTGCAAGGCTGCAGGTCCCAGGGTCTGCTGGGCTTGGTGATGTCTGCAGCAAACCCTTTTCCCTTCCTAAAGCCCCAGGGTAATGTTGTGGATGGCACAGCTGCTGTCCTCTGCAGGGAGTAGCACGTGCAGTGATGCCGATGTTCTGTGTGCTTCCATCCTCCCAGGTGCTGGGGACATGGGCGGCAAACCGTCCACGCCAGGCAGGGACCCCACAGTGCCGTGCCCTGGGACAGAAGGCATTCACGCTGCATACAAGCAAGGAAACCCCAGCAGGGCCCGGCACCTGCTCAGAGAGGCTTGTGACGAGAGCACGTCCCAGCTCGAAAAGGTGGGTCAATGCTAGCCCTCTGGGCAGAGCTGGGGACCTGAGCTGGGTGAAGGTTACCACTCAGATTACCTTCTTGTTGTCATCATAATAGTAATGGGGGATTGTATGGTATTCTGGAGATTTCACGTTTCACATGCAAACTTATGGGCACTAGTCCCTTCGCGTTCACACTTCAGCCTGTCATCATCTAAGCACAGCACTCCTGCTTTCCCAGGGACCTTGGGGGTCGGGGGATGGGAAGTAACTGAAATGTAAGGAACAAACTGCCAGTCTGAAAGGTTCCACCTATTCTTTTATACTTTCCCTATAATAAAAACAACATATGCTCAAAAAAGAAAATTTAGAAATACATGAAAGTACAGAAAAAAAAACAAACAAGAAAATAGCCATATGCCTAATTCATCCAAACAATCTCGCTCAACGGTTTTGGTCTGTTTTTTTCCACTCTGCTAATCTGCACATACACTGTTGCTATTTTGAATATAGATGCAGTCATATTGTATATATAGCTTTGCATGCTATTATATGCAAAATATTTTTCTCATTATTATTTCAAAAATTTCCTGTATGATTATAAACTCTTTATATGCCACAAGGAGGAAAGGTTTTTATCTTCACTCTAACTGATAAGATTTTGAAGCCAAAAGACTTTGTTAAGTTATGTATGTAATACTGAGAACAACCACTTTAAAAACTATACAAAGAGATACACCCAAAAAACACTATAGATCAATCAAAATGGAATTTTAAAAACGCTTAAGAAACCCACTGGAAGGCAGGAAAAAGAAAACAGATATGAAAGGGTAAACAGAAAACAAAGAGATGCTTGACAGACTTAAGCTTTAGTATATAAATAACTATATTGACATAAATAGTCCAGATAACATGAATTTAATGATAGAGATGGCAGAGTGGGTTTAAAAATATGAGAACTATATACTGTCTCTGAGAAATCATTTCAAATGTGATATATATATTTTGAAAGTAAATGGATGGGAAAAGATATACCATGCAAACATTAAATCAGAAGAAAGCAGAAGTGGCTATATTAACATCAGATAAAGTACACTTTAAAGAAGAACTATGTAAATCCACAATTATAATTGGAGACTTCAACATTCTCAACAATTGATAGAATAATTAGACAGAAAACCAGCAAGGATACAGAACTTAACATCACCATCAACCAACAGGATCTAACTGACATTTATTAAACATTTTACCTAGTGACAGCAGAATGCACATTCTTTTCAAGTGTCCATGGGATATATCTCAAGATGAATCATATCTACTAAACTATAGAGCAAACCTCAACACATTTAAAAGAATTGAAATCCTACAAAATATGTTGTCTAACATCAGTGGAATCAAACTGGGAATCATTAACAAAACAATAACAGAAAAATCTCCAAGCACTCAAAAATGAACCACAAACTTCCTTAGGAAAATATCAAGGGAAATTTTAAAAATACATTGAACTGAAGGAAAATGAAAATACAACATACCAAAATTTGCAGGATGCAGCAAAGCAGTGCTGAGAGGAAAATTTATAGCACTAAATATATAAGTAAGGAAAATAATTCTCAAATCAATACTTTCAACTCCTACCTAAAGAAACTACAAGAAGAGCAAATTAAACCCAAAGAAGCAGAAGAAAGGAAACCCTTAAAAGAAGAGTAGAAAATTACTGAGATACAAACAGAAAAATAATAGAGAAAGAAGCAAATGAAACAAAAAGCTGATTTTTTGGAGAAGATCCATAAAATTGACAAATCTCTGGCAAAACTAAGAGAAAAGAGAAATATCACTAATATCAGGAAAGAAACAAGGACTGTAACAACAGACCCTGCAAACATCAATAATAAGGGGAAAATATTAACAACTCTACACACATAACTTTGACAACTTAGGTGAAATGGACCAATCCTGGAAAAGTAGAAACTACAATTCATTCAATATGAAATACATGATTTTAATAGCCCTTTAACTATTAAGGAAATTGAGTTCATAATTTAAAACCTCCTAAAAGAGAAATCTACAGACCCAGATGTTTTCATTGGAGAATTCTACCTAATGTTTCAAGAAGAATTAACACCAGTTTTACACATTGTCCTCCAGATATAGAAAAAACATTTACTAACACTTTTGTGAAACCAACGTTACCCTGATACCAAAACTAGGCAAAGACAGTACAAAAAAAAGAAAAGAACAGACCAGTGTCCAGTATGAATACAGATGCAAAAATTCTTAACAAAATATTGCAAATATACTTCAGCAATAGGTAAAAAGAGTTTTACACCATGACCTAGTAAGATTTATTCCTGGGATACAAGGCTGGTTCAGTATTTGATAATCAGTCAATATAATACTCAGTATTAATAGACTGCTATGGACTAAATGTGTCCCCCTCAAATTCATAAGTTGAATATATGATACTGTTTGGAGCAGGGTCTTTGGGAGGCGATCAGGTCATGAAGGTGGAGCTCTCATGAATAGGATTAGTGCTCTTATAAAAGCCCCTTCTGCCATGTGAGGATAAAATGAGAGGTCTGCCACCAGGAAGAAACTGGATTCAACCAAAGAGTCTCAGTGGGTGAATGGTTAAGCGTACAATGGAATACGACGAAGCAATATAAAGGACTCGATGAAAAAATACAATGATGCAGATGGATCTCAAGGGCATGGTGCTGAGTAAGAAATAAAAAGCTGGTCTGAAAAGGTTACATTCTGTATGGTTCCATTTATATAACATCCTCAAAATGACAAAATCACAGAGATGCAAGAGACATCAGTGGTTGTCAGCAGGCAGGTCTGGCAAAGGGGAGGCAGATGGGCTAAACTGTAAAAGGGTAGCTTGAGGGAAACCAGGATGGAGACGGAATAGTTCTGTATCCTGATGGTGCTGGTGGTTACACAAATCTGCACATGCCACAAAATGATGGAACTATACACACACTATACTAACATCAAACTTGGTTTTGATCTTGAACTACAATTACGTGAGATGTTACCATTGGGAGAAACCAAGTGAAGGAAACATAGGTCCTCTCATCACCATCTCTGCAACATTCTGTGAATCTCTACTTATTTCAGAGCAAGACATTTTAAAATTAAAAGTGGAATACAATTCCTCTTCTATAATATTAAACAACTGGCAAAAACAAATCTGGTGTTGGAAGTCAGGATAGTGGTTACTCCAGGTAGGACAGTGACTAGAAGGGGCTGGGGGGATGAAGGGGGCTTCTGAGCACAGGAAATCTGAAATCTCTGCTCTTTGGGCTGGATGCCCTTTATGCGTGTTTGTTCACTTTGTGGCCATTCGTGAAACTGAACACAAAAATTTTTGCACCTTTCTGTACAGGTGTGTTATATGCCAATACAGTTACAGTAAATGACATGAAAAAAATCATTTGGTTTTATATGGGATTATCCATGTGCACCTATAGGGTCAACATATTCTGGAAGACTGTGTAAGAGCAGTTTTCTTGGCAGAGGGGGTTTGGGAGGTGGAGGTGTAGAGAGAGGCCTCCTTTTTACTTTATACTTTCCTATGCTGCTGGAACTAAAATGAAAATAAATATATACTGTGGAGCCTCTGGGCTGTCTCTCTCCAGGGAGCCAGCTCTGACCTTCCCCCCCCACCCCCTTCTGGTTCCCTCCTGGCCTCAGGGTAGCTTCTGTGACATCACCTCCTCATAAGGATGGGACTTGTAAGCCTCTAACCACTGAGTCTAGACAGCTGTTGGTTGTGTGGTGAATCATTTAATCAATCCCTGTGGCTTTTCTCCTAGTGCAAATGCTTTCCTGGAATGGCTGGGATACTGGGCCCCACCCTGGGCAGATGGACAGCCTGTGGGTTTTTTCTTTCTGGTCACACTGAATGTACAGCCCTCTACTGTTCTCCAAATAATTCCAGTCCCTTAGACTGGCCCTTCCCTTACCCCACAGGCCCTTGCCTGACCTCACATCACCAGCCCAATCACTCCACTTACAGAACCCAAACCTCCCTCAAGTCCCACATTTCCCTGGAGGTCTTGGATGGAATAGAGAGAACATGGGCTTTGGACCTAGACAGATGCAGTTCAATCCTGGATGGTTCTGCTGACGCTGAACTTCCTACCCCTGGGCAAGCCTTCATCTCCTCATCCACAAGATGGAAATACGGTATGAAAATAAATAAAGGAAACCTCATTTAAAATAGAGTCAGGAGCCCAGAAGGGGAGCGCTCACACTCTGCCCCTTGGGTAAGAAGCACGCCTCACATTCCCCATGACACAGAAGCTTACTTTACATACTTGAGCAGGAGGAAGGAAGACTTTCTCCTTGCCCAGCGACAGCCCAGCCAATGAATCCTCAACAGGACAGCCTCTCCCAGCATCCTCCTTTCCCCTCTGCTTTGTTCTCTGGACTTGCCTATGGTTCACCTTAGTTTGCTCATCCTAAATTATAATTCCTCTGCTATTCCCGAATAAACTCATGTTGCTGGTAAAACAACTGGCTTTTTGTTTATTTCTTTTAAGATCGACAACAGATGCATTCTTCATAGGACTGCTATCAAGATTAAGCGTGACTATGTAAATAAAATACTCAATGCAGCATCTGGCACATTGTGTAAGTTTGAAAAATATTAGTTCCTGTTCCTGGGATTCCATTGACCCATCCTGTTCATCTCACTCTAAAGTGACTCCAAATGCACTTGTGTTCTAAACCATTCAGAAAGCAAAATATGCTTGCTTGTGGTTGTTTTCTGAGGATTTCCAAGTCAAGCTTAATTATAAACTCATGGAGCCTACAAATTACCCCTGGCATCCTCAGTGCATTCTTACACACAGTAGGTCCCTTGGTAAATGTCGATGGTGATGGCACAGGCCGCCTCAGTCCAACTTGGGTCCTGCATCTGCCTCCTTGAACAATGTTAATGCCCTCGTCTATAGGAAAGAGCCAAATTCCAGAAGGACTTTATAATACAGTCAAAGCCTGTTCACACCATTCCAGCCTCCTTTTTGCAGACCCAGGGATCCCATGAAAGTCAGGGCCATTTTTACAGTCAGTCTATGACAGCCACTTTCTGGCTTTGTGATCTTGGCGAGTTCTGAACTCTCTCTGAACCTCCTGCCTTGACCACATATTAGTATACTGCCCTCCTCAGAGAGCCTTTACATACCGGAGTGGCTGGAAGGCATCGGAACTCAGGCACTGGTCCAGTTTCCACCCTGTCCTTTTCCTCTGGACCACCAAGTTAAGAATCCCACTGCGTGCTACTGGAAGATCTTTGTCCCTGGGCTTAGATTGGTGGAGTTCCCTGGTCTGAATATGGGCAGGGGAGTCCTCTAGAGAACCTGACTGCCTTTCCTCTTCCTGAGGTCCATGCAGCATGTCAGATGGTGATCGAGCTCTTGCTCTGCACCAGGTGGAGATACTCACGTGGTCCCCTTCCCCACGAAGCTTACAGTTGAGAGCAGTGCTGTCCCAAAGAAACAGAAGTCCAGCCACACTTGTACGATCTTATTTTCTAGTGGTCACATTAAAAAATAAAAACAGGTGAAATTTGAATTACATATTTAACCCGAGTGTATCAAAGATCATCATTTAAACGTAGTCAATATAAAAATCATTGATGAGATAGTTTACCGTTTTTGTACCAAGTCTTTGAAATCATGTGCGTTTTTACACTTTCAGCACGTCTCACTTGGCACAAGCCACATTTCAAGGCCCCAGTAGCCGCACATAGCTGGTGCTGCCATCCTGGACGGCTCCACTGTGGACTTACCTGTGCGCTCGGCGCAGCATTTGGAGTCAATTCTCTTGGCAGTTCCCAAGAGTGTTCATCTCACTGAAGTCCTGTTCGTGCTCTGCTTTGACCAGGGCCAGCTTCTGAGCATCTCAGCAGCCTATGGGGATCTGGAGACAGTCCGGTATCTTCTCACTGAGAGGCGGGTGGAGCTGTCGACGGAGCCCACAGATGACAACCCTGCTGTGGTGGCAGCGCATTTTGGACACACTGACGTCGTGCAGGAATTGCTCGAGTCTTTGCCAGGTAAGTCCCAGGGTGTGAGCTCCTCACCACCACTCAGGGAACCCCCTTCTTAGGAATCAGTCATTTGGGGACTTCACCTAAAAATGCATGTTTCTCCACACTTTGGCCCATCAGGCGATCCAGAAATCCAGGGCATCTAACTAACAGTCCAAAGTGAAAACTGCCTGTGGTGTTAGCGCCTCATCCCTCATCTCACTCCATTTAATTCACGGGTTAATTCTCTCATACCACATTTGATAAAAAATATGGATCTATGCTCTTTTTTAACTTAATAAACTTTATTCTTTAAAGCTTTTAAATAAAACTTTAATCTTAGGGTTTACAGAAATATGGATATGACAGTACAGAGAACTGGGATATACCACTGCCCACAGTTCCCCCTGTTATTTACATGTGTATCAGTGTGGTACATTTCTTACAATTGAGGAACCAATATTGATACATTATTACTAAACTGAAGTCCATAGTTTACATTAGGGATCACTCTTGGTGTTACGCATTCTATGGGTTTGTATAAATGGATACTGATGCATATCCACCACCACTGTATCACACAGAACAGTTTCACCTCCTTAAAAATCCTCTGTGTTCCACCTATTCATCCCTTCCTCCTCACGAACCCCTCCAACCACTGATTCTTTTACTGTCTCCGTAGTTTTGTCTCTTCTAGAAGGTCGTATCATTGAAGTCATCCAGGAGGTGGCCTTTTCAGATTGGCTTCTTTCACAGAGGCAGTCTATGAGAGTTAGGATTTTGCTTGGAACAGAGCCAGCCAGCTTCATGGATGTGCAACACAGCAGTCACATGGGGCCCGCACTTGTTTTAACACACTGCAGTTGCCATCTCAAAACTTTAATAACATTTAAACAAGGGGCCTCAGCTCTTCATTTTGCATCAGGTCCCAGCAGTTACATAGCAGCCCTGTTAGGGGTGTTCAACTGTGTAATTTGAGGCAGATTTGTGTTTAGAGTTTGTTCTGAGCTGGTACCCCCCTTCATGTGTCTGGAGGGTGGTTATGGATAGAAATCAGGGCAATGTTAGGGCCCATGGATGCAGGTTGGGTCCAGCGAGACACAGGGGGGCAGGGAGGACCCTGGGCCACTGAGGAGCCAAACACAGACCCCTTCTCATCATGGATCCTCAAGATTAGCTCTGTTCTGGTCCCAAAGAGTCCTGCCAGCGGGCTCACTCACCTGATTGTACAGCTAACATTTATTGGGCATTTGTCATTTACTGGGCATTCTGCAGAACTTGAGACACACAGACTTTTTATAAAGGTGGCTCCAGCACTTTCATAGTTCCTGGTCAAGCAGCGGAAGTTGATGCACAAAGGAGTATCTGTGCAGCATAGCCATGCTGAAGTTACAGTATTTACACAATAGTATGGGAGCACACATCAGGGAATGATCTTATATGGGTGCAGGACAGGGTCTTCTGAGCTGGGTTTTGCAAGGAGAGGAGGAGTTTACTTGGCAGAGAAAAGAAGGAAGTGGGCTTAGGTTGTCTGCTTTTGCAGAGGAGAGAGCTTGGCTGGACTTGAGCATAGTTTTTTTCAGCTGCTCCCAAGGCATCCTATCTTCAACTCAATTCAGGGCAGAGTTGCTGAGGACTGAAGGAGTCCAGAGCATTGTGCTGGGCCCTGCAGGAAGTGCAGAAATGGGCAAAATAGTGCATGCCCTGTGGGAATTCCCAAACTGGAGAGGAGGGCAGCCATTGATGGAGTAATGTAAGACCAGAAGACACAAGAGGCAGCTAGAGAATGAGGGAGCTTCAAGAAGAGGAGGGATGAGAGGCTCACTGTGGGTGAGTTCACTGTGTAATTACGGAGACATCACTTGAAGTCAATCATTATGTGGTCCCTTGTCTCTGTGGCTGAGCAGGGATGGAGCCAGGACGAGGAGGAAGGATGGAGACCGAAATGGTCTTGAGGATTTGTGCATCAGAGAACACATGTCGGGAGTTCTGGTTAAGCAGATAAAGCAGAGTTTAAGTCTTGAGTTTGCCATTTACCAACTGTGGGACCTTCAGCAAGTTCCCAAACCTCTCTGAGCTTTGCTTTCCTCATAGTGAAATCATGGCTTTGAAATCTAGCGCCTGCCTCCTGAGAACAGTGCACACTCATCCTCAACAGAAGTTGGCTACACGGTGACCGGGTTTCTCTTACCTAGATATCCTTGCAGTAAATGAATTAGGGATCACTTGTTAATCTCTGTTCATGTATCACCTCCTTTGAATTGTTCATTCTAGTTACCAGTCGCGGGAGAAGAAGGGACAGTTATTTAGCATCTGCTGCAGCCGAGGCACTGTGTGCTGCGTTTTGATTCCTGCTGTCCCAGCCTCACAGCCCTTTCCTGGTCAATTTCCCATCATGGGAGGGGGCGGGTCACTCTCCTCGTGCTTGGGAGCCCTTTGGTTTCCTAAGGACTTTCTGCCTCTGGAAATGAGACAGTGACATGATGCAACTGGGAAGTGTCACTGTGGAGGATGGAAGATATTGAACATTTCAGTCACTCTGTCCCTGTTCATACAAGGCACTCAGTGCCCTTTCATCCTGAAATTAAGTAGGTGGTTCATTCAGGGAGTAATTCCCAAAGTTTTAGGTTGGAGAGTTAAATCTATTTCTTTCATCAAAGCCTTTTTTTATGTATGCAAGCAATATACGTCCATTAATTTGGAAATGCAGAGCAGTATTAATACCTTAGGAACATCATAACATATACTGAGTCAGAATGTACTGAGCCAGGAACTTGACGTATGTTAAGTCTTGCAATCCTCACATTAAAGTTGGGAGGATGTAGTTATGTCTGTTTTACCAATGAGTAAACTGAGTCAGAGAGAGGTTTTTAAAAAAATCTCTCCAAGATGACACAGCTAAAACATTTTCACCCTAAGCTGCCTGTCTCCCGAGTCCATATGCATGTGTGAAATGCTACTCTAGGGATGAGGTCGAGGCTGGGGTTGGGGTAAGGGGAATATTCCCAAACCCAGTTCCCAGGGACAATACTGCTCTGCTGGGCTAGTTCCTTCTGGTCTTATTTCCACACATGCATTTTTATTCAGTTACAGTTACACTGTATGTGCTGTTTTGAATATTGTTCTGACTCGACATTATTTGATGAACAGGTAAGTTTATAATACTGGGGGAAAATGTCATATGCAATTCATAGGAACTATTTCAGAAAACACTATCAACTCGACAGAAGTGACATTGAGCTGAAACCAGAACAGCTCAATTTTATTAATGGTCAACGGGGAGATCAGAGTGGGCACAACCAGAATCCTGCAGTGGCACTTTTCCCCTGTCCTGTCGTCTCCTGCCAGGTCCCTGCAGCCCCCAGCGGCTGCTCAACTGGATGCTGGCTTTGGCTTGCCAGCGAGGGCACCTGGGGGTGGTGAAGCTCCTCATCCTCACACACGGGGCTGACCCAGAGAGCTACGCGGTCAGGAAGAATGAGTTCCCTGTCATCGTGCGCTTGCCCCTCTACGCGGCCATCAAGTCAGGTGGGTCCCCCAGTCAGTCCTGCCCTGGGGCACCACTGTGGTTTCAAGATGTAGGCCAGTGTCTTCACCCGCACCCCTTGCTCTTACACTGCCTGTGTGGAAACTATTGCAACCCCTGTTCTTTGCTGGTTTTTCAAATACCTGTGCCTTCCCTCATTCCCCACCCACCCCCACCCCTGCAAGGGGGTTCCAGTGACAGGGACCGACTTTGGCCAATGAGCCCATCATAGGAGGCACTCCAAAGGGCAAAATCCCACAAAAATTCTTTCACTAACGGGAACTTGATGGTGAAAGGGAAGTTCCTTGATCACAAGCCCTCTTTCATTTCCATTTTGGACAGCTGTGACGCGCTCTACACCTGACGGTCCTTAGCTTTCCATTTTCTGCCCTTTAGGGAATGAAGATATTGCCATATTCCTGCTTCGGCACGGGGCCTTTCTCTGTTCCTACATCTTACTGGACAGCCCTGACCGCAGCAAACATCTCCTCAGGAAGTATTTCATTGAAGCTAGTGCCTCGCCCAGCAGTCCGGGAAAAATGGTGAGTGTCACTGCCCGTGGCTAAATGGTAAAAGAGAGGTGGTATATATATACAATGGACTAGTATGCAGCCATGAGAAAGAAGGACATCCTGCCATTTGCAACAACATGGGTGGACCCTGAGGGCATTATGCTAAGCAAAGTAAGTCGGACAAAGGGGTTAGCCAATGCCCTGGTGGTAATGGTTTGGCAATAGGTTAACTGTGTCAGATCAACAAGTTGTACACCTTCAACTTCCACAGTGTTATATGTCAATCATAATCTCCATAGAACTGGAGACACAGGATTTCATTTCAGTTAGTTTTCCATTATAATAATAAAAATAGTATGGCATTACCTTCAACCTGGCTTTTTAAAGCTAGCACTCTATTATGAACTTTGTAGATCGGTCAGTGTGGCTACATCTTATTCTTTCAATATGTGGCTTAATACTATAGAGTGAATGTAGCTGAGTTGATTCCGCCATTCTCCTGTTGGTGGACATTAGGATTATTTCTGATTTTTACCCCTTGTAATACAGTCTGGTTTTCTAGGCTATTTGCTTATGTAGGACAAAGTTCTAAAAGTGGACTACTGCTTTGGACTCACTTTCCCAGAAAGCTTTGGTGATTCACACTTTGACCATCGTCATATGGGAATTTCTGTCCCCAAACCTTGGCCAACACGAGATATTCAGGAAAGGAGCCTTTTAATTTTCATCAGTCTGATGGGTGAAAATGATATCTCCTTGTTCTGATGTCCACATTTACATTATAATATTGAGCATCTTGTCATATCTTCATGAACTATTTTCATTTTCCCATATGTGAGTTGCCCGTTTTGTCTGTCTTTTCTTTTTCTAAAGGGTTATTCATCTTTTCCTTCTCACTTTGGAAGTCCTTTTTGTGTATTAGAGATTTTAAGCCTTTGTGGATCAAACACATTGCCAATATTTTCCCCAATCCATTATTTTTCTTTTGCCTATTATCTTTTGTGACATCAAAGGTAGGAGAATATGTAATCAAATGTGTCTCTCCTTTTCTTTATGACATCTGGATTATATAAGAAGCTCATTTCCACCTCAATTTTATATAAATATGCCCCTAGAGTATCTTGTAATATTTGTATTCTTTTATTGTTTACATTTTAAGCTTTAATTATCCTGGTATTTATATGTATATGTGGCAAGGGGGGGAATCTAACTGTCATCTCCTCTAGGTGGATAGTCAGCCATTCCAGCACGATTTTTAAAATAGAACATACTTTTTTTCTCTCTGAATTGAAATGTCAGCATTTTCGTTTTCCCCAATGTATACATTTTGGGATTCTCTGTACTGGTCCACTGGCCTATTATCTGTTTTTAGGTAAATGCCATATTGTTTTGATAATAGGCAAGTTTCCTACTCATTATTCATTTTTTAGTTTTTTTTCAAAAGTATAGGCATTTATTCTTCCATTTTGTGCATTTGCCGTGGTGACACTATTTATGCAGCTTTCCTATTCTTTAATGAGGTTTTATAGTTTTCATCATAAAATAGACCTCTCTTGTTGACTTGTGACTTCTTTATTGGTTTTGCCACTATTGAGTGGAATATATATAATTCTTTTCCATTTCTATTTCCAACTTGATGTTGCTGGTATGCAGGAAAAGTCTGTTATTTACATTTTATGCAGTCCCTTTACCAACTTCCCTTATTAATTGTAAGTTTTTTGAAAAGTCTTAGGTATATGATCAAGTCACCTGCAAATTCAAATTTGTGTCTTCTTTTCTGATATCTGTGTAACTTACTTTCTTATTGTGTCACTAGAAATTTCAAAAGATGAATCATCATGATGATAGCAGATGTATCTCTCTTGTTCATTATTTTAAAGGTCTTCACTTCAGCAATTTACAGGCATTTACTGTAGATTTTTGGTAAGTAGACTGGTTATATTTAGGTATTTCCCATGCATTCCTTTTTGCTTTGAGTTTTATTATGAAAGTTAGGTGAAATTTTGCAAATCCCTTTTTGGCAGCTATTGATATTTTCATGTAGCTTTTCTGCTTTAATTTGTTTAAGTAATAAGTGATTGTGGTAAATGTTGATCCAACCTTGAATTCCTATAATAAATGCTAATTAACTTATTGCTGGATTCAGTCTATTGATACTTTATTTTGCATCTACATTTATAGGTGAATTAATCTATAATTTTCAATTTTTGTTGTTTCTATGAAATTTTGGTATAAGACTGTGCTAGCTTTACAAAATGACTTGAAGAACTTTCCATCTTAGCTCTAGAGAAGTTTCATAGGAATTATTTATTGCAAAAGGTTAATTAGGTAAAGCAGGTCTTTATGTTCCAACTTCTTTTGAAGTCATTGGTCCTTTCAGGTTGTCTCCTTATATGCTGGTCAAGAAGTTATACTGCTGTAGAAAGTCATCCATTTCCTTTAAATTTTTTAATTTGCCATCGTGTTAAGTTGCATTTACATTTTTCTCATAATTTTTTTCTTCTAGATCTGTATACTTGCCTTTCATTTATGATGTAGAACAGTTTTACTTTTTCTCTTTTGAACTTAATTAGAACAGCCGGGCATTTATATATTCTAGCAATCCCGTCACAGGACTTGCTAGATTTTATTTTCTTTAAATTTTTATTATTTGTTCTCTATTTCATTAATTTTAGATTTCATCTAAAATAAAACCTTCTTCACATTTTCTTCTTTGAGTATTTTGGGTCTTTCTCTGAGTATTTCATGATGGCTTGATCAAGGCAAGACTCTGTCATGAGACTGTGATTCTCATCTGGGCTCCAGGCTTCACTGCTGTAGGACCTTCATCTATTTACTTTACGTCTCTGTGTCTTGGTTTCCCATGTGCAAAACAGAAAGAGAGAAAACCTGTCTCCGAGGATCACTTGACAATTAAATGTGGTGGTATTTGTAACTTTCTAATAACAATGCCTGGCACATTAGTACCTAACCAACCTTAGCTATTATTACTGGCGTTCTTTTCCAGATTCCTGAGTTAAATATTAATTTCAGTCTTCCCCCACCCCCTAATTTTAGTTTATCAATTGCATTATCCACGTCCTTCATATTCTATTTGTGCTGGCTTCCTTCATTAGAATCTGAAATGCACATATATGTACATACATAAGTTGTGTATATATATATGTACATATATGTGTTTCCTACTTCTACTGATTTTTATCTTGTTCTCCATATAATTCTAAAAGTTTTTGCTTCATACACTTGGTTTATGGCTTTGTGACTCATTTTGACCTATTTCATTCTATCAGATACCTGCTTTAATCCTACTGATGCTTCTGTCCCTAAAATCGGAATTGTCTGCTCTTCATATGGCCAACTGCCATCTTTTTCTTTGCATCAACTTTGTATAAGTGTCCCCAGACCTTTATTCTCAGTTTTTTCTTTGTCGTAGGTATATTTACTGTAAACAGTATTCAGTTTTTAATCATCTGAGAGTAATGATTGAAATATCCACTTAATTCATATTTGTATGGGACTTGTCACATTGGTTTATTCCTTCCATCTTTTTGTATTATATTTATTGTTATTTCTTTTTTACCCTTCCCCTATTTTTGATGGTTTACCAGTTTTTAAAGATTACTGACATTCTACTTTTCATATCTTGTTACTTCTCTGTGCTTTTCGGTCTTCTCAGTTATAAAACAGAGATAATTCTCATGTCACCATGGAGGGCAGCTGTGCACTTAGCACAAGGTCTGGCACGTAGTGCTCTATAAATATTGGTTAAATATTAGCCTCACATTGCAAAAGGAAATAGTGATCCTCTAACCCCTACATTTATGTAGTGCTTGGTGTTCTTCCCAGTGCTTTCTTGTCATATTTGATCCTCACAACATCTCAGTAGGAACTGCAAGTAATATCTGTTTTATGCATGAAAATATAGAGGCTTAGAGACATCTGTTACTTGTCCAAAGACAGCAAACACTAAATAGTGATGCTCAGAGCAGACCCTGTGTCTCCCAAACTCAGGGCTTTTCCCATTGCATAATGTCCCTCCCAGGTCTTTCTCATCCATCAGTGGTTCTCAGACTTTTCTGTACATTGGAATCCCTGAGAGTTTGGGCTGTATCTGACACTAGTTGAATCTGAAACTCTGGGATGGGACCCTCATCAATAGGTTTTTAAATTCCCCAGGTGATTCCAGTGTGCATCTAAGGTTGAGAGCCAGTGACTGATTTTCTTGGCTTAAGGTTCAAATCAGAAATGGTTAACATGTATGTCTGCAATGTTTTCTGTGGAGTAACTCCTGCTAAGTGTACCAAGATAAGCATGGTACATGGACATGGCTTTGTATTTTTGGTTGAGAAAACAACAAAAAAAGACAGTGTTAGTTTTCTTCTCCTTGGCCCTTTGGGTGAATCAGAAGAGAAAATGAAATTAACAGGAACGTGTGAGTCATAAGAATTCCTTGGGCTTCCCCAAAACAGGTGGTATTTTTCTTATTTAAGTGAATTTCAAAGGCCTTGCAGTGGGCATGTCTGGCTGCCTATGAACCCTGAACTGTGACAGCGCAGTCCCTCTGTGCTGCTCATAGAAGAGAAGGAAGCAGCCCAGAGGGGTCCAGCAGTGAGGAGCAATGACTCAGGAACCAGAGGTATGTGGGCCTAGCTTCCCAGGGGTGGAATGGGATTGAACTGGCATTTGGGTTTCAGCATATTAGGCAAGAGCTGACATAAAAGGGTGCTTTGCAGCTGTATGCAGAGCCAGAAAGCTCCCTTGCCTGCAGGCATTCATGGCAGTGACCTTGCTGAAGCAGTTATCTTTTGTGTGTGTGTGTGTATATATGCTCTGCCTCCCTACCAGCTAGTTGATATGTGTTAATGTAATTGCTGCCTCTGTGGAAGCCACAAGCAGTGGGGGTTCAGAGCCCTCCTGCCTGCCTCTATGTCAGGCTTTGCCTGGTTCCCAGGCTGCCAGGACCTGCCTGGGCTGGCAAACAGGGAATTGCAGAAAAGTCCACACTGATTTTCCACTGGCAGGCATGGGCTGCTGAGGCTTTGTTGGTGCTTGGTAGGGAAGGTCTGAGAGCCCACACCACGTGGTCTGGACACGCTTGTAAGAGTAAAAGTGAAGCCAAGTTGGACCTGGCTCCGGCTCATTGGCGCCCTTCTTGAGGGCTGCCAAACTCTAGCCTGAACATTTAACGAGATGGCCTGTGTTCGCAGCAAACATCCTGTCAATGTTTGCTTTGTTGCCATGAGAAATAACAACACTTTGATGCCAGCACACCCAAAAAGGAGCAGGAAAACTCAGAAATGCCAGGAAAGACCTAAACACATCCTGAAATAACTGCCGTGTTCATGCCCATTCAGCAGTTAGAGGTCCAGGCTGGAGGCCTCAGCTGGGGCTGTTTTGAGCTAAAATTAATTTTGAAACCATGCAATGGGGAAATTATTAATTTCCTTTCAAAAGTCTCTGATCATTTCAAAGCTGATAGCTGATCTCGTGAGGACCATTTATTGTTGTCACTTTTCAGATCTGCTCTGGCTATTTATCTTAAAAATCCCTGGTGACCCCCACCCCATTCATAGGCCTGTCTGTGCCTGAACACAAACATCCAGGCTGCCTGTTTTCAGAACTGAAGCAGCCCTTTGCCGTCTGTGGGATCCCGTGGGTCTGAGGGTTTGTATTTGCACGATGCTCAGAAAGGGTAAGATACGGCAATTATGACCACTTGGCTTTGGCTGCAGCCCTCACGAGCAGCTGGCCGAGTGGGCTAGGTGAGGGGGTGTGGGTTCCCGGAGCCCTGCGTGCACCATGGGCAAGCAGCCTTGCCTGGGGGTCTCTAAGACCTGGGGAGCACCCTTGTCCTGGGTTAGGCCTCCGTTTGGTGCAAGAGGTTTTATTCAAGAGCTTTATGCTTTCCAGAGCACTTCCACATACACACCCTGCCACCGTCTTGGTTCCTCACGCCCTCCTCCCACTGGCAGTGCTCCCGGGTGGCACCTGTGGAGCTGGTGCTCCCAGAAGTCAGTCTCTGGCCAGCAGGGCCCTGGCAGGTAGGAGGCCAAGTGAGGAGTGCTCTGCCCATGGCCTGGCCTTTCTACTACCCACTCACTTGAGTGAGAGAAAGAGAAAGTCGTTTACCTGCCCATGGAAAGTCACAAAACCAAAATCAGGACTGTTCTGAGCCTCTTTCCATCAATTCTGCTTTTCTTGTGCCCTGGTGAGGAATTTGGCCAATTATTCTACACGTGTCTGTTTTCTCCAGTTTCCAGTTCTGAGTCTTCCCCTGCCCACGCCCTGTTACATGTTTTCCCTGTGGAATAGAATGCCACTGTGGTACCATCCACGTGCCCAGTGCTTCCTAGAGCTTGAAATCAGATATTAAAGGTTATGCAGTAGAATAAGTGAGCAACTGCACTGTGCAGCCAACCATTCAGGTACATATTCAGGCTGGACTGTCTTACTTGATCTTAAAACATAATACAAAGCAGCAATTATATAAACCATTTGTATCTAGTTTAAAGTGGAAAAAATGATTAATGAAATAGAAATGCAGAAATGGTGGGACTATTATTTGAACTTATATGACAAACTAGAAAACGCAATAAGAAAAGAATAAGAAGAATACAAAATATCATCAAATGTCATTGGAGCTATTGGGTATTAACATAGACAACTACACTCAGTGATACAAAGAAATTCCAGATAGGCAAGAGTTAAGCATTTGGAAACTCATCAGAATATTTTTTTCATTCATTCCAGTTATAAATGGGAGGTAATTACATTACAAAATTTTAAAGATATGCAAATATATATAAAGATATGTAGTCCTAAGTAAAATGATTTATATGTTAAGACAAAGTTACTTTTAGTCAAATATAATGTTAAAGAGAAATATTAAAAAGTGAAAGCAATAAAAGATACCTGAAAAAAGAACTGATCAAAATCTAACTCCAGAACAGACCATTGATAAATTATGTATCAGTTGGTAATTGAATTTAATTCAGTCAAGGTTTATAGTTTACCCACTAGATACTCAGGGTTCAGCAGTGATCAAGTCAGAACCATGGCCCTTGATGTCACATTGCTCAAAAATCCCATTGGGCAAGAAGTTAAAAGAAATGAATATTTAATTTACACATAGTCAACACAGATAATAAATCATGGCATGGAAACATATGCAACCTTATTGGCAGTTACAGAAATTCAAATTAAAACAGCTTGACAGGACTGTCACATACCTATTAAACTAGCAAAAATAATATAAATGCTGAGTAAGACACTTGGCAGCGTTGTATGGAAATGGGCACACCAATGCCTTGCTGGTGGCACTATAAATTGGTTCCATATGTGTGGAAAGTAATTGGCATCATGTGACAAAAGCTATAAAACTCTTTTTTTCCCAATGACCTGTTCTAAATGTGGTGTTTCCTTTCTGAAAAATACCTCCAGGGCTTTCAGAATAATTAAAAAGAAAAAAATTCAATTCCCACAAACATGGTTGAAGCACTGCTGTTTAAAAGAAGAAACAAAGGGAAAGAAACCAAAGTGCACAGCAGCAGGGGAGCCATGCCATCCATGCTACACCTGCAGGTGGGCACCACACAGCCAGGAGGAGGAGCTCCTGTGCCCTCAGCACTCAGCTCCTCACTGCTGCAGGACACCCTTCCAACCTGAGCCCCACACAGCATCCGTGGGAAGGCCTTCCTGAACCCACAGGCTTACTCAGATCTCCCCGATACCTCTTGGAGCTTCCTGTCCATTTTATTTGTAGCATTTAGCAAAGTTGGCGGTTGTCTTTTGGGATAACATTCTTGTTTAATGTCAGTTCCCCCAGTTGACTGGATTCTTCTCACAAGCAGGGAATTTGACCAATCTTGCTTACCTTTTGTTTGCCCCTCAGTGTAGGGCCTGGGACAAGATGAATAATAGGTGGTTGCATGGATGGATGGATGAATGGATGGATGGATGGATGGATGGATGGATGGATGGATGGATGGATGGATGGATGGATGGACGGATGGTTGGAATTTTTTATACACAGTAGACCTCCCATTTGTATGAGATTCATACCTAACAAAGAAGTTTGCCAACATTCTGTTTTAATCTCCTCTGCAATCCTGTAAGGCAAACATGTTTGTCTTTATTTAAAACTTGAGGAAACTGAAGTTTCCCTCAAGAGTAAGTTAAGGGGATTAGGTAACTGCAGACACTGAATTTCTTGCACTTTTTTTCCCCTTCCTCAAATAGCTACTGGCAGAATTCTTAAATCAGAACTAGTGACAACTTTCTTGTAAACTTCTTTTTAAAATGAATGACTGAAATACTACAGGAGATGAAGCACAATTATTTTTTCTTTATAAACCTCCCTTGATCTAATTTAAAGAATTCTAGTGAAGAAAGAGTGAAAAATTTTATTAAACACCACTTGGCATTGAGATGCTTAGAAGAGCGCCACTTTTTTTTGGAAGTGTGCTGACAGTTTTCTTTAAGTTACCACCACCATGCTATTTTCTTGGTGTTGGTCCTACTTGGCTGCAAAGCTTAAATCTTTCAGTTCATCTGTTGATTTCTATTAGAGAAAACTTTGTGATGGTTCCTGCATCCATGTATGTCCATGTAATGGACCTAGAATTTTAATAGTCCTTGTGAAGTAACTTCATAAAATGAAGTGAGTCCTCTATTAAGGAACCATTTAAATAACATAGGGACTATTTGTTCTTTGAAACATCTGATTGAAAAAATTATATGGAGTTGGAGCCTTTGGGAAGTGATCCTTTATTTTCCTTATGTGCTTGGCTCACGTACATTATAGTGTCTTTCTTTTATTGTGTCACTTCGAGAGTTTTTATTTCTGTAAGTCAGTCTTGCATTTTCGACATTGTTATTCGGTTTGTAAGCTCTGGGTGGGGACCTCTCCCATCACTTCAGCATTGGCTCTGCCTCAGTTGTTAGATTATCATTTTCATTCTTAAATTATTCAGGCACATTCTCTTTTGTTTATAACTTTGTCCTTTGATTATCAGCTTTATTAGTTTTTCGAAGACTCTTGGGTTTACTTATCAGCTTCCTTAGCTTTATTCTATTTTGGTGCTAATTGTTTTCACTTTCCTGCTAACTCTTAGCTTTTCATTCCAAGTGGGGTGGGGCTAGTTTATTGTTCTGCTTTGGTTTTTTTTGTAACTGTGATCAGAGTGGTGCGTTTACTTTTCCATTACTTGTGTTGTTTTTATTGTTCTAAAAATATGTCCTGTTGTGAACTGGTTTTTCCTTCCTACCCACACATTACTTAAAAGGGCATGTTTTCATATCCGAGTAATTGCACACTTTTATTTCTTCTTTTGTCATTGGTTTCTAAACTTTGCCTTTGTCTAGCCATAGGATATGTAGGATGCTTGCCTTTTTCCCTTCCTTTTATCTTTTCCCCCTTTTCCTATTTACTGTTCCTTCTTACTCAGCATTTAGCCAGGTCACGTGCAAGTCCTTATGTATTTGAAATGGAGTTTGTTCTCCTGCTCCCTACCATTTGGTGACCTCCCACTGTTATTGTAGTGTGTAGCTTTAGAATTCCTCTATTCAATTTTTGCATACTTGATCTATCACATTCTGCTAATATTTTTCTTGAATTTTCATTAGTTTTTCTTTTGCATAATTTACCATGGGTGGGGACATAAAGATTTAGCCTGTTTGTATTTTGGGGTTGTGTGTTTAAATGTCTTTATCATTATCAAGGTGCCTTGTGATCTCTCCTAATGCCCTTGAAGTTTTGTCAGCTTTTCCATGGCCATGGGGACACAGTGGTATGGTGGGAAGAAACCAGACAGAGCATCGCCACCTGCATCGCTATCCTGGTTCTGTGACTTTTGAGCAGGTCACCTCCCTGAAGTTCTTTATGTGCAAATTGTGCACAACCTTACCGGGTTCCTGTGACCTTACCGGGTCAGTGGAAAAACTGGGTGCGGAAGTGCTGTGCATACATTGCAAAGACTCACGGGAAGGTGCTTTCCCTGTGCTGGCTTCCAGAAGGTTCTCCTACGCAGTGTGATCGTGAGTGTGCCCTTGGAAGCAACAGATTGTACCATGCTGACTGTTTAAGTGTCTTCCTAGGTCCACTTGCAAGTTATTTTTGTACTTAACTTCTCTCACTGATCCGGTTGCTATGGCAGCCTTTCCTTGTTTTGCTTGTTTGCAGTCCTCCTGGCAGGGGGCCACCCCTAATTCTGATATTTACAATATTTTGAGCAGACACGGATTTTGTCAGAACTGACTTCATTTTTCTCTCTCACTCAGTCATCTGCATAACTGAGCCCTTTGATTCAGCCCCCCTCGGAGTTTGGGAGGAAGGCAGTCCTGCCCTTTCTCTTTCTCTCCCCCTCCCCGTGCACCCACTAGTATTTTCACAGCAGTCCTCACAGGTTCTTTTCTAATTTAGTGACTGATTTCACTCTCTGCTTTCTTACCTTTTTATTATAGTTCTGGTCTACTTATCTCAGCAGACATCCCATTAGCGTTCAAGAATCTCTGTGTTTTTCTTCTCCCTTTTCAGTCTGCGGGCCTGTCGATGGGATGTTCAGGGTTCTCAGGTCTCGACTTCTGTCTCCACCTGACTTGTTACTGGCTGTATCAGTGCCGCTGTAGCACAGTGCCAAATTCAGCTGGCTTAAAATAATAGAGTATTGCCTGGAGTCTAGGAAGCTAGAAGTCCCACATCGAGGAGCTGGTGGGGCCGCGCTCCCTCCCGCAGTTCCAGGGGACAACCGGTCCTTGCCTCCTCCTGGCTTCTGGTGGTGGCTGGTGGTCCTTGGCTTGTAGACCCATCTCCTCAGTCACGCGCCATCTTCTCCCTGCGTCTCCACCTTGTCTTCCCTCTGAGTGTGTCTCCCTCTGTGTCTAGATGTCCCCTTTTCAAGAGGACACCAGTCATATTGGATAAGGGCCCACCCTAATGACTTCAGGTTAACTTGATCACCTTTATTAAAGGCCAAGCTTTCCTATTAGGCCTCCATTTGGAGGTGCTGGGGGTTAGGATTTCAACACATCTTTGGTGGCGGGTACAGGGGGACACAATTCAGCCAATAACACCATCGCAGTGACTGTGGCTCCACTGCCCTTGGCCTGGGCCCACCTGCCATGACCACCTCATCTGCACAGGCAGGCAGGCAGCTGGGCAAAGGGTCCTCATCCTCCCATTTTCAATGTCCCGTCTCCCCTTGAGAGCCTATCCTTGCCAGAGTGCAGGGACTTGAGCAGCAGGTGTTTGGGAGGAGGCTGGGACAAGCCACTGTCTGCAGCGTGCTGATCCTCTATCCAACTGAGGGCCTCCTTCAGTGGTTCCCCTCTCCCATTCCCAGAAACACTTGGCCCCAGCTTGTCAGCATCCATCTGTAGACCCCCTCCCACAGCCACTGGCCTCACTTAGGCGACCTGGCATGTGTCTGCAGATTCTGCCACTGGCTCTGCTGCTCTGAGCACCTACGTTTTTAGGATTTCTCTTGGTTTGCTCTCCCTATCTTTTAGTGATTCAGTTCTGTTTAGATTTGGCCAATTGTTCTTGACAGCCTCTCCGGCTCTCTGGTGTCCTGGCTGCTCCTTCTCATATCAGAAGGTGACTCCTTTCTTCCTGGATGGCTCAGTAAAGAGAAGGCACCCTCTGCCATCATCCCAGGAGTCTTTGCTTGACCACAGAAAGGAAGACTTGGGTTTTTTGTACACCAATCATTCATGAATATATTTTAGAATATTCTGTGTGTCTCCCCCTGCCCCATTTTAACATGTGTGCCTTGACTGAATAGACTAATTCTCTTGCCTGCCCTTCTGTGTCATACTCTGCTGTCGTGAGCTCTAGTCTGTGTCCTCAAGGGATCTGCAATCTCTGGGAGGAAGATTTTTACATGATTAACCACAGGTCAAGCACTAACCAACTGAGAGGGGCAATGAGCTGGAAACTTGGAGAGAAGAAGTAGAAAGTCTGCTTTGTGGGCTCAACAGAGACCTGGTGAGGAGGTGGGATCGGAACTCCGCCTTGGTGAGGCTGTTCTCCCACAGAACCATGGAGGCATACCACCTGTATTTGAGCAGAGGACCCTCCCCTGTGTCTGTCCGGGGCCTGGTTACCAGTCCACAGCTCTCATGATTAAATGCCAGCCTGAAGCATCGTAGACCCCCACACTCCATTTAACTATTCTTTTTCTTCAGCCGGTAAGGATTGCACTGATATAAAAGCATGAGACATGTCACTGTGCCCCAGCGGCTCATTCACTGATATTTTATGTGCGGTGGCTTTAAGAAATTGCCCACCTGGACCGCAGCCTCCAGCAGGGACAAGAAAACCTTCTTACAGAGAAGCACCCCCAACTTCATTCTTTATAATGAGTCACATGCCCTTAAATGCGTCTAGTCCTTTTCGTAGTGTTCCCGGTCACTACCACTGCCTCGGAAAACAAGTTTCTTAAGTCATCACACCACGCCTTCTGGGAGAGCAGCCCATCCTTTTATTTGGCCCGAAACGTAAAGGACTTGTAGTTGAGGCCAACATGAGAGCATCCTCCACCTGCTTGCTCCAGGGTGGGTGTGCTGTAAGCACGGCACTGTTGAATTGGTGGGATCTCCAGTCCAGCTGTCTTTGATTTTGCAGGTCAGCGTGCATGGGTTTGATTATGCAATTGCTGGCTGGTCTCCCTCAGAACCTTATTTATTGTGATCCTGCCTGGACTCTACACAAATAAGTAACAAGGGCTTCAGGGCTTGCCCGGCCAGGTTTCAATGTCAGTTATTGCCATCTCCTTAAATGTGCTTCCTTCTCCTTCCTCTCTGCTGCTTTGTAATGCTTGGGTCCCTGGAATGTTTGTGCACCGAAAGGAAAATAACTTTTGTCCATGGAAATTTTCAAACTAACCCAAAGCAGGTAGAAATTTTACCCATGTTTTCAACCTCCACCCAGCCCAGAAATCTTTCCACAAGCATGTCCATGTTGTCAGTGTGCCCTAATTTTTTCAGACTTCTGCTTTTTACTACTTCTCCTAGGGCTGGAGTTTAACTGATTTCAACCTTGCAGAAACACTAGTAGGTGTAAGACCTAAAAAGAACTCAGTTTTAGGAACTGGCAGCGTCTGCTTCCGCCTCTTCCTCGTGTCTGGGGATGTCAGTGGCACACACAGCCACCCACTGCTTTTTGATTATTTTCTTCCCATAGAACAATGCCCCCAAAAGAAGCACACAAGGTTTTCCTACAGGTATATTCTTGGCTTTGCGGTCAACACCACGTGCTCGTAGTCTGTGGAGATCAAGAAGCCTGGCCCTTGATCAGAGTGACCAGAGGCACATTCAATGCACACACATACACGCATAGATACATAGCTCTTCCCCGGGAACCATAAATGCCCTGATCACTGCTTTTGGCTGTGGTGCCCGCATCTTTAATCTGCCCCAGTGCCCAGCAGAATGGCTTACGCAAAGTCATTACTTAACAAAACGTTGCTGAATACATGAACATAAGCTAAGCAAGGTGCCATCCCTGTTACAAAAGTGGGGGCAATAACAGACACAGTTGGCAGTGGAGAATGTGGTCCTTGCTCCAGGGCTTTCAGGATTGGTAGGATTTAGATGGAAGGAGAAGGTCCATGAATTCCACGAGAGAGGAAATGGAACAGGGTGCAGAGGCAGGAGGGGGCTTCTTTCCCTCTTCATCAGGGGGCAGGACAGTATGGGAAGGCAGAGGCCAGCCCGGCCTGCTGAATCCTGGGTCCTTGAATGATGTTGTGACTCCCACCATCAAAAGGAGACCACTCTCGGGAGCCAACTTTTACAAAAGCTCTCTTAGCTCCTGGCCCACCCACCTTGTGCTTCCCACAGTAATCTCCCAACACCATAACAACCACATTCCAGGGGAGTATGTGCAGCCCCAGGGCACTCGGCAGCCCTGGGGCACATTGGCCAGTCAGTTACTGACAGCGAGGCCACACCCCCTGGATCCCCACAGCCTTCCTCTGGTTTTCAGCCTTGGGTCCACCTTCTGAGTCCTGTGGTTCATTTATGAACAGGCAGTTTCTGTGCTTTAATTGGCCATCTCCGCTTGGCACTGAATCCTCTGCTCTGGACGTATATGCACCTGCCAGTTTCTTCTACCTAGAGCAGAATATCAGCCCCATGAGGCATTGCCAACAGGAGTGCAGAGGGTGAGCAGAGGTTGCAGAGGAGACAATGAGACATGAAGCTGGAAAGCGGTTGGGGCAGACTGTGGAGGTGGGGGCTGCCTGTCCCGGCTGGGGAGGAGTTCTGGTGTCCTGCTGCAGACAGGCTGCAGGTGGGGGGAGGCTGAAGGGTTTCGGGCAGACCTGGACATTGTAGGATGATCGATCTGGTTAGAGGAGCAAATGCATGGATTGCAGGTCTCAGTAGCTTGATTCTCTTTAGTGCACAAACATTTACTTAGCATCTGCTGCATGCTAGGCACACTGCTGAGCTTCAGACACAGTCAGACAAGGCCCTGTACAGGAGGCACATGCAGTGCATGCCCTGGATCGTCACACTGCCAGCTCTGGCAGAGGGGGCAACCCTTGGGCTGAGTTAGTGCAACACGAAACCAGTGGGCAGGTTCATATAAGGGAAGCCACCCTGAGAAAGTCCCTACCTCCACTACAACTTGCCCAAGGTCCCACGTGAGTTAGTTTGGCAGACAAAGGGATCCAGTCCCCTGAGGTTCTAGGCTGCAACTCTGGGCTCAAAGGACGTGGAGGAGATGCAGGAGGGAGATGGCTATTTCGGGATAGCAACGGCTAAGCTGGTGCCCTAAGGATATCTAGTTCATTTGTGCCATCATTGGTTCCCATCACAATAATCTGATTCATTTCTGTTGTTTTATTTATTGTTGATGGTCCCACCAAGTTTTGTTTATAAGACTTTAATAAACACTTTTAATCTGTGGTTTAAAATCCAAACCGAAATCTGCCTCCTTTTCATCTTGCATTTAGCTTCAGTTTCAGGTCAGGCCCACCCCATCTGATGCTGCATGACCAGAATGGCCACAGAAGGTGAGTGGAAAGAGTCAGACTACGACCAGAACACCTGTTTTGTGTCCAGTTGTATGCCAGGCCCTTGAAGTTTTGTTTATAAGACTTTAATAATAAGACTTGGACTCAAAGACTGGCAGAGACTGGCATGGTGACCTCCCTCTGAGCCTGCTTCTGGATTGGCTGTCATGCTTACTCCAAGGCTTCCCACAGAAGGCCACTGTCCTCAGCACAAGTCAGATAGAATCCTGGGTCCAAAAGTGACCTAGGCATCATCTAGTCCAAACCACTTATTTTATAGATTAAAACCAACAATAACAAGGTGAAGGATGGTACAGTGATGAGTTATGGAAAAATTAGGAAGAAGCCTAATTTGAATTAGATTTGAAGTAGAGGTATCAGGACACACTCATGTTAAATATAGAGCTGTGTTGGATCAATGGGCCAAGAAGCAGTGATAATCCAGTAGCAATGAGTACACCTAACACCCAGGTCTTGGTTTCTAAGTACCATTTTCTTCTAAAAGGAATCAGCTGATTCCAGGGGTAGGACTTGGAAAGTACCAGAGTAGATTAGAGTACCTTATTTTTCCAGGAAATAAGAAAGTGCCCCAAAGTGATAGGGGTACGTCAGGAACACAGGAGCCTCTCTGATGGGACTCCCACCGGCCAATTCAGGGACTACTTGGGCATCAAAAGAAATAATGATAATAACAAATTATAATACTTTGAACAACAAAAGAATCTATGATATTTAAAAGGAACAGGAGGACACCCTTCTGTATAGCAGAATGCTAGGTTAACAAATGTAGAAGGAATGGTAGTTTTAGAAAAATTCCTACTTTGCAACCAGCAATGTACTAATTGATCGGGGCAGGATAAACAATAGATGCTGAAACCACTGGGTGAAATGATACACAAGGTATTTCCTAGTGTCAGAATATCACCCCACAAGTTAATCATAAAGAGTAAATGCACCTTTACGAAGGATGGATCTGAAGGACCCTTAACCAGGAAGTCTGAACCAGGGATTCAGACTTGGTATTACCATTCATGGGATAACCTGCCACCAGTGCCCTCTAGTGGGTTCAGTTGGTAGGACTCAGTGTTGTCTGAGGTTTTTGCCAAAAATGCTCAGCTTGAATCTAAACATTGGGAAACAAATTGAGCCAATCCAGATTATGGGATAGCCTACAAGACAATTGAAAAATTGCAGTGCCAGTGTTGAAAGAGAACTCAAAACGCAGCGGGGAGTCTCTTCTAGATTAAAGATAAATAAGGGGACATGACAATTAAATGCAGTGTGATTCTTTGTGGGATCCTGGATCAGGACGCAAAATAGTTAATAGTTATAAAAGACATTTCTGGAACAACTGGTAATATTTGAATATGGACTGTGAATTTGATAATATATCAATTTCATTAAAAATGATAAACATGTTTGTCATGTAGGAAATTATGGAAATATGTCTTACTTTTGAGATACATGCTCATACTAAAGAATTTAGGGGTGAAATGCCATGATGACAGAGAGCCCCTTATCCCCTTGCTTCAAAGACCAGAGAGGGTGTCTTACTTAGCCTTTCCACACCTGGCACTTTAGCTAAGGAGATAATGACAGGACACACATTGCCATCTAGTGGCCGATTCAGGAAGCCTGTCTGCTATTACCGTTTCTGAAAGCAAACTTTTCCCATACTGGCGTCTTTCCTGCAGTCAGCCTGCTTGTTACATTTTTGCAAAGTACTCCTTGTTGCTTCTCTGATTTTCTGACATGGATTTCCGGTTGCTTTGGAGAAACAAGACAAAAAAGCGGATTTCCCCCAGAAACCTAACTGAGCCCCCAATTCTCCTTGCTCCTGTGTATTTAACGATGTCTTTTTACCACCACAGGCCAGCAAGCCACTGGCTTTTTTGACTGCCTCTCCTGGAAATAAGCAAAGGCCAGCTGAGTAAGAAAAACAGGAGATCTTTTAGCACGTAGCCAGGGAATCAGCCGCCAGCAGTTGTGTTTTTGCGGAGACTCAGAAGCAGGCAGAGGAGAGGGATAGCTTTCCAGTGGGAAAAAAGGCGTGCCCTGACTGCAGGCTGCTGATGGGGGGAGCTGGAGGTGACTCACTGGAAGGGGGTGCCCTGTGTGACTGGCTGGGGGGCTTATTTGACTTTCCCTGGTTTCTAAGTTGGAAACAGAAACAAAGACTGGGGAAAATGTCTGTTATTAATCAAGTCCTGGTCTTTTGGAACTGATTGTTTGGGAAGTTGTTGTTTAACTCCCTTGGACATTGAAGTATGGCTTTATGCAAGTCTGGCTTGTAGTGGACTGGTGTCTTGGGCTGGTTATTATAGATAAGGGGGTGAGTTTCCTGGGCAGCTTGCTGCAGGGTGTGGGTCAGAGTTCTGTTTTTATATACTGTCTGGCCATTGTCTATTTGTATTCAGTCTCCCACTCTGGTAGTATCCACAAAGCACCCAGTGTGGGGGTCTGGTGTGGTTCAGGTGGCTACAGGCAGCAGCAGCTCTAATCACAGGGAGGAATCCCTGAAGGGAGGGCACAAGACCCAGGTTGGGAGCTCAGCTTTCTTCTCCAGTCTGGGGAAGCTCCCCAAGCTTGGGTGGCCTCCTCTGTGCAGAGCTGGGTTCCTTGCTGTTTTCTACCTGGCAGGGACCTGCCTTGTAAGACACTACACCCACGTCCTCCCTCTGGAGGCTGGAGAGTGAGTAGCTGGAAATGTGCACAGAGGGCCTGCAAGATGCAGGTTCAGATGGACCAGGTGCTTCCACAGTGCCAGCCCCAAGCTGGACATGGTCCTGACATCCTGGGACTCCACCTGGAAGACACACATTTGAAGAAATCATTGCTTTGTTCCAAGCCTACACTGGCCCTGGGCTCACCGCCCAAACGTGCTTTTCCTCTTTTTCCAACACCCAGGCTCTTCGTGTCAGATGGTCCCACCTCAAGTTGCCCTGGGTGGACCTAGACTGGCTGCTGGACATCTCCTGCCAGATCACTGAGCTGGACCTTTCTGCCAACTGCCTGGCTTCCCTGCCGTCAGTCATCCCCTGGGGACTCATCAGCCTCCGGAAGCTGAACCTCTCAGGCAATCACCTGGGGGAGCTGCCTGGCGTGCAGTCATCGGATGAAATCATCTGTTCCAGGTGGGTTCTCGGGGCCCGCCTCCCCCACCCCAGCACAGGCCATGCCGAGTGTGAACAGGACCTCTGCCCCTAGCTGCCACCACCCTCTTCCTGCACGTGCTCCCTAATTGTAATTTATGGTTTTGTAAACAAATTTTTAGCTAAAATAAGAGAGGGAAGTTATGCCTGCCCTTACACGAGCTCTTGGGAACAAGGTCCCACCTTCTTTCTGGGTGACTGCAGAGAGGTATGGGGCTGGGGTTCGTTTGAATCAGAGGTGGGGGCTGAAAGCTCTCTGGCTGGTGGAAGCAATGGGGTGCAGAGACACTAGCCTTTATTCCACCTCCCAGGGAAGGGTTAGCCCTGCAGAACTCTGGCTGCAGGTGGCCAATGTGGGCAGCTCCTGTCTCCCTCTTCCAGGAGGCCTTGGGAAGAGGCCCAGGCCTTTGCCCTGAGGCTTCCTGGGAAGGGGAAGGACCTAAGTTCATGATACATTGATATGTACCAGCATGACCTGATTCCATAAAGGATTTGAGCGGATCTCCAAAGCTATGTCACTAGGTGAAGAAAGAATGTTGGAAAGAGCTTAGGGCCAGCAGTGATCTGTGGGGAAGAAGCCTGCACACAAAAACTAAAAGACCAAGTGCCACCCATGTGGGGGTCCTTAACCAGAGCCAGACTAGGGTCCAGAGAGTTCAAGCACTGCTCTGTGGTCTTCCGCAGCTGTCAGGACACCCACTCATTCTGGTATCACATAGATGAGAAGGGTTTACATCCCTATCGGTCAATGAGACCAGGGCCACCAAAGAAGGAGATTTGATTTTCTGTGTCTACACAGTACAGGGTAACAGTTAAAGCAACCAATAAAAGTCATATTGCTACATTTTCAGTGCACACCCTGTAGCTTTGTGCAAGGAGAAAGAGAAGCATGTTTACAGAGAAGTATGTAACACTGATGCTTTACCCCTTTCTTCTGATGCCTTGACTCCCCTGCCCAACCACAGGCTACTCGAAATTGACATTTCCAGCAACAAGTTGTCCCATCTTCCACCAGGATTCTTGCACCTCTCAAAACTTGAAAAACTGACAGCTTCAAAAAATTATTTAGAAAAGTTGTTTGAAGAAGAAAGTGGTACGTTTTAGCATTAACAGCCTGACTTAATTTGTCATTTTGTTCTTGATAGAGATATTTTTACCAATCCATACTTTTTTTTCCCCCCTAGCCACTAACTGGATTGGTTTGCGGAAGCTACAGGAACTTGATATTTCTGACAATAGATTGACGGAACTCCCTGCACTTTTCCTTCATTCTTTCAAGTCACTCAATTATCTGAATGTCTCCAGAAATAACCTGAAGGTGTTTCCAGATGCCTGGGCCTGCCCTTTGGTTAGTACCATGCTGGAAATCATGAGGGATGCAGTCAACCCTGCCTCTCACACTAACTTCACGCTACCTTACCCCATCCCCTCAGTGAGTGGCCACCATTCAGAGCAGTATTATGGTTCCCATGTTATAGATGAGCCACTGAGTGTCTCAGGTGGGTAGCTCACCTGAAGGCAGCCCACCTGGCTCTGTGCTTGAGATTCGCACCTTAATACCTGCAGAACTTTCCGGTTACAGCTTGCATGTCTGATTCAGGATGAGTTGGGCCCAAAAAAAAGAAGGCTCAGTTCCTTTAGAACAGGTAAAATAAGAATGAAGAAGGTCCTCTGTTTCCACAGCATTGCCAATGAAATGGTGGTGGTGTTTCTTGGGAAATTTGCTTGTCAAAACAGATGGAACAGCATAAAGAATATTTGTTTTATTGCTGTTGGTTTTAAACCAGGAGATGCTCCATCACTAGCATTAGCATTCTAGTTTAGACCTATGTGTGTGGGAGACCAGCCCCTCTCTAGAGTAGGGTCCTGAACTGTCCCATTATTTCCGAGGACAATGAGCCAGATGTTCTGGAATGAAGGGAAAGGACCATGAGCCACCTTTGTCTCTCTCAGGAAACTGTCCTTGTCCCTTCCTTGGAGCAGAGACAGGAAAAGGGAGTAACAGTTTGTAGCCTCTTAACTACCAATCATATTTATCACAGAGCCTTATTGTAATGGTCTCTTGTCAGCGTCAAATTTGGAAACACTCTTCTCACAGGCACAACCGCATTTAAAAGCTAATTCATATCTCTTCCTCTTTCTTGTCAAACTCCTAGAAATATTGTAAGGCATCCAGAAATGCCCTGGAATCTCTACCAGACAAGATGGCTGTCTTTTGGAAAAACCACCTTAAAGATGTGGATTTCTCAGAAAACACGCTCAGAGAAGTTCCCCTGGGACTTTTTCAGCTTGATGTGAGTCTAGCAGCACTTCAGTTCTCATTTTCAGCGTTTGTGAGAAAATCGCTCCACACTGCAGGGAAACCTCTGTGCGCCTGGGATTCTAAGAGCAAAAGAAATGCTCACCTATTAAACACGTGCATAGTTATAAGCAAAGATTGGGAGGCAGTGTACAAAATGGAAACAGCCATATGAGGGTGGAGGGTTGTGGGTTTACCCTCCAGGACTTGCCTTCAGGTGGAAGTGGGTAGGCCCAGCCATGCAGCCCTCTGCCTGACCCTCGCTGGCTGTGCGCCTTGTCCTGCTGGGCCCCTGGGGTGGGCCTGCTGGGTCCTGCCCACATCCACAGCCCAGGGGTGCTGCCTTCCTGTCCCTGCCTCCCTCCCCAGAGGTGACAGAACAAGACCCCTGGGGGCTAGAAGCTTTGTATGTGAACTGGGGCAGGTGCCTTTTCCGGAGCCCTGGGGGTGTCCCCACTCCGCGTGCCACCCGCACAGAGCCGCCTCCTCACCTGAGCTTGTGTGTAGGTCCGGCTCTGTTTCCCCACTGGAATGGGAGCCCCTGCCCCTGCAGGTGGAGTGCCCCTGCAGGTGTAGTGCAGGTCAGATTCCTCTCCAGGCCCAGAACAGGGCCTACTAGGTGTTTGCTGAAGGCCTCATGGCAGCCCCAACTAAGAACACAGGCCACAGCCCCCAGTCCTGCCATGCGGCCACCTAGGCCCCCACGGGCTCTCCCCCAGGGCTGCAGCTCCCCTCGCCCCGTGTTCAGGGGCCCCTAAAAGGCCACCAAGGTGCCTCCAGTATGCATGTCCTCGGGGAGGGAGGCCACCAACTCAGAGGCCTTGGGGCAAACACAAGGCAGAGAAAGGGCCCTGGGGCACCCGCGTTTCCAGGTCTCCAGACCGGTCCCAGGCCTGGCACATGCAGGGCCCTGACAGTCAGTGGGCGGGCTGGTGGCAGGTGCCAATAACCCTGGCTGTGACTGTGGGGGTGGGGGTGGCATGGACCCCCTTCCACAGGGAGGAGACAGAAGCATGTGGAGTGAGGAGTTTAGTGGGGGCTGCCTGTTTACTTCCTGAGCTACCCCACTGTGCACGGGACAGTCGGTGTCCCTGGTGATGGTATCAAGAAAGGTTCCAGTGTGCCCCCTGTACTTCCACTAAAGCAAAACAAGTCACAAGTCTAGAAGTGGAGCCTGTGCCCCTCAGCTACCAGGTTCGCCTGCAGGGCCTGCAAGCAGCACATGGGCAGAGGGCCAAGGCTGGGCAGTCAGCAAGGGATGCTGCAGCCACCGTGCTCGGCCTGGGCACCTCACTGGCAGAGGCCACATAGCTGGGGCAGGTCCCCCTCCGTGTCACTGCCATCCTGCTCCTGTCCAGGGTGTCACCTGGGTGGGCAGGGGAGGTCATGGGAGGTGACAGCACCCAGCGTTGTGGGGCAAGCTGTCCCCTCCCTTAGTGACCCTCACGGTGAGCTGCTGCTCCTAGGACAGGCCCACGTATAATCTTCGCTCTCAAGAAATGACCTAGAGGGAAGTATCTTCTACAAATTGCCCTGTCCGCTGTGTTTGGTGTAATTTTGTGTGTTTTAAGAGATGACTGAGCCCCACACTCTTGGAATCTTTGTGAAGGAGAATCAGTTATAACCGAGTGGCTGAACTTTGCCAGGGAACTGACTTTTCTCTCAGCGTCCCCTCCCCTTCTGTGTCTGAGGGCTTTCCTTGCTTCTCTCTCTCGCCCTCAGGCCCTCATGTTCTTGAGGTTACAGGGCAATCAGCTGGTGGCACTGCCGCCTGCAGAGAAGTGGACCTGCAGACAGCTCAAAACCCTGGACCTCTCCAGAAACCAGTTTGGCAGGTAAGCAGGGGGTCTCCTTATTTCTGGCAAGTTAAAAAATATGTGTGTAACCACGGCAGAGCCGCCTCTCAGAACGGTGTCTGTACTGGGTTGTTAGGGCTGCCATAACAAAGTACCACAGACAGGGCAGCCTGAACAACAGACATTCATGTTCTCAAAGTTCTGGAGGCTGGAGGTTGAGAACAAGGTGTGTGCGGTGTCAGTTGGATTCTCTTGAGGCTGCTTTCCTTGGCTTACAGACGCCGTCTCCTGTCTGTCTCACATGGTCTGCCCTCTGTGTGTCTGTGTCCTAATCAACTCTTCTTATAAGGACACCAGTCAAATTGGATTGGAGCCAACTCACAGGACCTCATTTTAACTTGCTCACCGGTTAAAGACGCTGCCTCTAAACACAGGCACATTCCGCGGTATTGCAAGTGCGAGGAGTCCAACATGTGAACTGAGGGGAGGACACAATTCAGCCCCAAACAGTGACCTCCCATTTCTAAATATTAAAGTCTCTTGGAAAACCTCACGTCAGCCGAACCTGTCATTCTGTTCAGAAGTTTTGGCCAATCACTAATCAGTATGGACAGTGCTTGAATAACAATTATCCCCCAAAGCCTTCTAAGAAAAGATGAAAATCTGGGCATGGGCTCAGCTGGCCCTTGGGGCCCCGGGGACAGTCCCCCCATGTTCACTTCCCGAAGGCCACTTCCAAGCTTATAGTCCAAAGAGAAGTCCTGAGGGTGAAAGCGTGGACTGTTACAGCCACTGCTAGCATGAGCCTTCCTGTCAGGCACAGAGAGGCTCACACCTGCCTGAAATGGAAAAGCTCGAGAATGGAAACAACCAGTCATGCCAGCGTTTAGGTCAGCTACTCCAGGCTTGTGAGCAGCACTGGTGCAAGCAGCAGGCCGTGGCTGTCGGCACTTGCTCACCAGCTGCAGGGGCCCAAGCACCCTGCTCACAATCTTCGCCCTCCTCCCGGTGCAGTTTGGCCCTACATAGTCATAGCAGAATAGTAATGTCTTTGTCATGCTTTCCTCAAGTGTTGACTTCTTTTCCCCTCAACAGAAATGAAGACGGACTTAAAACAAAGCGTATATCCTTTTTCACCACCAGAGGCCGCCAGCGTTCAGGGACGGAGGCAGGTGTGTGTGTCGGTTCTGGGAGAGGAAGCCACTGGGTCAGCAGTTCCCTGGTCCACCACTGGGGGTCGCCCTTATCTAGGGCTGTCCGCCACAGTGCCTTGTGGGAATGCCAGAGATGTCCATGTTTGGCTGAAAAACTTGCAAGGGAACTGTGCCTATTGCACGTGTCACTCATTTGGCCTGCAAGTATCCTGAAGTCCCCCTTCCTGTCTGCAGTCTGGTGATACTAGTAGCTACTGTGTGTGGATGGCTGGCCGCATGTGAGCACCACCCTCCATATTGTTATGGATGCCCTTAAGCCTTACAACATGAAGTATAGATTGTGTTTCCCACTTTGCAGGTGAGGAAACTGAGGCTTCTTCAGTGTCTTAGTGAGGCTTCCATAACAAAGCACCACCGACAGGAGGCTTTAACCATAGAAATTTATTTTCCCACAGTTCTGGGGCCTGGAAATCTGAGATGAGGGTGCCGGTTCCTTGTAAGGGCCTGCTTCCTAGCTTCTCGCTGTGTTCTCATATGACCAAGAGAAACAGAGGGGCCAAGCACTCTGGCATTTCTTCTTATAAGGGCACTAACCCCCTCATGGGGCCCCATCCTCAACTTAAACAACCAGCCCTCCTTTTTAACCTGAGGCTAGGCCTTCTAAAGCTAGCTACACTCACAGAAGCATCCCTCAGGATGCTGCTGTCTCATAGAACAGGCACCAATAGTTAGGTCATTTTAAATGTAGTATAACTTTCCTCTTTGGTCTAATAGATTTGTGTTGGCAGGTACAAATGGTGTAAGGTGGGGATATGAAATGCCCCTGAGGCCAACACACATGTTCAGGAGGTAAACTAAATCTTCCATCCACCTGTTGTAATTTTTGATCAAGTGCTGTTTGTGTACATATGCATGTGCATCAGTCATGTATGAATATGTGTGTTTACCTATGATAGAGACACAAACATATCCTCAGTGGAACAGAAAAAATTCAAAAATAGACCTGAGTAAATATAGGAACTTAGTATATAACAGAGGTGGCATTTCAGTTTAGTGGGGGAAAGGCTTCATTGTTTTAGTAGCGTGGTATGACTCCTGTCCCGATGGAAGCAGGAAATTGCCACACTAGATTCCCTACATTGCATCAGTTTAAAAAATGTCCATGTGGATTTCAGATTTAACTGTAAAGGAAAAAGAAAACAGTAACATTGAAGAGCATATACACACCATTTGGGGGAGGGGAAGACCTTTAAAAACTAAGTGGTTAATCCAAAAGTCATTTAAAAAAAGACCAAAATCTTGGACCTCATAAAAAATCAGAAAGCTTTGTTCAGGAAAAGGCACCATAAACAAAGGCATAGTGCAAGCAGACTCAGAAGAAATATTTGCAACTAATTGTTGCAACATAAATTGGCTTAAGTCCCTAATATACAAAGACTGCTTACAAATAGATTTTTTTTCTTAGAAAAGGCAACCCAATGGGCAAGAATGGGCAACAGATATAAACCGTCTGCAGAGAAGGAAGCGCCAGTGGCCCAGAAATAAATGGAAAGGTCCTGAACCATGCTCACAGGGAAATACAATGAGGAATTCCATAACTGATCCTTTCTAAAATGAAGGGCCTTTGGACTTTGGAAACTGAGTGCAGACATAGGGATTTGACTTGGAAAGGAGAAAGAAACATTTTTTTCCCTTCGATGCCACAATGGGATGATGGGCATGAAGAGTTGCTGGTGTGGGTGACAGTCATACTCCCCCACTGTGGGTTGAGCCTCGTGTGTTTGAGTTGATTGGAAAGGTGTCTCCAGTTTAGATGTAGACTGTGCAGAGGTACATGAAGAGATGGCCCAACCCTCAGTGACACCAACAGTGTGCAAGGCCAAAGGTACACCATGAAAAGTGCAATAGGAAATGTTCTGGAAAACGACTTTGCTGGTGGTGCGTAGAAGCATGTCTGGGGAGCTAGGGAAGAGGCCACACCTCCTGGAAGTCACCCTGGCAGAGGTGAATCACGGCATTGGCGTATGACAAAGGCCTCTTGATTTTTTTTATTTCGTCTAGGAAGTTGAGGCCCACACCTGGGCGAGAAGAAGGGGGCCCATTGCAAATCATTTTCTTCAGTAGGGTTATTCTCAGAGATGTTGACCTTTGAGTAAGGAATTATCTATAAAAGATAACTTGTTTGCCCATGGATAGTAAAATTCCAAGTAGACTTATGTACATTCAAATCGTCATTTTTGTGCGGTGACCTTGTCCAAAAATAATTTGGACGGCCGTTTTTACGGTAAAATTCTGACCAGCAGAGTCATAAATAACTTATGAATAAATAATTACAGTTCATAAATACCTCGAGCTGTGCCCTCCCCAGCCCAGTTTCCATAGTTTCCACGGCAGGCTAGGAGGTCTCTGACAGGTGTTGCCTCTGTTTGCAGTAATAGTTCCTTATTCCATCCGTCTGTTACTTAGAGAGGCTTAATAAACACCAAGGTGAAACTTTAAAATTGGAGAGCCCAGAGGCCAGCTGTTCAGAGCGTGCTCTCTGGGAAGAAAGTGAGCCTTCCTTACGGTTGATGACCTTTCAAGGTGAGTTAGGACAGGCTTAAGTTAATCATTCTTTTTCATTGAGAAAAAAAAGCCTCTTTGAACATATTCTTATGGAACAAGGTCTGGAACAAAGCCATCTTTAAAAACCTGTTGCCCAGAGGCCACTGCACTGAATCTCATGCTCATTGCCAGTAGCTGGGCAGATCTTCCAAGCCCCAATTTCAGTTTTTGCATTATCGTCTCTCAGGAACATTCACCCCATTACCCACTGATACTGCAGCTACATGCGTGGAGAAAAGCCAAAGTTAAAGAAGGAAGTTGCCCTCAAGGGCAGCAGAACATAGTTTCAGCCCAACAAAAGATTCCTGGCTTTTCTATCTTGCTTTTCTGGCAGAGAACTGGGCTTTGAGGTGGTTGTTTCATCCTGAATTCTCTGAGTTGGAGCTGAAAGGGACCCTTGGGGCATGCCGTCCTGCCCCCAGTCCCAGCTACACCAGAGAGGATAAGCCACTTCAGAGATTCTGCTGAAATCCAAGCCTCTTGATGCCCGTCTGTGCATTTCCAAGCTCTCCACCACATTCTTTCTCAGCTCACACACTCCAGAGGAGCTGCGGAAACAAATTGGACGTGATTCTAATGGCAATCTCAGCCTAATCAATGAAGCCACTTAAAACCTGGAGTTGGTTTGTTTTTCAGAGAATGTCATCTTAGAAAGCATAAAAACCGAGCCTATATTATTTTATAGGTAACTAGTTTTTTTTTCATTAAAGAAGTAATACATGTACACGGTAAACAAAATTTTTTAACAGCCCTGAAGGGTGTGGAATGAATATTCAGTCTTCTAGTAATTTCCTTCCCCACAGACAACTATGGAATGTCATGTGTCTCTGGTAACAATTATGTTTGTTTCTAATACGTATGTATAACATGTACACATGTGCACATGCATATAACACACACAAATGCATGGGGTTTGTGTTTCCTCACATGTCTACACACATTTTATAACACACAGATTAAGCCTTCTTGAATCCCTTCTTCCACACCTTGCTTTTTCAGTTCCCTGAGCTCTTGAGTATCACCTCATACTCACACATGTAGACCTTTCCCAGGCTTTGTAATAGTTTTATATTATCCCATTACTCACCTACCCAATCCTCTGTGTAGGTAAATCTTTTACTTTGCTATTCCAAAGAGTGTGCCACTGAGTGTTCTTGTCCACACATCTTTGCCACATGTGCAAGGTTATCTCTGGGTCAATGAGATGAGCATCTCACTCTGATACACTTGCCAGAACACCCTACAGAGGTTGCACGGGTTTATCCCGCTGCCTGGCCTCCATGCCTTGATAGTCCACAATCATTCTCAAATACACAATCTGCGTTCCCGTTTCCTGCAGTGGGTGTGCTGGAGTTTCCCGCTTTCCTGAGCGAGGCATTGGAAGTCCTCTGTCTAAATGACAATTACCTGGATGCAGTCCCTCCCTCAGTTTGCCTACTGAAGAGCCTGTCAGAACTCTACTTGGGAAAGTAAGTACATAGCCCGAGCAGCCACACTGCCCCTCCCAGCCCAGGGAGGCAGAATGTCCTTCTGTAAACCACCTGAGGACACAGAAGCCAGGGAGAAAGAAGCCGTCTATGCATCAAGAAGCGGCAGTGATATTTTTCAGCACTGGGCTCAGTCAAAGAGGTGGGGCAGGCGAAGGCCAGGCGGGGAGTCAGCTTTGCTTGGTTGGGATTAGAAAAGCTCCATCATTCACCCTTTCATTACTGGGTCCTACTGGCAGGTACTGCTGCAGGGTTCATACGGTACAAAACTTGATGAAAATATAAATTCAGGTTACACTGCCTTTTTGAGAAGAGGTGGTGATCATCTTTATGGTAATGTAATTAATAGACTAGATGGAAAAATTGTGGGAGGGGACCCACATCTAAGCCATGGGGGCTTGCAAAAGATAGCTACGATTTGTACCACTGACTTTCCAGGGAGAGAGGCTTTGAAATTACAATTTAAGTGGCATGCTTGAAATCAGGGCCCAAGATGTCCAGCTTGGGGAGCAGGCTGTCAGTGGCCCCTGCAGGCCCCAGAGGCTTGCAGGTGGCTGCATGTACGTGTGTTATTCTATGTGCCCTCAGCAATCCTAGCCTCCGAGAGCTCCCTGCTGAGCTGGGACAGCTGGGAAACCTCTGGCAGTTAGACACTGAAGACCTCAACATCAGTAACGTGCCTGCCGAGATCAGAAAAGAAGGTAAGGGCTTCCTTAGCATCATCCCCTTGGAAAGATGGCTCAAGTCCAGTTGTTAAGGACCTGGGATGGAAAAAGCTGGATGACCTGTGGAGCCCAACCCTGGCTCCCATGTTTGGAAAGATGCTATAAAGTAAAGTTAACCAGAAAGTGATGGTTGGTAAAGACCAGCATATTGCAATTGGCCTTGTGATAAAACTTTCTATGACCCTGCAGGCGGAAGGATGTTGTCTTGAGGTCCTTCACTTTTGGGGTGATTTGCATCACACCTTTCCTCTGTCTTCCTGTCCCAGCCCATTAGAGCATGTAGACAGTGTCCCTTCGGGACAGCATTTTGTTTTCCAGGGGCCATGAGCATGTCCCCAGCCGTTTGTCAGCAGCAGCGCCCCCATGCCCCCTCTGATCTTGCATAGGCCCCAAAGCAATGCTGTCTTACCTGCGAGCTCAGCTACGGAAAGCGGAGAAGTGCAAGCTGATGAAAATGATCATCGTGGGTCCCCCGCGCCAGGGCAAGTCCACCCTCCTGGAGATCTTACAGACGGGGAGGGCCCCCCAGGTGGTGCACGGCGAGGCCACCATCCGGACCACCAAGTGGGAGCTGCAGAGGCCAGCTGGCTCGAGAGCCAAGGTCAAGGATGGTCAGCGTGCAGAGTCCCTGTGGGCGGGTGGGCGCTTCCCTGGGCCCTTCTCCCTCCTCTCCAGACAGCCCAGGATTTCCTCATCCTGGTGTCTTGAGGCCCAGAATATTTGTAGGGGCCACTGTGTGCTGTTTCAAACCAGCCTTGACAAGGGCAGTGAATAATTTCTTAACATGACCTCATAGTTTTTCTCTCACAGCTAAGTTGAGGCCCCAGGCCAGTGGTTCTTGATCCCAGCTGTCCACTAGATGTCTTTGATGAGCTTTTTTTTTCTTTTTCCTCTGGCTTCTTTTAATACTCTGTCCTTGTCCTTGATCTTTGCCATTTTAATTATGATATGTCTTGGTGTTGTCTTCCTAGGGTCCCTTGTTTGATGAGCTTTTAAAGACAGCAGTGACCAGTCTTGACCACTCCCAGCCCCAAAGATATGATTCAAATGATCTGGGGTAGGGTCCCTCCCCAGAGCTGAGAATGAACCCCTGCTGTAGGCGTGAGAGACAGCAGCAGTTGCCCCTCATGAGGATGCTGAGAAGTGACTCCCGCAGTGAATGTCCTATCCCCCCTGATACCTGCTGTCACCCCAAGTGCTGAAAAATCTAGTTTTTAAGCCCTATTTAAAACAAAGCCTTCAGTGAATCTATTAATCATCCAGTTTTCATTCAGAATGAGATAAATGAAAATGAAAACTGCCTTGGGCTTGAATCAGAGGAAAGAGCCCACGGGATCCTGGTGGAATAGAATGCAGGCAGGGGGGGCCCTTACTGCTTCTCCCAGTGCAGGGAACAAGCACACACCCATAAGGCCCCCTCACCTGTCGCTGTTTGTGGTTACAGGTAGCCACACAGGGATCCAAGTGTAAGAAGGCTGTTTGTGGAAAACCCAGGGGCCTTGAGGCCAGAGTCTGTGTGATTCCCCCCATTACCCTCAGCACAGTGCTGGACAGGTTTGCTGCAGAATCCTTTACACAAAATCACTTTCCAAGTCAGGAGTCTTGTTTCCAATTCAAGTCACTAGACATTTACACTGAATGTGTATTTTACCCTGGACTCGGAAACTGGTCCTCCAAAGAATGGAGTCCTGCCTGTTAGGGCCAATCGGTCAGATTATCCATACCTGCACCCCTCCCTCCCTTCAGTGCCCAGGAGTGAGTCTAGCTCTCTCATGTCTGAAGGCTCTCTGAAGTAACCTGAATCTCTAAATTCCCTCCTGCTTTTTTAGGCAGTTATTCAATGTCACTTTCTTCCAGCTGTTCATTAGTAAACGGTTGTCAGAGGTCTGAGGAGTGAATTACTATTTCCATTTTTCCTGTCCTTTGGGCCCCCTCCCCCTCGTCCTTTCTGCCATCATTAAAGTTTCCCTGCCTTTTGTTGAAGGAAAACTACCTGATCTTTGGAACACTGAGCCCGTAGCTCTCCGTGTGGCTGGGCCTTCATCCACGGTAGAGCAGCTGTCCGTTTTCATCTTTATGCAAAAGCAGGTCAGCACGCTGTGTCTTGGAGACCAGTGCAGCATTGTGGAAACAATCCTTTGCTACAGAAAACTGCAGCCCTAGCTGCTCGGGCCAGACTCTTACCTCATAGAACGATAGAGAAACCGTCGTTTACACAGCCTTTCCCGGCAGCCCAACAGCTAATCTTTTGTCCAATTCCCACATCAGGGCAGTTTCCCATCATCCTTGGTGGGCGCCAAGTTCGGAGGCCCATCTGCTTGGCCTTACCCTCGCACAGACGGAGGTTAAGCCTGGTGTAGGCACTGACGTCAGCACCCGGGTTTCCTCCAACAGGATGTCTCCTAACTATCTGCAGCCGAGACAGAGGCAGGACATTGTGCACCAGTGTTGGGCGGACTCAGATGGACGTACGCCCCCACCTCCAGGAGCCAGCCAGCCAGGGCCCGACCTCTTGCTCTGTTAGCAATAAATAGCAGCCCCCAGAAGCCCACCTCTGAGCCTCTGGGCCCCTTCCCCTTGCTTGGATTACCGACTCCCGAGATAAACGGCCCACAGGCCAAGCTTTTGCACTGTCATGCCTTTGCAGACCCCTAAGTACAGCGTTCTGAGTGGCTGGTCATCTCTGTTGCATCGACTACACCTTGGTTTCTAAAATGCCTCCCTGTCACTGCCTTGTTGCTCAAGTAGGTTGAGTCCGTGGAATTCAACGTCTGGGACATTGGCGGCCCCGCCAGCATGGCCACCGTCAACCAGTGCTTCTTCACAGACAAGGCCCTGTACGTGGTGGTCTGGAACCTGGCCCTAGGCGAGGAGGCTGTGGCCAACCTCCAGTTCTGGCTTCTCAACATCGAGGTGAGGAGACGCCAGCCCTTCATCTGAGGCCTCAGAGCATCGCGGGAGTCCAGCCAACTTTTCTGAAGTGTCCCCCCTTAGTGAGAAAAAGAGAAATTGTTAGGGAGAAATGCTTTGCGTTTTGGTGGGTTTTCACAGAGGGTCATAGGGAAGCACTTAAAACCCTCCTTGGTCTGATGGTTGTGGTGCTCTTGCAATTCTCTCCTACCTGAATGTTAAGAGGCTCCCACTCTTGGACCCTGACGGAGACCAGGGCTTCCCTCTCAAATGTAAAGCTGTTGTGGGCTGACACCCTGGCTGAAGGGATCAGAAATCCAGCCCTGGGGGAGGAATCCTGGGGCACCTCACACCCCACAGTGTATACCTGACAAGCCCTCAGTGTTTACAGAGAGTGGAGTATGGGGTGGGCCTGGGTGGCAGGCTGAGGGCCACCGGCATAGGGGTCAGCACACCTGCTGTGCACCTCGGCAGCTGCTTCCCAGGCCCTCATTTGCGTGAAGGAGCCTGTGCTCAGCCATGGGGGTCTCTCTCACAGGCCAAAGCCCCAAACGCTGTGGTGCTGGTGGTCGGAACACACCTGGACTTAATCGAAACCAAATTCCGTGTGGAGAGAATCGCTACACTGCGCGCCTACGTGCTTGCTCTCTGCCGCTCACCCTCTGGGACCAGGGCCACGGGCTTCCCAGACATCACTTTCAAACACTTACAGTGAGTGTCCTCTGGCTGCCTGATTGCTCCTCCCTCGTGCATGGCTGTGGCTGCTGGTCCCTCACTTGCCCATCTTCCCAGGGACACCTGGAGTCTGCCCAGTAGGGCTCCTGAGCCAGGGGGTGGCTCCTTTGCACTCCTTTCAAGGGGAGAGGTGGCAGCTCACCCCCAAAGCAGACCCAGCCCCAAGGAGGGCAAAGGATTTGCTAGAGGGTTGGCAGGGCAGGATCTGGACATACTGTCTCTGTGCCTCCTTTCTAGGCCCCCACATCCCCAATGGGACCAGGGGAAGGACATGCATGCATCACCCATCACACATGTCGGTCCCTGATAGTGAAAAGCCCCCAGGTTCGGTCCTGGTGCTCACATTGGGTCCAAGTCCTCTAGAAGGGGCTGGGATGAGAGAGGGTGCATGGCACAGGGCCATGGAGGGCCCACACCCTGAGCTGTCGCTTCTCCCACCTCCTGTCCTTAGTTCACTACAGCCCTGCAGGTTATGGCAATTGTCGTGCCCAGTTTGCAGATGATGAAATGGGCCCAGCGAGCTAAATAAGCACCCTCTGATGGGAGTACAGTGTACATGGCTGCAGCTGCACTGGTGGCTGCTGGATTCACTTACGCGGGGTGGAGTGCCTGGGGTGTTGGTGCCGGGACCAAGCTGGGACCCGTCCACCTGGCTCAGAATGCAGGATCAGCCTCTCAGGAACCCCTCTCATGCCCATGAGCGTGCCCCCCCGCCCCGGGGGTCTAGGATAACAGGAGCAGTGGTGCTCGGGTCCAACCCGAATCTGCTCCTTCCCAGCTGTGTCCTTTGGTGTCACCTTGTACCTGTGTGCCTCACTTTCCTCCTCAGTAAAATGGGCACACTGGAAAGGCAGGCTAAAGCAACATGCTGTGGTGCTACCAGTGCAGTGCTTTGCACCAGGTTCAGCCTTCAGGACATTTCTGTATCCATCTTTCATGAGTCCTCTGGACTTGACAGAGTCAGGGATGAAACACTTAGGAAAACAGGGGTGCTACGGTGCTCCTCCGAGAGGGGAAGTGTGATGACTAAGTGCGGCTCTTTTTTGCACACTCCCAGTGAGATTTCCTGTAAGAGCTTGGAAGGCCAGGAAGGGCTGCGACAGCTCATTTTCCACATCACGTGCAGCATGAAGGACGTGGGCAGCACCATCGGCTGCCAGCGACTCGCAGGGAGGCTGGTGGGTACCTCCCACATCTGGTGACCAAAACCAGAGGGGCCTGCTTCCCATCTGTGGGGAAATCCACACTCCCCTCTGCTACCGTAAGACAGGCATGCTCTGTCCTCAGGCTTAGTGGCCCCCCCATGTGAGCAGTTCTACACTGCGCGCCTATGTGCTGGCGCTCTGCCGCTCACCCTCCGGGGCCGAGGGATAGGGCAGTGATAGGAAACGTTCCACCTACTAAGGCTTCAGGGGGGTGGCAGGCGGGGCTGGGCTGGCGGGCACCTGTCCGGACCTGCGGGGCCCAGCCTTGCCCACCCGCCCCCAGATTCCCAGGAGCTACCTGAGTCTCCAGGCGGCTGTGCTGGCAGAGCATCAGTGCCGCAGCCTGAGTGACGACGTGCAGTACCTGACGGACAGGCAGCTGGAGCAGCTGATGGAGCAGACGCCTGGCAATGACATCAGAGACTACGAGGACCTGCAGTCCGGTGTGTGGGCCGGGAGGGCAGGCAGGAGGAGGGGCCCAGGTGGGCACCAGCGGGCATGGGCACCGAGTCCCAGAGAGGGAGACTCAAATCTCTCCCCAACTGTGTAAGTCCACAAATGACTGCCAAAGCAATGTGGACATTGATTTGGGGGTCCACAAATTTTAACAAGTAGGCGAATTTGTAAAGATGGAATCCATGAATAATGGAAATCAATGGACTGTAGCTCTCCAGCTGATGGGGAGATGAGCACGTTGGCAAGAGTTATGGTGCCCCTAGAGAACCCTGTGATGGGATGGCCAACCCATTGCAGGGCCCCATGTGTGGCGAGAGCTGCTTGCTCCCTGGAGCAACTGTGACCAGCCCCCTCAGAAATAGGTCACCCCAGAGTCCCTTTTGTCTTTGTCTGACGCTGCTTCCCCCGCTCCTTCCTGGGCAGCCATCAACTTCCTCATAGAAACGGGCACCCTGCTCCACTTCCCGGACACCAGCCACGGCCTGAGGAACCTCTACTTCCTTGACCCCATTTGGTTGTCCGAATGTCTGCAGAGGATCTTCAACATCAAGGGCTCCCGGTCAGTGGCCAAGAATGGGGTGATCCGGGCAGAGGACCTCAGGATGTTGCTGGTGGGGACCGGCTTCACACAGCAGACAGAGGAGCAATATTTCCAGTTCCTGGCCAAGTTTGAGATCGCCCTGCCTGTTGCCAATGACAGGTGAGGCTGCAGAATGGGCAGTGCACGCTGCTGCCTGGGGGAAGGAGTCAGGACTGGGGTCGCTGGTGGTTTGGACAAGATTTCCAGGGATGGGCCATGGCGATGACCTGCCTGTCTGCACAGGGGCAGCAGGAAGGGTGGGCTCAGCTGTCCCCTCATTGGCTACTCTTTCCTGTGCCCTTGGTGTGTCTTTTCAAGGGGTTCAAAGAGATTTTTTTTACAAAGCAACACATTTGTTGAAAAGGTGTAGGAATACAGGCAAGAATGACATGAAAAAAACTTCACACTTTAGGGGGCTGATTGCTTGGTTATTTGGTGCATCAAAATGAAGTGACAAGGATAGGCATGCTAGTTATACAGCCTGGCTTCCAAACGCAGGGAGGGTGGGGCGGTGGGGGTGGGGGTGGCTTGTGCCCCATCTAGCGATGCTCTGACCTAAATGCCCCTGGTACTCAGGACCTCCTTGCCCTGACTTCAGCTTCAGCCACTTTCTGGGTCTGATGCTGATGATCATGAGGCGACAGGTAGGATCTCAGACCCACAGACCTTTGCCACACAGGTCCCATGGAATATGTCACCACCCTGCCCACTGGCCCTGGAGCTCCGGGGGCATGCCCCCTGGAGACTGCTGGGTTGCTGGCCTGGACCCTGCATGATCAGCCCAGAGATCCACCTGCAAAGACTGGGCAGCCTGGGAGCCAGCACTGGGCCACCTGGGCCTGAGGCCCCACCCAGATTTGCCTGAGGCCTTATAGCTACGGGAAGAGGCCTCAGCCCTTCTTGCCGCTCCAGCCCCATGGGGGCCGTGAGTGAGTCCTAAAAACAGATACCCTACAGAGGAATTTAAAATCCACATGAGCCTTCATAGCACGGGCCAGGGGTGTCCTTGACTTTGGCCCATGAGAAAGCCCAAGGGGAGGTAGCCTATGACTTAACCACATTGCTGAGATCTGACAGCTTTCTGGTTATTTAATCAGGATGCTGGAGGAATGAGGAGATGTTAGCACTCAGTAAAAGCAAGCCAGGTGTTGTATATGTATGTCCAGTTGAACAATAAAATCAGCCAGATCATTGCTAAGTCCACATGGAGGCTTATAGCACAGTGGGTTAGAACATGGAGCCAGAATGCCTGAGGGTGAGTCCCAGCTACCTTTCTTTCCATATCTATAAAATGGGAATAACACTACCACCTACTAGTGTTACAGTTGTTGTGGGGATTAAATCAGATAATGCACATAAAATATTGAAAGTGTCTCTTGCTCCTAAGAGCTCCAACGACACCAGGTGTTATCGGTACTATTATTGTGACTCTTCTTTGGGTCAAGTACTCATAGCCAGTGGTGCCTGGTTCCACAGAAATTCATGAATGTCTGAGTATTTTCCATCTTAGCACAGCTCTGATGGTTCCACTGTGCCCTAGGTGAGTACCAGCTCCTTGCACCATAGCTTTTATATGGTCACCTATGCTACTGGCCATCACTGAATCATTGCAAACACATGCATTCGCCGCTCCTTTCAGAGCACGGTTTACAGTTTTCAACCTGCAGTCTGAGAGTGCCGAGACACCATGCACCGCCCAGGGGTTCACGTGAAGAATCCACCTCTGAATTCCCATCTTGCTGCCTCTCTGGCCATGCCCTGGGACAACCTTTTGCAACTAGGAATTGCTCTTAAGCCAGTAAGCCAGTGTCAGCGGTCTTGCCAGGGGCTCTCCTCCCCTTTAGAAGGGCGTCCGTTGCCAGTCAGTTCAAACCTCTTCATTTGCTGTGCTGGTTCATAAGTCATCTGTGCCTTCAAAAATAGGGGGCACCTGCTGTGTGTGTGTGCCGGGCTGCATGCTGGGGCAGCTGGGTGCAGGGCCCCTCCTTCAAGCGGTGCTCACCTACAGGGAGAAAGAAGCAGGGAACTACAGAGCTGATCACGCTGGGCACTGACAAGGGTCTGTTTGGGGAAGCGCTCCGGAGAGTAGATGGACAAGGGCTTTCCAGAACATGAAGGAAAAACTCAGGGTGCTCTGCTGGAGGAGCCTAGGGGCAGAGAGAGAGGCGCTGTAGCCTAGGTAGTTGAGAAGACCTCTACCCAACAACCGAAATGGCTAAAAAGGACCTAACACCCCACCGCCTGCCCCGCCCCCAAGCCTAACTTGCAAGGCCCGGTCCATCCTTCACCAGCCCAGAGAGGTGGGTACCCTTTCTCTTCCCACGCCAGGGAAGTGGATTCTCAACAAGGCTGAAGGCCTAGAGCTGGGGTTGTCGCCTGTGCACTCAGACCACCAGGCTGTCATTGAATTTTCCTTCTATAATATTTTTGGGGCTCTCTTCCAGAAAGTTCTGAGAACATTTTACTGGACGTAAACTGATGTATCTGAAGAGGATTAGGAGTGCCGAAGGCCAAGCCTTTGTTAAGGAAAGGACACACCCAGGGCCCTGCCCGCAGCCGCCCTGGGCCTGCCCCTCAGCTCCAGGGCTCACCGAGGTGCTGGCTTGCAGGCATTGCTGGAGGGCCCTCCTGGTTTCAGCTGCTTTCAAATGACCACAACCACGAGCAGCTCACTGACACGGCGATTGGGCACTTTTACGATGAGCAAAGTGCTCTTATAAAACTTCCCTCTTCTGCACAAACAGCCTCCTTCTAACTTTTAAGGCAATTGTGTTGTCTTAACTGGCCAAGAACAATAAACAGCTTCAAAGGCCAAAAACGTTACTCTGACCCCAATATCTACATTGTCCTTGGGACCGTGCAGCTGTATTTGTTTTTCCTTCCCCATCCGAAGTTAATTTTAAGTGATTCCCCAATCACAACCCAGTTTACAGAGAATCAACTGTGATTTGCTATGTCTAACATGTGTGTGACCACAGATGTTTCCATGTCTTCCCTGAGAATTAATCTAGTCTCTGTCTGGGAGACCTTGGTAAATATATCCACTGTGCCCATCTTCAATTTCTCTTGGAGCATTTGTTCTCAGCATATAAACTACCCTTTCTTTCTAAAATTAAAATTCCAAAGGCCCTGGAAGGAAGGTGCCTGACCCAGTTCAGTAGAGGTGCCCCAGGCCAAGTTGGCTGCCCAGTGGGGTGGGTAGGGTGTCACAGCCCTGCCATGCGGTTCACCAGTCCTTTTGGTGTGTTTCAGCTATCTCCTCCCACATCTCCTTCCATCCAAACCTGGCCTGGACACCCATGGCATGCGGCACCCCACAGCCAATACCATTCAGAGGGTATTTAAGATGAGCTTCGTTCCCGTTGGCTTCTGGCAAAGGTTTATAGCACGGATGCTGATCAGCTTGGCAGAGATGGACCTCCAGGTAGGCTCTGGTTTCTCTGTGGGAGGAAAACATGACAGACAATAGCAGCTTCACCCTCAAGGGGGAAAGATGCTCTTTAGCTGGAGAGGCCTGACTAGAGACCCTTTTCCTGAAGCAAAGCTGCTAACTTAGGGCCAGCTGCCTTCTCTTCATCAGTCCAGAGCCCTTCTGTGAATGCCGAATCAGCACCCAGCTGGCTGAGAAAGGATACTCTCTTCAAGAGCAGTGCTTCTAAACTAACCACCTCAAATCTGCTGGAGGGCTTATTAGAGCACAGGTGGCCGGACCCCTACTCAGAGCTTCTGATTCAGTGGGGGTGGACTGGGAGCCGAGAATTTGCATATCAAACCATTGCACCAGGTGACGCAGCTGGCCTGGGACCGCACTTGGAGAACCCTGGCTTTAGAGCTGTGGTTTTGCCACCCAGGCAGTGTGTTAAACTCGCTTGGAGAGCTTCCACCAGACACAGAGCAGACCCCAGACCACTTAAGTCAGAATCTTTGGGTGTGGCACCCAAGCTTCAGTAAAGCTCCGGCATGATTCCAGTGTCCAGGGAGGCTTGGAAACCACGGGCACAGAACCTGGACTTGGTGTGCATAATGAGGACCTAACCCAAGGAGTCAGTACCTGGGGTTAATGGAAGGAGTACTGGCTGTCCATCAACGCTGACTTCACGCAAGACGATAACATGGAAGTAGTATTTGTCTAGAGTGACAATTCTCAAAGTGGGGTTCCAGAACCAGCCTCATCTGGGAATTTGTTAGAAATGCAGATTCTCAGACCTGCCCCAGACTCACTGTATCAGAAAGTCCAGGATGGAATCCAGTGCTCTGTTTTTGACAGCCCTTCACGGGATTCTGACCCACTGCACAGGATGGGAACTCCTGGCATAAAACCCAAACCGTTGAATAGTTCACATTAACCTCAGTCTGAGTCTATTTTTGTCACATTCTAATTAAAAGACCCTTATGAAATTGTGACTTCTTGGCTAAATAAGATAGTCTTTGATCTTCCCATTTTACTGAAGTGTTTGTTGAAAGCAAATGCAAGAGCCTGCAAACCTGTGTGGCGCCCTTGTTAGCAGGGAGACAGGCTTGTCTGTAGGGCCAGGAGAGTGTGCTGGTTGAAGGATGGGGTGCAGAAGCTGTCCCTCTTCCTCCCACTGAGTCACTCTGCCCTCTCTTTGAACCCTTCCTCCTGCCAGATTCTAAGTGGGAGGTCACAGAGCTCCAGCAACCCGTGGGGCCTGAGGAACCAAGGCGGCTCTCTGCTGTGGCTGGCGGGGGGGCGGGGGGGGTGCAGCGGGCCCAGGCAGGGGCCCTTCTGGGCAACACCCCTCACTCAAATTTGGAAAGGAAGCCTTATTGAAATTCAGATGAGGAAAAGGAGTGCAGCCTCCTGAGTAATCAATGGCATGCAAATTTAAGCATCTGTGAGAGGCCACTTTTCCCCTATCAAATTAGCAAACAGTAAAGCCACCAATTACCAGCCCCAGAATCATAACATACACACTGTGTTCAGTGAGTGTATAGTCTAATCATTTCTAAAGCGTATCCTTTATACGTATCCAGAGTCCTAATGGGCACTTTGACCCAATAATCCTATTGTTAAAAATTTGGACTAAGGAAATCATTTTAAATCAGGGAAAACCTTGTGCTTTTCCATGTTCATCTGGCTTTTCTGAGTGAGAGAAAATGACTGGAGCCAACTTCAGTGTCCAAAGAAGAGAATTATCCGGGAAATTACTATGCTTAATAAAATACAGAGCGTTAGAAAAATGAATTTTGTATTAGTTTTCTATTAGAAATACAAAATTAGGAAATATGGCTTCAGCTATTCTATAAACATGACATAGATGTAGATAGGAAAAAATCCCGGAATAAAATATACCAACATCTTCCTGATCTTGCTGATCGGCATCAAGTTGGTATTTTATTTTCTCTTACCTCTTTCTGTATTTCCCATGTTTTCTAACATATTCTGCTTGTGAAATCAGGTAGGGAAAGATTTGAAAAAGAAAAACCTGTCTTCCATCCCTTGGGGAAAATGTGTTCCCAGGGCATCCTGGCGCCCCTTCAGATAATGCAGCATCTAACTTGGCAGAAGGATGAGCTGTGTGCAGGGGGTGGGAAGAACAGTGGTCATCTGTCACGACGGGGCCAGGCTGGCCTTGTCAGAGCCCTGCCCAGGGCCCAAGAGGAGCCCAGAATACCTAAGCAGGGTCTTTTCTCTGTCTTTCAGCTTTTTGAAAACAAGAAGAATACTAAAAGCAGGCACAGGAAAGTCACCATTTACAGTTTCACAGGAAACCAGAGAAATCGCTGCAGCACATTCAGGGTGAAAAGAAATCAGACCATCTATTGGCAGGAAGGGCTCCTGGTCACTTTTGACGGGGGCTACCTCAGGTAGGAGCATTTGGGAGCCCACCTGACTGGGGCAACACCTTGCCCTGGCAATGACTGTCCACCTGATGTCCAGAGTTCTGCTCCCACGAGCAGCTCCTCATGGCAACTTGCTAGAAATCTAAAAATAGGAGACCCCCCGACAAATGTCCCAGGGGTTCCCCATATCCTCATCGCTCCTCTTCTCCCCTGGCAGGACAGGAAAGGTGAGGGAGGGTGTGGTGATCACAGCCCAGCACTTTAGGGAGTGGGTGACCACTGAGCTCAGGGGTGAGAGCTGCCAGCACCTGCCATGGCCACTTAGCTGGGACCTGCAGGGGCCTTGCGCCAACCAGGAGATGATGCCCCCTTGTCCTAGGAGATGCCGCTGGTTCCCCACCCAGCCTGGATCCCATGGGCGACATACGAGATATCGAACATAGCTCGCTTTTCCTATTTTCTTCATTTTTTGAGCAAGATAGACATAAAGTCACCTCAACAGATCTAATAAGTGATTTTTAATCAGGGATAATAAACACACAAGATTATTTCATACAGTGAATTTTTTCAAAATTCTTCTCAGTGTTTTGAACGTAATCCTTTTTTCTGATTGGAGCCTCTCGGTGCCTGGTGCTGTCAGTATAGATTTTCCCACTTCAGGTTCACAGTTGCCACTTGACAGATGAGAATCCTGTGGTTCAAAGAAGGAAAGAACTTTCCCCAGGGTCACACGTAAGGGTCACATCCCAGCCTGAGCACCCCTTACCGCAAAGTCATCAGCATGTTGGAGGCTGGAGGGGGAACGAGGCAGGGCCATGTGCACAAATGGTCAAATGCAGGAGCCCCCCTGACAGTCTTGTCTGGGTACAGGGTCCCTGGAGTCCCTGGGGCTCCTCGCCCTGGAGGCAAGGAGATCACCCCAGGGGCCTCCACAGCTGGATCACAATGGACCTCTTTTTTGTTTTGGGGTTGCAGTGTGGAATCCTCAGATGTGAACTGGAAAAAGAAAAAAAGCGGAGGAATAAAAATCATTTGCCAATCAGAAATGAGAGACTTCTCAGCAATGGCTTTTATCACAGACCATGTCAATTCCTTGATTGACCAGTGGTTTCCTGGTAAGAGGATGTTCTTAAACCCAGTCTTTTCTCATGTTAATATTTCTTTATAAATTGGAGGGTGGGGTCCTTATTTGGGGAACAGGAATCTCACTAGGATTCAGCCCGAGGAATCCAGAGGGGTCCTAATGGCCCTCTGGCAGAGTCTGACCCCAGGGGAGTCCAGCTGTGGGCATGGATGGGGCGCTGTGGGGAAGACATGAGCCCAGATGCCACAGGGCATGTGCAGGACTCAGCCCCTGGCTGCCCACAGTGTGTAGGAAGAAGACGAGCCTGGGTACCGCTTGTGGTCCAAGAATACCCTTGCTGTGAGCCTCCCCCAGGTCTGGTTCGTACAGGGTGGGCAGTGCTGCTGCAGTTGGCTGGGGGGGAACCCACAGATGGAGAGTTAGCCCTTGTGCAGGCAAAGAGGGAAGAGAGTCGCATCTGCCAAGGCCCCCATTCTCCTTCCCTGCCTGCTTCCCACCCTGAGCCACCCACACGGCCCTCTTCAGGTCCTTTGATCGGCTTCTTCATTGACAGTCCACCTAAAGAAAATACTTTTTGAAGTGAAGCTGTTGAGGTCCTGTTTGTCTGCCAGCATGCAGACCAATCCACAGGGCATTGTGCAGGGAGGAGACCTAGGGCAAAACCAGGCAGCCTTTTCCCCGTGAGCCCTCAACCTCAGAGGGCAGGCGGCCACTCCTCCAGCCTCCCTGAGCTGGCTTCCTCGCCTGCATGCCAGCCCCGCGTCCCAGGACAGCCTCATTGGGAACACTTGAGGCCCAGGGGCAGGGCGTGCTCCAGGCACCAGGGCCTGGGGTCCTTTGGATATCGATGGGAAGGGTGACCTACGAGGAGGAAGAGCTTGGAAAGGGGCCTGACAAAAGGCAGTTTAGTGTGTGAACTGCAGGAGCTGGGGAGTGCTTGGCCATCCAAGGGGAGCCGCAGGCCCCTATGAACCACTGAGGGCCTGACTGGGGGCCCATCAGACAATCACCTGAGGTGGGAAGGACTGGGCTGCGGGCCTGAGACAGGGCTGCCTAGAGACAGCGCCAGCTGGCAGGGTGGGTTACTCATGGGCCTGCTCATGGCAGATGTGCCCAGAAACTTCTAGGGGTCCACCTCCTGCCCTGCACAAAGCAGGCCACCAGCTCAGGTACCTCCACAGAGCACTTTAGGGGGTGTTTCTTTGCATCTCCTTTCAGAGGTGTGCAGAAATCTGTGTGTCTCCCACCTAGAGGAATCTGGGTAAAATGACTAGTTTGTCAACTATACTTTGTATTCATTCCCCCCAACCTTGCTCTTCCAGAAAATATCATTGTAAGTGCCAGCTGTGTATTTCTAATTTTAAGAATGGCTCCTTACTGGTTGTTGTTTGGCCATTGGAACAAGGCATAGCTCAGACCCTGCCCACATCTCTCAGGACTGAGGATAACATCTCCAAAAAGGAACCCAAGTGTGCCAGTCATGTTTCAGCCACTCCCGAGGGTCCAGGCAAGGACAGACAGACCCTGTCCTATGAAAGACCCACTTGCCTGCCTATGAGCCGTCTCCCACTGTGTCCCTATGTAGCCCTGACCGCCACGGAAAGTGATGGGACGCCACTCATGGAGCAGTACGTGCCCTGCCCGGTCTGCGAGACCTCCCGGGCACAGCACACTAACCCCAGTGAGAAGTCGGAGGGCGTGCAGTACTTCGACATGGAAGACTGTGTGCTGACGGCCATCGAGCAGGACTTCATCTCCTGCCCCAGACACCCCGACCTCCCTGTGCCTCTCCAGGAACTGGTCCCCGAGCTGTTCATGACTGACTTCCCGGCCAGGTACGACACAGCGCCGCACTGCACAGCGGCCCCACTTGGGTGGCAACAGCTGCTGCAGCCACTGGTCCCCACCCAATCTCAGGTGACTTTCAGGTCCCTTCCTAGGCTACCTAAAGGTCTCTAGGCTGTCCTCATCCCATTTTTGAGACCTAGCTGGTTAGAGCACTTGGAGGGTGGGGCCATTCTGGGACCCCACACTGTTCCCCTCCCATTAGCTGGAGCCCCCTTCCCGAGCTGACTCCCACTCTGATTCCTACTGAGCTGCCAGCTAAACAATGGAAGGCAAACCCCCACCACGGTGTTTGAAAAGGGAGAGTGCCAGACTCCAGCTGCCTTTTCCTTCCTTGGCAAATGCTGACTCCTGGCTGCTGCCCTGAGGCTAGGCATTTGAATGCCCTGAATCTGCTCTTAGAGTTAAGCCTACCTACACTAATCTAAGATAATAACTGGGGAGAGAATGCAGGAGAAAGCAGAAACCATGTTGTGGTCCCATCCAACAAAAAACAGTCACAAAATCTGAGCGCTTGGGGAAAGGTGGCATCTTCTGTAGTCATGGAAACCAGAAGCCATGATTTGTTCTCCCTGGAGACAGTTGACATTGGTGGTTACCAACTTTTTTGAAGTTGTGACGTCCTGTTGTTTTCTCATTCAAAAGATAGGTGTATCTGAGTTCTTTAAGGAAAATTAAACTTTTGGGAGGGGGGAGAATATTTGTATTCTCATTTTTCCAAATTTCTCCCCCCATCCCAAGAAAATAGAAGTGGAGTACATTGAGATGTTGCAGAATTTGAGTTCTAAAGCATGCTTCTGGATGAATCTATTAAATTAAGAAATTGCTTTCTGCATAGGATCTTCTCCCACCATGGTTCTCTTCAACACCCCAATCCCTCATTGCTGGAAATACCAAACACCATTTTTCTGTAAAATGGCTTCCTTTATTCCTAACTCTTTAACTTGAGGTTATCACTTCCAGAGACCACATGCAGGTTTTGTATATGGATGAATCAGATTTCTTAGTGGGATGCCCAACTTGGCAGCCCCAGATTTTAGAGTTGTCATCTATTTGCTGAGCTTTGTTATGTTTTATGCCCTAACTAAATCTAGGCTGTAGCATCTGCTCCATGGAACCTGGAAAGCCAGATTGGTTATCCCTATTAGTGCGGCTGTAATTGCAGGCTGTAGCATGGTTCTTACACTAAGGTACTTGGCCAGGAGTTAAAAAGACCAATCTGAACAGGATTCACAATCCAGCAGAGGTTCTCTGGAAACGTCAGCTGTGGCATATCCATGGCACTGAAGCATCACACTCCCTGCCCTGAGAGTTTGGGCAGGCAGCGATGGGGAGCCCTGTCCTATGGCCCCGATTACAGGAGTCCTAACAGAAGGCCCCGAGGGATCCCCAGCCTTCCTGCTGCTCCCTGAGCCCATCTTAGGAGGCGGCCAAGCACCTAGGCTTCCTGAGCTGCTGGCTTGGGATGGGAGGGCATTTGGAGAACAGCCCAGCCTGCTCCCACTGCATCCCCCAGGGCTCCACTGCGTACAGCTGCGTCTGCTGGATATGATGCAGCTGAGCTGTGCGGAGTCTGAGCAGCTGCAGAATCTGTTCAAGGAAGACATGGGAAACAAGGGAAGGGGGTGGGGGCAGGCCTGTGGGGCCCCCTGGCACAGGCAGCTGATGAGGAACCCAGGTGACCCTCAGCAGAGCAGGGCAAGGCCCTGCAGTGTGGGGGCATCAGGCCGCCTTGCCCACCCTCTCTCCGTCCCTGCCTTCCAGGAGTGAGTTGCAGCAGTTCCAAAAGCCCAGCAGAAACCTCTGATTCACTTAGGATTAGAACACAGAGACCAGGGACCAGGCCTGAATGCCCTGCACTTGGGTAAAATCCTAGCCCTTGATTGTGGGGACACTGGTCATGCTGATCAGAAGCTCTGCATGGCTGTTATGTAATTCTTTGCCTAATAAAAAGAAATGGGGAAACAACTGACCTAGCAGTGAACAAATGCAGTTTGTCTGATGGATACTAGCTGCCAAAGCACAGAATGTTTTGGAGGAAAACATACATGGGATTTTATTTCCATGTGGACAGCTTTCAGAGGCTCTGTGTTGTACCAGTCACCATCTACACTGTGGGGCAATTCCTGCTATGCGCCCACTTCACGGAGGAGGAGACTGAGGCTTGTCCTCTGACCCTGTTGATAGCTGCAGACCATGACTCCTCCCAGCGGGACCAAATGACAAGCCCACCCTGCGTCCACCCAGCCTGGGAGCCATTGCCCACCCCAGCAGGCCTCTCTGGAGGCCAGGGTAGTGGTTGGGGCTGAACCTTCTGACCCCGCGCTGTTGCTGGCAGGCTTTTCCTGGAGAACAGCAAGCTGGAGCACAGGGAGGATGACAGCGCCGTCCTGGGCCAGGGCGGGAGTGGCACCGTCATCTACCGGGCCCGCTACCAAGGCCAACCTGCAGCTGTGAAGCGATTCCAGATCAAGAAATTCAAGAATTTTCCTAATGCCCCAGCAGGTAAACAGGGCTCTGCATCATTGCCTTTCAGACTTGTGTTCCCTCAGTTCAAACCTGGGGGGGCCTGAGGCCATTCACACAGGAGGGGGAAGGCGGGCAAGGGGGCAGCTCTGCTTTGTCCTGGCAGGACGTGGGGCAGGCCCAAGAGTCAGGCTGAGCAAGGCCTGGAAACTGCTTTTGGAGATAACTTTCCTGTCTAGGTGTGAGTCTTCAAGAGTGTGGGCCCTTCTTATTACAATTTCCATCTGCTCCAAGGCTGGCATAGGCCTGGCACCTGGTGGGCGCACATTCTGACCTCAGGTGGACCCCTCACCCCACAGGACCCTCCCAGCCATGTCTACTGGGTGGGCGCTCTGGATGAATGGCTGGGAAGTCAGCATGGGGTGGCTTCTCTGCCACCCGGACCCCCATGAAGGAAAGGACACTCTCAGGTCCACAGATGGGAGGTTCAGAGATGGGCTCCACCCGGAGTGTGGCTGGGAGGCCTCCTCACCTCCAGTGGCTGTCTATTACATGTCGCACTACCCCAGCTAGGCCATCTTTATGATCATAGAGATGATTTATACTCTTGGTAGAAAAATTAGAATTGTAGAATGATACAAAGAGAACAATCAGAAAGGAAGAGAAAATTGTAATTTCTATGATGTGCACAAAAAAGCTAAGAGGCTTATTGACAAACATTAGAGCCCAGAAAGATCCATAAAGTTGCTAGATGCGAGCTCACATCAGAATTCTGTGGCATCCCCATAGTCCGCAATGACCCGTTAGCTAATGTCCTCCATGGCAGCAATTAAACCATAAGATATTGAGGAATAATTCATATCTGTCATCACTTTAGTTCTCCTCTAAAGCCCAGCAGGGTGTGTGTGTGTGTGTGTGTGTGTGTGTGTGTGTGTGTGTGTGTGTGTGTGTGTGTGTGTGTGTGTGTGTGTGTGTGTGTGTGTGTGTGTGTGTGTGTGTGTGTGTGTGTGTGTGTGTGTGTGTGTGTGTGTGTGTGTGTGTGTGTGTGTGTGTGTGTGTGTGTGTGTGTGTGTGTGTGTGTGTGTGTGTGTGTGTAAGAAAGCTAATTCTAAAATGCATGTGAAATGACAAAAGCCCAAACACCGCTGAGAAAATTGTACAATAGAAGACACAGGAAGGAAGCCTGCCCAGCAAATGTCATGGCTTAAAGGCCTCGTCCTCCTGGGCATACACAGGCCTGCCGAGGGAACAGATACAGCCCACATGTGTGGGGGGGGAAGCTGGCAGTTACAGAGGTAACATCAGGGGAGAAGCTGACCGTTCGCGAAATGGAGGCAGAGACTTGGGTTAACTTTCATGCCACACTCGAAAATAAAGTCTTAATTGTCAAAGACCCAATGTGAAAAACAAAACTTTTTCACTTAAAAAACTAATTTGGCCAGCACAATACATAGATCTGGCACAGCTGATGTACTGTGATTGCCAGGGTTTTTTTCATGCTGTTTAAACCTCTTGACTTTAAAATTTGCACATGGGAAAGGGACAGATGAGGACACAAAAGGAAAAACAGGGCATGGTGGACCCTGCTCAGTGACCCCAGGGCCAACCACGGCCTGATGGGCAGCATCCTCCTTCCCTTGATGGGAGGGGGCCCCTCAAGGGGACTCAGGCCACACCTCCCAGGGGGGATGCGTTCTGGGGACAGTGGGAGAAGGTTCCAGCAGGCTGGGATCCCCCGCCACTTCCCATAGGGCTTTCTCCTGTGGCCTGAGGTGACGTGTCACAGGCCCGTGGCTGTCCCCCAGTTTCCTCTATGGCTGAGGGAAGGGGGTGGTCCTCCTTTCCTGCACAGGTCTGGCTTCAGGCTGGCAGAAAGGCAGTCAGCAGTGAGCCAGCCTCAGCAGCCTTTGGAATGACCAGTTGGGACCTGGTTACATTCCAGACTGCTGCCTGAGCCAGGCTCTGGGTGATGCTCCAGGGACGCAAAATTGGAATAAAATACAACTGTGATCCTGCGGTAGCCAGCCGCAGCATGGAGCAAGGCTTCAAGGGGGACCTCTGGGTGATGGGCAGGGGCATGTGCAGCCCCCATCAAGGGCACAGGAACTGCCCAGGGTGGCAGGACAAGCTTGGCACCTGAAGAGGAGGGGTCTTGATGTCAGCCTGAGCCATGCCACCTTTGGGGGCCAAATCCCATAGGATTATATTGTAACCCCTGGTATGTGGAGAGGCCCCTCGAGTCACCATGAGGCAGCTCAGAGGGTGGCAGGGACTCCCGCCTGAGTGGCCCTGGACGGGTGCCCTGGGTGGATGTCACAGGGCCCAGCAGGGCACCTGTGCTCCATGTCCCATGCCCTCCCGGCAGCACTGACAGCCTCTCTCCCCTGCAGACACAGTGCTGAGGCACCTGCGGGCCACGGACGCCATGAAGAACTTCTCAGAGTTCCGGCAGGAGGCCAGCATGCTGCACGCCCTGCAGCACCCGTGCATCGTGTCGCTCATCGGCATCAGCATCCACCCGCTCTGCTTCGCCCTGGAGCTCGCCCCGCTGGGCAGCCTCAACACCGTGCTGTCTGAGAATGCCAAAGGTACCAGCCACGCCCAGAACCTTCCTGGGGGCTGCCGGGCCGGCCCACCTGAGCCTCTGGGAGGCCCGAGAGCACTGGCCAGGCTGTGCAGCGCCCGGGGAAGCCGTGGGTGGCCTGGGGGGCCCCTGGGCCGGGCTGGCCTGCCTGAGGCTCATGTGGCCGGCTCCCTGCACCATGGAAGGTGCTTCACCAGGGTGAACCCTGTGCAGTGATGGTGGCCAGGCAGGACAAGCTCGTGGTTTGGAGTCAGACGCTCCCGGTCCTGTTTGAGTTTAGTCCCCGGAGGAGGATAGAGCCCCTCCAGAGGGCAGTGCAGAGAGAGCAATCACATGGGGCAGCCCAGGGAGGGCCCGAGAGGCAGCAGCCTGGCACCACGAGCCCACCAGCCGCATAAATCTCTCCTTTAGCTACAACACACCACACGTGTCCACCGTTGTTAAAACTCTGGGTCCTTGGGTTAGTTTTATCCTATCTTATTTTTTATCAAAATAAGAAACGGGTAATAATAAGAAACCCTTGAGAAATGGGTAATTAAATTCCAAAGAGCTGAGAGGGGGAGAAGTAACTATCTCTGGACTCAGGAAGAAGAAATGCAATTAAAAATCAATCATTTCTTCTCAGTGGAAGACATTTTTTTTTAATGAAGCTCTTAAACCTGCAAATCACCTCTAGACACAGTAGCAACGGGGCCTAAAATGAACTGGAGGCATATTTTATCTTTGCTCTTTTAGTAAAAACACCAACAATTCCCGGCTTGAAATCCCATGAATGAATGCTGTCCTGACAAGCATTTCTATCCTAACTAATGTTTTACTCAAGGAGGTCATTCCCTGTCTCCTGTGGCACCCAGGTTGGGGACTGGGCAGACTGTGTCAGTGGAATGTCAAGTATTTGGGGAAACAGAAGGTAAGAAAAGAAGACAGTTGTTATCATAATAGTTTGATGCTTTTTTTCTTTGCAAAGATTCTTCCTTTATGCCCCTCGGACACATGCTCACCCAAAAAGTAGCCTACCAGATCGCCTCTGGCCTGGCCTATCTGCACAAGAAAAACATCATCTTCTGTGACCTGAAGTCAGACAACATCCTGGTCTGGTCTCTCGATGTCAAGGAGACTGTCAACATCAAGCTGTCCGACTACGGGATCTCACGGCAGTCGTTCCACGAGGGCGCCCTTGGCGTAGAGGGCACTCCCGGCTACCAGGCCCCGGAGATCAGGCCTCGCATCGTGTATGATGAGAAGGTACCCATGTGGCCTACCGCTGGCCCTGGCCCAGCCCGACCCCACGGCAGGGAGCCCAGGCCCCACACGAGGCCAGCCAGCCAGTCCTGGCGGCACTGCAGCTCTCCCACCACACACACACACACACACACACACACACACACACACACACACACACACACACACACTTCTTTCCCTCTCCCGTGCTCAACCGAAAGGCTCTGGCTTTGAGTCACAGGGGCCTGTGCCCACCTCGTAGGATGTCTAGGTGGACCTTTTCATTTCAGGAGCAGTGCCTCAGCCTCAGAATTCTCAAACTTCGATTCAGAGGCACAGTGGAGGCTGTACACAGGGGACAAAGAGTGCAAGACAGAAACGGGTCTGGATTGGGGTCCCAACTCTGCCATTTAGATGTGTGAAATGGGGACAAAGTACCATCCTTTAGGGGCTCATGAGGGGCAGACAAAGTAAGGATTGTAAAGGCTCCCAGCCCACAGGCACTGACCGCAGGCATTGGCTGGACCAGACAGCAAAGACACCTAAGGCAACAGCATCAAAACTGGGAGAAGGGAGTGAATCGTGGCAGGACCAGCATGGCCTACCCGGCAGCCGCATGGCCAGCCTTGGCAGAGATGATAGCTAAATGTCAATCCTCTTCCCTGAAAGCTGTTGGGTAGATGCAGGCACACAGACAATGGCATAAGACATGCACACTGCCTCCAGGGCCAGCACTAGTCAGTCACCCGGCATTGAAACTCCCCTGGTCTATAATTTCTTATTACTTGGTGATTTGCAGGTCGATCATTGATTAATTGCTTTGAGAATGACCTAAGCATGTGTGGGTGAACTCAGCACCTGTGCCTTTAACCAAAATAGAAAAGGCAAATCAGAGTGATAAATATGAGCTCCTTAGGAGTGGGTGACAGAAAAGGGACCTTGAAACTAAGATTATAACAGGAACCTTCACACTGAAAATTCTCAGGTCTAGCTCAGCCATCGTCCTGCTAAAAAGTCACTTCTTGACTCTCTCCCTGCTGGGCCTTTTTATTAAAATTAGAAGAGTCAGCACACTGTGATCTAGGAGTCGGTCTTCTCTTTATGCTTTGCATGCACTGCTCTTCTAGTAGGAAGCGTGTTAAGCTGGGAGTCTGAGTTTTTCTGCCTTGTCTTCATACTCAAGGGTACGGCCCGTGGCGTCCTTGGAGCCCTGAACCAGGGTTGGACATTTAGCAAGTTCTCAGTGTGTGTTTACTGGGTGGATGGATGGATGGATGGATGGATGGACGGACGGACGGACGGACGGACGGATGGACGGACGGACGGACAGAGGGATGGAAGGAAAGAAGTATGGGAGGAAATATGGGTAAATGGACAGAAAGACAGGCAGTCAGATGGATAAACATGCAGAAGGACAGACAATCAGGTAGATGGATAAAAAGGTAGAACTGGAAGATAATAGACAAAGGGATGGAATGATGTTTGGACAGGTGGGGAGAAATGGACAGAATGGTGAATGGATTGATGATTATATCCCTCTGCCAGGACCCATGTTTTCCTTTTCCAACTGTGTTTCCCTGCTCCCTCCATCTTAGGGCCAGCTTGTGAAAACCACTGGACCCAGGCAGGAGACCTGACTTGGCTTTCCTCTCCGCCCAGGTAGACATGTTCTCCTACGGAATGGTGCTCTATGAACTCCTGTCGGGACAGCGGCCTGCGCTGGGCCATCACCAGCTTCAGATTGCCAAGAAGCTCTCCAAGGGCATCCGCCCAATTCTGGGGCAGCCAGAGGAGGTGCAGTTCCATCGACTCCAGGCCCTCATGATGGAGTGCTGGGACACGAAGCCCGAGAAGGTACCGGGGGACATGGAGCCTGGGGGCTGGCACCTCCTGCCTCCATGGGGGAGGCTGTGGATCTCCAGAGTGCAGTGCACACACATGGCGGCCTGCCCACCCTTCATGGAGGGTCTAGAACAAATGGGGCAGCCCTCCTCTGCTTACCTCTTCTAGAAAAAAATATTCAGTGCTCCATTACATCCAGTTCATTTTCTTTGTGTGTATGTCACTCTCAGGAAAAATGAACTTTATTTTCTTCCCAATTTGTGAAATAAAGCATACCAACCCCTTTAGAGCAAGTCAGTCCCCATGTGAGAGCAGAAGGAACATAGCTCTTTTTAAAGTAATCATTTGCTCATGAGAAGTGGGAGCCATATTATCATTTTCAAGCTGGCTGTTTTTGGAAGAAGGCAGTGGTTTCAAGGTTAAAACTCTTTTTTCAAATTAGACAATGCTAATTTAACATACTGGGAGTAAATGAGGTCCAAGAAACAGTCTTTACAAGATTATATGTCCCTGGGCATGAGGGTCAAGATATCAGAGTTTAGGCTAATGTAACCACCTGACTTCCAGATGCCCTGGATGACCCAGACACCTGGAAGTGTCTGTTCCTGGCATGTGGAGTTGTTTCAGCTTCTTGTTTTGATTGGGTCCTGAATGGAACAGATTCCACTTCTGCTTTCTTGATTCACTGGTTTTGTGGACAGAATGGGTATCAGTCTGGTTGAAAGTGACCCTTGCTCATGGCCCTGGCGGCCTCTCTCCCTCAGCGACCACTGGCCCTTTCAGTGGTGAACCAGATGAAGGACCCAACCTTTGCAGCCTTCATGTACCAGCTGCCCTGCGGGAAGCAGACAGCCTTCTTCTCGAGCCAGGGTCAGGAGTACACCGTGGTGTTCTGGGACGGGAAGGAGGAGTCCAGGTAACATTCTGAGGCTAGCTATGCCTTGCTGGCATCAGAGTGGTAGGCGGCCGTGGAATCAGGAGCAGTCTGGGATGACCATCATGAGAGATGTTTAGTGGACACTGGGTTGAAAGACTCTCAAGAAAAACTGAGTCCACATATATTGACATACACCTATAGCTTTGCATTAAGAGAAGCAAAGAAAAGGTGGTATCTGCTAGGCTTGTGGGGCACGGGGGTCAAGGAAGGGTTTTGTTTTAAAATGGGAGCTATTTGAAGCTTGATGGCAGAGGTGGTAAATAATGCTGGGGGTCAGGGGAGAGGACAGGTTCTGGAGTGGAGCTGCTGAGCCATGGTGGGGGGTAACCTGGAGTCCAGTGGGAGGGCTGCCCTTAAACCTGAATCTGTGCACCTTCCCTTCTAGTTGCATTACCTTTTCTCAGTGAAGTGGCAGGAAGGATGAGAGCATGGGGAGAGGTTTGGATTTTCAAGGAGAAAAAGAGAAGATGTGACATGGGCATTGAGGAGTGTAGTCCAGGGCCATTGCAGCCCAGCACCCAGGCCCACTTGAGGTTGGAGGCATGCACTAGAAAGGGGACCCCTCAGTGTGGTGATGTGTCCCTCCACAATGCTCTGCTGCCCAACACTGCAAGACGGACAGACAACAGTTGGTTCTAAGCAGCATTGGGGTTTTGCCAGGAAGGAGAGGATGTGGGGAGATGAGGGTGTTTTCAAGACAGCAGTTATAGAGATGGGCCGTGGAATCTGATTGAGGCCGTCAAATGGCTGAGGAAAAATGGGAAAGCACCAGAGTAGAAAAACTTGGGAGAATAATGGTGGTAGGGAGAGTGAGCCAAAGAACTAAGAGGTGGTGGTCAGAGAGTAGATTCAGACACTGAATGGGTAGGAGTGGTACAGATGTTAGTAAAGGCAGTTTATGGGGTATGGCCTTCAGACAGGGTGGATGGGATAAAGTAGGGATAGGATATTTAAGGAACAAGCAGGATTTCATAGGATGGAGAGGCCAGGGTTTTGGAAAGACAGCATCAAAGACTACAGTCTCCAAAAAACCACCTTGTATCAGATCCTTCAGTTGTGGCCATATTATATGGCCTCTCTCAACTACCTAGTGTGGTGTCTTTAGAGGCAAGAGAACATTCTGTGGCATGAAGAGTCTTCTAGTAAGCCTAATAGCAAACATTTGCAGGTGCTAAAATCTGACGAGGATTAAAGTGAAGCTAGAGGCACAATGAGATCAGTGGAAAGGACTTTGTCATTTTTCTTAGGTCAGTTTTGGTGAGGTTTGCATCAGGTTATGTCACTGGGATTGAGTGCTCTGGCATAAGACATGCTCCAAGAAAGCATGCCCCCCCCAAAATATATATATATATTGGAAATTATACACTGATGGTAGTTATTTTAAGATATTGCTTGTAATTATAGGATAAAGTTAATGACTAATTATATGTTGGTGTCATGCCCTGCAGTCATGATATTCAGCATGTAAATATGAAAGATAGGTTAAATAAAAATCCTATAGTTCTGAATTTAAATAGGATGGACTCATGATGTATTTTATGTTCAAGAAACATGACCTTATATTTTCCTAGCTCTGCCCACTGAAAAGGCCTAGAAACAGGGACCAACAAAACTGAGCACCCTAAGAACCAAGAAGATGGTGTCTAATTACCAAAGGGAACCAGGGCTTCTGGAGGAGTGGCTGACTCCAGGTCTGGGTCAGGAAACAGGCCAGATGTTTCAGGATGCCTGCAGTGACTCATGAAGGTGTATTGAAGGGACTCAGGCAGGAGCCAACCTGAAGAGTTTCCCACTGGCCAAAGACAGGCCAATTGAGCGTCAGTATGAATAACTGCAATGGATTGAGATGCATGAAATTGTTTAATGTGATGGGTTTCTAAAGCTGCTTAATTGAAAAAAAAAAAAACATCAATAACTCCATTGGAGGCTCCTAGAGAACCAACACATTATTTTGAAAACCAGCATATCCAGAAATAATCAAGGTTTTATCCTGCCTTTCCTATGTGAAGCATACCCCAGGGTAACATAAGAGATGATAGGAGGAAGTTTGTCTTTTCAGAATAAATAAAGCTAGTAAATGAAGGCAGAATACTAAGAAGAGAATGTCAGCATTTTTGCAATCTTTATTGAAATAATGTATGTAGACAGTGATCACTATTGATCACCAGGAGTGAGAACTGAACATCATATGCCTTTAATGGAAAACCACACTCCCAGTGAGAAAATATTCCTGCCTAAAATAAAATCACATGGAATCTGATCAAGACTGAGAATCAGCAAGCAGAGGAATGAGGTAGATGACACCCCCGCGTGCAGGAACTCCATCAGACACTGCCTAGGGAACATAACCCACTAGGGAAGAAAGAGGGGAGGGAAGCCTCTTGAAAGATACTGAGAGACATAAAACCAGTGGAGGTGTTTATTTCACTGCTGACTCAAGCAAACTGTGAAAACAGTCATGAGAGATGCAGGGAACTCTGCAGACTGGATATGCATGCCATTAAGGAGTTAGTATCTCTTTTCTTAGGTGGAATCATACATCTACAGTAAGTTTTTAATCATCTTTTAGAGATACATGCAGAAACATCTACAGATGAAAAGGTATCTTGGGGGTTTGCTTCATAAGAATCCCAGGAGCAGAGAAAGTGGGTGGAGATAATTCGACATGGTGATAATGAGGGGATGATAAGGCCCTAATCCCTGAAGCTGGGTGGTAAACACTAGGTTTGACATGCACACTATTTAAAAAAGAAGAAAGGAAGGAGGGCTTGAAGGAGGGATTGGTAACTGGTCCCTCCAGTTTGAATGGCAGCACAATGGTGTTCAAAATCCTTTATGAGTTCATCCCAAAATCACAATGCTTCTGGTGGAATTTCACAGTCTCAGAAGACCAGGAAATATGGGCGTATTTTCTATCATGAAAATAAAGCATTTTTACTAATGAGGAGTGTCAGTGTACACAAAATAAAATTGAAATGCTCACCAGTATATACAAAAATGAACCAGAAAATATTTTAAATACATAGGGAAGTTTTTTATTTATTATCTTTTTATTTCAAGGGTTCTTACAAATCAGTGGAAAAAATACGTAACTTCTCAGTAGTAAAATAGGAAAGCAACAGAAGTGTCACTTGAAAAAAGTAAACAAAGGACAATAAACATTTTTTAGCATTCAGATTTGCTAGTAATCAAAGAAATGTTAAGTCAACCTACAAAGTGCTTTTTATTTTCTTGGCTTATCATATTGGCAAAGCTTTTTGCTTTTTCAAAGATAATGATCTGCTGAGGGTGGGCTCTGCCTTACTGATGAGCATGTAAATTTGCACATCCCTGTAAAGAACAATCTGTCAATATGTCTCAAGTGTCTTTGACATCCTGAGACCACTTGACCAGTAATTGCTCTTCTTGGAGCCCGGCCAGTGGGTGCAGGGATGCCGGGGGCTCTCACCGCCTCTGAGATGAGCCCGGCTCTGCCCCCGGGGATGCGTTCCTTCACCTTCTCAGTCTTACAGACTCTCCCAGCAGATCTGAGATGGTTCCACTCAGGCCTCTGTGTGACGTGGGAGGGTTTTAAAGTCTCACCGCCAGCCTGAAAGGGCAAGCTCACCAGAAGGTGAGGGGCAGAAATTCTGTCCAGACACCCAAGGGCAGTGAGCTGTGAAGTAAGATGGGGAGGAAAATGAAATTATTGTGAATTAAGGAAGGAAAGGGGGTGGGCAAGGAGGGAGGATGCACAGAGGAACAGGACCCACATAGACAAAACTCTTGTTGGAGGGAGTAGGGCTAGTTATCCTTTAAATTTCTCCGTATTTTAAATTTTTCCCAAAGCTAAATGTAAATCTATTTATAATATCCTAGTTTTATTTTGTCAATGCATAGGAAAAAGATTGGGGAGAAAAAGTGGAAAAATACACCTCTGAAGAAAGTATTTGTTTGCTAATTCTTCACTCATCTCCTCCATCTGCAAATAGACGTTATTAGTCCACGATGGCAAGGGTTTCCAAAATTTGATGGTGGGAGAAACTTTACATTGAGAACTGCTCTCCATGGACTTGACATACCCCCTCAGATGGGGGAACAGATTTGTGTGGCCTGGGTATGTAACTGACCCCACCTGGTGAGCCAACGGCCGTTCTCATCAATGACAGGTGATGAGTTCTCAGAGCACTCGTGTGGGGGGCGTGAGTGGAGGAACCCATCTACTCTGAAATCACCCAGCTTGTCTTTCACCATGATTCTGTCTACTCTGCTATCGAGGGGCCCCCGTGATACAGGGGTGAGGCAGCTCTGGCTGTGGAAGGGCAGGATATGGCTTTAGTGGAGGTACAGCCTCCCGGTGCCCCTTCCTCACTCCCGGGGCAGCTTTTTGAACTCTGAAAAGTCACAGAAGAGAGTCTTTCTTCCCATTGGGAATGTTCTTTCATAGCCTGAATGGTCAAGCGTTACCAGGCAGACAGAAGGTGACTCTACCCAATGCCATGGATGGTTCCGGATGCATTGCATCTGGACCATTCATCCCTGACTTCAAGGTGGTGGGTGAGCCCTAGTTGATGTAATCCTCTAAGGCTGCCACGGGCCAGGCTAGGATGAGGCAGGTGGCCGTGGCCACCAGGGGCTGACTGCACAATTGCTGCCAACTGTAGGAACTACACGGTGGTGAACACAGAGAAGGGCCTTCTGGAAGTGCAGCGGATGAGCTGTGCAGGGATGAAGCTGAGCTGCCAACTCAAGGTCCAGAGCTCTCTGTGGACAGCCACTGAGGTAACCACCCCCACACAGGGCTCTCGTCAAGGCAGACAGCATGGGTGCAGTCCCTGGGGGGCCAGACTGAGCAAATAAAGATACAGGGCACCCAGGTACATTTGAATCTCAGATAACCACAGCTGATACCTGTGAGACCACCCCAGCAGTGCCAGCAGCTCCATGAACCAGCCTCACTCTGCCTTGTCCCTGGCTGGAGACTGGGAATTCGTGTGTGTGTTAAGTATCAGGTGCAGGATTCCAGAAGGACGAGAAACCAGTAGGTTGGCAAAGTGACTGGGTTCCTTATAATTCTGCCGGTCTACACAGCAGACCTCCTCAGCCTTCATATCAAAGAAGTCAGCAGAAGGTCCTGAGAGCTGTCTTCTGAGAAATCCAGGGAGAAAGACCCTGCAAGGAATACTCAGGCTACTAGTGTGTGGGAGGTGGATCTGTAATATATTAATGCAACTTCACCAGATGGCAGTTTGGAAGTTTGGTTGAGATGTGCATTAGAAATCTCAAAAATATTCATGCCATGTAAGCCTCACTGATTTCAGTTTTAAGAATTTGTTCTAAAGAAATAACCAAGACACACACACAGAAGGACAGACAGACATGTTTGTAAGAATGCTCATCCCAGTACAATTCATAGTAGTGAACACTTGGAAGCAGACTAAACATCCGACGGCAGATCAGCCGAGTCATGGTACATCTAAGAGATGACAGTGCCGGGGGCTAAATCATGGCTCCCTTGAGGACTGGATGGGATGGGGCCTCTCTGCCTGCAGAACCTCGTCTCAGCCAGAGGAAAGAGGGAAGAGCAGGGCTGTGTCGTCCCACCTGTGTCAGCAGCTTGCGCGCACACACACACACAACCACGCACAGGAAATTGAATCTGGGCCTCTAATCCCAATGGTTTCCTCTGGGTAATTGATTATGGGTGGTTTTACCCTTCTTCTTTAGACTATTCTGTAGTTTTCAGGGTTTCTGCAAAGAATAGGAATACAAAATCAACCAACCAGAAAGCCTCAATACATGTCACTCTCTAAGGCTGGAAGGGTCCTGGAGGCAGAGCGTGCCCCCATGGGAAATGCAGGTGCATCCCAACCCATCTCTCACACGGGCCGTCTGCCTCTGCAGGACCAGAAGATCTACATCTACAGCCTGAAGGGCATGTGTCCCTTAAACACACCCCAACGGGCTCTGGACACCCCAGCTATCGTCACCTGCTTCTTGGCAGTGCCTGTTTTAAAAAAGGTGAGGTAAGGGGGTGGAGGGTGTCTGATTCTCCCTGCCCCATTGCAGGGTGGGTACGAGCAAGCAGAAGCAAAACCACTTCCCCTCAGGCCCCCAAGCCCAGGTCAGGTCACAGCCTTGGAGAGACAGGCCATCATTAGAGCCCTTCTCAAGAACCCATGCAACCGGTTAATACTAAGGGCTGGGCAGGAAGTTTGCACTCCACATGCAAATGCCATGGCCCCAGACTAGAGTGAAATGCCCTTCTTGGAGCGAAGGGTGTAAAGGAGCAGCTGCTGTGTGACCCCCACCTTCTGATAGCAGTGCCACAGGGAGCTGCTTCTCACCCGCCAGGGCCAGCGCTTCCCCATGGCCACCCAGTCCCAAGGCCCCAGCAGGCCTTGCCCCCACCCCTGTGGGGCAGCTGCCCTCCTCCCTTCCAGAGTGCCCACTGTCAGTCCCAGAACTGGGTCGCCCCATCCAGTGTGACCCTGAGGACTCAGGTCCTCCACCTCCAAGCCCCCGCCTCTCTCAAATGAAACCGAGTGGTCCCCTCCCAGTGCAGGCTGGGCGGCTGTGCCGCCCCTTGGAGTCAGAGCCGGTGTTTGTGGGGCCAGCGGACGAGGCCCCCCATTGGCCGGCCTCTCGCTCCCCACCGCCCCCAGTGCTCACACAGCTCTTGCAACGTATCTGTTATTCAGCTCTCCAGACCCAGGGCCGTGACCCCTGCCTGGAGCAGCCGCCCCACCCTCACGCAGCCCCTCAGCGGGATCCCCGGGTTCTCTGGCTTTCAGTCCAGGCACCTCCGGGAGGCTCCTGCCTGTTGCTTCCAGCCGGCAGCAAACGCTCCAGGTGTCATGCTTGCTGTTGCTTTGTTAAAACGTGTGGGCTGTCACCATGCAGTTCCAGCTTTCCCGTTTGTAAAGAGGGTAAGAAGAGACTGTGGAAGCTCTCAGGCATAACGCACTCAGAGTTCTGGGCCCGTCCACTTGGGTAAATGTGAGCATTATTATTACTCCCTGACAGTCAGGAAACACATGCTCTTCTCTCCACCCTACTACAGTTTTATTTCTTAAAAAAAAAAAGTCTGACATCAACCTTAGAGTCCTTTATGACTGTGGCTGCACCGGTGAGGCTGGGCAGCTCAGGGCCAGAGCGCAGGAGAACACGACACAAAGCGTTATTTAAGGCCATTGCTGGCCAGAGCCCCCGAGCCAGGGCACCACCGCCTGCACGACCAGACGGAATAAAGCCGGCTCTGTGCGGGGCCTCCCCGCCAGGGTGCCTGCCCCTTGGAGGCTGGTGGCCACGGACAGCAGACCCCCGCGTTCTTGCACGCATGTGCTCACACCCAGCGGGGACCTGGGGCTCATGGCCCTGGCTGGGGCCCAGAGCGGCGGCTCAGAGAGACATTGCTCCTGTTTGCTTTGGCTGCCTTCTCCCCTAAAACCCTGAAGATGGATTTTGATAAATGTTCTTAGGGTTCATTGGCCTTGCTGTCAAGCTAGAGGCTGGTTTTCTTATTACCTGGACAGCCCAGCCTCCCGAGTTCCCAAGCTCCTCCAGCTCCCAGCAAGGGGACTTTCTGCCGCTCACCCTTGCTGGTCCAAAGCCTGGATTTCCTCCGTCCTGGCTCCGGCTTTGTTCCCAGCTCTTCTCTCCAGGGCCTCCTGCCACCCCCGCAGCCCCATTGGGGCGTCTGTACCCAGCTCCACGCAGATGCTGTGGGGAGGCAGGGAGCTGTGGGCCCAGCATTTGGCACTGTCCCGGCAACTTCGGCCTCTGCCTGCTGAACTCTGCTGGTTGTGGAAGAGCGCATGCTACACGCGGGGGTGGAGGGCAACCCAAGGCCCTGTGAATATCAGCTGGGCCACAGGTGTTTCGGTAGACATGGTAAACCGGGTGTGGCACAGTACCCAAGGTCTTCCACAAGAGACTGAGTTGTGATTTATTTGAGAATTAGTTGGCACATATTGTCTAATGGAGCAGAAAACTGGGTGGAGTCACAGAGATGAATGAGACAGCCCTTCCCCGTGCCAGGCGAGCAGGGAGTAGGGTGGGGGCAGTGGTGAGCACTCAGAGCCAGGCTTGCTCTCGTGGCGGCAGGCAGGAGGCAGCGAGCACACCCACATGGTGCCCACAGCTGCTGTCACGTGAGTGGGCAGGCAGAGTGGGGGTGGCACTTCTGGCCCTGAGCACACCTCGTCTCGGAGCACACCCAGAGCCCCTGCTGGTGGCCCTGCCTTTTTGGGGGCTGGCTCTCCCAGGGCGTGCTGCTGGAGGGCTGGTGCCCCCCCGGGGTATGTGCAGAGAAGGGTCTTGCACCCGCCCTGTTTCTGCCCTCGAGTGCCTGAGAAGGAAGTGCATCACGTGTTTCTGCCTTCTCCCAACAGAACTCCTACCTGGTGCTGGCAGGCCTGGCTGATGGGCTCGTGGCCGTGTTTCCTGTAGTGCGGGGCACCCCAGACGATAGCTGCTCCTACCTGTGCTCACACACAGCCAACAGGTCAAAGTTCAACATCCCAGATGAAGATGCACGGCAGAACCCCTACCCAGTGAAGGCCATGGAGGTGGTCAACAGCGGGTCCGAGGTCTGGTACAGTAACGGGCCGGGCCTATTGGTCATCGACTGTGTGGCCCTGGAGATCAGCAGGCGGCTGGAGCCCTACTTAGCCCCTTCGGCAGTCACCTCGGTCGTGTGCAGCTCAGAGTGCAGGGGTGAGGAGGTCGTCTGGTGCCTGGATGACCGGGCCAACTCCTTGGTTATGTACCATTCAGCCACCTACCAGCTGTGTGCCCGGTACTTCTGCGGGGATCCCAGCCCCCTCAGGGACATGTTTCCTGTGTGGCCATTGGGCCCAGAGCCCCCAGGCAGCCACATGGCCATCCGGAAGGAGCCTGAGGGGGACTTCATCACAGACGTGAGCATCATGTACAGCGAGGAGCTGGGCGTGCAGATCCTGACCCACCAGGACTCGCTGACCGACTACTGCTCCATGTCCTCCTACTCCTCATCCCCGCCCCACCAGGCCGCCGTGTCCTCCTCAAGCCTGCCCTGCTCCCCGGCAAGCTCTTCCAGCGCGCCCTTCTCCACCGACTGCGAGGACTCCGACAGGCTGCGCGAGCCCACCGCAGGTGCCAACAGGCCTGAGCACGACCTGGGCCCCGTGGACGGGGAGGCTTTCGGCCAGCACCTGCAGGCCGTGAAGATCCTAGCCGTGAGAGACGTCATCTGGGTCCCCAGGTAGGCTTCCCGGCAGTGGGGTGCCATCCTGTGCTGCCCGCTGCTCTCACAGTGGGAGAGAGGTAGGAGAGCTTGCAGGTACTCTGGGGGTCACCAGGAGCAGTCCCCTTATTATGCAATCTGGAAGGATCTGTCTCCCAAATCTAGGAAGGGCTGCACTAAAGCTCAGTTTGCCCGTGGGAGAGCTGGGGGTCCACAAAGGAGAACCACAGTCAGCTGCGATTAGGTTTCCTCCCGGGAAAGGCCTTTTCTGCCGGGCCTCGGGGCTCCAGTAACTCAATCCATGTGCAGAAGCAGGGCACCTGTGCCATGACTTTATGCATGCATTTCCCCTGGAGAGCGCAGCCCCAGAGAAAGCACTTCCCCTTCTCGGTTTTGCTTTCTTAGGCGTGGTGGAGATGTTATCGTCATTGGCCTGGAGAAGGATGCAGGTGCCCAGCGGGGCCGAGTCATCGCCGTCTTAAAAGCCCGCGAGCTGACTCCATGGGGGTAAGACCAAGGGCACCTCCTTTAAGCCCTGGGCTGCAGCATGGGAACCCCAGGCCCCACTGCCACACCCCTGCATGATGGCCTTCCTCGCTTCTGTCCTCCACAAATAAACATCGCATCCACCAACGTGGCCGTGAGACAGAGCAGGAATGAGATGGGGTCCTTCAGGCCGCTCCTAGGGGCTCAGCAAAGCCTCTAGGCATCAGCCTCTTGTCACAGCTGCCTGTCTCTGGGGTACCCAGTACACCTGGGGACCAAGTGCCCTGTCTGGGGTATGTCTTCAAGGCCAGAGTTCAGCTGCAACTGAAATAGGGAGGCAGGTGACTCACTGTCCTTCCTGCCAAGAGAGAGCCATTCCTGAGGTGCCCCAGCTGCCCATACCTTAGCCATGGCTCCGCCCGCCTGGGGGACGGGGGTTCTGCCAGAAGGCAGGGCAGACTCCACTGTGTCGATTCTGGACAGGACAGTATATACAGACACAGTCTGCATGGCTATGGAGATGAGTGGCTGACACGGACTGGTGTCACCAGAGTCCCCTTCAGCCGGCAGCGTCCACACCCTCACTTTGTCTACCTGGTCTCATGTATAAATCTCCCTTATGAAGAAATCCCACTCGGCCTGTTTCCTCTGGAGCAGGACGGTGACAGGAAACGTCTGCGGCACTTCCCCTCCCTTCTGTACCAGCATCGAGATTTCTCCGTGAGTCACCAGGGCAGCGACCCCAGCCCTGCCAGTGATTCCAGCCGCAAGATCTGGGTTTGCTGCTGAGCCCTGACTGAGTGTGTGTGCGGCAGCCTTGGGCTCCAGGAGTTCCCAGATGGCAGGTTTCTGGGGAAGCAGGCAGGTCTGTAGATCCCAGGGCTATTGACCTCAGAGCACCCACCATTAGTGTCCTGGAATTTTTCCCTGGTACTGTTTTTCTTATTTAGCTCCCAAAGGCAGGTTTACCAGGAACCAGGCACACTTGCTGTAGGGAGAAAGCAGCCCAGGCAGAGCACTGTCACCTGAGCCCACCACCTTTTTGTGACACATCTGAGATGTTGATTCCCTTGGCAAACAGCTAATAAGCATCCATGATGTGCAAGGCCCTGAGGGTGCTGGAGATCCCTAGACATCCTGGTTTACGTCCGGCCTCCATGCCAGGCAGGGTGCGCAGGGCACCAAGGGAGGAGGTGCCAAGCAGTGAGCGCTGGGAAGTGGGCTGCACCGCCTGGCACGGGTCTGGAAGGAACCTTCTGGTGTGAGTACAGATCCTGCAGAGCCATCCACAGTCTCAAAAATGTACATACTTAGGACTTAGTCTCAAAAATGTACATACTTAGGACTAGTTGGAGTAGGGTTTTTGCCTACTGTATTACTCTCTGTTTCCTAAATTTCTGGAAACTTAGAATGGGATAAGAATCATGCCTGAGCTGAGTGGCAAGGGAATTGAGTTAAAGCTTAAAATCCATCACAGACCACTGAAAAGCAGGAATGAGAGTCAGGGTATTTCCTGGAGACTTAGGGGTCTCAGTCCACTCACAGTGGCTACCTGCCCTGATTGCCCCAGTGGCCTTCCAAGGAGTCAGTGCCTTACAGACAATCCCCTTGGACAGAAAGTGATGTCCTTGGCCCTTCTGCAGACTTTGGAAAGCCTCTGCCCGCAGTCTGGACCCCCAGGGAGAAGCAGGGCATCAGAGCACATCGGTGGTGCCCAGCTGGGGTACACCGGTAGCCCCCCAGCCAGGCTCTTGAGAAGGTGCAGAGTGACAGTCACAGCTCCACCCCAGTGGGGACCCCTTCTCAGAGCCCCTCTCTCTGCAGGGTGCTGGTGGATGCGGCTGTGGTGGCAAAGGACACGGTTGTGTGCGGCTTTGAGAATGAAAACACAGAGTGGTGCCTGGCTGTCTGGCGCGGCTGGGGCACCAGGGAGTTTGCTATTTTCTACCAGTCCTGTGAGGAGCTGGGTCGGCTGGAGGCCTGCATGCGCAAGAGAAGGTGATTCCTGCGGGATGATGGGCAGGCGGAGCTGGCCGCCTCCGTCCAGCAGCCTGACTCCTCCGCCTGCAACGCTCTGAGGACCCAGAAGATGGACTGGCTTCTCCCCGGGACTGCTGGCAGCTAAGAAGTGCCGAGAAGTCACCACCCCGGAGGTGGTTTGTGGGCCCTCTGGTTCTCCAGCACCTGGAGACCCACATCTCCTCAGTGCTGGTTGTACGGCCCAAGAGAAGGCGGTGGGGAGAAACTCCCCCGCCTCCTCTATCTACTTCCAGGAGTAGGGGAGGGGACCCCATTCTGAGCTAGGTCACACGATGGGGGGGCTGGGCCTTCCTGAATAATGGGCCTGCCCATTTTCCTCCCCAGGTCTGGGATGGAATTCCACTAGAGGCTTTCACATGGGGAGCAGTTCGGGGCAGAGTGGGAGTTGAGCTGTGACCCCTGCCCCTTCCCCCCGTGGCCCCCAGGCTCTCAGCACACTTCATAAGCTCCTGAGTCCCCAGGGCCGGGGCCCTGCTCGGGCGAGCTGAGATCGGATGTCTCCTGCTCGGGAAAGCCTCTCTGTGAGAAACCCCCAGGACCCTCAGCGAGGAGCATTGCCCAATCCAGGAATGAATGAGTTCCTTGAAGTGACGCAGCCAGAAAGCCAAGAGCCAGCACCATGCTAAGAGCACCAACTCAGCCTTCACATTCTTGTCCCACCAACAAAAGGAAGGGGAAACACAATCAGCGGGATTTGAGAAAGCGCCTTGTGTTTACGCTTTGTAAAATAAACTTGGACGCAGCTGGAGCACAAGCCCTGTTTGTTTGCACATAATAATCTTGTTTATCACTTTGACAAATTAAGTAATATCTGAGTGGTTCGGCCTCTGGTTGTGAAATCACATCATATGGGGCTTATATCAAATTATGTATTTGCTAAACATTTACTACAGACATGTACAGCAGAGTATAAAAAGTAAAACTGTTAAAGGGATTTATGGGTACAACAGCGAGAATTTTTATAAATTATGCACACACACGCATGCACTCACATACATGCATACCTACATCGTTAACAGAGAGTGACTTTTTGAGGCTGCTTAACCCAGAACGGGAGTTTGAATATGAGATCATACTCCAAAGTTGTTGACCTTTTTCTAAAATTAAATTATAAAAATCAACCTTAAAAAAAAAATCAACCTTAAGATTTGCTGGGGAGTGCGGGCAAATGTGATTCTTTTTATCTGAAAATAAACAGATTCTCTCAAGAATGAAGTCATGCCTCCGTCTGTAGAGAGCTTGTAATAACCACAGGCCCCACCCCACCCAGGCCCACTCACTGCCCAGGCGGAATGGCAGCCCCTCCAAGGTCCACAGCTGTGAAGTGCAGGCCACCCCCCTGCACTTCACAGCAGAGATGGCCACTCCCTCAGTCTCCCCGCTTCCTGTTACCGGCCTGAGCACTGAGTCTCGGGGAGGGGGCGCTGACGGCCCCTCACCACCACGCTCACCCTGGCCCCTCAGCAGGGCCTGATGTCACCTCTCTCCCTCTCTTCTCATCCAGCACCCCACAGCTGCCCAGTTAACCTCCCAGTGCAAACTGGGTCCTGTCCTTCCCCTGCCCCAGACCTGCACCCCACACTCCCTGCAGCCAGCCTGCTGTGCTGACACTCAGGGTCCCCACAATCCAGCCCTGACCCTCCTGTCCCACCTCACCTCCTGTTCCCAAGCAGAGCCCAGGCCTGGGCCCGAGCTTCTGGAAGGAGAGGCTAGGTGTTCAGCCCGTCGCCTAACAGAGCCAGCTTAGGGAACCTCTTCACAAAAGCTAGAAACCAGTAATGAACTTGACCACATAAAAATTAGAAACGTAAAGGAAAACACTGCCACAAAAATCAAAAGGTGGACAGTCGACTGGGGAAAAAAATATGTGTGACAAATAAAAAGCAAATAGCTAATTTACCTTGTATACAAAAAGTTCATACCTATCAATAAGAAAGAGGGAAACAGGTAGAGGACCTACCACTCAACCGCACCCAACAGTGAGGATATAGTCATGGAGACATCAAATAACTACCCGTCCATGGGTGTGCACTGCGAGAATGTCCTAAAGGATGCCCAGGAGCGTGGTCCCTGGGGGGAGAACTGGGGACTACGACAAAGCAGCAGACCCTTTGTTGATACTTTATACCTTTCTCTCTGCACCATTTGAATTGTATATAAGCCTCTTTATGAAAGTAAGCCAGGCCGGGAGGGACTCCCCTGGGCCCCAGGAAGGACACCCCTTGGCCTCAGTGTCCAGAAGTTCCCCTGGGCACTTGATCTCCATGGAGGATGTCAGTTCCCAGGGGGAGGGCCAATAATGTCACATCCATGTGGCCCTGTGGCGTGGCTCAACCAGAAGCTACCTGGCTGTCCGTATGCAAGCAGAGTCCCAGGCTGAGTTGGGCATCCACAGCAAGGGGATGGGGGTGAAAGGCTGGGCACAGTCATCAAGAGTCAGTGGGCTCTGACCCATTTCTACCCTTGCCCTGGTTTTTAGAGCATGTGCAGCCAGCTGCAGGGCCAGGAGCCCACCCCCAGCAGACAGCCCCCAGCCCCCTCCCCACCCCACCCCCTGCACCTGGGAAGCAGCAGGCTCTCCAATGCCTGCTCACCAGCTGGGCTGCCACCACCTTCCGGGGCTGCTGATTGCACAGACCTCCAGAGTGTCAACAGTGCCCCTGTCTGGGGATGCGCCAGAGCCCACCTCTCTGCAGGGCACCTCCTGCTTTCCCTGCTGTTTCTCCTACAGAGAGCATTTGCTGAACCCCAACACACCCCAACACACAGAACCTTCCCACCAAGACTCAGAGAACCAGCAAATGTGAAACCCCACCAGATGCCAGCAGACTGCTGCCCTGGAAGGAGCCTCATCTGGCATGTCAGGGCCCGGGCCTTCAAGCTCCTCATCCCTAGGTACCTGGCAGTATTTCCCATCCTGGGCAGAACGGAGAAGTGTGGGAAGCAATGGGGGAGGGCAGTTGCACCAGCACTTGGAGAATCACTGGCAGCACCTGCCGCTGCCCCCTGTCTGCTCAGTGCCAGACACCACCTTTGTTGGTGCATCATTTCCCAGCCTCCCCCACAGGGAGGGGTGGCCCTGGGACTGAGCTCGGCCAGGGGTGGCATCAGGTGGCTGAGTAGGGCTTCAGGGAAGCACCATCAAAGGGCTTTCTCAAAGGGAGCCCCTTTGAGCCCTCCCTTGCCCCCACAGTCTTCACTAGATCATAAGAGCCAAGTCCCCCTGGACAGAGAGGACCCTGGGATGGCTACGGGCAGGCAACCCTCCATGCCAGCCCTGGCTGCTAACCCTGTCGTTACCTCATGGACTAGGAAACCACTTCCTTGTCCGAGCCGGTATTTTCCAGCTCTCCAGTACTAGCAGCCAAATGCACTGCCTGAATGTTTGGATACATTTCCCACCAGCCTAACCAGAGCCCGGAGAGCCAACAAGTGATGCTCCCAAGCTGGCCCCAGTAGGCTTCTGTTCAAGTTCAGTCACAGAGACCTGAGCAGCGATGGATCGGATCTTTCTGGGGCTGGTGCTGCCCCAAGGCTTACTTCTGCAGCCTGCGGGCTGGGCATAGCATAGTGTGTAGTTCTTTTCCTGGGAACAGCCACAGTTACACAGGGGTCCAGAGTTGCAGGCTCACCAACCAAAGGGCAGCATTGACATCCTACACACCTCAAGCCAGGACAAGCTACCCCACCTCTGTGGCCCTGGTTTCTCCTTCATCAAATGACAGCAGTTCTTAGCCCACCAGGATCAGTGAGGGACCCCGAGAGCCCACGTACGTGATCGCCCCAGCCCAGGCCCGTGCTCTCTCCCTGTGCCCAGGCCATGGCCCCCATGCCCCCTGCCTGGGGAGGGCACCCAGAGGGATGCACAGCCCTCTCTGAGAACCACTCGGAGGAAACACAAGTGATCTGTTTCTGTGAAATAGCCCAGCTTTAAAAATAAATCGCCCCTCTTTTTTTTTTCTGAAATATAGGAAGGACTTTTACTAACATCTTTACTTGAGTATTGAGTTAAGGTGTAGCACATATAATGATAATGAAAGCCGATGTATTCGTGAAAGAAAATGATAGGAATGTTAAGGGGGTCCCATTTTGGAACACATTTTTTTTTTAATGTAATAAGAATACAAACAAAATAAATGCCCACTTTGCCGTCTGTGATTTGCATCTTCTTCTAGGATGTCACCAGTGCTCCGGGCCTGTGGTCGGGCCGCATTCCTGGGTTCACTGTCCTTAGGGGAGGCCCGGGACTCGTTCAGGCACATGGGAGGCGAGTGGAGCGGGCACCCATCACCTGGGCGAGAGCCCTGGATGCCTGCAGGGACACTCCAGCATGCCCTCTCTCCGACTCCAGCACCTGCAGCTGGAGCTTCCGGTTGGCCCACCAGCCTGCGTCCTGAGAGGGGACGCAAACATCCCACCATGGCCACCGAGCAAGAGCAAGAAGTGAGCCCTGTGGCTGGGGCCACTGCAATTTGGAGGTTGTTACCCAAGTTTGTTGCTCAGGTTACCTGAGTTTGTTACACTCCGCCATCCTGACTGACACGTGACATGACGCCCCCCACCTCCAAGCCTCCGCCCCAGCACACTCACCTGTGGGCCCCCACACTGCCTTCCACTCTGCTTTCCAAGGAGGAAACGGCCCAGCTCTGTTTCCCCCAGACTGGGAGCTTCTCTATGGGGATAGACTGGGAGGAGAGGTCTACGTGAGCAGCACAGTCTCATCCTACAGGGAGTCAGAGCCTGGGGGACAGCACCGTCACAGGGTAGGCCAGAGACACCCCTGGGCACTCAGAACCTGTACATGTAAAGGGACACCAAAACATGGGGACCATGGTTGTGTCTGGAGGTAAGCAGATGGCAAGGGTAGGCTTCACGCTTACCATGAGTGTTTCTTACATTAAAAAGCAAATTGAAACTAATATATAAAACCATCAAAAATATTTTTGAGCTCTCTCATTGGAAACAGCCCGTATGGTAGCAGCTTCATATATCACAATGCTCATGTGGGCCCCTCATTTTCACATCTGGGACCTACTACTCCTCTTCCCTGAAGTGAAGCAGAACTTTGGAGAGCAACAGACTCTAGGTCACACACACACACGCACACACACACACACACACGTACACATGTACACATACACACATATGCATACATGCAGATATATGCATTCACATGCGTACACATACTAAAAAATATATATACAACACATGCATACAAACACATGCATGTAAAGACACATATACACATGCAAGCACACAAACACACACACACACATGATTTAGAATGGGCCTGGGGCAGGCTGGGTATCCAAGGATTTCAGAGGCAGTGTTCAAAGGACAAAGGAACTTGCCTTTCAGGGACTCACTATGGTTGAGTTGTGATGATTTGTACATTGATTAATTGAAATACTACAAGCTGTAAAAAGTTGGACTGGTACCAAAAATATAGATAAATTATTATAAAGCATATAAGTTGTAGTTGTCATTTGAAAGGTTAGATGCATTTAATTTGTAATCCCTTAAGGACTCAAGGAGTGCTCATTTAGAGGAGTATTTGCTCCTCTAAGTAAGTATATAATATTAGCTTGTAAACCATGTTTTTATCTGTGTAAGAAGGAAAACATGAACACAAGGAGATTCATCTTGGATGGTCGGAAGCTAGGAGCTAGGAAGAGGGTAGCAGCAAGTGGCAGACAGACCCCTCTGGACAACGTGCCTACACATTCATGCCCTCTCTGCCTAGGAAGGAATCTGGAGTTGGCCTGTTTACAAGACACTAATGAGATGTTTTCCATGGTGCTAGCAGACCAGGTCAATATATCATGAGGGTGGGACAAAAGGAAGGCAAAGAAGCTTTCACTTTGGGGGGGGGGGTGGACAGCAGACTGCAAAAAAATGCAAAACTTCTTGGAAAACTTGAGCTAAAAAGATGCGATGAGTGAACCTTCACACAGACATGATGCACTTGACATCTGTGGCTCAGGTTCCAGTCACTGCGGGAGGAGCGGTCAGGAGTCCTGCCTGCAAAAACCGTTGACACCCGTGGCCTCTGTGTCCTCAGTCCTCATCAGCCCAGTCTGTGGTCTCATCTCTTCTTCCTGGGGTGTAGAAATGTCATTGCAACCTAAGAAGGCTCATAAACACTTAGAAGAAGTATGACTATGAGTAAGAAGGCTTAAGTGGAATGAAGAAGAAAAATGTGAGTCTATGGCAGTAGAATTTTTGTCATAGTTTTAAAGCAAGGAAAGAACACAGCTGTATAACTGATGTAGCATTTTACCGGTGTTCAAAGCACTAAAGATACTATTTTAGACTTTTATTTTTAATCAAATGTTTCCAAATGGATTGTATAAAATTTTAAATCAATATTGAGTTGGGAAAAATTGCCAAAACTCAGATGTTATGTATTAGATACATAAGGTGTGGGCTAACATCTAGAGGTGTGTTGCTTCATATTTAATAGATTCAAGAGCCTAATTAATTAGGCATCAACAGTATGGAGAGAGTAAGACACAAGCCCAGCAAATTGCCCACATGCTGGCTTCCAGCCTTGCACCAAGGAAATGCTCACCAATCTGAGTTAATTGAAGGCAGAGGCAGATGGCAATGAAGATGCTTCAGGTTTGCTGGCTTAAAGTGCCAGAATGTCCCCCATCTTTCTGACCTATGGGCCAAAGAGATTTAGGACAGGATGGCATCCTATTCCCACCTCTTCCATAGGTCACATCCACCTCACTGCAGGCTTCCCCCTTCCCCTTCCCCTGTACCTACAGAGGACCCAGGAAAGGTCTGAGTGAGGGGAAGAAAAGATCAACACGGGTGCCTTGCTGAGCACATCTGTGTGATTCTGCAGAGGCAGACAGACCTTCAGAGGGCAGGACATCGCTGCATTTTAGGAGGCCAGGGATGGCCTGACAGCATCCCACAGTCCATGAAGCTCTACAACCCACCCTGGGGACTACAGAACTGAGACCCCAACCAGAAGCCCACAGTCTGTACTGTGACCCACTGCAAGTAGAGTTTTGGTATATGATTCAAGTTAAGTTCTTATCACCTTGAAATAGATTGCTATAAGATGTTTTATGTAAGCCTCATGGTAACCACAAAGCAAAAACCTATAGTAGATACACAAAGGATAAAAAGAAAGGACTGTATGCATACCACTACAGAAAATCATCAAATCCTCTTGCTCTAAAACAGTGAGAGAGGAACAAAGGAACTACAAAACAGTCAGAAAACAATTAACAAGGTGGCAATAGTAAGTCCTTACCGATCAGCAATTACTTCAAAGGTACATAGATCAAATTCTCCAATCAAAAGGCAATGAATGAATAAATGGATAAAAAACAAGACCCAGCTATATGTGGCTAACAAGAGACTCACTTCAACTTTAAGGGCACACATAGGCTGAAAATAAATCCCTGAAAATGAAGGGATAGAAAAAGATATTCCATGGAAATGGAAGCCAAAAGGGAGCAGAGGCAGCTACACTTACATCAGACAAAATAGACTTAAATTCAAAAACTAACAACAGACACAGAGGGTCATTATATAATGATAAAGGAGTTGATTCATTAAAGCAATATGACAATTATAAATACATATGCACCCAGCATCAGAGCACCAAAATATAAAGTAAATATTAACATTTCTGAAAGGAAAAATGGACGGCAGTACAGTAATAGTAGGGGACTTCAAAATCCAATTTTCAACAATGGATACATCACCCATCAGAAAATCATTAAAGAAAGATTGCACTTGAACTAGATTTTAGACTAAATGGACCTAATAGACATGTACAGATCGGTCCATCCAATAGCAGCAGAGTACATACTCTTCTCAAGAGCACATGGAACATGTCTCCTGGACAGATCATATGCTAGGTCACAAAACAGTCATAACAAATTTAAGAAGATTGAAATCATATCAGGTAACTTTTCTGACCACAATGCTAAGAAACTGGACATCAATAACTGGAGGAAAACTGGAAAATTCACAAATACTTGAAAATGAAACACACACTTGAACAACCACTGAGTCAAAGAAGAAATCAAAAGGGAAATAAAAAAACATCTTGGAACAAACAAAAATAGAAACACAGCATACCCAAACCTATGAAATACAGGAAAAGACATTCTAACAGGGAGGTTGACAGTGATAAATACCTACATTAAGAAAAAAGAAAGATCTCAAATACATAACATAAATTTATACCTCAAGGAATTAGAAAAAAAATTAAATAAAACCAAAGTTAGTGTAAGAAAGGAAGTAACAGATCAGAGCAGAAATAAATGAAAAACAGAAACTAGGAAAACAATAAAAAATATCAATGAAAGTAAGCTTGCTTTTTGGAAAAATGAAAGTGTAGCTAAATTAAGAAGAAACAAGAGAAAACTCAAATAAAATCAGAAGTGAAAGAGGAGAGTAAATGGTACCACAGAAATACAGGCCTCATGAGAGACTACTATGGACAATTATACCCCAACAAATCAGATAACCTAAAAGAAATTGATATATTCCTACAAATATACAACCTACCAAGATAAGATCATGAAGAGACCAATAACAGAGAGATTGATTCAGTAAGCAAAAATCTCCCAACAAAGAAAAGTCCATGACCAAATGACCACTGATGAATTCTACCAAACCTCTGAAGAACTAATACCAGCCCTTCTCAAATGTTTCCAAAGCATTGAAGAGTAGAGAACACTTCCAAACTCATTTTATGAGGCCAACGTTACACTGACACCAAAGCCAAAAAAGGACACTACAAGAAAATTACAGACCAATATCTCTGATAAACATAGATGCAAAAATTCTTAACAAAATACTAGCAAACTGAATTAAAGATCATGATAAAAGAATCATATACTATGATCAAGTGGGATTTGTCCCTGGGATGCAATGTTTCAATATTTACAATGTTGATGTACAATATTAACAAAACGAAGTATAATATCATATGGTCATCTCAACAGATACAGAAAAAGCATTTGACAAAATTCAACATCCTTTCATGATTAAAAAAAAATTCTCAGCAAATGAGATATAGAAAGAACATACCTCAATAAATGAAAATTATATATGACAAGCCCAGAGCTAGCTTCATATTCAGCAGTGAAAAGCTGAAAGCTTTTCCTTTAAGACCAAGAATAAGACAAGGACCTCACTCTCACCATTTCTGTTCAACATAGTGCTGGAAGTCCTTGCCAAAGCAATTAGGCAATAAAAAAAATAAAAGGCATCTAAATAGGGAAGGAAGAAGCAAAAGTGTTCTGTTTGCTCATGACGTGATGTTATAAGTAGAAAACTCTAAAGACCACACACACATACACAAACTGTTGAAACTAATAAATTCAGTAAAGTTTCAGGATACAAAATCCATGTACAAAAACAAGTTGTGTTTCAGTACACAAGAAAATGAACCATCCAAACAAGAAATTAAGAAAAGAATCCCATTTCTAATAGTACTAAAAAGAATAAAATACATAGGAATAACTTTAAGCAAAGAGGTTAAAAGATCTCTACACTGAAAACTACAAAACACTGATGAAAGAAATTGAAAAAAAACATGAATAAATGGAAAAATATGGATATTTTTCCCTTGTTCATGGGTTGGAAGAATTAATACTGTTAAAATGTCCCTACTACTCAAAGTGACCTACACATTTATTCCACCCCTATTAAAATTCCAATGGCATTTTTTACATAAATAGAAAAAACAATCCTAAATTTGTGGAACCACAAAAAAATTCCAAATATCTAAAGCAATCTTAGACAAGAAGAATATAACTGGAGGCATCACATTTCCTGATATCAAACTATATTACAAAGCTATAGTAATTAAAACAGTATGGAACTGGCATAAAAACAGAGGGCCCAATGGAACAGGATTGAGAGCTCAGATATAAACCACCCAAGTATAGTCAACTAATCTTTGACAAAGGCATCCAAGAACACACAATGGGGAAAGAATTATCTCCTCAATAAATGGTGCTGGGAAAGGGAATATTCACATACAAAAGAATGAAATTAGACTCTTATACTACACACAGAAATCAATTAAAAATGGATTCAGGACTTAGCCATTAAACATGAAACCATAAAACTCCTAGAAGACAACACAAGGGAAAAGCTCTTTGACACTGGTTTTGGCAATGATTACTTGGATTTGACACTAAAGGCTTAAGCAACAAAACAAAAATAAGTAAGTGGAACTACATCAAAGTAAAAGGTTCTGCAAAGCAAAGAAAACAATCAACAAATGAAAAGGCAATCTAAGGAATGAGAGAAAATATTTACAGATGGTATGTCTGATAGAGGGTGAATATCCAAAATGCAAAAGGAAATCAGACAACTTGATAGCAAAAATAAATAAATAAATAAATAACCTGATTTAAAAATGGGCAAAATACCTGAAGAGATGTTTTTCTAAAGACTATATACAAATGGCCAAAAGATAACATGAAAAGATGCTCAGCATCACTGGCCATTAGCAAACGTGAATCAAAACCACAAGGAGATATCAGCTAGTGTGGGTAGGGAGGCCATTATAAAAAAATGCCAAAAGTGCCATTGTCAACAATGTGGAGAAAAAGAAACTCTCATACATTATTGGTGGGAGTGTAAATTGGTGTAGCCACTATAGAATATAGTGTGGAGGTTCCTTAAAAATTTATAAGTAGAACTACCATATGATCTAGCAATCCCACTTCTAGGTATAGACCCAAAAGAAATACGAGATCTATCTTAAACAGATATGGAAACAATCTCAGTGTCTACCACAGATGAATAAATAAAGAAAATGGACAAAGACAACAATACACACACACACACACACACACAATGAAATATTATTCATCCTTAAAAAAAGATCCTGGCATTTGCAACACTATTGATGAACTTGAAGGACATTCTGCTAAGTGAAATTAGCCAGACATAGAAAGACAAATACTGGATGATATCACTTACATGTGGAATCTAACAAAGCCAAGCTCAGTAATAGAGTGTAGAATGGTAGGTACCGGGCAGGGGCTGAGGAGATGGAAAAAGGGAGATGTTGGTCAAAATATACAAACTTTCAATAGTAAGTTCTGGATACCTTCTGTATAGCCTCCCTTGGGTTTTTTCTTTTTTTTGTTTTTCTGATCAGAACAATTAAGATCTACTTTTAGAAAATTTCAAGTCAGTAATATATTATTATTAACCAACAGGGGTCAGTTAAAGTGAAAGTCTCTGTGCCCCAGCAGCACACCCAGCAGCCTGTGTGCACGTGTGTGTCTGTGTGCATGTGTGGGTGTGGGTGTCTGTGTGTGTGCACGTGTGTGTGCAAGTGTGTGTCTATGCATGTTTCTCTGTGTGTGCACATGTGAGCGTGTGTGTGCGTGTGTGCATGTGTGATTGGGTGTATGCACATGTGTCTGCATGTTTGTGTGTGCACACACGTGTCTGTATGTGTGTGTGCACGTGTCTGTGTGTGTGCATGTGCACATGTGCATCTGTGTGTGTCTGTGTTTGCATGTGGGTGTGTCTGGGCATGTGTGCACATGTGTGTGTCTGTGTGTGTACACATGTGTTTCTGTATGTCTGTGTGTGCATGTGTATCTGTGTGTCTATGTGTGTGTGCATGGGTGGATGTGTGTCTGTGTGTGTGTTTCTATCTCTGTGTGTGCTTGTATGTATCTGTGTGCATGTGCACATGTGTATGTGTGTATGCATGTGTGTGCATGCACACATGTGTGTTTGCATGTGTGTGTGTCTAGGCCAGTGTCCAGGTTCTCAGGGGCTGACCCACAGGGGCCTGGGACAGCAGGCTGCAAGGCTGGGTTCATAGGCTGACTCTCCTCTGTGTAGAGGATGCAGGGGCCCCAAAGCCCTCGGGGAAAACACCCCTAGATAATCAGGGATTAGGGGAGATGCTGCAGCTCCCTCCCTGGCTCCCAGTGTGCTGACCAGATGCTGGCCAGAAGCCTCTATTTCCTGTTGATGCTTCTTAGGGGACATCTGCAGACCAGAGCTGAAGACCTACGTCACCACACACATGCACATACACACACACATGCGCATGCATGTGTGGGCATGCACACCTTTCCTCACATGGGCACTATCAGGGCCAAGGGCTGTCAGTCCCTGGTGGGAGAGCCTGCCTGTCCTCCTGTCCCTTCTGCTCAAGGCAGGAAGGGAAACCCACCCAGAGGCATGGCTGAGGCCTGGCCCTTCTTCAGCTCCTGTCCACAGCCGTCTGCATTATAGGGACCAGAGCTGGGGGGCTCAATCCCCCAGACAACAAGGCCCTAAAGGGGAATTCTTATTGCTCAAGGAAGATCTGGCTGCACACAAAACCATGACAGGATATTCCCTCCCCATCATGTTCTGGTCTCAGGAAGGGATTGCTTGGAGGTCTGGGTCTGGGTCCTGAGGACCTGCAAGTTAAAGGAGATGGACAGCTGGACCTGAGCATGGGGATGTGGAGGTTGGGTGCAAAGGCTTGCTCAGCACCCCAGCAAATCTGGAGCTCCTCAGTGTGGCCCCACTCAGAAAGCCAGACCACCATAGCCATCATTAGCCCCTGACGGAAAGGCAGCACGCTTGGGTAAGGCCTGGGCCTTACCCCATCGGCCAACCAGCAGTTGGGGGCTTGCCCAGAAAGACAGGCTGTTTCACAAAATACCAGAGTCCCTTTCCCCATTTAGAGCCCCAGGGAGGGGAGAAGGGGAATTGATGCAGGCCTCTCCACCCCTACCTCTTCCAGGTACTTCTTCCCCCACCCCTGCAATTCCACCAGGCCCTCAGGGGCGGTGCCTGCTCCCGCGGCCAGGGGGCACCCTGCTCCAGGGGTCCTGCCCCTGCCCTCTGACTGTCCACCTGGCCCAGCCTCTACAGGGCAGGCAGAGAAATGGATGCCCCTGGGCTCCTAGCCCTGTGAGAAGAGTTTGTGGGCTTGATGAGTTTACTTTACCAAGTATTCCCAAATACGATCCCATCTGGGGAAGAAGGAACCCTTGTGGCTGTGTGTGGATGTATGTAAATATAGACACTCAAGCTGCCGGGGCAGGCAGAGGCCCAGAGGAGCCCTGTGTGCCCTGGGGGGCCAGCTAGAGGGGAGGCGAGGCAGGTTTTCTTCTAAGGACTTCTTGGAACTTTCTAATCCACATTTTGCATTCCTGTGTAACAGAAATGTTTAAGAATGTAACTTAGCTTTTCTGCATATGCCACAGGCTTCTGTGTGTATGTGTGTGTGTATGTGTGAATATGTGGGGGTGTTTGTATGTGCATGTGTGATATGTGTACCCCTTTGTGTGTTGTGATGCATTTATGTGATGTGTGTGTGTGTGGTGTGGTGTGTGTGTGCACTGTGGCTACATGCATTGTATGTGCAATGCGTGGTCTGTGTGTGGTGGTGTCTCAATGGCATGTAATATTTGGTGTGTGTACTGTGGTGTATGGTGTGTGAGTTTATATGCACATGTGTGTGTGTGTGTGTGTGTGTGTGTGTGTGTGTTTGCACAGATCCCCATGGTCAGGTGCAAGCTCTGTGTCCGCTCTGAGGTCATGCAGGTCTGAGGGTCAACAGCACCCTGGGGCAGGCACAGGAGTGGAAGGGAGCCTGGAAATTCAGAGCAAACTTTTCCTGTGAGAGTCTCTCAACAAAAGTTGCTTCTGGAACTACAAAGACGCCACAGTTCTCAGCTGGGACCTACTAACCCTTTCACTGTTCTCAGCTAAGCAGCTCAGAGCTTCTCAGCCACCAAAGGCAGCAGGGAGAGCATCTGGGGTCCCCACTCTCTCGGCCCCACACACTGTATCCCACAGAGGGCAAGCTGCCCCTTTACATAACTGGGACAGCACAGGGTCAAAGGTTCTACCCCCAGAGCCCTGAACCACAGCCACAGGGGGGTGACTGTCCACAGGGGAGCCACCAGGCCACTGAGGGGCTGTCAGGACCCTGGGCTGCTTAGCTCCAGGGTGAAGCTCTGCCTGGCTCCCCCCATTCCAGAGCTGTAGGCCCAGAGCCAAGAATCACAGGCCAAAGCCACAGGAACACCCGCGGGTACCGATGGAGGCAGGTGGACCCTGACAGTCAGGCTCCTGCGCGGCACCAGGCGGCCCTCGGAGCTGCAGTTGACCCCGATGTGCCTCCGCAGCCCAGCTCCAGGGAGAAAGGTAGAGGTGCAGGGGCCTTCCCCTGCTGTGGGGCCCCACTCCCGGTTGGGCCAGTTGAGGACCTTCTCTGCAGCAGTCAGGAAGGAACGAAGGCACTGGGAAGTCCCACCCAAGGCCATCGGTGCACCTGGACAGTGGCTGGGACAGAGTGGGAAAGAAAGCCAGGGAGTGGAATGTCCCATTGTGTTTTCCAAAAATGGCCACAAGCAGTATCTCCCATCCTGTGTGCTTCACCACCACTGCCCTTGACATTCCTCCCATTAAGGGGGGGCGGGGGTTGTACCTCCTTCCTTGAGCCTGGGGAACTTGTGACCTTTGTAACCAATGGAATGTGGTAAAGAGGATGCTGTGCGACTTCTGAAGCTCAGCCAGAAAAGACAACGAATCTAGGAGCTCGTCTGTGGAACCCTGGGCCACCAGGTAGGCAGTCTGACTATGACGAGGCCACCGTGCTGTAAGGAAGCCCAAGCCAATGGGAGATGCCACATGTAGGCGCTCTGACCAACAGCCCCGGCTGGAGTCCAGCCCACAGCCAGCGTCAAGTGGGGCAGCATGATTCCAGCTGTCTGACCACCTGCAGCCATCTCCTGAGGCCTCAGACATCACAGGGTAGAGGCCAGCCCGCCCACTGGCCCTGTCCAAAGCCTGGCCCCACACGGCCATGAGTACAGCAAGACGGCTTTATGCTGCTGAGTTTTGGAGTGGCTTCTGTACAGCAACAGAAACGGGAACACACAGCTGACCAAGGAAGGTGTTCTGAAAGTTGTGTCAATCAACACTCCTGTCTTTTTCCCTTTCATGGGTCCTTTGGAGAGCTGCCCCCTCTTTAGCAGATAATGACCCAGGCTTGGGGCCATGGGACCTGCCTCCTGGGGGACAGCTTGTCCATGAGCTCTCACGGAACCCAAGTCAGCAGGCCCTGCCAGGCAGAGCTAGCCTGCGTCCTCCCAGGTCTGGCGGAGGCACTAGGGGCCGAGAGCTGGCCGTTCACGCTGGCCGAGCTCCTGGGCGCTTTGTGTTTCCCAGCCTGGTGGGTGAGTGGGGGCCGAGCCATGGTTGACTGCAGCGACCTCAGGGGGCGGCCGAAAGTAAACCACTGCTGCGGGGGGAGAGTGCACTTGGAAACGGGGCGGGCCTTTCCTTTGCTCTGTTCCTGGCATGGGCTCTGTCCGCCTCTGCTCTGACTGCTCTGAGGAAGGCTTCGGGGAAGGGGGAAAGGATGGCAGGTCCCTGTGGCTGTGGAGGTGGGGCTGGGCAGCCTCCACCAGCGCTCTCAGCTCTGAGGGTCTGAGTGGTCCAGAGCAGACAGGGCCCTTTGTTGGCTGTGAGATGGTCTGTTCCCAGGCAGGAGGCCCTGGGAACCCTGTAGCACAGTCACCTTTATTCTCCCTGTTGGATGCCCACCAGAGACCTAAGGGGCAGGAGAGAGGCCGGCATGAGGTGCAGGTTTTGCATTCTAGAATGCACAGCCAGAAACGACCTTGACCTCTCACCTCCATTATGTTCATGGGAAACAAAAGCCCAGAGGAGCAGCCAGCCCAAAACGCCTCGTCACCAGGGGCAACCTTGCCACAGCTCTCACTCCCTTGCAAGCCTGGGAAAAAAAGTTGTTGTTCCTCACAGCGGGGGTGGGTGTTTGTTTTGTTTTTATTTTTTAAAAGCCTGAATCAAATCAGCATTTTAAAATGCTGCTCCAGGACACTTACAGACGGCCTGAAAGGGCAGATCCAGGCAGAGTCAATACATTTCAACAGAAACGCTCGCAGATTCCCAGACGCTGTGGGCAGCTCACCCCTCAAACCAAAGCGTCCTGCTGGCATTTGTCTGTTCCTTCAATCAGCAACTTTGGTGGAGAAATAAAGTTCTAAGAGCGAGTTCTTTGCCTGGGACCTTATGCAGCTGCCACTTTTTCTCCGAAATATTAAAAACCTCAGCATGGAGGGATCATTTGTCATGATTCCATGTTGTCACACACTTTCAATTAATTGTCACATCTGACCCAAAAGCAGCACTCATCCAGCTGTGTGAGAGATGACTCCAGACTTCTCTGTGGGTAATGGAGATCATTAGGGCAGAATTCCAGCTTCCCTTGTTTCAAAAATATCCAGCCAGCATAGGCGCGGCTGGAGTTCCTCCCTCTCACACTCATTACGTGTCCCGAGCATCTTTCTGGGACAGCAAGCCAGCTGAGCTGGCGAGGGACCACCACCTTCTCTTAACTCCTGAGCTCCCACCGCCCGCAGGCCTAGGCAGCTGTCTCCCCTGGCCCTCACTCTCCCGCACGGGGTCCATCTGTCCTCCGCAGGCCCCACTTTTTCCCCAGCATGGTCGGCCCCGTCTCCAAAGGCCCCTATGCTTGCCCGTCCACTGAGGCACCTCTGGGTCTGACGGTGGACGGTGGGGTGGGTGGCTCAAGGGCATCCACCTGCAGGGCTGAGAGGGAGGGAGGGGTAGGGCAGCCAAGCAGGGGGAAGGGGAGCTGGTACCACATGACCACACTGCTTCCTGCCCTTGCCAAGGGCAGGCCAAGGGGACCAAGTCATATCTAACCAAGAGATCTTGGAAATCTAGTCATTAAAGGCACTACTTTTGACCCAATTGATTGTCCAAATTTTTAAAGATTGATAATATCAAACACTGGTGAGGATGTGAGGCAATTTCACTTTTCATCCACGGCCAGTGGAAAGGTGAATAGGGGCAACCGTCTTGGAGAGCACTTTGACAATAGCCACTAAACATATCCTTGGTCCCAGCTGTCAGTGGCTTCGTATTTTTCTCTAAAGAACATTCTAGAGCACTGTATGTATAATTAAAAGAATGATAAGGTAAAATAGGACAAAGGGAAAATTTTTTAATTGGCTTTGAGGGTTTAAAAAAGTTAAGAGGCACAAAATCATACCCATTAGGGTGCCTTTTATTTTTAAAAAAGACAAAATAACAAGTATGGGTGAAAATGAAGATAAAAACAAACGCTTATGTAGTATTGGTGGGGATATAAAATGGTACAGCCACTGTGAGAAACAGTATGGAGTTCCCTTAAAAGACTAAGCATAGAATTACCATAATCTGACAATCCCACTTCTGGGTATATACCCCCAAAAATTGAAAGCAAGGACTTGAGCAGACATTCATATACCCATGTTCATAGCAAAAGATGGAAACAACCCTCATCTCCATTGACACATGAATAGATACATACAGTGGAATATTATTTGGCCTTAAAAAAGATGTTGACACATATTAAAATGTAGATGAACCTTAAGGATCTTCTGCTAAGTGAAACGAGCCAATCACAATAAAAGACAAATGCTGCATTTTTCCACTTACATGAAGTACCTAGAACAGACAAATTCATAGAGAAAGAAAATAGGCTAGAGATTACCAGAGCCTGCAGAGAGGGGGAAACTGGGAGTTAGTGTTTAATAGCTGCATAATTTCAGTTTGGGAGTTCTGGGAACAAATGGTGGTGGCGATGGTTCTACAACACTGGGAACGTGCATATTGTAAATTAATGCCATGGAGTCATACTCCTTTTTCAGTAAAAGAGCTAATGTAACACAATGGTAAATTGTGTGTATATATATTTTACCATAATGGAAAAAAATTTATAAGTTATGAGGCAATCTTACTTCTGTAAATAAACTTTCTGGGAACCCAAGAGGAAGTCAGAGCAGAATAGTGTGGTTTTGCAATGCAACGTCCACGGAGCCAATGGGCTGAGGGGTGGCAGACCCAGGCCTAGCATCCCCTCACTGCTGCCTGCACTGGCCTGAGTTTGGCGCCAAGATGGCATGGGTGGAGGAGTCCCCAGGTGCTTCCTGGGAAGGCACTGGTCCAGGGCCTTCAACTCGCAGAGCCCGCAGGAGCAGTGGGCCTTCTGCTGTTGCCCCTTTCAGACTCCGATCGGGAGTTCATTACCGCCCCTGCTAGCCCATGATGCCACTTGGTAACAACCATGGGCTACCAACATGTCTCTCTTGGCAGCCTAGTAGAATGCAAAGAAATGGTCTGAGAGGTCAGACTCTGATTCGAATCCTGCCCCTCCTTCTTATGTGTTGACTGATCTTGACAAGGCCTGAGCTTTCTTAATTCCCTCACCTGGAAAATGGGAAAGATAGGACCTCACAGAACTGCTCTGAGGCTTAAATAAGGAAACCTACATGAATCACCTGGATGTAGTAGGTGTTCAGTAAAACACTGCTTATTTTCACGTACTGACTCAAGAGGTCATGAAAATTTAATCTCATGTGGGAAAGCCAGAAGTTAGTCCCTCCCAGTTAGCATCTATCCACAGGACAGCTAGTCGAGAATGTTCCATGTGGTAGTCGCAGGGTTGAGCACCAGGAATGGAAGGAGGAATCTCTGCAGGTGAGGAGCTGGGGGTCTTGCAGTAGAAGAAAGGGAGTAAGTCACCCATGGGGCGAGACAGCGGCCCCCAGCACTGTCACCACCTATGTGGCAGCCATGGAGCTCATGACAAATGTCAGAGGTTAGAGAGCCCTTGGTCAGTGCCTGGCATACAGAAACTACTCATGATACATGTGCTTCCTGTTACTTATTGTGCAAAGAAAAACATGGAAGCTCAGAGAGGTTGGGTGGCTTCCTGAGATCACGCAGTGCATGGCAGACTTCAGTGCAGGCCTCTCTCCCAGTTCCACTGGAAGAGAATCCATGTGAGAACAGAAATCTTACACACAGGGCTGGAAGCTAAGGATCTTTCTCTTGGGAGTTAGTGAAGTGCTTCAATAAGCCTGATTTGGCTGGAACTTCCGAAAAGAAAACTGGGCCCTTTCTCCCTTCATGCTGAGCCCTGGCTGTGCAAAAACCTGTTCTAAGTGGATGGCATCAGAAGCTGCAGACTCCCACAGCTGGGCCTTGGCACGCCTTCCCCTGCCAGACAGAAAGGGCAGCTGGGCAGCTGGGAGCCTTCTTAGCCACTGTTGGGGGGTGTCGGGATGCTACTGTCCCCTCACTGTCACACTTTTCCAGAGTACACTTGACTCACTCTGGGGCCAACGGGGGCTCCAAGGGTGTCAGTGGCCGTCACAGCCTCTCCTTGCCAGAGGAAGCCGCCTGGCGTGGCACCATGCCCCTTGCTCACTCAACCAGGTCCCCCCACCAAGGCTGGCCCTGGAGCACTGTTCCACCCTGGCAGCCCAGGGCCTTGGTGCCAAGGGAAACAGGACAGATGCAAACACTCTGGTGCACAGGAGACCGGCCAGAATCAGCAGCTGCCCCGAGAGTACTTCTGGGACAGGAGCTCATTCACGCCAGGACTGGGTACCGCTGAGGGGCGAGGTCAGAAAGTGGGTGCTTGAAGGGTGCTGGGGGCCCCTCCTCCTGCCCTCACCCTGCCTGAAACTGCCCTGTTCACGCTAGAAAGGCCCCAGGGTTGAAGTGCTGAGAGCCCTGTCCGTGTGAATATTGTGGGAGCTTCCTGTAGGGCACCCAGACAAGTAGGTGCCACATTTCAGTGGAACTCAGAAGGCGCCTGACCAGCCCCCACCACCACATCGAGGCTGGACAGCATGGGTGGGGGTGTGGGATGAGGAGCAGAGTTTCAGAAAGAGCTGCTGATGTCCTATGGCTCCCCTTTTTACCCCAAAGGAGGAAGAAGACTAGAATGTGCTTCTGCCTTCTCCTCAAATCCCATAAGCAGGGCCCACAGATGACCCCCCACAATCTTCATGCTGCTCCCCTGAAGAGTAGGGCACATGGTGGATCGACACCCACCAGGAAAACCTGAGGACACTCAGCGGGCTGGCAGCTGCTCTCTTGGCAGAGTGACGGGAGGGCAGTCTGTGCCCATGGTCAGCACGAAGGTTAAGTGCCCTGGCCACCTGTGGTGGACAGCTGCTGAGGGGCCCAGCAGAGAGAAGCTGGAGGGGCCAGCCGTCTGGAATGTGCTCACTGGGGCCAGGGGCACTCAGCAAAGCATACCCCACGGAGTGTGGGGACGGGTCCCCTGGAGAACTCAGACAGTGCCCAGGAAAGAGAGTCCTTTACAGAAAGCCCATGCCAGGTTTTACTGCTCAGAGGAACCCAGGCCAGATCCCAATGACAGCACCAGCCAAGTAAGAGCTTCTTGGCTGCCCTTCCCTCTATTCACACTCTGCTCTCTGATCAGGAAGGCATCAGGGCCTGAGTAGGATGAGGAGGGGGAGAGACAGACCCCTACATCACCCCTTCCCCACCTCCGGGGTTCCTGTGAACACAGCCGGAAACAAGGTGAGTGCCTCCCCCAAAGCAGGGAGGGAAGCAGGGCGCTGAGGGCAAACGAGGGGCATCTGGGCAGAGTGGGTAGAAAGGGCTGCGGGCTTGGCTGGTGGTGTGGCTTTGAGTCCACGGAAATGGGACTTTGGGTCCAAGGAAGCTCTAGACTAGATGTTGTCAGGAAACAGGAACAATTCTGTGATTGGGGTTCCAATAAATGTCATCCGCAGGGAGGGCAGCCTAGACCAGGTGAGAAGCAGCAGACACTCATTTTAACTGAGAGAGAACATTTGCTATTTTGGTCAGCACAGTGACCCCGTGTGTGTGTGTGTGTGTGTGTGTGTGTGTGTGTGTGTGTGTGTGTGCACATTTAGACATGATGTGAAGTGGCCTTGTTCTGTCGCACTTCATTATGGAGGCGTGGTCATCTTGCTGGGTGTTTGAGCTCCGTGAGGTTGTTTGTGCCCATAGGACACCTGCGCAACACAGCACCCGGCCAGCTCCCACCCATGCCAAGGCCCAGCTCTAGAGGCCAAGCCAGCTTCTGGACACCACGGGCTGTTTTTCTTTTTCTGAGGGAAGACAACAGTCCTCAGCAAGGCCTGAAAAGGCTGTGTGCTCTAGCAAGAGTCTTGGCCTGTCTCTCCTATAGCTGCTCTGACCTTCCTGTGCCCTGGACATACCCTTCTTCTGTAGCCACTAGGCACACCTTCCCCTCTGCCCACCTACCTATCTTCCAGAACTCAGTTGTCACGCCTCAACATACCCAGGAAAAGCTGTCAAGCATTATGCTTGTCTTCTACCACTAGAATAATTGTGCATTTATTCCTAGGGGCCCCTCACCATGTCAGTCCAACCTTAGACTGTAAACTACATCAGAGCCAGGACTTTTTCTCTTTTGCTTCACTGGGAGTGCGGTCAAGTACAGTATCAGGAAGGGTAATCAAGTCAGGAAGAGATGCTGTGATCGATTGGTGCTGTCTGCCATAAGACTGGAGTGGGAGGAGGTGGCAAATGTGCCTGAACCGGGAGTCCTCCTGGAGCCATCGCCCTCAAACCATAAAGCCCAGAACATTCTCCCCAGGGGAACATAGAGGAGCTGGACTCTGGAGCAATATTCCTCATCCCCACAAATTGCATTTGAATGTTTGAAAGATGTCCTAATAAATCTAAAGCATGCATTGCTATTACTTTCCAAAAGAGGCTTGAAATAGAAAATATAGGCCAATTATGCTGGAACAGGAGGTTTTTGCTTGGAAATGGTTGTCTGCTTTAAGTGCTAATTAGAATGTTGACTTCTTGCCACATTTGGGAGCCTTTAAAGCTCTTTTCAAAGGTCCGCACGCTAATAGGAACTGAGGAAGCATGCTCAATGAATTCCAAATGGAAGGCAATGTCATTTTCTTTGGAGTTGCCAACCAGTCTCAGGACCGGATGAGCAGCACCATATCCCGGAGAACACTGAGCAATACAGGGTGGCTTTCTTTCAGGGGGTCAGGCAATTGTCATAAAGGTAGAAGACAATGTGTAAATGTTTATAAAGCACGTTTTTGCCTCCATAATCCAGAAGCTGGGAAGTGCCAGACCATCCATCGGCACTCTGGCTTCATTTATAGTAACTGTGCCTGCAGAGTAGGCAGGCACGGGACTCCTCCCTCAGTGCCCAGATGGAGTGGAACCCCGAATGGAGTGGAACATGTTCCACTGGCAGAGACATTTGGGGATGAGACTAGCACCCATCCAGGCTTCACTTGGAAGTGGGCTCAGCCACCCGTTCTCAGACACCTGAATATGCCAGCAGGCTTCCCCTGAGACCACATCACAGATCAGGCAGCACCTTGGGTGGCTGCCGGGGTCCAGGAAGAAGAACTGTGATACTCAGGCTTGGGCCATGAGGGACATCTCCCCGTCAGGAGAGGGTCGCCTGAGGGCATCCCAAGCCACACAAACTTGTGCCCAGTGGTGATCTGCCTGAAGATGGGGGCTCGTTCCAAAGTATCCCACCCTTGACCAATCAACACTGATGCTTATGTTGTTTATCATCTGATTCCCTTTGATGAAAGTCAACAAGGGTGGTGACAATCAGGAAGCCCCAGAGTGGCATTCCATAGGCAAATGCGCCATGTGTCTTGGCTGACCAGGGGTCATTGCCATATCACAACAGGACAACATGCAGAAGCCAACTCATGGGATTAGACTCAGAGCTGCCAAGTGATTCATTCACATTGAGGGGTGCTCTTTCCAAGGGACTGAAATTAATTGATTCCCCAGTAGGATTTCTGGCTGGAATTTCCAGAAAGCCAGCCCATAGGAATGGAGCCTGGTAAGCATGTGCCCTGTGAGCACAGGAGTTGGAGTTGTTGGGGATTCTGCCTCCAGACAAAATTGGGCCCTGTAAAGGTTGGGGTACTATCAAGCTTTATCCCCCGGGACCTGCTGGATAAATCCAGACCAGCACCCACTCCTTTGGCTTCCTCTTTCTAAGGCATATTTAGTAGGGACCAACCACTGAAACAAAATATGATATATAACAGTAATACATACAGCAGACAAGAGCAATGGCTTATAGGTAAAAATACATCTTATGTATTCACATGTGTAACCGCGATGGGACAGGATGTAAATCATTTAACTCAAAGGGTCGCACGACCTTCATGCTCCTCTACTCTCAGACAAGGGACAAAAGGCAAGGAGGTGGGTTTTCAAAAAAGAAGAAAAAGAAAGAAAGGAGGGAAAATATGTGTTCCACAGAGGATGCCACATGACAGGGGACCCTCCATGTGTTCAGAGCTCACAGTGAAGGGATTGCTGGGGAAGGGACCGCGGTGGGGACATAATGAGCTGGGAAATCAGAAGTTCCCCCAGAACTTCAGAGTGTTAAAGAAGAGAAATGTATGTTAGAGATTTAATAAAAATTGCTGTAGAAAAGATACTTAAATATCTTAGAAGATGTAAGTAAAGTTGGAAATTACTCTCTGGGTTGTGTTTCTTTAAGTATGACCCACAGCTTCAGGCCTGGATGCAATTAAAAATTGAAGGTTATGGATGATGGCTCCATATCAGCCTTAGTTTCCAACTTGTTTTTTATTTTTCTGCTCATAGAGTATTAAGGAAATTCTGATTCACAAAGACAATTAGTTGCAAATGGTAAGTTTGTCATAGAGATGGCAAAAACTTTATTCTAAGATTTATACTAAATCAAGTTAGGCTAACAGCACAAGTGAACGTATTGGTGGGTACCAATGTGGAAATAGGTGGCCACACTGAATGAATGTACTCATGTGCGTGTGTGTGTTTGTGTGTGTGTGTGTGTGGGTGACAGAGAGGGAGGGAAAGCAGGAGAAAGAGAGAGAAGCTTTTCGGGACAGTTCTCAAATAGAAACATCTGATTAGTAAAATTCACACCAAGCAACTGGGGAATCCCCCACAGAGCCTCAGGATTCTGCAGCCCACCTCATGCGCACTGCTGCCACTCCATCTACCAAACCTTGTCCCCCTACTAAGTAATCATCCTTTTCCCACCCTGCCTCACCTAGTTGAAGTGCTGGTTGATCTCAAACCCACAGACAATTCCAGTTCACTTCAATTTAATCAGCTACCCTTTCTCAAAGATTGTAATGATTTAATTTTCAAGGGCTTTATTAGTTTCCCAGGGCTGCCACAATAAATTATCACAAACCTGGCGGCTTAGAACAACAGAAACCTACTCTGTGATAGTTTGTGAGCCAACAGTCCCAGCTCAAGGGGTGGCAAGACCTGTTCACCTCCAGAGGCTCTAAGGGAAATCTGGTTCTTGTCTCTGCCGGCCTCTGGTGACCATCACCCAGTCTCTGCCTCCAGGATCCCACGCGCTTCTCTGTGCGTCAGGGTCTGCTCTTCCATGTCTCATAAAGATACCAGTTACTGGATTTAGGGCCCACCCTCATAATCCAGGATGATCTCATCTCAAGATCCTTAAAGTAATTACCTCTGCAAAGAGCCTTTTTCCAAATAAGGCAATATTCCCAGGTTTCTAGGGATTTGGACATGGGCATATTATTTGGGGAGCCAGCATGCAACCCACTGCAGAGACCAGCCTCTCTCCCCTTCACTACCGTATGTCTGAGAGGCAGTGCACACGTCCCCTGGCACTCAGTGAGGGCTTGGTCAAAGGTGGCTGGCATGCTCCCTGACTCCCAAGGTCTCGGGATTTCTTCACCCTCACTCTCTCACAGTATCTTCAACATGGACACATGTATCCAGGAAATTGATCGTTTTCTGTTTGGCTGACTGCATTTTAGCAAATGACTGTTTTTCAAAACCAATCTCATCATTTAATGTCAATTGCCAGCTGGCTAATTGCTTAATACCAGTATTAGCCAAATGAAATTGTCACTATCCATGTGCAGACACTCAGTCTGACACCACAAAGTCAGAACTCCCTTCCTCTCTGCATTCGCCAGCCTTGTGGCAGGAGCGGATGCTGGCGCCAGGAGCCCGCTGTGCTCCCCTCTGACTCCGCCCCTCTTGGACAGGCTGCCCCTGCTGACGCAGCATTACAGGAGACGCCTGGAGACGGCACAGAGCTCCCTCCCCAGCCTTCTCAAGGACTATCCCCTGCTTTCTGAACCCCGCTCTAGCCACACACCAGGGTGGGAAATGTACATGACACAATTTTTTAAAGAAAGCAACACACCCATGATAGACAACGGCTGAAAAGTGGCATCAACCCACGTGTCTCTTGCTGGATGAGAAGATAAGCAAAATGCAGCAGACCCACACAGTGGAGTGTTATCCTGGGTTAAACAGGAAGGTGACTCTGACACCTGCTACAGCAGGGATGAACCCCTCACCTCCACAGACAGGCCCGCCCCCCCCCCCCCAGAGGACATGCCCAGTGTGACCCCTCAGAGCTGACCTGTCCAGGAGAAAGGGGCAGAGACAGAGCTGGGGAACCCGGATGTGCTGCCATAACAGAGGCCTGTCTGCGGGTTCCCACCCCCTGTCCCACTCTAGCCTGGTCCTCCTGCACCTCCCAGCCTCCTGGCAGCCTGGCCCAGATGCTGCTTCCACCCTTGTGCTGTCCCCACAGGGGCAGAGCTGCACACCCTGCACCTGGGCTCTGAATTCCCCAACTGGGAGCTGGAAGAAACTTTATTTCCCTTTGCAAGGAAGCATTGGCCATACATGGAGGGACGTGAGTACCCTGTTTCTGTGAATCCAGGGAACAGAGCCAATTCAGAGGAGGCCTCCGGGATGCTGGTTTATATCCCAGGCTTCAGCCAGCAATCGCTAAACTGCTGCAGCGACAAACAGCAATGTGAAGACAGCAGGACCTGCCCTGGAAAAGGAGCCCACCCTGCCCTGTTTGTGGGGTCTGCTTGGGCCTCTTCCAGGGAGCCAGGATGTGTGGGCCCAGGGGGCCCAGGGAAGGGGCCCACCCAAAGCCCCTGCTCCAGGGCCCAGAACCTCCCATCCAACCGTCATAGGGCTGCAGGGGCCTCCCACCAGGCCCGTCCTCTCTGGGGAGGTGCAGCTTAGGGGCTCACACGTAAGTGGACTAGAGCTCAAACCTGTGACTCACGACCCCTCCCAGTGACAGGGATCTGGGCCAGTGGAGAGTGGGACATGCCACAGCTGGGCACCAGGACTCTTGCCACCACATTCTCATGCAGAATTTACAAGGCATTAAAATTCCTGATTTGAACCAGGCCTTCCATGGCATCACAAAAATATATTTGCTAAGATAGGAGGCAAGAAATTATTTTATTTAAAATAGTCTATATAACTTGTACATTTTTTTCACGAATAGTATAAAGGTATCCCTTTGTACCTTGTCTCAGGGCCTGAAGGTACTGGGAGCAGGCCACAGGCACCCAGGCCAGCAGCAGGGGGACGTGGCATGGAGCCCTCCCTGCACAAGCAGCTTCGCCACTGTTTCCAGCACCCAGACTCATGGTGGCTGAGGCTCGTCGCTGGAGAGGCTGCTGGGAAGACTGGGTGGGATAAAATAAATTCAGCAGTCATTTATTCAGGGGTGACCATTAAAGCCATGGGTGAAATAGTAGAGAGAGGCAAAGGGCTGGGGCATGAGGGGCAGGTGGTCCTCATGCAGGGATGGCAGGTGGGGGACACACAGGGGACGGGGGTCACAGCCAAGTCAGGAGACAGCAGGTGTGCAGAGGTAAGAGAAGCTCGTTGGAAGATGAAGGGTGGAGGTCTGCACGCAAGCCTGATGAGCAGCAGGGCAGCTCAGCGGGAAAGGCGGTGGGACTGTAAGGGTCTGGGCCGAGAGGGGGCCTAGAGGGAAAAACGCAAGCAAGGTGGAGCCCTGAGGGCCCTACCCTTGTGCAGGATCATCACAGCGGTGCCTCAGGGCCTCTGCTCGGGAGCACGTGGGCAGTCATGAGGGCGTCCACCAAGGCCTTGGAAAACGCCACCTCCCTCACTCCTGCCCCATTCCCTGTGGGAATCCCAGGTCTCCCTGGGGCTCACCTCACCTTCCCATCTGTGGCCAGTCAGGAGGCACTGATCTGGTTGCAGGGCCCCAGACCCACTTTTCCTCCCATCCTCCCAGACCTACCCCCGAGCTCTGGGCAGGTCACTGTGTGATAGATTCTGTTGTCTTCAAGAGTCCCTGCAAGGCAGATACTCTTCTGCTCCAGGCCCGGACTGCCACCCTGCAGCTGAATTCCAAACAAAGCCCCTAATGAGTCCTGTGGCCTTGACCAATCTAATCTGTGTCACATGCAGGAGCTCCTGGCACGTGGAGTCCCTGCGCAGCAGCTGATGAGGGTACCACACGCAAAGCAGTTCCCATTTTGGGTGAAGTCCTTGCGGCAGTTTCCCTGCTGAGCAGTGAATCCTGCCAGGATTCAGCCGAAGGGTGTGTGGCCTGGTGCAGAGTCTCAGAAGGATGGACAGAGATGCAGAGAGAAAAGGGTCTGCAGCCACCCCACCCTGGGAGCCTTCCCGTCCCCAAACCCATCCTCTCACTGGCTGCCATCACGGAGTTCTCCATGACCCACACTCTAATTCTTAAGAAAAGAGAACTTCAGCCTATCCAGGTCCCCACTTGAAACTCAAATATCCCATGAACAGATGCATTTGTTGCAAATTTTCCAATTTGTGTTCATGTAGATGTTATTCATTGCGTGGTTTTGTGACTTTGCAAAACTTTTCTTATTTATATTTAAATACACAAATCAGAAAAACAAAACATTTTGTCAGATATGGATTTGGTATTTTTTGTTCTGAAACTAGGATCCCTCTTCGTATATAGACACACATATTCATATAACATACACAAATTCACACATCAGGCATGGGGTAAGTTCTCCTGCCTTCATTTTAAATTCTAATGTGGGTCTTCCCTGCTACCCACAATGCTTCTCTCTCACAGTGCCTATTCCCCCAGAAGTGCTCGGCCCCAGCTAGTATGTGCTGACAGAATCAAATCATTCATCAGGAACATGCCTGGGCTGACAGGGCACAACATCCTGGAAAGTTAATAGAGTGGGCAGAGGGAGGGCCCTGGCAGGGGCACAGCCTGAACAGAGAAAGGCACAGAGGTGAGGCTGACTTAGAGCACCCCATACACGTGCACGTGTGTGTGTGTTGTATTGTGGTGGGTGTAGGGATTACAAACTCTTTGGTGTTATAGAGAACATGGAAAGAAGCAAACAGCAGAAAAAGAGACAAGAGTTCTAATGGCTGGGCTGTTGGATTCATGCCATGCCACGACACGTGGACATCCTCCTGAATGATGGATCTCTCCCTCATGGTGCACAAAACCACCGTGGATACCTGCACAGAGATGTCAGTCCCTAGGCCCGGCTCTCAGACCTGCACGGGGCCAGAGGGTGCTTGTCAAACGGGCACCCTTCAGGAGACTGGCCGGAGGCAGGAGTGGGAAGGAGGAGCTGGAGCTTCCAGATCAGGGTCTGAGCTGAACTGCTCCTAGGAGTTGGACCAAGGGGCGGACTAGGGAAATAGCTGTTTTTGTTGTCTATTATTAAACAGAGGTAAAGCGTGCATGCAGTACATGCAGACAGGGAATAGTTAGAAGGTATGTTTGAAAGGCCTTGGCGAAGGATTCAGGGTGCATATCTGTGGGGCGCTGGCAGGTGATGAAGAAGCTAACTCCTAGTCAAATGCTGGAGCTGGGACATGTGAGCAGATGCTGGGAAAGGGGATGGTGCATTTGGTTGAAGCAGATTGAGGCCAAGACGCCTGGGGCTCGTCAGAGTGAACATACCCAGCCTTCCCCATGCCCCCAGAGACGCATGCTGCGTTACGGCTATGTCTCCCCCGGAGCCCGTGGACTTCCCCTGTCAAGGGCCTTCCCAGAGCATCTGTGCTCAGAGCTGGGCAGGCCCTGTCTGCTAGGGAGTCAAGTTTCGGATGCAGTTCTTGAACCAAAACGCAGACAGCCCTCACAGCTAAAATTTGGGTAGAAGCCACTCGGCATGATGCTGATGAAGCCCTGAAAATGCCTCTTTCTCTTTCACCTAATAATTCCAATCTAAGAAGTTCATCAGAGTGAAATATTTCAAAAGAACAAAAAGGCTGACATGCATGGAGATGCTCACTGCAGTGCTGTCTATGGTGGGAGCCTTGTAAATGTTTAGCAGTAGAAGACAGTTAAGTATAAAATGACGAGCCTGCTGGGGACCACAAGGAGGAAAAGCACAAAGTAGAAATGTAGCAGGGGCACCCTGGCACCATAGCTGCCTTTTGCCCCTTCTTCTTACTGCACAAAGGACATTACGCCAATGACAGTGATGTTCCAGAGTCACTTACTGTCTTCATGACATATTATAATGTTGTTGATGCAATTTTTAAAAAGTGTTACATTGCTCCCAGCCTGGGGAAGTCAGGAGTCAAGGTACTAATTGCCACAGTCCAGGAAAATAGTATGGGTGTTAACAGGGGACTTGATGGTTTCATAAAACAGCAATAAGAACAAACCGGGCAGTGAGGAGCATGGTGGGAATCACAGTGATTGACACACAAAAGCCTGGAGAGTTTTCAACTTTCCCTCCCTTCTTCCCTCCCTCCCTCCCTCCCTCCTTCCTTCCTTCCTTCCTTCATTTCTCTCTCTCTCTCTCTCTTTACTTCCTTCCTTCCCTCTTCCCTTCTTTCCTTCTTTCCAACCAGAACTTTTCAAAATTCCTCTTACAAAAATAACCCACCAAATCACTAAACATCCTGGCCACTAGGCCTGACACTCTCAGCCCATTGTCTCTACCCCCCAGCACCCAGGACCCCTTCTCTCCAAAGTGCCTGGCGCACACCATGAGGCGGCCCGTCAGCACAGCCTGGAGGGCCGACCTTGAGGAGCCAGCTCCTCCTCAGCCAGGTGCTGAGTCCCAGGAACAAAAGCCTGAGATTCAATGTGTGTGGCCCATGCTGACCAGGCGCTGTGGCCCCAGGGACCTGGATCTGGTGGCTGCTCGTCTTCGGTGCTAGCTGAGATCTCTGAACAATAGCTGGGCCAGCAGGAACAGCTGGGGAATATCCGGAGCTGTGCGGGTAGACCCTGGGCTCAACAGCAGCTGCTGCGAGGCCCCGAGCAGCTCCCATGGGTGCTGCAGAAGGCAGCCAGCCTAGGCCCAATTCTCCCCTCAAGCTGCCAAAAGGAGATGACTTGTTTACAAAACCCAGCCAACCGTAGACCTTTTCTAACCTTTGGGCTGCATTCAGGTCATTTGTTGGGTCCTAAGCCCTGGGGGGCTAAAGTCACTCCTATTATCATTTATCCACACCTAAAATTCCAGCTCCTTAGGGAGACATCCTACGCTCCCCTCAATGCCCTGCCTCCCCCAGGGACTCTCCTGGAACCGCCCTCTGCCTCTGCAGTGTCCCTTTGCACCTGCGTAGACTCCAGCCTGCCCCATTTCCCATCCCCCCATCACAACAGCTCATCCAGCTGTCCTTGGGGGTCTCTCCCCCTTTCTCATTCACCGCATTTGCATTCATCAGGGGGCCACCAGACACCCTCACTTTCCTGAGATAATCCTGATTTCAAAAACTCCATCCTGGTGCCTTCATTAATATGTCCTAGAAATCGCACAGTTTTGCTGATCACTAATGGAACCAATCATGTCCATGATGACTGGAATGAAAATGTGCCGGTAGAAGAGAAAGAAGCGAGAGCATCTTGGTTACCTAGGGAAAGGCTGGGTGGCTGTAGCTGGGACCCATCTGCAGGGCCTGATTTTGCTGGTGAAACTGTGGGCCCTGGGGGCTGAAGAGCTCTGACCACGCAGGTCCAGGGGGCATCAGGAGCAGAGGTGCCCCTGCTGGGGAGGGTGAGGGGGAAGGGGCAGTAGGTTAGGCCCGGAGAGACCCACCTGAGCAAGCTATGGTCAGAATGGAGGTATGAGCCACGGCCGTGCTGGGAACTAGAACAGGACGTGTTGGGGCACCCTTCTGCAAGCTGCAGAGGCATGATTTAAGAGCAAAGCATGAGATGTTCAGGTTGGACTCCTTTAACTTCACAAAGGTGTATGCCTCAGACACCTCACCCTGCCCCTCAAGGGGCCAGCGTAGGGGCAGTTTTAGGGTATGGGGGTAGGCAAAGCATCCCAGATCCCTAGGCCTCAGCCCAGGCTGACCTGGTGCTAGTCTGGGGACTGCTTGCCCCTCCACATCCTGAGGCAGGGCCATAGGCTCTCCGAGGACCTGGCCTTTCAACTGGGCTGGTCCCAGGGTCACTAGAGACCAGGGAAAAGGCCCTTAGGGTGGAGGTAGCCCAGACCCCTCTTCCGCAGGAGGCCTTGTCTTCTGGCATTTTCCTCTTCAGCCCACTGGGCGGAAGGTTTCCTAGGACTTGCATAGCCACAAGGGGTCTTGATACTTCAGCCTCAAGTCGGACAGGACATCCACACCCTGATGAGTGGATCCCTGCCTCTCATTCATTCATTTGTCCCACACACTGGGACCATGCGCCTTTCCTGGGCCAGGCACTGTGCCAGACCCAGGAACACCATGGTGGATGCAACCGCCGTGGTCCCTCCTGCCATGGGAATCCATTTCTGGCCAGAAGACTGGCATCGGTAAGCACACGAATAAATTACCAAGGCCATAACACATGGGGGGAGAGCACCAGGCTGGGGGGACACAGAGGTGCCTGGAGTGAAGAGCCCAATGTCAGGCTGGGTGGTCAGAAGCCAGAAGAAGTGGAATAAACCCAGCATGTTTGCTGAAAAAGTTGGGGTTCCACTCTGAGCAGATGCCCCAAATCCAAGGGGGATGCCCAAGAAGGCCAGACCCAGCCAGGCCAGACTCCCTTCTGTCAGGGTGTCCGGCCCCAGCCCCTGCTTTTCTGTGGGCTCTGAACCCCTGACACCCAGGCCACACCCAGCTAGCAGCTTACAATCTCACTCCCTCTTTGTAAGGTTTCTAAGGGATCCTAGGGACAGCCAAAGAAAGCTTTAGGGGAGGCAGCACATGAAGGCAGCAGACCCCACAGGGGTGGAAGGATGAGCCCTTTGGGACCAATAGGCCTGAGTTTTAATCCTAGTTCACGTGGCACAAGGTCCTTAACCTCTCTGACCCTCGGCTTCTCATCTGTAAAATGGGTCCATACCCACAGTCCAGGTATGCATGAGGATTGAATGAGGAAATGGAGGTCAAGTGCCTGGCATGGACCTGGCTCCATCTGATGCAATGTTAAGTATGAGTGCCCTTTCCAGCTCCAGGGTCACATGGCAAAAAGCACCAGGGTCTGGAGCTACCAGACACTGGCATAACCCACAGCTCCAATCCTATCCCCTCCTGGATTCATGAGCTTCGGTTTCCCTGGCTGTAAAATGGGGAACACCACCATCCATCCTCTGCGGTGGATCCCGGCACCTCCCAGACTGCCGGAGCCTCCTGCCTCCCACAGCGCCTTGTGTCTAGGGGCGGACAGGGACCCACGATTGCAGAGATGCCTGTAGCCCCACTGATGACTTTGTCATTAATGTGGAAGCCGCTACTGCAGAATTAGCTGCTTTCCTGTACACCTGTGTGAGTGGAGAGGTCACCCCCACCAAACGTGGTTTTAGCAGAGGGCCCCTAACCTGCACAGAATTTCTCCAGGGCCCTGATGCTTCAACTACCAGGGCCAGTGTTTATCACTGAACTCAGTGGTCGGCAGCAGCGTTGAGAGTGAAGCCACTGAGAAAGACAATCAGGCGGCTGCAAGAAGTACCATTTCTGAAAAGCTCCAACCCTGGACAGGGCTTCTGTATCAGCCTGCAGCTGGGCCTGGCTTCTTCCCAGCAAGGCCCTGAGATCAGTGTTTCGGCAAGAGCCAGAATCCTGGAACTTGGTGGGGAGGACCCCCAGAGAGCCTGCTTCTCCTCTAGCTTCCACAAAGCTCACAGAGCGGCTCCCCTGGGAGCACCACGGCTCTGTGGAGGGACCAGAGGGAGGGTGGTGGGCTACGCTTCTCTAAAGCCCCTACAGCAGGGCCCTGGAGGTGCCCTGACACAGCACAGGCCTCCAAATGAAGCTCTGGCTCCTTGCAAAGGGGAGGGCAGCTGGCTGTCACTCTCACGCCCATATTCTCCCATCCCAGGAGGGGGGAGAGGCCCATGGCCAGGACAGGTGGCCAGGACACACTGCTTCCCAACCCACCTCCCAATTCCTAGGCTGTCTTGCTACTGGAATGAGAGCTGGGAGGTTGTGGGCCCTGGGGTCTGGTGGCCAGGCCTGCAAGGGCTCCACTGGCAAGAGAGAAGAAGCCAGGCACCAGGGGATAGGACTGAGTGGGTAGCCTAGGCCAAGGCCGAGGTCATTCACATCACCCCCCCACAAATGTTCATTAAAAATTTTTTTTCTGTGTTGAAAGTCTGAGCTGTACATTCATTCCATCAGTCAAAGCTTCAGGAGGGCAGGAGCGGGTGTGGCTTCCCCAAGGCCTGCCCAGCCCAATCTGAGACCCTCAGCAGAGCCCCAGCCACCGTGAGACTGAACACAACCCTCTGTCTTCTGGTTAGGCCAGTGTATATGTGCTCTGCTTGATGGGCAAGGAAAGGAAGGCCTCCCAGCTCCGAGAGGCGGACACTCACGCTCCCCCACCGTAGCCCCGTCGCCTCCCCCCGGCTCACACTGGAAACCCATTCATTCTGGCTCCTGCAGCCTGCAGACCACACTCTCCCTGGCTCCTGCCGGAACCCTGATGTGTCCCATATTTCTGCTCTGACAGCCAGTAAAACTCAGCCTCCTCCTTGTAATCGTTGATCCATTTCCCATTGGAGGAGCTGCCTTTGAACTTGCAGAGAACAAAGACCCCTTTGTGAGCTGCTTTTGGACAGGGAGATGGGGGAGAACTGCACAAATAATATGAGAAGCAGCAACCCCAATTATATTTTGCAACCTCTCTGGTGAATATGAAATAAAAACCACTCTATTAGAAGCTGCAGGGAAGCCAAGTCTCTCCAGCCTGGGCGTGGAGGCCTCCAGGCCACTGGGACCAACGTGGTGCTCTCGAGGGTGGCTGGGACAATGCTGAGCACACGGGGCTGCTCTGGCCCTGTGCAGCCGAGCATGGACAGCATCATCAAATATGGCACTAATATAGTTTTTTCTAGATGCAGGAAGTCCAATTTGTGCAGGAGAAGTGTCAGGTCCTTACAACTCAGAGCTGGAAAGAGAATGGCTTTGTCCCCTCCTTTCCCCACGGCTCTCAACCATGCGTGTCTTCTCAACTTCCCTTCAGCCTCTTCCTGCCAAGGCTCCAGGCAGGGACAGAGGCAGAAGGGCTGACCCCGGGGCCCCTTCAGGAGCCAGGCTGGGAACTGCAGCTGGCTTCCCACGCGCACCGACACCAGGAACTCCAGGCTACCAGCTCCTCGCTGCAGTTCCTTCACACACTCCATATTCCATCGGCCGCTTGCCCTGTGCCCACATATCCTCTTCTCTTTCTAGCAAAACCCCATCCTTCCCTCAAGTTCAAGGCACATGTCACCTCCTCTGTGAAGTCCCCCCTGAGTCAGTGGCTCACTCCTCATCCTCCCTCAATGCTCAGTACAGGGCAGCCTGGTCCTGTCTCCCATCTCCCCTCAGTTGCCTGTGGCCCTAAGTGAGGATGTAATTCATCCTTGTGCCGCCAGGTCCCAAGGCAAGGCCTGGCACAACAGCCGTCTGTGGGTGGATGGATGAGCAGGTCTACCTGCTTCTTACACCACAATTACTATTGTCTCTCTAAAATTACTATTGCATTGGTCAAGAGGTTTTCAGCAGAAAACCCCTTTCTGTAAGGAAAGAGCAGAGGGTAGTTGTTGGGGGAAACTGCTGGTGGGAAGGGAGGTTCATGTAACATGTCTGAGTATGTGGCTTCAGGCACAGCTCGATCCAGGGTCTCCCTCTTTTTCTCTCCATCTTGGCCTTACCACAGGCAGGCTTCCCCATTCTGAGGGGAGCTAGAAATGTGCAACATACTAACTTGGCAACCCAAAGAAGGAAAGCCCCTTTGCCCTCGTGGCTTGGCGAGGCAGAAGCTCTGTCCCCATCCAGGCCAGGATGTCTGAAGGTAGGATTTTTCCTGAGAAAGTAAAAGCGCTGACAGCAATTCTGAAGCAGAGCACAGAAGGGGCGGGTTCAGGAGATGTGGGGAACCATACTCTGCAGCCCACTGTGCCACCAAGGGCGTTTCTGAGACCAAGAGAAGTGGAGTGACCGGCCGAGGGCCACCAGCAAGCAGGATCTCCTGAGTGAGGTGTGCTGTCCCCTGACCCACCTTTGCCTCCTAAGGCTGAAGAACTGCTGTGCTTCCCAGGCTCCCACGAGAAACCACGGGTAAGCAGAATGGCAGAGCCACTGTGCGACTGTCAGTCTTTCTGCCCGTGACTGCCATGTCCCCCCGCTCATTTCCCACGGGGGTCACAGCATCAGTCTTCTTGTGAGACAGTTGCAGATGCCCCAGGCTGCTGGACAGAATCTCACAGTCATTGTTATTAGTGTTTTGCTAACAAAATTGTATTTATAACTACACATGTATATATATATCTGTGTATATATATATATATATATTTTTTAGATCTATGAAAGTCAACTAGACTCTAATGCAAAAGATCCATATTAACTCATCAAACCCACATACACACCATTTCACAGATTAGGTAACTGTGGCCTGGAGAGATCAATTGATAAAGCGAAGGACAATCAGCTGGTAAGTGGAGACGCTCTTAACAGAAGGCCCAAGAGAGAAAGGGCCTCACACTTCTTGGTGGCCCATCCAGTCTGAGAGGAGACTGGATAGAGTGACCAAGGACAAAGACAGAATGAGCTGTGTCCCTCAGCCGAGATCTGTCAGTCAGCAACAGGTGACGGGGCTGGCGCTCCTGACCTGTCAATCATGCTCAGTCTGGGGGTGGGATCCCCTCCCTCTGACAGCCCTTTCTTGGGGCATGGCCTCCTGCTGCCCTGACCTCCTCAGAAGCCCAGGGACTAGGCAGGAGCAACAAGGGCCCAGCAAGACCTCCAAGGCCAGTAGCAGCCAGGGGCATGATTGGCCCATTCCCAGGGGTTCATCGTAGGCAGCAGCCCACAGGGGGCCCTGCAGGGCAGGACTTGAGTGCTATGATTCACTGGGACAAAGGACAGGAATGTCATTCTGACTGCACCCGCTCACATCTGAACGCAGGTTCGAGACTGTGAAATTTTCCTGCCCACCTTCGCTCTGGGCAAAAGATTTCCCAGCCCCTCCCCTGCTCCAAGCCCACGATGTCCTGGTCCACACTGTGCACAGATATCCTTGCCCCAGTCCTGCCCCAATACTTACCTGGCCATTGCCCCACATATTTGGCATTTTGCTCAGCAACCAGGATGCAGACCCTGACTTCACCCCAGTGTTCCATTATGTGGATCCGGTTCGAGGGGGTGATTACGATCATGCCACCAACATGCAGAGGACCAAATGCCACCATCAGGTCCTGGGCACCAAACAGGCCTCACAGTTGAAGTAAAGACAATGGGGAGATCCCGCAGCCCAGTCGGCTGTGAAGCAGTTACCCTTTTACAGCAAGAAGGGACCTGCAGGAAAATGACATCACCCCCCTGATTAGGTTAATATTCTCTGTCTAATAACATGTCTGTGGGAATTGGATTCTCTGCCTTCTTTCCATTTTGTTTGAATTTTTGAATGGTCTGGATGGTATGGGTCTACGACAGCTATGAACACAAGGGGGTTATGCCTACTTTCATGTTTTTATGTATTTAAGTAACATATTTAAAGTAACTTAAGTCAATTCTTGGAAACCTAGAGAATTTTTCTCTCTAAAAGCAGGAGAGGGGGTTCTACATTATTTAAGATACACTGTGATGATATATTCAATCCCCTCTGAGCAATCCATGGCCAATAAGTAACTTAACAAGGAGGTACCCCTGAACAGGGTCCAAACCCAGAGACCATGCTGGGCTTAAACCCACATTTCTTTATGGGCTCTGACCTGGGGAAACAGACTTGGTATCTCTGAGCCAGTTTTCACATCTGAAAAGCAGAAGACTGGTCAAGGTGAGGTAGTCTCTTGCCGCTGTGTGTGACCCTTCCCCAGGCTGGCCTGCTGCAGCCAGACTTCCCTAGAGAAGCAGGTTGAACCAAGGAAAGCCCTTCTCCAGCAGGGCTGCCGGGCCCTTGACAAGCAGGACAGGAGAGCATTTGGCTGGAGCCTTTGGACGGTGGCCCCCAACACCCACCAGGGCCAGCCGCTCTTTCCCCTGTGGGGCAGGGATCCTACCACCCTACATTCAAGTTCAAACCAAAGTGTGAACTCAGCCTCACCCATGCCCTCCAACATGAGCACAAAGAAAACCTGTCACCCTCACTTCAGGGCCAGCTCAGGTTGGAGAAGGCAGAAGGGCCCAAGCGGGCACAGCTGGGAGAACTGGTGCTGGCAGGAAGTGCAGATGGATTTCCAGGGTGTGTCAGGCAACCTGGCGCTGACAGAGTCTCACAGGCCTCTCAGCACAGTGGGGCTCAGGGAGCCCAGTGAGTGCCCACGTGAGACCCAGGCCCACCGTTCCTGGCCAACAGCCTGCCAGCCTCTGCAGAGCCTAGCATGAGGCGCAGGCTGGCCTGGGAGAGAGGAAAAGAGCTGCGGTCTGCTCCACGAGGAGCTGTGGTCACCCACCGGCCTGCGTCCCCACAGGGCCCTCAGACCGCTGGCCTCGCAGCTCACCCGGCACATGTGGGGCACTGGGCCCGGGGCCCACCCAGCAGGGGCTGGTAGGACTTAGTGACAAGGCAAGGATCTGATTTATTTTTACTTTTCAGGGTTGCCCCCACTGAAAAGAAGGCTGGCCGCTATTTAACCAGTGGCCACTAAAAATAAATATTTGAACACCACGGTTGGCCTGCCGAGCCAGGCTGTGCAGGGCCTCGGGCATGTGTCTCCCTTAACTGGGCGGGAACGACAGCCTCCGGCCTCCAGCACCAGAGCAACCAGGGCTGGCCCAAGAGGAAGACACACCGTGAGAAGTCACAAGCAGCCTTATTTCCCCGCACCTGAGGCAAACAGCAACTGGTTAAGATGAAGGCCAGGAGACCAGGAAACAGAGTGTGGGCAGCCCAGTGAGAAGCACCCTGACTGTCCACTATGTCCTGAGTTTGACCCAGCCATGCAGGCCCCACAGAGACACCAGACGCCCCTGCCCTGGCCACAGCTAGGCCAGAACACAGCAGGGCTCCTGGGGCAGGGAGGGTTGGGCCCTCCAGCTGGGAGAGAGCCAGCCTGGAGAGAAGGAAGTGCCCCCCAAGCCAGCACCCTGCTGTTCCCACCCGAGATGTCCAAATGCAGCCTCACTGCTCAGAGGCCAGGCAGTGGGGCTGGAAGTGCTGCTTCAGCATCTGGCATGAGAGAGACAGAAGAGACGGAGAAGCTTCTAACTCTCAGACAGGCTCCTCCTGACACCCTGGGCCTCTGAGGCGCCCTCCTGCAGGACGGACTTTCCAACCTAAGTGCAAACAGAGCTCCCCACTACGAAAGCCCTACTCCCCTCAGCTGACCACGACCATGCTCAGGAGGGCTTCCTGGGCCTCCTTCTCTCCAAATGAAGTTGGCCTAGAGACACGCAGGTGGCAGAGAAGGACGCTACTGCTCACCAGGTACCTAAAACCTTAAGTCACACTATGAAAATAGGGTTTTAGCAAGCCCGTGACTATGTTGTAGGTGGCACAAAACACTTTAATCTGTTTTATTTTTAATTTTAATCTAAAAGTCCACTGTTTTAAACCAAAATTTAAAGCGCTATCAATTTGTTAATACATTGAAAATATACCTCAATACTTGCAGTTCCGTTTTGTCTGTCTTCTAGTGTTTTTTTTCTTTTTGACATATTGAAAGGCTCCAAAAGCAAAAGGGGCCAGGACTTACCTCCACCTGAGGTCACTTGGTGGCTAATGTGGCTCTGTAAGAGCCCCGGCTTGGAACATGACAGGGTACCCGTGGACCCCCACACAGGCCCCGGCATCTGCAGCAGTCTTTGGGGGCAAGCCTTGCACCCCGCCTGTGCTCAGACCTTCTAATCCTGATGCTCCTGAGGAGTCACTGGAACCAGGGACCCTGAAAGCCAGGGGGTGCTAGGGTGCCATCCGTGAGAGGGCCACTAGCTAGGGCTGAGCAGGTGGGAAGAGAGGGGATCTGAGGCAGGTGCTCAGCCCATCTGGGATGACTGGCCCAGATTCCCAATGTAGCACCAGCCTTGAGCAGCAGGAGCTGGTAGCACTGAGCCACTCAGGGGGACATGGCACCTCTGAGGCTTGCCCCTGCCCCTGACCCAGCTGGGTGATATTACTAAAGGTGTTTCCTTTTCTGTCTTCTCCTATCCTCTGGAAACATCTTGAGAGAATCACACTGATAATAGTCCACCTTGCTACCATCCCATAATATAACATGTTTACATATTTTACCCCATTGATGTACACAACAACCCACCTTCTCTCCCATCACACTGGTCTCTGTGCTATTCCTCAAACACACCAATCACGTTCCTGCCCCAGGACCTCTGCACAAGTTCTTTCTGCTGTATTAACTCCTCTTCCCCATGCCACATTCCCTCACTTCACTCAGGTCTCTCTCAAATATCCCTTCCTCTGTAAGGAGTTACTTTACAACCATGTGTGATCCAGAAAAATTTCCTTGCTCTTAGGAGATACAGACTGGTGTGCTGTTTAGAAATTGCTCTGAATTAAGAATGGCCACAGATTCTTTGAAGAGTCTTTGCAGCTTCTTCCTTCAAAAGGTGTAATGTACCTCCTCACCCTTCTAATCTGGGCCGACTTGTGACTTGCTTTGACCAAGAAAGTGTGGCAAACATGATGCCAAGAGACTCCGAGCAAGAACTCAAGAGACCCTGCGATTCCCCTCTCATCCCTTTGGAACCCAGGTCCCTGTGGGGAAGCCAAGCCAGCCTGCTGGAGACGCCTGTGGACGTGACCCAAGGTGCTCACAGCCAACAACCCAACCAAGTCTGGGGCCAGCTCATGACTTGTTTGGAAGGAAAATCTAACTGAAGCCACAGGGAAGAGTCAAGGTCTGCTACTTAAATTTTTCAAAATAAGAAGAAGGGAACAAACAGAAATAAAACACCACATAGCTACATATATGGTCAACTGATTTCCACATGGGTACCAAGACAAGTCAACAGGGAAAGAATAGTCTTTTCAAAAAATGATGTCAGGACAACTGGATGTGCACTGACCAAAGAATGAAATTGGCCCTAACTCCCACCACATAAAAAAATGACTCAAAATGGATCAAAGACTCAACTATGAGAGCTAACTCAAATACTCTCAGAAGTGAACACAGGCATAATTCTCGATATTGTATTAGACAATGTTTTCTTAGGTGTACCACAGGCAGTAAAATACAACTCTGTGTTCCAAAGAACACCTTCAAGAGAGTAAAAAGACAAGCCAAAGAATGGGAAAAAATATTTTCCAATCGTATGTCTGATAAGGGACGTGTTTCTAGAAAATATAAAGAATTATAAAAACTCAGTGATAAGACAAGTAATTCAATTTAAAAATGGACGAAAGATTTGAATAGACATTCCCCTCAAAGATAAACAAATGGCCAGTGATCATTTGTACAAAAACATGCACGAGCAAATGCTCAACATGACTAGTCATAGGGGAAATGCAAATCAAAACCACAATGAGATTACATTTCACACACACTAGCATTACTGTAATTTTTTTAAAGGCAGATAACATTGGCAAGGATATAGAGAAATTGGAACACTTACACACTGCTTTATGGTGGGAAAGTAGAATGAAGCAGCTACTTTAGAAAACAGTTCAGTGATTCCTCAAAAGTTAAATAGAGATACCATATGACCCAGAAATCCCACTCCTAGGTACATACCCAAGAGAAATGAAAATATACATTCACACAGAATCTTGTACATGTATCTTCACAGCAGCATTATTCATTACAGCCAAAAGGTAGAAACAATCCAAAGTGTCCATCAACTAATGAATGGATAAACAAAATGTACTGTATCCATAGTAGAAAATTATTTGACCATAAAAAGGAAGTACTGTTATGTGCTACAACATTACAACATAGATAAATCTTGAAAATATTTCAGGAAGCCAGACACAAAAAGTCATGTATTATTTTATTCCATTTATACTAAATGCCACAATAGGAAAGTCCATATGGACACAGATTAGTAGTTGTCAGGGACTGGGAGAGGTGGGAATGAGGACTGACTGCTAATGATATGGGCTTTATTTTTCAGGTGATAAAAATGTTCTGGAATTTGATCACAGTGATGGTTATACAGCCTTGTGAAAATACTAAAAACCTCTGAATTATACACTTCAAAATGGCAAATTTTATGGTATGTGAATTATATCTCAGTAAAAAATACATGAAAAAGATAAAACTTAAGTAACTACAACATTTTCTGTGATATTTAATTTTCTTGATTTGTTCTTCACTTTCATTTCTTCTTTCCCAAACCATATACATTTTTATTTCCTTCTCTTATCTTAATGCATTAGCTAGTACTTCCAATATAACATTGAAAAGGAGTGGTGAGAAGGGACATCATTGCCTTGTTCCTGATCTTAGTGGGAGAACTTCTAGTTTCTCACCATTAAGTATGATGTTAGCTATATGTTTTTTGAAGTTATTTTTTAATCAAGTGCAAAACATTCCTTTCTGTTTATAGTTCACTGAGAGTTTTCATCATGAATGGATGTTGGATTTTATAAAATGGTTTTACTGCATCATTCATATTATTCATATCATCACACCTGATAATATGATAAAGTTATTTTCCTTTTGTAGCCTGTTCGTGGGATAGATTACATTAATTAAATTTCAAATGTTGAACCAGCCTTGCATACCTGAGATAAATCTCACTTGGTCATGGTGAATAATTCCTTTTATATGCTGTTTAATTTGCCAATGCCTTGCTGAGGATTATGTACCTCTGTTTATGAGACATATTGGTCTGTAGTTTTCTTGTAATGCCTTTGGTGGTTTTAGTTTTAGGGTAATACTGTCTTCATAGAATGAGTCAGTATTCCCTCTGCTTTCATCCTCTGAAAGAGACTGTAGAGAATTGATATAACTTATTCCTTAAATGTTTGGTAGAATTCATCAGACAACTCATCCAGGCTTAATGCTTTCTGCTTTGGAAGATTATTACTACTGATCCAATCGATCCAAGAGAACAGGCCTATTCATATTGCCCCCATTACTGCTTGTGTGAGCTTTGGAAAATTGTATTTCAATTAACTGGTCCATTGTATCTAAGTTGTCAAATCTGTGAGCACAGAGTTGTTCAAGTATTCCTTTATTATCCTTTTAATATACATAAGATCTGTGGTGGTGTCTGTTCTTTCATTTTTGATATTAGAAGTCTGTGTCCTCTTTTTTTCTTAGCATGGCTAGAGACATCAATTTTATTGATCTTTTCATAGAATCAGCTTTTGGTTTTATTGAATTTTCTCTACTGACTTCCTGACTTCAATTTCATTGATTTTTTTTCTCTAATTCTTATTAGTTCTTTTCTTCTGCTTACTTTTGGTTTAATTTGCTCTTCTTTTTGTAATTTCCTAAGGCAGAAACTTAGGCTATTGATTTTAGATCTTTCTTCTTTTCTGAAATAGCATTCAGTGCTATAAGTTTCCCTCTCAGAGCTGCTTTTGCTGCACCACACAAATTTTGACAAACTGAGTTTTCATTTTCACTTAGTTCAAAATATTTTTAAATTTCTATGGAGATTTCTTCTTTGATGCACATGTTATTTAGAAGTATGCCATTTCACCTCTGTGTGAATTTGAGGGGGGGGTGTTCCAGTTATCTTTCTGTAATTAATTTTTTCTAGTGTAATTTGGTTATGGCCTGAGAACAGACATTGTATGATTTTTATTCTTTTCAATGTATTAAGATGTGTTTTATTGTCCCGAATGTGGTCTATCTTGGTGAATATCCTATGTGAGCTCGAGAAGGTGTATTCTGTTGTTGCTGGATGAAGTTAGTCTACAGATGTTGATTATACCCAGCTGATTGATGGTGTTGCTGAGGGCAACTATATCCTTCCTGACTTTCTGCCTACTAGATCTGTCCACATCTGATACAGGGATGTTGAAATCTACAACTGTGATAGTGGACTCATGTATTTCTCCTTGCAGTTCTATTAGTTTTTGCTTCACATGGTTTGACGCTCTGTTGTTAGGACCATGCACATTAAGGACTGCTCTGTCTTTTTGGAGAATTGACCCTATTATCATTATGTAATGCCCATCTTCATCCCTGATAACTTTCCTTGCTTTGAAGTCTGTTATGCCTAAAATTAATATAGCTATGCCTGCTACCTTTTGATTAGTGTTAGCATGGTATATTTTTCTTCATTCATTTACTTTTAATCTATATGTGATTTTACAACAAAGTGGGCTTTTGTAGGCAACATATACTAGGCTCTTATTTTTTGATCCATTCTGACAATCTATGTCATTGTATTGGTACATTTAGACCATTGACATTCAAAGTGATTATTGATACAGTTGGATTAAGATCTACCATATTTGTTGCCGTTCTATTTGCTGCCCTTGTTCTTTGCTTGTGTTTCTCTGCCTTTTGTAGTTTTCAGTATTTTATATGATTCTATTTTCTTTCCTTTCTTAGCGTGTCAGCTGCACTTTTTTTTACTTTTTTATGTGGTTGCCCTAACCTTTGCAATATAGTAAGGACTTTATAATAATAATCCTAATTCATCTTTCCTGCTGTCCTCTGTATCATTGCTGTCATTCATTTCATTTATATGTAAATATATATATATATATAAAGTGATCTAAGTGATCTGTTTGATCACTTAAGAATAAGAAAAATAAAAACTTTCATTTTACCTTCACTTACACTTTCTTCAATGCTCTTCCTTACTTTATATAGATCTGAATTTATGACCTATATTATTTTCCTTCTTTTTAAAGAAATTCTTTTAATATTTCTTGCAAGGCCAGTCTACTGACAACAAATTCCCTAAATTTTTAGTTGTCTGAGAAAGTCAAGTATTCTCCTTCACCTCTTATTTTTTCTTCACTTTTGAAGGATAATTTTGCAGAGTACAGAATTCTAGATTGTAGAATTTTTCCACCAACACTTTAAAAATTTCACTCTACTCTCTCTTTGCTGGCATAGTTTCTGTGAATTGGATATAATTCTTATCTCTGTTCTGCTACAAGTATGGTGTTTTCATTCTCTTACTTCTTTTAGGATTTTTTTCTTTATCTTTGACTTTTGTAGTTTGAAAATAACACACTCTATCATTTTTTGTTTTTTACTTTTTTCTTGTGTGTTTGGTGTCCTTGAACTCCCTAGATCTGTGGTTTGGTGTCTGACATTAATTTGGGGAAATTCTCAGTCACTGTTGTTTCAAATATTTTTTCTGTTCCTTTCTCTCTTTCTTCTCCTTCAGACATTCCCATTACATAGATAGCACATCTTGTGTAGTTGTCCCACAATCCTTGGATATTCTGGGGAGAATTTTTTCAGTCTTTGCCCTCTTTGCTTTTCAGTTTTCAGAGCTTCTACTGACATACCCTCAAGCTCAGAGAATCTTTCCTCAGCCATGTCCAATGTACTAGAAAGCCCGGCAGAGGCATTCTTCTTCTCTATTATAGTGCTTTTTATCTCTAGCATTTCCTGTTGGTCCTTTTTTAGGATTTCCATCTTTCTGCTTACTGGCCCATCTGTGCTTGTATCTGTCTACTTTGTCCATTAGAGCTCTTGGTGTATTAATCATAGTTTTTTATATTCTTGGTCTGATAATTCCAACATCCCTGCCATGTCTGTTTTGGATGCTTTCTCTGTCTCTTCAAATTGTATTTTGTGCCTTTGTGTATGCCTTGTTATTTTTCTTGATACAGGGACATGGTGTACCAGGTGAAAGGAATTGCTGAGAATAGCCTTTAGTCATGTGGTGGGAGGCGTGGGCGGAGGAGAAGCGCTCTATAATCCTGTAATTAGGTCTCAGTCTTTTCGTGAGCCTGTGCCTATGGACTGCGAACCTCAGAAGAGTTTCTCAGGGTTTTTTTCCCCCCTTTTAGATGAGACAAGATGGCTAGAGTAGGATGGAGTTGGATATTTCCCTTCCCCCAAGTCAGTTAGGTTCTGAAAATATCCCCAGAAGGTTAGGCTGTGGTTAATTGGTTTTCCTTGAGGACAAGCTTCATTAAGGAGAACGGAGTGCTCTGGCATATTCCAGAAAGGCCCCTTTTCCCCTCCCTCTGCCAGAAGTCAAGGGGATTGTTTTCTTTGATGCTCCCTAGGAGAACTTGGTCAAGCTCCTGGAGGTCAATCTCAGGGTACTATGGACGGATCCTCTATGGCTGGGTCCCCTGAAGTTTTTCACTCTCAGACTTGTTTTTACTGAGCCTCCAGAAGTTCACTGCTTACAGTTCAGGTTTGCCTACCCAGACTTGGTTTCCCCATGGTTTCTGGCCATGAGTCTCTGCTCCGGGAGGCTGTGACTCTGTCACCTGTCTGTCTTTCCATTCTTGGGAAAAGTGGTTTTTTCCTGTATCTTCCCCTCTCTAATGCATCCAGGAAAAGTAGCTGAATTTGCAATCCCTTCAGCTTTTACTTGTTAGAACAGAGTGACTTCCAATGTCCTTACATGTACAATTCTGTTCATTAGTTTCAAATTGATAAGTAGGAGAAAAAGTTTATTAAAGGATAAGAAATAAAATCATCCTAACCTCTAGCATACATATATACTCACAGTAACCATACCAATTGGATTTAGACCAACAAACTATTCTCTCTGGGAGGAGTATTTTATCACATCGGCTTATAAAAAGTAGCAGTCTGGCTTGGTTGATCTTATTATTGTTTGGCTCTCTACAGATGGCACCCCTGATAGCCTAAACCCAAGCAGACAGCTCCCAACACCCTGCCCTTGGTTTGCCACCTGTATTTTCTGTTCCCCTAATATTTGCAGTTTTTATTTTAGTCAGTCTTTAGGAAAACCTCATGAGGTTAGATATTATAATCCCCACTTTATGAATAAGGAAAGAGAGGCACAGAGAGGTGCATGGCTTGCCCAAGGGCTAGCAGAGGGAGACAGGGCCTGGAAGCCTGGTCTGCTGGCCCAGTTCTCAGTCCCTTTGGTTCAGGGCCCACCTCCTCATTTGTGGGACCCCATGCAGACTGGCCTCTCTTGTTGCTTCCATCGGTCAGTCTACCCACCACCTTTCTGCCATCAGACTCACACCGCTGCACCATATTCCCAGAAAACTATCCTCAGCTCAGAATCTGCTGTCACCTTGGAAAGAACCTGGAAATTCATTTACACTAAGGTGCCCAGAGCTGATAAACACCCCTCTATCAGGAGGTATAACCTTTAGCAACAGTGGCACTTCTTCATTAGTCAAGAGCACGCTTTTGCAGGTACAATGACAGGCCTTTACACTAGGCTGCCTGGATTGTCTGTATGCACTTCCCTCTTCCTCCACATCACCTCAGGAGATTTTGCTCCCCAGATGTGAGTCCTGGCCTGAGGGTAAAATCAAGACAGAAACCCCAAAGTCAATTCAGCTTCAAAGGGCATTCAGGGTAACAATTAAATGACATATTCTCATGATCTGGGTCTAGCTAAATGGGACCAGGAAAGTCTAGCTTCTCTCCAGCAGGTACCAGCGTCCAACAGCTCAGCCTCTGCCTTGAGAAGGTGGGCAGCCTTGGCAGGGCCCAGGGAAGTGCTATGAGAGGACCTCAAACCCTCCTCAGGGCACTCAGAGGCTGCCTGCCAGGGTTTCTGGATTTACCAAGCTTAATGAGTGCCAATTTTCTCATTATTGTCCTCCAGGACCTCACAACTTATTAAAATCTTTCTGCACAACAGATTGGGGAACAGGCCTAAGAAAATGTGTGTCTACTGTAAGGAAAAAAAAAGTTTCAGTTTCCACTTTATATCGTTCAGGGTTTAATTTACAAGAAAGAGAAACCACTCTAACAATGTGAAGCAAAAAGGGGCTTAGACAGGAAATTATGGGCTTACATTTTTATTGAGAGGCCTGGAGGATCGGGCAAGGGCCAGGCCTATTGGCATGAAGCCCAGAACGATGCCTGGGGACCAGGCAGCTGGTGCTACTGCCTCAGCCCCGTCAGCCAGGCGGCAGGTCAGGAGGTCACCGCTGCTGCCTCCACCTCCCTCTTGACCCCCTCACAAAGGGACCAAATGGACTTTGGGATGTCACCATAGGAGAAACAGCACCACACCTTTGCTTGCTAGCAGGAACAGCCAGAAGAGGCAGGAGAGTGCTTTGAGCCCCCCATCAGAGTGGCATGCCACTAGTTGGCAGAACTGGGCATGTGCTGGAGCCAGCTCACCCCATGAGAGTGGGTTGTGCAAAGTGATTCCAACTCCACATATGTGACATCATGTAAAAAGCTTGATTGAAATTGACCCTGCTGGGAGTATTTCCACAAGTGCCACATGCCAGGATGCACCTCTTTTAAGAGCTGGTTGTTAAATATTTAGCATCACACCACTGAGCAAAACCCAGTTCACATTTAGAACGCTAGCTGCAAGGGAAGCAGGAAATGAAGCTGTTCACTTTCCAGCCTTTGAAGGAACAGTAAAAGGGCAGAAAGGATGCTGGCTGCCAAACCACCAGCCATTACACACATTTCTGGGAATGTATCCTACAGTAAACTCGTGCATGTGTGAAATGATGTATGACTAATGATGTCGCAGGATTGTCAGTGATTGTGTCGAAACAAAACTCCTTAACACAAATTGCTCTTGAGCATACATCTAAGTTTATTAACCCCCTAGCAAGGGAACTGGCAAGGTGACAAAACAGTGTGTTGGTTCAAAGAGGGTTTGGAAATGGTCAATGTGTATCTACAGGGAGGAAAGAATGCTTGCATAAGCAGCTCGTTAAGAAAAGGGGCAGCTAATAAGGTCAAGATTACAGTTTCATTTACCATGATCATTAGGATGTTATTTCTATATTGGCTTCAACAAATGAGATTCAAGGCACAATAATCTTGGAGGCAATTTCTGAAGAGGCTAACCATTCATTAGAAATAACAAGAAACACATCCAAGACATGCTCCATCTGTGGCTGTTAATTAGACATACAAAGTTATGTGGTTTCATGCTCCAGCAGAGCTGGACGAGGGCCACTCAGTTCCAAGACAGCAAGAGTGTTGAGCAGAGGTCAGACAAAAGCACCGAGCAACCAGTCCTGCTTTGTCTCCACGACCAGCATGAGCTTCTGACTCGAAAGGGCTGACCGTGCAGGGTCGCCTGATCCTTGACAATAACCAGATATGGGCTGAATTGCATTCACCCCCAAATTCATATATTGAAGCCTCCAGGTGACTGTATTTGAAGATACATAAGGTTAAACGAGGTCTAAAGGAAAGGCCCTCATCTGATTGGTATCCTTAAAAGAAGAGAAAGGGATCCAGAGCTTGCTCGCTGGCTCTGCCAAGTGAGGATGCTGTGTGAAGGTGTCTGTGTGAAAGCCAGGAAGAGGGGACACACCAGAAGCCAGCCCTGATGCCACCTTGCTCAGGGTGGACTTCCCACCCTCCAGAACTGAGAGAATAAATGTCGGTTATTCAAACCACCCAGTCTGTGATGTTTTGTTACAGCTGCCTGAGCTGATCCATGGCTAAGTGTCCATTAATAAGAAACCGGCTAAATAAATTCTAGTGCATCTACCCAGGGCCATACTGAATACCATGTGAAAGATACCCCGCTGGAGTTGTGCAAACAGCAATACAGATGGCCCTTGAACAACACGGGATTGAATTGCATGGGTTCACATTCATGTGGGTTTTTTTCAATAAAAACATTGGGAACATTTTTGGAGATTTGTGGCCATTGGAAAAAAGTTTTCTTTTCTCTAGCTTACTTTACTGTAAGAATACAATATATAATACCTATAACATAGGAAACAGATGTTCATCGACAGATTATGTTTCCAGTAGGCTTCTGATCAACTGTAAGCTATTAGGAGGTAAGTGCTGAGGGAGTCAAAAGTTATATGTAGGTTTCCAACTGAAGGGGGTCTTGGTGCCCCCAAACACCCTGTTCTTCAAAGGCCGACTGTGCTGACTCTTACCATGTAATACTACGCGACCATCAAAACAAAATCTCCATAATACATTAAATGAAAACATGGAAAGTCCAAATCGTGATATGCAACATGCTGTCATTCGGGTTAAAAGCGGTTAAAGGAATGCATGAATGTAGTTGCTTAACTAAGTAAAACTACCTCTAGAAAGATACCAACAGTTGAGTGCAAGGGAAGATTGCCTCCTGGGAAGAGTAGCTGGAAGCAGAGATGGGGAAGGAGATTTTTACCATATGCCTTTTGGTACATTTTGAATTTTGTACCAATGTACAAATATTGCCAATTCAAAAATATTTGATTCTTTTAAAAATGGTGGCAGCAATCTTACTACACTGATGGACAGAGACTGCAATGGGGTACGGGGGGGACTCAATAATGAGGGTGAATGTAATGACCATATTGTTTTTCTTGTGAAACCTTCATAAGAGTGTACATCAGTGATACTTTAATTAAAAAAAAATTTTTTTTAACTGAATAATGGTGGCAGGAATAAAACAGACCAGCAGTTGGAATGTGGTGCCTGGCCCTGAGAGCAGGGTGAGCTGCAGGAACGTGAGCACAGCCTCAGGCACCCGCTTTGCTGTGGAATTGACGCTGGGATTCAGGGCATGCTGGGGGCTGGGGCAAGTCACTCACCCCCAATGCCTCAGAGTCTTCAAGTTGACCTCCTGGGGGACAGACATAACCTATGCATGTCTACACAAACCCGTGTGTGAAGTGGGCTCTCCTACTAGGTGAGGCAAGGGTTCAGGTGATCATTACACGTAGCCCAGATCTCACCCTGAACCAGACACGCCTATCAGACCCCCATCCTGGGCTTCCACAGGAAGGTTGCTTCCATTGGCCACATGCAGGAGGACAGCTGGGCCACAGGTCAGCAGTCAGAAAGAGTGGTGGCAGAGGTGGGCTCGGTGGCCCTGTCTGGCTTATGTCCTGGCTGGCTGTCACTACCCCTGCCCACACCTGACCTCAGCCCAAGGAACAAGCCTGGTCCGTTCTGAGTGGTGCTGTGGGGTTGGGAGGGAATGCGGCCTGTGGCGTGTGTGGCATGGGGCTGCACAGAGAGGCTCATACACGCTCACCACCGCTGCTTCCCTGGGCCCAGCTCCGGCTGGGAGGGGCCACCACAGCTGCTCCATGGCACCATGTGACTAAAACATCAAACAAACTTACAGGCTTGTTCACAGAAACAGATGGCTTAGCAGCCAGGAGGAGCAAGGTCCCTCTGAAGCGTGCACGTAGATGGCCTAGGCCCAGTTAGGGAGGCCTGACTTGGCTGCAGCCCCCACCACCCTTCTTCCCCCAACCCACCAGGAGCCTCCCTTCCTTCCCTCCAGCCTTCACTCCACATCCAGGCAGGAGCCCCTGTGCTCATGCCTGTAGCTGTCTGGAGGGTGAAGGGGAGGGTGTGTGCTGGGAGCCGGAGGGGAAGGGCCCGAGGTGCATCCGTCATCGCCTGTTCCAGGAGGCTGACCCTTTCCCTTTCGGTGGTGCCCTGAATGGAGGAGGGTGTTGTGAAGTCCCTCCTGCATCAAGGAACACACCTGCGAGTCTTGACCAAAGCCACATCTGCCCAGCCCCGTCTAAGCACCTCCCACTGAGATAGGAGCTAAGTGATGAGGTCACAGCTTCTGGGGTCGGGGCTAACAGTGGACCCCCACCTTTGCCATCCCTCACCTTGTTCAGTCCTCATAACAGCTCTGAGGCCAAGGATAAGGACACTAAAGCTCAGGGCCACGGTCCAAGTGCCATAGGGGCTGCAGCTCCCAGGACCTAAGGGTAACTGTCCATGCCCCATCAGCTCAAACCTGATCCGTATCACCTGGAGTAAGACTCTGGCCAGCCCCGTATCCCCTTCCCCAGCAAAGCCAGCCCTGGGCCTCTGGGGCAAAGCAGCCAGGCTGGCCCCTGCCCGTCCCTCCCCAGCACCACAGAGGCCCTGGTTGACCAGCAGCAACTCTTCATTTACTTATGCAACGGTTTCTATTTGTTTTCAAAAAAGTCCCTGTTCTCACTGACCTTTCCTCTCCTGACTTCTGACCCTCTTCCACCCCAGCACCATGATCCTAGCACTTGACAGAACCCCAGCATCCCAGGGTCTAGGTCTGGCACAACCACAGCTGCCAGGCGCCTGCAGCATGTCCCACTGTGTCAGGACCTCACGGCCATGCCTCAGTTCCCCAACACCCAGGCCATGAGGTGGGGATGCAGCTCACACGGGGGCAGCTGCAGGCGCCCTCCTGGGGAGCTGCCCAGGGTGCCCAGAGGTGCCTGGGGAGTAAGAAGCGGCCAGCAGGGCCAGGGCTGAAAGGAGTCTTCTCCAGCCCAGATGTTTCTGGAATCCAGCCTTGAAAGGTCCCGTCAGAATCCCTCCTTCAGTGTGGGCCTGCTCAGACTCCCTTTAAGTGAAGCAAGAAAAGAAATCCATTTCCCCAGAGCCTGGGAGGCAGAAGCAGGCCCAGGGTCGCCACATGGAATCCGGGCTGCTTTGTGAGTGTGACCCTCTCTTTCCCAGCTCTCACCTGGGCTTCCTGAGTCCGGGATATCTGTGTGAACGATGGTTATCAGCAAGCATGCCGTGACAGGCAATCAAAGGGTGAGGTGTGGCCCTTCATGCTGAATTATTACCAAATTTACTGATGTTAAATTCAATACCTTTTTAGGTACAGAACTTGATGAGTTTTGACAAATGTACAAAGTCATGTAACCCCCCCCTACCATCTAGATAAGAAAGATTCCCATCACCTCAACAGGCTTCCTGTGTCTCCTTGTGGTCATGATCCTTCCCCCATCCCAGAACCTGGCCACCTGTCATCTCTTCTTTATCTTTGCTGCTTCACCTTTTCCAGGTTGTCATATAATTGAAATCATAAAGTATGTAGCCTTGTGAGTCTAACTTTTAATGTTTTTGAGCTTCATCCATACCGTTGCACACCTCGAGGCTTCATTCTCATTTACCCCTGGGTAGTGTTTCGCTGTACAGATAGGCTACACCTTGTTTATCCACTCACTAGTTGATGGACACTCGGGTTGTTTCCACTTTTTAGCTATTGTGAATGCTGCTTCTGTGAACAATTGCATACTTTGTGCAGAAATAGGCTTTCATCTGTCATGTGAATACGCAGGAGTGGGATTGCTGGTCATATGGTAGGTATATGTGTACCTTTATTAAAAAAAAAAATAGCCACACTGCTTCCTAAAATGGTTTTACCATTTCATGTTCCCACCATAATATGTGCACATTCCAGTTCCTCCATGTCCTCATCAACACTTACTTTTGCCGGTCTTTTTCATTTTAGCTGTTCAACCAGGTTAATCGTGGCATCTTATCATGAATTTAATTTGTATTTCCTTAACGATTAATGATGTTAGCATCTTTCCATGTCCTGATTGGCTGTCTGTATATCTTCTTTAATGAAGTGTGTTCAAGTCATTTGCACCCCACGCCTTAACAGGCTTGTAAAGCTGTCAAAAGGGCTCCCTAGCATTGGGGGAAATTTGCAAAACTCATGTCCTGAACACCGGCCAGGGAGGAGCCCATTCATGAAGCTGTGGGCTCCCGACCAGGGCTGTTTGTGTCTGCATGTCACGCCCTCTTCCAACCCCCAGGCTCACTTCACAGGCTGCTCTAAGGCAACAGGCAGCCTCAGGCCAGCCAAGGGAGGCCTAAACTTGGGCTGCAGCCAGGACATGCCCTGGTCCTGCCCTGCCCTTCTGTGGAACAACCCCAATAGGGGCCCAGGGGGAGAGAAATGCTGAGTTCCCCGCATGGGTAAAATAATGGTACCTGTGAAGATGAATCAGGACATATATGTAAAGCATCCATCAGTGCCAAGCAATCAGCAAGTGCTCGTTAAGTGTCGACTGTTATTATTCTAATCTAGTAATTCAGAATTAGATAAAAATATTCTTTAGCAAGTTAGAGACTAAGGCTGGGAGGAGGTTTTCTGGGTATCACAGGTGCCCCTGGGCCTGTCCATCTCTGCAAAGCTGGGCTGCAGGACACTATCCCCATCCCCCAGCAGGACTCTGAGGGCTTCCGTTGGCATCCTGATGTCACCTGCCCTCTCTCTTCTGCAGGCCTCAAGCAGTCCTGTATCTGACACACAGACACACAGACCTGGCGCCATGCCTCTGTCCCCACCAGAAACACCAGCTGCATCTTCCTTCTAGAAAGAGGTCACCATTGCTCTCATCCCTCCAGCCCCCTGGGCTAAGCTGTCCTGAGCAGTGCCTGTGGGCAATGATTGTGGTGGCAGAGACCAAGGCCCATCTTAGCTGGCACCAGGCAGTGTGATGAGGAATGCACTTGGGAGAGAAGAGACTGAGGCAAGGATACGGGTTTGCTTCTGGGCCAGTGGGGAGGCACTGAAGGTTGAGAACCAGAGGTGACACGATCAGGGGGCAGGGGGCCTGAGGTGGGGTGTGGAAAGAATGTGGGTTCAACTCCTAGTGTGGACCTGGGACACGTCCCCAAAGCCTTGCTCTTCCTCCTCTGTGAGGTGGGACGAAAGCTAACAAGGCTGCCTGCCTCCAAAGAGAGGCAGGAGTCAAGTAGCCCACAGGTGTGATGTGCTGTGTAAACCAGGAACACGGTGCTGAAGGTCCGCACAGTGCGCACAGGCGGGTGTGGGGACCTGGTGGCCCCGAGGCTTCTGCGTGGCTTCCCAAGAAGGGATGCGCTGGGCACTGATCAGGACAGATGCCTGACGTCCTGACACACACAGTGCCCTCTTCGTATGCCTCCCTGCTCCCCACACGTGCCGGATTGCCAGACTTCCCTTTCCAGGTTTCTAGTTCCACAATTTAACACACAGGATAGACCAAGCCAGGCATGCACATGCGCACACACACACACACACACACACACACCCCACCCCCTGCTCCCTCCCCACCACCAGTGGCACAGTGGCTGGATCCTGTGCTTCCACGCTTAGCACACATATGCTCAGTGCACGCGTGTGCGTGTGAATGTTTTCCTAGCATATGTGTTGATCGACTTGCTTTTGTCACTTAACACCAGGACATGCCAGGACCTCATTCCTACCTGTCATCGGAATGTCCTCCGTGGGCAGTGCTGAATGTCACAGGGTCACCGAGCTGCCGAGCAGTGCTGGGTTATCTCGGATCTCACCCAAAACAAAGAAAAGCCAAGAAACAATAGAGGCAGATGTCTAAAGTATGTATATTTCATAAACTGTCCAGAGTTGGCAGGGATGTTTATCCAAGTGATGAGACCAACAGGTCCAGAGGCCATGCCCAGGCCACCCCTCCTGGGGGAGTCAGCCTCCCGGGGCCCTGCCAACTGCCCTCCAAGGAAGCATCTCTGCTCAGAGGAAGCCATCTCTCAGGGACCCGGTGCCCAGCAAGGCGGGTGGCTCCTGCCTCTTCAGAGGTGGCCAGACTCGCTGCTGTCCAGTCCTGAGGACCCACAGGGGGCCCCGGAAGGCAAGGGCACACACAGATCATCACCCAGAACAGCCCTTCTTCAGCTCAAAGAGTGTTAGATCTCCTCCCCAGGGGGCTTTTCTACTTTGGTAATTGCCAGGTACTTGGTGTCCTGCAAATATTCCAGTCCCTGCTGGCCTCCACAATGCCCCTGGCCTGAATGAGTTACTCACGGAGGGCTGCAAACCAGCAACTTTCTCATTCTCTCCTTCCTTCTATATTGCCTGACATTCTTCTGTGGAGAAGAGCTTCTCTGATACCCTGGGATAAACAGGGCTTCTCCTAAAAAGGTGTCATGCTCACCCCCAGGGGTGGGAAATGGGCTTCTCTCTCTCTTCTCCCTCCGTCCCTCCCTCCCTCCCTGCCTCCCTCCTTCCTTCCCCTCCTGTCTTTTCTTTTCTTTTGCTGATGACCACAATAGGCTTGTGGATTTCTGTTATTGTTCTTTGTGATCAGTGAGAGTCATTATGCTTCCTGGTGCTCCGATTGCCCCCAGAAATCTGTGAGCGCCTCCTTACTTTCTAGCACAAGATGTCCCAGGCCCATCTCATGTGGCCCCTGTGTGAGACCCTGAACCAGCGGGTCTCCCGAAGAGCCACAGTGTGGGAATGGGCTTAGAACCCAGGACCTGGCTCTCGCTGTGCTCGCTGAGGAGGTGACCCACTTTCCTGTGACACCACAGAGGGGCTGGCGATCAGCCAGGTCCCCCAGACAGCTGGGCCAGAGTGGGGACTCAGCCCAAGACCCCTGCCTCCCAGCTCAGGCTCTTTGGGTGGGAAGAGGTGTCTAGGTAGGTGGGATAGAGGCATATGTCCTGCAGCGCCTGGTTCTCCCGAGGGAAGCCTCACCAGGGTCGTTTCCATGTACTTGTCCTACCCCTGCAGTCAGGACGTTAAAGCCAGACTATGAGTAATTGCAAGGGTGCTGGAAAAGGCCAGGCACAGAAATAGAGCTGCCCACCCACTAGCTGATGCCTAAAATTCCACCATTCTTTCCTAAATGTCGAGACTTAGGTTCCCATTTAGGTGCCACCACCCTGTGGAGTTCCCTCTAAGTGTCACATGTTCGCAAGAGATACAACTGAGGAGACAGATGTGACCCTGAGGTGCGAGGGCCTGAGGCAGGAGGGGGGTGCCCCTGGACAGGAGCCAGTGGGCTGTCTAGGTCTGGGCACTGCTTCACCAACATGGATCACTGTCTGGCAGCACCCCCACCCTGCCCCCCACTGCCCTAGGAACAACACACATCATGCCCTGCAGCCTCCAAGACCCCCAGGAGGCTCCTGAGGCCAGAGACAGAACCCCCAGCTCTGCCGGGGCGCAGAAGGCCTTTATGGATGCAAGACCTTGGACTCATGATGGTCAATGAGGAAACCCAAGTGTTTTCTTTTCTCTGTCACCCCTGTCGTCTCCAGGGCCTAACAAGATACAAAGGGAACTGTTATTCTTTGACGGAGGTGAGAAGCAGGGAGTACAAACATCAGGCGAGGCCAGAGCAGTGGTAGCACAGGACTGGGGCTGGAAAGAGGTTGCAGCCCTGACTCAGGCTGACATCTGCTTTTGAGAGGGGACCCCGAAAGGCCTCAAAGGGGCTATATCTTTGAGATGGGCTCACCCACCCTTGCATGTTGCCCTCTCACTTATTCCCCCTGGGATCCAAATACCTTTCAAGCCAAGAAGATTCTACCCCATTAACAGAATGAGAAAAAGGTTTGTTTTCAATTCATGGGGAGATATGTCTGTGGCAGGATAATACTTTGACATAGTAACCAAAGGGCTATGTTTTCTCTTGAGGGGGGGTTAGTTGTACTTTATCCTACCCCATCATTGAGCCGAGTGGGCAGAGGGTTATTTTAGATGGGCTGTCCTCAGGATGGGGCCACAAGCCGAGAACAGAGCATGCACATGTGCGCTGTTGACTCCTACTGCAAGCTGCTGAGATCTGGGAAGAGAAAGGACAGTCGGAGCAAGACTTAACCCCGCAAGAGTTAGGCTTCTCATGGAAGTTCTGGTTTGTGTTTTGGTTTTAATCCTGAAAGACCCAGAGAACAAGGGTTAGACCGGAAACAGGAGGGTAAGAAAGAATGCAAAGCCGGCGCTCCCACCCAGAGAAGTTTGTCCGGGAGCGTGGGAAGAGGAGAAGCAGGCGCAGTGGCTGTCAGTGGAGGCCCTTAACGCCAGCCAAGATGGTGAGAGACGGCTCACTGGCCGGAGCCCCCTGGAACCCGGGGGGAGGACAGAAGACAGTCAGGCCTGGTAAGCTTTGTCCCACCTGGTAAGATCTCTCCCTGTGGCAGGTGAGCTACTTATGCTTCAGCATGCGGCCCAGACCACCGCCAGCTCCCCCTCCACGGTCCCCACGTGGCTCTGGTCCTCACAGCCACAGGTGGGGCTTTAGCTCTCACTCTGTGCTCCAAGCCACAGGTCGAAGGGCGGGGCAAGGAGCGCAAAGGCTGACATGTCTTCAAGATACTTCCCAGTCCCTGCTTCACAGCATTGCTGCTTCATCCTCTCTGCCAGAACAAAGTCACTCGGCCCCCACCAGGTGCCAGGGAGGTAGAGCACACATGTGGTCTTACTTTAGGAGGCCATGTGGCAGCTCTGTCAGGAGTTCTGGGAAGCGGTGAGAGGGGTGTGGGGTACACGCCCAGCAGTCTCGGCTGCTGTGTGTACAGGAAGGAGATGCTGGCAGCCGGCCCTGCCCCTGCAAAACAGAGGACAGCACCCCCATTAGGGCTGTGCCCGCCAACATCTCAGCTGCAATGACATCCCGCCACCTCCTCCATTCTCAGCTCTCAGGTTTAGGAGCCAGAGGCCTCCCTGCCCTGAAACCTCTCCTTAGCTGAAGCTGTTTTACAGAATAAAGCTGGTCTGGACCACCAGAGCTGTGCTGCCCCAAACAGTTAGCCACTTCTCATCTGTGGCTGTTGAAATATTTAAATTTTTAAATTAATTAAAATTAAATAAATGTTGATGCTTACCATCACTAATTACCAGGGAAATATAAACCACAGCCACAATCAAAACCTCACATCTCTTAGGGTAGCCATCATCAAAAAAGACAAGAGATGACAAGCGTTGGCATGGGTGTGGAAAAAGGGAATAGTTGTGCACTATTGATGGGAATATAAATTTGTCCAGCCACTATGGATTCAGCAGTTATGTTTCTGGTCATACAGCAAAAGGAAATGAAAGTGCTAACTCAAAAAAATATCTGCACCTCCATGTTCCCAGCAGCATTATTTACAACAGGCACCACGTGGGAGCAAGCTAAGTGTGTCCATGGATGGGTGGATGGATAAAGAAGATGTGGTGCATATTGTGGAGTAAATGGCAGAATTTCCAGAATCTCCTACCTAGCCTTAGTCCATTTACACACCAAGAGATCTGGTCAACCCAGGGCAAGGGGTGAAGAGAAAACGGCCATTCTCTCCTCCCTCCATTCCTGGTACCTAATTGGTCTGGTGCCAGTCAGTCACCATGGACCCTGCCAGGAGGGGAGGGCAAGGGAGAAGAAAGCATGTATCATGGCCAGAAGGGATAGACAAACAGGAGCTTGGCTAGCTATCCCAAGCAAGCTGTAAGAAATAAAAGCCTTTCTCCAACCTGCCCTTTCCCTTGACTTACTTTGGTTGCAGCTGATTTATAAGGAACTCACCCCAGGCTGGGAACACCCTTCCCTCTAGAGCTACACATATCTACAGTAGAATATTATTCAGCCATAAAAAGGAAGGAAATCTTGCCATCTGCAACAACGTAGAGGGAACTTGAGGTCACTTATTAATTTAATTAAAATCAATTTTAATTTTCACTTATACTAAGTGAAATAAGTCAGACAGAGAAAGACAAATAGCATATTATCTCATTTATATGTAGGCTCTAGAAATCAAAACAAAACAAAGTAAAAAACCAAACCCACAGATGCAGAGAACAGATTGGTCGTTGCCAGAGGTGGGGGGTGGAGGATGGGCAAAATGGGTGAAGGGGGTCAAAAGGTAAAACTTCTAGTTGTAAGATGAATTAAGTCCTAGGGATGTATGTACAGCATGGGGACTATAGTTAATACTATATTGCATATTGGAAAGTAGCTAAGGGAGTAGATCTTAAAAGTTCTCATCATAAGAAAACAAAATGTGTAGCTGTGTGAACTGATATAAATGTTAGACACTGTGATGGTCATTTTGCAATGTATTTAAATACTGAATTATTATGTTCTATACCTGAAACTACTATAATGTTATATGTCAATTATAGCTCAATAAAAAAACAAGAAAAAAATAATAAATCTTAAGTCAGCTTCTCTGTCACACTAGCATTTCAACATTTTATGTGTTTGATAGCCACAGGGGACTAGTGGCTACCACACAGCACAGCACAGACATAGAACATTCCATCACAGAAGAAAGTTCTATTGGCAGTGCTGCCCCAGAAAGACGAGGGACCAGAGTCCACAACCTTCCACTTAAGAACCACAGCAATGAGCCCCATTTAGTACTCCTGCGTTTCCCCTCACCACAGTCCCCACTTCTGTGACACCCTGGTCCCATTGCACCAACCAATGGGATGGACACTCTGCCTGAGGACAGGTCCCAAAGGCCAGCCAAATCATGTGTCTCCAGTGTGGGAAGATAGACCAGTAGGGACAAGGAGGAAGACAGGGAACTTAGGCTATGGGGCTGACTGGGCAACTGGAGGCAATCCCCTTTCTGCCCTCAACTGCCTTATCTTTCCACTAACCCATCTACCCACCCACCCATCCATGCACCCATACATCCACTCATCCACCCAACCATCCCTCACCTACCCATTCACTCACCCATCCATCCACTAAACCATCCATCCATCTATCTATCCATCCACCCATCCACTCATACATCCACCCACCCATGCATCCATACAACCATCCACCCACCCACCCACCCACCCATCCTTCTACTCATCCACCCACCCACTTATTCACCACCCACCTATCCATCTAGTCATCTGTCCCACACTCCTGCCCTCCAGGAACTGTGGCTATAAAATCAAATGATCCAGTCTCTCACCTCAATATGAAAACAACAGAATAATAACAACAACAACAGCCACATTAACAACAATTAGGATAGTGGCGTGGTAAGTGCTCTAATGGATGGGGAGTGAATGCCGCGATGGGCACAGGAAACAGTAAATACTGACGAAGGCCAAGGAGCCCTCCCAGGTCCCTCTAAGAGTCTCTGCTCCCCAGTGTGGACTGAGGCTGCAAATCCAACATGCTGGGATTGACCCAATACCCCAAGGAAGGCTTGTGGGAGGCTGAGTGACAACACCCACACACAGGACCTGCTCTGGCCAAACCATCAGCCATGGTGGGACCCGGGTCAGCCTCCCACCTGGCTGCCCTGTGGCTCCCATTTCCAAGCTGCCAAGACTCTGCCCCCAACAAGGTGTGACTTCAACGGCAGAGGAGCCTGGCCGAGCCTGCCCTTGCAGCTGCAGCTGCCCTTCAGAGGAGCTGGGAAGGAGCTCTCGGGGGCCTGGCCATAGTCTCAGCTCTTCTGCTCTCTAGCTGCAGGGCTGCTCAGAGCACTGGAGGCCCCATCTGTGAAATGAAGACCCATTCACCTCTCAGAGTCACGTGAGGATAGAAGATGATGTGGATAAAGGTCCAGCTGGGGGCTGGCATATACTTGGTGCCTAATAAATGCTGCACATGGTCCTACTGTGTGAAAGGTTCCCTTCCCACTTTCAAGTATTCTAATGCTATAAACTAGAGATTTCAGGTGCACAGAATGATGCCTCTAACTCCACAAGCCTAAAGAAAACCACCCCGAACATGGGCTCCAGCCTGTGCTCAACGGAAAGGGGCAACACATCGTAAATCAAAACACCTTTGACCTGCCTGGGAGACCTGCTCCCCCACACACCTGAGGGCGAGCTGGTTGGCTGCATTTCACTGCTGGTTATGAAAACGTTCAAGATCAGATCAGTCTTGGCATCTTTACTAGGTGCTGGGCTATGTTTGAGGACTAGGCAGATAAATCATTCAGACAACGTTTACTTGTGGAGCGCCTACTCTCCCAAGCACTCTGCTGGTCAGTGGATAGACTGGGCCGTCCCTGCCCTCACAGGCCTGGGATTCAAGGTGAGGAGCAGGTAGAAAACAACCAAATCGATATAATGGTTATAAGTCAGTAAGTGTTCACCTGTTGTGAAGCAGATAAACAAAGGCCTGAGATGATAGTAACACTGGGTGATCAAAGGTCTTTTTGACAGCATAACATGTCAACTAAGTTTGAAGGATGGAGAACGAGCCCGTCGTGGAATGAGTACAAAGGAAAACATTTCAGACAGGGAGTAGTATGTGCCAGGGCCCTGAGGCCAGAAAAAAATTGCCATGTTCGCCCCCCTGAAGATGAAGGCAGCTGGAGCACAGGAAGGGAGGCGGGAACAGATGGCGTGAGCCACGTGAGCAGTAGAGGAGAAGGTGGATTTTCTTCCTAGTTAAACGGGAAGCTGTTGGAAGGGTTCAAGCTGATGAGCCATGTGCTCACATTCATATTTGGGGAATACCTCTCCTCTGTTGCTGTGTGGAGAACGGACTAGAAGAAACTAGAATGGAGGCAGAGACGCTGATTGGGAGGCCGCTGGGGCAATCCAGGTGAAAACTGACAGTTGCCTGGGTGAGCGATGGTCCCGGGACAGGGGAAGGGGGAGGAGGTGAGATACACTGTGAACACAGAACCCAGTGCAACCTGCTGCCCAGGCTTGATGTGAGGTTGGAAGAAAACGGGATTCCAGGGTATCTCATCTACTGTGGGCTTTAAACTGGTGGCACCAGGTGCTGAGATGGGGTAAATTTAACAGGGAAAATCTGAGCTTTTTCTTTGGCATATAAAGAGTGAGATGCCTGTCCAACAGCCAAATCCAAGCGGTCAAAGGGTGTTAGGAACTCAGGGGAAGGATTGGATCTAAAGATAGAAGCATGAGGCCATCGAGTCATAGATGAATTTGCCTAGGTGGGGTGGGACCCTCAGACACAGAAGCCAGATCGAGAGGAGCAGAAAGCTGAGAAGACAGAGAAGTGGCCAGAGGAGGAGGAGAAAGTGGTGCTGGGGAGGGCAGGAGAGAAGTGTTTTAAGAAGGAGGAGAAGATCAGCGCTTCGCCTTCTGCTATAAGTCAGCTGGGCATGGAGACCTGCCCGGGGATGGCCCAAGGAAGTCACTGTGACTGGCCAGAGCACGTCCCCCGGGGCTGCGGGACAGGAGGAGATAGGAGTGGAAGGAGCAGTGAGGAAGCAGGGACTGTGTGCAGGGTGACGCCTGGCACGTCTTCGGGCCGTCCTTTACCGTGAGAACACTCTGGCTCGGTTTGGGGGCCTCTCCCACCTTGAGAGTCTTGCATCCCTGACGGAGAATGGAGAGAACTCTCCCAGCCTCCCCTGCAGCCCGGGCACGAGCATGTGACCCGCTCCACCAGACGATGACAGCTCATAGATGTCAGTCTAGAAGGAGGCTCCCAAGGGCAGGGGCGCTGGAGCTCCAAGCGGCGAAGGGGCACTGGTGGTGGCCGCAGAGCCAGAGGCAGTAAGGCTGAGTCCTGGTCAGCGGCAGAGCCTCCCAGGGCCCCCCCTCCTGAGTGTCACGGAGGAGGGCCTTGACCCCTGGCGCCCCCTCTCCAGCCAGCCTCTGAATTCCTTTTAAGAAACTCCTGTTTTGCTTCATCATCATGACTCAGCTTCTGTTGCACAAACCATGAACCATGACTGGTTTAGAAGGATGGAAAGAACAGAAACCAAGAAAGGGCCTGAGAGCCCAGCCGCCCCCAGCGACAGAACAGCCCTGGCCTGCCACCAGCGTCCCCCACCCCGCATGAGACCAAGAATCCCTCCCCATTGTTCCGGTTTTCCCACGGCCAAGTGTACTCCTAACTGAGTCAAAAACCAGGAGCTGGCAGTGGATTGTTGCTGTAGGAATGGGCAGGGGGAGGAGGAAAGGGCGGATGCTGAGAACCCCCGCTTGGCAGGATGGGGTATTGGTGACGTCTGCCGCACCGTGGCCAAACGCCTGGCCAAATAGTCCCCTGTTGCACGGTGGGACACAGACTATATGCAGGTCGAGGTGGTGGAGTTGGAGAAATGTTAGGAAAAATCCAGAATGGGGCTGTAATTGGCTTCTTTGGACCAGATTGAGGCCAGAGACAGCCAGCTGTCGAGCAGTCACAGAAGGGGATGTAACACCCTCCCCCAGGGGCCTGCAGTCTGAAGGGGCTGAAAGTCCCAGAACTTAGTTTTACAGGATTAGACACACACACAGTTTCTTTACCCCAGACTAGGACAAGTTCTGGTCTGCAAATCACAATCGTAGAGGGAGATAAAGTTGAGACACAAGGTCTTTCTCTAGGACCTTCTCTTAAGAATTCCATCTAACAGAGGGGTCCCCAGAAAAGAGCCTATGAAGGGGTGTCTCCTGCTGAGGCCATTGTTTTGAATCACCCCAATGGAGTAACCACTCAGGGTGAGGGTCAAGTGCAGAGGCCGGGAGGTGAATGACTGGAATGCCGTGTGTAATTATGAGACCTCTGGCTATGGTCACTCTCAAATGGGGCTGAGACCACCAGCTCCCCACCCATCCCCCCCAAAACACAAAACACCAATGAAACAAAAAGAAAAACCAATGAAGTTTTTGAGTAAAGTGTGTTACCCCAAATAATCCAAGGCTGGGGGGTACAGCCAATCACTGAAACAATCCCCAAATTCACACCAATAGGAAGCTGTGTGGCCCCCAGGGATGGCATGACTCCTAAGACCTGCCTCATGTGCAGCCATGAAGAATTAGGGACAAGGAGGACTCCTCTGGAGGAAAAAAGAGAGTCCACACAGGGAAGTGGCTACCACAGGCCCTCCAAGAAACAAGCAGGCCAGCTGGTCACCCAAGGAGCAGGACCTCCTGGCACAGCAGGGCGTCAGCTGTGTGCAACAGGGACTGCCACGTGCTGCCCATACCACCGTTTCCTGAATGGAAGCTGTTATTGCAGTCTTCCTACTTCTAACCAGTTGCTGATATGAGTATGTTGAAGCAGATAACTTGTCTTGTTCTGGAGAGAAGAGCCCTTTCTAAATAAAGAGTCAAAGCTTTGCTGGAAGAAAGACCACCTTTGTTCCTTTGCCTCATTCTCCTTCCCTCTCCTCCTGCCTGGAAAGTAGATGTGATGTTGGCAATGTAGCAGCCATATTGTGACTCGGGGGTACGAAGAGATATCATCAACCAGTGTGAGAGAGCCAGAGAGACGAGGGAAGTTAGGAGAAACAGAAGAGATGTGAAATGGTGGTGAGTGGGAGAGCATCTTGCCAAGAAGGTCAGATCGGACTCCACTCTCAAGAAACCAAGGCGGTGCTGGGAGAGGAACACAGGAGGAAGGACAGGGAGAGGTTGGGGGGGCACAGAGTGCAGCCAGGGAAACAAAAGGCCTTGCCAAGCATTTTCTAATACCATCCGTTATCTGAAACAGGAGCAATGCCATCAGTGATATTCACAGTGCAGTGAGCTATACACTTGCAATTCTTCCCGTCTATTTAAGTGCAGTCAAAAAATAAAACTGAAATCTAAGTCAGCATTAAATTTTTACAGTGTTAATAAATATTTCACTCTTGTCTCGGCCAGATAGGCTGACTTTCCTGCGCAGTACAGAGGTCAAGGAGCTGAGTGAGTTCCTGAGCAGGCCTCCCTATTCAGAGGGGAATTGAGGAGATGCTGGTTACTGGGAGGGGGTGGGGTGGGCCCTGGGCTTACGGACTGGCTAGTCCCCACGGGCCCTCTGATGAAATGATAGGCCTGAGGCAGCTAAGCCACAGACCCCTCCGCTGGGCAGGAAAGTGTTGGGGAAGCAGCTTCTCTTAGAGGCCACGCCAGGAGCCTCGCGCAGCGGAGTCTGATGCTGCTGGTACATTGCCTATTCCGACCGCCTCAGGCGGCGGGGTGCACAGAATCGTCGCTCTTGGGCAGATGGTGCCCCTTCACCCAGGACAGTTAGGGGACCTTCAGAGGGCACGTGGGAAGGACGAGGACTAAGGCAGGGAGCCCACATTTCCTAGATGTCTGCCACCACCAGCGGGGGCAGAGAGGGCACAGCGCTGGACACGGTCACAGATGGGATCTCGTTTAATCTTCGCAGCCACCTGTGAAGTGGAGCTTACACCCCTATTTACAGACTAAGCAACTGAGGCTACTAGAAATAAAGCAATTCACCAAAGTTGCCTGGCTGGCAAGCCAGTGGGGCTGGGATGCCAGGTCAGTGCTAGGAGCTGCCACCATGCCCCCAGGTCCAGTTGCTGTCACCTGTGTTTCTTTAAGACAGTACACGTGTGAGCATTTGTCATATTACGATACTGAAGGGCTGTACAGTACAGAGGGTAAATTCAGGCTCCAGAGTCAGACAGCCTGGGCTTGATTCTCAATTCTACTACGCACTGGCTGTGTGACCTGGGGCAAGTTTCTTAACCTCTCTGTGCTCATCTGTAAAATAGGGGTGATTAGGTTTGCATATACCATATAGTTGGACCATGTAAAACATTTAGAAGGGTGGCTGACACATGAGAGGCCCTGTTTATTGTTGGTGGTGATGATGGGAGTGGGGGTGTGACACTGCATAGCTGAGGCAGTCATGGGGGAATGCATCCCGGACCCTGCTGACCCTCACTGCCCTCAAACCCACTTCACTGGCGGCGAGCAGGGCTGCAACAGCCCAGACACTGCCGCCCAAGGAAGTGGTTTGGGTTTTATCTGACGTGTGTTCTGAGTGTTCCCATACGGGTCCTCTCAGGCCCCTGTCCTCACTGAGCCTCCTGCCCTGTTCCCAGAGGGGAAGTGAACCGAGGACAGCATCCTGTTCCGGGCGAGCCCCTGCCGAGGCCTTGGCCTGAACTCTGGGGTGGCCGGAGGAGTGGGCTTAGATGCCCACCAGGCGGCTGCCAGAGGTGCCTTGGCCGAAGGAGGCATGTGGGTCTGTGGCCCCACCAGTGTGGAGACGCTCACTTCTCAGCCCAGAGCTGGGGGTCCCTGGAAAGAACTGGCATCCCTGGGAAGGCCTGGCCAACGGGAGAAGGTTCTGGCGGATGGAGGCAGTGGAGCCTCCGTGCCACTCGTCTGCCCTCTGGGCGTCAGTACTGCCTGGATCTTCTTGTTTCCCTGAGGGCCCTGCTCTGCCTGAGCTGCCGGCCTGAGGGCTGAGACCCTTCGGGGTGGCCCTGGGCCTGGCCAGAATCACCTGCACCTCCGGAGAGGTGCTCAAGGGCACTGGGGGAGCAAGGCCTCCCGAGCCTGGGTGGCATCCCCATGGCCGCTTCCCCCCCCACCTGAAGTGCCAGCTCTGGGAGGAGGGATGGAGTCCGACACAGTAAGGTCCCCAGCACCCCTGCCAGGACCCCAGACCGGGGCCCCGCGCAGCAGCCGCTTAAACTGGCCAGAGACAGTCCCTGAGCAACTTTATCAGTCCAGATAGCCATAAAGCCTTCCTGAGTGCTGCAGCCTGGCCCCACAAAAATAGAGCCACTGATTAGAACCTTCCAGAAACAGTAAGGCCACAGCCCTCTAGGGTACTGGAGAGACATTTCTGGTGAGCTTTCCCCACTCCACTAATCTTTAAAAAATTACGAGAAACTTACTTTGAGTTTTTCAAATCAGCACAGCATCTGTGAAAAGAAATTTGCCACTCTCTGTAAAAGGCCATAAAATATCCATCCTTTTTTTGCCCAGGAATCTCATTTCTGAGAATGTGGCTTAAGGAAATAATCAAAGGAAGATAAAAGTAATAGTTAAAGCTACCCACAACAGGGTTTGATGAAAACATCTAGGCTGACTCTAGAAATGGCTTCGTGTCTGTCCACCACGGGAAGGATGGCTGCATTAGTGCAAGGCTATCAACTCGGTGGCCTGTATAGCTATTTAAAAAATTCTCTGTTTCTCAAGGACAACATATAAGCGACCAAGGGACACAAGACAGCATGTGTGCAAACGGACATGAAGTGTACCTACATGCGACCGTAAGGGGTCGTGGGCTGGGATCCTGGGACTGACGCTGACCCGCCTTCCCCCCACCCTTTTTCCTTTCTTTGGTCCTTTCATTCCTCTTCCTTCCTTTGACTGGGACCACTGGGCTTTCTGCCTGTCCTCAAGGTGCAGAGACAAGAGCCCCCAGTATGGCTCCTCCTGGGCGGCGGAGAGAAAGGAAATGCCCTCACGCTGCTTCCCAGCTTTCCTCCTCACATCCAAATCCTGCTCGTCCTCTGGGCAGCACCCCCGGCACCAGAAGGCACCGTGTGGCAGTGACGTCACAGACCCCAGAGCACTGATGAATTAAGGACAAGTCATATGCTTGGTTGCCCAAGGAATACGGGCCAGTCCCGCTATGGGGAAACGTGTTAGATGGAAAAATACAATTCCAGGCCCAAAGGAGGAGCTGATGCCAGTGCACGAGGGTGGAGAGAGCCACCTGGGGGTGTTCGCAGAGTCAGCCTGAGGGGCTCCAGGGCAGCACAGAGCCCAGGGCCTTCCTGGCAGGTTTGGCAAGGGGCAGTCTGGCCTCAGGAGGGGCAGTCTGGATTAGAACCTGGGCACCAGTCCTTGCTCTTAAGCATGTCACCCAAACGCCTGAACCACTGTCTGCTCCCGTGTAAAGTGGGCATTGAGACCTCAGCCTAGGAAGGCTTCTCAAGCAGGAAATGAAGAAGCGCAAACCTTAAGAGATGATCACACCACGTCACGGACTTCTGTCACCAAAAGACATCAGGAAGAGGGTAAAGACAAAACACAAACTGACAGCATTCACAACATTATAACCAACAAAGAGTTAGTTTTCAAAGTATAGGAAGAATTCCTCTGATCCAACATGGAAAAGATAAGCAATCCAGTGCAAAAATGAGCAAAAGACACAAAGAGGCATTAGCACACAAGAAAACTCAAATTACAAAGAAAGGAAAAATCGCTTAACCTCAAATGTAAAAGATGACTGAGATAAGAACGTGGAGTGAAGAGAATCCTCTGCTTGAGAGGGTGTCACAGACACGCCAGAGACTGTCTGGCAGCTTCTCATGCGGGACATGTACCTGCCCTTTGATGAAGCGAGCCCACCATTAGGGTAAGCCGTGGAGAAAACACACGCACAGTGTCCTAGGGGCCAGGGAATATTCACACCCTGTCATCTCAAACGGAACACTGGCAAGGTGCATATCACCCTCAAACACAGACTAAATGATTTTTTACATGTGATATATTCATTCCATGGAATTCAATACTCACTAAACAGGTAAGTCTCAAAAACAACATTCTGAGCAAAAATGGGGAGAGTCCTTAAAAAGTACATTGTTAATCTGATCTTATTTCTATATACTACAAACTAAGGAAAACGATCCACTGCATTAATTTGAAATGCATACATATGAGGGTGCTAAGACCCTATTGCTGTTTAAGACACACCCCAAATGATGTTTGTACAATATGATCCATTGCACCATTGTTTGTAATAGCACAAGATTGAAGCAACTTGCATCCCTCAGCAGATACTGGTTCAATAGATCAAGGTTCACCATGTTTCCCTGTGCAAAAGTTTATAAACAGCCACCCAAAGCAGACTCTCTTGATGAAAAGATTTCCAGGATATTTTGCCAAGTAGGAGAAATATGACCAAGGTGTAGAGCAGGTTGTATGGCATGCCTTCCTTTTCCTTAGAAAATGAGGAATAAGAAAACATATTATTGGCCTTTGCCTGCTCTTGCTCACACAATCCAGGGTGACCATCTGTTCCCATCCCAGTTTATGCCTGCTGTCCTGGTGTAATTTAATCACACCTTTCCCTGTTGCTAAGGTCCTGATTTGAACAAAAAATTACATGGGTCACCCTAACCCAAATCCATTTCATCTTTGTTCTCAGCACACAGCTCGACTTCATTTCACAGCCTCTCCTGCCTTAGGTTTGGCCATGAGAGTGAGTTCTAGCCTATAAAATATTAAGTGGAAGTTATGTCTTGACTCTTAGGCCTGGCCTGAAAATCTCTGCCGTCTGAGATCTTTCTCCTTGCAGCTGGCTGGGTGTCAATGCCAAGGGCAACCTCAGAACCCCTGAGCCGAACATAACACAGTCCGTGGCAGCCTGGATCCCTGAGTGACTGCATGAAGCACACTGCCCTCCCCCAGTCCCCTGCCTCTGCTGCCACAGATGCTTCGGCCTGTCTTGGCAAGCAGAAATAAATGTCTTTTGTGTTGCAGCCATTAGGATTCGGGGGTCTATTCATTCTATCAATCACTCTAATACAACTAATCTCATATTTAAAAAAACTAAATAAATGTGCAAATACATTTTATACACTTTTCCATTTTTAGGACATATTTTGCAGGGAAAATTTTTTAATATAGAGACCTTTAACCCACAGGATTCCTGTGAGGATTTAAAAAATAATGTATATAAATAATGTATGTAAATTCATCACTGACTGGACTTGAGTTGCTGCTCAAAGATTTGTAGCATCTATTAATTTATCTATTTATCTAAATGTTAAATTAGATGTTAAACTAAATGTTAAATTAGGGTCACTGTCAGGGCTGAGGGCTGGATGTCCCTTCACCGAAGCTGTTCCCTGAATCCGTGCTGGAGGAGGACAGCCCTGCCGGCGGCCCCCCAGCCGACCAGCACATGGCCTGCGGGAAGCCTTGGCAACGTCTCCTGGGGGTTGGGGCTGGAGGGGCTTTGAGGGCCTTTCCTGTCTTGCTCAGGCCACAGATGCCGTTCACCCTGCTCCCCCAGCCACCACTGCCACGCAGGGCCATCCTCGGGGGCCTCACCCAGTAGCTTCTGCAGCCATGGCAAAGACCCAGGCCCTGGGCTGGAGAAAGATGAGCTCTGGGTCATCTACTCCCCACTTATTTTCTTTTAAATTCTAAAGTGCCCTTTCCCCCACCCAATGATTAAAGTAATCAGGAAAACGTATCAAGGCTCAAGGAAGAACATTAAGATGTCTGTAATCGCACCACCAAAAAGCCGATGCAGGCGCGCGTGTATGTGTGGGCGTGTATTAAGCTACACATTACACAAAATTTACCATTTTAACCATTTTTTAAAAATGTTTTATTAAGGTACGATTGATATACACTCTTATGAAGGTTTCACATGAAAAAATAGTGTGGTTACTACATTTACCGATATTATCAAGTCCCCACCCATACCCCAATGCAGTCACTGTCCATCAGTGCAGCAAGATGCTGCAGATCCACTATGTGCCTTCTCTGTGCTACACTGTTCTCCCCGTGATCCCCCACACAATGTCTACTAAACATAATACCTCTCGATCCCCTTCTCCCTCCCTCCCCACCCGCCCTCCCACACCCCTCCCCTTTGGTAACCACTAGTCCCTTCTTGGAGTCTCTGAGTCTGCTGCCATTTTGTTCCTTCAGTTTTGCTTCATTGTTATACTCCACAAATGAGAGAAATCATTTGGCACTTGTCTTTCTCCGCCTGGCTAATTTCACTGAGCATAATGTCCTCCAGCTCCATCCATGTTGTTGCAAATGGTAGGATTTGTTTCTTTCTTATGGCTGAATAGTATTCCATTGGGTATATGTACCACATCTTTATCCATTCATCTACTGATGGACACTTAGGTTGCTTCCATATCTTGGCTATTGTAAATAGTGCTGCAACAAATATAAGGGTGCATATGTCTTTTTGAATCTGAAAAGTTGTATTCTTTGGGTAAATTCCAAGGAGTGGGATTCCCAGGTCAAATGGTATTTCTATTTTTAGTTTTTTGAGGAACCTCTATATTGATTTCCACAATGGTTGAACTAGCTTATATTTGCACCAGCAGTGTAGGAGGGTTCCCCTTTCTCCACATCCTCACCAGCATTTGTTGCTCTTAGTCTTTTCAATGCTGGCCATCCTTACTGGTGTGAGGTGATATCTCATTGTGGTTTTAATTTGCATTTCCCTGATGGTTAGTGATGTGGAGCATCTTTTCATGTGTCTGTTGGCCCATTTTAACCATTTTTAAGTGTGCAGTTCAGTGGCATTACGTACGCTCACACTGTGGGCAGCCATTGCCCTCATCCATCCCTAGAACTTTTTCATTGTCCCAGACTGAAACCCCGTCCCTGTTAACTACTAGCTCCCCATTCCCCCCACCCCCAGCCGCTCGCACCCACTACCCCACCTTCTGTCTCTGTGAGTTTTGTTACTCTAAGTACCTCATGTAAGTGGGATCATATAGGACTTTTTCCTCTTGGGACCGGCTTGTTTCACTCATCATGATGTCCTCACAGTTCATCCATGTTGTATCAGGTGTGAGAATTTCACTCCTTTTTTAAGGTGCGATCATATTCCACCATGTGTAAATACCAAATTTTATTTATCCATTCATCCAAATGTTGGTTTTCATCTGAGTGTTTCCTATGGACCCTTCTCCCCGCTGACACCGACTGGTGCCCGAGGGCTGTTTCCCACTCCCAACTCATACTTTGTTTTGAGACTTTGTTCTCTAAGAGATGCAAGAGGAACAAAGAAAAAGATTCAGATGTATGTGTGTGCGACCAGGTGAGGTAGAGGCTCTCCAAGACTGGGGCTAAGGGAGAAGCCGAGATCAGCTGGAGCTGTCATGGCGACGGGATGGAGGTGGGTGGGGGGACTCTCCCTTGACCTGGCCCTGCAGGTGACCTGCTGCCCCACTGTCCTGGATCTGGGAGACCCGAGGGTGAAGGAAATATGCTGCACCTGACAGGGGACAGGAACTGAACCAGGGAAAGTCTCAGGAACCTTCCTAAGAAAAACAGTAGTGCACACATGACGTCTCTTCAACACTGCTGAGTCTGTCTATTGCCAGCACCCTCTGACCAGCCATAGGTGGGTTAATAGAAAAAGATGGTTAAGGTGGAATCATAAAATAAAATCGCTCTCACAATTAAAAGCTTCTAACTGAAAACTCACTTAGTAACTATACTTTGATGTAGGTTCAAGGCCTTCTATTTGAGAATGAGTCGATCAGAGGATATCCACATCAGCTTTTTTCTTTGCGTAAATCATACCCATAATGCAGATCTATGATCTCTTTTAAAGTAGCACCAGAATTTGAAGACCATGTGAAGCAAGGAAGTTGAGGGCAAGGTCCCTTTGACGGGTTTTCCTGGTCTTTCACAGCAGTCTTGCCCCCACATCTAACGTGACAGCAGTTTTTGTAAAATGACTCATCTTTATTAAGTGCTTCCAAAGCCTTCAACTTACATGTCTTAGAGGCAACAATCTGTTCCGATTACCAGCATATCTCATCTGTTTGCACCACATTTAATTAGATTGCATCCTAGTTTTAAGAGCAATGGTGTAAAGGAGATGAGGAACCAACCCACAGACTCCCCAGGGTGGCTCAGCGGCCCCAGGGAATGGGGAGCGCTGGCTCACAGGGTGAGCAGATTAGCAGGGGTCAGTCACAGCCCACGCACATCTGCATAGGTTGCAAAATTGGCATCTTTCTCAGTATTAGCCATTCATGAATTAATACTTGTAAATTGCTTAAACTAGTCCCTGACTCACACGAAGCCCTCTGCAAGTGTGAGCACACCAATCCCAGGTACCACGTGACATATTAATGTGGAGCACTGAAGAACTTGCTTTACCATAGTGGGGTGCAAGAAGGGCATCTTTGTTTTTCAAATGAAAATTTCTTCACTTAAAACAATATTGTCTTTGAGCAAGTTATATCAGAACACATCCCCACAGTACAAGACCAAAACTGCCTAAGTGTGGGGAGTCAGTCTCAGTGTAACCCAAGCCCCAGAGGGAATCTGTCTGGGAGTGTGTTACTCAGGATGCTGGTCTCACCACTAAGAATGGGCTCAGCACCCATCCCCTTTCCCTCACGGGGTGGCCAGGCCATTTCCCAACATCCCTGACTCACATCACCAACCTCCATCCTGTTCCGACGAGGGACTGAACCACGAAGACCAGTGGCTCCTCCAGGGAATGGCCCAGCCCTTGTCGGCAACCGGGGGTGGCTTCCCCTTCCTGAGCTGGGGGTGGGGAGCCCTGTATGGAGAGCACAGCTGAATAAAGAAAAAACCACACCCTCAAAACCCACAACAAGGAGACACCAGCTCATGTTTTCCGCAAGTCCTCACCTTTTCACATCCTCCCTGCCCAAGTTCCTGGGGACCCTAAGTCCTTGGCTAGAGCTCAGCCTCAGTCCAAGGCTGTCCTGTGGCATGGGTGGGGGACATGGGGGTGCTGGATGTCTCCCTGAAAAGTCCATACCAGCCACCTCAAGAATCATTTTTCTTTTAACGATTCACCCTGTTACACGAGGTACAGACAACAAGTGTATATGTGCTGCAGAAGAACTTAAGGAAGAGGGTAGGTAGGGAGTTGGAAGAGACTGGCCAAGAGTGGAACACCAGGAAAACCATCTCCCCACGCCCTGAGTACTGGTGATCCCTAGAGGAGCAGCCCTTCAGGCCAGACATAAAAGAGAACAGGGCAGGTCTGAGCTGGGTGGAGATGAAAGGCAGGAGGTGGGTGGACACATGGAGGGACAGATGATAGAACTGGGAGGAGGATTTGCATTAGTCAGAAATTTTTTTTTACCAGTGACAGAAACCAAATTCAGACCAGCTGCAAAAAAGGAACCTCTCAGCTTATGTACCAGAAATATCCACGGGAGGGGGATTTCAGTTATGGCTGGATCCAGCAACTCAAACAACATCGTTCTTTTTCTTACTCAGATTCTCTTTTCACTTTCGTTGTCTTGACTCATCTTACATTTCTGTGTTGACCTTTTCTTTCTTCCTGCAGATGGATGTGCTTTCAAGGAAGGAGCCACAAGCAGCCCAGGCTTCTATCATCCCCTCTTGGCGAGCCAAGCAGAAAGAGACATTCTCTAAAGGCCACATAGAGGCCAACTGGCTTGGATCTCATGTCCACCCCTTGGTGGGCCACTGAGATCAGGAAAGCCTGGGTCATATGCCATCAATGTGCCCAGGAAGGGGAGGGCCACTATGACCCACAGTCCCACCAGAACTATTTCAACAGGGGACGGAGAAGGGTGGTTCTCCCGCAGATAAGAAAAAGTCTGCCGCAGCAGTCTGAGTTGTTGGGATGATATAAACAAAGGCCAGAAGATGGACGCATCCACTTGGAGCACAGCACTCCCGCTGTGAGAAGCAGGAAATGATGGCAGGCGGGTCAGGGCCACACCCAGAGGACCCTGGCCACCCACAAAGGGGTCATCTCAGCCTAACGGGCTCCCACTTTGCCCTCCTGCAAAGTCACCTGTGGATACAGTTCAACAACAACAATGGAACTCAGTGTTTTAAAAACAGGCAAAGGACTTGAACAGAGATTTTTCCAAAGAAGAGGTACAAACGGCCAATAAAGCCATGAGAAGATGCTCAGCATCACTGACCATCAGGGACCTGCAAATTAGAACTGCAGTGAGACAGCACCTCACATCCACCTGGATGACCACTGCTGGAAAAAGAAACAGAAAATAACAAGTGTTGGTGAGAACAGGAGACATTGGAACCCTCATGCCCTGTTGGTGGGAATGTAAAATGGTGCAAGCACTGTGGAAACAAGTACAGTGTTTCCTCAAAAATTGGAAGTAGAATTCCCATATGATCCAGCAATTCCACTCATGGGCACACAACCAAAAGAACAGAAAGCAGGGTCTGGAGGAGATGCTTTGACACCCATGCTCACGGCAGCGTGATTCACCATAGCCAAAGCATGGAAGCCACCCAAGTGTCCGGTGACCCAGGAGTGGCTAAGGAAACTGTAGTACATACAAACAATGGAACTCAGGCTCTTTCTAACTCACTCTTCCAGAACCATCCTGACCAAGGTGGCTTGCAACAAACAGGATCATCTGCAGACATAAAAAGAACAGCTTTTTCCACTGGGGAAAACCAGCTGGTGTCTCTGGGGCCTGGCCAGGGATGGAATCCAAGCTTCAAACAACCAGAAGGGACAAAGACATCCATGTTGTCCTGGCCAACACCCACCAGGAGAGAAACATGAAACTCTGACTGGGAGCCTCACGGCTTTGTTTGCTCCGACCCTCTGGCCACGGATCAGCGCTTATCGCTCAAGGGGCCAATCCCGGCAGGCAGAGCGGGGCCCGGGCCATCCTGAGGCCAGTCCACATGGCTGGTCTTGTCCGGAGACCCCACAGTAGCTTCGGAAAGTGGCAGTCCTGTGCCCTCCCTCTGAAGCCAGGCCTTGCCAGGCAAGGGCAAGAAAGAGGCTTGTCACGGGGCCTCCCTCTACAGTCCCAAAGCTTTTCAAGGCTCAGAGCCAGACTCAGAATAATAAAGAGGCGGGGGAGCCTCCACCCCAGGACTGGCTCCTTCCGCCCTCTCCATGGCAGATCCAGCCAGGCGGCAACTGGATTCCACCGGGGAAGGTGAAAAGGGAGGGTCGTCTTCTGCCACATAGAAGGGATCTGTTGGTGGTGCCAGAGGCAAATAGGTTTTTATGTGGGTTCTTGGATCACTTGAAAGAATATCTTCAGAAGGTCAACATCCATGCACTTTGTGCTGACCTTTGGCCTTGGACACTTCCCGAGAGTCACAGCCCCCAAAATACTCCTCCCAGCACAGCACACTGTCAAAATCTCCAAGATTTATCTGCAGATAATCTTAGGTTTCCTTTCTTCCTCCATCTGCATTGCTTTTAGTGAAAACCTTGAACAGTACTGTTATGGGTTGCATTGTGTCCACCCCCAAAATCCATGTTGGAGTCCTAACCCCCAGTACCTCAGAATGTGACCTTATCTGGAAAAGCAGGTGTCATTAGTTAGGTTAGAATAAGATCAACCTGGAGTAGGGTGGCACCTAATCCAATGTGACTGATGTCCTTTTACAAGGGGAAATTTGGACTCAGAGCTATGCACAAAGGGAAAACCATCTGAAGGCACAGGAAGCCAAGGAGAGAGGCCTAGAACAAACAGATCCTTCCCTCTTGGCCCTCAGAAGGAGTCAGCCCTGTAACACCTTGACTTGGAACTTCCAGCCTCCACGACTGTGAGCCACTACATTTCTGTTGTTTAAGCCCCCAAGTCCTTCATACTTGGTTACAGCAGCCCTAGAATTAAATCCAAAGGAAAGCTGGCTCCCTCCGCCACCTGCCCTCTTATTCCCCTGCAGATTAACCCCCATGGACAGTGTGCTGGGGCAGCACTCTAACCCCTCCATTGACCAGACCTTCGTACATCTGGGGTCTGCATTCGAATCAGGTTCACCCATGAGAAGCATTTTCGTGTCATTTGGAAGGTGGGACTGAGGACATATTACAGCATCTCCTGATGCTTCGTGGGTGTGAGAGGTGTGTGTGGCAGCATCAGCTGGGACAGTGATGACTTCAGAATCAAAGCCACAATAGTCTGCCCTCCCACAAATCAGTCCCGCGGTCACTCCTGGCTCCTCTAGCCTTTGGAAAGCAAAACAGACACCAAATCTCCTCTATTCAATGCCTGTCCTGGAAATGCCTTGAGAGGCTTCCATTTCCCACACTGGATCCTGATTAATAGGGATAATTTAGTGAGTCTTATTTCAGACATTTCTGCAGAGAATTTACTTCAATATTGATTGGTTTCCTATTTAAAACTAGAAAATTAACATCTATTCATTGTGAAAATCTGGAAATTAATGTAGCATGTAAAAACAGTTTGTGAGTTCTTGTTGCTATATAGTATTCCTTGTATAAATATATGCTTACCTCTATTTATTCAGTCACTCTGATTGTCAGTGGACCTTCAGGGTGTCTCCAATGTTTGCTCTCATGAACAATGCTATTATGTCCAAAAGAAAGGAATTGCTGTGAACATTTCTGAGGTTTTTCCATTTGAGGTTTTTCTCTGTAAATATATATGGTGCCCTCTAAGCTGGGCTCCTGATGGGCACATGGTTCTGCAACTTGCTTTTTATTCCTATTACTAGGAGAGCAATTTCCCATGTTGGAGAACTGTCTTCAGCAAGGTGAGTTTTAATGGATGTGGAAGATAGTGCCATAGTTCATCTTTTATGTTAACTTGCTTCTTCTGTGAGATGGCTAATAAATAGAAAAGAGGCCATGAACATACATACAGTTTAAGTAATAATTCTAATATGAACATCCAGATAGAGAAACAGAATGTTTACTGCACCCCATAAACCCCTCCCCTGCCAGATTCAACCATGAACCTGTCTTTATGATCATTCTTTTCCATTTTTTTCTCAGTAGTTTTACTATCTTTGGATTCATCTCTGGACAACATTGTTTAGTTTGGCTGGTTTTTGAGTTTTATGTAAATGGAAACATGCAATGATGATTTTGTGCTGATTTCTTTTGTTCGTTTGTGAATTCCATTACTGTTGCACGTAGCAATAACTAGTGAGTTTTCATTGCTATATAGTATTGTTTGTATAAATATATGCTTACCTCTATTTGTTCATCCACTTTATTTGTGGGTGTCTCCAATGTTTGCTATTATAAACAACATTATTATGGGCATTCTTGTCTATGAATGCTAGTGCACATGCCATGAATTTCTGCTCAGTAAATACTTACAAATGGAATTGTTCCTCAAAGTATGTGTGTCATCAACTTGATTAAATAATGCCAAACTTGCTTCCAATGTATCTGTGCCAATATACACACCTGTCAGCAGCAGATGAGTTCTCATTCCTCAACATCCTCACCAATATTACGGATCATCAGACTTGAAAAGTTTTGCTAGTCTAGAGGTATGCAAGAGTATCTCATTGTGGTTTTTGTTTGCATGTTCCTGGTTATTAATAAAATTGAGTATCTTTTCATGATTATTGGCCATTTGGATTTTCTTCATTGCAGAATTCTTGTTAAAATCTGGTGCTTATTTCCCATGGGTCATTTGTCTTATTGGCTAATAGGAGTGCTTTAGATATTCTAAGTCCTTTTGCAACTACATGTGCTGCAAGTATCTTCCAGTCTATGCTTGTCTTTTTGTTCTCTTTATGATACCTTTGGATGAGCATGAATTTATTAGTCTTTGCTTTGATGGTTAGTACATTTTGGGGGTCTTGTTTAAGAAACCCTTCCTAACCCCAAGGTCAAGAAGATAGTCTACTATGTTACTTTCTGAAAGCTTTATTGTCTCGCCTTTCACATTCAAGTCTTTAATTCACCTGTAATGTTTTGTATATGGTATGTAGTAAGGGTTTAATTCTACCCAATTGTCCTGGTACAATTTGTTGAAAAGTCAAATCCTCTCCCAGTGATCCATTACCACCTCTGCAATATCTGGTGTGCACATATGCACAGACCTCTTCTGAGTTCTCTAGTCTGTCCTGCCGATATATTTCTCTGTCTGTCCCATGCTTTATTTGAGCAGTCCCCTATTATACACCAGTGTGGCAAAAATATTTTTAAAAGAAACATTTCCTCCACCCCACTATTTCCTGTTACCCTTATTATTCCGTTATTCAGGCAGCTGGCCTAGGAGATATCCATTTCCTCAGGGGGTGGTCCTTGCTGCAGAACCTACATGATAAACAGTCAAGTTCTTGACTTTTGAATTTCAGAAGGATACAGATAAGTCAGAGCTAGCACTCACACTCACGAAATGAGAGAAAGGTCCCTTGGCGAGGAGGAGAGGCAAGGGGCAGAGCGGGGGGCAGGCTTCCTGTCTCTGAGCCATCTCTCTTGAGCCATTGGGTTCTTGAGACTCTAAGAGCAGAAGGAACTAATGCTCCCATCCTGAGTAGGATTGGGGATATTAGCAAGCCCCCAGATTTACCCCTGTGCCTGCATATGGAGCAGTGCAGCTCCTGAATCTTCCTGAATGTGCCTACTGGCACTGCCAAAACTGAGAAAGTGTGCCCCGTGTAGAGAGGCCTTGCAGAGGAGTCAGAGGACATGATAGTGACTTGTGGGGCTCATGGCCAGAGTCTGGTGACCAGGACATCTCTGCAGACACACCTCTCAGTGAGGCCTCTGGTGCAATGCTGAAGAGAAGTGATGAGAACAGATATCCTGGTCTTGTTTCCCATGATGGGTGAAGGGTTCAATACTTCACCATTAGATGTAATGTCAGAGGTCAGGACTTCTGTATCCACGCTTTACCAGGTTGAAGAAGTTCCCTTCTAGTCCTAGTTTGCTGAGTTAATATCATGGACGAGTACTGAACTTTATCAAATGTTTTTCTGCAGATATGAGATAATTATGTGATTTTCTACATTTTTCCGTTAATATGATCAATTCCATTGACTGATCTTTGAATGTTGTAACAACCCTACATTCCTGCTACAACCGCCACATATTGCTAGGCACAATTTGCTAATATTTTTAGCTGCAGGATTTGTAGTGTTATCCTCTTTTTCATTTCTGATATTGATAATCTGTGTTTTGTCCTTTTTTTTTTCTTGATCAGTCTTACAAGAGTTTGCTAATTTCTGTAATCTTTAAAGCAAACCAACTTTGCAATTTTCAGTATGCCATTAAGCCCATCTAAGTGAATTGTTCATTTCAGATACTGAATTTTTAGAATATCTATAAAGTTTTTTTTCCATTTCCTATTTGTCAGTTAAGATCCCCCCCCTATAGTCACTCCTTGAATATTTTTGTAATAGCTGTTTTAAAGGCCTTGTCTAATAATGTGAATACCTGGTTCACCTCAACATGTTTCTTATTGTCTGAATTTTCTCTTGACAATAGGTTATTTACCCCTGTTTCTTCACATGTCTGCTAGTCAAAAGTTACTAGCCTGGTATGGCAGCCACCCAAACAGCAGAAATTGACAAGAAGAAGCCCCCTAATAAATGCTGGAACTTATTAGAGTTTGGGGCAAAGAGGGTCCAGGATGGGAATAGGGAACCATGATTAAAACCACCTAAGGCACTAAGAAAGGCCTGACTGAGATAGAAATTCTGGCCCTCAGAAATGATCTGTTGTGCAAACACTAGATTGTTATCTTCCTCTGAAGAGTGCTGATTTTTGCGAATTTCTTACTGCTACATTCCTGGCTCATCATCTTGATTTTGTGCAGTCTCGTTTTTCACACTTGTTAGGAGAAGCCTGTTTTGATTTTGCCATTGGTCTCAGGATAAATCCAAGACACAGTCTTTGCTCCTGATATGTGTGGCCTCTGGGGTTTCGGTGGAAATCCCACAGTGTTCGCAAAGCTCCCCTAACTTAGTGGGATTCTAACTTCAAACTCTGATTCCCCTGCAACGGGAAGCAGCTGAAATTTCTGATGCGCTTTTTCAGCCTTCCGGCTTCACTTTCCACTGTATTTCTTGGAGCCTTCCCCATGCAAGCACAGGTCTGGAGTAACTGAGACTGGGAAGGGAGTTGATACACAGATTTAGGTCTTCCCGCTCCCGGTCTGTGGCCTGCTTCTTCAGATTTCCCTCTTCCACTCCCAGCTCTTAGACTCCTCAAGACAATAATAATGGAACTTTCTGAGTCCTATTCCCCCAGTGTTCTGTGGCCTGCAGAGGGCCCTCCAAGAAAGAGCTGGATAAACAATACGCATAGTTACAACATGCGGTTCTCATCTTTCAAGGGTCAAATCTCCTCTAATATCTGCCTGATTTGGGTCACTCTCCAGTGTCTTGAAATAGTTTTTGTGTCTTTTGTTTCTTGGCTACTTGATCCATAATTTTCATCACTATCTATGACAGGGTTAGTCCGATACAAGATACTCCACCTTTACTGGGATCACAACTCTTGTGAATACTGTGCATTTTGAAATAATGTTTTTATTGCATCCAGATTGCATTGCATGTTTAGAATCTTCAAAATCATCAGCCTTTTAAAAAGGCAGAGAAAAATGAAAGGCTGAAATGTGTATGAGTTCTGCCATTCTCCTAAGGTTCGTGAGAACACCCATTTCAGTGGGCTCCCACCTCCTAGTAGTCTGTGAGCACTCTCAGTTGAAGCCTAAATTTACTTGACAAGTAGACACGCTGCTTTTCTCCCCCCAGATGTGGATTTTGGGAAAAGGCTGGTCTAGTGTGAATCTTGGATCTGCCACTTATCTGCTCTGTGACCTCGTGCAAGTCACTTAAGCTCTCTGAGCTTCTATTTTCCCCTTGTAAATTGAGGTCAAGAATACTGATCTCACAGCATGAAGGGAAGAGCAAATAAAGCAATGCATTTAACTTGCCCAATACTTAGTAACTGCTCCATGAGTGTTAGTTTCCTGACTCAAGAGGGCAAGCACGCCAAGTCACTGAAGTAAGCTTCTTGGTCTTCCACTCAAAGCTGTTTGATTCCTTTCACCTAAAAACTGGGTGTCCCAGGCTGTATAGAAATTTTTCATCTTAGTCGTTATTTTTCCTTGGCAAGCAACCCAGTCAAGAGCCTAGAAGTACAGGGAACCTAACGTTGGCTGCACATCAGGACCTGCCAGGCCCCCTGTGAGTCACAAAGGTGAGGGTGTGTCAGTCAAGCAGATGGAGACAAGCCCCCAGCTAGCATGCAGGACCTACAAGGGCAAGTGGAGCCGGGGTGAGAAGGCATGATGAAACTCCACCCGAGGGGCCCAGACAGGCTGGACTGAAAGGGCCCCATTGCCACGGAATCTGCAGGTCTGCCCAGGAGAGGGGAAGCAGGCATCCCAGGCCCAGTGTGCCATGGGATTTTGAGAGGAATTTCCTGTCTCCTCTTGGGTGGGGTGATGTGGTGTTGGGGGCAGGGTTTCTGAGCTCAGATGAAGCTGGAAAGGCTGGCGGAGGCCGGGTCAAGCACAGCCTTAGAGCAATCAGGCCATAATGTCTGGGCTTGAGCAGCGGTCCTGCCTAAGAAGGAGAGTCCAGATAAGGTTTGTCTTTTTTAGGAAGAAGAATTTGATGGCCAAGAAGCAGCTGGACTGGAGGAGCAGGAAATGGGCAGGCCCTGCCCTGGCCTTGCAGCTTTGTGGGGAGATGATGGCAGGGGGAAGGGCTAGCCTGGGGACTTTATCCAGGAGGGATTGTGAGATTCCATGACTCACGGGATATGGGTCTGGAAGTTTGGAGTGACTGAAATTTCTAGGTGGGGAGATGGTGTCGGGGAGGCACATGAACTGAAACAGGGGCAGGAGGACCAGGTCCTGTGACTTCTTTCATGAGTCTTGGGAGGCAACCATAACTGTGCCCATTTCACAGGAGGAGGCCGAGCTCTGGCACTGGTAACTTGGCCAAGGCCACACAGCAGCTGGCCAAGGTCACACAAGGCCTTCAATCTGCTGGTAGACGGGCCCAGGGCCCAGCCCAACATCTGTGGAGTTGCTTCCCAGCACAAACCAATGCTGGCAAACCAAACTCCATGAAGTAAAGGAAAGAAAGCCTGATTTGAAGAATGTGCCACTTCCTGTGGTGTAAATACTCCCACCTCAGCCAGTTTCAGGCTGCCAGGATGAGGTTGCTGAGTGGGGTTTGGGAAGAGCGGTACATAGTCGGCTGTCATAAGCCGGTCCAGCACCCCCAGTGACCCAAATCCAGGTCTGCCTGAGTCTGAGGCCCTTCCTCCCTCCACAATGCCATGCCAAACACCTCACTATGAGCCTGGTTCTTTGTTTTTTATTCACCACCCTTCAGCCCAGACTCTCATGGGGTTACACCACAGATCACTGTATCCAGCGGGTTATAGGGAAATACCCAACAGTGGAGCAGAATCAAACTTCCACAACCCAGCCCCACCCCAGGCCCAGGATGCCACCTTGTAAACTGTTGGGGAGCTTGAGCCACATTCAGGCGGCAGATACCCCGCAGAGCCTCTGCTGAGCGCACACCACTGGTGTCTGGTTTTTGCCTTCACTGTAGAGGTGCACCAAGCAGCACACGGATGTCCACAGGACGGGACACCTGCTGGCCACTCGGAAACCCCGCAGGCGATTTCCTGTCCGGAGTAGGAATTGTTTCTGGTTTCACAGTCTGCAGGTGGATTCAATGTGCACAGCATCTGTCTTCAAAGTCAGCAACTCCGCGTCCTCCAGACAATTCATGGCAAGACCATCTGCAGCATTTTAGTTCCATACCTATGGGAGTCCACGTATGTCACCTTTTCCCTCCAATCTTGAGGTTTGTGGCTATTTTCCTTCTAATTTGGGACTGGCTACGGAGGCAAGAAGAAAGGCAATACACAGAGCTAGGAATTAGGGCAAGTGGCCCCTGCTCTTCTGCGGTTGAGGAGCAGGCGGATTTTGGAGAGAAATGGAGTGACTCTGGTAACTCAGCTCCCAAAGCAATGAGGGGACAGCTGGCTGCTCAGCAGGGACTTTGAGGAGAAGGGCAGTGCCAGGCTCAGCCAGGCCAGGGCAGTGGCACGGGGCTGCAGGGCATGAGCGTCAACAGGAGGGTCCCAGCAGGCGGGAAGCGGAAGCTAAGCGCCCTCCTCACTTGGGAGTGAGCCCCAGCTCCTGGGCAGGCAGAGCGGCCAAGGCCACCCAGTGGCTCCCCTCGGGCCCACGGGACACCAGCTAAGGCTGCACAGGGCTGTCCGATCCCACCACGTTGGCAGGACATAAACGTCACCTCCTCCTGAGGATGAGGCCCAGCCAGGAACTGCACTGACGGATTGCCTCAGAGAAACAGAGCCTGGCCCGTTTTTTGCTGGAAGGCACATCGTTTTAGGAGAAGGGAAAGCCCATCCCAAATCTAATTTTAAAGAAGGCTCATGAATCATAATCCAAACTCGCTCATTAGCCCATGACTGCGGGGTGAGCCACGGCGGACCTGCACTAGACTGTGGAAAAGCCGGAAGGGTACCTGATATCAATGGTGCCCCAGCCCCGAGTTCAAGACCCTGTCTGGATCTCTATTGGGGGCCTGATGGTAGCATGGAAGCCAATGAACAATAAATTATAATCTACATACATTTTTATGTTATATTATTTAAGATATATAAAGAATCCTCAAAACTTCCCTAGAACACAGGTAAGCCATCAGGCGTTTATCTTGAACACCGAAATTAATTCCCATCTGTGTCCCAGCGTACGCTTTCCCACCAGAAAATGTAGACTCCCTTCTGGCTGCACAGAGGGGTGCCAGGTGCCTCTAGCCACACCCTTGCCTCACCCTGCACCCCCACCGCCTGGTGAAGTCTGGGAAGAGCCACTGTTGACCTGGCCACTTCCGCTCCTCACCCCTGCCCTGCAGTCTGTGATGAACGTCTGAGGCCTGGGAGTGAAGAAATGTCCCTTGTTCCTAAACAGGCCAGCTGTCTGGAACTGTCTCCTCACTCCAAGTCATCAGTAAATCTGTCTGCCTTTTTCTCACTTCATAGTGACTCGTTTTGCAGTCAGAGAGTTGGGTTTGTGGAGTTGCCATTTTCATGGGGTGATGTAACCAAGATTCTGTGTGCAATATTCCCATGGTATTTCCTGTAGGTCATTTAGTTGTTCAGCTTTATTTTTAAAGGGTTTTATTAGAACGACTAGTAGGTACAAAATGTCACGTTGACCAAATTACATACCAAATGACTTAGTGTTAGGTCAAGAATGGCCAAATAGCACAGTCCCTTGGCCCTTGAGGTGGATGACCCACTTCTGGAAGTCTGTGTGATGATCTAAGTATGAAAAGGGTTATCTGCAAAAGGCGCTCATTGTGGAGTTAATGAAGCTGACCGGACACACGAGACAGTCAGCAATAGAGAAATTCTCAGCTCTACCAGAGAAGGCGGTCTTTAGAGATGATTTCAATGGATCGCAAAAGTTGTTTACGTGGCATGGGGAGGAAAGGAGGCAGGGAGCAAGCTGCCCAATCAGAGGCACATCGTTACATCAAACTGTATGTCACAAAACCCCATAGGGATGCGCCCCAATAATAGAGGATGGTGTTAAGAGGAAGGGACTGTGGGTCTTTCCTTCTCTACTTCTCAGTGTACATATTCTTGTATTGTGATTACACTGTTATTCAGGACAGAAGAAACAGCTTCATTTAAAAATCCAAAATGCTTCCTTCACAACACAAATCCATGACCAGTTGACAGCGCATTTTTAGAAAACAGTTCATTTCTAGCTTTTGGAGGAACTTTTAAGCATATGAACGAGATTTCCCCTTTAGTTATGTGACAGGAATTAAGCCTCTGCCTAAAGAAAGACCCCAACTTAATTTGGAATTATGAATTTGAAAGTCACTCTAGGTTTAGTTAGACAAGTTTTGTTTTCTGCAGTGGGGGTGTGTATGTAGCCCCAAGCCAGGTATGCGGTAGGCTGTGTGGCCTGACGCGGGCCGGTGAGTTGTGGCACAGCAGCAAGAGGAAAAAGAAGGTGGCTGCGCGGAGGCATCACCAGCTTCACTGTGATGGGCTGCTTAACGGAGAGAAATTCATTACAGATGCGTCGGCTTCATCTAAGTGGATTCCAGAGCTTGCCTGATTGGCCCTATTAAATGATTTGATTGATTTCTTCTCATATTTTCTCATTCAAAATCAGGCAGCACTGACAGCTCTTAACATTTTAAAGGAAATGTAGCTAGGATGTTAAAGGACAAAATTTTCCTTTTGACTGTAGTAGTAAGAAATGAAGACTTTCATAACTGAAATCTAATTAATTGTAAGTTAAATGTATTAAAAAATACTGACAACAAGCATTTAAATGGTTCGACTGCACTGATGACAAGCCAGCCCCTCATCTGGCTGGGCCAAGATGGTTTCCGGTTGAAGATTTTTACACCCTTCCTCACCACACATCCCTGCAATAAAAAAAAAAACAAAAAAAAACCCACCCTGAAGCATAGCAAAACTAACACGAGTTTTTCTTTTTTTAACTGTAAGTCATACAAAATGAGATGCTGTAATTTGATCCACTGCATTGCAACATTTACACTTCCACTGCATTTGTAACAAGTTAGGACTAAGCAGATTTGGCATGAGCAGCCTTGTCCTTCAAGGAACAAGAGGGGACATCCTTCAAGGGCTCGGAAAGCACAATGGGACCCAAGGCAGAGACAGCGCTGTGAAGCCACTTTAACAGACAGACGGCCTCCTGGCCTCCAGTCCCTGTGGCACATAAGCTCCTTTGCAGCAGAGATTACAGCAGTTTATATACAGTAGTGCTGCCTAATCCCCCAGGGCGGGCAGCAGCACAGGTGCAGGGGGGCGGGCACTCATTCTTCTCCATGACAAGGAAGCTCAAGATGAGACCTTGGAGGTCTGGAGCCAGGGGAGAGTCCCTCAGTGGCCGGCAATACATCCAGTGGGCAGGCAGGCTGCAGGTGCACCTTCCAGGAGGATGGACCTTGAGAGGCAAGAGACCCAGCACCAGAGAACATCTCTGAAAGCCCACGCTCCTTAACCTAACCGTGGCCTTAGGAGGTGGGGCGGAGATCGTGGCTCACTGTCACACACATTTTACTCCATAGATGCCCTGGGTAGCAGCTGGAGATGGCTATGAACACCCAAACCTCCAGGTGACCCAAGGGCACAGGGTTGAGATGTAACGTGACTGTCACTTAGGTTGGTCACACATCGTGACAAATGGTGTGAGCTAGCTGAGCCTGCTGGGGACGAAGGTGTGCATGACCTGTGACCTGTGCACCTGCCGTCTGCACAGCAGAGAAAGCCCATGTCTGCCACATCAGAGGGCTTTGTGAAACAGGATGTGGTCAGAAGACTGGGCAGGAAGGAGGCGTGGACAGACTTTGTGCACAGAGAACGAGAACTTAATCTGCTGGGCTGATGGTGTTCAGGGAGACTAGGGAAAGACCAGTGTCAGAGGGTCAGAGCCATTTGGGTCCTAAACGCTGAAGGGCCCCAGCTGTGGGTGCCCCCCAGCAGCACCCTGCCCCGTTCTGCTCTCAGCACTCTGTGAAAGGGAACATTCTCCATGTCTTGCCCACTCTGCAGCCAAGAGGGGTGGTCACATGACCTGTACTTTGTGGCACATGGCCCTGTCTCCACACGATCGTCCTGGAGTGCTATGGTGCGTGTGCACACTGTCACATGCTGGCCCAGAATCGGTGATCCACCTTCCAGAAGTGAGTGCAGCATCTGCCCCATGAGACAAGCCTCCACTCCTGCTGGGGAAGGGCTCTGGCACGGGAAGCCCACCCAGGCACACAGGCCCGTGCGCCCAAGCGAGCATGTGGTGCTCTCATGTGGATAAACGAGCTTTTGAAAAATGCTATCAATATATCTACACACAATTCTTAACCCTTCCCCACCAGGACACACAAACCTGGTGGTTCTTTGCTAGAGGGACTGGAGAGCTAAATGGCTAAAGGCAGCAGGGGGCTCCACAGGCCTTTGTGCCTTATGACCCCCTGTCCTTGTTTCAACCATCTTCATGGATTATTAATTTTTAAATAGTGGTAACAGAAGTTATCTGGCTAGTGGGGTTATGGGACATGCACTTCAATACTTCCCTGTATTTAAAATAAAGTAACAACATGCTAAGAAAAAGTCAAAATAGTAAATGGAACAAAAGTGTAACTAGGAAGCATGCAGATTGAAGGGAAGAAGGAATTATTTCCAGGTCACTAGGTGGGGGGCCCAGGGTCACAGCCTGTGCAGTGGTGGGCAGGCTGGGAGGATCGCACAGCAGAAGTGCGGCACTGGCTGGGACAGGGGGCAGTGAGGGGTAGCTTCGTGCCTGACACGTGCCAGGTGCCACCATGGAGAGACTCAGGCCTGCCGTCCACGGGCTCCAGGGAGGGAGACATTATTACGTGACTATAGAACTAAGTCCAACTGTGTCACATCTACACGGGACGGGCTCCAGATGACACCAGAGTGGGCAGTGGGCAGCAGGGAGGATGAGCCCAGCTGGTCAGGGGAGTGTGTGGAGAAAGAGCCCCCGACAGAGGCCGAGCAGCAGAGAGACGATGCCCCACAAACTCGGAGCGGTTTGGCTGGAGAAGGGTCCTGAGGAGTCAGCCCCCAGAGTCCAGTCTCGGGGCAGGAGGGCACTGGCACTGCTGCTCTGGGGGGTGCTTTCGAGAGAGGGGCCCTGGCAGCTGCCCTAAGGAGCGGCTGGGAGGACAGTGAGCCTGGAGCCAGTGGGCACAGCGGCCAAGCACAGGGCTACTAGGGGAGGGGCCAGGATGAAGGGTCCAACAGCATCTCCAGAGACGAGGGGAGGGCGGCACCTGCACCCACATCAACGCCGACGTCAGGAAGAGGACGGAATTGAGCAAGCACGGGAGTAGGGAAGGAAACGGAGAATTTTAATGAAGTGTTGCCAAGATGCTGCACGGTCATTCAAGCTCAGTAAAGCCGGGGCTCACACCCTATCCCACACCCCTATAGTTCCCTGTCACAACAAATAGGAGAGAATTTACTTTGTCATCAAGCTGTAAACTGTGCTCTTCCTTCCTGAAGAATGAGAAGTCTGCTTTCTTCCAAGAAAAAAACTAAACATTCCCACAAAATAAATGGCAATTAGGCTGAATGAGAGCAAATCCTGCTGTGAGCACAATGTCATCATACAGGGTCTTAACTGTCATCACACAATCAATACCTGTCCTGGGAGTGTAATTCACATCTACAAAGCTTGCTACCTTGGCACCAAAGATCTTACCTTTTTTGATTCTTGGATCGTAGTAGTAACTGTGCACAATCTGGTAGCTGGGTTCATCCTAACACCCCGAGGATGTTCACGCACACAGGGCCACTCCTTGCGGGAGGGCTCTTGCTACAGTGCAGACTCTAATGAGCCCAGGAGGTCCACTACAGGGCCAGGAAGGTGTAGGTGTACCAAGAAGCCCGACAGGGGTTGGACTTGGTTTGAAGACCCTTGTTCTAGAGAACACAGACTCACGGGCTGAAGGAGAGCCCAGAACAAGGTCATTACAGGAAAAAACAGAAGACGCACTTGAAAGTCATTTTCACTTCATTCCCAAACTGCAGACCATGTATTCCCCTCAAATAACTTACAACTTTATGAATCGGAGCTTACGGTTTTTGCTCTCCAAATTCTTTAGCAAAAACAGAAGTAATGAGACAAAATGCTTCTGGAAAGTACAACAGAAAATACTGTTCACTGGTTTATTTTTCCCAATGAGCAATAGACTATTTACAAATTAGCAGATCTCCAACAATGTATACTAAAATGGCAAGTCTATTACTGTTTGAAATCTAAATGAAAAAGAAATTTATTAAGGCACATTTGATCTGTGAGTTTAAAACAAAGTTTCCAGTATAATGACAGGTTCATTTCACTTTTGTCCCCCACACACGTGAGCACCAAAATTGTCAAAGACACTTAATATTTAGTAAAACAGTAAGGAATGTAAAAATTGACAGGGGGGAGAGCGCTTTCAAAAGGAAATCTTTGGAGATCACTTTACTGCAAATAAAACAGACTAAACACAAGCCTGATACACATAAATACTAATAACTAACAGGTACTTGAGAAATGGCAGAGTTCTAAACAATGGATATTAAATAAATTAAAGGTATTTCAGATACAAAGGATAAAACGAAACAGTAACTAAAGAACGAAATAACCATCGCTGCCAACGCAGCACAGACAGGATGAAGGGAATGAAATCAAATACATTTTCCCCAATGTTTTCATCAGGGGGGGTTTGGGTTTTTGTTTTAGTTTGTTCCCATTAGAATTTATTACAATTCTTCTTTGCCATTCTAAACATTAACATTTTACCCCTTAAAGAAGAGGGTCAAGAAGAGATAAATTACCAAATCCTGCTTGGTATTTAATCCCAGGTCCATGCAGGCCACACAAACTGTAAGAGCAGCCATATTTCTCATTGTGCACCTCCTTGCTCGCCTTCTTTCATGAGCCCAAGTTTCAGGGAAAGAAAGAATCAGCTTTGGGAAGCTCTCGTGAAGGTGATGATGATGCAGCTGTTATCACATTTCCTTATTTTACAACTGGAACACAAAATGGCTTAAGAAATAAATCATCGTAAAAAAAGACAAAGGTAGAATCTGTGCAATGTTAACAGTTACAACAAAACATTTACCAGAGTTACAGTGTTTTGTTACAATAATACTTTGCAGGAACGTTCATGTTTTCCATTTTCTGCCATCAGACTACATGTAGCAAAGGGGTCTGAGAAGGAAATGTAAAAAAAAAAAATTTTGTTCATCAGGTACATTTCAACATTTCAAGTCATGATTAAGCAGGTCTGCTACGTTACATGCAGCAAGAAAATGTGTTCAAAGGCAAACATGATCACATTTTTGTTCAAAAAGCTCAATCTTCAAGGAGTCCTTTGTAAGAAAAATCATATGTAAAATATATCCTCATATGGACTTCAAAAACGGATCATACAAAACATTTCTGAAAAATAAATTAGATAATTAAAAAAGTCTTTTCCAGCAGAGCTGGATATTAGGCTGTCCTCACCGAGCCATTATTATTGCTGCTTTTACTGTAACTCGGATCATTTTTTTCTAGCCACATTTCAGCCAACTGCTGTGTGGACCCATATGTTGATGCTTTGGACCCTAAGCACATTTTGTACTGTTTGGGGTCAAGATTGGGATCACAGAAGACAGGGTGGTGGACGTGCACCACTCCCACTTCTTGGCTCCTAAATGTCTTCAAACCTGCCTGGACAACCTTGTTGAAAAGGTCCACATCCTCAAGTCCCCAGCCTTGGATGGAAACATCAAAGCCGCCTACGCGGACGAGATCTCCCTTATAAATACAGGTAATGCCAAACCCATAGTTTCTCCAGAAGCCAGTTTTCTGAGTAAAGGCAAAATGGCTGTCACTGGGAACTTTCCCACTATACACAATCTTTGGATCATACTGGCTAAAAATGATTGGAAAATATATTTGTTGGCCCAGAACTGTATTTGCTCGGCATCGTTGAAGGAATTCTGTAGTAAACACAAGGTCAACGTCACAGAAGAAGAGCAAAGATTCATTGTTAAACTGGGACGATCCTACTTCCAGGGCCAGAGCTCTTGAAAACTCTCCAGACACGGGCAAAATCTGCATGTCAGCTTTAGGGTACTTCATGCGGAAATCCCTCATGAGCTCTACTTGTCTGGCCTTGTCGGGATTGGAGTCAGAATTGAAAAGCAGAACAACAAGCCTGACGTTCTGATTTGGAATGAGACATGTCTTCTCGAAGTTTCCCATAAATCTCACAAACATGTCAAAACGTCCAGACAAAGGAATCAATATATTTATCTTTTTCTCTTTGGGTTCTTTGTGCTCGTTCTTGGACCCAGGGAGCTGAAAGGGAACGAGTTTCTTCAGGGAATTGGAGAGAAAGGACAAGGACCCAGACTCCCGATTGATCTTACTGGCCAATTCTGTCGCGTCCAGTTCCTCGTGCTCCACAAACTGGGTCTTGCTGAAGGTCTGCTGGAGATACGCGTGCCTCCGCACAGGAACCGTCATTTTCTTCCCTTTGTGTTTTTTGTACAGAAGCAGCAGGTCCAGGATGTACTCGGCCCCATACATGGGATTCACACGGCGGTAGCCATACTGGATCTCCTTGAAGTCAATAATGCGCCCTCTGGTCTTGGCATTGGCATTGATCATCTCCATGACCTGCATGACAATGTCATCCAAGGCCTCCCTCTGGGCAGAGTCCATCCCTCTTCGAGGGGGCTGGCCGTCAGCAGCCGAGTACAGATACTTCCCGGTCAGGAACTCCCACTCCAGGATCTCTTCCCGCCGGCGGGGCTGGAACCTCATAAAGGAAGGAGGGATTCCCAGCTGGAGGTCGTCTTTACGGACCTCGGAGTTGCTGTACTTGCTCATGAGCACAATCTCTCGGTGGAGCTGAATGGTGCGGTGGCGGAGCTCAGCTATCTTGCGGCTGAGCATGTAACTGTGGAGCCTGTACTGGTAGGGTGGGTTTTTGTTGGGGTGCAGTGTGATGGCTCGGTGGATTTTACTGTTGTGGAGATCTCTAATGTAGCCCTTTTTGTTCTGTTCGTAGTTCTCATAAAAAAGCTGCTGCATCTGTTAAGAAAAAAAAAAAGATGGCTACTTTACTACTAGGTGACCAAGTGTCCCTCTTACTTCTATTTCCTCACATACCTGAACACTCTAAAATAAAAATCTAAGTATTAGAAATCTTTCTAAATCAGCCACAGCATATCAAAGGCCTTAGGAAAAGCCCAATCTACAGCAATCCAATGCAAGCAGAATTAACAGAGATAAACTAAAGAAAAAAGGCTTCATCAACAACCGGAGCTGGCCAATATTACTCTGCAGAGAATCATGAAAAAGTTTTCCCATAAAGAAAAAGCTTAACCTTGAGATCTCAGTGCAGCAAGTCAGCGTGCCTGGGACAGCATGCCCCCCGGTTCAGCACCAAGCCCATGACAGGGCCTCAAGAGCCAAGGTCCCCCCACTGAAGACGGGCACCCAACGAGGGCTGCTGTCTATCTGGGATGGCAGACCCTGCAGCTAGCTACCCTGTACAGGAACAAACCAAATCTGATGGAGTGAAAGGGGGACCTCCTGGAGTATGACTTAGGCCAGGATTAACACTGCTTCCAGGGAGCACGGGATGGGAAGCCATGCAGGCCTGGCCCTGGAGGGGCTGCCGTGGGAGAACCAAGGGTCTGTAAGGCCTCTGGAAGCGGGCACTCTGAAAATCCCAAAAATGCCTGCTTGTTCCTCGTGTCGCGTGGGCCTTGCCATGGGCCTCACTACACGCAGGAGAGGGTGTGCTTGCTCTGCCCTTGGCCACGAGCAACAGCACAAAGCTGGCAGGGCTGGGCGCAGCGGCGGGTGCTTGAGCTCCTGGGAGCCCTGACGGAGGGCCACACTGTGCTAACGGAGAGCAACCCTAAAATAAACCCCCAGGCCAAGGTTCAGATGAGGAGCACAAGGACCCCGATCACTTAGTTTTTCTTATTTTGCCATTAGATGGGTCACAGCAAACCAAGTTGAATGAACTACATGCCCGAAGTCGTGTCACTGGTGCACCTTCCAGCTGTGCAGACTCCTGGGTGGGTGCACACCGCACGGCTACAGACATGTGTCACCTGAGGGCTGAGGAAGACAGACTGAGGACAGTCCTCTGAAGGTGCAGAAGACGGGAAATAAGTGCAGTCACCCCACCCTCTCGCCCTCAGCCCCGCAGCCTCACCAGGAACTTGAGGGGTCCTGCTTCGGGTCTCCGCAAGGGGGCAGTCTTTACAACCCGCACCTCATGACCAGGTGGGCACCTGACCCACAACCCTCTCCGCACACGGTCATCACCACAAAGAAACCAGCAACAACGTAGCGCTCCGCGACCGAAGATGAGTATAATAATCATTAGCCTGCCATAGGATGGGAGGCTACATTAACGGCTTTGTCAGAGATTTTGTAAGTACTTGTTCTAATGACATATTATTTCCATTTTGTCTGCTTATACTTTTCTAGTTTTTAACCAGGAGCATGATGAACCGTCACTCATTTTTAAAGGACCCTCCACTTCTAAGAACATGAACACACAGAACCACTGATTCATCCTTACAAGTTGCTTTCCAGGACTAGGTCAGAACAGTCTGCAGCAGGTGGTGCTTCTTCTGGCCCCGGGCAGCCAGCGCAGCCACGCCCACCTCCCCAGGTGTTTTACCCCTCAGCCTCCCAACAAGTCTCCTTGCAGAACTCTGTTCTTCTTCCTCCAATTTGGTTCTCAACACAGTAGCAGAAACAGTCATAAAATGTCAAGCGGAGGCTGAGGGCTAAAATATGAGTGTTAGAACCCACAGGATTCTCTCTTCCCAAGTGTCTCCTAAAAGGGACACGGGAACATAAAAGGAATAAACCCATAAGGATAGAGAGAATGGGAGAGGAGACCCAGCAGCCAAGAGAGAGATGCCCCCAGATTTAAGAAAATGGAGAGTGAGGGAAGGTGAAACCGAACAGCCTGCTCTGAAGAGTAAGCCAGGGAAGATACCAGCACTGCAAAGGGGAGGGGCGGCGAGGCCTGGTGCTGAATGCAGGCGCCCTGGAGAACCTGGAAATGTGGAATGCGAAGATCCCCATGTTCCCTTCCATGCAGCCAGGGGACCCCCTGCTGCCCCCTCGCCACACAAAACCACATCACAGGGCTGGGCGAAGGAGGGTGATGGCAGATGCCCAGTATCTTCAAAGACATGTTCAAGTTACTCTGCCATGAGTTATTTTGCCCTCACCAAAATCTATGTAGGATTGCCTACCAATTCCAGCTAAATCAGGACAGATGAGTAGCGAATACTGGAGATTTATTAACATCCTCATTATTTACAGTAGTTATTCCTGGATGTAATTGTCTGCAGGCTATTTTCCCTCACTTCTCTAGGGTTAGTTCACTGATAAGCACATGAACCTGAAGTTCAATTTCTCCAGAAATGAACATCTAAACATCTGGGTAGGGATGAGCTCAAGGCTGAGGCAGGGGAAGTGAAAGGCTAAGCAATGGGACCCCACCCCACCTCACCCCAGTCTTCTCCTCTCAACTGGCTCCTAGGACTCTAAGTCCCCAACTCCCCATCCAAAGTAGGTGACTGAAAGCATCTTTTCTGAATCAATTAAATAGCCCCACAGATATCTTGAATCTGCCAACAAAAAACATTCAAAAAGTTCAAAAACTACAGCAAAGATACTAGTTTAAAAATCTTGCCTGAGCTTTCAGTTAGTTTTTCAATGCTTCTTCAGTCTTAATGACAATCAATAGCCAAGGGCCATCAGGCAGTTGAAAAAGGAATCTAATGGGAAAGGAGACAAAACAAAGAAACAAAAAGGATGGTGGAAAGAGAAACAATGCAGTGAAGAAGAAAAACTCAACAACAAAACAAAAAACAAAACTATAAAATTGAATCCATGCAACAGAAACTGAATACTATGAAAAATAAAAAGAGAAAAAAAACAGCTCTTGACGTTAGCCATACAAGAGCAAAACAAAAAGTTGAATATCCCAGAAAATAGAAAAAAAACAAAAACAAAAACAGACAAGGAACAAGCAAGAAAAGTATTCATTCTAGAAAGAGAATGCACATGGGGGGAGAAAACAATACAAAAAATGGGTCTAGAATTAAAAGACTTTGGTGCTTGGATTAAACCTTAAGTGTAACCAGTACAAAGAGTACAAATTCAGAACACCACAAATAATACAATCTGAAAATTTCCAAAAAGGAGAAAAAAGGCCATATACAAATAATGAGAAACTGGACTGGCAATGAGCATAGGCAATACCACTGGAAAATAAAGAACGATGCCTTCAGAAATGAGAAGAGTGAAAATTACTCTCAACACAGAATTCTCTTCCCAAATTATCCACTAAGTGAGAGGGGAGGACATATTTTCAGATATTCAAAGGCTCAATTTTGCCTTGCATTCATTCTTTCCCAGAAAGCTATTAGACGTCTGCCTGTAGAATGAGGGAATACATCTGGAAAGAAGATGACAGGAAAGAAGAAATCCAGTAAACATGGGGTATAACACAAAGGAAAGGAAAGAGAGCCCCAGAACAGAAAGAAAGTCCCCCAAGAGGAGGCCTATGAACGGACTGTGTCCCAAGACTCATACACTGAAGCCCTAATCCCAGTGTGATGGTATTTGCAGACGGGGCCTTTGAGCGACTGGATTTAGATGAGGTCCTGAGGTTGGGTCCCCAGTGATTAGACTGGGGTCTTTAGAGGGCATGACGGGACCAGAGCGCTCTCTCTCTGCCACAGGAGGACACAGCAAGAAGGCAGACGTCTGTAAACCAGGCAGAGGGCCCTCACCAGAACCTGACCAGGCTGACACCTTGATATTGGACTCCCAGCCTCCAGAACGGTGGGAAATAAATTTCTGCTGCTTCAGCTACCCAGTCTACAGTGCTTCTGTTCAAGCAGCCCGGACAGACTAAGACAAAGGGCTCTGCAGCAGGCTGAGGGGACAAGCACAGATGTTCACTGCCTTCACCTCCAGAGTCTAGCCCAGGCCTGACACATCACAGGATGCTCAACAGATATTTGATGAATTAATGATGAATAGTCAAGGCTTTAAGCTCAGCAAATAATTAAGAAACTACTGAATGATTTCAATGCAGGAAACTTGATGAGGATGAGAGATTACACTGTATTTGGTGACCAACATGCTGGGTTCCTCTGACTAGGGCAGACTTTAAAATGTAAAAATCAGCGGCACATTTTGAAGGAAAAATATATACCCTTCCAGGCAAAGGCTGTACTTGTCATTCGGTTTTTTACTCCCTAGGAGACCAAGTATCTAACTGCACATTTTATTCTTCGCTATCAAAACCCCTCACATGGAGAGTGAGCTCCAAGGGGAACCCTCTGTAGAACACACAGTCTCTACGCACTGATTACTTCTTGGAGACTTGCTGGGACACCACGTCTCCAAACATTTTCAGGAATATATTTCTCAGCATGTTTTAGAGGCTGTCTATGGCTGTTAGCTTCATAGTGACAGAAGTCTAGAAAATCTTTACCTGAAACAGAGTGTGTGTGCTAACGGCATTAATACAAAGAAGAGAAAATTACTAACCGGCTTAGGGAAGCCTTAAGATCTCCTGAACCTATTACAGACTAAGCATTTTAAACTACAGTAGGTTGTTGTAGGCAAACTCCTTTGGCTAAACTCCTAAAGTCTGACTGGAAAGAATACTACATTATATCCTTTTTTGTTGTTAAAAAGAAATCTGCTACAGGCAGAAGTGTTGGGTATGTGTGTGTAATTTCATTAAAATTAAGGAAGGTCTAATCTATCTTACTACACTGATGGACAGTGACTGCAATGGGGTATGGGGGGACTCAATAATAAGGGCGAATGTAATAACCACATTGTTTTTCTTGTGAAACCTTCATAAGAGTAGATATCAATGACACCTTAATTAAAAATAAATAAAATTAAGGCCTAATCTATGCCCAGACTAGCTGGTGGCCCCCAGCCTGTATGACCCCGAAGGATTTACTTAGTATACTCATACTGCTACAAAATAAATGCTTTAGACAAAGAAGCCACCACCTGACAGACTGGATGGACACACACCTGCTATGATCTTAAGAAAAATCTGAGTAAATGCCAGTGAAATAGCTCCCTTTCTAAAAGGGCAAACGTAGAGGACGAAGTACTTCACAGTGAGCAGACAGAATGTAATAGGTAAGGGTGTGCACCTCCACATATGGGTACCCGCAGAGGTGTGAGACGCTGCCCAGGTCGGCTTCCAGTGGTGGTACCTCTGGTCAGTTAGCACGTGTGGCAGCTCCACCCACTCCTGCCGCCCTGCCACAGATTTCTCTATGGAACCTTATCATCACTGCCTTTGGTGTAAAGGACCAAATTTCTTCACCCTTGATATTGTAGGAGAGGAGGAGGGGGAAATTCAGATTTCAGGGAAATAGTTTTTTGAGAGAAACAGATGTCACAAAATCACCTTCAAAATTAAGAATGGGAGTATAATTTAAACCAAAAATTTCAGTAACATACCAGGACAGTGAATGATCCAGAAATCAGCTGTGATTCCTGAAATGCAGGTAGGAGGGAATAACGGACAAGTGAGGCCTGGGTGTCTGGCCAAGTGCAGATTCTGTGTCTTCCGATCCCACCTGCCCGGACCTCCAGGGCCAGCCCAGGGCCTGGAGTGCACAGCACGCCCACCATTAGTCCCCTTTGTCCCCTCTGCGCTGTTATCCCAACTTACCTTCCCATCTGTTCCCTAATCTGATCTTAGCACTTTCCCGTCTCATTTCAGCCTTTGTAGTATTAGGCACTTATATTTGATTTTGGAATCCCTTGCAAAATTCTCTTCAAATTATCTTTGTTTTTAACTTGACTAGTTTCTAGTTTCTTTGGTGCTATTTCAGTTTTTCTTGCCTTTTACTTCTCTGTAAAAAATGCCTGCCTGGCTACATTAAGGCATGCTGGTGGGTGAGATGAAACCTCTCAGGACCTGAATGGAAAACAGTTGGCTCATTACATTGAACACCTCTATCTTCTCTCCACTGTCCCTCTTTCCCTCATACTGTGGCTAATTCATCACTCACAACAATATTCCCCATTAAGCAGGTAAGATGCAGGTTAAGATTTAATTTCTGAACTCCAGGTAATTTCCTGTATTTAACAGGAATGAAGTCTCCATCCTTAAGAATTATAATCATATGACTAAAGTAAGTGTTAAGTAATTTTCTGGTAAGAGAAAACCATTATTTCTCTGAAAGAAAATTCAGAATTAATTATTTTTATAATCAAGGTTAAGAAATAAGGCTACACAGAGACATTTATTGATTTTATGGTACTAACTAGTAAGTTGTAAGACCGTGGACAAGTCACTTGAATTTGTTGGGTCTCAAGTTTACTCATATGTAAAATGACTGTTTTATACTAGAGGTCCCTTCAGGATGGAATTCTAAGATTGCATGTGCTAATTCTAGAACCAGTCACATATAATTCTAAAGCCCTGCCTTGATGTACTTCTACCATCCGTCCTGATGGGGCTGAAGGTGAAGCATGAGAATGTCACAGGATTCCACCTTCACTGAGTCAGACTGTATTTGCAGCGTTAAAGGGAACAACACATCCCCATGATCTGTTTCCATCCTATAAAAACAAACCTTCCGTTCTGCTGTTAAGTAAAAATAGTTAAAGATATGACAGTCATAGTAATTCATTTTAGTAACTCCAAGGGTAACAAATACATAATTTGTTTTAACGAAAACATTTTGAATAATACCAAGTTTAGTAATTAAGAGGGTTTATTATAAAATATTTTGATAATCTATAACTTGGCACATTCTTTGGAAGAATATTATAAAAAATGGAAAATTAAAAGGCACTTCAGAAGAAAACACAAATCAGTTATAATCAGTTTACTCATTGCTTAAAACACATGAAGAAGCCTTTTTAAGACATACAGTACCACTGATGGTTCCATTTAATTTCCAGTGCCCATAAAATAGACTGTACTCTTTTGTGCTAAAAAGCACCCCTATATTCTTGAGCTCCAGCAAAGCCATCTCCCTTCCTGTGAGATGTTTCAGGACTCTGAGTCATCTCATGGTAAATCTGAGAGGGGCTAATAAATACCAAGGTCATGTTATTCCCAGGAACTTCTAACTCAGCTGGGAATAACCATCAACATCCACATCTAATCTTAACAAATACCTTCTACGGTCTTCATTAGCAAATGTCCTTGTCCTCTGCAGTGAATGCCAACATTCTCATTAAGTCATGGTTCTCCCTCTGTTTACATTAATGTCTGTCATTAAATACATATTTCAGCCACATCAACAGACCTATCACTGCTCCAGATGGAAGACTATTTTTAATTCTGATTTATATAGCACTTCAAGTCACTGCAAATAATGTTTTCTTATCTTTTTGTCTTGAAAATTGGTTAAAAAAAATGCATGTTGCCTAAATGTCAAGATAACCTAACTGGTGGTAGTTTCAAAATAATCATACTCACAAGTTTTAAATACTAAAATTAACATTCTCATATACCTTTAGGTAGGGTTTCCAGATAATTTATTGTCTCAAGTGGGTCCTTTTGAAATGAAAAGGACAATCTGTTAATAATTAGGCCAAGACTACCAGCACAAGCTGGGCCTGTTCCTGGCTCTCAGGATATACACTTACCCTGCACTTCCCTATTAGATCTTTCCTAATTAATTCTGTGTTAGCTTTGCCAATTTTCATCCATTAAATTCAAGGAGTAGGTGCTTTGTGTTTTAAAAGATTCCAATCAAAAAATACATTCTTCATGGGAATTAAGCTGGGCAGCTAGTGGTTAAAAAAAAAAGACAACTATACGTTTGTGTCTTGAACAGTGTCAAATTCTGAAACCTAAATACCTTTAAGAGCGGTCTAACGCATTTCAAAATAATTGACACTTGAGCTTGACAAAGTAAAATGAAGACTGTTGGTAGTAATTTAAAACTTCTACATAAGACAATAAGCAAAGTGATCATGCTGAAATCAATGGTTTGCAAGTGAATATTCTGTGGTTTGAACAGTCAAGAGCAACAGTGGAGAGAGCCTTATCTGCAGTCAGAGAACTGTATCTAAATCCCCATCTCTGTCCTTTACTGCAGTCTGATCCTGGGGAGTCACTTAAGTTTTCCAGGCATCGCCCTTTTTTCCAAGAAGAAGCAAACATGGTAGCATTACAAAGCAGAACTATCTTTAAATAAACAAAGTCTTATGAAAATGTGGTACAAACACTCATGTCAGAGTACTGTATCAGGCAGGGAAAATGCAAGAGGTCACATACAAAGTAAGGATAAGCACGCACACAAGATAAAGCACCAGAGTGGACACCATCACAACCCCAGCCTGAGCCTGCTCATGAGGGAAGTCTACGAAGGGCTCCCTCAAGGGCGTCCAAAAACCTGGCTCCCAGCAGGTACTGGTCCAGGCATCCTCACTGCCTCCATTTATACGTCCCCCTTGCGGTTTTCCTTCCTAACTCCAGTCATTGTGTGACCACATGCCAGCTCACACTTGACCAAAGACCTATGTGATAAACTAATTTAAGCTGTAGTCTAGGGGGCTGCCAAAACACAAACCAAAACAAAAATAAAACTAAAAATAAACTTACAAACAGGGGCAATATGGGGGAAGTGTACTAGGTTGGGGAATTGGGAGAACAGGACATACAGAAATTCAGGTCCAGTATGGGCAGACCTTCTGATTTTTAAAAAGAGATGAGAAATCTGGCTATTTAGTGAAAAGACTCCTTTTAAATATTAGCCACCAGTTCAAATTAGAAAAAGGGACAGAAATACAAGCCAAAATAAATCTGTGAGCCAAATATCACCTACAAGTTCACTGCCTTCTAGGATTTTTTTGGTCCATTTCTGATTTGTGTGGAATCTCATTCTATATAGAAAACATTTTATATTATTTTTACTTGCCTCATTAATAAATAATATCTTACCAAAAAAAGAGACAACATCTAAAGATTTAAGCAACCTTTAAATGGTAGAGGCCTGATGCATCAGGACAATCCACTGGCATTGCTGTCACCGATGGGGCAACCAAATCAGGGCAGGGAGGCCAGCGAGGGAGAGGAGACCAAGTCCCGTCCGCTCAAGTCCTGAGGTACAGTCACGACTCTAGAACCCAATGGCATACATCACAGCTTTGTTTCCCACACTAAAGCCTGTGTTTCTGTCGCGTACGCTGTGCTGAGGGCGTCTGCAGTGGGGGACGGGGAAGTCCACGTGTTCTGGATGTCCAGGCTTAATTAACCCTCCAGGGTGAAGACCACCCATGTACGCCTGAGGCAGGATTCTCACTTCACAAGTGTCACACAAAGAAAGGCTTGAGTCCTTACAGTTTTCTTTCCTAAGAAAAACTTTGCTGGAGAGGGGGACAGAGGGAGGAAAGGGGGTGTTTCGCTGGGAGGAATGGGAACTATTAAAGCTTGAAGTTCCATAGTGTCAAATCTGTAGAGAAGTGATACAAGTAAAGGTTTTCAAAACATAGGCAGCCAATCAAGGAACAAAAAAGGCAATACAATGGAGCAAAGATAATCTTTTCAACAAACATGCTAGAACAACTTGATGTTCCCCTGCAAAAAACATGTATATATATCAATCTGGAGATGGACTTTAAATTCTTCACAAAAATTAACCCAGAATGGATCACAGACCTAAATGTGAAACACAAGGCCTTTATAAAACTCCTAGAAGATAACATGAGAGCAAACCTAGATGACCTTGGGTATGGAGATGACTTTTTATATACAACAGCAAAGACATGATCCATGAAAGAAAAAATTAATCAGCTTGACCTCATTAAGATTAAAAACTTCTGCTCTGCAGGAGACAATGTCATGAGAATGAGAACACAAGCCACAGACAGGGAAAAAATACCTGCAAAGACACATTCAATAAAGGACTATTACCCCAAACATACAAAGAACTCTTAAAACTCAACAATAAAACAACCTGATTAAAAAGTGGCCCAAAGACCTTGACAAACACCTCACCACAGAACAGATCGCAGGTAAGCACATGGAAAGATGTTCAGTATCACAGGCCATCAGGTGATGCAAAGTCAAACAACGAGCACCACACACCTGTTAAAGTGGCCCAAAAATCCAACATAAAATGCCAAGTGCTGGTGGGGAGGTGGAGCAGCAGGAACTCATTCATGGCTGGTGAGAAAGCAGAATGGTACAGCCGTAAAAGGCAGCTTGGCAGTTTCTTATAAAACTAAATACACTCTTACTGTAAAATCTAGCAGTTGTGCTCCTTCATATGTACCCAAGTGAACTGAAAACATGTCCACAAAAAAACCTGCACATAGAGGTTTACAGCAACTTCATTCCTAATGGCCCAAACTCGGAATCAACTAAGACATCCTTCAGAAGATGAACTGATAAACTGTGGTACACCCAATGGAAAGTTACATACTGTATAATTCCAACTATATGACTTTCTGGAAAAGACAAAACTGTTGAGACGGTAAAAAAAAAAATCATTGGCTGACAGGAGTTAGGGGAGAAAGGGTTGAGCACAATAGAGTTTTGGGGCAGTGAAACTATTCTGCATGATACCACAGTGGTGGATATGTGACATTACGCATTTGTCAAAACCCACAGAATATGCAACACCAAGAGGGGGCCTGACATACACTGTGGCACTGAGTGATATTACGTGTGTCAGTGCAGGTTCATCAGTCCTGACGGACGTACCAACCACTCGGCAATGTTTATAGTTGGGGGGGAAGATGGAGGGAGGCAGGGATATGGGAACACTGTACATTCTGCTCAGTTTTGCTTTGAACCTAAAACTGCCTTAAAAAATACAGTATATTAATTTTAAAAAAAAACACACAAAGGCAACATATTTGAAAAAAAATCCTCAAGTTATTTATGTTAATTAGATGATAGTGGAAACAGTTCATCTTTTTCTCTGGTTTGTTATTTATAATCAATTCTTTCATTCATTCCTTCATTCATTCATCCATCTACTACTCACTGCTCTCGGCAAAACAGAACCTTGAGAGGAATATATAAATTACTCTAAACTTCAGATCGTTTGTGGAAAGAGGAAAGTGGAAATAAAATGCAAGTGATTAACAATTCAAAGAGAATAAGATTTTTTTTGTTAAAATAGGAATCTAAACTAAAAAGCTTTATGTGAACAGAAAGCATGTTTCGAGCTCATGTACTCATTTGAGCATGTGAAATCATTTTGAGTATGAGACACCATGCTTTTCTCTCTTTCTTCCCACACATGCACACGCTCATTTAATCCTCACACTTTTAAACCCCTTGAGGCCAAAGCCTATTTTTGTTCTGGGTGCCTAACATTAGTAATTGCCCAGTTAAGTACCTGCTGAGTAAATGAATGAACCAATATTATTTCTCCCATTTTATGGATGAGGATAAAAAGACTGATCACTTAGCAATGTAAGTGGTTCCAGACTATTTAAACATCACAGTGAAAGGCAAGCACCACTCTCCACAACAGAACTAACCCCTTAGAAAAGAAAACGCACATTCAGCACACGGCTGCCTGCCCGTGAGAGGCAGCCGGTCCCCACCGTGGCCCTACCGCTCAATATTCTCAGGCAGCCTGGGGGCAGACCAGCAAAGGCAAGACAGATGCACCCTATCAGCCTCTGCCTCCACTTCCCTGACTCCCAGCAAACATGGCGACAAAAGCTACAAGGATAGGACTTCAAAATATCCAAAATAATCTACATCCTCTGGGAAATGCCAAAAGGAAAAGCACCTTACAAGAGGGCAACCAGAAATCTCAAAAATCACATGCATTCTCCCTGTCTGCATCACTGGTCTAAGTGGCCTTGAAGGTAGGCTTCAGCTGTGACTTCTCCAGCCCCACATGTAACAGCAGAGCCTGGCACATAATAAATTTTCCTAATAAACACTTATCCAAAGGATAAAATATTCATAACAGACTTTTAGTGCACTAAACAGATAATCACCCTGAATGTCCAAAACAACCTACTTCCTTTACACAACCATTCGACTAACCCTTCTGTAAGTATTAGGCAACATGTTTGAGCTGATAGCACGTCCTCTGGAGGTGCTTGATAACGCTTATTACCCCCCAATCCCTAACTGCAGTTAAACAACCTATGTGATTTTATAGCACTAATAAGCACTGCCTCCTGGAAGCCCTGCAGGGCACTCACCATGCGTTCCCTCGTTTAATCCCACAGGGAGCCAGTCCTGTTACTTCCCCACGTGTTACAAACCCAGAGACTCCAGTGTACATGGTCAGCAGCTCGCCCCTCAGCTCCGTCCTGGGAGGGGCAGAGTCTTCACAACTAGAGGAGCTCTCCCGGCAGACAGTGCTCTGGGCCTGGGCACATGCGGAGGTGGGGGTGGCAGCCCCCATTCTCCTGGAGCTCCCACCCCGGGGGAGGGACAGGCAGTTGACAGAACAGGTAACTTGTGGGACTGAGCTCTGAAGAGACAGAAAGCAGGGGGGTAGGAGGGGGTGGGGTGCGGTCATCTCACAAGCTTGGGCAGGGAGAGGCCTCTCTGGCAGGGGAGATCTGAGCAGAGACCTGAGGGAAGCCAGTGGCCCACAGGAGGGAAGTGCTCAGAGGGCACTGTAGGTCAACGACTAGAGAATACGCTGTACTCCCTCTAGAGCACCCATTTCTTCAGCAACTATGACTCACCTGCTCTGTGCCAGACCACCCGGCCTGACAGTCGGCCCTGGAGCTCCACCTGCAGCCGCTGCCTCCAGGCAGGGGGGCCGACTCCAAGTATGGGGCTAGAAAATGCGGGGTGTGTGGAGGGAGGGAGGGAATTTTAACAGCATAATCAGGAAGAAAGATTTAAAAGCTAGAAATGACTACTCCAAACTTCCTGAAAAGCACGTAAACTCCACAGGACCAAATGTTGGTCAGAAAAGCCTTAGAGCAAACAAGAGTGGAAAGTTCTCTGCTTAATGTGTGCACAGCACAAACATTCCTGGCACTAAGGATGGTCCAGTGGTAAAGCCAATCTTCCACCAAGATGATGTGAACCTTCAGGAACCTTCCTTTCTAAGAAAGCCACTCTCTTGGCAGGGGTGTGGACGCAGTGTTGCTTTCACTTTGTGAGCTGGTGGGGGCAGAGCCCTGAGATGCACCAAGGGAGGAAGGCCATGCCAGGGGTCCTGTCAGTTGCATTCAACGTGGATTTCCAAGCCCCCTTCTCCACTCATTTCCTCCCTCTCTGTCTGGCAGCCAGCAGCCGCCCGGCCTTGGCCCGGCACCAGAACTGAGTGGGATCCAAACGCCAGCCTGGTTGTCTTTTAAAGTGGAAGTGACTCAGAAGTATTAGCAACTTCCCCCAGTGCCCTCTGGGTGTGCTTACTAAGACTTCCTCCGCAGGGAAGCCACTGCAGTGACTGTAGTTAAGTAATCTTTAAGTTAGAAAACTGGACAGAAAATCACTTGTAACAATAAGAATGGGTACCTTTGTTTTATTATTAACATTTAGTTACCCAGGGACCTCAAGTACTCTAAGCTGAAAGGAAACAATTTAAAAGTTCATTCAAGGTCAGCAGCTTGCCCCTCAGCTCTGTCCTGCATTTTAAATAACTTCTAGATTAATTTTGTAGCCCATACAACTTATCTAGCCATCCATGACACCCATATAGCCCTTATGCGATATAATGAGCTATAAGAAATACTTATTTGGTCATTGAGTTGACCAAATATATACTTCCCAGGTATATTTGGTCTTCATTCACAGTTCCTGAAAACACTTCAGAGCCTTAAAGGTGAAATGGGTGTTTTGTCATGTTAATGAAGACTTTGGACCCCCCACCCAAGGGCAGGGGCTGGAGGCTGAATCAGCCAATAGCCAATGACTTAGTCAGTTGTGACTGCAATGAAGTCCCCACAAAAACCCGGGAAGGGCCTCTCGCTCTCCTGGATCCTTCTCTGTTGCAGAGTTACACTTTGGGAAGCAGAAAGCTGGGGAACTGGAAAGCTCCCACAGGCCACCAGGCCAGGCCCCAAGCTCCGCAGGATAGAAGCTCCATTATTTGGGACCTTGCCCTATCTATCCTTTATGGTATCCTCTGTTAAACTAGTAAACTGGTTTTCCTGAGTTCTGAGAGCAGCTCATGCAAATTAACGGAACCTAAGTGGGAGGTTGTGGGCACCTCCCAAGCTGCCTGGGGCTTGTGACTGGTGTTTGGAGGGCAGTCTTGTAGGACGGCGCCCTTAACTGGGGGATCTGGTGCTGTCTCCAGGCAGACAGCGACAGAGCTGAGTTCAGTCCTCCCCAACACCAGGTGTTCAGGTACTGTCTGGTGGTGAGTGTGGGAAGACCACCCCACACACGCACATGCACATTGGAATCAGGTCTGGGAACCCGAAAGTAGTTACAATGCTGTGTGTACTACTGCTGTGTAATAAGAACACACCTTCTTTCTTATCTAATATTCTTACTGTTAAATAAACTAGTAAGTGCTAGAAAGAGAATGGAGAACGACTTCCAAACACCAAAGGCATTAATTATCCACCCAGAACATCCTACTCCCACTTGGACAAGAACCACAGCACATACATGTCTCTAGGCCCCTGCTCACCCCCACTCTCTAATCTTGCCTCTATTTCTAAATTAAATCACAACCACTGACTCCGTGTGTGAGTGCCCGGGGGAAGGGGAGGCAGCGAGAGCCATGAAGGGTAGGAGTGGGGGTATTGCCACTCATGCCTTTAAAAAGTTCTATTTTCAAGAGTACACTTCTGAAAAGGATGCCGAAAAGGTAAGACCCCATCTACTCTTTGCCCAAAGCTTTTAACAGATTCCACAGTACATGTCTTATAATAAAGACAGACTACAATGAAATAAAGGAGGATTTCATGAAGTGGGGTTGTACACACAGCATTTCATAAGCTATGTAATTCTTCAAATGCACCTTGTAAAAATACTTAACATCATTTATGATTACTACTTTTAAACCTTTTTATTATAAAGTAATAAACACTCATCATGAAATCCTGCAAAGAGGAAGAAGCACTTATAAACCCACTCTGATGATGTTTCAAAGATAATCATTCTGTGCACATATTCACATATAAGGTAACAAAACCAATTACACTCTGTTGACTACATTGTGCATATAAACATGAAGTACGTCATATCTGAGTAATAATTGTACTTCTGACCACCATTATTTTCCTGAAAAAGTTAACAGTAACTGCTAAATAAAATCAAGCCATTCTACTTGGCAATCAGGACTTCAACCAAAGAAAAAGAGACACTACAATTATAAGCTACAAGAAGAGAAAAAATTTCATGCAAGTGAGAAAGCTGAAAGGCTAATAGTAAAAGGAGTAAGTTACACATAACCAAAGGCTAGAAGCACAATTTTTTTTTTTCATTAAAAACCTGTGGGGAGTTGCAGGAGAGTAACAAGAGAAGAGAATGTCACAGATTCAAATTCAAGTTATATATTATTTTGATCCAAGTCAGTCAATATAAATTATGTACAAATATACAAAGTAGATGTATATGTAACATAAGCATTCTCTAAACAATGTTAAGAGTCATAAAACCCCATAAGTATTAATCACACTAGAGGAACTAAAATCTCTTTCCCAGCCTCTTGCTCAGGCATTTTCTCATGTCCCATTCTGATGTTAAGTCCCAGTGTTAGATGGTACCAAGCCACTGCAGAAAGAAAGTTGTTACACAACCCATGTTCACAGGAAGAAGCCAGGAAAACTCAGAGAGGTAAAAGGAAACATGAACTCTTATCCTTACTACCCAGCGATAACCACTGCTACTATCTTAGGTTCCAATTAATGTCAAAATAACAGAAAAGCCACAACACCCAAGTAGTATTACCCATGACTAAGACTGTAAACTCTAGGACAATAAGCCAATGTGAGCCATAAAAGCCGTAATTTAAATGTGAATGCTCGGTTCCTTTTCAAATGGGTTGTGTAATGTGCTGAAATGTTACACTGGGTGTATCCAAGCGGGGCAATTCACAATGAACTATAGGCATATTCCTAGAATACAAAGGAGCAATGCGCGCTTAGTTTTAATTCTTTTAGCTTTTGTTTTACCTTAACAAACTTGGCTTTATTTCTTCCCAAAAAATGCGCCATTAATCCAATTTGAAATTTTTTTCCTCAAATTACTGATAAATTTGACTGCAAGCCCGCTAATTATACTTTTTTAAACATGAGTTTAAGTTTCAATAACTAATAATAAGGCATATCCCTGATCCCCAAATACAAATTTAACCACAAATGCATTCCTAGTCTCAGTGTTATGGTGGGGGTAAAGCTAAAAGTCATGTGACATAAATTTAAAAGAAGACCTTCTAAGGGAAATTTTCCCGTCTGGACTGATTTGCTAGTTTCACACTGTATTTGGAGCATATTCCTAAGTCATTATATCCTATTGTTATAGCCAGAATGATTTCCCAGGAGAAAAAAATTGAGTTGAAGTATCTAGGGACATACCAAAATTATGGCATTTATGTAAAGCTAATAATCTATGAAAGCACCATGCAATACAGCAAACAGAAAACCAAAACTACAAATATAATAAACTTACGACCAGTTCCCAACAGGTAATGATTCTTGCCAACAGAAATAGTCAGAAGCCTAATTCCTATGTGGAGCTCACATTAGGAGCTTTTTAACCAAAAAGTTAATTACATTGAACTGTACAACTGCATTTCTTAAGCACCTGACCTCAGTACACTGCCATGATTTCCAAAAGAGTTGTTCAGATGCCTTACACACGTGCAACCTGAACACAAAAACCCAGTCCACGACAGATGCAAAGATTTCTTTTGGTCACGTGGAGCGAACTGTGAGTGATCACCAGGATCTGTCCTCCCTTCGTCTGTGGTGACAGTGTGGCCTGGCTCTGCCTGCCTCCCATCCAGTTAGGTGACCACACACCCAGCTCTCCCAGGTGGAGCGGGAACGGAAGCGACATGCTCTCTCCTTCCACCCGTGTCTTCTCCAGTCCTGCCTCTCTCTCCTGGGTCTCATCCCCTCCTGCGACTGTAGCCACACAGCTGGGGATGACGTCACAGGCCGCAATGGGGAAGCAAAACAGAAGAAGCCAGGTCCCTGAATGACCTTGAGGAGCACAGCCCCTGCCATCCTGGAAGACCTATCTAGGACTGTTAACTCAAGAAAGAAATTAATTTCTGTGTCTCCCTCCAGGCTACTTCTTAGGTGTCTGCTATAGTGTTTAGCCTTTTTGTAAGTCTTGTATGTTATAAATTTGCCTACTGTATTAGACACAAGCCAAACTGCAATTTAAGTGTTATTACTTTACAGGGCAGCATCTCACAAGAGATAGAGCACAAGTACTATTGTTCTGGCAGCATTTTACATATTATTTCATGTAATCTCATGTCAGCCCTGTGTATTATTTCCATTTTACAGAGGAGAAAAAGAGCTTTGAGAAACTGGCTAAACTGAGAAGAAATCAGAGAGTAGCAGCAGAGCCAAGACCTAAAACACTCACCCTGTGACTAGAGCAGACGTTGGCAAACTTTGCTTATGGGCCAAAATCTGACATCGGCCCGCTACTTGTTAGAAGGTGTACTGGAACACAGACACTCTCATTTGTTTAGCTGTTGTCTATGGCAGCTCTCGTTGGGACAGAGACTTTATGGCCCACAAAGCCCAAGATACTTATTTTCTGGCCTTTAACAGAGAAAGCCCACAGGCACCTGATCTGCAGCCATCATTACACCATCACTGTCTCCACTGCGGCTAAGCCAGGCACATGCAGACTCCGCCTAAACAAAGCACGTTTCTAAAGGTGGTGTCCTCCCCATGCAGTTTACTACCTTCGTGTCCACACCCAAGGTTACCCTGGTCTCCGCTCCCTGCCCCACCCACCACTGTGACCAGTGTCAAGTTCCGTCTCTCTGACATAAAGACACCCCTGTTACACCTATGGGACTCACACCTCTGGCTTCCTAACTTTTCAGTGCTAACAGAACTCCTTCAAAAAAAGTAATGTCAGAAAGAAAATTTTGCATTTAGTTGTTTAAAAATAAACACATTTGATTCAAGCTAAATAAAAAACCTGAAAGTAATAACACCAGAAGCAAAAAACACAATGAATCAAATTCTGCCTGCCTTATACTTTGTGGTATATGTTCATTCTACTTGGGTTTTGTGCATAAAAGGCAGTTTCTAGAAACTAAAAACAGACATAGCACTCCCTAAAATAGAATCCACAAAGACCACGAACAGCAGAGTATGTTCATTTTATCCCTGTTTCTAACCAGCACTACAGCTGCATCAGCAACTGGATATGAGTGAGTCATTAAAGCTCTGGGAAGCATCCTTCTGAATAAGGTACAAGAAAAAATGACTTCATTCACACAAATATTTAGGGACCACCCACTATATATGCCAAGCATAGTTGTACAGTTATCCAATACTCAACAGAACGAAGTATTTTTAAATTTCAAATCCTTATCATTCAGGTGACAATCTAGGTTGAATAAGACAAAACAATGTCATCATTTGTCCTCATTTCATAAGCCAGCTCACGTCTAGAATTTGTTTTTGATTTTCATTGTTGTGAGAGTTTCAAGGGAAAGAATGAAAAGTTTAGACCAAAAAAATAAAAAATAATTTTGTTGGCTATCAACAAAATTATTAGGATTTGCTGTGCTATACCTAACATGACTGGTAAATATTATGCAAGTAAGAGATACAGAAGCCCAAGCTTGCTTTGCTTCTCATGGGTTGTGTGTCCTTAAGCAAGTCTCCATTTAACTGTGAAATAAGGGACTAAACATGAAAGTACCTTCCAGGGCTACAATTTAGGGCAAATTAATAGTATGAATTAGGAGAATCATCTGACAACTATTTCCCCAGAACAATAAAAACAGATTAATGAGGATGCCTGGCTGCTCCCTCCTCCAACCTACACCCCTCAAATGGATCAGTGACCAAGTTCTGGGAAATGCAGCCCCCAAGTCCTTCCACTGTATCCACTCTTCTGCAGCCCACCAGCAAGGCTCTAAGCCCTGACCCTCATCATTTCTCCCCTGGCTGCTGCAGAAATCTCTTCTTTCTTCCAGCCCCCAGCTACCTTCCTCTAAACCTGTTTAGGAGGTCTTTCAAATTTTGAGCTCTGGTCATGTTGTTTACATGCTGGGAATAATTAAATCCACCTGAAAGAAATCCTCCATTTAATTCTGAGGTCCCCTCAACAGGCTAGCCACTTCCACCTGGCCCAGTTCCATGCCAGCTCTGTGCTAGGCTAACAGGTTCCCCCTGCTATACACACCAATCTCCTGGCTTGCTCAGCCTTACGGGGTAAATCCTGTCCACCTGGGACTCAGGGAAGGACTCTCTGACCTCACAGGATCCCTCAAGTTGTACCTGCAGGGGTGTGTGTAACTGTTGGGGAGGAGATGAGGAAAAACTTAGAAGATTAGTCTCCATTAATCCCTCTTACAGAGCAGTGATTCTCCACAAAGGGCTCAGGGCAGAATCACCAGATTCCCCTGGCCAACACCTACCATGTAAAGAATAAAATGAGAATGTTTGGACAAAATAACCTCAGAAAGAGTTGCCTGTTACTCCTGCCTTCCAGGAATATCAACATGAAGGCCCTTTGGCAGGAAGATCACCTCTCAAATCCTACAGAACAAAGTGGAGACAAAAGAATAGACTAGAAAGGACTGCATAAGAAAGATGCCTAAGAATGGGCAGGAGGCTGGTTAGCAATCCCACCTCAGGAGTGAGGCTAACGGATGCATATAATGGTGGAGAAGTGGGGCTCCTTTTTCATCAGGATGCTGGATGGGGAGGGCGCCCAGGCAGGAAGGCGCTAAGTCAGAGCTAAATCCTAGCTAACGGTTGCAGCTGTGAGTCACTGGATGCAGGGTGTACAAGAGCTCAGAAGTACCAGCGGCAGGGAAGAAACGCAGACAGGCGTTCCCTGGCAGCTCCGGAGGCCTGGGGCTGGTAGGAGCTGCCTTTCTCTTTTTATTTGAGTGATATATTTTCAGGGAGACCAGGCTAACCAGATAAAAAGGAAGGAAAGGAAGGTTGTCACCTTCCCCCTTTTCTGAATCGAACCCAAGAGAGAGAACTGCAGGCTGCCTTCATGCCTCCCAGCATGTGGCAGGGAAGTTAGGAGTGACCTCAAGTCAGTAGCAAGCCAGCCAGGGCCCATCACCACAGCTGAGGATAACCCTCAGCCCTCTGCACATTACCTTTCAATCTGAGCAATGCCGTGGGGCAGCCTGCATTCCATGAGCTTCAGCAACTTGAGAGGCTGCTTATGACAAGCTCTTGTCCTACCCATCCTGCTAGGGCAGGAGGAGGCAGCAGGCCTGGAAGGGGCAGTGAGGTCTGAGGCTTATTAGGAGTAAAGTCTGCAGGGGAGGGCCAGGGCACTCGTGACCACTGGCAGCACTCTCTGGCACAGATGGGAAAAGGTGACTCCAGTTTAGGGTGCTGTTTTGTTGTTTGTTTTACTTTGAAAAAGTTGATTTATAAATAGATTTTTGCATGTTTAGGAATCTGGAAAAACAAGATTAAGGGATCTTAAGTTAAGGGATCTTAAGTTAAGACTAAGGGATAATGATTATAAAATGATGATCAGTAATTAAAAAGGATCTATTTAATGGAAATCAACCGAGGAAAAAATAAAGAGAGAAAGTATTGGTGACTTAAACTGTTTCTGCATTTTAAATGGCTTTTTTTTCTACCAGCTATATAATTTTGGGGGAAATACCAAGATCTTTGGACTTATATGTATACCTAGATTCTTTTCAGTTAACATATAAAAATAAAAAGCATATGATAATAGGATTCAGTAACTGCTACTTTCAAGTAAATAAACCAAGAAAATCACCACAGATCAATTTTATCAAGAATTATTTACATCTAAAACCAAGCTTTAAAGTGGTATGTGCTGGATACCAGAAGCCACAAGCCCCTGAAAGAGAAAAGTGAAGGGGTGCAGGATATGTAACAGCAAGAGCAGGCACCCAAAGAGGGTTCAGTAAGGCCTGTCCACAATCCCTATGGCCACACAACACTGCCTCTGGGCCACCCATTCTACAGGTCAAGGCCATACATCCAAGAACACAGGAAAAGCAGAGGACAAGGGACACACTATTTAATTTCAAGACGAAGGTTTCCCACATTTATAGTTACTCAGACTACATCTAAGAAAGTAAACAATTACCAAAAGCCCCCATTACAAAGCTGCTGGGCATAAAAATTACCACAGGTAGAGAGTTAAGAATACCACCATTTGACAGACATCAGAGTAATTAGTTCGGGTACGTATCATCAGTGGATGCTAACATTAGTGGATGGCAGTTGGGGAAGGAATAGGATAGCTCATGGTCTCAAAATTCCTCCTTACAGAATACGTATTAGCTACAAAGGGAAAAATGATTTCACAGTGGCAACTTGACAAGTGATTAGTTAATCCTGCCAGCAGGGGTACACTGACATCATGCGCCTCCTGATAAGACGCACTGAGGAAGACAGTCACTTCACCAGAGATCCAGCAGATACACCCAAACTGAGGGACACCACAAAATAACTGGCCATTACTTTTAGACAGGGTCAAGGTTAACAGCAAAGACAAGGTCAAGGTTAAAGAATACTTAAGGGAAATAGCAACTAATTGCTGTGTGTGAATCTGGACTGGACTGTACCCTTGACAGTTTTTTTTTCTTCTTTTTTTGCTATGAAGGATGGTATCAGAACACTGGTGAAATATAAGTAGTCTGTAGATTAGATAATAGTATTACGTTAATTTCCTGATTTTGATTACTGCACTGTTTATGTAATGAATGTCCTAGTTCTTAGGAGGTATTTAGAGGCAAAAAAAGCCCCTAAATATTATGTCCACAACTTACCTTCAAATGATTCAGGGAAAAAAAATGTATACATTTAGAGAAAAATGATATATGTGGTAAATGTTAACAATCAGGGAACCCGGTAAGTTTGGGAGTGCTATTACTGAAATTGTTCCAAGTTTAGAAAGCATTTCAAAACAAAAAAGGAGAGATTAAAAATGACAGTGATAGTTTTTTGTCATACTACATACTCTATCCATCAACAAATAAATCATGAAATTATAGTAAGAGATGTCTTAAAGGTTCTTTAGCTGTTCAGATTTTCAGAAACAAAGTATGAAGTTTTTGATCTGTAATCTATTTTATTAAACCTAAGGTCTCAATATTTTCTCTCTCAGATCTTTTTTTTTTCCTTATTCTTTTTTTTTTTTTTTAAGTAATCAACATGGCACTGCTTCATTATATTCTTTGAGGTTTCCTGGGCAAAAAACCTGTTACTATTCCTGTCTCTAATTCATCCTTTTCACATGCTGTGCTGTGGGCATGACATCAATTTATTATAACCAATAATTTACAATGCCTCCTAGTCACTAAAATACCACCATACCCACTGATGATTCAGAGGAAAAAAAACTACTAGAAGCAGCATACTCCTCAGTTGTTTAAGAAAAAAGCCTGCTCCTTAATAATAAAGTAGCCATCCATCTTTACAGATTCTACAAAACTTCCCTATAACTAGAGAAAATGCACAGCTTTACCAGATTTAACTACTGAAAAATACATACTCAAACTTTATGGGTATTGCGATAAAACTGTTATGAACCTAACATTTCTATTGATGACTATTAGCCATCCTGACATTCAGACACAAATCCACACATTTTTATTCTGCTCCAAGAGGAGAACTTCAATTTTGAAGATGGTTTAATAATTTGCTCTATGTCCACACCCTGGTATGGTACTGTTTTCTATTTCAAGGACCTATACCTAGTAATATGCTCCACCCTTAAAATAACAGTACTTAAGGGCATTTGGTTTTTGATGAGTGTTACATATGGTTTGCATGGTTAAATGAGAAGTTTAATTTCAAACCCAAACCTAAGTCTGCTCTCCTTTCTCTCCCCCAGGGCAGGCTCTGAGCAAAGAGGTACAATGAGAAAACAGTGAGGCCTCATAGGCACGGTCAGGCCCACATGCCAGGTGTGAGATTAGACAGTGGAAAACAAACACCAATTTCCAGGTGTCTGTTTTTAAAGAGTTCATATGACCTGTTAAAAGAAAGCAACTAAGCCACTGAGACACGGTAGGGGATGGGAGCAGGGTGGGGGACACCCCACTGTACCTTGGACAGGAGGGAGCAGCTCTCCATCAGCGGGGTTACTAATTCACTGGGCTTGGAAGATGGTGGCATGCTAAATGTCATGGGTGCAATTGAGATTTGTTTCCTCTGAAAATGGTTTGGGACAGAAGCATTTATGTGGGCCAACTTCACACAAGTAACACTTCTGAAAATAAACAGTCAAATTATTCAGTGAAAGGATATGGTGTTCCACAGAAAGTTAGTAAACTATGGAAGCTAGAAAAGAGAGTGGTGCCAGACCACATCGATAAAGTAGCTACAGAAAAGCATAAAGGGATAAAAGAGACTATATAATCTATGAGTAAATAAACGTAGTTTTATCATTTCTTGCACATGAGTATTCTAATGGCAGAGAAGAGTGAATAGAAATTCCCCTGGTTTGGAGGGCACAGCCTAAAGCAGTCCTCTGATAAATACTAGATTTTTCTTCTCATATTTAATCTTAAAAATTCATAAAGTTGCACTATACACTATGGTATCCATGTTTATCTCATTGTAGAAATGTCTCTTCCTCTCTCAAACCTGATGTAAAATTAATGTTCTGGGGACCCAAGCCAAGTTCCCCTTTGGTGACTCAGAACCACCCTAGAATATCAGCACACACCTAGATACCCTTTTGGAGAAATCTGGTTCTAAAATTAAAATTTTACTTAAGAGAAACAAGGTCAGACAAAATGAAACAGAACTTAAAGGGGGAAAAATCCTAATGGGATATCTGAAACAAACCTTGTCTAGACCGTTTCTCAGAAACACTCCACTCCTGGCAAATGTTTTTTATATTAACATAGCATTTACAGTTAAAAAAGAGAGAGAGAAAAACCACTGGCTACCTAAAATGGGAATAAAAGGCTTTTCTTCTATACCTCATTTTTGGAAACAAAAAATCTTTGGCTTAAAGAAAAGGAAAGAGTTACACCCATTTAAAACTTCAGAATGGTAAGAATTAGTATCCCCAAGTGCTTTTCAACTTTGCCAACTAACGCCAGTATTTTAAAAATTATTCATTCCAATTTTTAGAGTACAGCTCATGATGCTGGCTGGCTGTCAACAGCTATACACTCTAGTACTTTATATAATATTTCATTTCAATGTTAGCAGAACATATTTCCAATTTATCAAACATTTAAATGACTAATTCATTAGTCTCTAAGAGGAATACAGAAATGGTTAAAACCGAATATACTAGGAAAAAGATGTTAAACATTTGATGGCAGGAGATACCCGAAGGAAACAGATCTGTAAGAGCATACTATCAAAACAGAAATAGTTTTGCTAAATTTACTAATAGTTTTAAAAAATGCCCTTACAAAGGAGGGCTATGTCACTCTATGTGGTCAGTATTACCTAGAATCAAGTAACTAAAATGATAAAAGCCTATTTCAAGATGGATTTGGGTTTCCTCCACTCACCCCGTAATAACCGCTAGTGGGGTCACGCCAGGGCCCATGACGCAATGGGTATCCACGCACAACAGCCTAGCATGGGGTGCTGCAGCCTGAACATCTATACGGGGGTACTGCAGCAACAGGAGATTAATGACATGCAACGGAAATCTATTCAACAAGTCAATATATCTGAGGACAACAGGAGGCAGATTCAACTGTCAAACAAAGGGGAGACAAATTTGGAAAGGGCGATAATGAGAATGAGTCCTTTAGTGCTGAAATGGCATTTTGTGTATCAATATGAACTCATGGACGTGCACATACTTTCCCTGGTTCAGTTCACTGAACAGGCATGGGAATGGCAACACACCAACAACAATGAACACACTACAGCCTGGATACTGGCTTCTACATATTTCTCATTAAAAGGACCAGGGTCTCACGGAGAAATGGATGGTGGACTGCAGAGCCTGGGCAGGAAAAGAAGTAATAGCCAAGATATCTTGTACCAGACAGCTAGAAACTGCTCAAAGGATGTCAAAACGACATAGAAACCAGCAAGAAAGGGCTACCACTGGACAAATTTGGGACAATTTAAACACAGAAAAATCTAACAGTAAAAGATTATAACCCATTGAGTAAAATAGGAATTCAGGAGTCTGTACTCATGCAAACACACACATGAATAAATAAATGGGAAGAACATGTTTTTCCTTACTTTCAGCTAATGAAGTAGAAAGAATGACTGGAATTAGAAAAGCAGCATTTAGCAATCACCATAGTAATTAACTTATTCAGCCAAGAAACATCAATAGTTGCTAATACTAGTGGATGTGAATCTGATGAGGAACAGGATATTTACATGATCTCAAAATACCTCTCCACAATGACAGCTATTATTTACAAAAAGAAAAAGAGTGACTTTACAACAAAGAAACCTGGCAGATACCACTTTAATTAAGTGGTCAGTGTTAGTACCACCAATAATAGGACAAATCAAATCATGTACTGTTTAGAATGAAAGAAGAACATAGCATCACTTCTGTAATATTCCTGCCCAAAATACATACCTTAGATCATGAGGAAACAATAAACAAATTGAAACTGATGAACACTGCACTAGCCTGTAATCACCAAAAGTGTCAAGGTCTAAAAATCAAGGAAAGACTGAGGACCTTTTTCAGACTGAAAGTGACTAAAGAGACATAACAATCTGAGCATTTAAAATGTCATCATTTTAATAAAATTCCAATTCATAGAGATATTAGAAAAATGGCAAAGAGATATACACCTATATGTCACGAAGACTTTACTCTTCTAAGAAAAAAGAGTTAAACTTTCATCACGGATGCTTAAGAGACTAGAAACTGTCAAACAAAGTCAATGCTACATAGAGAAAAAACTGCTAAACAAAAATCCCAAATATAAAGCCAGTTGCTATGCAACAATAATGAGATATGTTTACATGAAGTCAACAAAGGAGAAAAGGCAGTAAAAACTAATCTTTCTATACATTCTACATTAAGTTTCTAAGATAGGCTATAAACAGCCCAGTGAGAAACTGCTCCAGCAGACGGAGGTGTCTGCTTAGAACACGCACCACAACACACTTCGGTGTACTGGGAGGTGGGCATGGCTATAACATTATGAAGATAAGTGTACTAGCATACGATTGATCTGTATTAAAAGACAACTTAAATATCAAGTTCAACATAGAAAATATAAAAAGTGCCTTCAACTTTGCTATTTAGGCTCTTTAAGACTACTCCAAGTTGGTGCTGTTAAAACACTGATCATATTTCTCGAAGTACTCGTCTTCCACTTCTAGTACACTATTCCTCTTCCTACCTACTGACTAACTTTGGTAGAATTTTCTGAATGTTTCTAGTAAAAAGCATGGAAAAGAAAAAGAAAAGCTCAAAAACAAGACCTCTGTTTTTAACCTTGGTACAAGATTTAATTGTAATCACTCATTAAATAGTTAGAAATTAGACAGTACCATTTTTTGGTCAAGTTTTTTAAAACCTGGCCGAAGGAACTTGTTAGTATGGCATACTGCAGCTCTAATTGTGCACAGCACGCAAAGTAAAGCTGCTGAGCAGAAAAGGCCACATCTTGAACATCGTGGTTCTCTTGAAACTATATTCTTCAGTCACTGCAAAGACACTGCATTTGTTAGAAAAACTCACCCTGATGAAGTAACAATCTAGAAGTGATACAGAGATACCTCATGGGTATTCGGAAAGTATGCTTTGAATCTCAGATTCTATTTTCATGAATTTTATAATTAGAAATAGTTTCTGTGAGTTGAGAAATTAGGATCAAAGTTATAATAACAATATCCTAAGAAGACTGCAAAATGGAGCACATGGTAGAAGAAGCTGAGGGCACGGCATCTCAGGGCAGGGGTCCCACAGAGCAGTGATTTCAATGGCGCACCTCACCCCCCTGTGCATGTACCACCTGCTCACCAGGGCCTGCTTGCACCATAAAGACACAGTGATCACGATGTCCCTGCTTAAGGACACACTGGCCCCAGCAAGGTCCGAATTACCCTTACCTCACAGGTTTTTGTATTTCCATCCACCACCTTAAAACAAAGTAACCGAATTTCCAATTGGGTACATCCACTATAACTTTAATAAATTTTTATAATACTTCGTTACATGAATGATGTGCAAAGACCTGAAAATGCTAGGTGAAGACTTTATAACTCACAGAGCAATAATTTAAAAGGTGTTCTGGAGTATACTACCCACATAAGCCTACAACATCAGGAGGAACTTAAGTCTGAAAGGCCTTTACACAATGATAGGGTAAGGTTACAATGCTTAGTACGCACCAGTAAGCCCTTTATGGAGTTCTCATGGCCCTCACATAATTTAAAAATCCAGAGAAAAGTAAACTGTTTCAAAGTAATTTTCAAAGTCAAAACCATTCAACTGTAAACAGATTTAGAGCCAACATTCCTATTATATGCTTTTACATCACTGCTGGGACTCTGAGCCTCAGTTTCCATGTCTGTAAAAGGGAAGGGAACAGCACCCACCTCCTGAAGTTGTTGTGAGGACAGAGTGAATTAGTAGCTATAAAGTTCTAAGAAAAGGGCCAAGTACTTATGTAGGTATTAAAGAAATCTTAATGATTCCTATTATCATAACACAAGCAACACTGGTTTCTGTCAAATTCACTACGTTAATACTTTTTCTAAGATTTCAAGCTTCCTGGAACACCTTTTCCCACACACCTTCTCTACCTGACCGCCTTCAACCCTTACTCCATTTGTATTTGTTCCACCCATCCACTTACGTTATTTACTCAATTATCAGCCATCGACTATTACCAAGCATCAGACTAAGAATTAAAGGCACTGGGGACAAAACTTGGGAGTTCATAGTCTATTCCAATTCTACAATCCTTCACACCAATAACCCAAGAGGAGAGTGAGCAGTTAAGGTGATACTGAAATGCATCCATTTCAAGTTTTTCACATCTTGCCGTCTCTTAAATTGGGATGTGACTTATTACTGGTAAGAAAGCACTGTCATAGTTAACAGGTGGTAGTGTTTTCTTTCTCGATGGTGCAGAAGGTAATAGTATGTCTTACAACAGGTGGCATCTTAGAATCAGTGACACATGGTTAGGTTCCCCTCCCAGAGCCAACTGCTCCGTTCATGTGTTCAGTCCAAAACCTTACACTCTGCTCAATAAATCATAAGTCTAGTTACTTTTCCATAGCTCCTCATATTTTTCAAGTTTTGAGCTCAGAGGAAAAAATACTTTTGTGGTTAAGAGGCAGATTCTGGATCCCTCCTGTCTCAGCAGAAAGAGCTCAGTAAACACCTTCAATAAGACTCCACAACACAGCTTTACAACCTCACTAAAATACACTTTATTCTTCCTTGACTTCTTCCATATAGTTTGTAACTGTCAGACCATGAAGAAAATTCACAGTCCTGTTCTCTTCTATCTCACTGTGGAATGATTGCGATTTGCACAATTCCCTTAGATGAATTAGACAATGAAGGCCGGGCATATGTACCTCCCCCAGAACAAATAAACTGGAAACCTTTAACCTCTTGATGGTAACTACTTTATCTGTTACAGAAAGCTAAGCCTTTCCATACAAAGGCCTATTTATTTACTAGACAGCTAATCAGGTAAAAAGATTTCTTGTTAAAATACTAAAATGGTTCCCATGGAGCAGGCTGCATTGTGGAAGCCCTCAACCCCTGAAATCGAACCTCACCAGTTGGGTCCATCCATCTGTCCTGTCTGAGTTCCCCCCACTGCAGTTACACGGAGCCATAGGCAGTTTTCACAGCAGGTCGGACTGTGCTGTATCCCTTAGCTTCACACTTATTGCTCCTTTTGACAGGCTGCCCTGCCCTTGTAAGGCGGCCCATCCTCTTGGGGGGTCAGCAAGGCTCCAGCTAATGGTCCCACCTGTGAGGACCTTCCCACCCCTCCTCCACGCCATGCAATCAATCAGAATCTGGTTTCCTAGAACACCCTGTTCCTACTCCCTGAGATGCAAGATTACACACGGTCTCTCCCCAAGGGACTATGGGCTCCTTCAAAGTAGGCTTCTTGTCTACTGTCTTTGATACTCTCCCTGGCTAAAAGGAGTGGAATGCTGTTGACTCTTACATTAGCCTGTAATGTTTCCATGAGACAGTAAAAATGCCACCTAAAAAGTCCAGTCTCTACAAGTGCATTCAATTACACCACTGGCACTTTATTTACCCATGTGGGGAGGGGTTGGGGTATAAAGCACAAAACAGCTGGGGGGAAACACTAAAACCAAAATGAGCTGATGAGAGAACTTGCCAGGTTGTCCTATCTGCCTACCCTCAACCTGGCCTCCTACTCCTAAAGCTGCTCTTCTGGCCCCTTCCTGTCTGAATCTACTGCACTCACACATCTGGGAGACACGTCCTCGTGGAGGCCTCCCTGACCTGCAGGCCTACGTCAGGCCTGCCTGCTCTCCATGCTCACAGTTTCTCTGCAGTTTGCCTTCGCAGGACCTCTGATGCTGTCACTCATGACACGGTGCCCTCACACAGATGTACATTCCAGAGGGCCGGGACTTGCCTGTTGCTCATCCCGACTGCCCAGTGCCAGGCACATAGCAGGCACATGAGAATTTGCTAAGTGTCCTTGTTGCTGAGTGCTGAAGGCATCACAGAAATGTATACATCATCTGTCTCTACCAGGGGAGAAATTCCACCATGGCAAAGAGTACCCTGCCATAAAGCACTGCTGAAATGGTATAATTATCTGTTAAATGAACAAATGGTGAACAATTCATGTGCCTCTCTTCAAACTCTAGCTTGCTAATATTCATTTAGGTATGAAACGTGGAATGTGATCAACTGCTGTAAGTTGTTCAGGCTTGTTCTAAAAACTTTTGCCATTACTGTTAAAGTTAAGTGCTCTGTATTAATATTCCAAATGCCTAAGGGATATAACAACCATAAAAAGAACAGGGGTGTGGGATTAAAACCCAGCCTCAGTGAAGATCAATTCAACAATTTTCCATAGCCTCATTATAGTCAAGCATAAACCTGTCCAAGCTTAATGTTATTAAAAGACAAAAATGGAAAGAGTCACTTACCCAAATTATAAACAGAAACAGTACCAAATTAAGAGCACATCAGCTAGGCTAAACCATAAATAAGGTACTAAAAACCTCTTCCTAAACAACAACACAGTACCACTACATACCTACTACAATGGCTAAAATCCACAACACTGACAATACCAAATGCCAAAGAATGAGAGCAACAGGACCTCTTATTCATAGTGGTGAGAACGCAAATTGAACAGCCACTTTGGAAGACAGTCTGGCAGTTTCTTACAAAGCTAAACATAGTCTTACCATCCAATCCAGCAATCACACTTCTAGGTATTTAACCAACTGATTCAAAAACATATGCCCACACAAAATCATACACTCTAATGTTTTATAGCAGCTTTATTCATAAACAGCAAAACCCAGAAGCAATGAAGATGTCCTTCAATAGATGAATTATGGTACATCCAATGTAATATTATTCAACAATAAAAATAAATGAGCTGAACAGTCCCCAGGAATGGGTTGTTTTAATTTGTCTGATTTCTCTCAGACTGTTCAAGTTCAGTTGGACAATATCCACCATGTTATAGATAAGTTTTCACAAATGCCTAAGGTGCCTAACTGGTTTTCTTGGCTTCACTGGAGATGCCTGGTAATTACAGGTATGTTTTGGTTACATAACTGTACTCCTATTATGTTAATGTGTGTGTGCAATTTAATTAGTAGTTTAAAACCTATACATGCTGAAGTTACTCTGCAAGAAGATATGTCAAAGAAATAATCAATCTTCCCAGGTTTTCTTCTGCCTGCTACTTCTATAGCTTTTCTTCTTCCTTCCTAATTATAACCCTTAAGTAGAATTAGTGCCTCATATCGAATTTACTGAGTATCATAATTCTTCCAAGTGGTAAAGAAACCTCAAGACAAATGCTGGGCATAGAAGCCACAGGGCATAAAATATGCAAAGAAGTAAAAAGCTAACCTTTTCAAACAATAAGGCTTCTCTCTCACTTACCAACTTAACATTTCCCTGTATGGCCCCGGAAGATGACTGGTTAGCCAGAGACGGGTAAGATTCCTCAAGGGAGGAACAACCTAAGACAGGCACAGTCGCAGGGGGGCCATCAGGTGAGAAAATGGGGATCAACAGAGGTGAGGCTTAGAACCTCCCCCCCCCTATTCTGAGAGAAATCTGCTGCATCCGTGGATGTTTTATTGCCCTTGTCTAGCTCTTGGATTAACACATAGTCCACAGGCACACACCTGACCATCTACATTTGCTCTCTTACAACACTAAACTGTGTTTTCTACCTTTATCTTGTATCTACCTACCACTTCAGCATTTTATTAAAAATAATAATAATAAAGAGAGAAATGTGGTATCCACATATAAATCAAGTATAAAAATTAAATGAATATTCATATTTGAACTGTTTATAGTTCATAATGCATGATCAAAACCAAAAGCTTCTGTGATGTTCACCTTGTAATGTTCACCACGTAACTTATTCACTATGTAAGAATTTGTTCTCCATGTAAGAACTTGTTCGTTGTGCTTCAGAAGATTGGAGACTGATGACAATTAGGCTTGGGGTGGATTAATGATTGTGCATTGAGCACTGACCCCCCTATGCAGAATTTTATTGTGGTTAACAACCATTTGATCAATAAATATGAGAGATGCCCTCACAAAAAAAAAAAAAAAAAAGTACACACTTCCAATTGTAAAATGAATAAGTAACCAGAATGTAATATATAGGATAAGGAATATAGTCAAAATATTGTAACAACTTGGTATGGTGATAGCTGGTACCTAGAATTATCATGCATATAAATGTTGAATCACTGTGTTGTATACCTGAAACTAATGTAATACTGTGTCAACTACCCTTCAATAAAAAATACTTATCTAAAAAAATAAATAAATAAAATAAAATACATGAGCTATTAAGTGATGAAAAAGCATGGAAAAACCTTAAATGCATATTCCTAAGTGAAGAAGCCAGTCTAAAAAAGCTACATACTGCATGACTCCAAATATGTGACATTCTGGAAAAGGCAAAACTACACAGACAGTAAAAAGTGGTTGCCAAGGGCTTACTTAGAGGGTGTGGGGAGGGAGGGAGCACTGAATTCCCCTATTCAGTGGATTTTTAGGGCAGTGAAGCTGTTCTTTATGATACTGTAATGATGGATACATGACACTACGTATTTGTCAAAACCCATGGAACTTCACAGCACAGAGAGTGACCTTTAATGTGTACAAATGTTTTTTTTTTTTAAGTCATTTAAGAGGTCAAGGGATTCCAGGGTGGAATGCAGCCCATGACAAAACAACTGAACCATTCTACAAACGTAGGAAACAAACCTTTGTAAGGAGAGTCAGAAAGAAGGTCTAAGTTAACTATGGAAATGAGTGGAAATTTTCAGACTAAAGGCAACTGAAGCTTCATAAATGCTGTACTCGATAAAAAAGTTTCTCAAGGAGATACATGTTAAAAATTTTGAAACGTTGATACCTGTACACTGGAAGTGAACAATTCAGTAAAGGGACAGCAGACGGTGACAGCCAGGTTTCTTACTGCTGGGAGTCAGAGGTTATAGTTAAGCAAAGGGAGGTGGCTAGAAGGATGCAGGTGCTATTGATTCCAGCTGGAGACATCAGTATCAGCTCATGTCTAGTTTAATATAGATATAGGAGTCAGCATATAGGCATAGATTTCCTTGCTCTGCTGCTTCAAGAGGCCTAGAAGCAAATGATACTCCAGTAACAACAAGCACACCTAGCGCCCACATCTTAGTTTCTAATACCATTCTCCAATTGAAGGAGACTGGGATTTTTTTCAAGAAATGGCTGATTCTAGGGCTGGGGAAGAAAATTTAAAAGATGAGCCTGCAATATCTTCTAAGGCCAGAAAGTAAGAAAGAGAGGGAGGGAGGGAAGGAGGGATGGACTGCAACTGAAAGAGTTCCCAATGGCCAAAGCTGGAATAATCTCAGCAACCACAGAAAGTAGTCTATAACCCAAAATATAAAACAAATACTCATGAGTCCATACCGATATAAATAATTAAGTAAATGGGAGAGAACAGACAAATCTGTGCAGAACTCTAAATAATATATGTAGCTACTCTGAAGGCAAGGAGGGGAGCAAGTCCTGACTCCTTAACTGTGGGCTGTGCTGAATGACTTCCTCCCATAGACCACAGCAGGGGCAGAGGCAAAGGGTTCTCAGAGGAGAGACCTAATGCTCCCCCAGCCGGGCGGTCAGGTCCACACCAACAGTGGGTAAGGCACGTGCACCGTCCCGCTCTTGACCCGGCGTGATAAGAATGGCGCTCCCCCTTCCCGGCCTTCCTCCCAAATACCCAGAGCCTCAATCTCAGTTTGAGAAGAACATCAGATAAATCCCACAGGAGGGACATTTTACAAAATACCTTACTGGTGCACTCCTCAAAACTCTTCAAGGTCACCAGAAATAAGGTTAAGAAACCGTCAGACCAGAGGAGCCTAAGGTGTATGATGACAGGATAAGTACAGTAGGCAAAAACTGAGGACATCTGAATAAAGTATGGACTTTATCTTCAAAATTTTGTTACAAATTCAAAACTGTCCTAAAGTCAGAAGTTTATTTTAAAGCAAAGCAAATAAATAAAAATCTCTTTCTACTCACCATCCCATAAACCACTCAACTTTAGACTACTGATTCTCAAAGTGCAGTCCCTGAGAGCTTGTTAGCCATGTGAATCCTCAGGCCACCACCCCTGACCTCGTGACTCAGGCCTGGGGATGGCTCAGCCATCTGTATTTTAAAAGCCCCTTGGGTGACTGACACATGCTAATGTTTGCACACACGGTGGCCCTGATTTCTGATAGTTAGAGGAACCAGGAGATGCTCAGGCTGCTGACCTGGGGACCACACTTTGAGAATCACTACCTCAGACTAACCATGTAATAATAACAGCCATTAGTAGGTGCTTACATTGTGCCAGGTACTTCCCACCACACCACATCCCTGTGAGAAAGGTTTTACCCACCCCACGTCAGAGGAAGAGAGTGGTCTCCCTCATGCTGCACAGCTCCACGGAGGGCAGCGGAGCCTCTGTCCCGCCCTCTGGGGGCTGCAGACTGGCAGGCACACTGCATCCTCAGGCTGCTGCTCCAAACTGCTGGAAACTGAGTGGCTTACAACAGCTGGAATTTACTCTTACAGTTCTGGAGGCCGGAAGTCTGAAATGCAGCGGGGCCGGGCTCCCTCCAGGGAAGACTCCGCCCCTCACCTTTCCTGCTTCTGGTGGCAGCCGGCATTCTGGGCACGTGGCTGTACCACTTCGACTGCCTCCTGCCTTCTCCTCTGTGTGTCTGTGTTACTTCCCTTTGTTCTCTTTTAAGAACACCTGTGATGGCATTTAACAGACCCACCCACTTGGATAATTGAGGGTAATCTCATCTCAAAATCCTTAGTTTAAATACTTCTGCAAAGATCCTTTCTCTAAATAAAGTAATATTTATTTACCAATTCAAGGGGTTAAGACTAGATAGCACTGGCTGGCCATTATTCAACCTAATATACATAGTAAGTCAGGATGATAGTCAATGGATTTCCAAGACACAATTATAGCAGAGAATGAAGATTTCTGACCAAGGATCTGAGTTTTTTTCTTATAAGAATGACCACAAATTACCAAACAGACTGTACATATGGAATATTACCATCTTCTAGATGATCTAAAACTTAATTATAATTATACACTAAAAAAACACCTTCACCAAGGCCATAGAATTCAGAGGACTTGTTTCAGACAATCCTGACAAGCATTTTTAAAGAGACTTTTGAGCAATTTCAGGACTAGTTTAAGATTTCTCAAGAAACTGATCCCAGGAATGTTTGCTCTGCTGCTCTCCTTTTACACTGAAAGTTTCCTAAGAGTAGGTCTAGACACTGGAGATCAAACACCTCTTTTGTTTGTTCTTAGGTTTAGGCCACCACTTTACATGCATTTAAAACCACTTTACACTAGCCATTTACATTAGCATGGCAAGAGTCTTAACAAATCAAACTGACAGGGTACTATGAGGTTTAGTTGTTATCAGCTGACTATTTTTTCTTAAACATAAACATACTAAAAAATCCCACCAAAGAAACCTAAGAACCATGAAAATTCTCCCTTTGTTTAAAATTCTCAACAACTGAACTTTACTGGGTTCTTTTCAAATGAATACTGGCAATATTTATGATAAAAAGGTAGAGTACAGCAGTATCATACAGAAAAAGGAAATGTAATTTCATTAGCATTAGAACTGCAGGCTCTGCAGTTAGTTAGACCCCTGGGATTCACATTCTGGGCTGAGCACTTTACCATCTGTACAAGCTTGGATGAGTTAAATTGCCCTGTTCCAAAGAGGAAACTGAGGCTTGGGAGAGGACAGTTTAAATGAGTTTTCTCTTCATATCAAAGGCATTTAAAAGTACCATTTAAGCCTAACCACCCCCCCCAAAAAAACAAATTATTTACTACAAGGCTTAACTGAATCAATGTTCAGTGACTCCTGAAATTAACAGTCATTTCTGCTTCCAAGTTAAGGGCCCACTTGGAAACCTTATTGATCTACCATTACTACTGCAAAATAACTCAGATACCTAGTGATTCGCAAGCTGTCCATCTATTAGGATTCTTATAGGGCAAAGAGTATAACAGAAAGGCTGAGCCTCTGGTATGTTTCTGTATCAATTAGTATAGGATATGAAGTGACTTCAAAATGATGCACACAATTCTACGGAGTGGCCTATCTTCTTAAAAATAAGCAAAGCCATGCAATTTAAATCTAGATAACTGAATGTCAAGTTTCATGATAAACACTACCTCTATAACACAGGGGCACAGGCCCCACAGCTTGCTGCTCCAAGCGAAGAATATTCCAGTTTCTGCCTGGGTGTTCACCCCCAACTGTGTGTGTCCACTGGTCCTCAGGCTGCCCCCTGAGGACGGCTAGTTTCAAGTACTCTTCCAGCACACCAGTCATCAGTAATAAAAAAGCTCCCATTGTTACATCAGCACACCTCCCACCCGGCCCACCTGTATCAGGAAATTCTCTCTTTGGAGAAGGTAATGTTTACTTTTGATCAAAGTCTCCCACATCACCACCTTCCAAGCCAACTATAACAAGTACCCAAATGGTGAATGTTCAAACATTACATGTGAAAACTAAGCAAACATAAACTGAAAGAAAACTCCTCCTATTTCACTGGCCTCCCCAGCTCAGTCTCCTTTGCTGGACAGAACCTGTCTTTGATTTCTAGCCCCTGGAAGCCCCTGGGCTCAGCCCTTTCCTTTGTCTCCACTAAGTCCCTAAGTAATGCCCTCTGTCCTTTGGCTTTAGGTTAAGTCTAGCTGCAGATGACTCACATTTGTATCTCTAGCCTCAATGCCCAGCTTTTCCCATCACCGTAACTCAGGTGCTCCAAATGCTCAGGCAACCTTCCTCTCTCCCACATCTCAACCCTCAAGTTCTCTCAGCTCTCCCTTCCAAATCCACATACAATCAGACACTTCTCACCACTCTGCTGCTGGCACTCTGGGCCCAGCTAGCCCTCCCTTTTCTGAGCTATGGAAGTGCCTGCTGCCCAACCTCCCCCTGCTCCCACTCTTGCTTCCCTGGCATTCCTTCTCCACCCACCAACCAGAAGAGTCCTTTGGAAACATCAGCTCTCTGCATTCCTCTGCCCCAACCCCCCAGGAACTTCCCAGCTCACTTACCACAGAACCCACAGCCCTTACCAAGGATGAGCCTTACAGATCTGGCCCTTCTCCCACCTGCACATCAACCACCCTGCCTCCTTGTTGTCCTAATCCCATGCACATTCCCTGCCTCTGGACCTTTGCATATTCCACTCCCCTTGCTGGGAATTGTCTCCCAAATAGACACTCAACTGACTAGCAATCCGCCAACCCCTCCATCACTCTATCCTGTTATCATGTTTGTGTTTCTTCAGAAGAGGACTTAGTAGCACCTGCCACTGTGTATTTATCTCCTTATTCTCAAATGTCCCCATAGAGATGTAAACACGTCATGAGAGCAGGCTTTGCTGTGCTCATGTCAAAAACAGAGCCTATCGTATAGCAGGCACACAGACTTTTTAAAAATGAATTAACCATTTAAAAAATTTAGGTCTGCTTGCATCATCTGCGATATGTAACTTCCATACCCATTGTGCCCTAATAAAACAACCAAAATGTTAAATTGTTATACAAAACTAAAAAGCAAACAGGCATTCTTCAGGTGGTAAAAAAGAAATAAAAATGTACTCATCTTTGTTTTAAATAAACCACACCATTATAAATAAAAGTTAAGTCTTAGTTGCTAAAAGGAGTGTTCCTGTTGAAGGGGAATATGCACAGATGGTAATGTGCAGAAGGAAAAGTAGCATGCACAGTACTTTTCAAAAGAAAAGTCTCTGAAAACCAGTGCCAGACATCAAGGAAAATGGCATTGTGTTCATTTCTTTATTCCTGGAAGAGTCCACTGAGAGAAAACACAGAAATGAAACACTACAGGGTTAACCATGATGATGTCAGCAAGAGCCCTAGCATAAAATTGCTGAGTGAATGCTGAAAGATCCTTTTGAGCCAGGGAAAAGTTTTGCTGTAATGGTACCGTTACAAATTTCTTACAGTAATAACATGGTATATTATAAGCTTGCTCAAATGATAAGCTCTTTATGAGGGTTAGAAGTCTGCAGCCCTCCCAAACAAAGACCTTTCTGTGTTGCATTTCCTAGAAGTCAACAAGCTAAAAATCACATCCTGCACAGTATCCACTTGGACTCACAGAACCTCTAGTCTTCCATTCCTTCACCCGGGGTCCCCAGGGCACTGAGCAGCCAACACAATACAGTGGCAGAGAGAGCAGCTTCGCCTCTGTGTCCAATTAGATCATCTCTGGGTTCTCACTACTTTTTATTCTGGAAAGTTTCATATTTGCAGCAGAGTTGTAAAGACAGCAGAGAGAATTCCCATCTCTGAACCCTGCTTCCTCTGATGTGAACACTCATGTAACCATGCTGTGCCTGTATCAAAACTAAGAAATTAACATTCATTCAACACTATTCACTACATTATAGGCTTTACTCAGATTTCCTCAGCTTTTCCATTAATGTCCGTTTTCTCTGCCAGTGCAAGACCCACACAGCACGCAGCTATCTTGCCTCTTTGATCTCCTCCAATCGGTGACAGTTCCTAAGGCTCTCCCTGCTCTTTACAACATTGGCACTTTTGAAGGACACTGGTCAGGTATCGTGTAGCATGTCCCTCAACATTGATGTGTCTGCTGTTTCCTCAAGACTAGACTGAAGTCGTGCTCTGGGAGCACAAACATACATAAAGAGCCTTCTAGACCACCACATCCAGGAGTACTCGATAGATATATGACTAAATATTGGTGATGCGAAAGTGGGGTCTGCCAGGTCTTCTATTAAGCTACTGTTGTTCCCATTGCCTATTCCAGTCATTAAAAATTTCCCACTATTAAAGAAAAAAACTTTGCAGAATTTGATTCAAGATGGCGGCGTGAGAGATAAGACAGAGAACTCCTCCCAAAACCACATATAATATGAAAATAAAGTTAATACAACTAATCCTGAAAGAGCAACAGGAAAGAAGGCTGCACCAGACTGCACATACCTAGAGAACAGAGCAGACCTCAAAAAACAGGGTAACGTCCCAAAGCCTTAATCCAGCGTGACCCAAGCCCTTCCCCCACCCCAGCTCACCCATGGGAGGAAGAGAAATAGAGCAGAGAGGGAATGGAAGCCTAGGACTGCTGAACACCCAACCCTGAAGATCTGCTTTGGAAGCACAAACCTACATTGCATGTTGCTCTGGAGATTAGTGGGGTTGGAAAGCTAAGACAGGCAGAATACTTCAGAGACTGAGATTCCAGCCATTTGTGGAGGACAGGGATCCACATCCGGCTGCTCTGGGACAAAGCAAAGGTGGGCAGTCTAAGAGGCTTTCTAGCAGAGAAAGGGCGGCTGAAGAGGCAGGGTCTGCATGGAGCTTGCTGCGCAGGAGAAGGGATAGGTGGACAAGGCTGTCTGGGTGCGCTCTGCCCAGCAGGTCAGGAACTCTGAGGAACTTCAGGCGCTCCACCCCCCTGGCTGGCTACTCAGCTCCGAAGCCCCCCACCGTGACACGCAGCCTGCTGCACCTTTCTCCTGGCCTGCCAGCAGTGGCTCACAAACCAGCAGTCACTGTGTTGGCGTCAGGCCAGCAAGAGGGAGGCCCCACCTATGACAGCTACAGACGCAAAGGATAGAGGCTTACACCTGTGTGCTTGGCCCACTGGCTCTGACACTGGAGACAGGCACTGCAGCTGGGAAGCAGGAAACAGCTCTTCCCTCCTGCCAGGCACCAGCACCGCTCCCCTGTGACCCCCAACCTCACTCCAGGGGCTGAGCAGCTACAGAGACTAGAGCTTCTGGGCACTAGAAACATGAAATATCAAAGGAACCCGGTTCAGACCAAAATCTCACAAACCCCAGAAAAAGGGCCAAATGAAACTTAACTCACCAATCTTCCTGAGAGTTCAAAGAAAATAAAAATCATAAACATGCTCATGGAGGTACAGAAAAATATTCAAGAACTCAGGGATGAATTTAGGACAGAGATTCAATCATTAAGGAATTCCATATCTGAAATGCAACATACAATGGAGGGATTTAAAAGCAGATTAGAGGTAGTACAAGAGAAGATAAATAGAATAGAAATTAGAGAAGAGGAAACCAAAGAAGATGAGGCACAGAGAGAAAAAAGGATCTCTAAGAATGAAAGAATATTGAGAGAACTGTGTGACCAATCCAAACAGAACAATATTCACATTACAGGGATACCAGAAGTAGAGAGAGAAAAAGGGATAGAAAGTATCATTGAGGACATAATTGCTGAAAACTTCCCCTATCTGGGGAAGGAGATAGTCTCTCAGGCTAAGGAGGTGTACAGATCTCCCAATACAAGGGACCCAAGGAAGACAACACCAAGACATATAATAATAAAAATGGCAAAGATCAAGGATAAGGACAGACTTTTAAAAGCAGCTAGAGAGATAAAAAAGATCACACACAAAGGAAAACCCATCAGGCTATCATCAGATTTCTCAAGAAAAACCTTACAGGCTAGAAGGGAGTGGCATGATATATGTAATGCAATGAAACAGAAGGGCCTCAAACCAGGAATACTTTACCTGGCAAGGTTATCATTTAAATTTGAAGGAGGGATTAAACAATTTTCAGGTAAGCAAAAGGTGAGAGAATTTACCTCCCACAAACCACCACTACAGTGCATTTTGAGGGGACTGCTATAGAGGGAAGTATTCCTAAGGCTAAATAGCTGTCACCAGGGGAAATAAAACCACAGCAAAGTAGAACAATTAATTACTAAGTACATGCAAAATAAAATCAACTACTCCCAAAGTCAATTGAGGGATAGACAAAGAGTAAAAAATACGATAATATTAGGAATGGAGGAGGAAGAAAAAGGAGGGAAGACAAAAAACCCTTTAGGTTGTGTTTGTAATAGCATACTAAGTGAGTTAAATTAGACTGTTAGATAGTAAGGAAATTACCCTTAAACTTTTGGTGACCACAAATCTAAAGCCTGCAATGGCAATAAGCACATACCTATCAATAATCACCCTAAATGTAAATGGTCTGAATGCACCAATCAAAAGACACAGAGTCACTGAGTGGATTAAAAAACAAGACCTGTCTACATGCTGCCTTCACCTCAACCCAAAAACATACATAGACTGAAACTAAAGGGATGAAAATAGATATTTCATGCAACTAATAGGGAGAAAAAAGCAGCAGTTGCAGAACTTGTATCAGACAAAACAGACTTCAAAACAAGGAAAGTAACAAGAGACAAAATGGACATCTACACAACACTCTATCCAAAAGCAAAAGGATACACATTCTTCTCCAGTACACATGGAGCATTTTGAAGAACAGATCATATACTAGGGCACAAAAAGAGCCTCAGTAAATTCAAAAACACTGAAATTGTACCAACCAGCCTCTCAGATCACAAAGGTATGAAACTAGAGATAAATTACACAAAGAAAACGAAAGAGCCCACAAACACATAGAGGCTTAATAACATACTCCTAAATAATCAATGGATCAATGACCAAATAAAAACAGATTAAGCAATATATAGAGACAAATGACAACAATAATTCAACACCACAAAATGTGTGGGACATAGCGAAGGTCATGCTAAGAGGAAAGTATATTGCAATACAGGCCTACCTCAGGAAAGAAGAAAAATCCCATATGAACAGTCTAAATGCACAATTAACGAAACTAGAAAAAGAACAAATGAGACCCAAAGTCAGCAGAAGGAGGGACATAATAAAGATTAGAGCAGAAATAAATAAAATTAAGAAGAATAAAACAATAGAAAGAATCAATGAAAGCAAGAGCTGGTTCTTCAAGAAAATAAACAAAATAGATAAACCCCTAGCCAGACTTATCAAGAAAAAAAGAAAGTCAACACACATAAACAGAATCAGAAATGAGAAAGGAAAAATCACTACGGACACCACAGAAATACAAAGAATTATTAGAGAATACTATGAAAAATTATATGCTAACAAACTAGATAACCTAGAGGAAATGGACAACTTTCTAGAAAAACACAACCTTCCAAGGCTGACCCAGAAAGAAACAGAAAACCTGAACAGACCAATCACCAGCAATGAAATTTAACTGGTAATCAAAAAACTACCTAAGAACAAAACTCCTGGACTAGATGGCTTCACCGCTGAATTTTATCAAACATTTGCTGAAGACCTAATACCCATCCTCCTTAAAGTTTTCCAAAAAGTAGAAGAGGGAATATTTCTAAATGCATTCTATGAGGCCAGCATCACTTTAATACCAAAACCAGGCAAAGACACCACAAAAAAAGAAAATTACAGATCAGTATCATCCCTGATGAACACAGATGCAAAAATACTCAACAGAATATTAGCAAACCAAATTCAAAAATACATCAAAAAGATCATCCACCATGATCAAGTAGGATTTATTCCAGGGATGCAAGGATGGTACAACATTCGAAAATCCATCAACGTCATCCACCAGATCAACAAAAAGAAGGACAAAAACCACATGATCATCTCCATAGATGCCAAAAAAGCATTCAACAAAATTCAACATCCATTCATGATAAAAACTCTCAACAAAATGGGTATAGAGAGCAAGTACCTCAACATAATAAAGGCCATATATGACAAACCCACAGCCAAATTCATACTTTCAGCAAGAAGCTGAAAGAAAGCCTTTCCTTTAAGATCAGGAACAAGACAAGAATGCCCACTCTCTCCACTTCCATTCAACATAGTTCTGCAGGTCCTCGCCACAGCATTTAGACAACACAAAGAAATAAAAGGCATCCAGACTGGCAAGGAAGAAGTCAAACTGTCACTATTTGTAGATGACATGATACTGTACATAAAAAAAACCCTAAAGAATCCACTCCACAACTACTAGATCTAATATCTGAATTCAGCAAAGTTGCAGGATACAAACTTAATACACAGAATTCTGTCATATTCCTTACACTAATGATGAACTAGCAGAAAGAGAAATCAGGAAAATAATTCCATTCACAATTGCATCAAAAAGAATAAAATACATACGAATAAAGCTAACCAAGGAAGTGAAAGACCTATACTCTGAAAACTACGGGACACTCATGAGAAAAATTAAAGAAGATACCAATAAATGGAAACACATCCTGTGCTCATGGATAGGAAGAATCAATATTGTCAAAATAGTATCCTGCCTAAAGCAATCTACAGATTCAATGCAATCCCTAACAAAATACCAACAGCATTCTTCAATGAAATAGAATTGTTCTAAAATTCATATGGAACCACAAAAGACCCCGAATAGCCAAAGCAATCCTGAGAAGGAAGAATAAAGCAGGGGGGATTATGCTCCCCGACTTCAAGCTCTACTACAAAGCCACAGTAATCAAGACAATTTGGTACTGGCACAAGAACAGACCCATAGACCAATGGAACAGACCAGAGAGCCCTGATATAAACCCAACCATATATGGTCAATTAATATATGATAAAGGAGCCATGGACATACAATGGGGAAATGGCAGCCTCTTCCAACAGCTGATGTTGGCAAAACTGGACAGCTACATGCAAGAGAATGAAACTGGATTATTGTCTAACCCCACACACAAAAGTAAACTCAAAATGGATTAAAGACCTGAATGTAAGTCATGAAACCATAAAACTCTTAGAAGACAACATATGCAAAAATCTCTTTAATATAAACATGAGCAACTTTCCTGAATGCATCTCCTCAGGCAAGGGAAAAAAAATAAAAAATGAACAAATGGGACTACATCATGCTAAAAAGCTTCTGTACAGCAAAGGACACCATCAGCAGAACAAAAAGACATCCTACAGTATGGGAGAATATGTTTGTAAATGACATATCTGACAAGGGGTTAACATCCAAAATATATAAAGAACTCACACGCCTCAACACCCAAAAAAGCAAATAATCCTATTAAAAAATGGGCAGATGATAGAACAGACACTTCTCCAAAGAAGAAATTCAGATGGTCACCAAGCACATGAAAAGACGTTCCACATCGCTAATTATCAGGGAAATGCAAATTAAAACCACAGTGAGATACCACCTCACACCAGTTAGGGATGGCCAACATAGAAAAGACTAGGAACAACAAATGCTGGTGAGGATGCAGAGAAAGAGGAACCCTCCTACACTGCTGGTGGGAATGTAAGGTAGTTCACCATTGTGGAAAGCAGTATGGAGGTTCCTCAAAAAACTGAAAATAGAAATACCATTTGACCGAGGAATTCCACTCCTAGGAATCTACCCTAAGAATGAACTCTGAGTGAACAGGATTTTAGTGACTGACCTGCCACCTGGAAATAAAGTTTGGGTATGACCCTTTCACCCCTACCAAAAAAAAAAAAAAGAATGCAGCAGCCCAGTTTAAAAAAGACAGATGCACCCCTATGTTTATCACAGCACTATTTACAATAGCCAAGATATGGAAAAAACCTAAGTGTCCATCAGTAAATGAATGGATAAAGATGATGTGAAACATATACACAATGGAATATTATTCAGCCATAAGAAGAAAATAAATCCTACCATTTGCAACAACATGGATGGAGCTAGAGGGTATTATGCTCAGTGAAATAAGCCAGGCAGAGAAAGACAAGTACCAAAGGATTTCACTCATCTGTGAAGCATAAGAACAAAGCAAAAACTGAAGGAACAAAACAGCAGCAGACTCACAGAACCCAAGAATGGACTAACAGTTGTGAAAGGGAAAGGGACTGGGGATGGGGAGATGCAGTGCGAAGGGAGAGAAAAGAGAAATAAGGGGCATTACAATTAGCACACATCATAATGTAGGGGGTGACACAGGGAAGGCAGTATAGCAGAGAGAACAAGTAATGACTCTACAGCATCTTACTACATTGATGGACAGGGACTGTAATGGGGTATGTGGTGGGGACTTGATAATGGGGGGAATTTTGTAACCACAGTGCTGCTCATGTAATTGTATATTAATGATACCAAAAAAAAAAAATTAGCCACTAGGTCCAGCCCACAGGTAAGGGGAAGAAAATTAAGCCCCACTTCCAAGAAGGAGGAGCATTAAAAAAATCTGCAGATGTTAAAACCACCATAGTAATTAATAAATACTTTGTAATTACTTCTTTTTAAACTGAAATCTGTTCAACAAGCAAATCTGAAGTTATGGTTCATGGCAACTCACAAAAGCTGAGGCTTAAAAAAAAAGAAGCTGAGGCTTAAGATTCATAACCAAATCACACAAAGAGACATTTGTGAAATCATAATGTGCAGAGACAAAAAAAAGATATTACAAATATCATTTGATTTTAGCTTTGAAGCATTTGTCAGTTTAATCTCTGGCCAAAAGTTCTTTGTTTTCATCATCACATCGAACAGAGCATCTTCCCACGTCACTTCTCAGCATTTACCCCTGACCAGCACTCTCATCCTCTCTGACTTTTATCTGGCCACACAAATCATTGCAATTAATCTGGCTCAGACAAGGAAAAAAGGTAAAATGTATAAAGCATTTTACCCGCATCTAACACGTATGATGCGGGACACTGTGTGCCATGCTTGGCTTCCCTACTGACCAGACTCTAAGTTACTTACTGGAAAGACCAAGTCAAAACTCCTTTTCTGTGCTCTCTGCTGCACAGCCCAGGGGCTCAATGAGATGATGCCAATTAACCAAAACAAAAAAATCCATTCTCTACCCAGCTCCAAAACATCACTGGATCATAAGAAATGTTGTAAGAGTATAAATGGTACTGATGGTTCTTAAACATGAGCAAGCAGAAAAACGAGGAGAAAAGCCTGTAAGCAGTGTGCCTGCCAACAGTCTGGCTCTGGATTTGGGCCCCAAGTTTGCTCTGTAAACACCTCAAGTGATTCTCATGTAGATGGCTTTTGAGAAAAAGCAACCTGGTATAAGACCTATGGGGTAGTGCTGATACTTAAGTACACACACACACACACAACTCAATTTTCCCACTGGAAAAGGTCCCTGTGTTACTGGAGTTTGCGAAACGATGGTACAACACACGGCCTGACCTTATGCAGCTTTACCTCTGTTCCCTCCTAACCCAGACAACACTGTTAGCGTGAGGCTCATTCTTGCCTTCCCTCCTTCCCAGACAGTCCTACCCGTTCAACAAAGAAATTAAGTATTGGATTAAAAACCTCAAAAAGCTTTGCTGCTGCCATCCTGCTACTTCTTTAAATGGGAAAGGAAACCATCCTAATTGTTCACAGTAGTCCAGAGTCTGGCCCATTATTTAGGTAGTGAGGTACTTTTCATACAGGTCAGTGCATTTTCACTTATCGTTAAGTTCTTAGAGCTCATTTTATTCTTACTACCTCAGAATGGCTTGGGCAACACTTTAAATACTGATAGAAGATTTTAAAGGTAGATAGTTCGTTGTTACAGGAATTGCGATGACATCTGTGATCTCCTTTGTGACTTAGGAAATGCTATACTCAGCTGCATCTTAAGTTTAAAAAATGTTACATTGATCCCATCTCCTGATAATGTGGCTAAGGAGCCCTTTTCTGTCAACTATACACAAATTAAATATACCTAATGATGACCTTTCAGTAAGAAAGGTGATTAATATAATAAAGCCTAGAATATCTTTAACATACTCTCACCAAATCTGAACGTTATGAAGACATTATCAGTTTGTCTTTAGATCCACACCTCCCACCTCACAACCACAAGACTCAGATATGCCAAATGGTAACACCATTTTAGAGATGTTTATGTACCTATAGAAGATTTTGTTTCAAAGCAACTAACCTCTCCACTTTAGGTAAACTCCGATTTGTCCTGTCAGAATAGTTTTCTCTAAATTGCAAAAGGAAAAAATGGGGATTCCGAGACCACAATGTTCCTACAAATCATATTCAAGTATTTGTTTCCAAAGGTCAAAATTTATGAAAAGTCCTCAGGGAATAAATTCTGCATGGCTTAGTCTTCCAGAAACTTGAGGATGCCCAGTAGCCCAAGCACTTCATGAGTGTTTCCTCTGAGCCGAGCACTAGCTATGATATTACACATCATCTCAATTAATCTTTGGAACAATCCTATAAGGAAGATAATTGCTTACCCCAGTGTAAGGAAATTAAGGTCCAGAGAAGCTGGTGAAGAACGGCAAGGGAACTGTGACTCAAGCCCAGGGCTGCTGTGCCCTAAAGAATGTCCTCGCCACTCACTCCCTTGCTACCCTCAATGTATGTGCCCTTTGACTTCATCCTTCATCTCTCTCCCCTGACTCACCCCATTCCACCCTTGCTGTCTTAAAACACATCCCACACACTACTCTTTACTGTCTGTCTCTGCTCCCAGCCCAGGCCCAGCAGAATAGAAGGCAGGGCCTTTCCTTTCTGCACTGTTGTGTCCACAACAACAGTGCTCTGATCATAGCAGATGTTCAAAACTTCTTTGAAAAAGAAATGTATGCGAATATTATAACTGATTGGTTAGAAGTCTTTCTAATTTTTGGGGCACAACTCCCTGACTTAACAAGGATAAGAGGATACTCAAAGTGATCTATTGAATTGTAAAAAGTAAATGTAAGCTGTCATGCTAAGGCCCATAAATAGATGGTTTTAGGTGGCATCGATGAAAATGGCAGAGTAAAGACTTCAAGAAATTCTCTCCTCCACGGGAGCCAAGAGAACACAGGCAAAAATTGTTTGAGGCCACCTTTTTAAGAGCCTGGATACTAGCCAAGGACTTGCAGTAATCTAAGAAGCATTTATGCACCAAAAACAGGGAACTTTTGGTAAGAGTGGTGAACTTTGTGGCATTTTAACCTGTTTTTCTACTCCCTGTTCCCCAGCAATGCGGTAACCATGAAAACCAAGAGTCCACAATCACGGTGAAAATCAGAAGCCTGACAGCCACTGGTGCAGACAGAAAGGGCTGGAGCTCCTTCAAAGCCCCATTCCCAGAGAACTGTTATTATCTGACCTGTCTGGTGGTTCCTGAGAAGACTCCACTTCCAAGGCTATCTTAGTTGACCTGGCTGGGGAGCCCACCTACAGCAAACTGCCTCTCGTGGGTGAGGAGGAGGTATGTGTTAAAAACAGTCACAGGCATTACTGAGATTCACTCTACCTAAGGAGGTGGCAAACACAGGCAAACCAAAATGCTTAAAAAGAAATGATGGGGTATGAGATGTCCATAAGGGACTTTGAAAAGCTTTACTATATTCCTGGGAATATAGCAGAATGTGCACATGCTCAGGGAAGACCTGAGAAGGTCCTAAGCTCTCATCTCTGGATGACCTTGAGGCTCTGCACAAACAGGAAGAGAGGCTAAGGAAGAGCTGAAAACTATGTGGTGGGTGTTAGTGACAAGCACCAACGGGTACAGAGCCCTTCAGCAAGACTGGGAGACTTCTTAGTTCCAGGCATCTAAGGAACTCTCCATTCAAACATGAGCTGACTATTAAGAAACCAGGCAGAGATTTTTAGTGGCCACACACACAAAAAAGAATTCACACTTTACAGAATTAGTTCTAAAAACTCACTAAATAAACAACATCAACAATATCAAACCTTGGGGAGAGGGGAGAATCTGATTTCCAGAGCTGCTACATTATATTATTTAAAATATCCAGTTTCCAACAAGAAATTGTAAGACATGCAAAGAAACTACAGCACATATTGGGGGGGGGGGCACAAGGGGGAGGTGCTGAGGGGCAGCCAATAGATAGAAATTATAAAAAAAGAGCCAAAGAGAAATCCTACAGTTGAAATGTACAATGACTGGAACGAAACACTCATAACAGATTTGAACAGGTAGAAGAAAGAATCAGCCACTCAAAGATAGGTTATCCACAGAGTAGGAAAAACAATAAAGAAAGATAAAGAGAGCCTGAGCATATATATGCAGAATGACAGTCCCAGAAGAACAAGAAAGAGAAAGGGACAGAAAGAGCATTTGAAAAAATGATGGCTGAAAACTTCCCAAATCTGGTGAAAAACAATCCACATACCCAAGAAGTTTAACAAACCCCAAGTATGATAAACTCAAAGACAGCCATGCTGAGACACATCATAATCAAACTGCTTGAAGCCAGAATCTCGAAACAGCAAGAGAAGTAACTCACCTATGAGAGCCTCACTACAATTAACGACTGCTTTCTCATCAGAAACCACAGATACCAGAAAGCTTCCATTCAAAATGCCAAAAGGAAAAGATTGTTAGTCAAGAATTCTGCATCAACAAAACAACCCTTTAAAAGTGAAGGAGAAATTAGGACATTCCCAGATAAACAAAAACTAAGAGAATCTGTCACTAGCAAACTTGCCCTATGAAAAATGTTAAAAGGAGTCTTTCAGACTGAAATGAAAGGACACTAGACAGTAACTTGAATACACATACATAAAGAGCCCAATAAGGGTGACTACATAGGTAAACCACAGAAGACAGTATAAATGTGCTTTTTGCTTGTACTATTTTTTTCTCTAATCTGATTTAAAAGACAGCTTCAGAAAGCAATTAAATTTGTGTTGATATATGTCTATCATATGCATATACAACAATGTATAAAGATATAATTTGTATGACAATAACAGCCCAAAGGAGTGGGGAGCGAATAGAACTTTACAGAAGCCAAGACTCTGTATTAGGTTGGTATTCATCTGAACTAGATTATTATCAATGAAGATGTTAACTGTAATGCTCAGGGCAACTTATAAGGAAATAAGTCAAAAAATAAAGTAAAAGATATAACAATAAATTGAAAACAGAAAATTTCTACTTAATACAAGAGAAGAGGGCACTGGAAGAGAGAGGAACAAAAAAGACATGACATAGAAAACAAATAACAAAATGGCAGATATCCTACCCTATCAGTAATGACATTAAATGTAAATGGATCAAACACTCCAATTAAAAGGCAGGGTTGACAGAATGGATTTAAAAATGATTCAAGTATATGTTACCTACAAAAGACACACTTTAGATTCAAAGACACAAACAGGCAGGGAAAGGATGGGAAAAGATACACTGTGTAAACAGAAACCAAAAGAGAGCTGGAATAAACACTCTAAACAGTCAAAATACACTTTCTTTAAGACAAAGATTATTACTAAAGACAAGATGGAATTTTATAATGATAAAAGGGTTCATCCAACAAGATATAAGGGTCATAAACATATATGGACCTAACAATAGAGCCCCAAAATACATGAAGCAAAAACTAACATAATTGAAGGGAGAAATAGACAACTGAACAATAATATTGGCAACTTCAATATCCCACTTGCAACAATGAATAAAACTAGATGACAAATTAGTAAGAGAAGAGCTGATCAACATATAAACTAACCAGACCTAACAGACATCTTTATAATTCTCCACTCAACAATGGCAGAATACACGATCTTCTCAAGAGCATGTGGAACATTCTCCAGAGCAGACCATATGTTAGGCCATAAAAAGACTCAAGAAACTTAAAATTGAAATAATACAAAGTATGCTCTATAACCACAAAGAATTAGAAACTAGGAACACAACAGCGCTGTTCACAGTCTCACTTTTTCTTATTTTCACTTCCTCTTCGTGCCCTTCCCTCTCACTGCGGATACAGACTTTACAGGGTAGCGCCTGTTTTCGGTGCTAATTAGCCCTTCTAATCTACTAGGAGCTTGGAAACTGAACTATCAAACTTCCAGAAAAAAGGAATAAGGCTCAGTTTAGGACCACAAGGGGCTCTGCCTGGAACAAACTGGCAGCATTCACATTTGGAGCACATATTCTAGCCGTTGGAGCCTCCTTGGCTCCTGGCCAGCTAAGATTAATGGGCAGCCTAACAGAGCGAGGAAGGCACCACTACAATACAAATCAGTTCCACGGCAGCAGTTAAGAACATTATTTCTTCTGTTATTAAAGAAAAAAGAATCCCAGCCTTTTCATGTAAGGACATTCAATCTTCCTTCATAAGCCAGTCAGACTAACAGGAAGACCTTCTCTTTTACATATTTTCCTCTAAACACCAATATCCCTTGATGATATGCCTTCCTATTAAAATAACACCATTGACCTTACCTTTCTCCATACTGTTTTATATTCAAAATCAGTATCAGAGTTTACACTTTAAAATTTTTTCCAACTATTCCATGAAGATACATTTTTGTCTCCTTAACTAGACTCAAGTCCTTGAGGGAGAAAAAGGCCATGCATGTTTCACTCTACTGCAATTTCCTACCAGTTCAGAGGGCAGTTCTGGGCCCACTGATGATGCTTTGACAAATAACTTCCTGGGGACCTCGGAGTGCCACAGCTGCTGTGTCCTGGTATGGTGGTATATCCAAACAAGTTCTAAGTGTGCCAAGGTAACAATCCCTTCAGGTTAGGTTGGAAGAGACAGGGGTGGGGTGGGGAGGACACAGTGGTTTGTTTGTACTGGGGTAAGAGCCCTTTGGGGGCAGTCGCCTCAGTGTTGTGTGCCATGATGGGAAAAAGCCTGCAAAACACTGGGTTAAATGACCGATTGGAAACACTACTAAAAAGAACTGGAATTAGCCTGCATGTCCATATAAAGATAAAGTTCTTTTATGTACCTAATGGAAAATCTTTCAAGACATATTAGTGACAACCAGCATGATATAAATAGCATGTAAAACATGCTACCATTCCCATAAAAGGTAGTATTAATTGTTTATATATGCATATGATATATATGTAAGATGTACCATGGTGGCTGACTCATGAGGGGAACCCAGTGGTAGGAGACAGAGATGGGAAGAGTTCCCTAAACCCTCTGCCCTTTTGAAGTTTGAATCCTGTGTCAGCATCAGCTACTAAAAAGATATTAAATGTTTCAAAGTTGCCAAATCCATCTATGCCTACCTCCCACTTTCATTAATAACGATTATTTTCTACCCAAAACACCTTCATTACTAGTCAAACATTGAGTTAAAATAATAAAAGCAAGATCTTGATGCTAGATTCCCAGCTGTGTTCATTTTGTGAAAATCCACTGAGCTCTATTCTTCTTATCATCTGAGCCTTTTTCCATGGGAGTAGTATACTTCAATGAAAGTTAGAAATAAAATGAATAGGTTACTTGGGTCAGTTTCCTTTCTGTTCTCTCTTACCTGAAGAGTAGTATGATATTTCACCTATTTGCCTAAATACATTATTGTTCCAAACTTTTCAATGTTTCTCAAAAAAATCTTGTGTAACTGGGAGTTAATGACACCAAACCCATGTGACAAGGGGGAACTGGCCCTGCCAGCTCCACCCACCTCCTCTCCACCAACGGCAACACATGTGGCTCTCACCCTGCTGCTAGGGCTTCGCAGCGGGAGGTTTCAGTAAGTCAGGAGGAACACCACGAAAAACTGCCTTACCGCTCACTATACTGCAATCACGTGTTTTCATTACGAAAATGAAGTATTACTTATCAAAAATGCCAAAGTCATAAAAGACAGAGAATCTGTACAAACATTCCAGATTAAAAGAGGCCAAAGAAATGTGACAAGCAAATGCAATACCCGACCCTAGGCTGGAGCTGGTAGTGGAGAAGCAAAAACTGTTTGTTACACAGGCTTGACCGGGTCAACAGAGAAAATGAGAATATAAACGCCAGGTTAAAGTTTCCATGTTAAATTTACTTAAGCTGTACCGTGGGTGTGTAAGAGAATTTCCCTACTAGCCAAAATACACTGGTGTTACTTAAAGTGAGACCCACACTTCAAATTAAGTAAAGTTACCTTAAATGGCAGGGGGATGGATCTACGACTCTCTAGATGGGTGAAAGCGCATATACTCAGGAACACAAACAAATGATAAGGCGAACGGAGTAAAATGTTAACAGGTTAATCTGGGTACAGGGTATATGGATGTTCTCTGGACTACTTGATTGCTGTAACTTTTCTGTGAAATTAAAAATACTTCCAAATAAAGTTTTTAAAAGCCATGTGTTAATAATTAACCACTAATAAAAATCAAAACAAGCATGAATCTGGATTTTGTCTATGACAGTTGTTCCTACAAGCCATTTTAATTATGTAAGTGTAATCCCAAGGCATTATTTCAACTTGAAAAAAAAATTACACCTTCTGGCTAGATTTGTAATGGGGCTAAATAAGCACCTTCCAATATCCAAAGCTTAACATAATTGCCTTGAACATAAGACTTCAACTCTGCAATTTCTCATAATGGCAGCCTTAATGGAGAAACTAGACTTACAGGAAGTTTTAATTAAAAGTTCCACATCCACATGAGGGATTTATCTCACCTAAGTGGTGAATAAAATGACAAATCCTAACAACAACTTAGGTTAGAAGCACTTAAAGCCCTACAAAAAAAAAAAAGGAAAAAGAGAAATCAAAGACCTATTATTAAATGGTAAATGTCACAACAACAGAATTCTTAAAAATGATAAGGACGAAGAACTACATATGAAAGGCAAAACTTTAAGTCTACAGAAAAATATATGAGAAAATTTCTGTGACCCAAAAAAGGGAAGAATTTCTTGAACAAGACACAAAATCATAAACCATACAGGAAAAGAACCACAGAACAGACTACACTTCTTTACTCAATTTGCATATAACAAAACTACCACATTTAAAAGGAACAGACAAGCCACGCTGTGGCAGAGGGTATTCTCCAACAAAAGGAAGGTGTCCGGAGAGCAAACCGGCAGTCCTTAGAAAAGCTACTGATCTGGAAAAGGTCTGTCAGCAGCATTTCAAGACATGAAAAGCAGCAGAGACACGCATCCAAAGCTGATGGTCCAAACTCCTCGGGACACCCCAGGGAGGGGATGCAAGCTGCCCAGGGAGGGAGCTTCCTCCCCACCCCCCACCTCCCTGTAGCTAATAAGGTCATTAGTCAGCCTTAAGTCTGAGAGGCAGCTCCAAGGAGCTAGACAGAATGATTCCCGGCACCCCTGCTTAGGGCCTTAGAAAACTTGGTGATTACATCATAATAGGGGAAAAAAGCCCCAAAACTGTCTCTCAATCCCTACTGCCCCAGGACAATACTTTCTGACTGTATCTTGGCACTAGGCTAAGTCAAAGTTCATTAACTCAAGATACTGGCTCTGTTGTGTCTATCTAGCAGTGTATAAGAGTTAATGGCATGACAACACTTAAGACACATATTTTTAAAACTTCTGTCTCAAAGGTAGACCTATTCTCTACAATTCCATCAGGAAGGCTAGCTTTCCAGAGATCAGGAGCAGCTTAGAGCATTCAAAATACACAAGGCATTACATTTTTAAACATAATGAAACATGCTAAGGTTATAACTACTTAATTAAGGATAGGGAAAAAGTAGAAATACTGCCAGTTGTACTCTGGTTAGAACAGCACAAAACCTCCAAACAGCTTTCCTTGCTGCAAAAATCCAATGACAATAGAGATCCCCCAGATCCAGTGACCAATTGCCCTCGCATGGGGAGAGCAGGGGAGGCTGACACAGAGATTAGAGGGTTCACAGATCACATCTGGCATTTAAAAGATATCTTTTATACTTAGAAACTACATGAAGACTACTTCCTGTACACTTGAAAATGTCCACTTCCCCAAAAGTTCAAACAAAAGAAATGGAGTGATTAGGAAAACATTTAAAAGCAAGGCTGAGGGGAAGGCAAGTACAGGCAAGGATACTATTTTTCACTTAAGCACATAAGTTAGAAAATTAACTCAGATGAACAGCTAACAGTTTACATCAGAAGGTGTGTTTCTTTTTCTTGGGCAAAAGGTCTAGCAATTTCCTCTGCTGTCCTCACAACTATCAGTAGTTTACCCATCTAAACACAACACAACCTAAATAATTTTTTCCACTCTGACTAATATCACATCCTGCAACTGCAGGCAAGAGATGCACATCTGCCAATAAAAACAGAGTAAAGTCAGAAGCTAACTCATTCTCTAGAACTATTAAAGAGACAACATCTACAAGCAGAATTCTTTCAAAAAATTGCATTTATGTGTTAAGAAAACTCAGAAATCGCCTACCACCTATTCTGAATGGGCCAACAATACTGCAAAATTCCAGGTTACAGTAACTGTCTAAAAAAGTGAAGGTTTAAGATAAAGGCCAGAGCCAAATGCTATTGGCTTTTTTTACATCATTATTCATTTTATAAATTCATAACATCTAAGTTTCTATTTTCTAAACTGTGTGTGGGTCCACATGATGAGATGAACAGGGCCTTTGGGAGAGTACGACACATTCTTGCAATCATACCTGTAGAAGCAGTAAGGGTCAGAACAGATGGATTTTCTGGACAATCCTGAAAATACCACTGCACCCTGCAACAAACTATATCTTTTCTTTGGGCCCCCAATGCTATTGTTTAACTAAATGATTAGGACAAAAGTATAGAAGGTATGTTCTAAAAATAGAGAAAAAAGTATTAAGGAAATCACATTTTAAAAACTAAGGCAAAAATAGCAACTGTAAGCCTTAAAGAGGTTATTATCACTAGTTTCCTATGATTGGTTCAGAACTAATGACAAAATTAACAGATTTTTTTTTTCTGTTCTTACCTCATAAGACCAGACACACTGCACCCCTGCAAACCTCCGGACACATCTTCCCACCTCCACATCCTCATGAGTAGTGTACATTTCCCGAAGACACTTTCCAATGTGTGGTACCATCCTGCGGAGGACTTCCCGGCTCATGATCACACCAGGGCCCCCCATGCAGAAGTTCTCACCAGGCTCCAGGGCCAGTTTCCCCATTTCTTCCGTGGTGCCCAGTCCTGTCTGCCCAAGAAAGAGGGGCTCACTGCTATTCAAACTCCTCAGAAAATTCTCCAGACGGTCTCCTTTGATATAAACATCATCGTCTGCTCTCATAAACCATTCATACTTGTCCAAGTAGTGGTCATGCATGTACTTGAGCATCATAAAAGACTTCTTCTGGGGTGGGTAGGAATCGTCCACGCCCCGTAGTGGCACTATCGGAATTGGTATCGATGTGTCCGAACCCTCACTAGAGAAGAATTCGACTTTCCCAGGAATTGTCTTGGACCACGTTCTGGAATAAAATAAGTATCAGTGAGAGAATGGTTTATTTCAAGCTTCTCATTTCCAGAAATTCACTTATCTACTAATGTTGAATCGTTGCATTCAAAAGTATGATAAAAAGCTACTTCATCTGCTTGCTTCCTCTATTGCAAAGTTCAAATTTGTTTTCAAAAGATTCACGAAGTATACAGATATTTCCAGGATAACTATGTTTTTGCCAGGGCACCAAGCTCTAGATATTCAGGTTAATTTTCTGATACTATCAACTCTAACAACTCCCTACCTACAAACTGTCCTACTCCATAAAACAAACAAGAAAAAAAAATCAAATCATTTATGCAACAAATTTTCTTTGAATGCCCACCAAGTGCCAGGTATGTGCTAGGCCAGGGGGATGGAAGGTGAGCAAAACACCAAGTCCAGCTTGTGGAGCTGACATCTGGAGAGACAGACACCAAAAGTAGTCACACAAACATACATATGACGAACTAAGACACGCGCTCTGAAAGGAGGGCCCACGGCCCTAAAGAGCATAAACCAAGGACACAGAGTGGAGAACACTTCTCTGGGACTTGGTGAACAGCCAAGACAGAGAAAGGGGTTGGGGAGGCAGTGAAGCAAACTGCAGGTGGGGCGAGAGAAGGCCAGGGGAGCCCGGCCAACATTCCAAGGGGAACTGCGAAAAATTCAGAAGGAAACACGGTAAACAATCCTGCTACCCAACTACTGACTTAAGGCCATCACGCCACATTTTCCCTTATACTTTCTTTATGCTACATATTAAGAGCTGAAGTGGCCTAGCTACAAAAATGCATTTAAACAGACTACTTATAGGAAAAACGTATCAGAGAAAAAGTGACACAATAAATTCAGCCTTCGTATGATCAAAAAAACCCAGTTCCCAGATCATGTTCTCCCCAGTGTATTTTCACTTTGCTAAACTGTGATACAGTGTTTATTATGGTGGAAAGTGGCTTAAAAGATCAATGAAAACCATACATATCTTTAATGGAAAGTCTTAGGAGACAAATATCTGAAAAGATAGACACACCAGTCTTCTGGTGAAGAGGCACAGATGTAGGGATATGGGAAGGGGTGTGGGGGTTGAATAAAGATAACTTTCACTTTTTATTCTCTGTATATTGAGGGAAATTTTTATGCACACGATACTACTCTTTTGGAAAAAAAATTAATTGTGATAAAACATACATAACTTGAAATTGACCACTGTAGCCATTTTTAAAGTATAACACTCAGGGACATTAAGGGCATTCACATTGTTCTGCAATGATCACCACCATCTGTCTCCAGAACGTTTTTCATTTTGCAGAACTAAATTTCTGCAGCATGCTATTATTTTTATAATTTTGAAAAACATCTACAATGAAGTATTTAAAGAACAATTACTGGCTTTTAATTCTCTTCCTAACTCAAATATAAAGAATACAAATGACTTCTAACTTATTTCACTCAAACAGAGAAAAAATTCCATAGGATTGAACTTTTTACCAAACATGCTTCTCAAAGTGCCAAGGATTACATTTCATTTTTAACCAAATCTAGGATGTACCAGTTTTATGTACCAGTAAAAAAGCAAAAAATATTGCCAGTCATAATCATATGATGCCAACTGTAAATACATCCTGATTTCAGAGATGTTAAAACATGAAAAAAAAATGTACATTTTTAAATTGATGTAAGACAGTACCTGATGTTTTTCTCTTACTGCCTGTGGATTTAAAATGGACCTATAGAGTCCATGCCACTCAGAAAACTGTTTAACAAATTATTCAGCTTATACGCAACCTGATGGGACTATAAATGCTATACTAGGTATTGCACTTCATTTTCACAAAGGATATGCTACCAGAAAAAAAGGATGTAAAGTAAACACAGTAGAAACGGGGTAATTAATTTAAAGAGAAACAAATCCCTGGCATAAAGAAACAAATCCTTTTAAATATGCAAATAAACTGTAACCTACCAGAATGTATGAAAACCTGAACACACCCTTTTGACACAGCAACTGCGGGAGGGGAGATGACTCCTCAACCTAAGGAAGTCCGTGATGACACAGCTGTAGTGAGAAAACCCCACCCAAGTCAAGGAGCCCCTGATTCCTCCCTCTATGTATAAGTGGCTACTGTTTGTCAGTCACAACAATTCTTTGAAAAGTAATTTCAGTGCTTGGCATGGAATAGAGATCAATAAATACTGCTCATTTGTCTGAAATAAGTGACATGAAGATGCCAGGTGTGTGTGTAGTGGGGGGGAGGGGTAGAATGCAAAAGGGCAGAAATAATGTCTCTTAAAAATTTCCAACTGAGGTTTTCATCACTTTCCACAAGCCACACTAACATTTCCTACCATTCCTCATATAAAACGGAACCAACTTAATCAAACCACAACAGGAAAAGAATTATTAAGAGGTAAAATTCTCAGGCATGCTAGAGTTGATATACTATCATTCATGGTACTTCTGAAACATAAAGCTAAGTATTCTGTATTAGCTTACAATTGATTTTAAAGGGATGGTAAACAAAATTAACTTAGATTCTACCCAATTGCTTCTGAACTAAAATGTGATTAACAAAGTAGATCAAGTTCAAAGTAATACTAAAGCAGCCAGCCTCAGAAGCTCTTAAAGTACTAATGCACCATGTTATTATTTAGGACATGGGGTGTGTAAGGCAACGTCTACCTTCACACGAACAGCCCACTAAAAGGACAACACATAGCGTAATGGTTAAGAGCTTGGGCTCTGGAATCAGGTTGCTGGGATGAGAACCCTGGCTCCACTTCAGGGAAGTTACTCTGTGCCTCACTTTCCTAAGCTGTAAACTGGTGATAATAATTGTACCTGCCTTCCAGGGCTGTTATGAGGGTTCAACAGATTATTAGATTAAAAGTGCTTATAAGTCAGCCTCGCATGCAATAAGCATTATATAAACGTGACTTATTAGGGAAGACAGGAGTTTGCAAATAAAATAAGGTAGTGAAAGAGGAAATGAAGGAGATGGGAGAGTGTGGGCTGAACTTGGAACAGCCAGTCACAAGATTACACATTGGAGAGAAGGTTATTACGGAAATGCCGCTTGTCACATCTCTGGCTAAAAACCTAACACACACTATACATTAGAATTCTGTTTTACCATCATTCTGAGATAATGTTAGGGTAGAAGTCTAATAAGACTTCAAAAGTGTTTCCGCTCAAAATCCCAGACCCCTTCATAATTAGACTGAGGATCAAAATCCAGCCTGGCCAGGCTTCCAACGGGCCCCACCAGACAGGGCGCAGGAAAGGCAGTGCCAGCGATACCACTACCACCAATGCGATTAACGCCTAAACTGTCACTTGAAATAGTGTCATTTGTCCAAGAAGAGAACCTAATTAATTTTAAAAACAATCTAACTTCAAAGCACCCTTAAAAGCCTCTAGAGTTTTATGGTAACTCAACCCAATTTTTATCTTCTCCTTTTTAGGTAACCCAGGGCAAAACCTCATATTGCCCTTTTCTTTTCTAAATGACTGGTGGTTCGAAGGAAATCTCTCAATATGAAGTATTTGTAAATCTTCCAATCTTAAGAAATTCTTATCTTTTTTCACTTGGGGACCTATAGCTTAAAGAGCTCCATGAAGTTAAAGAGTTCTGGAACATAAATCATGATTTACTATCCTGGGGGAGTAGGGAGAATACACTAATAATTCCAAGGAAATACTGCTAAAGAAGCAAGCTGGCCTTCCTTCTGAGATAGAAATAGGTCAAGTTCCTTAATTTTCATAAGCAAATGTCAACTTTTGTCATCAACATGTTTGTTACCCAGAGCAAAGAGCTCTCACTTAATTAAAACCACAGAACATTTGCAAAGGCCCTTGCCAGAAAGCTCAATTTTCAGTGGACTGATAACCAAGTCTTACTAAAGCACAGATAAGACAACCGAAATTTGAGAGTGCCAAGAAAGCACTCTTCCATTCCTCCAGGCTTCTTAATGCTATCCCTATACCACGTTAAATCAGAGTTAAGTAATACAGCTGGACAATGGTGGCTTAGCTAAGGAATGCCTTCACTGAGTCAGGACTTAATACAGTAGTCTCCATTTCAATTCAATACCATTTTAAGAAAAACTACATAAAATACATTTCTGTGTAAAACTGCATTTATACCATGACTGTTCTGGGTATATACATTCATAATATGCAGGTAAATTTTAAAAAGCAAACAATAGTGTCTACTTGTGACATGGAATATTAAGGAAACAAAAGTACACATACAAAAATAAATAATGTACAAATTAACCCACAAGTGCTTATTTTTGAATGGAGAAGGGATTTAATTTTCTTTGTGTTTTCTTCATTTTCTAAATTTTCTACAAAAAATGGGTATATTTAGAATTAGAAAAAACAATTTTTATCTGGGGGAAAGCTGTAAGCTGGAAAGGATCCAAAGAAATAAAAAGATTTGACAACAGAACTTTTGTGATGAAAGTATTTTTTTACTCTATCCAATGGAAAAAAAACCTAAAAGAAAAATGGAGTAAGCTTGAGTACTTTCTTTTTACATTTTCTAAACATTAATAGCTATACATTTTTATAACTACAAAGGGGAGATTTTCTGGGAGGTCCCCCAAATCACAATTACATATGTTCTCTGATGGTCACAGGGATAAGTTTGAAAGGACTCATGTGATCAAATCACCTCAGAATTTGGAATCAAGAAAAGGAAAGTACAGTTCTCCCTCTGTAGAACTGACAACAGGAATTGAATGTACATATATATATTCTTCCCTATTTCAGAAAGGATTTAGACAACTTAACCCACTACACAGAGTATGAACTAAATAAGCATGAAAATAAGGCCAAAGAAAAACAAAGAGTAGGAAAATGAGAGCAAGGCGTGGAGGTGGTGCCTGTAACAGGGAGGGCGAAACAGCAGCAGTAGCTGCCCTCACAAATCTACGCCCACTGCAAACAATGGACCAACTAGAGCCCCTGAGGAGATACCAGCTTGGAAACTATCTGTCATCAGGTGGCCTCTGTATCTTCTAACTGTGGGTCCAAACTCAGCTATAAGCCTTTCCAGCAGGCAACCAGCAGAAGTCCAAGACCGTGTCCCACTATTCAGGACTGAGTGAAATAACTATTCTAGATGCTAAGACCTGAAAGTCTGTGGTGGAGAGAGAAGGGCCAAAGGGACTGATATCCCTATCGGAAGCAGTTTGAAGGAGCAGCAACCTTAGCTCATTGTCCCAGAAAAGCACATGGAGGACAGGGCTATGCTGTCAGTCAGATGCACTTGAACCAGATCAGGCCTTGGGAAAACTCAAGAGGTCTTCCATGGCTACCAAGTGATGATTCAAGGCTTCTCCAGGAGCTGAGGGAATGCCCTCCGGTAGGATGCTGCAAGGTTCCTCAGTCCCCTATCGGGCCTGTCTTCCTTTGGGGAGCTCTGCAGCCCTGAGCACTAAGCTGGGTGCTCCCTCCTCCCCCTATGTGGTTTTCCGGATATACGGTTTCCTCTTTTAAAATCTTTAACTGTCTCACTGGCGTATGACCCTATGACGTGAGCAATAGCAAATTCTTTTTGGAAGTAAGTGGGGGAACAGAACACAGATCACAACTGGTGGGAAACTTTTTCAAAAAACAAGTATTATATTCTTTACTGCTAATCCTAAAAAATAGACTTACAGTGAAAGCAAGCATTACAGAGCCTTTTTATTCTCAATAAAGCTCTCGGGGGGTGGATTACAGCTTCCCATCTCAACAATGGCCTGGGCACTAGCCCAGGAGGCAGTTCCAAGGTATTATGAGCTAATAGCAACCTGCCCTTAGAATCCAGGTTCAGAGCAAACAGTGGCAATACTCATCAGTAGAGCCCACAAAAATGCCCTCTTTGAAATGTAAAAATTAAAATTTGGGGTGTTAATGACAGAAGGCAAATTCTTTTCTCATGATACATTTCCACAGCTTCAAGTGTTGGAGAACTACCTTATATAGTTTGTATTTTTTGTTGTTGTACACTTAAAGCATAAACATGCAACTAACTCTTAATCATGCATGAACAAAATTAGTTTTCACATTTAATTCAAAGCAAAAAAAAAAACACCGGTAGTGTTATTTTATGCAAACAATAAAACTACCCCAAACCTATTCTGGCTGACCCCTTTCCAAGCCAGTCTTCCCCTGCTGAGGCACTAAGTCACAACAAGCCCACTTAACAAACAGCCAGCAGGCACCCTTTACTGAGCAGCGGAGTGCAGACACTGTGCTGAGGGCATTAGACACTGGATCTTATGACAACTCTATAAAGCGTGTAAGGTACTGTTACACACATTTTGCAGGTGAGACTGAGGCTCAGAGCCAAGTAAGTAATTTGCCCAAGATCATAGAGCTAATAAATGTCAAAGCCAGAAAACAATCTGACTGCAAAGCCTCCACTGGTCAGGCTGTGGCTTTTCCATCCTGCACACCTGGTTCCCAGGTTATAACCCACATTTCTTTTGCAGTCCCTCTTCCACCGACAAGGCTGAGAAAGCAGTCATCACAGATAAGGAGAGCAGCCTGATACTGACTTCAGCCACTTCCACCCACTCTGCGTCTGCCTGGCAGAGCCCTGCCCATCGAGGACACCGCTTCAGAGTTTGGGCGGGATTTAACTGAAGACCGGAAGACATTCAATCACCAGCTTCTGAAACCACTCTTACATTTGGGTCCTTTTGCTACTCTAAATCCTGCCCAAGCATTTTCCACTGTTAGGGTTGGAAGCACAGCAGAAAGTTTAACACAAATCAGCCTTTGTACCTAAGTTCAACTTACAAAACAATCATTTTAATGGCATTATTATCTACATTTTCAAAAATCTTCAGGTTCTGGGTTTGCAAGCCCAGAGCAGATGTCCAATCAGAGCAGACTACACCTTATTTTTAACCATCCACAAACAAATGTACTTGGCTAGACAAATACCTATAACTATAAATGCTTCAAAAAAGACACTAAATTAAGTGTGTGGGCAGCTTTACTTTTAAATCATTAACTAAAATTCTCACATTCAAATGCTGTCACCTGATTCTCCCAAATATCACCTTAGCAGCATGAAGTTAGAAAAACTGAGGAAAATACAGTTACAGTGACCAAATAAACAAGTTTTCCCCTACATTTCAGGGCACGATTAACTGTCACTTACTGAAATAAGAATGACCCCAGACTCCCACTCCAGGGAGTCAAGGGCCAACATGCCATCTGTGCCCAGCACTTTTGCAGGTACCTACAATTTAACATGCTTAAAACTGCACTCACATTTCCTAAGAGCTGTCATCTCCTCCTGCTTTTTTTTTTAACTGTATCTCTGCATCTTTATTACAAAATAATTGCTCATTGTAGGAAAACTCAAAAATAAGAATATGAAGTCATTCAGCATAGTGGTGTATAGACTTTTACATCTTCTTTTCTATGCTACACAAACACAGATTTTTAAAATGATCTCATACTGAGCATACAATTTTATAGCCTATTCTCACTTAAAACATATAATGAACCTCCCTTCATTTCAATAAATGTATTTCAGCCACATCACTTTTTATAGTTAGAGAAGTAGATCACCAGCTAAATCAGTTGCGGTCCATAGCTCCTAACGCACAACACAAAGATACTTGAAATTTCCACTTCATTCGTTAACATCTCTGAGCACATCTGTAAATTCCTTTGGGAAATTTCTAAAGAAATTCCCAGATCTCACATCTCAGCCCCAAGGAACTGCCCTTTGTCACTGTTCATTCACTTCTTCCTGCTATGCCCCGTTTCCAGGAACCTGCTATCTCTGCTTCAAACCCTTCTAACTCAGCCTTAAAGACCAGTTAGGGGAAGACTAGCGAATAGGACTGTGGGTGAGACCCTTCATGATCCCCTTCATAAGCAGCACAGGCCTATTTCTTCTGTGCCCCTGCAATTATCAGTCCAGGCACCCCAGAGCCCTTAACCATCCAAAATGATCATTGGTTTCCTCACCTAGACAATGAACTCTGCAGGAATAGGATTATAAATCTCTTTTCAACAAAGAGCAGCTTAGTTAATGGTGGGGAAAAGTGAAAATGCCCATTCAGTGAAAACACCATCACATATAATCTTGCCTTCCTATACGAGTAATTCATAAAGTGAAATGGATTATGCTCCAAAAGTTCACTTACAGGTTCATTTGGATTATAGAAAGCTTTCAGTAAATTTTTGCCAGGCTGAATTCTATCTGAGAAAACAACTATTGCTCTAAACTGCTTAAAATAAACATAGTTTACTGAGTTCAAGAAATAAGGAAAGGAGCTCTGAAATTTGCTCATTAAAGTTAGTAAAAGAACTGCCTGTCTTTGAAAGCATTGGGAAGAGGCCATTAACTGGTGTAACATCTTGCGATAAAATTCCTTTACCTAAAGCTGGTGTTTCTCAAACTTTCTTCCCACAATTCCCCACAGACTGATGCTAATCTTTAATGGTACCCTGTATCCCTCCTGCGGCAATGAAGGGAAGGCATCCATCTCTTTCTTCTAAGTAAAGAACAAAACAGTTCTCCATCCTCAACCCAAGGGAGATAAGAATCAAGCCTAATAGAAGGTGTTGGATTAGTTTAGTGTTCTGGGAATAAAAATGGGACTAAAAAGCTAAGTATGTTTGCTTTTTCTTTTTTATCAAACCATTAATTAAAAAAAAGAAAGAAATAGCATCAAAACTCTCCCAGCAAGAACAAGTAAGTATAGCCAAGAAATATTTGAAACAGAAGACTAACAAAAGAGAACTTGTCTACCGGATATTAAAACATTATTCAACTTCCAATAGTTCCAATGGGTGGTACTGGCACAAGAACAGACAGAAAAGATCAATGGAACAAAATGGTAAGTCTAACAGCATACCCAGGAATTTTGAGTATGAGGAAGATGCCATTTCAAGTTGGTAGGGAAACGGGAGCTTATTCAACAGATGGTTCAGAGACAATGTGCTATTTGGGGGGAAAAAATGAGGTTAAGGTAGTTTCTATCTTTTCTAGAATTAGGGGAATAAAAAAAAGTTACATTTAAAAACCTCTCCCAGGAAATAACTTTCTGAGCTGAGCTGAGGGGTAAAGAAAAAAAAATCAGAAAGGAGAACACTGAACTATGTGAATATTTTACTTCTGTACATTAAACATAACTAAGAAAAAATACTAAAAAAAATTGCAGCTCGTAATTAAAGACACAAGGAGCCCAGGGGTTCTGGGTGATCTGCCACTAGTAAGCAGGACAATAAATTACTTTAGAGGAATCATGGTACCATCTTAAAGTGAAATTAGCTAGAATACAAGTAACTTCCTAGATGAGTCAGAACAATTTACTTCATATGTTTATTTGTATAGCCCGTTACCCAGAGCCCTCAAGGAATGTTAGTTTAAGAGGGCTTCAGATTTTAGTTTACACCTTCAACAACGTAATCACCACAGATGTAAATTTTCTCTCAATTCCTTCTTCAATTCATAGCATTTATAAACCTAAGTATACAGCCAAGCCATCTGTGTGTCTAAAAGCCATCTTAAAACTTTTCCTGTGCAGAACTAGATCTCTGCTGATTCACCTCCTTCCACTGAATCTACTCTTCCACTGGTCTCTTCCCACCTCAGTAAATGGCAGAAGCACCCGCCTTGTCTTTCAAAGCAAAGTCATTGTCAATTCCTCTTTGCTTATGCCCCACAAGCATTCCAACCGCACATCTTTAATTCTGGCTGAGGCCCACATTCTGGAACTGTCTATTCTCTTCACCTCCACTGCTACCACACTCATATCGGCCACCCTCATCCCCTCCTGGACCACCTCCTAACATCTCCGTTTCCCTACCATCTATTCTCCACACAATATGCAAAATTAACTTTTTAGAACACAATGCAATCACCTCTCTTTCCCGCCTAAACCTTCCAAAGGCTTTCTTTCTAATTCACTTAGAATACATTTCCAGGAGAACAGACACTGTCAGGCCTCATCTTTATTTCACTGGCCTTTTTCAGGTTCCTTTCCAAGCTGGTTCCTGCCCTATAATTTACCAGCTCTTCCCTCTGCCCCCAACAGGCTCATCAGTGATATCTACACAATTGGTTCCCCACTGTCGGATCTCAGCCCAAACACAAAGTTCCCCAAGCCCTTCCCCAACCACCTAATAGAGGACACCACCCCATCCTTTCCTTACCCTGTTCTATCTTCTTCACAGCACCCAACACGAGCTGAAATGTTCTTTTCAGTGTCTGTCCCTTGCACTAGAACAGAAGCTCAGTGAGAACAACCATCTTCACTATTGTATCCTCAACACTAAGAGCCCAAACTTGGAAGGGCCAGGCATCTATGTTAAACGAAGGGATGAGTCCTCAGTGTATGTGAACATTTTGATGGACCTTTCTAAACTGAACACCTAGGTCACCTCAGGGCCTACAGAATAAGTTAGCCTACGGAATAAGTTAGCCCTGGCTGATGTCTGACCAGTTACCCTTTGAGTTTTGTTGTGCCTGCTTTTAAAAATCTGTCACTTGCCTGCTATCAGCTGTCACTGCACTGCCAACATCTCTCGGTGGCCCCTCTCCCCACTTGAACTGCATGGAAAGTAAAAGTTCATAATGATAAGGCTGTTGGATCTTGAAAGTACACCAACTTTAGTATGGAAAGGCTTATCTCCTCGAGTTTTTCCAAGGCTCTTTTTTTAAGTCCTGTCTGGATCTCAGACAGTTACTAGTCCCTAGACCTAAATTCTGACGTTTTCAATATCCTACCTAGCATAAAAGGACACCATGGTGCTATCTTATCAAAAATGTTGCCACCTCCTTCAACCCATAGACAGAACAATAAGTGTATTTTAAAAAACAAACAACAATGGAGTTTTTTCTGAAGTAAACAATGAATATGCGCTTTAAGTAAGATGTAAAACTGAGCACACCCTTGACACACTAGAGTTCTACCCCATGCTAGAAGATTCAGGCACTGTTACACAGAACTGTGCATGAAATTTCCAGTTTGAGTTGAGTGTGGACTTCTGGCCCAGGCTGAAAAGCACCACAAAGCCATAATCATAAGTTACACCCTGTAAGTCCATCTCAATTTAGGCCTTCCCCAAAATGTTCCTTAAGGCTAAACTCATTTTGTGCCATCTGCAGCAAGCCTAAACACAGGGCTGACAGGCTGAGAAGCAGAGGACCTTGACCAGGAGGAGAAGTCCACTTCCAAGCTCCAAGTAAAATGACTTCTTAGGATCAGAGAGAGAAAAAAGGTATTCAGAAAAGCAAACAGAATGACTGGATGGGATCACTGTTTCCTGGTAAGGGTTTTCCTTTATCAGAAAGGCTTAGTTTTCACAAAAAAGGGAGAACTGGGCCAGAGGGCAAATTATGTTTCTACTTTTCCCTAACTGCCTGAAAGAAATAAGCAGTAAGAAAATCCTACATCCCCAAAAAGAGATGAAGTAGGAGATTTGGAAAGGTGGCCAAAAGTAAGAGCTCCAAGCATGTGCTTGGGAAAAGACCATCCCAAGGTATAAAATGGTCCAGGTTGCATGACATTTTCTGAGTGTTCCACGACCCTTCCTGGTTTGTATATACTGATTTTGTACCCATGAAAATGTTTTTGTTTGCAGGACAAGAAATCACACCATCTAGTATTTGAACAAACTATTTGGGTAATTTTCCCCCACATTGTGATTTCAGAGCTTGTCATCAAACTGCAGTCATGTAGATTTATACTTTCAAAACTATGCTGTGAACAATTTATACAGCTCAATTTTGATGTGGATATTCTCTTATCAAAAAGCACAATCCCCATAAAAGTCCAGGTAACTCATGGTAGGTAGATCTGGGAAAAAAGACTTTAGCTCTGAGGGTTCCCAAATTGCTACCTAAATTTAACACTACTTGCACTCTAAGCTTTTCAGTCACTTAGGACCCCTCCTGGCAGAGCCTGGGCTCTGGACTTCAGCTCCTAATGGAAACACAGGAGTGGGGAATCAATGCACTGAAAAGGCAGACATTAGGGCTTATTCACCTTTTCAATCCTTGACTTCCTCCCTTAGAGGAACAGGGATCCATATATACTCTCCCCCTCACAACGTCTAATGCCTAAAGGTTTACATCGGGACCTGATTTAAAAGCTGAAGTTATAAAGGCGTTGGTCATAAAACTAAGAACTAAAAGCAACCAGTCTGGCCTTACTCAGCACTGACTGTTCTAAAAAAAAGTTAATCCCAGAGGACCTCCCCATATTGGTTTGCTCTGCGGCTGGATGAATCCCAAATCTTACCCGTACAGTAAGCATGTCTGTACTTCACACATATAAGGTTTCCATTCACCCCCCTTCATTGAATCCACACCCCTTCTTCCTTGAATTCACTCTAATACAAATCTGCCATTCCAAAATCATCTCCCTTCTAAAGATTTTAATTCCTTTAATCCTGAGCATGATTCCAGCTACTTTTATGACTCATATGGCCAACTAGAGCCCAAACACTGGATAACACATATTCATAACTAAACTGGACTAGTGGACACCAAATCTACCTCGGTCCAGGAACTGGTTATCTTTCCACTTACTCAACAGACTGGTGCAGTCAACTGTACGCTGGGCACCCCCTTTCAACAATGAAATCTGCAATAGCCAGATTAATTTACAGTGGCTCTAGCTCTGCAAGGGCAAAAGCACGTATTTCAGGGAATGAAGTAACCATCACGGCCAACACAATCACAGGTATCGCGCCGAGGTTTTCCAACGACCTTATGAGGGAGATTCGTTCAGTCGGCCCATTTAACGAAGGAGCGGAGAACTTGGATCAAGAACAGCTAAGGTGCCATGTACAAAGTCAGGGCAAGGACCGCACCCGGAGAGGTCTGTCTGCCCCCAAGGCCCCCGTCTCGAGAGCTGCGGCCATCACACCGCTCTGACCTTTGCTGTCAGTGCCCCGCATCGCCCGAGGGGTAGCCCAATCCCACAGGAACCCTGGGAGCCTCGGGTCTGGGAAGCTGGCAGAGGCATGAGGGGCGCGGGGCCGGCAGGGCCGCCCGCCGGGATGCTGGATGGAGGCGGCGGTGCGGTGGGAGCAGGGGCTCACCTGTAGGCGGCCACGGCGCGGGTTTGCAGGTATTTCTGGGCGGTCATGACTCCCACGAAGAGAAAGTTCCTGTCGCGCGGGCCGAAATCCGGGGCCGGACCGTGCGGCCAGAGCTGCGTCCCGCGCGCATCGCCGCGCGTCCCGCCGGCCTGGAAATTTGCCGCTTGCCCGGGCCGGCAGCCCTCGAGGCTGGCACGGCGCCGCGGGCCCGCTCGCTTCAGCTCGGAGGCGCGGGGCAGGACGAGCCGCGAGGCCAGCACGAAGCCCAGCACGAGCCCGAGCAGCACGCTGAGCCAGGCGCGCCGGCTGCGCGCTGCCATGCCCACGCCGCGCCGCCCGCCGGGCCGCCGCTGCAGCCGCAGGCTCCGTGCGCCCTCAGCCCGCTGCCCCCGCCCGCGGAGGCCAGCCCGCCCTAGCGCCGAGAGACCCGGCCCGGGCAGCGCCGCGGCCGCCGCGGGCCCGCCGCGCCCATCGCGGACCCCAAGCCGCCCGCAGGCTCCGCGCCGGCGCTTTGTTCCGCACGCCCACCCCCACCGCCGCGGCCTGCGCCTTTAAGAGGGGACCATGCCCGGCGCGCGCCGGCGGCGGCTCGGGCGCGAGGCGGCAGCGGTTCCTCCCGCTCGCGCGCGGGGACGCGGGGCCAGCGCGACGGCGGCGGCAGTGGCAGCTGCGTCCGAACCCCCGTCCCGTCCTGCCCGCGAACCCCGGCTAGCTCGGCTTCGCTCGCGCTGCGCCCGCCCCGGTCCTCTTCGTGGCCGGCGCCGCCGCTGCAGCTGCACATCCTCCGGCTTAGCTCGCCATTGCAGCAGGAGCCCCTCACGTCACGAACGGCGCGTTTTTGAAGCAGCCCCGGCGGCGGCGGAGCCTGGCCCCTCTCGGGATCCGTCCGTGCTGCCCGATTGGCGCAAAAGTGAATGGGGGGCGGTTCACGTGGCCAAAGTTTGATCAAAAAAAAAGGAGCCCTCCTGGCGCGCGCGGCGCCCCGCTCTCCCGCCCCGCCCGCGCGGTCTGTGGCGCGGCCGCCGGGGCGGAGAGGGCATGAGGCCGGGCTCGGCGCCGGCGAGGGCCCGCGAGCGGCGCCCGGCAGCTGGTTACCCGCCCGGCGGCCACGCCCCCGCCGGCCCGCGCTCGGACTCCCCGTGGCGGCGCCGGGCACTCGCCCGAGGGCGAACTCTGCGAGGGCCGTGCCCGCCGGGCGGCCGCATCCTGGAAGCGCGAGAATCTTAGGAGGGATTTTTGAAGAAGGGGCTCCTGGGTCCCCAACTCCCCACGAACGGCTCGCTCCTCCTGCAGTGACTGACCTCAGCCAAACCCCAGTGCCCACGCCCTGCTTTCCAGCCAGCGGACCTCACAGTCTACCTTGCCCGCGTCTTCCCAGTTCACACTGTATCTTTGTTCCCGCCGTTCTGTGGGCAGCAGCGAGCGAGCGAGCACGTATAGAATAAACAGTTCAGAAGCCGTTTGAGACGTGCATGCTTAGAGTGAACCGTGAATTCAGTTACCTTGTTCCCTGCCACCAGTTCTAAGCTAAAAAAAAAAAAAAGAGCCATATTAATGTCCCAGCTCCTAACAGTACTAGCATTTAATGAATGTTGGAGAAATAGAAGGTGATGTTACTACTCTGCATGGTGAACGCTGCTTTTACTTACATTCTATGTGGGCAGATAGTCGGCTAGTACCTCTAACCTGAATCTGTCAGTATCTTGATATAGCCCACCCATAAAAGTGCCGTGGATATCTAATGACAGGGTTTGAATAACGATTTCTCTAAGGTGGATTTTCAGTTGTATACATTTTCTCTTTAAAAAAAAAAAAACAGCTAAGGCAACAAAAGCTGAGAACGTGCCCCTATAACAAATGTCTGTGTAAGCATTTGTTACTTAGTCACCACTATATTGGGGTTTTCTAATGAAACTCCTGGAGAGCAAAGTATTTTCCTGAGCCTGGCAGGTTCCCTTTATATAATCAAATGAGCCCAGGAATTAGAGACAGAAAATAAGCAAGCGTGGGGGTAATTCTTGCCTCCTTCTTCATTGTTCATGTAACTGAATGACTGAAATATGCAACTTAAAGCCCCAAATTGTGGGAGATAAAGACGCTGTGTCTGCCACTGAATGGTGGTCACTCTTGTTTATTCTTAGGATGTTACCACTTTCTTTGGCACTTGTGATTTATGGCAAAAATAGTTCATTACCCACATTCCCCCCAGATGCCCTCCCTAAGAAATGATCCACATCTAAAAATAAAATACTCATTATGCAGTGAACACAGGATTCCAGCAGTGGTCTTGGGATAAATACAGAACACAAAACCATGGATTACAGGCTCAAAAACCATCCAAAGGGGTTTCCAGTAAGCCCATAAGCCACAGATGCTGCGTAGTCACCAGATACCCCAAATTCAGCAACATAATTCACAATGATTTCCATAAAGTTCATATCTGGCAAGATAAAGATGTTTGATTTCATGACATACTTGATTTCAATATTTTCTAATCTGCTTTTAAATTATCTGTTTTTCCTCTTTTAGACTAAAATCTGATGACTAGTGCATAAACAAGTGATGGGAATTAGAATTTTGAGGACTCTGAATGTGTTTGTCCTCCTGGATTCCTTGGCTCCCAGTTGTCACTCAGTTCCTGGGTCGGCTGCCACATCTGCTTCACCTGCAGACTCAAAGGATGTGTTTCCTTCATAACATAGAGAAGCTACCTGTTCTCCATGAGGGCTGAGCCTGGAGGTTTAGAGCACTGAAGAGCACCTGGCATAGGCTAAGTGCTCCCAGGAAGCTGAGGAATGCCAGGCCAGGGGAGGGTGGGAGGAGAAGGGGAGAGCTGGAGTCCTGTGGAAGTCAGCCAGGGGCTCTAGGAGGCTCCACACTGGGGCAGGGACTGCTTCCCTGAGTGCAGCCTGGGGAGGAAACAGGGAAGCTCCAGCACAGCTGGAAGAAGCAGCTGCATGGTCAAGGTGAGGCAGTTCTCCCTCCCAGGCCTGGGTCAGGAGGCAGAGCTGTCCTCGGGGAAGATCGCATGGCTGGAGACAAATGCCCAGAACCAAGGACTTCAGGGATAGCCTGTGGGAAAAACGGAAGTTCCTACGGCCAGGATCCTCCCCTGACCCTAAACTACTTGATGATGTAATTGGCCTACTGCTAGGCTACTGCTTCCACACCCTTAGGCAATGAGCTATTACTGATTCAGTCACTATATAAAAAGCTCCACCCAGTGCTCTGAGTGGAGGCAGAGAGGAGGTAGATTATGGACCTGCAGACTGCCGGGTGCGGGTGTGATTCCAGAGCTCAACCTATCTCCGTGAGAATAAAGCTGGGTATAAACCTTTTTACCCCAGGAATGTTCCGTTGCCATTTCTTAGTCTCACTGAATCCATAGTGAATTCACACAGGGCTGAAACCCTCAGGCTAGACCAGCCAGAGACCCAAAGGGCCAGACAGAGCTGGTTAGCCCAGTACAGAGAACTGCCTAGCAACCAGCACCACCAGCTCCCACAAAGCCAATACCAGCAAGGCTCTGGGAGGATGGCATGCATCTGAGACCTCCCGTCTCCCAAGGCACACATGTGCACCCTCTCTAAAACCTCTCCAGGCCAGGGTAGCTCCTAACTTCCTACAGTGTCTCCCTCTCCTTAGTTTATTTCTAAAGGTAAGGAGAAGTCAGGCTGATCAGATGTCCTAGGCATTTTATCTCAGTCAACGGAGTAAAGAACTTTTTTTCTGGATTTAGCTGCACTAGGAGCCCTCTCTGTTAAGTGGAGGAGTCATTGACCAATTTTCTCATTTAAAAAAAGGAGCAGTATTAGCCATAATCAGATAGACTTGTAAGGGAAACCGCAAACTATAGAGTTATTCACTGACGAAGACTCCTAATGGCACAAACGCTACCTGAGATGGGGGCCCAGCCTGAATGGAGCCTGAGTGGAGGACTCTGAGGTTGGTGTCGGCCTGCCTTTTACACTAAGGAAGTCCCACTTACACAGGGAGCGTCCCCACTCAGCATCTCAGTTTCTGTAGCTCTAAAAGGGTCTTTCCACTAGATCGTGTTAAAAGTTCCTGCTCAGTGATTCTAGACTGAGCCAGAAATGTGTTTTTAAAGAAATGCCGCATCATCTAATTTCCTTTCTGTTTTATGTGTGTTCCTCTCTATGACATGTAATTAAAATTCATCTTTACCTACATTACTGAGCATTTTCTCACAAATTGCACCTCTGTTCTCACAAGTGCTGTTACTTTTTTTTCTGTTGCGAACACATCGAACGCCTGTTACAGGTATAACATTTCACATAATTTGCAGTAATTTCTTGGAAACCCTTGGTAAATACCTCAATTGTTCGTTGGCAGCAGGCCTTGAAGAACCGACAGAGTTCCCTGTAAGGGCTTCTTTAAAGACACAGCTCCTGGACTTCTGCCTCGAACAGGGAGCCCTGCCTATAATTTTTAAAACCTTTAGAAATGCTTTTTTAAAGAAAAAGTGAATGTGGTGGAAGGAGTTGTAATAATCCAGCCTTTCAGAAGACCCTGTTCATTGCTGCAAAGAAGAAAATCTATAATGACCATTTGACTAATATTACCACTTAACCTCTATTAACCCAGTAAAACTTTGCTTTATTATGAATGCTGCCATTAAAGTGACATTTAAGGTCCCCATTAGCTAATTAATTTTGCTCATTATTTCCTTTCATTTGCAGCACTTCCAGCCAGATGCAGGAAAGAACAAGTGATTATGGTTTATGTTCAGGCTTCCAGACACTAGTGGATAGGACACTGGTGTGCTAGAATGTTCTTCATGCTTTCTTGCTCTGCTTATTAGCTTTGCCATTTTTTCTGTCAGACATTGAGTCATCACGTGTGTGTGTTTTACACAGGAGCATGTGTATGAGAGAGACAAGAGGAGAAATTTAGTACCACTGTGTGTGCTGGCCAGATGGGATGTAATCTCACTAACTACAAAACGCTGGCTGCCGCCAGCACAGGCACTATTAGGAAATAGCCCGAGTGTTTTCTGGGAAATAACTTCCCAGCAGAGGCTGGGGTCAGTTTGCTTCTTGGTTAAGACTTAATCCTTGGGTAGCAGAGAAATTTGCTTTTCCCATCCATTGCCAAGAAATGCCATTAATCTTTAGAGCAGTGTGAAAGTTTCCACACCTGGGGACTTTGCACAAAGACAAAGCTTCCATTCCACTGGAGGGAAGGCAGGTCTCCCCACCCTACCCCCATCCCCACCCCACCCAGTACCCAAGCTCTGGGCAGCTGGGCAGTGGCATCCCCACCTGAGGGCTGCACACAGTGATGGGCAGCTCTGGGTGCCTGTGGAAATGCTCCCAACATGCCACTCATACTCTCTTTGTTCTACTCCAGGCTTAATGAAGCAAAAAATTGCCTGGGGGAAAAAAGATCAAACCATACGTTTAAGCTATGAATGGTGGCAGCACAAATTCAGATCCACAAATACATAAAGTGCAATGCAAGAACCAGAATACATGAGCACCAGAAAACATAATTAATGACCCCATTTCATTGACCCTCACACTTCCTGTTGTTACGCTCTGCCCAGGCTAGGGTCTTAAACACTTTTATCACCCATCTGATGGGTGATAGGAATTGTTATCCAGATCTGGCATTAAGGCCTCCCCAGGAGTTCAAAATAAAATGGAACACGAAACATTCTGTTCAGGTGTCTGGTGAAAGAGACTCCCAAACATTCTGGGAAGACAGCAAAATCCTGCGGTCCACTTGGAGGGCAGTTTTGTCAAAACTGCAAATTACAAGCCTATTTCCTTTTGACCCAGCAGTTCCACTTCTGAGAGTTTATCCTCCAGTGATACCAGGACAAAATGATACTCGTGGAAGGTAATTAATTATCTGCCACATTTTTTGAGATACTCAGCTATTAGACCCAATTGTCGTTTCAGAGGGGAATGGAGAAATACAGACAGTGCATCTGTCAGAGAGTGAAGTACTCTGCTGGTGTGAAACAGAGGAAGGAAGCACTCTCTCTCTACTGAGATGGCAAAAGTACCACATGGTACAGAATAGAAAGCAGAGAAGATAAGAATTTTGCTAGTGTTTGTAACAGAATATTAGAAGGATGCACAAGAAACAAAAAGCAAACCTTTGGGAGGGCAGTTGAAAGGAGAGATGGGAACAATATTTCCCAACGGATGCTTTTAAATATCCATCTGGTATTTAATTATGTGACTGTATTATTTATCCAAAAAAAGGTGCCAATTTAAAAAATGTACCATTTCAGTGAGATTAGCAGAGCACCGATCACTAAGACCATCAATCCTTGATGACTTTATTTGGTGCAAGCACCCTTGTTTAATTGAAGTGGAGGTGGAGATGAAACCAGGTAGCCATATGGTAAGTACTGTCACCAACCGATTAGCCAATACCCCAGCCCAAAATACCTCAAAGTCTAAGCAAGAATCCCCCAAATATTTTCTTTCAAGTTTTGTCTCTCGCCTCTTAGCAACTGGTTAAATGAAAATTTCACAGATCTAACTGAACTTTTACTTTCTAGTTACTTAATATATAAGTGTTCTTCCGTCACAAAAATATTAAGAACATTCTCAAACCATTAAAATGTCTATACTTCTTTCAGAATCTATTTCTACACTTGTTTTATGCCATTCCCTTCTTGTACTTTATTCTTGGAACTTCCATAATCATAAGGCCTTGGCCGTGTCCTTTTATTGCCCTTAAACTCTCTCAAAAATTTCTTAAAAATATTGTAATAGTAAACACAACAAAAAGGTCAAGGGTAATGCTAGAACTTTGTGACAATGACGCCCTCTTGTGGTATGTAGCTATTCCCAATAGGTGAAGGTCTGTAACCTAGACTCCCAAGAGAGTATTTTCCTTTATGGTTAATAATAGCCTGTTTTTAATTACTGCCTTTACCAGCATTTTACAAGGTGATATCCTGGTCTTGAGTTTGTGGCTAACTGGTGAAACTGTAAAATGAGAGGAGTTACACTAAATGGTCAGCTAGACGCCTTACATCTTGAAACTGAATGAGAGAAGAGGTGGGCCAGAGTCTGTAGGTTTAGCAAGCGCCCCAATGTGGTTCTGATACCCAGATAGTTTTGAGAGCTATGGATCTCTGCTCTTATGGGGGAAATGGGTCAGTTTCCCCAACAGATGGAAAATATCGGCCAGTATAAGCTGATTGTATGTGGTAGTGGAGAACTTTTGGTCCTGCATCTGCCCAGAAATCACACTGAGGAGGTTGTCTACAGGACCTCGAGGCAGAAGTCTGAGGTCCAAATGTTTTCTTTGTGGTTCTTCTCAAAATGCCACTTTTAATCCATTTTGCCCTCACACATCGGTAGCGTGGTCATTCGCACACAGTGTTTGCTTGCCTTGCTGTGTCCCCTCAAGAAAGGCTCCAGTCCCCACCCACACCTGAACTCAAAGGGCACTCTGAAAATGTGCCCTCTTCCTACCAGATGGAAGAGAAGTCTCAAAAATAACATGCTTTTATTGTCACAAACTGGAAGTGGTCTTAAGATACAGCTGGCCCTGGTGCCAGGCAGAATGATTCAACATTCTTTCAATGATATTGAAATGAACAGGAAGAAATGATACTGAACTCATATACTTTGTTTTCTTCTCTACATTTTCTGTTTCATGACATTTTCCAACAAATGTTTTACTTGGTTAAGGGAGAAACAAACATTTGTGCCTTTACAAAATACATTCTATTTCTAAATATTTAGTAATAATAAAGCCAAGTGCTTCCATTATAAGACAGTGAACATCAGAAGCAAGGCTGAGAAGCTGTGCACTCAGGCTTGGGCATGGAGCTTCCCATGACACTTGCCTGAACATATCAGACCCAAACCACCTTTGCTTTCTCCTTTGTCAAATTTTGTGATGTCAAGTGAGTAAAGCAGACAGAGACTCAAAGATCCCACAGACAGTTCTGAATCCACAACAGAACCATCTATGCCATCAGGATCTAGTCAGAGGACAGAAACCTTGCCAGCTATTTGAAGACAGAATATTTTTAAAACACTTTTATTGAGGGCTGATATACAATACACTGCACATGTTTCAAATGCACAATTGGATGAGTTTTGATACATGTATGCAGCTGTAAAACCCCTACCACCACTAGTGAGCCCTCATGAATGGGATTAGTGCCTGTGTAAAAGGAGCCCCACAGGGCCCCCTAGTGTCCTCCCACCATCAGAGGACATGAGAAATCTGAGCCTCAGAGGAGGGTCTTCACCTGACCATGCTGATCCCTTATCTTGGACTTCCAGACTCCAGAACTGAGAGAAATAAATTTGTGCTGTTTATAAACCACCCTTTCTGTAGTATTTGGTTATAGTAACTCAAATAGACTTAAACAACTCTGATCAAGATTGTGGACTTATCTATCACTCCCAAAAGTTACTCCCTCCTTGCCCCCCACATCTTTCTCAGGCAGCCACTGATTTGCCCTGAGTCACTGTAGATTAATGCACATCTTCTAGAGTTTTCTATATATGGAATCATACGGGAGTGTGCATTTTGTTTCTTGCTTCTTCCACACACGTTATTTGGAAATCTATCCATGTTGTAGCACATACCAATAGTTCATTCCATTTTATTGCCAAATAGCATTCCATTCTATGAACACACCAAATTTATCTGCTCGCCTGTTAATGGACATTTGTATTGACTTGGATTTGGGCTATTACATGTAAAGCTGCTATGAACATTCATGCACAAGTCTTTGTATGGACATGTACTTTCATTTCCTTTATGCAAAATTCATTACTGGAATGGCTGGATCATATATGATAGGTGAGGTTTAACATTTTTAAAAACTGCCAATCATTTTCCATTTTATATTCCTACCAGCAAGGAGTGCATGAGAATTTCAGGTCTTCCACATCCTCACCTACACTTGGCATAGTGAGAAGACAGAGCTCCTGGCGTTTTTATAGGTGGTTGAGAGACAAAGGGCTAGGGAGGTACACCTGGTAAGTGGGCCCAAAATGTTTATCTTTGAAGAGACATTAGGTTTCTCATTCTTCCTGGTTATTTACAAGAAATTTACTGCTCTGATTTCCTCCCAGGATAGCAGCTTCCTGGTCTGGGAGCTTATCACTGGGGACTGCCTGCTTTGCTCCCAAGGTGGGCTGAGTTATTGTCTGTTAAAGAGTATGTTAAGAAAGTTACTTTTTAACAAATTGGGTTTTTAAATGCAATCTTATTTTCAAGATGGAATCCTTCCTGTTTGTTTTGGGCTTGCTTGTTTAAACTGCCCAGATGGCAACTCACTGGACTAGGGCCCCAGAAGAAAAGCAGCACCTGAGTAAAGTCAGAAAACCAATCTGGGCCCCCCAGCAGCCAAAGCAAATCCCAGAATGGATTGTCCTGCTTTGTTTCTTCCAGAGGCCCTCCCCCTACTCTGTCTAAGCCCATGGTCCCTGTCTCATTCCCCCCTCTACAGATGGCGACCCTAGCTAGGGAATGGGGGGGATGACCACTCTGGCTGCTTCATGCTGAGAAGGGGCACAGTAAAGGTGCAGCTAGGTCTCCATCACTGGTCAGTCCAGAAGGCCTCGGAAGATGGACACTTCTATCTGGGGTTCCATTTCCATCCCCATTTGCAGTTTTATGGTTTCAAAAGGATTTAGAAAACCATCTCCATATCATAGTAGTCCATGGGACTTCTGGGCCTGACATAGTTCCGACTAGCTTTCAAAGGTCCTGGAGTGAATGAGACATTTTGTGAATAACTTGGAATACACACACAATACCCAATTTTAATAATAGCACAGGTCCCACATGTGCTGCTGTTAAGATGTCTACTGCCATTCTATTTTGTGTAACTGCTTGGCCTTTAGTATTAAAGCCTTTTGAGTAAAATTGGTTAAGGATTTGAGATGCCAAATTACATCTTCTAAACCAAGAGATGGTATAAAAATGGAGGGTAGGAGATCATACCAATGAAAAACACTCATAATCCATTGATATTGGAGGCTTGGGAAGTTTGCAGGGTGTGGGATGTTCTAACCCAACAACATCCTTGCAGCCAAAAAGTTCAGTTACTACACTTATTTAGTTCACTCGTTCTTAACAACCATGCTAGATTATTTACAAAACCTTCACATGACAAAGCCAAGCCTCTCTTTAAGCATTCTTTTCTTTTGAAAGATTTAAGTCAAGCTGTATTGCAGAAGATAAATGTCTTGGAGTCTAGTTTAAAAACTTCCCAATTTTTTATGGTAATAATGAACCCAATAAGTAGAATAGATTTCCAATAAAAGGATTTAGAAAACCAGTTTTATATCGTAGTAGTCTACAGGACTTTTGACCATTTTCCTTCCTTATGGCAAAATAAATTTAGCTGCATGACCTTATTATATTGTATATTTATCTCAGAGGGCCAGGCCTCTTCATCAGAGTTTGTATTGAGGCCAGCCTTGTGTGCGGAAGAAGATACACACTTCTTTTTCAGGGTTTGGGAATCAAATTGCTCCCAATTACTCAAAATGCATGCCAGAGACATGTCTGGCTTTAACCTTGAAGAGGATGCTCCCATCTGGAAGAAAAAGAAAGACAGGTGTGCAACACCCGGTCGGCCTTTTCTGTGAGGTGTTGCCTCGCCTTGGAGCCTGGGTGACAGTGGTCAATCACCTCCTCTGTCGGGCCTACTAGACTTAGCCACTCCTTACCAGCGTGGCCTGTACCTTGCCTTGATTTCCCTCTTGCCTTCCCGCTAAGCAAGAGTAGCCTCAGAGGTCTGGATTTAGTGGGACTTACCAGTGTGCTCCTACTTTACGCCTTTTGGGAGTTCTAATCAAGACCCTAATTTCTTCTGCACAGGCTTTAGCATAGTACACTTGGGATCATTCTTTGAGAGGCCCCTGCCTGTCTGATAAGTGCAGGGACTGTGTGACCTCTTGCTGCCAGAGTGGTGGTCGGTCAGTCACAAGCCTGTTCCACTTTTCTGGGGCTGCAGAAAAGGAAATGCCATACCCCAGGATGACTGCCTCTAAGGAAGAGAGGTCAGTAGAATGGAGCCATTTATGTGTTGGGCTCAGGTACAGCTTGCCTACTTCACAAACCTCATTTACGCTACACAGGAGAAAGTGGCATAGTCCCAAGAGGACTGCTGCGAATGGGGAGCAGGGGTCTTTTTCTAAGGCCAGAGATAAAATTCACACTGACGCTGCCATGGACAGTTATGAAGGAGGGGGTCTATACTCTCAAACACCAGTTCTGCCGCTGCCTGGGAATTATCCTACTAGTCACCCACTGTAAGAGATCTTATCTGTGAGACAAAGAAGTCGGGGGTCATCTGCGGCTCCGGGGGTCATCTGCGGCTCTCGCATAGGCAGCAGCCTAGCCGGAGGCTCACTTAGTGCTATCGGATCAGTCGGCGGGAGCTGAGATCCAGGACTGCTGTCTATTCGTCCCGTCTGCCCTCGGGGTCTGCAAATTAGGAGAGGAAAGAGGGAAATCAGCCCAGCCACTCCCCGACATTCCCGTCCAAGGAGGAGCCGACACCGGGAAACCTTTCCGTGGAGACTTGAGACTGGTGGACGCTAATCATCTTTTAGTGGCTAAACGGGTGCCCAGACACATTTTTATGAGACAAAAAGTACAGCATTTAGTCAAGAATAAGAGCGAAGCGTAGGTCTCCTTGTGGCCGTGAGCATCAGGTTCCGTGAAGTTGATGAAGTTAGGAGAGTTAGGGACCCCCCTGCCTCACTGAGGCCAGGGCAGCCTGAGGAAGCAGGCTGTAGTTCAGAGACAGAGAGAGAGACACCCCTCGTGGACACCCAGGCGGGCTGTCGGGGCCTGATTCCAGACACGTGGGTCTTTGAGAAGCCACTGAAATGCAGCCTCAGCCTAGACCCTCGCAGGTGCCCGCGGCCTTCCTCAGTTCCTCACATCCAAGGAGATGCCTCTGAAGGGGAATCCTGGCCTCCACTCAGGGGACATGCCCGGCTGCCAAGGGAGACGGGGGATCCACTGAGGGAGACGCAGGGGAACTTGTCGCTCTGGACTTTGAGATGGGCAGCTGGGCCTGTCTCATTTAAATGGCTCATGAGCACCTTATTTTGAGTGCCATAGGCGGCTTCCTTCTATAAGGACAGTGAAAGAAAAAGGCAGGCTCAGATGCCAATACTCACCTCCAAAACTATCCTGGACAAGCCCCCAGAAATGATGCCGGGGTTCTTGTTCATGGAGTCGAAGAATGAACTTCACAAACACTCAAAGTAGGAGAGCCAGGCAGAGGCTTTTATTTAGAGAGTAAGCGAGAGGACATGGCTCCTGGCTCACACCAGAAGGAGACAAGAGAGCCCCCATTTTAGCCTTTTAAATAAGTATTTAGTAGAATCTCAGAGTGGTTTTAATTTGCATTTTCCTAATGACTAATTACACTGAGCACCTCTTCATGTGCTTATTAGCCATCCATATGTCTTCTTGGTGAACTGTCTGTTCAAAGGTTTGAGCCATTTAAAAATGGTGTGGTTTATTTTCTTATTCTAGAATTTTGAGAGTTCTTTATAATTCTGAATAAAAGTCCTTTATCATATATGTGATGTGCAAACATATTCTCCCAGTCTGTTAACTGTCTTTTTATCCCCTTAACAGTATCCTTCGAAGTGCACAAATTTATAGATCGTTCGTTTTTGTGTTGTAGCAAAGAAATCTTTGTCTGACTCAAGATTAGCCACCAAGATTTTTCTCATGTTTTCTTCCAAAAGCTCTATGGTTTTAGGGTCTGTATTTAAGTCTATGAGGTATTTTGAGTTAATTTTTGAATGAGATTTGGACCAAACTTCACTTTTCCAGATGTATATATAAAATAAGTTTAGAAATCAGGTAATGTAAGACCTCCAGCTTTGTTCTTTTTTGAAGTTGTTTTGCATATTCTAGGTTCTTTATATTTTATATGAATTTTAGAATCACCTTGTTCGTTTCTAAAAAAATGCCTGCTGGACTTTTGATTGATAGTGCATAGCATCTTTAGATCAATTTGGGGAGAAATATTATCTTAAAAATATGAAATCTTCTGACCCATGAACACAATAAGACTCTCTCTTTATTTACATTTTCTTTTATTTCCCTCAGCAAAGTTTTATAGTTTTCAACATTACAGGTGTTTTACATATTTTGTCAAATATAGGTATTTCTTATTTGTGGTGATACTGAGAACGTCAGTTTAAAATTTCAGTTTCCTGTTGATTATATATAGTATATAGAAATACAATTGACATCTGTATTTTGATTTTATATCCTGAAACCATGCTGAGTTCACTTAAGTGGTTCTAATAACTCTTTGTAGATTCCATCAGATTTTCTACATAGACAATCAGGTCTATGTAGACATCACACATAATGAATTTTACTTCTTCCTTCCCAATCTGAGTACCATACATTTCCTACACTTGTTTTATTGTACTGGCTAGAACGTCCAGTACAAGGTTGAATAGGACTGTCTAATCTTGGAGGAAAGCTAGCAGTCTTTTCCCCTGAAGTGTGGTGTTAGCTGTAGGTTTTTAATAGAGGGCCTTTATCAAGTTTGAAGAAGTTCCTTTCTTTTCCTAGTTTCTTGAGTTTTACTAGAAATTTATGTTAAGTTTTGTTAAGTGCTTTTTCTATGCCTCTTGAGATGATCATCTGGTTTTTCTTGTCTTTAAATATTTGGAATAATACTGATTGATTTTCAAATGTTGACTCAACCTCATAACATCATGAATTCTTCTTTTAATAAATTACAGGATTTTTAAAACCCAGCTTCATAAAATTTTGTTCAGAATTTTTGCATTTATGCTCATGGGGCGTGTCTTGGGGATATTGGTCTGTAGTTTCTTTTTTGTAATGTGTGTGATTTTCACGTCAGCATAATGCTATCCTTGTAGGATGAGTTGTAAAATATTCCCTTCTCTTCCATTTTTTTGGAAGAGTTTGTGTAGAATTTGTGTTATTTCTTCCTTAAATGTTTAGTCGAATTCACCAGCAAAGCCATCTGACCCTGGAGTTGCCTTTGTGGGGAGGCATTAAAATAGAGATTTAATTTCCTTAAAAGATAGAGGGTTATTCAGGTTACCTATTTCTTCTGGAGTGAGTTTTGGCAGTTTGTGTCTTTTAAGGAATTGGTCCATTTCCTCTAAGTTGTCAAATATATTGGCATGAAAGCCATTCATAATATTTCCCTTTTATCCTTTTTAATATCTATAGAATCTATAATGATATTATCTTCCTCACTCATGATATTGGTAATTAGTGTCTTCTCTTTTTTCTCCCTGATTAGTCTGGTTAGAGATATTTCAATTTTATTGTTTTTTTCAAAGAACCAGTTTTTAGTTTTATTGATTTTCTCTATTTTTTTGTTTTATTTTTCATTGATTTCTACTCTAATCATTATTATTTCTTTTGTTCTATTTACTTTGGGTTTAACCTGCTCTTATTTTTCTAGTTATTTAAAAAGGAGAAGAGGTAACTGATTTGAGACCTTTTTCTTTTCTAATACAGATGATTAGCACTATAAATTTTCCACGAGTGCTATGTTACCAGTATCCCACAAATTTTGAATGTTGTTTTCATTTTTATAAAAAGTACTGTCTAATTTCTCCTCTGATTTGTTTTTTGACCCATCAGTTATTGAGATGTGTTATTTAGGTTCCAAATATTTAGGGATGAATTCTCCAGATATCTATATATTAATTTCTAACTTAATTCCATTGCAGTCAGAGAAGATATGTTGTATGACTTAAATCTTCAAACATTTATTGAGATTTATTTTATGGCCAGAACCTTTTCTATTTTGGCAAATGTCCTTGAGAAAGTGTGCACTTGAGCAAATAATGTGTATTCTGCTGATTTGGGGTGGAGTGCTCTAAAGGTGTTAATTAGGTCAAGTTGGTTGATCATGTTGACTAAAATATCCATACTAATTGTACTCATTCTATCAAGAAAGAGGATTATTAGCGCTGACTGCAATAATGAATTTGCCCATTTCTCTTTGCAATTCCATTGGTTTTTCCTGCAAAGCTCTGTTCCTAGGAACATAACATTTAGGATCGCTATGTCCTCTTGATCCCTTTACACTTGCATTGTTTCTGACCATACTGCCATCCTTATTTCTGTTCTTCTATATGTGCTGTTTCCCTTTCTCTCTGGCTGCTTTTAAGATTTTCTTCTTTTACTTTTTATCTTTATCATCTGTTTTTAGCAAATTATTTATGATGAGTGCTGTTATTATTTTCTTCATATTCTTGTTGGTGGCTTCAGAGTTGCCATAAAATTTAGAAAAATTTGGCCATTATTCCTTCATATATATTTCCTGTCCTCCCCTACCCCAGGATTCCAGTCGTTCATGTTCATATGGCTGCTTGAAGTTGTCCCAAGCACTATGCCCTTGACATTATTTTTTAATTCTTTTTGTCTCTCTGGGTTTCATTTTGGATTGTTTTCATGTCCCTGTCCTCAGGTTCACCAGCTTTTCTTTTAGAATGTCTAATTCTACCCAGTGTAGTTTTCATCTCTAGAAGTTCTGTTTGAGTCTTCTTTAAAGTATTTATTTTCCATGTATCTACTTAACTTTTTGGACATATAAAATACAGTAATTGTTTTAAGTGAATTGTGGGTCAGTTTCAAGTATTTTCTCCTCATGACAGGCCTTATTTTCCTGCCTCTTTGCAGGAATCTGCTTAGCATCTTAATCTTAGGATGCCAGAGATTATGAATTTTACTTCATTGGATGCTGGATTCTTTTGTATTCTTTTAAGGCTTGAGTTTTGGTCTGGGAGGCAGTTAGGTTCCTTGGAAGCAGTTTGATTCTTTAGGGTTTTGCTTTTATGCTTTGTTAGGCAGGTCTAGGTCAATACTCAGTCCAGGAATAATTATTCTCTGCTACGGAGACAAAGGCTTCCCCCAGGGCTCTACCCAATGTCCTGTTCATTACTAGATTGTCCAGTTTGGCTGGCGGGAACAGGCACTGTTCTTACCACTGTGTGAGTGCCACATGCCATTCGTTCTAATTCTTTTGGGGAGTTCTTTTCCCAGCTTTGAAGGACTTTCTCTCAGGCGTCTGCTAATCAGTACTTCGCTGATATTTGAGGAGGACCCTCTGCAGATCTCAGGTTCTGTCTAGAGTTCCCTTTTTTTCTGTCCTGCAAACTCTAGCCACCTGGGGCTCCCCCAGCTTTCAGCTCTGTCTCTTCAACTCCAGGAGTCAGCTAGGTCCCACCTGGCTTCACTCTTCCTGAGCTGTGTCCTGGATACTCTCTTAAGCTGGAGCAACCCTATGGCCCCTTCACTTGTTCCCTCTCGCAAGGGTCACTGTCTTGCCTAATCTGATGACCAGTGGGTCGAAACCATTATCTTTTTTGATTTGGTTGTTTCAGGTGGGTGGGTAAAACCAATCACCACTATCCCATCTTGGCTGGAAATGGAAATCCAAAATAAGAGAATTTAATATAAGGAATTGTTAACTAGGCACAAAGTTGTTCATGGGTTAACCAAAAGGTAAAGGAAAACACTAAGATATCATGGAAGAAGCAACTGCAGACGCAGCCACCATTCCCAGGCCTGAAGGAACAATAGGACGAGGTTGAAATTCTTAAAACTTAAAATCTTAGAAGAGGAGTTCCGCTGAGCTGAAACTCAGACCTCTGGGGGTGGGGTGGGGTCCCGGCCAATAGGTGCTGGTCTCTCTGGGTTTGGGGAGAACCAAACCTAGGAGCTGCTGTGATAGGAGGGAATTGCTTCTACTGAGGTTAAGGAGCATAGTTGGGGTAATGCTCACATGAAGAAGAGGGAGACAGGAAAGGAAAGTCCCTTCTTTCCCCTTCAGCCTTGCAGCCTCCCTCTACCCCCCTTCCCTATTGGCAATGACTAACAGTGAGCTGCAGGCAAAGCAGAAATGTGGTTTGCAAATCCAAGTCCAAGCACCACAACTACCACCCACAGAAGGGTGAGACTGAAGCTAAGAGAGGATAATTAATAACCAGCATGCCAGCTACAGGAATAGTGAGTAGACTTCTTAACTCTTGGAAGAGAATGCCAACCCTTCTGCACACTTGTTTAGTTACCAAAGAGTAGGTATCAGCCCTCAATGTTAACATATTATACCTGCACTGCAGGCATTATCAGAATATATAATCAAATTATCTACAAGCCATGACTGACAAAAGCTTGTCTAGATTTTCTACAGAGATACATACCATGACTTGATTTTAACCAAGAAGTTGGAAACAATGTACATATCCAATAATAGGGGAATGGGTAAATTATGGTATATACAAACAGTGCAATGCTATAAATATTATTTTGTATTTTACATTATGCTATGACACATTATTTTTAGTTATGAATTTGCTCACATTATTACCTCTTTTGTTGCTTTTCATCCCATCGTGCTTCTCTAACTTCCAACCAATTGGATTCCCACTCCCAATCATTTTCACTTCTATTTAAGAAAAACTTTTAGAATTTTCCTTGGTGCAGGTTTGCTGATTGTTAACTTCCTCAGTTTTTGTTTGTCTAAAACTGTCTTTATTTTGCTTTCATTACTGAAGATAATTTTTCTGGATAGGGAATTTCAGGATGGCAGTTACTTTCTTTAAAACCACAATAAATATAATTGTGCTGTCTCCTGGTTTCCAGTAGTTGTTCTGATAGAAGTCAGCTATCAATCTAACTGCTCTGCAAGGATAAGCTCCTATAAAGATGTCTTTTTTTCCCCCCTGAGTGATTCTTCAGTTTTTTCTTTGTCTTTAGTTTTCAGTAGTTTTGTTATATTCTGTCTACATGTTTTTATATTGATCCTGATCAGGATCTGTTGGATTTTTGAGTCTGTGCATTGGTGTCTTTTATCAGTTCTGGAAAAAGTCTCTACCATTGTTTCTTTAAATAATACCCCTGTCCATTTTTCTCTCTCCTCTTCTACTCCAACTACTATTTCAAATGTGTTACATGATTCCTCTAAGTCTTCTACGTACACCTGACCCTTAAACAACACAGGTTTGACTTGTGTAGGTCCACTCAAATGAGGATTTTTTTTCAATAAATGTATTGAAAAGATTTTTGGATATTTGCAACAATTTGAAAAGACATCTTTTCTCTAATTTACTGTGTTGTAAGAATACAGTATATAATACATATAACACAAAAAATATTTGTTAAACAGCTATAATATGTTGGCTTCCAGCCAACATTAAGCTTTCAGTGATTAAGTTTTGGGGGAGTCAAAAAGTTATACATGGATTTTCAACTGTATGAAGGGCCAGTGCCCCTATACCCACATCTTTCAAGGTCAACTGTATCTACTGCTACCCTTACCTTGTCTTATGTAATTTTCAGCATTTATTTCTTTTTGCTTCATTCCAGATAATTTATTTTGCTCTGTCTTCCAATTGACTATTTTCTTCAGTTTTGTCTAACACCTATTAAACCTGACCATGAACTATTATTTTCAGTTAACAAATTGTTTTCAATCCAAAAACTTATATTTGGTTCTTTAAAAATATCTTAGGTCACTTTTTAATGGTTTCCACTTGTTTGCCAAAGACTTGAATCTTCTTTTTTTTCTCCTTGTACAAGGTAAATATAGTTGTTTATAGTCTATTTTATGGTGGTTTTACTAGAATCCTTTAGAGTCCATTGCATATTGTTTCTTCCAGGTCTTTCTTATGTGGTCCTGTCTCCTCATGTACCTAATCATCTTTGTGTGCTGGACAGTACTTTAAAAATCATGTGTGGAAATAATTTGAACTCTAATTCAGAGAAAAGTGGGATTGCTTCTGTCTGGCATTGGGGAACAGTTACAATTCACGACTACCTTAACTCCAATGGCAGGTTGAGATTTCTCTGAATCACCAAGATGATAGGAAATTAGGCTGAGAACACTGCTAAGGCCTTTAAAGTCAGGGTGGGGGATTTACCAAGGTTCCATAAATTCAGACAATCTTCTCTAGCCTTGAGAGGCCAGAAAAATGAAACTCAGCCTCTCAGATACCTTGTAGAGGCTGACAAATGTCCCGGGACAAGAGTGGCCACTAGTGCTTTGCACACCTTCTTCCCATGTTCCCATACCCTCTTCTAACAATTGCATGATTTTTAAAAAGACATTAAAACTATCCTGTATGGCTTTTAAAAGTTAGTTTTAGAAGGAAGGCTGGCCTGAATTACCCAGTCTAGCATTTCAGGAATACATGTAAGAGAAGGGAGAGGGTGACCAGGAGAAGTACCTTGGCAAGACTCCCATCTAAGGCACCTATTCTCCACTCGAGGGTAATACTAGTAGACAATGTCAGTGGTGAGGCATTCGATGTGATTGCAAAATGTAACTTGGCTCTACCACTTACTAGCAAGCCATTTTGCTTTTTGAATTTCAGCTTCCTCATGGACTAAACAATTGGGGGAATAATCTATTTCATAGGGTTAAACCAATGATGGGTGTGGAATTGCTTTGTGAACTGTGAGCTACTAGATGTTAACTTTCACTTACTGGTGCAGAAAGGACAAAAGTACCAAGGGTATTCCTAGGCCCCTTTTTTCTCTCATCTCGTGGTTCTGTCCCAGCATTCCTCGAGGCAGCAAGGTTCGTGGAAGTCTGTCAGTAATTGAGCATTCTGCTCACTCTGGGCAAGTTCCCTTTCTTTCTAGAACCAGTTTCTTCATTTGTCTAATGGATGTAGTAGCTCTGGCCCTGTCTCTCTCTCTCTCAGGACCAGTAAATTAAAGGCCACCAAGTGCTTTGAAACCTATGAAGCACCTGAGAAATGCGAAGGTCTATTATTATTATCCTACTATTATTATTTTGCCATTTTTCTAAATGTGATTTTTTGTTTTTACATTTAATAGCCAAGCTCTAGAAGTTCGTATGTAGTTGAAATATATTTTTTAAATAAATAAAATGTTTACTAAGAATGATCAAACTTTTGAAGTGTGTGAATGGGTTCAATCTATTTTTTAAAATATTGTTTTAGGTTTTAGTTACTTGGATGTGATCAGCTTGTGCTGTATAATGTACTTTTCTGTAGATGTTTTTATATTAAAATAAAATGTTTAAAAATCAAAGACTTATATTTCTTATTTGAATGGGTAATGTATGCATATGGGATAAAATTAAAAAGGTAGAGAGGCATGGCAGTTTAGTCTTTCCTCTCTTTCTGCTCTTCAACCTTTCAGGACCACCCCCTCCCCAACAGCAAATACATGGTTGTTTTTGTATTGCCCAGAGATTATTGTATATATATCCCAGCCCCTGTGTGTATGTGGATGTACATATGTTCATCATCCCCCCTTTTAAATTCCATGTCAGTATCCTATAACACTGTACTGCAACCCACTTTTTTCACTTAATATAAATCATTCTGTTCTCATTGACAGTTACAGCTACTTAGTATTTTGCTGTATGGATAGGCTATATTTGTGTAATAATATTAGATATACCAATCTTTTGATTTATATAAACAAGAATATTATATTACACACTTTTGTGAGGGGATATTTTAGGATACATTTCAGAAAAAGAAATGCTGAGTTAAAAGAGTGTGTGTCTTTAAGATCTATCCAAATTGCTTGCTGTAGAGGTTATACTAACATTCACTCCAATCAACAATGTATGAGATTTGAGAGTATCTGGTCCCCAAACCTTTGCCAATACATGTTATTAAGCTTATTTACATTTGTTAATTTGATAGGAAAAAAAGGAAAACAAAGGTATCTCCTTGTATCCCTTTTATATGGGTGAAGTTGAACATCTTTTCATATGCCTAGACACCATTTGAATTTTCCTTTCGATGAAACTTACTACTTGTGTTCTTAATATTTTTTTCTATTGATGTATCGGTATTTTTTTATTGGTTTGTGGTTTGCATATATTCTTTGCTAGCTTGTTGTTTAACTTTTGAGGTTGTTTTAGCCAGGCAGAAATCTTTTATTCTTATGTAGTCATATTTATCAAGTTTGTCCTTAAACACAGAGATTCACAGTATGGAGATGCTGATTCTCACAAAATTACTTTAAAATGATGACTAAAAAAACACTAAAAATACCAGTGGGATTTCTTTGGGGAAAACTAGACAAGCTGTCACTAAGTTTTACATTGAAAAATTTAAAATTCACCAATAGTGAGAAAAACTCCAAGAAAGAGTGATGAGGGATGACATTATACTTTAAAGAATATTATAAAGATACATTAATTAAAGCAGTGTGGTGTTGACACATTGTGTTAGTTTCCTAGGGCTGTTGTAACAAAGTGCCACAAATTGGGTGGCTTCAAACAACCCAACATTATTTATTCCCTTAGTCCTGGAGTCTAGAAGTCTGAAAAGCAAGGTGTCAGGTGGCCATACTCCCTCTAAGATTCTGCATAGCTCTTTCCTGGCCTCTTCCCAGCTTCTGCTGGTGGCCATCAATCCTTGGAGTTGCTTGGCCTGCAGCTGCATCCATCCGCTCTCTGCCCTTGACATCATATGGCACTCTCCTTGCGTGTGTCTCATGTCGTATCCAGATTTCCCTCTTCTTATGAGGACACCTGTCATATTGGGTTGGGGGCTTACCTTACTCCAGTATGATTTTATCTTAACTAATGACATCTGTAATAACCTTACTTCCAAATAAGGTCATATTCTGAGGTACTGGGGGGTTACACTCCAACATATCTTTGAAGGTGAAGCAACATAATCCAAAATTGTACCTGTGAGTGTTCCCATAAAATGATGTATAGATAGATGTCATTAGAACAGAGTAGACCAAAATAAACCTAAATATATTTTGAGATTTGGTACATTGGAAAAGTGAAGGAAACATGGAACAACTGTAGAGGTCCCCAGCCCTTCTAAGATGGCGCTCACATCCGGTAATGGCACATCCCACGCATCCGCTCTGCCGAGTAGGAGAATCCCCCTCCCAGACCTAATAAGTAGTTCCGTGCTCGTGCACACTGCATGATTTCCGCCCTGTCGCCAATAGAGTTAAAGGTCACGCATGCTCTCCCCTTTGATTGGTCTAAGAAACATATATACAGCAGTTAGTAGAAACAAAGAGAAGCCAGCAGAAATAGAAGGTAGCGAGCCAGCCTGCAGAGCCGAGAGGAATAAGCTAGAGAGAAACTAAAAGAGCTCTAACTCATACTTGCCTACGTGCAAGCTGCAATCTTTCTGTAACACCGCCTGTGAGAAGAAATTAAAGCTGATTGAAACCGAACCAGGTCTCCTGTGATCGCGTGACTCAGGTCTCCTGTGATCGCGTGACTCGATTGCGACGCGGGAACGATAACAACTGTGTAACAAATTGAGGGGGAAAAAGTTAAGATTTCTCTCTCTTTCTTTATATGAAAGTAAATCCCAGATGGATGAAAAGTTTAAGCAAAAAAGTACTTGTACAATGACAGGCTTTCTATACTCCCAAGATTCTTTCTAAACATGACATAAGACCCAGAATTTATAAGTTAACTTGTAAAAATGTAAATTAGAATATAAGGTCATTCCTACTGTGACATCATTTCTACTCACTTACAGTTTCTGAGATAAGGGAAGAATGTGTAGACATAGCCACTCTGGTGGGACCTGTGGATAACCCTGGGAACACTCATAGGTATAAGAAAGATTGCAAATCTGTGGTGTAAAAGCATAAACTCTCCATCCACGCTGCTGGTATTGTAGATTCTTTTCTGAGATTGAATTTGATCACCCCTATTAGCTCAGCCCAAGGCTGATTTCCTCTACCCATACCTCCATCCCCATAACCCTGCACTCAGTAGCAGCTATCAGCCAGATTCTCAGCACACAACTACAGGAAGCTACTACCCACCATTAACAAGTGAAGTCTAACCAGAATTCTAGGCTTGGCCCACTACAGATATTGTCATCACTGAACTATGCGTTAATGTTATGTCCTTAACTTTTACAAGAAAGACCAGCATTCCTGTTTTGTTTATATTTGAAAACCACATTTGAATTTGCCATTAACCTGTTCTTAGGGACATTTATTATGCCCTTTGGCATGTTTCTCTTCTGTTAATGTTCTCTGTCTGAAATTTACCTTAAACTTTGTTGTCAAGACAAACTTTGTCCCCTCAAAATGTCTCACATCTTTCTTTTTTCTATTAATGAGAAACAATTTGTGGTTCCCTTTTTACCTTGGCTGCTAAGAAGCCCAGAACAGAATTAAATGCCCAAGGAACTGTATGAGGTTGTTTTTTCCCTTGCTTTGTCCTCATCTTATATTACTTTTATTAACCTCACTGTACAACAACCTTACTGTAAGCCACCTCAGAGCCAGAGCATTTGCAGCACGTGGCATAGCTCTCACTACCTGGGCCCCTGCCAAGGAACCATGGGGTGGCCGTATACCTCCATGGATGGCTCCAGCTCTATACTCTCCCTTGCTGTCCCAAGCCTAGTACTGGTAATGACCTCCAAGTGTTGCCAAGTCTGGGGTACTGCCCCTTCCCTTCTTCATCTCTCCAAACCCTGCTCACACCTTTTTAAGCAGTCCCTTTATTAGGCTCCTCTTAATGACCCAGTTCATGTATCCCATCTGTTTCTACCCAGGACACTACCTGATACATACAGTGAATGTGCCCAGACCCTCAAACTGGGATTTGGGGACTGGGTTGCCCACATACTGAAGGAGTGAGTAATGGGACACTGGTGAGCCATGGCATGCAGTGACATCACAGGCAAAATGTCACTGGTAATGGTGTCAGAGAGAGGAGCACAGCCATGGGAGATCAAGGGCTGTGAAACAGTCACAGTATAACAAGAGGGATTAGAAAGTGTGGGGTGAGCTGGATGGTTCTGATGGCCCTTGAGTGCACACACAGGAAGAAGGAAAAAGTGAAGGTAGTTATGGTCAATGCAGAACCCGAGGGAAAGATCAGAAAGTCCTGGAGCCATTTCTGCATCCTCTGGCTGCAGGGGAGAAGTAGCTGAAGCCCAGTCCAGGGCCTGCAAGAAGGATTGCCAAGTTGCACTGTCAATTAAATGCTCAGTCCTGTTTGGTCACTCATGCTAAAGGTACTGGGAAAGAAGCGGGATCCTAAGATATGTGTTGACATAGAGAAGTCTGAGAGCTTTGAATCTCTAAATCCCTCTACTTCAGCCCCAGCCAGCCTCCGCATATATAAACACCCAGTGAACACACCTGGGGTAGCTGCCTTTCCTGCTGTTGTGGTTCCAACCTCAGGACCCAACCCATCACTCCTCATTGCCTCCAAGCCCAAAGGAAGAGCTGATCACAATAGATCCCAAACGGAAAAGTACCTCTGGTGCCTCCAAGGAGGATGCCTCCTGCCCTTTTCAGCCTCTGGCAGCCCCGGCGCTCCTTGGTTTGTGGGTCTGCCATCTTCACCTGGCTTTTCTCTTCTCTGTGTCTCTTCTCCTCTTATAAGGATACCAATTGTTATGAGCTGATTGTATTCCCCCCAAATTCCCATGTTGAAGCATTAACCTCCAGTACCTGGGAATGTGACTGCATTGGGAGATAGAGTCTTCAAAGAGGTAATTCTGATAAAATGAGGCCCTTGGGATGGGCGCTAACCCAATCTGACTGGTGGTCTTGTAAGAGGAGGAGATTTAGGGCACAAAGATAAAGGAAGGATGCACAGCCACAGAGAAAAGACCATATGAGGACGCAGCAAGAGGGTGGCCATCTCCAAGTGAAGGAGTGGCCTCAGAGAAAAGCAAACCTGCTGACACCCTTTGGCTTCCAGCCTCCAAAACAGAGAGAAGACGTTTCTGGCATTCAGGCCTCCCAGTGTACGGCCCTTTGTTATGGCGGCCTTAGCAGACTACGTACTGGTAGCATTGGATTAGGCCCTACCCTGATTCAGTTACCTCCTAGGACCTCATCTGAATGTGACTGCGTCTGCAGAGACCTATTTCTAAATGAGGTCACATTCATCGGTAGTAGGTCTTAGGACCTCAACCTGTCTTCTGGGGGGACATATTTTAGCCCCTAACAGCCACTTTGAGGAGGGGCATCAGTTAGTTACCCAGCTTAGCCAATATTGTTATCCCCAGGGACTCCAGCTTTCAGCTGGGTTCAGCCAATGAGAGGCATTGGCAGCGACTGGTGGGTGGGAGAGTGGGGTCAGAGGATTTATTCTGGTTCCTTCTCATGGGGTTAACTCTGTTGGTTGTCTCTGTTGCAGGCCCATCTCTGCCAGGCAGCCATCTCCAACAGGTCCTCTCTATGGGTTCTGGGAACAGTTCTCTTTGCATATCTTCAGGCTTTTGGGATGGGGAGTGGGCATCGATAGTCCCCCAGTATCGTACTGTTCCTTGGTGGTTTACCTAAACCCCATCAATACCTTTGCAAATGGCTCCTTATTGACCACTCCTCCATAAAAAATTTGAGTGCACCATGTTTCCTGCAGGACCCCAATACAGGCCATTTTCGATGCTTATTTTGGGGGTATAGTGTATTGTCAGAGCAGGATTCTTCATGTTGGCTGGACAATTCTCTGGATTATAAATCTTGAGGTATAGTCCTCAAGGATCAAGTAGGAGCAGCCTTGATCCAGACTGGAGAGCCCTCATAGGCTGAAAAGATGGGTATTAGAAGACCCATGAGGATGTGTACTTCCACTGTAAGTGGCCAGCTTCTTCCGCTGGCTGCACCTACACCCTTGCCTGAGGTTTTATAGTTCCTCCCCTTGAAAGACAGCTTTTTCTGTCCTTTGCAAAGGGCCTAATCTTATGAATTACTTTAGCTTAGATGGGATTTAGCAAAATGTGGAGAACACAGACCTTTTCAGGCTTTGGAATTGAACCACCAAATGAACAGGCCCAGCTAGCCTGCTGAAGACTGAGAAACACATGACCTAGTCTGATATGTGGGCAACCGCCAGTGAGGCCATTTGGACCCAATTAGCCTCTAGCCGACCCATCAGCTGACCACAGACACATGGGGGAGTACAGGCGACATCAACTGAACTGAGCCCAGCAGAATCTTAGGGGTAAATGGCTGCTTTGAGTCACTAAGTTCATGGTGGCTGGGGACACTGGAGTAGCTAAGGGATACACCCTCCACATCAGAGGTTGCATTGACAAGCTCACTTCTCTTGGACTACCCTAGATCAACATTTGTAGAAATTTGCTCCTAAAGCTGTCCTGTAGCATTTTACCACCTCCTCCCATGATGCTAAAAAGACAACAGTGGCCAGTTAAGTTCCCAAAGACACTCGCTAAGCCTGTTTTCACATTACCAAGTGGACAGGACATACTAGTGAGGATATGCCAGGAACTAGAACTAACACTGAAGACACAAGACTTGGCTTGTGGTGAAATTATTTCATCTGTAAATTACTCCCTAATGTTTCCAACCCCCACATTCCACAAAAGTGGAATCTAGCTACAGGGTAAAGATAAGTTGGGTCCCCCTAAGTCAGATCATTTCTTATTGCAACTTGTATTTTCCATCTGCAGCCCTCAGCACAGTCATTTTTTTTTAACCAGAGGATCTGTCATTAGAGTGACGGTTACCTTCCTGAGTTTCTAACTCCTTTTTTCCAAGTTCTTTTAAACTCTGTTGTTTAGTTCAGGTGGGTGAGGAAAAAAGCAGCAAGTGGCCAGAAAGGCAGGAGAAAACCAGACAAGTGCAGGGTTGTGGAAGTCAAAAGAATAGTGTCTTTCAAGGAATGCTCAATTATTGCAAATGATGCTGAGGGAGGAGGAGTACTGAGGATGTACCACAGACGACCGTAACAGCTTTGGTGGAATGGATGGGACAGCAAGTGGAGGAGGAGAAATTGGAAAGAATAAAGAAAACTTGTTCAAGGAGAAGAGAGGCACTGGCAGAGTTGGTAAAGCAGAGATGTGGGCAGTCAGGGGGGCAAAACCTGGCGTGTGTGCTGCTTTGGAAGGCGAGCCCTGGGAGGACTGCAACTTGAGGTCAAGTGCCACCAGGCAGAGCAAGATGAGGCCTCAGGCTCTCCTGGAGTTTGAGATCTGATGACCCAGTAAGCGTGTATGAAGGAGCAGCAGGGAGGAGACCAGGAAGGGAGACCACTCAAAGCTTGTGCTACAGGGAGAGCACCAGAGGCAGGCGGGGCTCGGGTTATCTCATGTGGCCATGTTCTCACATGATGAGAAAGACAGCATAGTTAAGCAGCGGATGAGGCGCAGCAGAGAGCCTGGCATCCTGGCGTGATCACTCCAGTCTTGGCAAAGGATACAACTCCAGCTACCAATTTCAACTGAAGATTGATGGATATTTTACCCCAAATTTACTAATGTTGCTCCCTGATCCTCACATTTACTTAAAAACCAAATAGCTCCTGTCTACTGCATCAGATCCAAGCTGCTGGCAGCCCAGAGTAGGTGCCTGGTGACTGCAGCCGCAACCCCTCTGAGGCACAAGGTGGTGGCCCCCGTGGCTCAGCACACCACACGCGGCTCTCTTGGCCTTCGCCCACACCGTTACTCCCCACAGAACTCAGGACCTGGCTCCACTTCCTTATGCTTTCCAAAGCGGGACAAGGCCTACCTGCCCTGGCTACCTCAGCCCACACTTCTGAGATGCTTACGGCCTTATTAGACTTTATAGAGCAGGCAACCTTTGGCCAAGTATCCACTCTTCTCTGTTTCATTTACTACATCAAGCCCTACCTTGGTTATGCATGGTCTCTGGCTGCTAGGAGCACAAGGATGAAGCAGACCACAGTGATCAGGGTCTGGGACAAGTCACCCCTCTAAGCTTCAGTTTCTGCAAACCAAGGCACCTACCTCACAGGACTGTAGTGCAGAGTAAGTACTGATGTATGTGCCTGGCACAAGGCAAATGCTCCTCAAATGCTATTGTGCAGATGAAAACATTTCCCTCTCTCCTTCATTACCTCCTAATCAATCATCCACACGGTACTGCCCCCAAAAGTGCTAGATGCAAGGCAGGCACTCAGAGTACAGATACTTGAGAATTTAAGCACGAGTTCCTCCAATGTGCTTATGACTTGGCAATGTATGGGAAAAATAAGGTTTGAGGAAAACCTCATCTAATACTATACTAAAACAGGCCCTTCTTCTAATATGTATAGTTGAGAGCTGCTTAATGCAAATTTTCAGCTACAGAAAATGTACTGATGGAAGAATTATTAAAAAGTTCCTTTATACCCTTATAAAGGAATCTGTTCAGATATAAACAATAAATCTGGATGAAAACTTTTAATCCAAGTCTAAAACCTCCCATGTTTGTACATCTATGCTGGTGGAAAGCCAATCTAATTTAAAACTGGAAGGTGAGATCAAGGTTCAAGGGATCTCTTAAACCTCCCAAGGCCCAGCCTTGTGTTCAGTGACCCTCTCTTCCGCCGGGAACCCCCAAGGTCCTTGTCAAAATTTAACTCAAATGTCTCTGTACTCAAATACTTAAGTCTCAACTATAGTAACCTGTTTGCAACTGTCCTCTTGTTCAAGGGCCCTGTTTTCACTCCTTCCAGCCCTGCCCCATAAGATCAGGCTGTATTTTTTTCCTTTACACATATCAAAATAGACAACCACAGAATATTTCACATATCAGATACTCAATAAATATTGACTAATTTATATATGAGACAACTGCAGAACACTTTTGCAGCTAATTAACACTATTCCACAAGTTAATTTTGTTCCTTCTCACAATCTAGACTTGACAGTGAGGATCAGCAAACTATAACATGCAGGCCAAATGCAGCCAGCCCATGAGCTGGTTCCTTAAAAAATGTAGAAACGGAAACTCTGCAGCGAAAATGGTTACTACCCTGGCCTCTATAGCATACCTTTGACAAAGTCTCTGGATAAGAATGTAACATAAGTCGTGGCTAAAGGGGAATGACCAACAGGGATCTTAGAAATCTGGTTGGCCTGCAGGCCTCTCTAGACAAGATGTTTCTTTGTCCTATTAATTCAGCAACTCAACTCCAAGCACCTGATCTGTGGATAAATCCCAAAGAAACTACCAACTTTGGGACTCACCGCAGTTGTCTGCTATTGCTGTATACTCAGTGCAGACGAGGAATAATGAACAGGGAAAATAAGTAATAATAGTAGGAAGCTGTGAATGATAAAAAGTTGTTTAATGTTCAACAGTTCAAGTTCATAAAGAAATTTCCTTGAATTAATAAAGATGCTAAAAAAATGTTCCTTGCAATTTTTTAATATTTAGTTTCTTTTTTACAAAGTTCTGTACATAAAAATAAATATACAGAAACAATCCCATCAACTGCCTGCATCAGTAATCCTTGCTGGTGGGTTCACCATTTACAAGGAAGACATCATTCAACACAACCTGTCACAGAGACTGTCCTACGAGCAAGGACTCTGACTTGAAGGATCATTACTAGGTCCTTGATCAAGATCGTTAATCACCTGGAGGCCTTCACCTACCAATTAGCAACCACCCATGGAATCCACGAAAGCAGTGACTGGCTTTAATGAAGTGTGACCAACTGCCACTACTGCCTAGTGGCAACGTCTATACCCTACGCTGATTTCAACCCTTAAAGACACAGGTGAAATAAGAACAGAAATAAGCCCCACCTCCCCTTGGCTAGTCACTGTGAAAAGTGTGTAAGGCAATTGAATTGAGGGTTAAGGATTCATCTTGCTAATGTCAAAGTAACACTAACAAGATTCTTAGCCTCATCCACCAGATGTCGGGCCTCTGCGCCCAGGTCTCCAGGAGCAGGCTCCACCTCCTTCCCCAGAGAGAGGGTTGTAACCTGGGATGAGAGAAAAGCACAAGTTACTAGGGAGATTCTACATCAAACATGAAATTGTGAGCCTAATATATGCAAAGCAGTGCAAAGTTATGTCTGTTCTCATGGACATTTTCGTAAAACTTACAGCTACCAAATGAAAAAAATGCTTTACACTGTGATTGCAGTTTGAATTGACTTTCTCGTGGGAATAAAAGAAGCCATTCAGCTTCTTGGTCTTAACTCCCCAAAACATAAAAAATAACTGCCCCCTCAAAACCTCTCAAGATGGCTGGATTTAAGTATGTGAAGTGCTTAATATATAATCCTTTGTAATATGCTAGGAGGTCCCTGCATGTGCTTAATATAACATATACATTTAAGTAAGGATTGTTCAAGCTACAGAAAATAAACTTAAGAAACCAAAACTGAATGGAACTTGCCACTTCTACCAGTGAGGAATGGATAAGCTGTGTGCTTTGGCCCCTGTCCCATCCACTCATTAGCTTCCCAAAGTTAATGGACCTCTGGTGGCAGGGTTGGGTGCTCAGGCTCTACAGCCACGGAGACCTGGAGGTGGTTTTGCTGTCTACTTGCTGTGGGACCCTTGGGCAGTTAACTCCCTGTGCCTCAGATTCATGATCTGTATAACCAGGCTGGACAAAGCACTCCGCTCAGGACTGTTGGGAACACTGAAAGAGGTCATGGACATATGCAAACTATGCATTACATTTTCTACACTTTCCACTCCTATACTAAATATTACCACTTGTTTTTTTGCTCTGAAAAATAGTCTTCCAGCAAGAGAACATTTGAACACAGCATATCCTTTTCAGAAATCTCGCTCCCATACAGCAAGCCAGCTTTGGGTTCCTGCCACAAAGGAGATCAAGAGCTCAGCCTCTAAGGGCAGCCCAGCTTGTCTGGGGCTGGTCCCATCTCCCCATACTCATCCACAACACCTCTGCCTCCGCTGTACCTCCCTCCAGAAATCCCTTCTCCTCCCAGGGAGAATGAAGTCTTCAGCCCAGAACTGCTTCCTAAGCAAAGTGTTCCAGCACCTTTGCCCTCTCCTCTCTGAGGATTGAGGGGGACCTCCTAGCATATTACAAAGGATTATTTTCCTTTGTGTATAGTTCCATCTTCCCAAAATGATGTTAAAGTCCTCTAGATATAGACACCAGTATCACCGAGAGTGCAAGGTGGAGAGGGGTGTTTGCACACAAGAAAAAAGCTCTGGGTGAACATCTGTCCATGTCTCCTTGACAAAGTTATTGCAAGAAACAAGGCAGTCCTGGCTGGAAAGACCAAAACCACTGTGTTATAGGCCTTCGACGCTCATCGGCAAGATGGGCAAACGATTCCTCGTCCTAGTCACCTTTCCCTTTCAGGTCTGTGTGGGACCAAGGGAGAACACTACAACACAGGTGCAATCATTCCAACTACGTGCGGAGTGCCTGCACTAACCTCCCTTTCCAATTTCTTATTGAATATTTACTTTTGTACTCATTGGACACTGGAGCCAAGGAGGTTACAAGCTGCCGGGAAACAGGACTTGTGCCCACATCCTTGCCCCAGGCCCACTGGGCAACTGGGCTCAGCAGACTGGCGACTCCCAGCCACTGAGGGGGTGTTCTCCACCTTCTCTTTCTTTTATTTTATCTTCATAATTCTAAACTTCGGAATTAGTCTCAATTTACAGACAATGAAACAAAGAAACTTGTTTTCACATGGTAAGGATAGCCTCTAATTGTTGATAATGCTTTCATGTTTGGTACTTACCACCTCCCCGCAAAGGCTTTCTGTCAGATTTTCGTTTCGGGATGGCTGATGAAGTAGAAGGCCCAGGACTCTCTTCTTCCTGTTGGAACACACACAGACTTAAGACTATTTACAAACAGTCTATTCAACAAACATGCATCTACTTTGAAAGACATCAACTATGCCAAAGTGTACACTCACCTGAGGCCTTCTTGCATTTCCTTTGTAACTTTTTCCTTCTTGCATGCTGTCCCACATTTCAATCTTCTGTCTCCTTTTCTCTTCTTCAAGCTGAGAAAGAATTGCACATTGTACATTCATAAGCTGCCAGCTTTCTCAAAGAAAATGCTAATGTTGACAACTTTTAATTTAAATGTCCTTCAAAACAAACCACCTGCATTTTCTTCAGTTAATGAAACTACTATCATCTAGTAGTGTAACTTTAACTTGCAAATGGAACCTTTTGTTTAGTACACTATTAAAGAAAGCAGAAGGGTTATGGAAAAAAAGAACCCTGATTCAATTCTTCCAAAGCTCGCCTGAAGCAGGACATTTCTGGCAACATGGAAGAGATCTGACTTGTAACACATGAACATCGTGGCAGGCCTGCTTTGTTGCTACCTGGCTGTGTCACCTGAGGTAAGTCACTTTACCCCTCTGTTTGCAGGCTGTGAGGATCCAATAAGAGCATATTTGAAAGTTCTCTGAAAGTCAAGTACCATTGGAAACCTAAGGGAAAACAAACCTCAGCAGAAAATGATGCCCAACAATGAGCAGTGAGAAAGCAGGTTCCCACGGTGGGAGGAAAACTTGGTGTGCTGGGTCTCTGCCTCTGCTTCCTACTCGTTAAAGAGCAGCACTCCTGCCAGCAACCGGGCTCTGCAGCTCATGTGCACACAAAGCTCACTAAATTCCACATTTCTAATAGAATCCAGGCCCAAACTGCAGTTCATCCTGGTTCCAATTAAGCTGTGATGTCACAAGGATATGCAAGAATGTACCTTAGAAAGCACATCTCCAGAAAATTTCTCCATGGCTTTCAGGGCCCAGCACTGTTAAACCAACCTGTCTTCTCACTTTGTTTTGCACTGTTGGCAAGTACAGGAGGTCAAGGAAGAAAGAAAGGAGGTGAGGTCAACCTCTTGATCCAAGGTTGTTCTACATTCCTAGCTAACATGGACAGCACCAGACTGGAACACAGCTGACCAACCCTGAGACCACAAACAAGAGCTGATGTAACTGTGAGTCAGGCAGACTCAATCAGCTTATAGTATTTCTGTAACTACATGAGACAGAACCACATATGCTGTAACAATTTTAAAGCTGAACATAGGCTTCTGTCTCTTTTCTAATTCTAAGAGACAATTTTTAAAAGTGACCTTTTAAAAAGATCTTTTCCAGCTACATCAGCAAAATGAATAAATGATCAAGCTATTTTACCAACATATGCAAAAAGTTCAGACCCCAAAGTTAATTCTGACATGTAGAAGGAATTCAACTTATTCCACGTTCTAGAAACAAAAATGGTAAACGGTTAGAAATCAGTAATGAAAAAAACTAAAACAGAACTGTTGAAAACTGGCATCTGGGTATACTATTTTGCAGTTTCCATGAAAAAAGATCTATGCGAGTGATTTATACACAGATAAAAAATTTCTGGAAAACACGTGAAAAACCTACTATGGAATGCTTGAGCAACAGGGGGCAGGGGAGCAAGGAGGGCAGAAACTTAATTTTCCTGGTATAGATATTTGTGTCATGGATTTTTTACTTCATGTTCTTTAAAAAATTAGTAAGAATGTGCTAGTACATTTTAGGTCAGTGACTATATTTAAGTGGAAAACGGGCAATGAACTGATCACTGAAAAAGGCTGCTGAGACAGGGTGACCCAGGAGGGCGAGTGTGTGCAGTAGGTGTGGTCTTGTTCCATCCTTTCCTTCTGGGCCAAAGCCAAGCTGGGGAGACAGCCATGTACGGGATGACCGTGCAGAAACAAGAGCCACAGGCAGCAGCAGAGGCACATGGCCCTGGAACACCAGACACGTGCAAGACCAACAGGAAGACCAAGTTCCCTGCTGCCTTAGAGCAGCAGGGGGTCCTTCAGAGGAGATGAAGAGGCACCCAGAAACAACTGGATTGAACCCAGAAAACAAGAGTCTACACTTGGTCATTTCGGTTACACAGACTGGGCCAGACTGGTGGGTGATCTCACCCCAGAGAAGGGCAGCACGAGTCACCTGGCTGCTTGGCTCACTTCCAACAGTCACCTTGGTTCTTCCTTTCCCTTCCCTCCTACCCTCCCCCACCCCCGACCGCTCTAACCAAACCGTGGGCCTTTAAAGATTCCTTAAGCCCGGGGTAAGCCCACTGCCAGCCTCCCCTGGCTCTCCTTCAGTCCACTAAAGAGTGGCCTCACCGAGCCAGGTTGTGTGAGACACACAGCCTGAAACAGAACACAGAGCAAGAAGCAAAGTGCTTATACTCTGTGTGTCTAGTGGCATGACACCAGCACAGTTCTGTTGTATAAAATGTTGCTGTGAGGGAAACACTGAATAGCAATAACATAACCAAATATGCCTATAGGAGTATTTCCCCCTAAACAGTAAGAAATTGCACAAGGAAATACTAAGCCAAGTGGAAATGATTCTGTCACAGTTAGGGGTTTCCAGTAAGTGCATACATGTATGTATGTCCGACCCGCGCTGCCCCTATCCCCCCCTCCATTTCTATCCACTAAGTCGCAAACTACTTAAGACTGGGTATTCAAATGGAAACCAGTTCATACCTTTCTTAGTTTTTCCTTATGCTTTTCAACTTGTGTATTTAATTCTTCTTGCATTTTCAGTCGAGCAGCTGCTAAAGCCTCCTGTCGCTTAACAACAACATCAGGTTCTAAAATGTCAGAAAAAGTTTGAGAAGAAAGAAACTCTTGAAGGTCCACAGTATTAGAAGTATTGCAGATGTCAGAAAATACCAAAAAATAAGTTATTTTAACATGGGTAATTCTACCCTTCTGCATGTATTTTACTGCTTAAAAGGGCAGGGGGTTGTCCTATTGCCATAGTTCTTCTCTTTCATTAACTATCCACAGCACCAGAAACTTCTGTTAGAAATGCAGATTTCTGGGCTCCCTCAGCAACTCCAGAGAAGATGGGATAAGCCCCGTGACTGAAATATTAGTGGTCTGATGGTCACACACTAAAATTCTATTCCACAAGCTGGATACCCACTAACACCCAGGCTCCGAGTTGACCAGAATTCTAGAAGACAGCCAAGGAAAGGTAGTTTTCTGATCATTAGCCATCACTTAATTACCTCAGATCTATACCAGAAAGAGTTAAGGATTCTTAGATATTTTACCTTTGTTTCTACAGTAAAGAAAGAAAAATCCTTCCAGTTGGCATTAACAGAAATAAAGTTTTATGTTTTTATCTGGCTTATAAAACAAAATTTAAATATGCCATAAAGTTCTCTATTTCTTCAGACTACCATGTTAAGGACCACTAACTGTCAAGCACACAATGGTATGACTAATTTTTTAAACAAGAAAACAAACTACAACTTCTATGTTCATATCGGTACCATACCCCCAAAAAGCAATCATCATTACCTACAGAAAGTAGTGGGAAAGGGCCACTTAATTTAATCTACATTAAACAGGTCAAAATGTCATCGTCAAAGAAGCTCAGAGGTGTGGATGTGTTGGAGGTAGTAGGAGACAGTGTGTGGCAGTAGCGATGACTGAGACTTTATTTTTAAAAAAAAAACAAAAACAAAACTATAGTTCAACTTAGTACAGATGTCAATTCTGGCAACATTTGTAACCACGGGGGGTAAATCTTAGAATAAAAGTCAATCAAGGGAGGATCTTTTAAATCTAATTTTTCTAACAGAAGGTGCAACAGCACCACACACCCTTTCACTGCACATGTACTTTCTGCTGTGCTTTATAAAAAAATCTTCCTTCCAAGTGCCCATCCTACCATCATCTTACAAATCTACTCTTCAGTTGGTAGTTGGTCTCACAGGGCAAGTACTTCACTCACAGAGGTAGCCTTACACGCCACTGAGGCTATTTCCTAACGCCATTGTCACCACTTGTGGTAATCCTGCAGCTTATGCACTAGTTACAACTGTAGTTTGTAGTTCGTTGCTGGATGTACAAACAATCATAAAGACTGGAAGAATGGCAGGACCACATGGCTTCTTGGGAGAGAGAGGAGAGGGTATGTTTGAGTGAAGGAATTTTCTAAGTCTTTCCACTAATGACTACTTATGTGCTATAACGTTTGTTTTCCTCTCCAACCTCAGAAATATCTGATGAATGATGATTTGTATTTGTTTAATTATGCTACTAGTCTCAAAACACTTAACTTTTTTTGGATATAGCCTCAGAAATGATATTTTCTACCTAGTGACATTTCAGAAGGAACACGTTTTTGAAACAGCCAAGTGTTAATGTGAAATCAGTTCTGATGACTAAGATGTGAAAATCAAGATACCAGGCGTGTGAAGAACTAAGGCTTATTTTCTTGGGGCTCACAATGATTCTAGAGATAACTCGGTATGCAGACCCACAAATATGGAGAAGCCTGTTAAGTCTTCATTTTAATCCGTCTCATAAATGAAAAAAACCATTCAACAAGATATGCAATGAGTGCTTTAAACCACCAAGGTTTCCAAAGTCATTAAAATCTCTGTAATAAAAAAATTTACTCCATATTCACCAAAATCAATTTCAGAGACAGGTTTTCCTCCCACAGAGATTAAAATCATGTACTTCTTACCCTTAAGAATAGACTAAATTTTAAATACTAAGAGAAATAAGTGTAAAGCCATCGCGTTCATTTCTGTTATCAGGCACTAACCCACAGCTGCCGCAGCTCGGTCCAGCTGCCTCTGCCGCAAGGCCCTCAGCCGGGTGGAGAGCTTCTGGAAGACCACGTAGAGAAGGATGCAGCTGAAGACAATGTACCAGCCGTAGGTGGCCAGCAGAGAGCCCACTGAAAAGAAACGTTTTCAAGAAACTGATACTACCACTGGACTCTTCTATAAAAGGTAACAAAGACAAAATAAACGAAGTTTATGCTCTCAAAACCTTCAGTCTAGCTGATGAAGTGGCCTCCTAAGTAGCCATTTAATGTATGAGCAAGTAGGGCAGTAATTCGAGGATCACCGAGAAGTTCTCAAGCATTGGGGGAGTCAGGGAAACAAGTCTGGAGGATGCAGGGCACCGCAGCCAGGTTTTGAGGGAATGAATGAAGGGATGTTAATCCGACTTAGTAGGGCAAAGGCCTTTCACACCTAGGGAACACACAGGACGGCGCGCCGTGGGGGGACCGTAAAGTGCCGGGTGTTAGGGTGCCTGGAAGGGTACGTGGGGGGGGGGGCGAGGATCAAGTGACCCCAGTAACCGCAGCTCGGAAGGGCTTACTTCCTTAAAAGTAAAGAATTCGTGCAAAAAAGGGTCCTAAGTCTCCGCCCAGGGAGGTGCAGCTCCGCGAGAGCCTCGGCGCGCTCCGGGCCCGCCGCCCGGCCTTGCGAGCAGCGCCAGCAGCCGGCTGCCGGCCAAGCTTCTCTAGGCCCGGCCCAGCGCGTAGCGGAGGCCGACCCACCGCACACGGCGGCGCGCCGAAGAGCCGGCAGGGCAAGCCCGCGGCCCCGAGAATCGCGGCGACTCACCGGTAATATGCAGAAAATGCAACCCCTCTGTCTCCAGGGCCGGCCGCGCGGACAGCTGCTCCCCTTCCCGCTCCATGGCCGCCGCTCTGGCCGGCCCGGCCACGTCAGCGTCAGCTGGAGCCTCCTCCTGCGGGCGCACCCTTACGTACACGCGGCGCGCCTGGGGCGCCCCGGCCAATCGCAGCGCGACCCGCCCCTGACGCTCGGACTGTCCCTGCGGAGGCGTGGCCAGGGACAGGCGGGGCGAGATGTTGGTGGGCGAGCCCCGGGTCCGCCGCGCTCGGGGTGGCGGTGCGGCTTCTTTAATGGTCTACACGAGGCCGAGCGACTGACCTCCTTGCCGAGTGTTTATCGAGGATATACTTTTTGTATTAACTGGACAACGAGGTCCCCGAGGTTAGGGACGCCTGGAAACAGGATTTGCGCCCACATTCTTGCCCCGGGTTGGGCAAAAGAGTTCAGCAGAGTGGGGACCCTCAGCCACTGAATGTGCAGCCAAGGTCCGCCCCACTAGGTGTAAAGAAAAATACTCGAAGCCTCCTCCCCCTGCCGCCGGTGTTACTCTCAGGCTAAAGAAGCCCCCGCCGACACTCACGGTTATCCTCTCCTCAAGAATCAAAACCTCTTGGGAAAAGAATTATAGCAACTGCTCCAACACATATTGAATCCTATGTGTCGAAAGCATTAACACAGTTCCTGGCTGTTCCCCCTGCCAGCGATGCCCTCCTCCAACCTCTTCTGCGCCTCACCTGCCACCACCCCCTAAGGCCTACCTTAACCACAATACCTGAAATTTGACCTTGAGGTGTCTTTGGAGAAGACTTTGAACGTAACTGTGTCTCAAAAGAGGAGTTGAGGATTAGGAATATAACGGTGAACAAACAGTGAATAGGTGATGACATCAGCGCGCCGTGCCTGCAGCCGCCACCGTGGTAAAGAAATGCACCGACGCGAAGCTCCAACACCGCCACTGCTTAGCTAACTGGTTTGCTTGGAAGTTCCTCAAGGGTGTCAGCTCCGGGTACCACAGCACCGACCTCTTCAGCAGCATGTTCAGCAGCACGGACCATGGCAAAGAAAAGCCTGAGGGCTCTTCACCTCGTAGACGGGCTTCTCGGATGGGGAAATTTGAGGACCTAAGGCTGTGAAGACAGCCAATGATTCGACAAGTTTAGGAAGGAGTAATTTTACTCCATCTTTTTTTATTTTCCTCTCACTTGTATGTGATGATGAACCATCACTCTTTGCTTTGAGGTGGTTTCTCACTTGCTCTGGCATCTTGCAGGAACTCTGTGTGCCAGAACTATTTCTTGGAGTGACAGTTGGGATATCTGGTTTGGGATCAGCTTTAAATGTACCCTGTATGCAAACAATGATAAACTAGTCAAGACGATCAGGGTTGCCTGGCCTCTTTGGTTGTGCTTTGGACATTATTAGGCACACTAACTGGTGTCACTGTCCATGGAAGCCATTGGTTAGGGCATTTTTCTCTTAGGGAGGTAAGGCTCTGAAAAGGGATCCAGAACAACACTTTCAATCAATGCTTGGGATTGATCGATACATAGCAACTTGGTGATTAAGATTGCTAGTGGCTTGGGTTACTGAGCCAGTTTTTAACAGATAGTTCCATGCCTTAACAAGAGATATCATATTAAGACATGAGAAGTTCAAAAAACTTGAGGTGAACATAATTTCAGACCTCATGGTGTGGTTCAGGAATTAAGATACTTGGAGTAGCTGTGGAGGGAGATCCTCCATTGCAAAGATTTGTCATTGCCAGCTTTCAAACTAGTCACTGAAGTGAAAATACTATGTTATAAAAATGCCAAAATGCTGCATCTGGTTAAATGAGGGGAAAAAAAAGAGCTTGCCATATTTGCCTTGTTTACCCCCACTTTCTGTATGGTCTATAATCATGAAGGACTAAACTGTAATATTTAGTTTCGATCATTTAAACAAAAATAGTGAACAATCCCTGTCACTCAGGACTTTGCAATATAAAACAGAAACACAGCACTCATGAAAATAATGCAGGTTTTAAACATATACAAGAACAAAAAACTTTGCATACTATTGGGAACTACTGTGTTTGTATATACACATGTACACACAGGATAATGACTAGTACATTCAATTGAAATTTATTAATTTTGAATTACTAGAGTGTACAGCTAATGGGCTTTCACTGCAGTTCTTAGCAAGTTGTTGTTCTTATAGTCCCCATTAAAAGAGACTCATTCTTCCTAGCCAGGCTTAATTGTCACCTTTGTCCCTTTAATCAGTGTAGCATCTCTGTTTGTCTAGACTCATAGTTATTTCAGCAAACACTTTGCTCAATGTAACTGCTCAGGTGTTATTTGCTAAACCAGGACAAAGTAGTATCCAAACTTCCAAACCAGTAACTAAATGAATGGCCCTAATTCATCACTCCTCACAACCATATCCAAGTCATAACCTCAAGGTGGGAGGAGTATATTTCCCCATCCTTTGACTTTGGACCTGGCCAGATGACTTGCTTTGGTTAATGGCAAGTGGGCAGAAATAAGTGTTTAAGTTTTTGTTGTTGTTGTATTTTTATTTTGGTATCATTAATGTACAATTACATGAGGAACCTTGTTTACTAGACTCCCCCCTTCACCAAGTCCCCTCCACATGCCCCATTAGTCACTGTCCATCAGCATACTGAGATGCTGCAAAATCACTACTTGTCTTCTCTGTGTTGCACAGCCCTCCCCATGCCCCCATTATACATGTTAATCCTAAGGCCTCCTTTCTTCTTCCCCCTGCCTTCTCCCTCCCTTCCCACCCATTCTCCCCAGTCCCTTAGCCTTTGGTAACTGTTAGTCCGTTCTTGGGTTCTGTGATTCTGCTGTTTTGTTCCTTCAGTTTTTTCTTTGTTCTTATACTCCACATATGAGTGAAATCATTTGGTACTTGTCTTTCTCTGCCTGGCTTATTTCACTGAGCATAATACCCTCTAGCTCCATCCATGTTATTGCAAATGGTAGGATTTGTTTTCTTCTTATGGCTGAATAATATTCCATTCTGTATATGTACATCTTCTTTATCCATTCAGCTACTGATGGACACTTAGGTTGTTACCATATCTTGGCTATTATAAATAGTGCTGCGATAAACATAGGGGTGCATCTGTCTTTTTCAAATTGGGCTCCTGCATTCTTAGGGTAAATTCCTAGAAGTGGGATTCCTGGGTCAAATGGTATTTCTATTTCAAGTTTTTTGAGGTACCTCCATACTGCTTTCCACAATGGTTGAACTAATTTACATTCCCACCAGCAGTGTAGGAAGGGTCCCCTTTCTCCACAACTTCGCCAACATTTGTTGTTGTCTTTTGGATGGCGGCGAACCTTACTGGTGTGAGGTGATATATTGTGATTTTAATTTGCATTTCTCTGATGACTAGCGATGTGGAGCATCTTTTCATGTCTGTTGCCCATCTGAATTTCTTCTTTGGAGAACTGTTCAGCTCCTCTGCCCATATTTTAATTGGACTGTTCGCTTTTTGTTTGTTGAGGTGCATGAGCTGTTTATATATTTTGGATGTCAACCCTTTATCGGATCTGTCATTTATGAATATATTCTCCCATACTATAGGATGCCTTTTTGTTCTGTTGATGGTGTCCTTTGATGTACAGAAGCTTTTCAGCTTGATACAGTCCCACCTGTTCATTTTTGCTTTTGTTTCCCTTGACCGGGGGGATTGTTCATGAAGAAGTCGCTCATGTTTATGTCCAAGAGATTTTTGCCTATGTTTTTTTCTAAGAGTTTTATGGTTTCATGGCTTACATTCAGGTCTTTGATCCATTTCAAATTTACTTTTGTATATAGGGGTAAGTGTTTAAGTTTTGAGTTTAAGACCCTTTAAGAAGGCTCTAGTGTTTCTTGTGCTCTTCACAGAGTTAGCTGACCTGTCTGAGGATAATGAAAGGCTAGAAATCTTCCCTAGAATGTTGTCTTCTGATGGAGAGTGCCTAGGAGCCTGCCAGAAGGGCAGAGCCTCAGGCCCAAACACAAACTACATTTTACCAAGAACTTCTGGAGATTCATTTCACCTTGGAGTTGGGAAACCATTGGGTTAGGGTCACACTGAGGAAATGTAAATGCTAGGTTCTTCTGAGGCCCAAGTTCACCCTCCTCTCCAAAGCCTTCTGAAGACCGTACCACACTCCTTTCCTTCAGTTGCTACTGCACTGAGGGTTCCCTCCATGGCTGCTGTGGTTCTGTCTTCCCAGCTAGACTCTCAGCTCTTTGAAGGCACAGTTCCTTCATGTCTTAGGCATTCTATATATGCTTTACAAGAAGAGCACACCAGCCCATCAGCAATCACCCAAAAATATGTAGAGGCCTACTCACATTTAGAACTTCCCAGGGAATTTTGAAAAACAACCCAAACCAAGGCCAGCAGATAAAAAAAGATGGATGGCAAAGGTGCTCACCATCACCATCTTGTTTTTTTTTTTAGATTAGCTCACACTGGCCATAACAGGGTGTGAGGAATGTAACAAAGCATCTAGGCACCATGAGGAAATGGTGCCTTAGTCTGCCAGCCAGGGCAGCCATTGAGTCCCTCTACCACATTCTAAATGTTGGAAGATGCTACTTCTCTGCTTGAGTTCTATCAACAGGCAAGCAAAGTCACATTCCCCTCTAGTTTTTCAAATCAGTAATTAGTATCTGCATGATGTTTGTACGTAGGGTTAAATAAAAGCTCGAGAGGAAGATTTCTGTAAAACCCTGAAGCCTGACTGCCTTTAATAAAGCTCTCAGTATTTGTGCAGGAGAAATGCACCAGAGATTGCAGATTCTTACTGACAATCACTGGCAATATACGGATAATCTTGTTTTATTTGGATTTAAAAATCCAAACACTTCACAGAGGACTGGGAAGCTTACTGAGAAACCATGCCCACCACATTTCCAATTTATGTCCATATACTTTACTGCACACACCTCAATGACACATAACTAGACAGAACAGTGTCTTTTATTTTTTAGTATTTGTAGAAAACTGGCATTTTGATTTCAAAATCTGTATTACAAAGTTACCAGCAGCAGTTTTAAGCATTTCAACAATGCTTATGAACTCCACTTTGCTGACACAAACAAGGCTATTTCAAGTTCAAAAAGCAGAACTAGTCTCAAGTGGGCATACTGTATATCCTGTAGACTCTCAGGCCACATTGCTCAGGACCCGTTTGTAACTATGTCTTCTTCCATCTCCTCTTCACCATCATCTGTGGGGCCTAAAGAAAAACACAAAGACTGAAGCCACACTGATTTTAGACAGCATGCTTGCTCAGTATGTGAGTGCCTGTTCTGTCAGACTATTGCATGCTAGGCCCTGGACTAGGTACAAAAAGGCAACAGCAACTCCTACCCTCAAGGGGCTTAGAGTCCAGAGACCATCTGTCTTTGGCAAATATTGGAAGGGATGGTTAATTCTTAAGGGGAAGGGTCACAAAGGTGTCTTCTGAAGGTCAAACTGGTCTGCCATTCTTAACCACTTTTGGTTGAACAGATGATTCATTTTTTCTGAAGGTAAAAAGCTTACACTTTGTTTTGTTTTTTTCCACTACCACGGGCAAAGAAACTGGGAATATTCAAAAAACATTTGCAGATCTACTATATGACAGATATTGGGAATAGTCAGTGACTTTATTGTCTCTAAATTATGGAAAACATGGTAACAACCACCAAAGTTTGTTACATTTATTCAACAATTTATGGCAGGTATTTTGGTCAATGTCTGAAAAAAAAAGATTTTAACCCTGTCAGTGTTTGGGAAAATTAATGTTTAAACCTACTATTTTTCTAGTTAGACCCAAACATGAGATTTTTAGATACAAAACTACCAAGAAAGAATGTCATTGGGAAGTGTTACTCGGAAGCCTAGGCCCACTGAAATCTTGAGTACCATGAACAATTTCTATTTTCCTCTCCCCAGTGTTTGTTCATATTACATTTAAAATCCCAAGAACTCCTAAGGCCCAAATTAAACATTCTACGGGGAAGCAAATTAATTTAGCAATTCCGTGTATTACAGTCACAATAAGCAATTCTGGTATGACATCATCCCCCAACCTGTCACCAGCAAGTCTTGAAAGCCTTCAAGAGACATCTGTTCTCAGGACTAAAGACATAATCCCTCGCAGTCCAGTGTCCTCGTATGTGCTTACTGCCTGGTCACCCCACCACATTCTTTGTGCTGTGAGCTCCACTCACACCGGCCTCTTTCAGTTCAAGTGCACAAGGCCTCCTTCTACCACAGGGTTTTCGCCAGCGCAGTTCCTCCCAGAATGCCACTCTGCCTTTATCTAGTTCAGCAGTTCTCAAAACATTTTAGTTTTAGGACCCAAAAAGCTTTTGTTTATGTAGAGTATGTGTTATCAATACTGTATTAGAAATTAAAACCGAGTATTTAAAAAACCAGTAATTCATCAAAATAATAAATCTATGAAGTTAATATTTACATTTTTATAAAAAATGGTATTTTCCATAAGAAAAAATATTTAGTGAGAAGGCTGGCTTTATTATATATTTTTGCCTATCTCTATAATGTCAGACCAATAGCAGTCAGCTGGACTTCACCATTCCACTGTCACAATATGTTGTTTTGACTGAAGGACATGAAGAAAATCAGCCCCTCACAGTATCTGTAGAAAAGGGAGAGTATTTTAATAGCCTTTGCAGGCAGCTGTGGATATTTATTTGACACTATGCCAAAACTTGACAAAAGTAGTAGTTCCTTAAAGGTTAGTTTGTAATGTGTAGTTTGAAAACTCATCAATGACCTTTTCAAACTCTCTTACTTGAAAATCCATGTTTTGTCCTGTACTATGGATCATTTACACATGCATGATTTTGTAGCATCATTTGGAAAATAATGGTTCACTCAGTTATGCAGATCTTTCAAATACTGACCCATTTCATTTTACAATATAAAAAAATCATATTCATTAATATCACTAATTTCCTCATAAGTCTCTAGGTACTGGGTAACTGTGGTTCAGTTTTATAGCTTTTAGTTTTTGCTTAAAAATGTGGATGTTATCATGCTAACCAACACTATTAGTTGTTTTCCTGGAAGTGACAAGCTCACTTCATGTTTGAGAAGATGCCTGCTTTCAACTGAAATGGTTCTGTTAGCACACAGACACAGCCTTCCAACTCAGGAAGTGTGCAGAAGTGCTTTATGCACCACCCCCTTCTGTCATCCAGAGTATGAAAATATGTGCACGTGACAGGTGGTATTTCATATATTAATAATTTTCATTGCTTCATGAAGGACATTCTTAAGTTGACACTGGCATGTATTTTACTGAGAGGTGCACAGTAGTTTAGAATATGACAACTACTCTGATAGCTCCTTTGGGAATCCTGACCTTGTGCTAAAGTGCCAACAGTTTCACACACCATTGCTCTTGCACGATCACTACAAATGTCAATACAATTAAAAAGCAAGTAACACCTTGGTGTTTATAGAAAATTCTGACCTCACAGACCTCAGAGGTTCAAGGACCCCACAGTGAGAGCCACTGGTCTCTTTATAATGTCTTACTCATTTTTAGCATCAGTCCAAACGTTATTTCTCAGGGAAACTTTCCCTGGGTTGCCAGTTTAGGTAGAATACACCAGTTACATTCACATCAAAGTTTGTGAATATGCATTATTTTGAATTTTTACTTTATACTCCCAGTGTCCAACATGCTGCCTGACACAAATATTAGAATAGCTAATACTTACTAAAACTTACTAATGTCAGACCCCGTACTAAATGCCATCTATGAAGTATCTTACTGAGTCCTCCCAACAACTTTCTGAGGTTGGCACTATTATTATCTCAGATTTAAAGATGAGAAAATAGATTTAAAATTAAATGGGGATTAAAAAACTTACCCAGGGGCAGAGCTGGTAAGGCTCAGATCCGAGCTTCAGGCTGTCTGGCTCTGGAGCCTGTGTTCCCAACACTAAGCTGTCCTATACATACACGGGCTGAGGTCCACGTGGTTGCCTCCAATGCTCAGTTTCACTCCATGGCTACAAAATACTGTTTGCTTCAAGTCTGATATAAAAAAATCTCCAGTCCTATGACATAACATGCTATCCACCTCAAATAATTTATCTTTAGAAAGTATTTAAAAGAATTTTGTGTACATTAGATGGTAAAGAGGCAGTACTCTAACATTCTTGGGTCAGCATCTAAACTGTTTTGGAATTACTTGAGTATAACATAAATTTGGAAGTACAAAGACAGAACGTGACTTCCTGACCTGATCGGCGTTCTCTGCCAGGTATCTGACCGGACTGTAGCAAGCCCTTCAGCCGCTCCACTTCAGCCAGAGTTGATGCATTTGCTATAGCATTCTGGAGGACACAAGAAAGACAATGGAGATGGACAATTGATTTCATCTGTTATCAACCACCAGAGAACACCTACAGAAATTAATACTGACTTTTTGAGTTGGAACATTAAATACCTGTGCTGGAGAAAGAATTATATTGTCACACTGAAATCAGCCCCAAAACCAAATCATATAAATTTCCAAAATTTATAGAAAACGCAGAACCTCTTACAAGAAAACAAATAGTCATTGTACAGGTCTTAAAATTAGCTAACTAAAGTACCTACTTGGAATTACATTACTGGATAATTCAGGAGGCAGTATTATAAAATTAGGATTTCCCACTGGTCATCAAGCAGGATCTTTCAGACAGCAATTCTTTGAAAGTAAAAATTAAGGCAGATACTAAGATGGCATACAAAGGTAACTAACTGTTCAAATAAACACATCCTGAGGAAATGAGACCAGAGCTACCACTACTCTGACTGGCTTATGTAAGTAATTCAAGTCAAATCTGGTCAAATAAAAACTTTAAGGTAGTTTTTCCTTATGCAGAAATATAGCTAGATTCTAACAACTGTGGGGAAGAAACCTGCAACATTCAGAACTTAATATATTATATAGTTTCGTATCCTAAACTCATGGCAGCTCTCTCTGGTCTGAGAGTCCTAACACATTATTACCTTGATTGCTTCTACATCCCCTGGAGATGGCCCGCCTTTCTTTTTGTCAGTTGGCAAACCAGCACCTGGATTAAAGCTTAGGAGGGGAGGGAAGAACATAACTGTTAAATCCAGACCAACGGAAATTGCTTCTCTTTTACTTTCAAAAGCTTTTGAAAGTAATTCAACCAGTGTAGTATCTTATCTTTGTTAACAAACTGATACAAGAAACTCTCTCCTTCAGAAACACCACCCAGTTCATCTTCCCAAAGAGAAAGCAGGATGTATGTAATGTCACATAACGACTGAATACAGAAGTATTTGTTCTGCTAACTTGGTAGAAATCTCATGTGACATATGGCCATTGACAGTCACTGATTCTCATCACACAAATTTAATACTGCATTAGTTGCAGGTGCTTTGTTTACTTTTGTAGGAGGCAAACTGCCAGACAGATAGTGTTTCTGAAGGTGAAGTGGAGTGAATTGGATATCTGTATCTTACGTTTTGCTTCTCCTGGCAATATCCTTTGCAAGCTGTGCACCCCGTTTGCCCTTGAACATTTTCTCTGCTTCCTGACGCTCCTACAGCAACACCACACACAGAGTTAATGGAAATAGGAATACCACATGCATTTAGATGCATTCCTCAGAAAACATGGGAGAAAACTCTCCTGACATAGTCTGGGCTGGTAAAAATACCAAAAAGCCAATTTCAAATTGAAAAGAGACACAATGGTCTTGCCTTCTCTGAGGAAGCTCCATGAAGAAAGTTCCCTCTCCTACTTTCAAGGAGGGGGGTCCCAAGGAATTAAGAAGGTTAAAAAAAAAAAAAATGAACTCCCAATGAAGGGAAAATCATTCTAACAATAAAATGGCAAACGGACAAAATTAAGCTCCCTGTAGAGGTATGTCCCCAGTCTGCTGCTAACAGCTCTCACTGTGGCACTGAGACGGTGCTACCCCTGCAGTGACTGACACCACGTAAGGCGGCTTTAATGCCAAGTCCTATCATAAACTCTACTATGAAAAAAACCTGACATAACATTTTCTTTCCCACATTTTTATTACAAACCAATGGTAAAACTTTAGGCAATTAAAAAAATCAGTAACAATAAGTACAAAGGGAAACACACAGATCTATAATGACTTACGACCAACACAATAATACTCACTTTTAGTTTCACCTTCTGGAAATCCAGTACTCTGACTTGTGGAACTTTATAAATTACATACAGTCTGTAATGCTTCTTATTTGTTACAGGATTTCTTAGAATACTACAAGAAAAGGAACAGTATAATGCCAATCTTGTCCATAGCACAGCACTCAAGAGGTTCATTTTAATAGTATCTAATGAGTTCATAAATTGAGGAAAAATTCACCACTTTTCACATTTCCATGTCATAACTTAAGTAACAGTTGGAAAATTTTAACAGGGCCCAAGGGAAATATTTTCAATATTCATTTTTGAAAGGTACTTTTTAGTGATTGCTTTAAGGTCAACTCTGGTAACAGTATTATTTTAAAGGACTTCATTGTCACCACCACAAATAATTTCCATACCTTAGGTAAGTCAGTGATTTGAGAGATGCCAAGGGATCCAGATCACCCTGTAAAACAGTGGGCACAGATAAGAACACAAATACCACGCACTATTCTGATACTTTGAAATGGGGGATGCTTTTGGAGCAAGGACTCATCTTTTTATTTTTTTACTGATCTAGTATCTAGCACAATACTAGGACATCAGAGAAGTTTAATAAATGTCTACTGAGTAAACTGGTGAAAAAATTCTGAGCTTCTTAAACTTAAAACCTTGGCCACACATACAGCTTCTGTTCCAATAATAAAAGAGACAAAAAATTGATTTCCTGTAGCTCAAAAGAGCTACAGTTTAAAGCAACGATTTAGAAAAGGAAGTTGATATAACCTAAGCGCACACGGGGAACCTGAAGACGGGATCCTGTAATCTTGTAGGTGGTTTTTCCTGACAGTACCTTTAGGTGTCTGGGAATAACAGGCATACCATCTTTGAGTGAAGGCATCTTTATTTTAGGCTCCCCCAAATCTCTTCAAATAATTTGTTATTTAATTATTAAATAACTATAATATATTTATTATTTTAATTTGGATCACCAATATAGTTATTTTTTAAAAAAGACCAAATCATGAACGAAGGCAGGTCAGTTTTTGAATCTCCCCAAATTGTAATATAAAACAGTACAACAAGGATAGCAAAATCAAAACACCTATGGCCAACAGGTACAACTAAGCTAGACGAAAAGGTACTCCAACAGGAACCTTAAAACAGGAACAAGCAGGAGAGACTATTTTGAGAGCCACCAGACTTGCAAGGTGACAGCATTTGTGCAGGAAAAAGCAGAAGGAGGAAGGCAAAGGAGCGCATCACAGCACTGAGTTCAGTGAGGTTGCAGCGAGGCCTGAAGAGCCTAGTGTGGTCTGGGCCCTTGCTCTTGACAGTACCCAGAAATTGTGTCCCTTCCAAGGCAAAGCCCTACACTGAAGAGAAACTGTTAGGAACAGATCAAAACTGAGTAACACGGGGCAAGAGGGACAATGAGAAAAGAAGTACAGATAAAAGTTGGGTAGGGGTCATCTGCAACAACATGGATGGAGCTAGAGGGTATTATACTCAGTGAAATAAGTCAACCAGAGAAAGACAAATATCAAATGACTCCCCTCATTTGTGGAGTATAACAATGAAGCAAAACTCAAGGAACAAAATAGCAGCAGACTCACAGATTCCAAGAAGGGACTAGTGGTTACCAAAGGGGAGGTGTGGGGAAGGGCAGATGGGGAGGGAGGGAGAAGGGGATTGTGGAGTATCATGATTGCTGCACATAGTGTGTGTGGGGTTATGGGGAAGACAGTGTAGCTCAGAGAAGACAAACAGTGACTCTGGCATCTTTCTACACGGATGGACAGCGACTGCAATGGGATATGGGGGTGGGGGGGACTCAATAATAAGGGTGAATGTAATAACCCCATTGTTTTTCCTGTGAAACCTTCATTAGAGTGTATATCAATGATATATATAAAAAAGAAAGTGGGGTAAGGGTATACAACAGAACCAGAAATTCAGTTTAAACTGCCTTTTAAAAATACCCACACACATCAGAGGGAGAGCTCAAGCTTGCTGCTGGCATACTGTCACTAAAAGAAATCTTCAGGATGACCCAAAAAGCAACAAAGGAAAACCACTATCACATGATCTCACTTATATGTGGAATCAGAAAACACAGAGTTCAACTCATATAGTAAGAGAGTTGAATGGTGGTTACCAGAGGCTGAGGGTGGGGGTAAGAGGAGATGAGCTATTGATCACAGAATACAAGCTTTCAGTTTATTTGGTAAATAAACTCTGGAGACCTAAAGCACAACATGGTGAGTTAATAATAATGCACTATATAGTTGAAATTAAGAAAATAGATTTCATGTATTGTTACCATACAAACAAAAACCAACTATGTAAGGTGACAGATATGTCAGATTGTGGTAATCATTTCACAGTGCATACATATAACAAAAATCACGTTGTACACCTTAAATATATACAGTTTTTGCCAATCATACCTCAGTAAAATGGCAAAACACAAAACAGAAAGGAACAAGGAATGGCAACGAGTTACACACAAACTATATAAACATGATGACGTCTTGGTGGGTTTTTTAAAGAAAGAATACTTAAGAAGTTAGGGGGCTGTTAAATTGTTAAGAGGCGAAAGGTATTGGTTAATTTTAAACTTTTTAGTAAGTATTTTTAATTCCTAGAATGCTTAGAATACTTTCTACACTACTAGAAAGAAAATTGGATCAAAAAGACAGAGAGAGAGGGGGTGTGTGACAGTGAGTGAAAGCAATAAAAGAGAGAAAAAGAAAATGCAGAATGGACAGGACAGATAAAAGCTCCAAAAGAGAGAAGGTAAACTTAAATATACCAGTAGTTACACTGAATATAAACAGACTGAATACTGCATCTAAAAGACTTCAAGCAGGATTTAAAAAAAAATTCTTTCCTATGCTGTTTGCAAGAGACAAACCCAAAATATAAGGTACAGAAAAGCTGAAAGTAAATTTTGGACAGAAAAATTTTGTCAGGAACACTAACAGAAAGAAAGCCTGTTTTGGGATATGACAGCAGATAAAATAGACAGGAAGGTAAAACAGCACTAAGAGACAAAATCTGGTCACAACATAATAAAAATGTTTGGTTCACCAGGAAGATTAAAAAATTTTAAATTTGTATATATGAAACAAAATAACCTCCAAACATAGAAAGCTAAAACTGACAGAAATTCAAGGAGATCATCAAATTCACTATCATGTGAGCTTTTAACATATCTGCTTCAGTAACTGGTAAGACAAATTCAGTTTTCACCTTTGCAAACAGCTTTAAATACAATTAAAGCATACATAAAAACACAAACAGCCTTTCACACCACACATTCCCCAGGAATATATGTCTTGGGTTGAATACCTTCTATATTTTAAAAAGGACATGGCCTCAAACTAGTGCTTTCTTACTTCTGAAGTACTCCTTTGAGAATCTGAATAAAACTATGGACCCAGTCCACTAGGAAAGGAGCAATCAAGGAAACAGGGAAGGGAGGTAAGGTCGTAGCAACCCAAAATCAAGTTTTATAATATGGACTTAAACACCTAGTGGTTAAGTGAAAAATTTAGGTTGCCAAACAACCAATAGTATGAGTTCAATTTTGTTAAAAATTATATGTACAGAGCAGAAACTGAAAAAAGTATAGAAAAAAAAATAGGTCAAAATAATCAGATGCAAATAGAGAAAATGAAACTTGCCCCTTATCTCAACAGAAAAAGCAATCCCAAGTGGATCATTGATCTAAATGTGAAGAATAAAACAGTTTCTAGAACTGAGTTGTCCAACAAAATTTAATGCACATCATGTATGTAACTGAACATTTTCTAATAGCCACCTTAAAATAAAAAGAACTGGAAAAACGAATTCTAATAACGTACTAGGCCTGTTATTCAAAATACTACCATTTCAACATCAATATAAAAAACTTACTGATAGTTTACATTTCTTCTAGGGGGTACTACAACTTTGAAATTTGGTGCGTATTCTGTGGTTCTACTATCTCTGAATTCCAAGTAACCATTTGTGGCTATCAGCTACCATCCTGGACACCGAATCCTAGAAAATAACATGGGTGAGTTTTTGACCCTGGGGTAGGGAAAGCTTGACAGAACATCAAAAGCACTAGCAACAGCAACAAAAGGCTGATACAGTGGATTAAACTTGGATTAGGAATGTCTCCATCAGGGGCACCCGAAGAGAGTCACAGAAGAATCAAGCTATAGAGAGGGAGTGGACAGATACCTGCAACACATATATACGAAAAAGGCCCAGATGCTAAATTAAGAAAAAGATAAAGGATGATGACATAATTTTCTGGCTTTTCCAAATTTTCTATAAGAAGCACGTAATACTTTACCTCCTCCTCCCAAACTCCCATACTCCCAAACACATTTTTCCCCTGCTCAACTTACCAGTTCCACAAGACTATTGTTGGTGAGAATGAGTTCTGTCAGACAGGGCAGAGCCTGATCAAGTCCCTCACCTACACGGCTAAAACAGAAACAGACAGACTCTTAATAAAAGGGAAAATTAAGTAAACTAACAAGTTAGTATCTAAGTCCTTGCTCAGGCGATTTCAGACCTTAAAGTAGGAAGAACCTTATAGAGATCTTTCTTCCAACCCTCTATCTGATGGAGGGAAAATGAAGCACAAAGAGAAACCTTGTGTGAAGTCACGGGGTTAGTGACAGAAGTGGGATAACTTCAGAAACCCGTACCTCCCAAGAGGTGCAGGGGAACCTTCCCACTACCACCATCTAGGAAAACTTAAGAAAAGGAAAAACTCCAATGGAGAACAAACTACTCAGCTTACTTCATGACTTCTGTCAAAGTAGCACAGAAACACAAGCGATTATGCATTTGCAGCCCAGGTACAAGACATAAAATTACTACACCATAAGGGAATGGTTAACTTATGAGAAATGTGCCCAACTAGAAAAAGCAATCCACCATTTAGTATTTCTTACACACATTGTCTATAGACCCTCAATAACTTTTCTCCTGTAAAATAACAGTTGATGAAAGAGGCCCCCCCCCAAAAAAAATCTCCATTTCAATTAGTAACATTCTAAAAATCATCTGTAGTTAAAGAAAAACAAACGGCAAAGTGCCTGAGGTAGAAAGAGATGTACAGTCAAAAACTGAACTGTTGAACTTAACATTTTTTAATATGCTCCCTCTGATAATTATTATTGTTTTAGAAGCCAATATGTATACCAACAAGCATGTTTTCAATTTACAGTAGAAACTTATAATGAATACATAAATATACAAGATTTCATGCAAATAAGACTAAACCAATACCAAATTAATCTCTGGATCTCCAGCTCATTTCTCATTTTAAAAAGAAATACATAGGTTTAACTGGCAGCATGTACTATGTCTTCAGGGACTACTGCAACACTCTAGGGAAAAAAAATTAATTCCCATGAGCTGACACTTACCATATTCTATTGTTGTTCACTAATAATGTTTTCAGTCTTCTCAACAAAGGAAAACCATCCAGTTTCCTGATTTCATTGTCAGAAAAATCAATTGAATCAAACTGGTCTAAGGTGGCACCCAGATTTTCAATGACAGGAATTTTATATCCTGTAAAATGGAGGGAGGAGGGGACAACAGTTTTAATATAATTAAAAGGTACCTTAAAACATGAGCAGTATTTCTTGGTAATTTGACTCAAAGCTTTCATTTATTCAGAAAGTATTTACCTAGCACCTGGGCAGTCTCAAGGTGCTGGCACAGCAAATGAGAAGAACCTGAAGCTTACCGTCTGGCCATGGACCTGACAGTGGTGGTCACAACAAGGATAAGGGCAATGATGAGGATACTTACTAACTGTAAATTGACAGCTAACATCTTTAAGAGTATTTACAAGGTGCCTAACACTGTTCTACGGAAGGCCCCAGAGCTGGTTAGGTGGCATAACAGGAATTACACTGTGAGCTGCTTATTGTTGGTGTCTAAGTCTTGTTCATATATTGCGGATGAGAGTTCTCAAGACTCTTCTGCATTCTACAGGCCAGATTCATAGAACGTAATCAGGATATCCTCGTCATTTCATGACAGTTCCCCTTTATTTTTGCCTCCCCCAGTTCCAATCCAGGGTTGAAGGTCATAAGTAAATCACCCTGTGAACAGTTCACTCAAATACTCACTGATTTGTCTAAAATTGTCATGATCATTGTGCTAAGTGCTCGGAGAATTAAAGAAATGAACCTAGCTAAGGTTAAGTACACAATTCATGGCTGTAAGGGCTATCAAAGTATTCTCAACAATTGACGCACTTGAGATTTAGAGAGATGGCAAAGATCAACCTGTGTCAAAGAGCGAAAGTGGTCAGTTACTCTTTAACCTTTATCTAAGAAATTTTCATTTCAACAAAATAAAAGCACCGGGCTTTGCACTGAGCAAAGAACCAAGCGGAAAGCAGAGCCTTACAGCAGCGCTGCTGCTGCTGCTCCCGCGAGAGCGAATCTCAGGCCCTGACAGCTATTATTTTACCCCCGGGGAAGTTGCTCTTCACATCCTTCCCAACGTCTGAAATGCTGAGGAGGTAACTGCAGCCCCAATTCCTTACCTCGCCGTATTACGGCCGGAACAGCTGCGTGCATCTGAACAGTTCATAGAGCCCCCACCACTAACACACACAGGGCACGCGCTAGTGCAAGCCTCCAACAGTTAGCTTTTTAAAACGTTTTGATAAAAAGGGAAATATCAGACAATTGCAGCTAACAAGAAGGAAATACTGGAGAAGCAATCCCTTTTGTTCCCGGACTTCGTTTCTTCCCTCACAAACTAGAGATAATTAACACGTATCCTATCCATACCTTACACAATCACTTTTAACGTATTTACTGAGCAACCACCATTCGCTCAGCAAGAGGCTTAGAGCCATTAGTAAGTATATTTTCCCGGCTCCCAAACCGTTTACACCGCGAAACACGCCAAGCAAGGCCTAATGGGCCAGGAAGTAAGCAAGGCGTCCGTGTGTGTGAGCATAAGCGGTAACCGAAGCCTCAGAAGGGCCTAAGGGACAGTCTTCTGGCAGCAACGGCAAGACGCGGGCCGGGGCGGTCCCGGCAGCCGCCTCGGGGCCCAGAGCGGCGGCCAAGCTCCGGCCCTCAGCGCACGCGGCCGGACGCGCTGAGGCCCGGGGCCGCCCCGCTCCTTCCCCCGACTCACCGCGGAGGTCCAGCTCGCGGTCCCGCACGGCGTTGGTGTACTGCGCCGCCTGCTCGATCAGCTCCGCCGTCAGCTTCACCATCCTGCCCCCTCTCGCTCCCGTGCCCGCGGCCGGCCCGCAGTCTCCCGCCAGCCGGACGTCCCAGCGTGCCCCGCGCCCCGCTGCCAGGCAGCGCCAATCGCAGGGGGCGCGTGCGCACTCGGCGCGACATCCAGGCCGAAGCAATCGAGGAGCCACGCCCCCATCTTGTCCTCAATTTCTTAAATCCAGGCGCGCATTTAAGATTTTGTGTTTTGAAGGCATCAGAGTGTTAGTAAAAAGCACAGACTTGACTCAGCTGGCGAGAAGGGAAACTGAGATACATGCTTGACATTTGCACACTTTTTCTCCTTGGGACATTTGCTGATTCAGACTTAGAGCATAGGACTGAAAAGCCACGCCCAGCGGTAAGAGCTCCAGTGAGAAGTAGCGACTGAGACAAGCACAGGCTAAGGGAGCCTTTAGGTAGTCTCGCAGGCTGGGACTGTTACACAATTAAGTTTAAAGCCCAACGAGTAAAAGGATACTTTGGAGCAGGGTGAACCCAGACTTTGAAATGGTAAGCAAAGGGCACACCCTCAGAGGACGGACAATCAGATACAGATCAGCCTTGACAAAAACCCACTTTGAGGACCAGCTTTGAAAGAGCTCAAACTGACAGTGGACTAAGGTCATCAATCCCTGTTAACACCTGTTTGCCGTAGCAAAAGTCAGTCTTCTGCAGAAAATGATAACATCCAGAATGTAAAGGTAGCTCTATAGTTTTCTGTAATAAATTGAGCTCAGTATTCAATAAAAACAACGTATCAGGAAAACAATTAAATGCTCAAAAGCTAAGACAAAGAAGATATAAACAGAAACAAGAGGATGAAGTATTGAAGTTATAAGAATTGGTTAAAAATACTATTGAAAGAAGAGAGGGGATGCGAACTCAACAGTCCAAGGAGGTTTATTGCTGAACCTGAGAGGGACCCCCCTGTCCTGACAAGCAGAACAAAGGAAAGAGGGTCTCTAACAGGTCAAGAGGCTTTTTATGGCCAAGGCTTTGGCGGACTCTTTGAGGGAGGGGGTCAGGGGAAAGGTGGGCTTGTGGCTTGCTGACGTGTTCTCTGGAGGATGCTTGTAACCTAAGTAATATGAAACCTAGGTCTCTCTGAGATGGAAGGTGGGCTTATTCGAAAGGCAGTACTCAGGTCCAGATTCTTTCACTTAGTTTTGCCTCTCCCACCCTCCAAATGGAGGGTATTTTCATCTGTGTTGTTTGCTCTGTATTCCCTGAACATACCTATAAAACATACTGAAGAACAGTGTTTGAAATTTGGTAAGGAATCCATGCAATTTTTGACTGAGTAAACAAATATGTGCATGAACTAGCAAACAAAACTTCAGGGGTTCTGAATTGAGGACTGATAAGAAGAGGAAGGCACATGGTTGGTACAGGGTATGAAAGAGACATTATTTGGAGTTCTCAGATATCTATCTTAATATATGAGTTTTTGTTCAAGTAGTTTTAATGGCAGAGCTGGGAGTTAGATTAAGGACACAAATCATCAAGATTTTTATCATGCATTCTATAAAGTTCTTTTTAAGTGTATACACTTCCATTGAAAATATATGGAGCATATACACTTCTATTTGATGCTTTGCAAGAATGCCTCAAGGTAGGGATAGCAAGTATCAGCATCCTTCCTTCATGAGAAGCTTAACTTATTCAAGTTTACATCATAATTTAATTGTAAATGTAAAACTAAACTCAAGAGTTTTTTTAGCAGTTCTTTCCCAGAAGCCCATGACATTAATAAGACCCAAAAATATCTATTCAGCTTCTGGTGACGCACACACTACAGACTCACTTATGGGTTATCCATATTAATGGAGAGAACAAGTGATTGATACAAAGCAAGGGGAATCTTGTTTGTCCTCCATTAATATTAATGGAAAAAGTGGGCTCTAACACCTTCAAGGTGGCTTGAGACCATCCTATCTGGGTTATGGGCAGGTGCATATTCAGTCAGCATGGTTTTCTCTGTTACTCTGAGGAATTCCCATAAAACGTAATGCTATTTATTGAAACAGATTGGGAATATTGGGGTGATTAGGAGTCCCGCAGCACTGATTTTTCCAGAAGCTCTTGACTACAAAGTGAAGACAGCTGGTTTGGACACTTTCAGCTACGAAGGACTTGTTTGGACCTTAATTTTCACAGTGGATGAAATGAGATCATTTCATCTCTGCAGCCTTTCATATAATGTCATCCAATCTCTATTTTGTGTTTAGGAAGACTTTTAGAAATTAAAAATCAAGATAAAAAGTAAATGGATGAGGGGCGGAGCCAAGATGGTGGCGTGAGTAGAGCAGCAGAAATCTCCCAAAACCACATATACCTACGAAAATATAACAAAGACGCTTCCTAGAATAAAGACCAGAGGACACAGGACAACATCCAGACCACATCCACACCTGCAAGAACCCAGCGCCTCGTGAAGGGGGTAAAATACAAACCCCTGCCCGGCGGGTCCCAAGCACCCCTCCCCTCAGCTCCCGGCACAAGGAGAGGAGTCAGAGCGGGAGGGAGAAGGAGCCCAGGACTGCTGAACACCCAGCCCCAGCCATCCAGACCAGAGCGCGGACACAGTGCATGTGCAGGGCCCTGGATACTAGGGAAACAGGGCAGCAAGAATGGTGAGTGGGTACCAGAGGCGGCACCGGGAGGACAAAAGAAAAGTGAGCGGCCATCTTTTTGTTGTTGTTGTTGTTGTTGTTTTGTTGTGGTAAGTGCTTTTTGGAAATCTTAAAGGGACAGGGACCCCAATACTAGGGAAACAGGTTAGCAAGACCAGCAAGCGGGTATCGGAGACTGGCGCCGGAGAACAAAAGAAAAGCGAGTGGCCATCTTTTTTTTTTGTTGTTGTTGTTGTTGTTGTTTTGTTGTGGTGAGTGCTTTTTGGAAGTCTTAAAGGGGCAGGGCCCGACACTTAGTCCAGAGGTAGGGAATCCGGGGATCTCTGGGCACCCTAATCCCCTGGGCTGCAGGGAGCACAGAGGCCCCTTACGGAGATAAATAGCCTCCCCGCCACTCCCCCTCCAACGCAACTTCACCACTTTGGAGCAGCAGCCCGTGCCAGGCCAGGCCCACAGCAACAGCGGAGATAAACTCCATAGCAGCCGAGCAGGAAGCAGAAGCCCTGTCTACGCGCAGCTACCCAGCACAAGCCACTAGAGGTCGCTATTCTCCCAGGAAAGGAAGGTCACAAACCAACAAGAAGGGAAGTTTTTCCAGCTGTCACTAGTCCCAGCTCTGCAAACTATTCCTATCACCATGAAAAGACAAAATTACAGGCAAACGAAGATCACAGACACCAGAGAAGGACAAAGACCTAACCAGTCTTCCTGACAAAGAATTCAAAATAAAAATCATAAACATGCTGACAGAGCTGCAGAGAAATACGCAAGAGAAATGAGATGAAGTCTAGAGGGAGATCACAGATGCCAGAAAGGAGATTACAGACATGAAACAAACTCTGGAAGGATTTATAAGCAGAATGGATAAGATGCAAGAGGCGATTGATGGAATTGAAACCAGAGAACAGGAATGCATAGAAGCTGACATAGAGAGAGATAAAAGGATCTCCAGGAATGAAACAATATTAAGAGAACTGTGTGATCAATCCAAAAGGAACAATATCCATATTATAGGGGTACCAGAAGAAGAAGAGAGAGGAAAAGGGACAGAAAGTATCTTGGAAGAAATAATTGCTGAAAACTTCCCCAAACTGGGGGAGGAAATAATCGAACAGACCATGGAAATACAAGGAACCCCCAACAGAAAGGATACAAGGAGGACAACACCAAGACACATAATAATTAAAATGGCAAAGATCAAGGACAAGGAAAGAGATTTAAAGGCAGCTAGAGAGAAAAAGGTCACCTATAAAGGAAAACCCATCAGGCTAACATCAGACAGAAACCCTACAGGCCAGAAGAGAATGGCATGATATATTTAATGCAATGAAACAGAAGGGTATTGAACCAAGGATACTGTATCCAGCACGACTATCATTTAAATATGATGGCAGGATTAAACAATTCATAAACAAGCAAAAGCTGAGGGAATTTGCTTCCCACATACCACCTCTACAAGACATCTTACAGAGACTGCTCTAGATGGGAGCACTCCTAGAAAGAACACAGAACAAAACACCCAACATATGAAGAATGGAGGAGGAGGAATAAGAAGGGAGAGAAGAAAAGAATTTCCAGACAGTGTATACAACAGCTCAGTAAGTGAGCTAAGTTAGGCAGTAAGATACTAAAGAGGCTAACCTTGAACCTTTGGCAACCATGAATTTAAAGCCTGCAATGGCAATAAGTACATATCTTTCAATAGTCACCCTAAATGTAAATGGACTGAATGCACCAATCAAAAGACACAGAGTAATAAAATGGATAAAAAAGCAAGACCCATCTATATGCTGCTTACAAGAAACTCACCTCAAACCCAAAGACATGTACAGACTAAAAGTCAAGGGATGGAAAAACATATTTTAGGCAAACAACAGTGAGAAGAAAGCAGGGGTTGCAGTACTAATATCAGACAAAATAGACTTCAAAACAAAGAAAGTAACAAGAGATAAAGAAGGACACTACATAATGATAAAGGGCTCAGTCCAACAAGAGGATATAACCATTCTAAATATATATGCACCCAACACAGGAGCACCAGCATATGTGAAACAAATACTAACAGAACTAAAGGGGGAAATAGACGGCAATGCATTCATTTTAGGAGACTTCAACACACCACTCACCCCAAAGAATAGATCCACCAGGCAGAAAATAAGTAAGGACACAGAAGCACTGAACAACACAGTAGAGCCTATGGACCTAATAGACATCTATAGAACTCTACATCCAAAAGCAACAGGATATACATTCTTCTCAAGTGTACATGGAACATTCTCCAGAATAGACCACATACTAGCCCACAAAAAGAGCCTCAGCAAAATCCAAAATATTGAAATTCTACTAACCAATTTTTCAGACCACAAAGGTATAAAACTAGAAATAAATTCTACAAAGAAAACAAAAAGGCTCACAAACACATTGAGGCTTAACAACATGCTCCTAAATAATCAATGGATGAACGAACAAATTAAAATAGAGATCAAGGAATATATAGAAACAAATGACAACAACAACACAAAGCCCCAACTTCTGTGGGACGCAATGAAAGCAGTCCTAAGAGGAAAGTATATAGCGATCCAGGCACACTTGAAGAAGGAAGAACAATCCCAAATGAATAGTCTAACATCACAATTATTGAAATTGGAAAAAGAAGAACAAATGAGGCCTAAAGTCAGCAGAAAGAGGGACATAATAAAGATAAGAGAAGAAATAAACAAAATTGAGAAGAAAAAAACAATAGCAAAAATCAATGAAACCAAGAGCTGGTTCTTTGAGAAAATAAACAAAATAGATAAGCCCCTAGCCAAACTTATTAAGAGAAAAAGAGAATCAAGACAAATCAACAGAATCAGAAATGAGAACGGAAAAATCACAACAGACTCCACAGAAATACAAAGAATTATTAAAGACTACTATGAAAACCTATATGCCAACAAGCTGGAAAACCTAGAAGAAATGGACAACTTCCTAGAAAAATACAACCTTCCAAGACTGACCAAAGAAGAAACACAAAAGTTAAACAAACCAATTACCAGCAAAGAAATTGAAATGGTAATCAAAAAACTACCCAAGAACAAAGCACCCGGGCCAGACGGATTTACCTCGGAATTCTATCAGACACACAGAGAAGATATAATACCCATTCTCATTAAAGTTTTCCAAAAAATAGAAGAGGAGGGAATACTCCCAAACTCATTCTATGAAGCCAACATCACCCTAATGCCAAAACCAGGCAAAGACCCCACCAAAAAAGAAAATTACAGACCAATATCCCTGATGAATGTATATGCAAAAATACTTAATAAAATATTAGCAAACCGAATTCAAAAGTATATCAAAAGGAACATACACCATGACCAAGTGGGATTCATCCCAGGGATGCAAGGATGGTACAACATTCGAAAATCCATCAACATCATCCACCACATCAACAAAATGTAAGACAAAAACCACATTATCATCTCCATAGATGCTGAAAAAGCATTTGACAAAATTCAACATCCATTCATGATAAAACTCTCAGCAAAATGGGAATAGAGGGCAAGTACCTTAACATAATAAAGGCCATATATGATAAACCCACAGCCAGCATTATACTGAACAGCGAGAAGCTGAAAGCATTTCCTCTGAGATAGGGAACTAGACAGGGATGCCCACTCTCCCCACTGCTATTTAACATAGTACTGGAGGTCCTAGCCATGGCAATCAGACAAAACAAAGAAATACAAGGAATCCAGATTGGTAAAGAAGAAGTTAAACTGTCACTATTTGCAGATGACATGATATTGTACATAAAAAACCCTAAAGACTCCACTCCAAAACTACTAGAACTGATATCAGAACGCAGCAAAGTTGCAGGATACAAAATTAACACACAGAAATCTGTAGCTTTCCTATACACTAACAATGAACCAATAGAAAGAGAAATCAGGAAAACAATTCCATTCACAATTGCATCAAAAAGAATAAAATACCTAGGAATAAATCTAACCAAAGAAGTGAATGACCTATACTCTGAAAACTACAAGTCACCCTTAAGAGAAATTAAAGGGGACACTAACAAATGGAAACAACGCATGCTCGTGGCTAGGAAGAATCAATATCATCAAAATGGCCATCCTGCCCAAAGCAATATACAGATTTGATGCAATCCCTATCAAATTACCAGCAACGTTCTTCAATGAACTGGAACAAATAATTCAAAAATTCATATGGAAACACCAAAGACCCCAAATAGCCAAAGCAATCCTGAGAAAGAAGAATAAAGGAGGGGGGATCTCACTCCCCAACTTCAAGCTCTACTATAAAGCCATAGTAATCAAGACAATTTGGTACTGGCACAAGAACAGAGCCACAGACCAGTGGAACAGAGTAGAGACTCCGGACATTAACCCAAACATATATGGTCAATTAATATTTGATAAAGGAGCCATGGACATACAATGGGGAAATGACAGTCTCTTCAACAGATGGTGCAGGCAAAACTGGACAGCTACATGTAGGAGAATGAAACTGGACCATTGTCTAACTCCATATACAAAAGTAAATTCAAAATGGATCAAAGACCTGAATATAAGTCATGAAACCATTAAACTAGTGGAAAAAAACATAGGCAAAGACCTCTTAGACATAAACATGAGTGACCTCTTCTTGAACATATCTCCCCGGGCAAGGAAAACAACAGCAAAAATGAACAAGTGGAACTATATTAAGCTGAAAAGCTTCTGTACAGCAAAAGACACCATCAATAGAACAAAAAGGAACCCTACAGTATGGGAGAATATATTTCTAAATGACAGATCCGATAAAGGCTTGACATCCAAAATACATAAAGAGCTCACACGCCTCAACAAACAAAAATCAAATAATCCAAATAAAAAATGGGCAGAGGAACTGAACAGACAGTTCTTCAAAGAAGAAATACAGATGGCCAACAGACACATGAAAAGATGCTCCACATCTCTAACTATCAGAGAAATGCAAATTAAAACTACAGTGAGGTATCACCTCACACCAGTAAGGATGGCTGCCATCCAAAAGACAAACAACAACAAATGTTGGCGAGGCTGTGGAGAAAGGGGAACCCTCTTACACTGCTGGTGGGAATGTAAATTAGTTCAACCATTGTGGAAAGCAGTATGGAGGTTCATCAAAATGCCCAAAACAGACTTACCATTTGATCCAGGAATTCCACTCCTAGGAATTTACCCTAAGAACCCAGCAATCAAGTTTGAGAAAGACAGATGCACCCCTATGTTTATCGCAGCACGATTTACAATAGCCAAGAATTGGAAGCAACCTAAATGTACATCGGTAGATGAATGGATAAAGAAGATGTGGTACATATACACAATGGAATACTACTCAGCCATAAGAAGAGGAAAAATCCTACCATTTGCAGCAACATGGATGGACCTGGAGGGTATTATGCTCAGTGAAATAAGCCAAGTGGAGAAAGAGAAATACCAAATGATTTCAGTCATCTGTGGAGTATAAGAACAAAGGAAAAACTGAAGGAACAAAACAGCAGCGGAATCACAGAACCCAAGAATGGACTAACAGGTACCAAAGGGAAAGGGACTGGGGAGGATGGGTGGGTAGGCAGGGATAAGGGGGAGGAGAAGAAGAGGGGTATTAAGCTTAGCATGCATGGGGGTTGGGAGAAAGGGGAGGGCTGTACAACACAGAGAAGACAAGTAGTGATTCTACAACATTTTGCTATGCTGATGGACAGTGACTGTAAAGGGGTTTATAGGGGGGACCTGGTATGGGGGAGAGCCTAGTAAACATAATATTCTTCATGTAAGTGTAGATTAAAGATAATGAAAAAAAAAAGAAAGAAAGAGAAGGGGGATTACTCCCTGATAGGATAAAATTAACTGTAAATCAATGATTAATGCATGCTTTAAATTTTGATCACTTAAAGGGTGTCAGATGATCGGCTATGGAGGTACACTTTTCTGATAATATTCCTTTCTCTGTAAAAAAAAAAAAAAAGAGCAGTTCCTGTGTGGTGACCTCCAATGAGTTCTACACAATGGTATAAAGGGCATATCAAAATGTGGGCAAAGGGTCTGTTTGTGTTTATACAGAGGATCGAAGCCTAATTTGGCTACCCAGAAAATGAACTAAGATACGATATGAAGAATAATTTCCAACATCAGCACTCTCTGGAAGAGTCATACCAGAAGATGATCATCAAAAAACCTCAACAAAGATCCAGGCGATGCTGCAGTTGTGGCTGCATTCATCTCACCGGTTCCTGGACTTGCCATTGGAATGAAGAAGGAGATATCTAAGCTGGCCTGTGCATACAGTAAAACAACAAATTTGACTGGATCTATACTGTTGGAACTCAGCTAAGAATTAGGAGAAGTGCAAGTTGTAGCGCTCCACAATCTTACAACTACAGACTATCTACTGTTAAAAGAACAAATGGGATGTTAACAGTTCCCAGGAATGGGTTGTTTTAATTTGTCTGATTTCTCCCAGACTGTTCAAGTACAGTTGGACAATATTCATTATATCATAGACAAATTTTCACAAATGCCTAGGGTGTCTAACTGGTTTTCTTGGCTTCACTGGAGATGGCTGGTAATTATAGATCTGCTTTGGTTATGTAACTGTATTCCTATTATGTTAATGTGTATGTGCAATTTAATTAGTAGTTTAAAACCTATACATGCTTAAGTTACTCTACAAGAAGATATGTCAAAGAAATAATCAATCTTCTCATGTTTTCTTCTCTCTGCTACCTCTATATCTTTTCTTCTTCCTTCCTAATTACAACCCTTAAATAGAATTTGTGCCTCATATCGAATTCACCGAGTATCATAATTCCTCCAAGTGGTAGAGATATCTCAAGACAAATGCTGGGCATAGAAGCCACAGGGCATAAATCTGCAAAGAAGTAAAAAGCTAACCTTTTCAAACAATATGGCTTCTCTCTCCCTTACCAACTTTACATCTCCCTGTATGGCTCCGGAAGATGACTGGTTAGCCAGAGTGGGTAAGATTCCTCAAGGGAGGAACAACCTAAGACAGGCACAGTCGTAGGGGGGCCATCAGATGAGAAATTGGGGATCAACAGAGGTGAGGCTTAGAACCTCACCCCCCTGTTTTGAGAGAAATCTTCTGCATCCGTGGATGTTTTATTGCCCTTGTCTAGCTTGGATTAACACATAGTCTACAGGCACACACCTGATCATCTACATTTGCTCTCTTACAACACTAATCTATGTTTTCTACCTTTATCTTGCATCTACCTACCACTTCAGCATTTTATTTAAAAAAATAATAATAATAAAGGGAGAAATGTGGGGTTCACATATAAATCAAGTATAAAAATCAAACGAATATTCATATTTGACCTGATTGTTTTTAGTTCATAATGAGTGATCAAAACCGAAAGTTTCTGTGATGACTGCCCTTGTACTGTTCACCATGTAAGAACTTATTCACTATGTAAGAATTTGTTCACCATGTAAGAACTTGTTCGTTATGCTTCAGAAGATTAGAGACTGATGAGAATTAGGCTGGGGGTGGATTAATGATTGTGCATTGAGCATTGACTCCCCTATACAGAATTTTATTGTTGTTAATATCCATTTGATCAATGAATATGAGAGATGCCCTCTCAAAAAAAAAAAAGTAAGTGACAACTTAAATGATACATAGAATATTTTGTTGACTTACATGAGCATGCAGAATTAAATATGACCTAGTTCAATTGTTTGTTCTATTTTAATGTTTTATGTTCAGGTGGGACCTTCAGGGAGCAAGAAAATAAGAATTCACCTATCCTATTTGGAACTGCAGTCCACACACACCTTCAGTTACCAGTTCTGCTTATTTCACAGAACCATCTTCAGGTACTACAATTTTCTATGCATTTGGCATGTACCTCACTTCGATTTAAGAATTTTTCAGATACCTCTTAATATGCAGTACCTCTCTATCGGGCCTGCCGTGGTAGGGTTATATTGTACACAACACTTCCACTTTATTCCTAGTTGCTGTACCTATTCTTATAATGCATGTCCAGTAAAGAGGGCCCCTTGATCACTCTCAATCACCTGCAGCCGGCCATAGGCTGCAAAGAGATGCTCCAGGCCTCTCTTGGTGGTTTACTGATCTGTATGACATGTAGGAAAAGCAACCAACAGTCCAATAGCTGTGTACACACAAGTCATGGCATATCGATACCCTTCTGATACGGGCAGAGGCTCTATATAGTCTATCTGCCACTTGACAAGGGGTATTGGCCCCTTTACTTTGTCCCATGTTGCTGTGGGACTCGGTGTAAGTCCCTTGTAGAGCACACAAGGCACTCCTCCCAGGCTCTGCTGACTTCTTCAAAGGTCAAAGGCAAGCCCCACCGACGGCTACAGTCCACATTGTCTGCTAGATGAAATCTAGATGGAATGCTGTCAGATTCATGAATTGCTTAATAAAACCAATTAGATCTTTAAATTTACTCGATTGAATTTTGTTTTTCAGTATCCATTAGAAGCTTTGTGGTTTTACCATACACATACTGCAGAATGCAGACTAACCACGCCCAAGCAAGTGGCATCCAGACCAGTCAGGAACAGGACAGTGCCATGTTCCAGAGGCCCCCTTTTGTCCTCTTCCCGTCACACACTTGCCCCGGTAACATCTTGCACACATTGGTTTTGCCTAGTTTTATATTTATGCAAATGAATTGTACCTTATGTATATCTTGCTTCACATTATGTTTAACTGTAGCTGTAGTTCATTTTTCTCATTGCTATATAAAATTTCATTGTGTGAATATCCCACAATTTATCCATCCTGCTGTTGAATAGCATTTTCTCTCTTTGTTGCTCGCCTTTCCACTCTCTCCATCGTGCTTTTTGATGAACAGAAGCTCTCACTTTTCATATAGTCTGATGTATTAACTTTTCCTTATGTGGTTAATATTTATTTAAGTCCTCTTTAAGAAATCTTTGCCTACTCCTGAATCATGGATGTTTTCTTGTAAAAGTTTTGTTTCACCGTCCGTCCATGTTTAGATTTGCAATCTTCCTGGAGGACTTCTTTGTACAGTCAGAGGTAGGGATCAAGATATATTTTCCCCCATATGGATATTCAGTTTACCCCGTACCATTCATTCAAAAGGCCATCCTTTCTGCACTGCTCCGCACTGCCACCTTTTCAATAATCAAGTGTCCAAATATGTGGAGTTCTGCCCCTGGAGTATCTATTCTGTTCATGGATTTAGTTGGCTAGTCTTACATAATAAAATACTGCCATTTATTGAAAAACTTGGTATTTGCCTCAAGAAAGGGCTCCCATTTCTTTTCAAGATGGTCTTGCCCTTTGTATTTTAATATAAATTTTAAGTGCACCTTGTGTCTAAAAAGAACCCATTATTTGACTTATACTGTATTGGATCTGTAGGTAAACATGGAGGGAATTTGTGGTAGGAAGCCAAGCGAAGAAAAGGGACAGTGTTTCTTGGTGGACCCTATAGGACACTAACAGCTCCCACTGCAGCATGCCTGGGGGCTGACTGCCCTTTACCCTGTAGTGAATGTGTGAAGGGCATGGCCCGCTGCGCTACGGGCTCAGCCTTTGGGTAGGAATCCGCTGAGCCGGTGCCGGTACTAAAATACTGCTTCTCGCCAAACATCTCCGTGTCCCGACTCCCTGTTCGTGGTTCCCACGGTTCCTGCAACAGCTTTACAATACTGAGTATCCCAGCCGATGAATACGGAGTAACCTTACGTTGATGTGGATCTTCAATTTATTTTAGTGTTTTATAGTTTTTGTGTGGAGGTCTTATACATCTTTTACTATATTTACTCCAGGTATTTGATAATTTTTGATGCTCTTGTAAATAGTACCCTTTGCTAAAAGAGACCCCATTTTCTCATTTTAAGGGGTGCTTTGTTGATTTTCCTCCATTCTTGTCCCCGCCGCAACAAAGAATTGAAGGGCAGAGACACAGTAGTGCAGCAGAGTAGAAGTTTTATTTAAAGTAATATAAGAAGGGAACAAGTGCAGGCGACCTCAGGGAGGAGAGGCGCCCTGAAAGGTTTAAGGTTTATTTAAAGAGACAAAGTGCACACTCAAAGAAAGCGGAGTGTGAGCGACCTCAGAGAGAGAGGTGCACTGAAAGACTGAGAAAATGTCTACGCACTTTAGAGCGTGGGTGACCTCAGAGAGAAGTGTACACTGAAAGGTTGGGGGTTCCCCCATTTAAAGATTTTTCAGGAAAGTGACAAAGGGCCAGGGGTGTGGACTTGTTAAGTGGTCTCAAGATGTTTATCTTTGCTGAGACATTAAATTTCTTATCAGTCCTCCAGGTAATACCACAAATAGCTTACTGCAAGAAATTTACTGCTCTGATTCCCTCCCAGGGTAGCAGCTTATTGGCCTGGGAGCATATCAATCAGGACCACCTGCCCTGCCTCTAAGGTGGGCTGAGTTATAATGAAGGGTCCCCACCAGTAAGATGGCAAACTTCCGGCTTCTTTTCGGGGGTCCTCGGTTCCCGCCAGCACCACCTGATGCCCAATCACCTCTCGCCCCCCTCCCAATCCCAGCACCTAGCCACCAGCCACCAGCCCCGTAGAAGTAACACCCTATGCCCCTTCCTATATAACCCAGCACCTTTCCCTAATAAAGCGAAACTCTCCGGTGAATTGCTGTTATGTGTCGCTCCTTTCCTTTCATTGGTGCCGAAACCAGGGAGACGGGACACCCCAACTGGGCCCCGTCTTCCCCCAACACCAGCAGCAGCTTGCCCTCGTCCTCTTTTTCCAGCGCTGGCTCATCACACTCACCACTCCTCTCTGGCCTTTAGGTAAGTTTTCCCCCCCGGGGTGGGCCACTCTTCCCCGAGCTATCGCAGTGCCTTTGACCGTGATCGTCCGGCAAGGCCCTGACGCTTGGGGACGAGGAGGGAATGCTCCCCGCCTCAGGCCTTCACGGCTGCGGCGGACCCTCAGGCCCCTCCTCCAAAAGCCATAAACCCCCGCCTCAGCTGAAACTTTTTAAGCAAAATCTCCCCGGGGTGGGCCACTCTTCTCCGAGCTATCGCAGTGCCATTGACCTTGATCGTCCGGCAAGGCCCTGACACTCGGGGACGAGGAGGGAACTCTCCCCGCCTCAGGCCTTCACGGCTGCAGCAGACCCTCAGGCCCCTCCTCCAAAAGCCATAAACCCCCGCCTCAGGCCTTCACAGCTGCAGCAGACTCTCAGCCCCCCCTCCCCTCCAACAGCCATAAACGAGGTGACTCCTTTGCGGATGAGAACGCTCCCTTTCCCGCCCCCTCCTCCTTCTGTTCTGTCCGCTGAAACCTGTTCGGTCTGCCGAAAATGCCTAGCGCTAGGTACCTCGAGACTCCGGCACTCTGCCTTCTTAGGGAAGTCTGGGTGATGACCCACACTTCCCAAGAAATTCCGACTCGTATACGAGTTTCCGCAGACCACCAAGGATCATCGGGGACGCCCTTTGTCTCCTTGTGGTCTGCCTCTAGTCCGAGGATCTCCGTTTGTCTTCCCCTCTTTGTCTCCTTCTCTGTCCTTTAGCCATGGGAGCCTCCTCATCCCTCCCTGAAAGTTCACCTCTTGAATGCCTGCTTAAGCATCTGGCTACCCTCTCCCTGACGCCTGATGTAAAACCAAAACTTCTCCGTAAATATTGCTCCCAAGATTGGCCGACATACCCCCTAGACAATAACAACCAATGGCCCGCAGAGGGAACTCTTGATCCTAACATCACTCGCAATCTCTTTAACTACTGCCAGCGCCTGAAAAAATGGAAGGAGATTCCCTATATCGAGGCTTTTCACCTCCTAGCTCAAAATCCCAGCCTCTGCACCACCTGCTCCCCGCCCCAAGTTCTCCTAGCCTGCAAGCCGTCTCCCTCCCCTCCACACACTCCCAGTCCTTCTTCAATTACCTTTGACCCGGCCAACGAGCCTCCACCATACAGACTTCCCCCCTCGGCCCCTCCCCCTCCTACAACCCCTCCACCCGCCGCCGCCACTGCCGCCTCTTTCCCCACGGCAGAAGCCTCCCGTCCTCTCCCTTCCCCTTCTTCTCCTACAACAGCCCCTCCCCCTTCCTCTACCGCCGCCACCGCTGCCTCTTTCCCCGCGGCAGAAGCTTCCCATCCTCTCCCTTCCCCTTCTTCTCCCACAACACCCCCTCCCCCTTCCTCTATCCCCGCCGCCACCTCCACCCCCGCAGAAGCCTCCCATCCTCTCCCTACGCCCTCCTCCACCATCTCCTCCTGCCCCTCACCACCTCCTCCTCCGTCCCCCTCACCTTCCCCCCTCCCGCAAATCGAGCCTGAGCCTTTCAGCCCCCCTCTAACTAAGTTCCAAGAGCCTCGTCCGTCTTTGCCCCCTCAGATTCGGTCCCGAGGGCCTCCCAAAATTATCGCCCCGCTCCGGGAAGTAGCAGGATCTGAAGGCATCGTGCGCGTTCACATTCCTTTCTCCTTAGGAGATTTAGCCCAACTAGAGAAACGCCTAGGTTCCTTTTCCACTGATCCCACGACATACATCAGGGAGTTTCAATGGACCCTCCAGTCTTACAGCCTCACGCATCATGACATTTTCATGCTCCTGGCCAATACTCTCCTCCATGAGGAGCGTAGACGAGCTTGGGACTTCGCCCAAACGCATGCTACCGAAACCCACAGGACTGACCCCACCTGTCCCCCTGGTCCCACTGCTGTCCCCGAACAAGACCCACACTGGGATTATAACACCGCTGTGGGTCTCCACTCTCGAGATATTTTTGCCTCCTGCTTAATAGCAGGTCTAAAAAAGGCAGCTCGTAAAGTAGTCAATTTTCAAAAGCTCCAAGACATAATTCAAAAGAGAGACGAAACCCCCTCCGAGTTCTTAGATAGACTCACTCAAGCCCTATTACAGTATACCAGCCTGGACCCAGAAACACCTGAAGGAAGACAGGTCCTTATGACATACTTCCTAGCTCAAAGCTACCCAGACATTAAAGCTAAACTCAAAAAGTTAGAACAGGGCCCCGCTACCCCACAGACTGAGATCCTAACAGTGGCCTTTAAAGTCTTCCATAACCGGGAGGAGGAGAAAGAACGCCGTAAACAAAAAGCTGATCAGGCCAATTTCCAGATGTTGGCCCAGCTGATAAAACCACAACCTGGGTGCCCCTCTACAGACAAGCCCCCCCCAGGAGCTTGTTTCAAGTGCGGAAAAGAGGGACATTGGTCAAGGGCGTGCCCCTCCCCCAGATCTCCTACCACCCCATGCCCCAGATGCCACAAAAAGGGCCACTGGGGGTCTGATTGCCCAACCACCCGAAGGGGAGGCTGGACGAACAACCCCATCCTAAGCCCGCCGTAGTGGGGCTGGCAGAATAAGATTGATGGGGCCCGGGGGCTTCTCGCCCGACCATTTCCATCACCAAACAGGAGCCCAGGGTTACTTTAACAGTAGATGGTCGCCCCATCTCCTTCCTCCTAGATACAGGAGCCACCTTCTCAGTCTTGCCAGAATACCGGGGCCCTACCACGCCAGCCATTACTCCTATAGTCGGGGTAGGAGGTAAACAGATTTTCCCATTAAACCCCCCCCCCTTTAATGCACAATCCTAGACAGTCCCATACCTTTCTCCCACTCCTTCCTAGTTATGCCCCAGTGTCCCATCCCTTTACTAGGACGGGACATCCTTTCCCTCCTCCACATTTCCATAACTATATCCAATCCCACAGCCCCCAGTACTCCCTTTCTGATGGCCCTCATAGCCGACAACCCCCCTCTACCCAATGAAAGCTCCGGTTCTGCCCTTATACACCCTGTAAATCCCAAAGTTTGGGACATTACAAGCCCCTCCATGGCCCTATGTCCCCCTGTCTCTATCAAATTACATGACCCCTCTCAGTATATCTGTCAGGCCCAATACCCCCTAACCACTTCAGCCTTCATAGGCCTCCAACCCATCATTCAAGATCTCTTAAACAAAAACTACCTCAGACCCACTCACTCCCCATTTAATACCCCCATATTAGCTGTTAAAAAAAACAACGGATCTTTCTGCCTTGTCCAAGACCTTCACCTCATCAACATAGCCGTTGTCCCTATCCATCCCTTAGTTCCAAATCCATACACCCTTTTATCGCAGATCCCTGCTTCCGCATCCCACTTCTCAGTCCTAGATCTCAAGGACGCATTTTTTTCTATCCCTCTAGACCCCTCCTCCCAAGATTTTTTTGCCTTCACCTGGACGGACCCATACACCAGACATTCGGTACAACTTACCTGGACAGTTTTACCACAAGGCTTCCGAGATAGTCCCCATATTTTTGGACAAGTCCTAGCTCAAGACCTCAAACAGTTTCACCACGATCACCCCGAGTCCACTTTATTACAATATGTAGATGATCTTCTGCTCTGCAGTCCCTCGTGGGAACAGTCTCAACTTGACACTGCGTCTCTACTTAACCTTCTAGCTTCCAGAGGTTACCGAGTATCCCCCATCAAAGCTCAAATCTCTTCCCCTTCTGTCACTTACCTTGGATTCCTTCTGTCTCAACAAAGAAAGTCCATTACCTTAGACAGAAAACGACTCCTCTCTGACCTGCCCGTTCCCAAAACCAAGACAGAAATCCTTTCCTTTCTAGGCTTGGCTGGGTATTTTAGACCGTGGATCCCTAACTTCTCCCTGTTGGCAAGACCCCTATACGACCTCAGCAAGGGCCCCCCTGAAGAACCATTATCATCCTCACCCCGACACTCCTTCATTAAGCTCCGTCAAGCCCTTGTAGAAGCTCCAGCTCTCCATCTCCCTGATTTGTCAAAACCCTTCTCATTATACATTCATGAGAGATCCAGTCAAGCTCTAGGAGTCCTAGGCCAATATTATGGCCCATCCTTTGCCCCAGTAGCTTATCTCTCCAAGCAATTAGACCCCACAGTTCGGGGATGGGCCCCCTGCCTACGGGCATTAGCTGCTGGACAGCTCTTGCAGAAAGAAGCTCATAAACTAACATTCGGAGCGCCCCTTACCATTTTGTCCCCACATCACCTAAAAGATCTCTTAACCTACAAAAGTTTACAGACTCTCCCTCCCTCCAGACTCCTGACCTTACTGTCCTCTTTCCTCCAAAATCCAAACATTTCTTTCCTCCCCTGCCCGCCCCTGAATCCGGTCACTCTTCTTCCTCTACCCTACTCTCCTCATACTCCCTCGCATGATTGCCTGGAAGCCCTTCACAACTTCCTTCTGTGCCACTCCACGATCTCCGAAGGAGCCCTCTCACACTCCGACCTCATCTGGTTTACTGATGGGTCCTCCTTTAAACATGAGGGCATCCACTACTCAGGATATGCAGTAGTTTCCCTCGAAGATGTCATTGAAGCACGAGCCCTACCCCCTGGTACAACCAATCAGCAGGCTGAACTCATTGCAGCCACCAGAGCTTGCACTCTGGCCCGGGACATGTCTCTCACATTGTACACTGACTCCAAGTACGTATTCCACATTCTCTTGTCCCACGCAGCAGTATGGAAAGAACAAGGCCTCCTCACCACAAAAGGGAATTCCATAACTAATTCAGCCTTAATTACTAAACTTCTAGAGGCTTCACAACTCCCACACCGACTAGGCATAGTCCACTGCAAATCACATCAAAAAGATGACTCCCCCATTGCAAGAGGTAACAACAAGGCCGACAGAGTAGCCCGGTCAGTTGCCCTATCAGAAAACGCACCAGACAACAATCCGTCTACCCTTGCAGTTTTAGCCTTATCACAAGATGCCCTCTTCTCTCAGGACAAAGAGTCTCTCTTCCGCCTCTTACATGACCTGTTCCATCCCAGCCCCCAATCCTTGATCCATTTTTTACAATCTTTTTTTCCTCTCTCTCCTGAAGACAAAACCCTACTTAACCAAATCACCTGCAAGTGCACCATCTGCCAATGCACTAACCCTAATACCCCCCTCAAAGCCCGATCCTTCCCGGCTCATCAAGCAAGGGGTAATGTCCCCGCTGCAGATTGGCAAATAGACTTCACTAACATGCCCCCTGTACGACGTACCAGATACCTACTCGTGCTAGTAGATACATTTTCAGGATGGGTCGAAGCTTTCCCCACCACTAACAAACGAGCATCCGTAGTTGCCTCTATCCTCCTCACCCAGATCTTTCCTAAGTTCGGGATGCCCACTTCCCTCCAATCAGATAATGGCCCTGAGTTCACTGCCCAAATTATCCAGAACCTCTCCAAGTCGCTCTCGCTCCCCTGGCATTTACATTGTCCTTATCGACCACAAGCTTCAGGAAAAGTAGAAAGAGCCAATAGGACTCTAAAAGACATCCTGACCAAACTATCTCTAGAACTACACCTTGACTGGGTTCGCTTACTTCCCTTAGCTCTACTCTGCATTCGAGCCCTCCCAAAGAAACCTTCCTTCTTGTCGCCCTTTGAGATCATGTACGGCAGCCCGATTCTACCCCCGGGGCTACCTTCCCACAAAGGACCAATTCCTCCCAATATAGCCCTTCCACTACTCTCTCTCCTCCGCACTGAATTGTGGAAATATCAGGATTGGCTCCTTCCTGATCCATCCGCCTCCCAAAATCCTCCTGTCTTACAGCCCGGCCAACTGGTGTTTTATAAGCCACCAGAGGATCAGCCCTCTCTCACCCCAAAATGGGAAGGTCCACACCCAGTTATTCTCTGCACCCCCTCGGCCACCAAGCTCTCACTGCCTGATAACTCTGTCACCCCTTGGATTCATATCTCCAGGATGAAACCAAATACCCAAGACCCACCTTCTCTGGACACCCAAGACCCATCAGTCACAATCCAGAGTCCTTCGGATACAGCCCAAGATGCTGTCTACTCTACCACGCCTCATCCCTCTGATCCCTTGAAGCTCCGCATCTCCCATGCACCCTCTTTGCCCTCCATACCCGAATCATGACTTTTTCCTCCTTTACTGCTCTCTCGCTTTTTTCCCTCATTCCTATTGTCTTCCCTGCCACCCCACCCTCCTTTGTATGGCGATTCAAAGTCAAGCAGACTTACACACAGCATCAAACAAAAGTTACTGCCCTCATTGCCACATCAGACTGCCCTCTGAAAGGCTGCTCTGAGCCTTTGTACCTCCACTTTCCTCCCTCCACCGAAGTATTCATTTACAGCTACCTTTATTCTCCCTACCTCTGCTTCCTCTATGACCAAAGACAAGCCTATTGCAGGCGATGGCAAGACACCTACGGGGGATGCCCCTACTGGTCTTGCACCATTCACTACATGGGTGACTTCCAGTACCCACAGTATTACTCCTCCAACCGTTTCATGAAATATCCCAACGGCTCATTCTCCTTATCAATCCCAGATCCCTGGGACTCTCGATGGGCTGCTGGAGTAACAGCCTCAGTTTACTACAAGGGGTCCTCGACCCCCCATGGTACCCTTCATATCTCTCGAGAGTATGTTCCCTCTCGCTCCCAGATCTCTCAAGTTGCATCAGATAGCAGACATTCTGAGAAAGTCATTATCCAAACTCCTGACGGCGCCTCTTCATCTTCTTATTCCTCCTACTCTTGGTTACAGCTCATTCAAGACACCACCATCTTTCTCAACCACACCCTCAACACCGCCAATTGTTTCTTGTGCGCATCACTACAGCGGCCACTGCTGGCCGCCATGCCCCTTAATATTTCCAACTACTCCTTCCATGCAGAAGGACAATCTCTCCGTCCCCTGGCAGACATACCCCTATGGGAACCAGAATACCCAGATAATCTCACCATCCACCACTGTGTAGGCCCAACTCCACCCCCCTCCAGCGCACTTCACTGCCTCTCTATCTACACCCCTACCTCTAGCTCTAAGACTTTTACACAACTGGGACACTTCTTTTGGTGTAATGGCAGCCTTTTCAACTCACTACCTCTCAACTCCGATACACCCTGCATTCTCGTCACCCTAATCCCACAGCTTACACTTTACAGTATGGCAGAATTCCTTGAGCTCCAACCTCCCTTGCCCTCACGCACAAAAAGGGCTGCTTTCCTTCCCATCATGGTCAGTATCTCTTTAATCACCTCAGCCATTGGGGTGGGGTTTTCGGGAGGAGCCTTGGGTCACTCTCTATGGGCAGTTAGAGATCTCGACGCCAAACTTGAGGGAGCCCTGACATCCACTGCCGATTCCCTAGCCTCTCTCCAAAGACAGGTCACTTCGGTAGCTAAAGTCACCCTTCAAAACCGGCGGGCCCTAGATCTGCTTACAGCCGAGAAGGGCGGCACCTGCGTCTTCCTCCGAGAAGAGTGCTGCTATTACATCAACGAATCCGGCATTGTAGAAACTGACATCACCAAACTCACTGACCTTGCCTCCAGCCTCCACTCTGCTTCCAATTCCAACCCATTCTCTTCAATACTAACAAACCCCCTCCTCACCTGGCTCTGGCCCATTGCAGGCCCCATAATAGTCATTCTTCTCGTCTGTCTCTTCTTACCCTGTATAATAAAGTTCATCAAATCCCAAGTAAGAAAAATCTCTAATCAAGCTTTCAACCAGCTTTTACTCAGGAACTACCAGCTTCTGGCCACAGAAGACCCCTCACCCTCATGTGACCTCCTCACCACATGCTGAGATGGACCCCTCTCTCCGCTGGAAACTGTTCCTGGAAACAATGGCCGCAGACGCCTGGCTCCTGACACCCATATCCTCTTGGCACCATTGGAATCAACAGGTCCTCAACCTATGGTTACAGGGAACCTTCATTGATTTCCAACCTGAAGAAGTCCACATCTACTCGTCCTTACTGTGGGGAGTCCTATCAACCCTTTCCTCCCAATCCTCAAACCCTCACTCCCTTCTCCGCCCCTGTTCAGCAGGAAGCAGCCAGAGAGAAAGCAACGTCCACAAACCCATAGAGGAGAAAGGGGGGAATGAAGGGTCCCCACCAGTAAGATGGCAAACTTCCGGCTTCTTTTCGGGGTCCTCGGTTCCCGCCGGCGCCACCTGAAGCCCAATCACCTCTCGCCCCCCTCCCAATCCCAGCACCTAGCCGACAACCACCAGCCCCGTAGAAGTAACACCAGAATCACCCTATGCCCCTTCCTATATAACCCAGCACCTTTCCCTAATAAAGCGGAACTCTCCGGTGAATTGCTGTTGTGTGTGCTCCTTTCCTTTCAGTTCCCCCATTTAAAGATTTTTCAGGAAAGTGACAAAGGGCTAGGGGTGTGGACTTGTTAAGTGGTCTCAAAATGTTTATCTTTGCTGAGACATTAAATTTCTTATCAGTCCTCCAGGTAATACCGCAAATAGCTTACTGCAAGAAATTTACTGCTCTGATTCCCTCCCAGGGTAGCAGCTTATTGGCCTGGGAGCATATCAATCAGGACCACCTGCCCTGCCTCTAAGGTGGGCTGAGTTATATTGTCTGTGTGTTAAAGAGTATGTTAAGAATCTTACTTCTTAACTTCTTGGGTTTTAAAATGCAATTTTAGCTTTAAGATGGAATCTTCCTGTCCTTATTATGCAGTTTACAGCTGGGCCTTTTAGCAGGCTAAAGTAAGTCTTACAAAGGCGTGATGTAATTGACACGATGAAGACATAGGCTGTGCTCAGATACTTTTCTTTATCTAGGGAGCATTGAAAACATTCCAAGCCAAGTTGCTCCTGGCCTTTTGAGCTTTAACTCATTAGCTCACCAACTCTGTGAGTCTTTTCTGGCTCTCTAGTTTTAACTGGTTGACTCTGAGCCCCTTGTAGTGGGCTTTACTGGCCTTATTCTCTCTCCACTCCACTCATATTTATTTTCCTGCCTCACATCCTCATTAGTTTCTGGTATATTGAAATACAATTTATTTGCAGTCAAAATATAACTGATACTTGTATCCAACCATATTGCTAAGTTCACTTATTAATTTCAATAGTTCATCTGTAACCGTTCTTTTCAGTTTTCTCCATACATAACCATGCTATTTGGGAATAATGATAGTTTTATTTCTTCCTTTCCAATTCTTATACTAGTTCTTTATTATTTGCCTGTTGCACTGGCTGGAACCTTCTGGATTGTGTGGCTAATGAACATCTTTTAGCAGGCATCACTTCATAGCCAAGGGGGGAAAAACCCTAATCAAGTGACCAAAGTTAATATCACCAATTATGGAACAAATCAAAATCATGTACCACTTAGAAAGCAAACACAGCATAGCCTTACTTCTGTGAGATTCCTGTCAAAGGTACATGGCCTGAATCACAGTATGAGGAACACAGACAAACCCACAGTGAGGGACAGCCTATAAGTAACTGGCCCATAGTCTTCAAAGATTCAAGTTGATGGAAATCAAGGGAAGACTGAGGAATTGTTCTACACTGAAGAAGACTACAGAGACATGACAACTCGGTGCAAAGTGTGATCTAAAACGGGGATTTTTGGTAAGGGCGTTATTGGGACAATTGGAAAGCTTGAATCCAGTCAGAGGATTAGACGGTAGTGATATATCAATGTTCATTTCCTGATCCTGATGGTTATATAGAAGGTTGTTCTTGTTTTTAGGAAATACCCTTTAAAGTATTTGGGGGGGGGGGTGAAGGAGTATCATATCAGTATCATGCTCTCAAATTATTCAGGAAAACATTTCTTTGTACTCATAACTTTTCTGTAATTTGGCTTTGTGATTGTTTCAAAATAAGGAAGTTCAAACAATCCAAACCACTTAATTTCAGAGGGGACCACCAGGTGGAGCCCTTAGGCCAGAGAGCTGTTTTACTTGGCCCCGCCCCCCCTTCCTGGATTTAAACAAAAGCAGGGGGTGTATATGGTGGGCTTTTTCTTTATTTTAATAAAGGAAAGTTATCCGGGTTTCCTCTGTCCAGCACATGAACAGGGACATAAACTATGGGCAGGTTTTTCATTTTCGGGTGTGTCTGTGAAGTCAAGAACAGACTATCTTTTAAATTATTTTGGCTTGGGTTTCTCAACCTCAGCACTGTTGACATTCTTGGGCTGGATAATTCTTTGTTGAGAGGCTGTTCTATGCATTTCAGGATGTTTGGCAGCATCCCTGCTTTATTAACTAGATGTCAGTACATCCTTCCAATTATCACAACGAAAAATGTCTCCAGATGGCACCACATGTCCCCTGGCAAACAAGAATCACCTTGCAGTTCCCAAACCCGTTTTTTGGCAATGAGATGTTCTCTGCTCTGGGCACTTTGGTTCCTACTTGCCCAACAGGGAGCCTAGGATGCACTCGCTCATCGCTAGTGTGGCCAATATGTAGTGTTGGGGGCAGGAAGCTTTGGGTGGTGGGAACTGAACCCCAAGACTGGAGGTGGGTACTCAGTGCTGCACCCCCTTAGGGGTGCTGTTCTGTACATGGGCCAGCCACCAAACCCAGGGTGTCAGGAAAGGCCTTAGACAACCAGAGGAAGGATGAGGTCCTGGGTTCAAGGAAGGAAAGCATCAGAGGAGGCTGGGAGAGGATGCAAACTCCTTTCTCAGGACTGCTAGTGCCCCAGGAGCTCCCAGCTGGCTGGGCAACTTGAGGGTGTGGAGAACGGTCTTGGTTTTCCTCACCCCTGCCTGTTGTTATTAAAACGGCCTTCTTTGCAAGCTTTCCCTTTTCATCCTCTGATCCGAATTCCTCCCTGTTGCCTGCTCCCTGGGGCCTCAGCACACCCCAAGCCTTCCAGCTCAGGGCCCTCTCCAGCGAAATCATCACTGATCCAGTGCAATGTACGACAGTCTCCCCAAACTCAAGGGTGCTTCGCTGCTGGCCACATTTGTTTTCTCAAAGCTCTGTCCACCCTCCCTCACATGATAGGTGTGTCTTCTAAAAAAGTGTAATTCTTGCCAGCCCTTTGAAGAGTTCCAAGGTATAAAGTGAGCGGTGGCCTGGGACGGAGGGAGGGGGACATGCACCCGGGGGCTACTGTGCGGTGCCAAAGAATATGGGGACAAGGTCAGAAAAATGTCACCCCTGGAAATGAAATCAGTTTCAAACAACTGCACCATGGCTGTGTTTGGCCCGCTGCGGAAGTGACTCCTCCTCCTACAGAGAGCCAGCCTCCCTCCCTGGGGACGGGGATGGGGCACACCTGCCAGGATGTGGCCCAAGGCAAGTCACTTCACCTCTGTGAGTTCAGTCTGTGAACAACAGATGCAGAGGAGATGCTACGTAGCTATCATGAGAAACAAAACCCACAAACATGTCCCGCCCCACCCAGGCCAGATAACCTAAGGTTGGGCCATTTGCAAGCAGGCATTTTGTGTGGCCAGTCCCTTTTAATGAGGTAGTGCTTACTCCTGAGGACTTCATGAACAGCTTTCCAACTCCCCACCACACTCAGCCCCAGGCCTGGTCAACGCAGCCCCTGCAAGGCGGGCACATGCACCCTGAGGCTGCCTGGTGGCTTCCTGGAGTTGGTGTCCTTCAGGAGGCAGTGAGGGAAGTTCTTTCTCACAGCCAGATGAAGAGGCACACAGGGCAAGGTCCCAAATAAAGGAGCTTCTGTCCTCGTGGAGCTGGGGGCCTGGCTCGGTGGCATGAAGTTATTTCTCTGAGACCCAAAATTTTCCTGTTAGAACTAAAAACCAGGCACACTGACTGGTAAATTGTGAATGAACTCTGTAGTTTAGTTAATAGGATTGTGTCAGTGCCTATTTCCTGGTTTTGATAACTGTATAATTATCAGTTAGGGGAAGCTGACTGAAGGGTTTATGGGAATTCTGTGTACTACTTTGGCAACTTTTTTGTAAGTCTAATTCTCCTAAAATACAAAGTGAAAAAAATGAATGTCGATAATCCTTTTCTTCCCCAACCTACTGCCACTGTCAAGTGCCCTGCTTCACTAAGAGACACCATCCTTCTCGCAGCCTCCCAGCTGGGGACCTGAGGTGCATCCTTCCCTCACTGCCTCCCCAGAATCTTCCATCACTCCTGCCCCTCCTCTCTTCACAGGCTCGGGCTCAGTCTTGCATCATCTACCCAAGATCCCGGCACCCCTGCAATGACAACAGCCCTGCTCCCCCTCCTCCTGCCAAAGTTCTTTCTTAAGCTTGGACCACAGCCTTTCTTTCTACCTACTTCACAGCTCTGCACCCCTTAGGGGCCCACCTGCCTGTCCACCTTCATGTCCAGCCACTTCCACCAGGCAACCTGTCTTCCAGTGGTGAGCACCGGGCCTCTGGTGCTCCAAACAAGCCCTGACACTGATGGCTGGCTGGCCCTTCTGTCCTAGGCCCCAGCTGGTTCCCCTCAGACACGGATTAAAGGCTGCCGCTTCCCTACAGCTCTCCTCAAATCTGCCCACCTCCTGGAAGTAGTGATTGCTCTCCACGCTGTTCTCACAACACCAGACACACCCTTTCCTTGTAGTGATGCTAAGAGATTGCTGGTGTCTTGATGCCCAAGCCTCCTGCCTCTTTATATCCCAAGCACACAGCTAGGTTCCTGCTGTGTAATAGAATTGCAAAGGGGTGTTGTTGCACTGAATATGTACCAATGCTTCATTTATACCTTCCTTAATCGTACTCAAAAGCCATGAAACTTCATATGAGCCAGAAACAAGCCATTTTCTAGCCTATGAAGGGATTACTGTTCACTGCCTCCAATCCCTTCACCAGCCAAGAGAAAATGGCCAAAAATATCAAATTGTAATCCTCTTTACTGTTCTTTACTTCGGAAAAGGACTCAGTTCAATAGACCATCAAGTTATCTCAGGATTCCTTAACAAAACTGGAATCAGTTCAGCTTACACGGGCAGGCTGCAAAGAATATGCGTGTCAGACAACCCCACTAACCTGCTCTGCAAACCGTGCAGATTTCATCCAGGAGCGGGCACAGAGGAAGCACTGCCCTAAGCCAGCTCATGGCCCTGTCGGAATCTGCATCCCCAGGACTCACAGCGGCACCTTTGGTGCTGTGGAATTCAAGAGGCTAAAACTGAGTCCTGTCACCTCCTCAGCTCACGGCAGCTGCACCTCAGCTAGATGTTTGGTCTGCCTGGCCTCTTGAGTGAAGTCAGAGGTGTAAGTTTAAAGACCTTGTGATCCTCTGTAATCCTCTGTTATTATCTTCACTGTCCTTTACTATCTTTAGCAGATCATGAAAAAAACAAAGGAACACTGTCTCAAGCTTCCATCCTGCCTCTTCAGCCCCAGACACATGGCACACGCAGCCACATACTCACACATGAGCACACATAGCCTTTCGCCAGGCAGCTCTGCAGAGTTCCTCAGCTATTAAGTAAGTTTGGCACAAAATATCTTTGCTTTACACACCTTCCCCAGGGAGGGATTGTTCCCTAGGGCGATTTGCCAGGCCCGGGCAGAGGACTTGCTGGCATCTGCACAGGCTGTCCTTGACCCTTTGGCAACACAGTTGGCAGAGCGCTCAGTGAGAAGGGATTGAGGGTGGAGGCACGAGACGTAGCCAACCAAAGCCCTTCAGAACTGTTGCACTGGCCGCAGAGCAGCTCACTGCAGAGAGAAGAGGGCAGTCACTCTCCCGGTTTGGCACAGACAGCACTGTGCCTGTAGCTTTGACACAGCTGTGATATGTGCTTCTGGTCAAAGAGAAAAGCTGTGAGCACAGAGAACAAAGCATAGAACATAAAGCAGAGCAAGCTGGGGTCAGGAGCAGTCCAGCCATTAGAGACGCAGCTTCCAGTGATGGACAGAGAAATTTCCGTGGCTTTTCACCAAAGGCCTAGGAAATGCCACCTCAAAGTCATCTGCCTGCTTTTCTATAACCCCAGGCTCACCTAGAATTTCAGTTCCCATTGCTGTACTGGCAGAGAACTTCCTCTGATGGCAGATGTGGGTATAGTCCCCTGGACTGGAATAGTCATGTTTGCACACTGTAGGGTGGGTCACATGCAAGCCAGTGCAGGGACTGGCCTCCATCTGGGCAGGGCACCAGGATGGGGACCAGGGCACCAGGATGGGGCACCAGGATGGGGACACATGGCAGTATTATGGTTGTTTTTTTCATGATCTGCTAAAGATAGTGAAGGACAGTGAAGATAATAACAGAGGGTTACAGAGGATCACAAGGTCTTCAAACTTACACCCCTGACTTCACCCAAGAGGCCAGGCAGACCAAAAGAACTCTTGCCAATCTCTTCTGAACTCCGAGTTGTCTGGATCCGTGTGCCTGGATTCCAAGCCAGCTGCACACATGCAGAGGAGAGGAAAGGTTTCCGGGCAGACTGCACACTTGGAAAGCTGCCCCCCTTTCATGGGCTGTTTGCAGGTGAGGCTCACAGGGTCCAGTTTCATCTCCTATCTGCTGATTTCCCACCTTTCAAAGACTTTTCTGAGCAGACAGGCAGGAAAATGCCTCACTGTGACCTCAGACTGATTTCATTCAATTTCCTGCTTTTTCTCAGCTAATCCTCAGCTTGTAATTTCTTAATGACTTTCCTGGGGCTCTTCTGCTGATCACTAAAAGGCAGAGCCAGCCAAGATCCCCTGCATGTATTTGTACTTGGGATTTTTGTCAGAATTTCTTCCCTAATTATGAACCAGCTTCAGGGCGTCGCCGAGCATGCAGCCTTTCTCTGAGGTGATCATTCGCTAACCAGGAATTGGGCTTGATAGGAACCGCAGGGAACAGCCCATAGTGGTCACCTCAGACACCCAGCCCTGTGGAGGCCCAAGGCATTTCTGCTACCTCTACCACACTCAGGGAGGCCGGGCCTGACTCTGGACCATCTTTATTCTCCTCTCGATCATGACCCACACAGCACAGCTTGCAAGGGACCAACCCAAACAAAACATATACAGGATTTCAAATTTTTTGCCCTACTGGTTTGTATTCTTGATACCCACTAGCATGACTCTCCGCTGCCCCCTCCTATGTGATATGGCCCAGTCATGGTGCTAATAAACGTTTGCCAAATGCATTTGGTAATGTCAAACTATGAAATTCTGAAAGTGGCTTAACACTGTATTCTGTTCACAAATCAGTGTTTCTAAGATGATGTGACTGTGATGAACCTTAGGCTGACATACTGCATCCTAAGTAGCCTTTAGGACAACCTGTGAAAAAGTTATTATTCAAATTATTTTTATTTGGAGAAAAGGTCTTATTGACTCTCACCCGTGGGAAAAAGATGTCTTCAGTAAGAAGGCATGTGGTCAACACTGGGTCTCCATTTCCACGGTGGCAATCCTACAGTCTTTCCCCATGTGCACACAGGTTGGTGTGCATGAGACAAAAAAACAAAACAAAGCAATCATTCTTCCCAAAAACCTGGCATGATCCCAACTCCTTCCAGGACCTTCAGGATCTGGCTCCTGTCTGGCTGTTCTAATCTTACCTACACTCATCCCAAGCATGACTAAGAATCCTAACTGCAAACCCTATGGCTGGTCCCATCTGCATACCTGGCACGTGCTCCTGCTGTTTCCTGGAGAGAAAAGCCTTCCCTGTCCATGTGTTAGTCCCTGACCGCATCCAAGATTCATATGAAGCGCACCCCCTCTGTGAACTGTCCAGGAGAAGCAAGACACTGCTTTGCACCCAACCCACCGACTCCTCTGCCACCCACACTACCTAGACTCGTGGGAATCATGGCAGGTTTGCGTGCTGGTCTCCCCAGAAGACAACACAGACACCAGTACCACACATGCTCTAAAATAATTTGTCAAACGCCAAGGCCACAGCACTGCCTGGCATATAGTAGGAACTAGAAAGACCAATTGTTGTTGTTCACCTCACTTGCATTCATGAGAACATGCTGGATTATAAACTAGCTAATTGTTAGTTAATACAAGTAAAGATGAAGGAATAGCCCAGAGAAGGACAGCAGGACATGAAAGAGAAAACTCCACCCAAGAGAGCCCTCAGACTAACAAGGAGTTCTCCAAAGGCCGACCCAACACTCACTAGTACCACAGACAAGTCGCAGCATGAAGGTCTCTGTCCTCACACACGTCACCCTCAGGACACAACATAGCATGAAGTCTCTGTGCTCACACATGCTGAGTCTCAGTTCAGATACTCGTAGGGACTGGAAGCAGGCTGCAGTGACCTCCTCAAGTGCCGGCTGTCTTGTCTTAGTCCACCCCCCCTCAGTTCAACCACCTTCCACTCAACCTGTCTTAGAATACACAGTTTCAGAGCCTGACTTGCAAGTTCAAACATGACACAACTTTTAAGTGCAAATATAAGAATTAACAGGACTGTTTTTGAAATGCACATTCCCGGTGGTCAGTGAGACAGTGAATTCCCCCTGAGGCTGCAGTGGCTTTGGGGACTTGAGTCTTTAAAGATAAGCCTATAAGGCAGACGTGGTCATACGTCAGATATGAGGTTTCCTTTGACACATAAGCCCAAGCTAGTTGTCCACTGACATGCGAGCCCCTGTCCTGGCCCTCTGGGGGGCACTCTCATGGGCTCTTCAAAGCCACCCCTCAAGCTCTGCACTGAGATGCTCACTCCCTGGGCTCTGGGATCCAAGGGTGGCTGGACTCTCCTGGGTGAGCAGAGGCAGCTCCCAGGAAGAGAGGGCACTGAAGTGGGCCTTACAGGTTGGCGATGGTCCTGCCATCTGTCTGACTCCCTCTCGGCTCTGTATTCTCAGAGATGAGAAGGAAAGACATATATGACGGCACTGAAGGGAAGAATAACATCAGTGTATCAGGAATTGAAGGAGTCTTCCAAAGGCAGAAAGGAGACAGGGCAGCACCAGCACAGCCTCCAGGGATGGCAGCAAGGGCTGTGGGGTCAGGATGGGGCAGGGGTACTCCGCGGGTCTGAGTTCCCGGAAGACAGCACCTGTGCCAGGCTTCCTTTCCAGCCTGGGGCTGTCCTGGGAATTCAGGAGCAGATCTCTGGTGCGCGTCCTGTCAGCCGCAGCTCGTGGAGCCCCTCATTGGGAGTGGATCCCTGGAGGGCAGAAGGCAGCAACCCCCAGCTGCCAGCAGGAAAGCAAGGGAAGTCCTAATACTAAAACATTACATTGAAATTAAAACATCCAATAGCCCTACTTAATTTCTTTGCTCTCTTGATAGACTGAAAGCTCAAGAAAGCGATTTTCTAAATATTTATTACACAATTGGTTTTGTGCTTTTTTACACATTTTTTTTTTTTTTAGCTCTCCCTGCTTTTAATGAAATCAACTCTCCTGTTTGTCTGGAGGTCACAGTTATTGAGTCACTTTTGTATGTGCACCTACACTCCAGACAGAAGGGGTCTGAGAACTGTCCCTTGGCCAGCTGTTGCTGAGGGTGACAGAGCCCCGGTTTCCCTGACAGAGGGAGCTCTGCCACCTTGTGGCTGCAGCGGGAGATGCCACACTGGGCTCAGCGTGAGCGGCACTGTTCTGGGGGGAAGGGAAACCCCAGGCTGGGTGTGTGGTGGCGCCCCGCAGGGCCCGTGGGCTTAGGCAGGGCAGGTACCCTTCACTGGGGGCTTTTACCAAGACACGCATCACCCTCAGGAGCTAGAATGCCCGTCCGAGCCGAGGTCTGCATGGAAAGATGCAGCCCGTGAGGGGGCAGGGGTGAGACAAAGCAGGGCTGAGAGGGGAGTAGGGGTCCAGCCCCAGGGAGGCTCGGGGACTCTATCTGTGCCCCATGTGAAAGGAACAGCAGAGATAAATGGGTGGTTTGGGAGGGAGAGTTATGGTGTGAGGTGTAAGTCTTGCTGCCTTGGGAACAGCGTACAACTGGGGTGAGGGGTCTTCTCCACACTTGGCCTGAACGGCAGTGTTTGGACCAGGTGTTGGCCTCCCCAGGAAAGGGGCGCTATCTGCAGCTTTGCTGGGCCCGGGAGACAAGGCCTGGGGGTGCACCTACTGGGGGGCTTCTCCAATAGTGAGGAGTCCCTCCAAGCCTTTCTCTGCTGGGACTCCCCAAATAAAGGGAGCATCTTTGAGGTAGGAGGCTGATCCTGCCAAGAGGCTGAGCTGGGGGAGCTCCCAGCAGAAGCTGGTTAGCCGCAGTGTGAACTCATGGGGTCTTGCAGTGGGGGTGCTGCCTGGAGCCCTCATGGGAACAAGGCCAGGACGTGGCCCTGCTCTGCCCTGAGCAATGGGTGATGGCATGGTTCCTGCACGCTGACGCCTGCAGCCAGGGGCAGCTCCAGCAGTTCAGGTGTGCCTGGGACAAACCCACACAGTGGGGCCACTGGGCACACATCAGGCACAGACACCAGCACACGGGCTGAGAGCACACATGGGCAAACACAGGGCACATCACAGGGTGCCAACAACAAGAACAAAAGGCTGGGGACACGTGTCAGGCATACACACTGTGCACAGAACACTGCCACACACCTGTAGGTCCACACTCCAGGTACACAAGTGTGGACACACATGCCAAGCATGCACTGGTGAACAAACAGCGGTAGGAACCAACACAGGCACACACTCTGGGCAGAGTCAGGCACACAGCAGCCAAACAAGCTGGGCCCACCCACCAGCAACACGCTGACACACGTTCTGGGGCATGCCTCACACTCACACCAGGCCCAGACACTGCACACAATGCTAGCAACACACACCAGACACACATGCCAAAACACAATACTAAGCACCCTCTCTCCAAAACAATGCACAGTACCAGGCACACATTGGGGGCACACAAGCCTGGCACACACTCTGGGAGAATGCCAGGCACACACCAACAACACAAGGCACACAGTGCTGTTGCCCACAACAGCAGGTACACGTGCCAGGCCTACATACAGGGAACACACACCAGGTGCACTTCTATGGGCCCCTGTGCAGGAAGCATAACTCCAAGCACACTCTGTCAGGCACAAATGCCAGTGTACTGGTGGTTGTCAAATGCCAGGCGCACAACACTGTGCCCACGATAGTGGGCCCACACTGTCTGACACACATCAGTATACACAAAACCCTAGGTAAACACCACCAGACACACACACACAGTCTCACACAGACACGGGGAAGCACATCAGACCTGGCCCAATCTCTGGGACTATAACACTGAGTTCACAAGGCTGAGTTACATGCCAGGTCCACACCAGCCACACACACATGCCACACACTGCAGAAACAAAGTTCTGGGAACACAGAACCAGGCACGTGATGCTGGACACAAACTCCAGCACACAATGCTGGGTACACACTCCAGACACAATGCAAGTCACATACTGTGAGACATGTTACACTGGAAACACAGTGGGCACACACAACAGGCCCGTGAAACTAGCCACACAAAACTACACAAGATACCCTGCACAGATACTGAGAATAATGCTGGGCACACAGTGCAGAGCACACAACACTGAACAGACAGTACTGGTATCACGTCAGGAAAAAAAAATGCTGTGCATACACGCCAGGCACACACATTAGACATACAACCCCAGATGCACAATGCTAAGTGCATGGTGCTGGCTTGCAAAGGCAGACACACAGTGCTGGGCATACAACTCCAGGCTCACGGAACCAAGCACACATTGCTAGGCATACAGAGCTGAGCGAACACCACCAGGCATGTGATGCTGGTACACATAGTCAGACAGCACACCAGGCACACATAACAGGCATACATGTTGGACACACAAAAGGAACACATGCCAGGTATAGACACTGGGAACACAATGGTGGGCAAGCAGAGTCAGCACACACAGCTGGCTGTGAGGAATGAAGTATGAATAGAAGACTCCTTAGCAACCAGCCTAGGGCTCACCATCCTCTCGTTCCCCTGCTTTCCAGCGAACAGCCGTGCCCCAGCCTGGGATCTAAGTGTCATTATTACTGCTGCACAGACTGGACCACTCCAGCTGGAATTCTTTGCATGGATGTATGAGAGTGTATGCATCAGCTCCCTGTGACAAACACTTCAGTCATTATGCATCTTTTGCTGTAACAAGTAATTCTGCAGTGTGTAGCCCTCATTTGTATTATTTGCCAACGTATTTTTGGCACGATTCCCTAGAGCGACAGGTCAAAGGTCAGAAGCACATGTGATTTTGCTACATACTGCCAGTTATCTCCACTGGGCATTTCTACTTGGCATTTCCACCAGCAATGTCACAGAGCATAATAAAATGGCTATCACCAAGGCGGGTCAGGGGAAGAACAAGGAGTGGTCCTAGGATTGTATTAGCATTCAGTGTATATGGTTTTAAAGCCCCTAAAGCGGGAAACCGACTTTCCTGTCCCTCCCCCTCTCTCTGGCTCCACTCTTCCCAGTGCCCCACCTTCCCTCCTCTAGCTCCACTGGACCTTAAGACAAGCAGGTTGAACCTTCAGCCATTAGGTGGCGCAACAAAGCAACTGTTCAGCTCCTAAGAGACAGACCTTCCCCCGCGCCCGAGGAAATTTCTCCTGCTGAAGGTCCAGAAATTTAACCCACAGGAAAATCACTGTTCCAGAATGTGGGAAGTGTAGCAGCATTTTCAAGCAGCTCTGAGTGTTTTTATGCAATTCTTTGCTTTCCATGATAGGAAAGTTAATAACATACAACTCATACACAGGTAATGATTTGCCCTTCAGGGCAAAGTGACCTCCCACTGTGCACTCTTGTGAGAACTAGCACTTGGCAGCTGTTTACTAAGTACATGAACAGTGGGTGACTGTTAAAGACATCCCTTCCTCAGCAACTCTCCCATATGGCTGTTCCTGAGTTATATCCTTTTTAAATAAACTGAACATCTAGTAAGTAAAATGTTTCTAGGAGTTCTGTGAGCTGTTCTAGCAAATTAATCAAACCCAAGGAGGGGATGATTGGAACTCCAATTTGTAGCCAGTGAGTCAGAAGGACAGTTGACAATCTAGATTTAGGATAGGCTCCTGAAGTGAGGGCAGTCCTGTGGGATCTGATGCTGTCTCCAGATTGGTAGTGTCAGAACGGTTGAGACGCATAGATGCAGAGAAGAGACTGGTGGTTGCCATGGGAGACTGGGTGGAGGATGGGTGGAACACGTGAAGGGAATAAAGAGGCACAAAATCCCACCTACAATATAAACTAGTCACGGGGATGTAAATACAGCATAGGCAATATCACTCAATAATGTTGTAATATCTTTGTAGATTGACAGATAGTAACCACATCTTTGGGATTGTTACTGGCTGAGTTTGTTCTCGGTTCCCCTCCTTCCTGCAACGAAGAAATGAAAGGCAGAGACACAATAGCGAAGCAGAGCGTAAGTTTTATTTGAATGCACTCCAAGGGAGGAGCGGGCCAGAGGCAAGGGGGACAAAGGCCCCAAACTTTTAGGCGGGAGGCTTTTTATTGCATTCTGGCTGGGAGGCGCCTCTGTGACTGACAAGGTGGGGTTATTTGATTGACAGGTCCATCTTTAGAGCCACCCCTCTCCATGAGCATGTCCTTTCCCACGCTGAGATGGGATTCGGGCAGTTCTCAGTTCTGTTCGATTGTGCCCACGTTGGGAGCCTTGCCTCCACGTGGGACCCCCGACCTGGGCAGAGTTGGGGCAGCTTTTCTTTGAACCTTATCTTTCCCTTTTTCAGCTGCTCATGTCTATGTTTCTACATAACATTTCTAACAGGATGAGTATTTAATAATGTAGATAACTGTTAAATCTATATGTTGTACACCTGAAACCAATATAATATTACATATCAACTACACTTCAATTTTAAAAAATTGAGTTGAATTGTAGGGTAACCGACTGATGTTAGAGAATTGCTTGATGGTGCGGGGAAAAAAGCCATACATTAGAATTGGTGTCAAAATAACGATATAAATTCATTTCTTAGAGGAAAAGAAAGAAAGAAAACAGCAGTCTATAGAATACAAAGTTAAAGGGACCCTACCCAGCCTCCCAGCACAGTTCTGCATCTGTCCCAGAACACTGGAAGGTAGGAGAGGGGCATGATTCTGGACAATTCTATATGTTCAGTCATTTGTCTGAGGGTAATACATTAATTACCCTTACAGACAATGTGCTACCTATACCCGAGCCCAGCCCTTCCAAGAGCAGGAACAACTTTTCCTTGAGGCTCATTATCACTGGGACATGGCTGATCACCTGTACAACGACAGGCAAGAGAGTGTCCGCCCCGGGACTATCCAGTGGCCTGCCAGAGATGGTGGTGTGACAGTGTGGAGAGGGTAGATAGTAAGCACTCCAGTTCTGCAAATTATTATGATCAACAGTGCAATTTCTAGCCTTCCCTGCTGCAGTAAATGCGTCTGTCCCTGCTCAGGTTGTCCCCACCCTCATCCCACCTCATCACTGCATGAGGGACGAGTAATTCTCCATGTTGTCTCCCTGCTCCGGCTCAGTTTGTCTGCAGGTATCATTTCCGCCAAGAAAGTACAGAATGTCAGGTCTGGGCCTCCTGGGGGTGTGGGGAGCCTCCAGTGGGTCCGTCACAGCACAGTAGGGCAGTCACAACCCCAGGCTCTGGAGCCAAGCCTGCTGGGCTCAAGTTCCCACCGGCCACTTAAGAACTGAGTAAATTTGGGAGGCTACCTCACCGCAGTGTCCACATCTGCAAAATCAGACAAGAGCAATGCCCACCTCAGAGGATGGGGGCCAGGATCAAGGGAGTCACAGTGCCCAGGGCCTTGGGAAGGCATCAACCATGGAGGCTTACATAGACTCATTCATTCCTTGGCTACTTACCAACATTTTATGGATGTATGTTAGTGGATTCTAGGTTTTTAAAAAAATCTGTTTTCCGAATCAGTGTTGGTCATTCATAATTTCCTTAAAAAAAATTTGTATAGATTCAAATTTATGAAAACAAAGCTTAATACTGTATAAATTTAATACAGTCCTCCATTTTAATAGCTATATTCCCTTTTAATGTCATTGTTGCCTCATTATTATTAGTCAGGCTTGCTAGGTTCTAGTTTATTGTTGTGGTTTTTGTATATCTGTTTTTTGGTCCTTCTAAAAACCAAAATTGACTAATTTTCTCCTCTACTGTTTGTTTGTATTCAGTTCCACATTTCTATTTTAATTTCTAAAGCTTTTATTCTGTTATATTTGATATAAACTAAAGAATCTATTTAAAATTTATTAAGTTATGAAGGATGAAATTAAACCAATGCCAAACTGTGAACCCACCTGCCAACTTCAGAACAAAAGCAGACAAAATAAATGTAATTTCTCCTTCTCTATTGTCTCCTCATTCCAACCAGAGGTTAAACACTGTTATTAGTACTATTTTTTTCCTCTGTTTTTTGAAAAGAACATTAACCATATAGCATATTTCTCTTGGCAATTTATTTATTTATTTTCTTTTTACTGATAAATACTGTGCAATGCTTTAATTTACTGTGGCAGATACAGAAATCAAGAATTAACAGATTATATAAAAAAAGAAACTACATGAATTTTATATCTGTTTAAATAAATGAAATATAACAGTAGTGATTTTTGAAAAAAATGAGGTGTTATTACAGCATAAACCAAAAACAGAGCATAAATAAAGGCAATGTGCAATTAATAAATGGTTATAAATTTCAACTTAATAACAACAGACAAGAATTTTCCAGTTATTTATAGCCTCTGCCATTTAAAAATTTGGCTTGCTTGTGTACTTCTTACTTAAGGATGACACAGCTATCGATATACAAGCACATCGTTAAAACATGCAGACCAAGGCAACTTTTAGACCATCTTACTTTTTAATCCAAGCAATATAAGAGAGAAGCAGTTTTATTTGCATATGGATTAAAAACAGAGCAAATAAAACAAAAGCCAATATGCCTTTAACTCTCTTAGGCTATCCAAGATTTTTAAGAAGAAAAAAATCCTTTAAATGGTATACCCAAATGGAAAAGCAAAGTCACTACTGTTTCAAAGAGAATAGTGACCTAAGTAACTCCTTTCCTCAAAGATTTCTGGGTTGGCTTCAGAAACAAGCTGACCAGTTTCTCTATTCTAAAAGGATTCTGCTGATTAGGTGCAGGAAGTGTAGCAAGAAGAAAATAGTGTAACTTAGAAAAAATTTTGGGAAAATATTACTTTCCTATGAACCGTACGCTGGTACTAAATGCTGGCTTTATTATTATTTCAAATACATCTTCAGAGTTTTCTGAAGGAAAGTTATCAACGCACAATAACATGAGAAGTCTTCATTTGAAAATATTTGTAACATGCTAATAAAACTGCTTCATTTGCTATAAATTGAAAAAAAACATTTACTGTCTGACTTAAAATGCAAATTCTTTTTACATGCTATTTTATTAGAAACTCCAAAAAGGGTATTTTGAATTTACTATATTCAGAATCCAGTGAAAACCCAACATTTTGGCCAAAATGTTGAACTTTATTTTTATACCAAGCTGTATCATTTTGACACAAATGTTATTACTGTATTCACTTTTGTCAAGTATCTTATCCTATCTTTCCCAAAAGTTAGTGTTTTAGTACAACTGGTGATCAAAAAATATTAGAAATAAGCCTTGTGTATCAAAGTATATATAAAAATGGTACTTTTCTTTTGTACTTGTAATTGGCTTACTTTATCAATGGTTAGTTAGATCTGATTTCCTTTCTGATACCCTGACCCTTAAGGAGAAATGATCATTATACAAATACTACAAAGTACTCAAAGTAACTAGTTTACTGCCAATGTGCATGCAGACTAACAATAATACTTAAAAGAATGTAATTGAATACAATTGGTCTGAAAATAGTTACACTCTTGTAACTTTTCATCATCTTTATTGATTTGTAAAAGCTGTATGCACATCTAAAACCCCAAATTTACTTTGTAAAAATAAATCTTTAGCAATAAATGGCACTATCAAAATTCCATTATTCTCAGTCTGTTATGTAATTATGTACATGCTTTTCAACAACAATTGAAAAGAATCTTATAGGACCAAAGCCCGTAGATCAAAAACCCTGTGAATTGCATTTATACCGTTTTTCACCTCTATATGAAAATATGGCTACATGCCTTACATTAATGATAGTGTAGCTAACTGCACTGCTACTGTGTGCTAGCTGTGCACAATCTGCCACTAGGTTCTCCCAGGTTGTTAATGTATTCTTCACTGTGCTTCCCTTCCCAGTGGGAACACCTGTGACAAACGACTTATGGAGAATGTTAAAGTGCTATAAAACTGAGGGACTAGACCCACACCTGTCTCCGCCATCTGGGCTTTTCCTCATTCAAGCAATTTCTGTGTTTTTAGAGAACCATGCCTCCATTGAACATACTTCCTATTGGATACAAAATAAATCAGTATTTTAAAGTTGGTGAGCTTTGTCAAGGTTTTTTGAGACAGAAACATGAAAAGGTTAAAGGCACAATAAGAGGGAAGTGAATGCTACATATAAAATATATTTCAAGTTGTCTAGGTTACTCAAGTCCAAAACCTTCTGAATTTGGCATTCCAATGATCAATTTCTGTTTCAGGTCCTTTTTGCTCTTGTAGCGGGAAAGGCAAAGTTGATTGAAGCAGGTGTGGACCACAGGCAACCAGTTAGTAGAAGTTTCATTCTTTGAGATTTTTAAAGTTCAAATCAGCCATCCCTCCTACAGGCACTCTGTCACTTCTGCATTTAAATGTAGCAACTTCTTCTGAAGGTCAAGAGGACATCCAAGCACAATATCCCCAAAATATCTTATAGTTAAGTCAGTTTTTGCATAGCTGTCATACTGAGTACTTCTCTGCAGAGCATGCATATCCAGTTCAGGGCCTCCACACGCTAGAATATCCACCTCTTCTGGAAGAAGAAGCATTAGGGCATTTGAAGCACACACACTATGAAATCCATAATAAAATTCAGCAAACTGCTTCTAAATGGATTTGTTGAGAAGAAAGTCAATATAAAGATGTACATATTCTTTCCTATTTTGATTAACTGGAATTTTATCACCACCTGCCTTTAAATTATAGGACTTCATTATTCCAAATTCTTCTTGAAAAACCTGAAATGTTGAATAGAAATCTTCAACACTGCCTTCATATGACAGGAGTTCACTTAATCCATGAGCCAGCTCAGGTATGATTTGACATGGTAACACTGCAGGTACCTACTGGTGTATTTTGATCACTAGCAGTGAGGGAAGTGAAAATCCAAGGTAATGCTGTTATTAAAGTGCGAGTCCCATAAGAATTCCAACCAATCGGAATTCAGAATAGTTATCATATTTAAAGCTGCTAAACCAATGGCAGCGTGAATCCTGGTGATAGGTAAACATGCCACAATCTGGATGAAAAATTTGGCGAATTAAAAGAAGGAACCGATCTTTAGTCAAGCCACCCATATCCAAACCAGCTTCCCCTACAAACGTAACTTTCAACTTCTTTTTCAAGCCTGCTCTTTTCCGGTTTAACTCGTCAAGCGAATCGCTACAAAAATGTGTCCATGTTACTTTCATATTTAGAAATAACATATTCATATCAGGTCTCAGTCTTCGAGATACTTTATCCACCAGACTTTGCCTTACTATGCTTATCATCTGTTCTGAGTCTTTCTGAATAATGATTTTTTTTTTGACGCTATAGAAATAAAGAATGGATATTGACAGAAGGAAAACCTGTGTGAGTTTCCAAAGCTCTTCCGGGTGTGGTATTCTTCCGTGAGATCAATGTGATCCAGTGTAGAATTATAGAAATCAATATGAGGAATAAGGGGAGGGTGAAGCAAATTGTTTGCAGTAGTAAGTAAAGCCAACACTTCAGATGCTGATGGGATCGACCAGGAACACTTTGTTATAGGTGGAAATTCTTCAGGCTTTGCAGGAAACAGGCGTAAAGAAATAAATTGCAGCAATCTTTCTACCAATTGTTTGAACCTCTTCTGGGATAATTTTTTAAACCAGTGAACTAGGAAATGATGGTCAGCTTCCACTAAAGTAGCTATCTGTCGAAGCAAGTGAGCACAGATGACATACGTAGAAGTGTTATTAAACTGAGGATTCTGTAAAAGTATAAAATATGCTCTAAGATCATCTTTTGTTCGTGCACCTTTCCATTCTCGTAGTAGGCCGTGGGTGATTCCCTTTTACACTGTCTCCTGAAGGTCTTGAGGAGTATTAAGTAAGGCTTTATACACAGCATTCACAAAATTAACATTAGTCCCAGAATCTTCAATGGTATTAAATGAGGCGGTGGTGTCTTTCTTAAATGCAGCATTTAATTCTGGGAAAGAGTCAAACGTTGTTAGATAAAAATCCTAGGTACTGCTTTCCAATCTCCAGGTGACTTAACTTTTTCTGCATTTCGCTGAAAGCCTTTCATAGTTTCGGGCTGGGTAGGAAGGGCAGGTTCTGGAAGACCCGGGACCTTCGTTCCGGATGATGTGTCCGTAGAGGTGCGCTGTTCCTAACATCAAGGCGAACTGGTGGTAGGTCCCTCACATTCTTGATGTCCGGGAGAGCGAGATGTGGAGGTGAACTTCTGTTTTCTGCAGCTTCTTTCCTCTGGCTAACAGCTGAAATAAACCTGCTGAAAGTGGACATCTGGCCTTTGGATCCTCTGTCCGCACCCGCAGCCGCAGCCGCGCCGGCGTCCGCCGGCACGAGGGGCGGCCGCTTCTCCCGCTCCGGCTCCTTCCCTTTCCTCGCGTCGGGCGTGGGCACCTCCACCGCCGGCGGCGCGGCGGGCGAGGGCCCCGAACCTCCTCCCTCGGGCCGGACCGGGCGGCGGGAGCGTGAGGCGGCGGCGGCGGCCTGGCTGCAGCTGGGGCTGGCGCTGCTTCCGCCGCGGCCGCCAGAGGGCGCCGGGCCGCCGCCCTTGCCCGCGTCCTTGCCGGCCCGCGCCCGCGCCCCGGCAATTTATTTTTTAGTTCTACTCACTTGTAGCTTTACGTAAGTATTCCTGTACTGTAAACAGTCTTCTGTTTTTACTTACCATTATGTTTCTAAGATTTGAGATATTGTTGCATGTAATTACACATTCATTTGAACTGCTGTTTAAAAATGCTATTGTGTGAGTGTGTCACAATGTATGTTTTCCATTGTTGTGTTTATAAACATTCTGATCGGCATACATAATTTAAAGCAATGCTGCAATGCATATTCTGATGTATGCTTTCTGTCCAAATTTACAAGCCTAGGAGTGGGGTTAGGTGACCACACAGGGTCAGTGTGCACATAATAAAGTGAATAATAGAGAGGAGATTGGAACAAAAGGAGCTTAGTTTGGATGCTGGCTCTGTCAATATTTTATATATCATAGGCAAAATATTTAACTCTTTTGCTCCTCAATTTCTTCAACTGCAAAAGAGGACTGATGGAGGTATGTGCTTCATAGCATTTGTGGGATTAAATAAATCCGAATATGAAGAACACTTAGAACAATAATAGCATAAAATAGTGCTCTTATCTGTGTTGTCAAATCAATTCAGATACAATTGAAGCATTTAAAATAAAATGCCATTGTTCTGTAAATTGGTTGAACTAATTTATGCTGCAATACAAGTTCTATCAACCTATATTCTCATTCTTAGTATTGTCATGCTTTTTTGAAGATTTGATTTATAAAAGATAATACAGTACAAAAGTACAGAGAATTGAATTCATAAAAATATTAAAATTTTTACAGCAAGACACTAAGGCTTTTCAAAATAAGTTATATGTACACTTCATGTATGTATGGCATAATTTTGTACAGTAGTGATTTTGTAGTTGTTTTTAAAGTTTTCAATGAGTCCTTCACCTGCTTTGTTAGCTTTATATCTAAGTACTTCATTATTTTTTCAGTGAATGTTAACTGGCATTTTATTTTCAATTTTCAGTTTCAGCATGTCATTGCTAGTATATATAAACACAATTGATTTCTGTATGTTGTCTTTGTATCCTGCATGTATTAGTTCTATAGTTTTACTCTGTTTTGTTTTGTAGATTCCCTATAATTTTCTACCTGGAACACCAAGTCATCTGAATTATAAAGATGGTTTTCTTTGTTTCTTTATCACCTATATGCTTTTTATTACCTTTTTCTACCTTATTGCATTGGCTAGAACTTCCAGGACTATACTGAATAGCAGTGGTGCAAGTAAGCATTTTTCTTTGTCCTCAATTTTAGGGGGAAAACGTTAATTCTTCCACCATTAAAAAGGTGTTAACTGTAAGTTTTTTGTACGTATTATTTGCCACATTCAGGGAGTTCCCTCTTTTCTTAGATTGCTGAGAGTTTAATCATGAATGGGTATTGAAATTTACCAAATGCTTTTTTGTATATAATTTTATATGATCCTGTAATTTTTTTCTTTCCATCCTGTGAATTTGGTATAGTGTATTGATTTTGATTATTAAACCTTGCATCCCTGGTGAGATCCCACTTGCTTACACTGTATAAGCTGTCTTATACATTGATAGATTCAATTGTATATATTTTGTTAGGGACATTTGTGTCTATATTCATGACAGATATTGGTATGTAGTTTTCTCTTTTTTGTAATGTCATTGACTAGAATTGATATCAGAGTAATACTGACCTTATGAAATGAGCTGGAAGATACAATTCTTCTCAAACTGTAAGTGGAATTCTCCTAGTGCAACTATCTGCGCATAAAGATTCCTTTGAGGGAAGTTCCAATTTACAAATGAAATTGCCTTAATAGTTATAGGACTATTCAAATTATCCATTTCATTTCTGGTGTATTGTAGTAATTTGTGCTTCTCAAGGAATTGGTTCGTTTTATTTAGGTTGTCAAGTGTATGCGTATAGAGTTGTACATAGTATTCCCTTATTATCTTTAATACATTTGCTTGGTCTGTGTTGGTAACACCCTATTTCATTCTTGATATTGGTATTTTTTTCAGTCAAAGCATTTTTATAATGACTGCTCTAAAATCCTTTTAGAAAATTCTGACATCTATGTCATCTCTGTGTTGGTGTTATTGATGGTTTTTACTTATTCAAGTTGAGATTTTCCTAGTTCTTGATATGAGTGTTTCCTCTTGATTTCTGAACATTTGAGGTATTGTGTTATAAAGTTGAATTTTGTCTACATATTTTGTTTTAGTGGTCTTCCCCTGACATCACTTCCATGGATGGAGGGGGTTCCATCTCATTATTGCCAGGTGGGAGTCAAAGTTCAGGTTCTCACTTGGCCAACATTGACACCTAGAGGGCAAGGAATCATTACTACTGGGCAGGAGTGGGAGTTCAAGCCCACACTGCATCCACTGACACCCCCATGGAGAGAGAGAGGCAGGCTGTCCCCAGGTAGCCTTCACTGGCACTGTGGTCAGGAATCAAAGTCCTGACTTCCCACTTTGCCTTCTCTGACACCTCCAAGTTTGGAGGGTTGGGCAGTTGTGCCATCTTGTTACAGCTTGGCAGGGGTGGACATCTAAGCTCCACAGTTGGCCTTGGCCACCAACGGGTAGACTGGGGCTTCCAGTTTCTGTGGAGTTTGGCTGAAGTATGGTGGTTACTGTCTGAGTCTTTTCTGTCTTGCTAGGCTGACACTTCCTGGTTGTCTGGGTACAGAAAGCAGTTTGGGGCTTTTTGTTTGTTTTTTATCTGTGCTTTCCCATTGGTACTTTCAGGTTGCTGACTTCTCAAGCACTCCGTGTGGAATATATGAGGCAAAATCCAAGTATATCACCAGCATGTCACTTCCCTGGATCCAAGTTCCCAAACTGCACTTTCCTCTCCCTACCTTTCAGTGTCATCTTACGTCAGTGTTATATATAATGTTTAGGACTTTTAGCCACACCCAGTGGGAGGAACAGGAAAAGTACACCTTTCTGGAAGCAGAAGTCTCCATCCCACAACTTTGTATATGTTGTATTTTCATTCAGTTCAGTGTACTTTTTAAACTGCCCTCGATATTTCCTCTGAGCCACAGACTATTTAGAGTGTGTTATGTAGTTTCCAAGTGTGTGGAGATTTTCCTGTTTTGGATTCCAGCCCATGGTCATAGAACAAACTCTGTGTGATTTCAATTATGTTACATCTGTTGAAATTCATCTGCTGTCTCAGGAGATGATCGATGTTGGTAAATATTCCACAGGTGCTTGAAAAAAACGTGCATTTGGCAGCTGTTGGGTGGAGTGTTCTTTAAATGTTGGCTAGATCCTGTTGATCAATGAAGGTGTTCTGTCAGCTATTGAGAGAGGGGTGTTGACGTCTCCAATGATGGCTATGTTGATTTCTCCTTTCAACTGTATCAATTTTTCTTCCCATATTTTGCAGCTCTGTTATTTTGTGCATACACATTTAGGATTGCAATGTCTTCTTAGTGGGTTGACCCTTTTATTGTTATGTATGTATTTTATTTTATTGTTAATGTCATCTTTGGTAATCTTCTTTACCTTAATGGCTGGTCTATGTGATAATATATCCACTTCAGATTTCTTTTGATTAATGTTTGTATGTAATACGTTTTTCCATCATTTTCTTTCAATCTAATTATATTATTATATTTGAAGTGAGGCTGGCAAATAAGTGGGTCATTTTTAATTCACTCCTTCAATCTGTCTTTTAATTGGTATATTTAGGCAATTTATATTTAATGTAATTACTGATATGTTAGAGCTTAACTCTGCCAATTTTTTATTTTCTGTTTGCTCCCTCTGTTTTTTGTTTCTCTGTTTTCTTTTTCTTGCTTTCCCATGGTTTACTTAAACAATTTTTTTAGAATTCAATTTTGATTCATCTGTAATTTTTTAGTGTATTTCTTTATAAAGGTTCTTTATTGGTTGCACTAGATATTGCCTTACATTGCAGACATTTATATAACAGATGAGATGGATTGCTGATGTGTATACATTCCACATTACTCATTGCAATGAGTAAGCTGGCATTCTAACTTTTACTTATGCTAATGTTTATTTTTACTCTAATCTTGATTGGTGGAATTGTCAGTGAGAGATGGCTATATTCCCAACTCACAGTGAAAATACTGCCAAGGTGAGACTCACGTTTTGTGCTGTGATGAATATACTGAGCTAAATACACCCTGTAAGTCTTTGATAATCACCTCACCTGGGGGCGGGCCCAGTCACCTCCACGCCCGGCTGGGGGCCCTCTTGCCCTCCCTGACCCCTGGAAAGCACGGGCTGCCCGGAGGGGCCGGCTTTCCTGCCCTGGGCTTGGCAGATTAGTGAGGGATAGAGGAGAAATCGGCCGCCGACTCTTCACCGCCCGGAGCGGGCCCGCTTCCCTTCCGGCGCTCGCGCGGATCACGAGGCAATCTTCGGAGCCGTGGTATTTCAACTGTCCAATACAACTTCATACCTATACAGTGTAAGAGAAAAGCTCAGAAAACAGGCAAATAGGAGTGTGGAGCATATTAAGCAAGGTGAACGTCTCTGGAAGCAACTGTGGAAGCCCTAGTTCTGCAGATGTATCTAATGACTTTAAGGATCTTTGGACAAAATTAACGAGTATCATGATAAAGAAGTACGAGGTTTAGAAGTGAAAGTAACCAAACTGAAAAAGGAGCGACTTTTAGACGCACAGAGACTAGAAGAATTCTTCTCCAAAAATCAACAGCTGAGAGAGCAACAGAAAGTATTTCATGAAACTATCAAAGTTTTAGAAGATGGATTAAGAACAGTATTATGTGATCGCTGTGCAGTGACTGAAGAACATATGCGGAAAAAACAGCAAGAGTTTGAAAATATCCGGCAGCAGAATCTTAAACTCATCACAGAGCTTATGAATGGAAAGAATACTCTACAGGGAGAAAATATAAAGCTTTCTGAACAGCTGCAGCAGAATATTGAGAATGATTAACAACATCAAGCAGCTGATCTTGCATCTGATGAAATGTTATTCTGGCTTCACCAATAACAGCCTTTTCATTTTCTGGCATCAACTGGCTACGAAGAAAGGAGAACCTCCATGTCCGATACTGAGAACAAGCACATGCTAAACCAGACCCCTCCACGTGTGGGAACTGAGAAGAGTTCCAAAGTCTTCAACTCATCCACAGCATAAACCTAATGAAAATGAAATTCTAGCGGCTGACACTTGTGATCAGAGTCAATCTCCTATGCCTAAAACATATGGAATGAACAGTTATCCCACTGAGAAGTCATCTTTTAATTTAGTTACAGTTGTTGTTGAAACAATTGAACTTCGTGGTCGAGAAGAATCTAAACCTCAAGGTCCCGTGAGCCGTCTTGGTGATGAGCTCTACCACCGTCTAGAAGGGGATTACATGAAACCATCTTTCGAAGAATCTGGAAGAAATCATGAAGACAGTGTAAGGTTTTCAGATTCTGAATCAAAAACTTCTCCTCGAGAAGAATTGACGACTCGGCTATCATCCCCTGTATTTGGAGCTACCTCTAATGTGAAAAGTAGTATAGCTTTGAATACAAGTTTGTTCCCTTCTCTTTTAAAGACTGGGAAAAAAAGACATCTGAAAACACTGCCTTTCAGCAACACATCTAATTCTAGATCAGAGAAAACTAGATCAAAATCTGAAGATAGTGCCCTTTTCACACATCACAATCTTGGGTCTGAAGTGAGCAAGATTTAGCCAGTCATCTAACAGGCAGATGCTTAAAAATAAAAATGTAAGTGAATCTGTAAGTGAACAGGATAGTGTGGATCCCATTAAAGATGCTGTTACTGAGAGAGACAGCCATGTGGTAGCCCTGAAACCACGGGGCAGCAGACCATCCAAAAGGAAGAAAGTCAAGGAAGAAAGTGAAGATGAAGTAAACTGCCCACAAGCCTCTTTTGATAAAGAAAATGCTTTTCCTTTTCTGCTGGATAATCTTTCTTCCATGAATGGAGACCATGTGATGGATAAACCTCGGGATCTGTCTGATCGATTTTCAGCTGTTCTGCATCAAGAGAAAAGCCAAGGAAGGGAGACCTCTAAGATCAGAGTTAGGCCGGTGACTCTCTTGGAGGCTTGGAAGCCCGTTCCAGAGGGCCCCTCCTCAAGCCGTGAGGCCCTGAGTGGGAGCCGTACATTAACCAGAGATTCCCCAGAGGAGCCCTGTTTACAGGGGTGCAACCTCCAGTCCTTGAGTCAATCCTCTCCAGACAATAAAGCACCATTACAAATAAAGAAAATCCCATCTTTAAAATCCCTCTGCATCCACATGAAAGTTTGGAGACCAAGAGGCTTTTCGAGGACTTGAACTGTGCTTGGTTCTCATGAGCCAGTAAAAATAACCAGGTCAGCCCGTGGAGCATGTGAACTTGCACCAGTTGTTCAGTTAAATCCATGCAGAATTCCTAAAACAAAGTCTCTACAAAACAACCAAACTGAGAGGTATCCTTTGGAAATATCCAGTGGAGTATAGATCCAGGAGCAGACCTCTCTCAGTATAAAATGGACATTACAGTAATGGATACAAAGGATGGCAGTCAGTCAAGATGAGCAGGGGAGAGACAGTGGGCATGGTCTGTGCGTTGGTTAGTGAAACTGTGCTTTTAAAAATGAAGAAGCAAGAGCAGAAGGGAGAAAAAAGTCCACATGGAGAAAAAAAATTGAATGACAGTTTGGAAGATATGTTAGATCGGACACACATGAAGCATATGAATCCTGCTGGCAGATGGTTTCCCCCACGTAGCGGATGAAAAGCAGGAATTCCCGGCTACCACAAAGACACCAAGCACTCGTGGTGGTAAACAAGATCAAGTCAGACAGAAAGCATTTGTGGAACCGTATTTTAAAGATGATGAAAGAGAGACTAGCTTACAAAATTTTCCTCATATTGAGGTAGTTCGGAAAAAAGAAGACAGACGAAAATTGCTCGGACACACATGTAAGGAGTGTGATATTTATTATGCAGATATCCCAGCAGAAGAAAGAGAAAAGTTGGCTTCCTGCTCAAGACACCGTATCTGCTACATTCCACCCAACACACCAGAGAATTTTTGGGAAGATGGTTTTCCTTCCACTCAGACTTGTATGGAAAGAGGTTACATTAAGGAAGACCTTGATCCTTGTCCTCGTCCAAAAAGACGGCAGCCTTACAATGCAATGTTTTCTCCAAATGGCAAGGAGCTGAAGACATAGATGCTGAAGCAAAAAAAGCACAGAGGACAATTTTTTTCTTTTTAGTTATTTATAGATAAAGTTTGTATTAACCTTTGATTTTTTTTGATCTTCTGTAAAAAATAAATAAATAAATAAATAAATAATCACCTCACCTTCCCTGGCAAATCCCCAACCTCACTGGGTTCTTTCTACCTTAACATGGAGTTCTTCCCCATGGTATCCTCTATTTGAAGTGCAGACACCAGCAGACACTTAGTTTAGATTTCCAGACTCTTAATTTAGATTATCCATGTTTTAAATGACAAAATAATAGGAATCACATGGTTTCAGTGGGAATTGTCACTTTCAGTTCTCATGGAGGCTGAAAGAATTTAGCATGAGGCTATTTTAATTCCACAGCGAGCTCTGAATCAATGCTGATGTGCCACATCTGAAAACAGCAAACAAAGATTTTATTGAAATTAGACTAACTGCACAGTACAGCCAGGCTTCTGCCTTGGAATCACCTTGATGCAGAGGAGAAAAGAATTGCCAAAACACTGGTTTTCTCCGTGGAGAGCAGAAAGGAACCAATACAATGTTTTGCTTGTTCAAAAAAATATTCTGGATAAGTGGCAAAGGATTCAGATTTTGTGGGCCTAGAAAGCATTGTCAAGGGAGTGTCACCTTCACTGTTTGCACTGGTTTTTCTAAAACATGCAAGTGAAGTAAGTGGCATGATGACATTCAAAAAGTTCTAAAAAGAGAGACAAGGTATAAAAGAATGTCATGACTCATCTTGTTGATTTTGTTAGAAATCAAATGAAATGTTTTTTTTTTCTTATTGCTTGGGGAAAGAGCATCTGTCACTAGTCGAAAGCATCAGAAAAATGGAATGGTTAGCATTTAAAATAAATGTTTTAAATAAATAAAATAGGAAGGATTAACAGAGCAACACAGCAAGCCTGAAAGTTTAGAAAGCACCCAGCTATGACGTCTCTTCTGTAATCATGCACCACAAAACTGTGGGGCATTGGAAGAAAACCCAAAAGCATGAAATGAAACTATCAAATGCAAACAGATCCTGTGATACTACTTACTGTATGATATTTGTTAGGGAATGAAGAGAAGTTTGGGGAAAAAAACTGAAAAAATAGGGGAAATGTTTATACACAAAGAAATGGTTTCATAATGAGTAAATTAAGATATCTGGATATCTTGATTCTTTGTATTCTGGTTATTCATTTGTAACAAACCTCCACAAAACCTAGCGGTTTAAAACAGTAAGCATCATTAACTTCGCTCATGCATGTGTGATTTGAATGACACATGGTAGGAAGGGTTTGTCCCTGCGCTGTGAACATCCGCGGGCACAACTCTTCCAAGGCTGGGAGAGGAGCCGCTTCAAAGACCACTCACTCACATGGCTAGGGGGCTGGTGCTGGACTTTGGCTGGGTGTCTGGGAACTTGGGATCTTCCCCACATGGATTTCTTAGTGTGGGTGACTCCATGGAGCTGTTTGGCCTTCCTCAGAGCATGGTGACAGGGGCCCAAGAGGGCAAGATGGGAGCTTGAAACAGCATGACTTCTGCCTCAATCTATTTGTTGTGCAAATTATCAAGTCCAGCCCACAGTTAAGGAAATGGGCATTAGATTCCACCACTCAATGGAAGGATTGGTGAAGAATTTATGGCATTCTCTACTCTGCTACATGATGAAATATTATTCTGCTACTGAAATAAATTAATTCTGTACATGCTGCACAATACCCATGATTGAGTGAAAATCAAGTTGAAGTGTAAGTAGTTGATTTAATTCCATTTGTGTAAAAAATAGGGAAGGAGGACTGTACATATATATATATTTTTTGCTTGTTTTGAAATAGAGAGAAGTATGGATGATTACACATGAGTAGGAAGGGAAAGAGAGGGGAATTATTAGCTTCCTCTTTTTAAACTTCTATACTTTGATCTGTTACCATTAGCTTATGTTACTTTTGGATATTAAAAAAATCCAAACTAGTTATTTTTTTAAAAACTAAAATAATTGGAAAAAATCACCAAATCAAGCAAAATTTAAAACTGTGACTTTTAAAATAGTAAATTAAAAATAGCAATCAAAAAAGATAAATGTTCCTAGTAGTTATCTTAAACACAACAATGAAGCTTATTCAAAGTGCTTCAAGTTTACCTGTGAGGTTTTGAGGTCCCTAAATACCCCGGATTTCTTACCACGTTGAAGTCAGTTTAGAATAGGGTATGGTAGAGCTGAGCCTGGGGAAGAGGGCTTTTAACATGTAATTTATGCAATTACTGTACCTTAAAAAAATCAGAATATAATACATTTTAGATAAGCTTTTTACTGCATTTTAACATGCAGAAAAGCATGCAATTTACAGCTCAAATAATTTTCACAAACTGAACATATTTAGGTAATCAACACACAATTGAAGTGATAAAACATTACCAACACACCAGAATTTCTTCTGGTGCCCAATCCCAATGCCTTCCCCCATCCTACAAAGGTATCCATAGCTAGTCTATCTTTCACCAAATATTTGACCTTTATGGAAATGAAGTTGTACATTCTTATATCTGGACTTTTTTCAATCAACATTATGTTCAGGAGACTCACCTATGTAGTTGTATATAGTAGTTTATTGTTTTTCATGGACTTAAAGTATTTTATTGTATGCCGTCACCAGAATGTATTTACTTATTCTACAATTGGATATTTGGATTGTTTCCAGTGTTTGGTTATTATGAGTAATTCTACTATAAATATTTGTATATATGTCTTTTGGTTTATAATGCCTAATTTGCATTTTCCTGATGATTAATAAAACTGAAAACTTTTCATATGTTTTTGAGGCGTCTGGATAGACTTGTTAATGAAGTGCCTGTTCAAGTCTATTGCCCGTTTTTTTAGATTAAGCTTTCTGTCTTATTAATTAATCTATAGAAGTTCTTCAGAAATGTTATGTTCTTTCCAGCTATATTTCATAAACTCTGCATTTCTGCTTCATATGTTTTATTTTAATGGGATTGAGACTCTTGATCTTAATATATGGAATATTACTTAATTTTCCTTGTGGTATCTCTTTGAAAACATCTTTGCTTACTATAAGGTCATGAATATATTCTTATATGCTATTTTGAAAAGCCTTGTTATTTTGCCTTTACATTTAAATCTAAAATCCATTTTGGAATTGTTTGCATGATGTGAGGTAGAAAGTTCAAGATTAACTTTTTCCATATGAATATATAAATGAGTCAGCATCATTTAATGAAAAGACTATCTTTTCTCTACTGTTTTATAGTCTGACCTTTGTCTGCAAATTGACTAAATATCCTTCTTCATTGATTGCTCATCACAACTTCATCAAAAATCAATTGGCCACATGTATGTGTGTCTACTCAACTTCTTTCATCTGTGTTTTGTATTTTTTGATATGAAAATCCTCTACATGTTTTTTTAGTTATGCCTTACAGTTTTATTTTATTGGACTGGCTTTAAATGGTACCATTTGTAGTTGTTTTGCTTTGTTTTATTTTGTTTCAGTTTCCAGTCTTTCATTTCTGTAAAGCAGGAAAGATGATAGATTTGTGTGTATGGACTTGTATTGACTTGTAACTTTTCTAAACTCACTTGTTAGTCCTAGAAGTACTTTTGTAGACTCCTTGGAATTTTCTACACAATTGTCAATTTAATTTACTTAAGGCAGTTTTATTTCTTCCTTTTTGCAGATTCATCATCTTCAGATTAAGACAGTTATTTTTCTTCCTTTTTGATGTATTTGCTTTTTATTTCTTTTTCTTAACTTCTTGCACTGGCTAAGGCTTCCAAAATAATGCTAAATAGAAGTTATGAAAGAGGACATCCTTGCGTTGTGCCCAATCTTGGGAGAAAGCATTCAGTCTTTCACCATTAAGAAAGATTTTCATGGTATATCTTTTATTTCATTGTGAAGACTTTCTGTCTTTCCATTTATTTCAAAAAGTTTTCAGCCTTACTTCTTGAAGAATGTTTATAATTGCTGTTTTAATGTCTCTGTCAGATGATCCCTGTATCAATATCATTTTGGTTCACACATTACTAATTTCAGTCAAATGGCTATTTCATGTATTCTCTGAAGGTTTCATAGGTTCACCCAGGGGGTGAGACAGAGTGGAGCATGTTTACCTCATTTTACCCTGAACTGGAGCTCCTCATGACTATGCTTGACTCCAAATATGTGTTCTTTGTCAGAAAGTTGTCTCTTTTCGCAAAAGGAAACTTGCCCATGAGCCAGGGGGTACGAGAAACTTCAAGTGAATTCATTAATAAATACATGATTTTTGTTAGCTCCAAGATTTGGAAAAACATAATATACTTTTTTTCCAGTACATGGGTGAAATAACATTGATGAAATGGGTATAGATAATGTCCAGCCAAACCCTTCTGTAAGTCCAGGGAGAGGAAATCCTGAGGTAAAATACCTCTAAAAACCGAAGTTAGTCAAAGGGAGAAATTAAGTTTAAAACCTGTTTATTGCTTACAAACTGCAGTCCAGCACCGTCTCTCTCTCTCTCCCTTGCTCCGGAAGAACCAACACCGGCTGTCCCCTCACCTCTCAGGTACAGATAAGCCCTCTGTTGCCCAGGTAATCACCCATTGATATGGAGATGAACTTCGCTCCACCCCTGAGGAATGAAGCAAATGCACTAAAGCCATACTTCTTTGCACCTCTGAACACCTATTGATATGCAGATGTACTAAAGGCAAATGAGATATTCTGGAAATATTACAATTTTACCCACACCTTCTCTCCACTATGCCCGCCCAGATACCTACCAGGCACCTCCTGCCACTTTTCTCCATGCTCCTGATGCTTACCCTCATCTACCACTTCCTGAGGTGCCAATGCCCTTTCCTACTACTAGACCTTGCTCAGCACATGAAATTCCCCATGCTTTTCCATATACTGACCTATTGCTTTCTTATACATCTTCAATGGTGAGATAAAGTACTAGGAACTTACCAGAAACCCTTCCTTTCTTGGTTTTCTTTAATACGCTCTGTTTTGCCCCAAGAGTCAGACACATCCCCATTTGCAGTCTTGTGAGCCCTTCTATTAGAGATCTTGTTGCCTTATATTGTGACTTTTTTTTCATATATCTTTGCCCCAGAAGAGGGTGATTTTGGAATGCAAATCTGTATGGTTTCCAAGTCTCTCTAGGTACCTCCACATCCCAAACACATTTGATGCTAAATAATGTTTCAAGAAAGTAAATAAAGGATAGAAGAGAGGAGGAAAGGAAATATAGAGAAGGAAGACAGAGAAAAAATAATCAGTACCATGATCAAAAAGGTTCCCCAAGCCAGAAAACTGGCCTTATTTTTAATATAATTCATCCAAAATGGCTGTTATAGGTTCTGCTTTATCCTCTGGCCCATTTACTTGTGTCCATTCCCACTTCAGCTGTGGGTTCTGGCCACTGTCCTCCCCAGCCAGTTCCACCTCAATAGCTTCTCACCGGATGTTCATCTGCCAGTGTCAGATGCTCAACTGGCTTTAGAGGGATCTGTATAAAACAAATGTTATCATTGTACTTTTTGCTTAAATTCATTTATCTGTTTCCTTTGGGTCTCAGAATAGAGACTAAATACCTTTCTGTGGTTCACAAGGCCATTTGTGGTCTTCCTGTCTTGATGATCCATCTTCATCTCAATGGATCCCCTGTGTACTTTATGCTCAAGCCACTTCTATGTTGGTTTCCTAGGGCTGTGTAACAAATTGCCACAAATAGTGTGGCTAAAAATAACACAGAAATTTAGTATCTCAGTTCAGGAGGCCCGAAGTCTGAGGTCAAGGTGTCGGCCGAGACGGCTCCCTCTGGAGTCTCTGAGGGGGCGTCTGTCGCGGGCTTCATTCCCGTGCGTGGTGGTCGCTGGCAGTCCTGGACTCTCCTCGGCTTGCAGCTGCACACTCCAGTCAGACCTCTGTCCTCATGTACCTTCTTCCCTCTGTGTGTGTATGTGGGTCTCCATGTATCACTCTCCATGTATGGATACCAGCCATTGAATTTAGGGTCCACCCAAATCCACTGTGACCTCATCTTAATTTAACTAACTATATTTGCAAAGACCCTGTTTCCAAATATAGTCACATTCTGAGTTTCTGGGTGGATTTGGGGGAATACTATGAAACCACCTACAATTTCTTTTCACCTAATAGATGTGGTATCCTTGAGGTTATTTGCTTTAGGGGTTCCCTCTCCACTCCTGTTGGCCTTCAGCTTTTCTTCACTTCTACGTATCCTCCAGATCATCCTTGTTTTAGAGTGAGTTTACCTGCTCTGATGGTTAATTTTATGTGTTAACTTCACTGGGCCATGAAGTGTCCAGATATTTGATCAAACAATATTCTGGTTATGTCTATGAGGGTGTTCCTAGATGAGGTTAATATATGAATTGGTAGGTTGAGTAAAGCCAATGTGGGTGGGTCTCATCTAATCAATTAAAGGTCTAAGTAGAACAAAAAGGGTGGCCCTTCCTCTGGTAAGACGGCACTCTTCCTGCCTGACTGCCTTGAGCTGGGACGTCAGTCTTTTTCTTGTCTTCAGATTTGAACCAAATATCAGCTCCTGAGTTTACACCACTGGCTCCTCTGGGTTTCTAGCTTTCCAACTGCAGATCCTGGTACTTTTCAGCCTTCACAGTTATGTGAACCAATTCCTTATGATTTATAGATATACATAGATAGGTAGATAAATACAGTAGATAGATAATAGATGATAAAGATAGAAGGAGATTATATATATTATATATATATAATCCTCACATACATATATATATATCTCCCATTGGTTCGGTTTCTCTGGAGAAATTTGACTAATATACCTAGAGAATTTTCTCTTACTCCCAAGAATTGCTTAGGTGTCCTTTCCACATGCAGCGCTGTTCAGGGAGAAGTGAGCATTGTACCTCATCACTGCAGCTGTGGTCAGCAGCCCCACCCCAGGACTGTAAGTCCCCAGCTGTAGTCGAGTTTTCATACCCACTGATGGATGTTCAATGCTGAGCATAGTCAGTATATTCTCAATAAAGTTTTCCTCTTCCAGATGACTGGGAAGAATACATGCTACAGTTTTTCTCCCATCCCACATTGCTAAAAATGAAGAAAAGATAAAAAGCATTTTATAAAGTTGTGTGAAAACCGTAATGCACAGGTTGCAGGTTCTGTTGGTCATAGTGACTAGATAAGTTTCTGACCATTACTACTGCTGAAGAAAACTACAAAATCTGGATAAGTATTTTTTTTAAATCTGCTTGAGACTTCTGCCTCTTGGAAGATGGTGTAGAAATACTTTTCCAATTCCTTCCACTAAGTACAACTAAAAACTCTGGGCATTATGTGTTAAACAAACACAAGAAGGCTCTGAAGGGTAGAAAGAAGGCAGATGTATAAGGAGGCTTCAGGACTAATTGAATAACATGGTTGTGAAATCTCTATAATTCTTTAAGCCACATACATCCAAGGCATGGAGGTAAAGAAGCTGGAAACCCAGAAACACAAACGGTGACAACAAAAGGCTTCTCTCTCTAGCCAAACGTTCAGGAAAGGGCCAGCCATTTCCAGGCTTCTGTCACCAAGACAGAAAACTTTAAGAAAACAGTCACTCAACTACAGAAGTGTGCCACAGAAGAAGCTGTGGCCTCACCACATCCATGCCAGTAAAGGCCAAGGCAGGAGTCTGGACTTCCAGTCACATCTGGTGGTGGTGATGTGTAATAAGAAGCTTGGTAGAGAGTCAAATCTTCTACCAACACCCAGGCCTAAGAAGGCTACTACCCACTGGTGTCACAGGAGACTATATGGGGTCAACAAAGAGGCACCCATCTCCAACAGCCAGGGTGATTTCAATGGAGGCCCACAGGGAGCCAGAAATCCCAGCTTCTGATTGGCTGTATCAAGGAGCCTCTTCCCTCCCTGAGTGTTAACAAACGCCAAGTAAGGGACCTGGACTACTGTATCTACCAGTTTCAGCAGGACAAATCCCCACCCTTTCTCTGCCGAGTGATGTCAGTTGAAGCCATCTAAAAGAGAAGGTTCAAATAAGACTTAGATTCTCATAATATGATATCCAGAATGCCTGCTTTTCAATTTAAAAACCAGTAATTATACCAAAAATGAAGAAAATATAAACTTGAATGAAAAATATAATCAATAAATGCTGACACTAAGATAAGACAGATGTTAAGATTACCTGTCAGAGATTTTAAAGCAAGCATGATAAATATGCTTCAACGAACAATTACAAACATGGTTATATACAGAAAAAAACACAGGAAAAATTAGGAATTAGAATGTCTCAGCAAAGAAATAGAAAATACAAAAGAGGACCAAATGGAAATTTCAGAAAACAAAACTCAGCAACCAAAATAAAAAAACAGTTGGAGACACTCAACACCAGATAGAAGTGAATAGAAGAAAGAATCAGTGAACTTGAAGATGAATAATAGAAAAAGACCAATATGAATAGCAGAGAGAAAATAGATTATTAAAAAATAAACAGAGCTTCACAGAGTTATTGGATTATAACAAAAATCTAATATTTATGTCATCACAGTACTGGAAGAAGAGGAGAAAAATGGCAGGGCTGAAAAAGCATTTGAAGAATTATGGATGAAAATTTCCAAAATTTCACAAAAGAGATAACTTACACATTCAAGAAGTTGAGAGAACCCCAAACATGAAACTCACAGAAAGGAACATGTTTCCACTGTCAGAGGAGAGGCACAGTGACGACCACAGGAATCCCAATGCATCATAGTCAGCCTTCTGAAAACTAAAGTGAAATAAAAACATCTTGAAAGCACCTTTTCAATATTTCAAGTGGTATAAATTTTTCAAGTGAAAAAATAAAGAATTCTGTATCCAGTGAAAATAGCTTTCAGAAATGAAGAGGGAATCAAGATATTTGCAGATGAAGAAAAATTTAAGATAATTTTTCAAAAAGCACACTTACTGTAAAAGGGTAACTAAAATCAGTTCTCTAAACAGAAAGGAAGTAATAAAAGAAACAATCTAAGGGCATCAGAAAAGAAGAAAGAACAATGGAAAGAATTTTTTAGAAGGGGTTAGATAAAATACATTTTTTTCCTGTTAGGTGTTTAAATTATGTTTGACAGTTGAAAAAATTATAAGACTGTATATAACACTATCTTATGGGATTCTAAATGTACATAATGGAAACATTTATGACAACTATGTATAATGGTAGAAGATAAAGGGGTGCAAGGAAGTTGAGGTGTGGGTTGTTTGACACTCCTGTGTGGGTTGTTGAGGCCAGGTGTGTGTGTGTGTGTGTGTGTGTGTGTGTTGGGGGCAAAGAGTATATGGCAACTCTCTGTACCTTCCCCTCAATTTACTAGAAACTTAGAACTGCTATAAAAATAGTCCATTTTTTAAAAGGTTTCTTTTTCCAGATCAGTAGTTGCATACCACATATCAGACGTTATGTTGCTCTGCCCCGTAAGGACAACACGTCTGTCAGCTATAATGAAGCTACCACTGTGCCTTAAGTCAGTAACTGGCCAATTTAAGTTTGTCGTTTCTTCTTTTTTATGCATCCATAGCACCAGAACAGCTAACTGATTTCATGGCCCTTATGGTCACCATTCCCTCACATCTCCTGTATGATTATCGCACACATCCTTTTCCAACTGTACCCTGTCCCAGTTCACCTAAGGTGAATCACAGCTATCACTGTACCACCCATCCCCAGTGATGGGAGGGGACTTCAGAATCCTGTCCTTAGACTTTGCTTCCCAGGGCCACTTCTGCCCCAGCTGTCTTAGGGCGGCTTCCAGAGCAGAGCTGGAGGTGAGGGTTCCTGTGAAAGTGACTGGTGAAGAAATGCTACTGGAGATGAGGGTGAGCAAGGGTGGAACTTCAGGCAAAGCCCCACTGCATTCAGACTGACCCCACAGGGTGACAGTGAGTCTCTGCCTGACCAAATTTTAGTCAGGCTCTTCTGAATCCTCTGCCCAACTAGGCCTCGTCTTTTATATATTCATATCCATCTTTGCAACAACCAGTTCTGGCAAGAATCCCTCCAAGTGGTTTAGTCAGAATCCCCTACCCTCTAAACCTGATCACCCTCAGTATGTAATTGGGTGCCCCCCCGCCCAGGGAATGTATGGTCATCCTGGCCTGTCCTCAGCAAGAATCCTGTCCCGTTGGTTTAGCCAGAATCCCGCTTACCCTTCATGTTCCCTCTTCATTATTTTCCATCCACTGACCACCCTGCTCCTTGGCTATACATTCCCACTTTTCCTCCTGTTTGGAGTTGAGCCCCATCTCTCTCCCCTACTGTAAAATCCCATTGTAAGGGTCCCTATATTGATCACAACAGTACCCCTGATTAAAGTCTACCTTACCATTTTAACCAGTGTCATGAATATTTTTTCTTCAACAAGGGAAACTCTAGAATGTAAATGATCTCTCAGAGGTATGCTGTGTGGAAATGTTGGCCAGGCTTTCACACTGCTGTGCCTGCTGGTCCTGGCTGAAGGCTGCCGTGGGGGATGTCTTCTGAATGTAGGAGCAGACTGGGTGCAGAATCTGGGGCAAGTCTTCTGAGGAATCGTGGGGGGTTCCACTGTCAGAGGAGAGGCCCAGTGATGGTCACAGGAATCCCAATGGTTTGGTGCAGCAACAGGCTGGCGGCATCTGTGCTATCTGGACCACCCCTACTAAGCATGCATCCTTCAACTCCTCACAGCTCAACACCTGCATGTTTGATCCAATCCTGCACTCCTGAAAGGCAGAACTTGTCCTCTCCCTATATTCTCCCAGTGCCCAGCTGTTAAGTGATCCACAGCAAACTAAAGGAACAAGGGGATGGTTGCACTCAACAAATACCTGCCTGCAAAGCTTGGCTCTCTCATCTAGCACCTCTGACTGTGAAAAGGAAATTTGCTTTGGTCTCAGAGAGAGCCCCAAGTGCATGGGGCTGTCTATCTCTGGGCAGAAAGGTGCACAATGTGGCTGAATAAACTGACAAGTTTTATTAGAGAATTTTTAGAGAAACATTTCAAAGCAGCAAGTCATCCTGATACCCCCAGTCACAAACACTCAAGCTTTATCCCCAAACATTATAGCATAGGATTCTTTCCTACTGACAACTTCCATGGTTTTTACTTTTTATTGCTTTGCTTATAATCTGTTAACTGTTTGCCATGTGCTAGAAAATGGGCTGAATTCTTGAGGAATTCCACAGAAGCCTGAAAAAGAGGTAATATTTCCCTCTCCTAGAGAGAAAAGCTGAGACCCACAGCCAGGGGCTGACTGGTGATGGCTCAGAGGGTGTGTAGGAAGGGGTGAGCCCCTGGCTGAACCCTGCCCTCCACTGGCCTTCTCACCCTTTTTCACCCTCATACCCCGTGATCTCCAGCTTTGAATCACTGTCCTCCTAGAGCCTGAATGCAGGTTCAGCTTTGCCTTCACTGGAAACACGGTTGAAGCCCCTTGTACTCCCATGAGGCCTTTCTGAGGTCCAGCCAGAGGCGATTCTATCTTGTTTTGAATGTAGCTGGCTGAGGAGGGAGTGTATGCTGGTTACCACTAATTCAAGGGCGGAGCTCACTGGGTGTTTATTTCCCACTCCTCCAAGTGTGCAGTAAATGCTAATGCTTGGATATTAAGAGGCAGGTCGTGAATCCTCCATTCCGAAATGCTTATGCATGATTTGAAATAGTGTGCTGTTGAAAGGGTTTATTTGGGGGCTTAATATATCTAAATGCTGGAAAACACCTTTGATATCCCAAATTGTGTCATTATTATCAGTAAAAAAAAATCAGCATCTCTATGGCTAGAATGCTTTTATATCCATATTTTTGTCACTTCATCAAGCCATCTGCTTGCATAATTTCATTTCTATTCTACAGACACCCACAGGCAGCCCTCGATTGAAATCCAACTCCTGGCTTGTCTTGCTCTGCTTCTCAGGAAAGATCAAATGAGAAGCCTGCTGCTCTACCTTACCTAATCCTCACGACCACCTTTAAGGCTCATTTTATTATCTAAAGCAAGATGCTCACTGTCAACTTGTAACCTGCCTGCTGTTAAGGAGCTGGCGGGATGCCCCAGAGTTGCTTTCCACGGAGCCCACCTGGCTCTGCTCACCTGACCAGCTGTGCAGACACCTCAGGGCCCTCAGCCTCTACCAGCATATAGGGATCCTGTGCCACCTCTTCACACACCCACACTTTCTTCCCGCACTGGGTCACTGTGACAGAATCTATGAGCCCTGGAAATGCCTCTTAGAAAGTTGCTATAGAAACCCCCTGTTGAGGGGGGGCGGCAGGAGTGATCAGAAGGATGCAGGGTGCATCCTCACAGTGATGCGTGGGGCTGGAGAGCAACGTGCGACTGCTCCACATCAAGCCCCCAGCATTTCTCGCCCGACAGGTGCCCTCCCAGGGGGTGGAGGAGGAAGCCACTCTGCTCCTGTACTGTGTAACTGCAGCACTGAAGAGAGAAGAGGCTCTTCCCTCATCTGAGCTTGGGCAAAGAGGAGAGCTCATTGTGCCCACACCGCAGTTCAGAGCTAGTGGCACCGAAGCCCCCGTGGCCTCCAGCTGCCCAGGGGGTCAGAGATTACTTAGAGCCACAGATGGACAGAGTGCCAACTTCCCCAGGGAGTGCCAACAGCCACACTCTCTCCACCGGCAGGTTGGTGTATAGGGGGCCGAGCCTGCTCCAAGCTGGGTCTGGATAATGACTCCCCTCCCTCTGCATCCCCTCAAAGATCTCTGGTTCTTGCCTTAAAACTATTTGGTTCCACCAGCTCTAAACTCAGTGAAGGCTTGTTGGAGCCAGTGGCAGATCACCGACTTCTTCATGGCAGCTTCCAAAGAAAACGGGTAGATCCTGGTGCTCAGAGTAGTTGAGTCTAATGGACAAGCTGTGATTGTGAGACAAAGAGCCTGAGCTCAAAGCCAAGCTCCACTACATCCTAGCTGTCCCCTCAGTCTTTCCCTCTGCTGCAGGGTCACAGTCATTTAGAAGGTGACCTTGAGGATTCAGGGACGTGGTATGCATGTTACAGAAAATACTGGAAAACTTGGATTGGATCACTGATGGAAGAACCAAGAGGCACTCAGAGGTCTTGGAGTGTTGAGGTTTTATTTTTACACCAGCGGGCTCAGAGGGAAGTAATCTCCCAAGGTCTGAGCCCCGAACAAAGGCAAAGGGAGGAATATACATCTTTCTGCTTCCAAATCTGCAACGTTCCTACATGCACATCAAATGAGCAAGCAAGGGAGGGTGAGCTTAGGGAGTGGGTGCCTGGCAGAGCAGGGAGTGAAGGGAGTGTTTTATTGTTTTTGCTAAGAAGAGAGGCAGAAGGGAGCCACCTGGACTGGATTGCTGTCCTTGTAAATGCTTCCCTATCATGCACGCTCCTCAGCCACATTGTTCAAGAGAACTTACAAGTCACCATGGCCAGGAGCCCTGCAGAGCGAGGGAAGCAAATGTGCCCTTGTGCAACCAGCAGCTGTGAGGCTGGCTAGCAGAACCGCACCCCAGAGGGAGCCCCAGGGTGGGCAGGACACGGCAGCCAGACAGGCACTCAGGGCGCTTGATCCCACATGTTGACAAATGATTGGATTTTCACAGGGTTGCCTGTGAAATTTTCTCTCTTCACACAGTTCTTAAAATAAATCTTGCTGAAGGGAGGGTTTCACAGAGGAGAAGTGACGGATATATCCTGTTCTACATAAGATGACTAATAGCCCACAAATGTTCCCAAGAAGCACAAGCTGGAGAATGTCAGAGACACAAAAAAGCATTAGAGACACGGGGGCCTCATGGCCTGTATGAATAATGGGAGGCCGAGAGCAAGTGTGGCTTTTCCAATAAGCTAAAATTCCATTTATCTGAATAGATACTGAGTACTCACTATGTGTGAGACTTTATGCTGAGGACAGGTAAGCTTAGAGGTAGATGTAAGAGATGGTCATCTGTTCCATGGGCATCACAGAGCAACTGGGAGGGTGAGACACAAGCAGACACAATACAGGGCAGGAGAGGAACTAACAAATACTAAAGAGTTATGTAAGCTCCGGGGTCCTGCAGACCCAAGGACTGAGTTACTTACTTTGAGGGCAAGAGAGGAAGAGAGAAAGGGGTTCTGGGAGCTGTGGTTTTCTAAGATTGACCACCACAAATCGGTCCTATATTTATAAGAATCCAGGCTTTACACAAAGATACATATGATTCAAGTTTTAGGAACCAGAAAGCCTCTCTGAACATTATTTAAAATATTGAAAATTGAGGTAAAGAGAGAAATTTGGAAAATAATATGTTATGGTAGAATATGTAGCCATGTTTTCAAGGAATATTTATTGCGATCAAGAAACATACGAGACAAAATTGGAGGAGGGCCCTGAGTGGCTCGTCATGTCTAGCTGAGTGTGACGCTCACAGGGGAAATCCGAACACCTGGCAGGGAGCAGAGGCCAGGGAGGTCTGGGGACTTACGGAATATTCAGCGTAATCCCCTAAAACACAGAGCCGTGGGCCTTACTGGCTCAAGATGCTTAAGCACAAACTCTTACCATTTAAAGGCTGATCACTAAGTGATCCGATGCAGGTGCATCCCTGGAAGCCAGTCTTAAAAATAAAAATAAAATTTACAAAAAAATAGATCAGAGACACCTTCAGTTTCACTTTGTGGGGGAGATGGACGTAGAGAATTATTCCAGACAAGTCAGTAAACAAGGTAACAAAAATTCATTACAGAAATGGTAACAGGAATTCTGGGGGGTGAGACAGAGACCTTGATCTTGGACAGAGTAGGGTGAGAGCCTCCAGAAAAAACAAAGCAAGATAATCCACTGTGGGATTTGCTTTGGCCTGCTGGGGGCCCAGCTTGTTTTTCTAACTTTACCCAGGTGCTGCTTTTCTTCCTCTAGCCCTAAACAAATGATTTGCAACCTGGGCAATGTAGTAAGCAAAGCCCAAAACAACATAGTAAAAACAGGAAGGATTCCATCTTGAAAATAAGATTGCATTTTAAAACCCAGTTAGTTGAAAAGTAAGGTTCTTAACTATTTAACAAACAGACAATAACTCAGCCTACCTTGGGAGCAAAGCAGGCAGTCTTGAGTGATAGGCTCCCAGACCAGGAAGCTGCTATCCTAGGAGGAAATCAGAGCAGTAAAATTCTTGTAAATAACCAGAAAGACTAATAAGAAACTCAATGTCCCTTCAAAAATAAATATTTTGGGACCACTTAGCAGGTGTACATCCCTAGTCCTTTGTCTCTCAACCGCCTGTAAAACCCCTAGACAACGCACCACCCTGAGCCAGGAGCTCTGTCCTCTCACTATCTCTCTAAATAAAAGCCTCTGCCTTGCTCTCCTACCTTGAGTGTTTGTGAAGTTCATTCTTTGACTCTGTGAACAAGAACCCCAGCATCAAGGGGAGGAGGAGGGACAAGAATCCAGAGGTGCTACCATGTAAAATGTTCAGTTTTCAACAGCAAAACTAGAAGACTTGCAAAGAAACAGGAAAATTGTTACCTATATACAGGTCAATAGAACCAGTCAATAGAAAAACCAATCAATAGAAACTGCTGCTCAGGGGGTCCAGATGTTGGACTCCGCAGACAAAGACACCAGAGCAACTATTGTAATTAAAAAAAATAAAAGTATGATGGTGCATCAAAGAGAGAATGTAGAGATAGAAATCATATAAAAAGAACCTAACAGAAGTTCCAGAGTTGAAAAGTATATAGTCATTAAAATAAAAAATTTACTAGAGGGAATCAATAGCTGATTTGAGCTGGCCAAAGAAATAATAAGCATACTTGAGAATATGACAATAGAGGTGATCCCATCTGAAAAACAGAGACAAGTGGGTTTTTTTTACATTGAAAAAGACTCAGAGAAGAGAAAAAGGGCATAAGATATTTGAAGAAGTAGCCAAAAACACCCCAAATTTGATTTAAAGAAAATATTCATCTACACGCCCAAGTTCAATAAACTCCCAGTAAGATAAACTAAAAAAATCCACACCTAGACAAATCATACTGGAACTGTTCAAAGAGAAAATCTTCATGGCAGCAAGAGAAAAATGACTCACCAATTCAGGGAGCCACAATCAGATTACATCTTGTTCAGTGGCGTCTAGAAAGGAGTGGGATGACATACTCAAGGCGCTAAAAGGAAAAAAAAGTCATTAACTATTCTGTATTCAATACATCTACTGTTCAAAAATGAATATGTAATAAAGACATTCCCAGATAAACAAAGAATGACAGAATTCACTGCTAGAAGATCTTCCTTACAAGAAATATTTAAAAAGTCTTTCAGGCTGAAAAGAAATTATATCAGACAGTGACTTGAATCCATATGAAGAAACAAAGGGCACTGGTAAAGATAATTACATAGGGAAATGTAGATGATGTACAAATATTTCTTTTTTCTTAACTCATTTAAAATATATTTGCATAAAAATAATTTTAATTCTATATTTATTTTTCAATTTCAACATGTGTATGTAATATCAGTGGTAATAATAGCACAAAGGGAGTGAAGGAAATGGAGCTTCATTGAAAGAAAATATCTGTTTTACTGAAATTGTTTTTATTGATCTGAAGTTGGTTGTGATAAAGTATGATTCAAAATTTAATCCCCTGAAGAATCCTAACTAAATTGTAGTGAAAATAACAATGATAAGAAAGGAATTAAATGGTGAAATAGAAAGTATCTACTTATGGCCAAAATGAAAATACAATAAAAAAGCAACAGAGGAAATAAGAGGATAGGAGACATAAAAATTAAAGAGCAAAATGGCAGATGTAAATGCAATGAATCCAATGATTACATTAAGTGTGAATGGATTGAGCACTCCAGGTTGGAGATCTTCAGATTAAATAAAATTTAAGATCTAAGACATACAGTTTTGATCAAAGACACACATAGGTTTAAAGAAAAAGAGTCAAAATGAAACTTATGGCATATCAAAATTTACAGGATGCAGGCTAACTCAATGCTTACAAGGAATTTTATAGCATTAAATGACTATACTAGGAAAGTAGAACAATCTAAATTAATGTCCTAAATTTCCACTTTTAAAAACTAGAAAGCTAGAAAAAAGAGAAAACTAAACCTGAAACAAGCAGAAGGAAGGAAATGATAAAAATTAGAGAGGAAGTCAATTATATAGACAAAAGAAAAACAATGAGTCTCAATGAATTGGCAGTTGATTCTTTGAAAAGATAACAGTGTTGCTAAACATTTAGGTGGACTAACTGATCAAGAAACAAAAATTAGGAAAACTGTGAAAGAGAGAAGAGACATCATTGTTATGTTTACAGAAATGAAAAGGGAATTGTTATAATTATAAATTATTATAAGAGAATACTGTCAATCATTTTATGCCAACAAATTAGACAATTCAGATGAAATGAATAAATTCCTATAAAGACACAATTAACAAAACAACTCAAAAAGTAGAAAATGTGAGATCTCTAACAAGTTAAAAAATTGAATTTGTAATATAAAATCTTCTCTGAGTTAAAAGTAGTCTTTCCAGATGGGCAGTTTATTACTGGTCCTCTTTTAGGAACTAGCTTGGCTTAATTGATCGTCCTCATTATGGCTTTCCTTCCCTTTTCACTGATACCTATTTGTACTTTCCTCTTCTTTCCTTTGGATTACTGTTTTCTTAGGGTCTTTGTTTTGAAAACTGAGTTCAGTAATTGTCAACATTTCTTCTTTTCTTATGGACACACTTGAAGTTAAATTTTCCTCTAATCGCCACTTCAGCAGCACCAATTAGGTCCTGATACACAGTCATTCTTTATCATTTGCTCATAAATATTTCATTATTTCCATTGTGATGTCCCTACACCTTGAATTATTCAGCAATGCATTTCTTTCATTTCCAAGAGTGGCTTTTTGGCTTTTTATCATTAATTTTTTTTGGACAGCTGTTATTCTATTACCTTATCTATATGAAATAGACTACTTGGTACTCACTGCACTTGGTTTTGCTACTTAGTGTCTTCCAACTTTGCTAAAATTTCATGTAGTTTTTAATTGATTGCAGGGTTCTAGATTGCTCATTAATTCAAGCTTGTTAATTATGCTACTCAAATGTTCTTTACCCTTACTAATTTTTGTTTTATTGGCTTATTCATTATTGGAATTTCCCTTCATACATGTGGATATATAATTTTTTGTTGTAATTCTGTAATACATTTTTACTTTATTAATTTTCAATTTGACTAGCATAAGGCAAGTTGAATATTGTTCCTATGTTTAAGACTCTTATTTATTTTTCCTCATCTGTGACCTGATTTTTCATGTCCCTTGCGTATTTTAATATGGGTTTGGTTGGATTTTTTCATATCAATTTATAGAAGTGATTAAGAAAACTAATTAATTTTCTATTATGTAAGATGCAAATGTTTTTCCCTAATATGTCATTTCTCCTTTGGTCTTGTCACATACATTGAATAAAGTATAGAATCAGCTTGTCAAGTTTCATGCAAAAAAGAAGCTAGTTGGAATATTTATTGTGATTTCATTATAAGTCTTCCAATCTATGCACAAAGAACAACTTTTAATTTTTTTAAATAAAATGAACAGAGACAAATTATAAGTGAAAGACTGAAAGTTAGAAACATTAAAAGCAAACATATAATATAGAAAATTGCTTCTTATTTGGAAAGACTAATAAAACTGATACATCAGGATATACTGTAATAAAAAGAAAAAACAGCCCAAAATAAGGAGAACTAAAGAAAAGGTAATAAACCACTCCCTGCCAAACAGAGACAAATTAAACAAAATAGGCAACCCCTAGAAAAATGCACCCTACCACAACTGACATAGGGTTTATCCTGTGTAATAGCATATGGGTAATACTACAAAAGTCTTCTATCTAGATTTATTAGCCTTCCACTGGAAACATGCAGGTCTGAGTGGCTTCACTCACAAGTGTTATCAAACACTTATGGGGAAAAAAATAACACGAATCTCACACTTTTTCAGAACATAAAAGGAATTATACTTCCCAAATAATTTTATGAGGCAGCAAAATCTATATAGCAAAACATTTCAAGGCCAAATCGGGGAGGATAATTAAAGAACAATTTCATTTATGTACATAATAAATATTCAATAAAATGTTATAAATTTAGATCTACCAATATATAAGAAAGGATAATAAATCGTGGCTGAGTTGGTTTTATCCCAGAATCACAAGGTTGCTCTTACATTAGAAAAGCAATGTATTTCACCACCATTGATTGTATCAATAGTTTCAAAGGAAGTGTTAGAAAACATACCTAATGAAGAAATTTTGAAAGCTTTCCTTTTGGTGAAAGGAGCAAGATAAGGATTCTTGGTTATACTGGACGTTCCAACCAGTGTAATAGTCTAGAAAAAAGAAACAGAGGATCAGAAAGGACAGCCGAACCTTCCATCACCTCCCAATGATAGAACTGTCACACAGAAAATACAGAGGAGCTAAAGATTCTAGTGAGTAGATGTACTGGTACAGAAAAAGTGTGAATATCACTTATATTTCTATTTGCCAACCATGAAAAGTTAGAAAATGTAATTCATACTAACCTTCACGTATGCAAATAATAACCATTTAGAAGGTAAACTGGAAGAGAATATAATGCAAAATTCTCTTTTGCCGTATAAGAAGTAAAACAAATTGATAGGCATTATCTTAACAAAAAATAGTGCAAAACTTAAAGGAGGAAAGCGAGTAGCAAAAAACTGAAAGACACGAAGGTTGATTTGAACAAATGTAAGTACATATTAAGTTGTTTAATAGGAAGACAAAATCAGAAAGATGTCGATATTTTCTAAGTAAATGTTTACATTTAATGTGATCTACATATAATGTAATATAATATAAATAGTATAACAACATAATCCATATTATAATTACACATACATTTATATTATATATACTTTGTGAGTGTATGTGGAGTTAGACAAGTTCATTATAAAGTTTGCCTGCAACTTTATATGCAAGTGAATACACAAGCAAGAACAGCTCAGCTTTTGAAAAAAAATAGCAACACAGGAATAGGATTATTCCTATGTGATATAAAAATATAAAGCTTCTATTAGTGAAGTAGCATGGTATTGGGACATGAATAAACAGTGGAAACAGAAAATCCTGAGATATACCTAAGTGCAAACAGAAACAGAATATTTAATAAAAGTGGTGTCTAAGGTCAGTGAGAAAATGTGGCCTTTTCAGCAAGTGATGTTGAGAAAATTATATAGCCATATAAAAAAGGGGACAGGGATTTATTACTCAAACCAGAATAAATTCTAAATAAATCAGAAATACACATGTACAAAGTAAAACCATATATATTTTCAAGGAAAACATGTATGAAAGTTTTCATAAGGTGCTAGTGGGAAAAAAGTTTTTTAACTATGACTCAAATTACAGAAGTTTTAAAATGCATGAAAAGGAAACTTCATAAGCAAAATAATAAAACTATGGACAAATGGGGGGCAATATTTGCCAATTAATCACAGGCAAAAGGTTAAGAACCTAACATTAAAAAGCTCCTAAGATTAGAAGAAAAAGAGGAACAACCCTACTGAAATATATTTAAAATAACACAAAGAACTCTTAGTAAAAGAAATGCAAGTGGCCCTTTAAACACAAAATACTTAGCTCATAATTAGAAAAATGCAAATTAAAACTACACTGGGACACCATTCTTTTCTTTTTTTTTTTTTTTGGTGAGTTAAATATATTTAATTATTCAAATGTATCATCAGATTGCCAATAGTGCTAGTTACAAGATACAGATATCGATAGAGATGGGGAAGGAAAGTGGTATATATCTATCCCGAAGCTATACTCAATGCTTCTCAAGCAACCTCTTCCACATTACTGTTTCCATTTAATTCAATTTATTCCTCAGACACTAAAAAGCACATTGTTGGGAAAAGTGCACTCTTTCCAACATCACTGTAAGTCATTCAGTGGCTCTTTCTTTACAATCAGGTATATGGGGTTAAGAAGTTTGTCTTATTGATCACCTCAGGGAGGATGTACTTATAAATCAAATTTTTTTTCTAGGAAGTTTATCTTAACACTAAATAGCTCCGTTATTATTTTTTTTTAAATTGTTATATAGATCTTTTAATCTTTTTTTTTTTTTGAGAGGGCATCTCTCATATTTATTGATCAAATGGTTGTTAGCAACAATAAAATTCTGTATAGGGGAGTCAATGCTCAATGCACAATCATTAATCCACCCCCAGCCTAATTCTCATCAGTCTCCAATCTTCTGAAGCATAACGAACAAGTTCTTACATGAACAAATTCTTACATAGTGAATAAGTTCTTACATGGTGAACAGTACAAGGGCAGTCATCACAAAAACCTTCGGTTTTGATCACTCATTATGAACTATAAACAATCAGGTCAAATATGAATATTCATTTGATTTTTATACTTGATCTATATGTGAATCCCACATTTCTCCCTTTATTATTTTTGTTATTATTTTTTTAAATAAAATGCTGAAGTGTTAGGTAGATGCAAGATAAAGGTAGGAAACATAGCTTAGTGTTGTAAGAGAGCAAATGTAGATGATCAGGTGTGTGCCTGTAGACTATGTGTTAATGCAAGCTAGACAAGGGCAATAAAACATCCACGGATGCAGAAGATTTCTCTCAAAACAGGGGGGTGAGGTTCTAAGCCTCACCTCTGTTGATCCCCAATTTCTCACCTGATGACCCCCCTGTGACTGTGCCTGTCTTAGGTTGTTCCTCCCTTGAGGAAACTTACCCACTCTGGCTAACCAGTCATCTTCCAGGGCCATACAGGGAGATGTAAAGTTGGTAAGTGAGAGAGAAGCCATATTGTTTGAAAAGGTTAGCTTTTTACTTCTTTGCAGATTTATGCCCTGTGGCTTCTATGCCCAGCATTTGTCTTGAAGTATCTCTACCACTTGGAGGAATTATGATACTCGGTGAATTCGATATGAGGCACAAATTCTATTTAAGGGTTGTAATTAGGAAGGAAGAAGAAAAGCTATAGAGGTAGCAGAGAGAAGAAAACATGGGAAGATTTATTATTTCTTTGACATATCTTCTTGTAGAGTAACTTAAGCATGTATAGGTTTTAAACTACTAATTAAATTGCACACACACATTAACATAATAAGAATACAGTTACATAACCAAAGCAGATCTATAATTACCAGCCATCTCCAGTGAAGCCAAGAAAACCAGTTAGACACCCTAGGCATTTGTGAAAATTTGTCTATGATATAATGGATATTGTCCAACTGTACTTGAACAGTCTGGGAGAAATCAGACAAATTAAAACAACCCATTCCTGGGAACTGTTCACATCCCATATGTTCTTTTAACAGTAGATAGTCTGTAGTTGTAAGATTGTGGAGCGCTACAACTTGCACTTCTCCTAATTCTTAGTTGAGTTCCAACAGTATAGATCCAGTCAAATTTGTTGTTTTACTGTATGCACAGGCCAGCTTAGATATCTCCTTCTTCATTCCAATGGCAAGTCCAGGAACCGGTGAGATGAATACAGCCACAACTGCAGCATCGCCTGGATCTTTGTTGAGGTTTTTTGATTATCATCTTCTGGTATGACTCTTCCAGAGAGTGCTGATGTTGGAAGTTCTTCTTCATATGTATCTTAGTTCATTTTCTGGGTAGCCAAATTAGGCTTTGATCCTCTGTATAAACACAAACAGACCCTTTGCCCACACTTTGATATGCCCTTTATACCATTGTGTAGAACTCATTGGAGGTCACCACACAGGAACTGCTCTTTTTTTTTTTTTTTAAAGAGAAAGGAATATTATCAGAAAAGTGTACCTCCATAGCCGATCATCTGACACCCTTTAAGTGATCAAAATTAAGGATATTTAAAGCATGCATTAATCGTTGATTTACAGTTAATTTTATCCTATCAGGGAGTAATCCCCCTTCTCTTTCTTTCTTTCTTTTTTTTTTGGTTATCTTTAATCTACACTTACATGAAGAATATTATGTTTACTAGGCTCTCCCCTATACCAGGTGGGACACCATTCTTAATCTAACAGATTGGCAAATCCCCAAAGTCTAACAGTTATACACTATTGGTAAGGCTGTGGGGGAAGATACTCACAATTATATAATGAGGGAATACAAAGAGTTCTAATACTCACAGAATAGAACTGGACAAAAATCAAGAAGAATTCTATATCTTTTATCCAGGAATCCAATGCTGAAGAATCTATTCCCAAAACATACTAGCAAATATATGCAGGAAGATAAGCACAAGGCTATTTGTTGCAGAACTATTATGACAGCAAAAGACTGTAAACCACCAGAATGTCCATCCACAAGAACCAAAGTGACTTACCCTGACGGTAGAGAAGGTGGTGGTATGACCTTGAGGGAAGAATTATTTCCAAAGACCCAAAAGCATAATAATTTAACTGTACGTCCTTAGTGAAAGATATGCATGGAGCTAAGAACTATAGAAGAATGTCATTCAGTAGTGTACTTTTCAATATTAATGTTAGTAGTGTTTTGAAACTATAATATAGGTATCAATGTATAGTATAATGAAGCAAATCATTGTTATTCTTATTAGAAATGAGATTTCTAAGATAAGAAGTTAGAATAAAATTCTATAGACTTAAATTTGAATTGTAAATACTAGCACAAATCCATTTCTTGTGTCTCTCATTAAAAACTACCTCCTAGCTCTGCCCACCAAAGGTTTAAAAGCAATAACTACACAGTAAAAACAAACACCTTTGGCCTGTAAGTCCTGGTTGCTGTCATTTACCATTAAAAATGAACCAGAAGTCTTAGAGAAATGGATGATTACAGATCTAGGATAAAAAATGCACAAGAAAAATCTGGAACTTCTTTTTATGCCAGAAAGCAAGTAAGCTGTCAAAGACTAATAAATCCATGTCAAAAGGACACAGGAGCCAATTTGAAGGCCTAAGAGCAATAATTTTAGACATCAAAAAGTGAAATAACTTTTTAAAATATATGTGCAGATATATAATCATTAGTGATTTTTATAGTAACATACTCAAAGTAAAACAAACAAACAATGATACTGTATGTCACCACAAAGAACCGTTTGAAAGCCAGTTGAAAACACAGGACATTCTACAGGACAGTTGGCCCATTTCACCAATAAATCATTGGCATTAAGAAAGGAAAGAGGGCTGTGACAGGATAAAATAAACTTCAAAGATATACCAACCAAGTTTGTAATGCCTTTTGAAGTTTTGATTTGAACAAATGAATTGTAAGACATTTATGAGATAGTTGGAGAAATTTCTATGAAATTATTTTTAACTTTGTTATCTGTGATAACGCCATATGGTTTATGTAAAAAAGAAAAACCTTTATCTGTTAGAGATAAAAATTCAAATAGAAAACATTTAAAATATATATCATTTGAAAGAGTATAAATCATGCAATTACCATGCAGTTTTAATTACTGTAGTTTTGTAGTATATTTTCAAATCAGTGAGGGTGATACCACTTGATTTGTTTTTCTTGTTCAAGATATCCTTGTTTATTCAGGGTCTATTGTGGATCCATATGAATTTCAGGATTGTCTTTTCTATTTCTGTAATAAATGCCATTGGAATTCTATCTGGGTAGCATTGAATCCATAGATTACTTTGAATAGCATGGACATTTTGACATATTAATTCTTCCAATCCACGGACACAGGATATCTTTCCATTTTTTGGTGTCTTTGTTATCTGTTTCATCTATGTGTCATAGTTTTCAGTGTACAAGTCTTTCAGCTCTTTTAAGTTTATTTCTAAGTACTGTATTATCTTTGTTGCTTTTATAAATGGGATTGTTTTCTTGATTTCCTTTTTGTAACCTTAATTGTTAGTGTAAAAATTTTAAAGAAAAGCTACTTATTTATATATATTGATTTTATATTCCACAACTTTACTGAATCTGAATAGATTAGAGAGCTAGAGATAAACCCATACACTTTGGTTAACTGTTTTTTGACAACGGAGTCAAGAAGACACAATGGGGAATGGATAAGTCTTTTCAATAAATAGTGTTGGGAAAACTGGACAGCCACATGCAAAAGAATGAAATTGGACACATATTATTCTATACACAAAAACTCAACTCAGAATGGATTAAATGCATAAATGTAAGAACCTGAAACTGTAAAACTCCCAGGTGAAAATACAGAGAAAAACCTTTTGAGATTGGCCTTGGCAATAATTTTTTGATTTGACACCAAAAGTACAGGCAATAAATACAAAAATAAACAAGTGGGACTACATCAAACTAAAAAGCTTCCACACAGCAAAAGAAACTCAGCAAAGTGAAAAGGGAGCCTACAAAATTGTAGAAAATATTTGTAAATCATATATTTGATGAAGATTAATAATCAAAAAATATATGGAACTGTACAACTCAAATAGTAAAAAAAAAAAATTAAAATGGGAAATGGGAACTGCCTAAAACAATCTACAGATTCAATGCAATCTCTATCAAAATACCAACAGCACTCCTCAATGATCTAGAGCAAATAGTTCTAAAATTTATATGGAATGACAAAAGACCCCAAATAGCCAAAGCAATCCTGAGAAGGAAGAATAAAGCAGGGGGGATTATGTTCCCTGACTTCAAGCTCTACTACAAAGCCACAGTAATCAAGACAATTTGGTACTGGCACAAGAACAGATCCACAGAACAGAATAGAGAGTCCAGATATAAACTCAAGCATATATGGTCAATTAATATATGATAAAGGAGCCATGGATATACAATGGGGAAACGACAGCCTCTTCAACAGCTGGTGTTGGCAAAACTGGACAGCTACATGTAAGAGAATGAAACTGGATTACTGTCTAACCCCATACACAAAAGTAAACTCAAAATGGATCAAAGATCTGAATGTAAGTCATAAAACCATAAAACTTTTAGAAAAAAATATAGACAATAATCTCTTGGACATAAACATGAGCAACTTCTTTATGAACATATCTCCCCAGGCAAGGGAAACAAAAGCAAAAATGAACAAGTGGGACTATATCAAACTAAAAAGCTTCTGTACAGCAAAGGATACCATCAGTAGAACAAAAAGACATCCTACAGTATGGGAGAATATATTCATAAATGACATATCTGATAAGGGTTTGACATCCAAATTACATAAAGAGCTCATACACCTCAACAAACAAAAAGCAAATAAGCCAATCAAAAAATGGGCAGAGGAGCTGAACAGACAGTTTTACAAAGAAATTCATGTGGCCAACAGGCACATGAAAAGATGCTCCACAACACTAATCATCAGAGAAATGCAAATTAAAACCACAATGAGATATTACCTCACACCAGTTAGGATGGCCAACATACAAAAGACAAACAACAACAAATGTTGGTGAGGATGTGGAGAAAGGGGAACCCTCCTACACTGCTGGTGGGAATGTAAACTAGTTCAATCATTGTGGAAAGCAGTATGGAGGTTCCTCAAAAAACTAAAAATAGAAATACCATTTGACCCAGGAATTCCACTCCTAGGAATTTACCCTAAGAATGCAGCAGCCCAATTTGAAAAAGACAGATGCACCCCTATGTTTATTGCAGCACTATTTACAATAGCCAAGAAATGGAAGCAACCTAAGTGTCCATCAGTAGATGAATGGATAAGGAAGATGTGGTACATATACACAATGGAATATTATTCAGCCATAAGAAGAAAACAAATCCTACCATTTACAACAACATGGATGGAGCTAGAGGGTATTATGCTCAGTGAAGTAAGCCAGGCAGAGAAATACAAGTAACAAATGATTTCACTTATCTGTGGAATATAACAACAAAGAAAAAACTGAAGGAAGAAAACAGCAGCAGACTCACAGAACCCAAGAATGGACTAACAGTTACGAAGGGGAAAGGGACTGGGGAGGATGGGTGGGAAGGGAGGGATAAGGGGGAAAATGGGGCTTTATGATTAGTACACATAATGTAGTGGGGGGGGACATGGGGAAGGCAGTATATACATAGAAGACAAGTAATGATTCTATAGCATTTTATTATGCTGATGGACAGTGCCTGTAATGGGGTATGTTGGGGGGACTTGATAATGGGGAGAGTCTAGTTACCATAATGTTGTTCAAGTAATTGTACTTTGATGATGTCAAAATAAAAAAAATGGGAAATGGGAAAAATACCTAAATAGACATTTCTCCAAAGAAGACATACAAATGACCAACAGGTATATTAAAAGTTGTTCACGTCACTAACCATCAGGTAAATGCAAATCAAAATTATAATGAGATATCACCCCTCACCTATTATCAAAAAAATTAAAAGATAAGTATTCGTGAGGATGTGAAGAAAAGGAAACCCCTTATGCACTTTTGGTGGAAATGTAAATTAGTACAGGCACTATGAAAATCCAGATGGAGGTTACTCAACAATTAAAAATAGAGATGCCGTATGATCCAATTCCTCTTCTGGGTATGTACTTAAAAGAAGTGAAATCAATATCTAGAAGAGATACCTGCACTCTCTATTCATTGCAGCATTATTTACAATAGCAAAGACACGATAACACCCTAAATGCTCATCAACAAATGAATAAAGAAAGGTATATACATACAATGGAATATTGTTCAGTATTAAAAAAGGAAGAAATGCTGCACTTTGCTACAACATGGAGGAACTTGGAGGACATTATATTAAGTGAAATAAAGCAGACACGGAAAAGTAAATACTACATGATCCCACTTATATCAGAAATCTAAAATAGCCAACATTGTAGAAGCAGAGAGTAAAATAATGGTTAGGAGGACTGGGGAGAGGGGGAGTCAAGGAGGTGTTGGTCAAAGAGTACATAGTTTGAATTATGCAATATGAATATATCCTAGAAATGTACTGTATAGCATAATGCCTATAGTTAAAACTTTGTTAAGAGAGTAGATCTAATGTTAAATGATCTTATTACACAGACACAAAGAAGAGGGAGACATGAAACTTCTAAAGGTGATGGTTATATTCATAGCATTGTTTATAGTGACAATTTCATGGGAATATACTTATTTGTATTCAATATGTACAGGTTTATTTTAATGTTAGTCCTACCTCAGAAAACAGCATAAGTTATCAACTACCTAGAAAGATACCTAATGAAAATTTGCAAGACCTCTGAAATAACTGAGAGAAATTAAAGAGAACAGAAATAAAAGGAATTTGAAATATATGTTCAGAGTTTGGAAGACTGAATACTGTTAAGATGCAAATTCTCTTCCATCTTGATCTATGAATTTCATGCAATCTTAAGCAAATTTCTATAGTTTTTTCTTCTCATGGAGCTGAAAAGCTGATGCTTCAATTTCTATGGAAATGCAAATTTCCAAGAATAGCCAAAATACTTTTGAAGAAGAATATGTGAGGTATTATTTTATCAGATATCAAGGCTTATTATAAAGCTTTGATAATTAAGACAGTGTGGTGCTGGCATAAAGATTTTTTTAAAGCCCCATGGAACATGATAGTGAGCCTAGAAACTAAGATGTCACTTATAACAAAGTGATTTGTCATCATTGATGACAAAGGTAGCACTGTGGAATGGTGGAGGCAATGTGGCTTTTCCAATAAAAGGCATTAGGGTAATGAAATGTTTATATAGAGAAATGAAATTGCATATCTAATTCACAGTATACATAAAACCAATTTCACATGGCTTATAAGCCTAATTAATAGGCAAAGCAATAAAGATTAAAAAGAGGATATAGGAGATTAACTTTATTACCCTAAGGTAGTAAAGATTACTCTTAAAGTGATGTAATAGGGTCAGAAATAATAAGAAAGCAAAAATCTACATGGAGCTAGAGTTTGTCTTGGGATGTATTCTGACCCCTCTTGGTCTATGGCAGTGTTTTTCTACCTTTTTTTTTTTAAACCACAGCTCATGTTAATATATGTTTTATGTCTTGACTGAATGCATATACAGCCCAACACACACGCACACACATATCTGAAATTGAATTTCAGAATACAATATATAGCCTTATCTGTGAGTAAATCAAGTATTTTTTTCACTATAGTTTTCTGAATTAAGAAAAAATCCTGTTTGCAATCCATTAAAATGAACATGAACTACTAAGGAGTTGCCAGTTTAAAAATCATTGGTCTTAAACAAGAATTTTAGCAGGCAACTGAGGTGGAGAAAAGGAGAGAGACTGTACAGCAAGCTGAGTGGGGGACACAGGACAAGCCTGCAGAGCCTTCTTGGGGGACACCAAATACAACCTCAACTGCAGAAGGAGTGGTAAGGTGATGTGTCTCTCAGGTATGCCTCTGAATGGAAAAGACTTCAGAAATAGTACGTTCTGAGTCCTGAAAATATCAGTCAATTTAGATTTTTATATTCAGAAAAAAAAATCCTTCAAAAATGAGGTATTTCCAGAAAAAATAAAAAGAAGATATATGCTACCATCAGATAACCATAAAAAATAATTCAGAAAGATAGATAAACTTCAGGGAAATATTTTAACCAAAAAAAGGGATAATGAGCTGAAATGATATCTAAGTTGAGGTAAATAAACTATTAAGATAATTCTAAAATACTACACAATATTAGCAAAACACAAGGGAAGGAGATAACTGAAGCTAAAACATTCTAAGTTAGACAGGAATCCAGTTTCATTCTCATGCATGTAGCTGTCCAGTATTCCCAACACTATTTACTGAAGAGACTGTCTTTTCTCCACTCTATATTTATGGCTCCTTGACCATATATGCATGGGTTTATTTCTGGGCATTTATAGTTCCATTTATTCTGTTCCATTTATGGTTCTGTTCTTGTGCCAGTAACATAGTGCTTTGATTACTGTAGCTTTGTTGTATAGCTTGAGTTCAAATATAACTTGAAGTCAGGGAACATAATACCCCCAGCTTTGTTCTTCTTTCTCAAGATTGCTTTGGCTATTTAGGGCCTTTGTGGTTCCATACACATTTTAGGCTTATTTGCTCTAGTTCATTGAAAGTACCATTGGTGTTTTTATAGGTATTGCCCTGAATTTGTAAATTGCTTTGGGCAGGATGGCCATTTTGATAGTATTAATCCTTCCTATCCATGAGTATGGGATTGATTTCCATTGATATGTGTCTTCTTTAGTTTCTTTCATCAGTGTTTTATAGTTTTCACTATACAGGTCTTTCACCTACTTGGTTAGGTTCATTCCTAGATTTTTAAAAATGCCAGTGTATATGGAATTGTTTTCCTGATCTCTCTGCTTACTTCATTGTTAGTATACAGGAATGCAACAGTTTTCTATATATTGATTTTGTATCCTGCAACCTTGTTGAATCCAGTTGTTAGTTCTAATAGTCGTTTGGTGGACTCTTTAGGGTTTTCTATAAATAATATCATGTTATCTGCAAAGAGTGACTGTTTTACTTCTTCCTTACCAATTTGGATGACTTTTATCTGTTTTTTTTTTGGTCTGGTTGGCATGGATACTACTTCCTGTACTATGCTGAATAAAAGTAGTGAGGGTGGGCATTCTTGTCTTGTTCCTGATCTTAGAGGAAAAGCTTTCAACTTTTTGCCCTTCAGTATAATGTTAGCTGTGGGTTTGTCATGTATGTCCTTTATTATGTTTAGGTATTGTCTTGCTAATGGGTTTCAGCCCCAGGCAAGTTCACTATGAATTCAGCGAGACGGAGGAATGACAAAGGAATGTTCTTGGGGTGAAAGGGTTTATTATCAAGCTTGTTCTCCTGGCAATAGGTCAAGCACTAGAATTACTTCTGCATCCAACAACTGCAGGTCCGTAATCCTCCTTCATCTCTGCCTCCACACAGAGCACTGGGCAGAACTCTTTATATAGTGACTCAGTCAATAATAGCTTATTGCCTGTGGCTGTGGAAGCAGTAGCCTAGCAGCAGGCCAGTTACATCATCAGGTAGTTTAGGTTCAGGTGAGGATCCTGGCTGTAGGAACTTCAATTTTTCCCACATCAGTTTACTTAAGTTAGAAAAAAAATTTAAAAAGGCAGAAGAGGAGAAGGATACTATAGCTCAGGAGGTGAAACAGATGGCACAAATTGTGTAATTTGAGACTGAATAGCAGGCAGTGGTCATCAGTGGCAGCTGAAGCTATTAGCTGATGGGAAATGTTATAATGGATGGTCCTTCTGATGAAACCTGAAACCAGATCAATAGTATCACAAAAAAGGAGACAGGACCTCCTTATATAAGGCAATAGGAAATACACTCACTACACATATAATATTCTTGCTAAAAATATTGAACCTAATTTAATCAAGACCACCAGTTTATTACCAAGACTATTTTACTACCATTCTATTGGAAATACAAGGGAGAAAAGAACATGTGAAACCACACCCCAGGGTTGCAGTCAGCAAAATCTGGACTGTGGAAAATTTTATAGGACAAACAACCTAGTTTTACAAATATCTTGCAGTGTATAAAAAGATGGAAGGGAAACCTACAGAGTGATTTAAGACAAAACCATACCTTGACTGTGCCTTTTTTTGGATCCTAATTCCAATAAACGAGCTGTAAAAACATATGATACAATTGGAGTACATTAAATATTGATCAGATATTTGGTGATCTTAAGGAATTATTGACTTTCTGATGTGATAATGGTATTATGGTTATGTTAAAAAAATCTGTATGTTTTAGAGTGAAGTACCGTGTGACTTATGTTTGATGTCTGGGATTTGGCTGAAAATAATTCAGTGGGGGAGAGAGCAAAGTGGGTAGGGAAATGAGTCACATGAGATGGAGCATGCATTGTAAATATGAAGCTGGATTATTGGTAACAGTAGTATGTTATACTTTCTAAATTTTTTTGATAGTAAGAGATTTAGGAAAAAAATGCATATAGAGAATTTGAATTGTCTATCACATCATACAGTGACCCATAACCAGCTCTCCAGGGTTGAGTTAAGGAACCAGGGTTTGGAGCAATGGTCCACAGTGGCAGCAGGGCAAAGGCCAAGTCAATGCCAGATATTGTTCTGGCCACAGGTCTCCTGTCTTTGCAAAGCTGTCACATACCAAAGGTTCCCTGAAAGAACACAATCTCCAGTAAGAGAAGGAGACTGACATGGAATGAGTTTTTCTGTGAAACTGAGAGGTTAGGGGAATATGCAAATACCCATTCAGCCATTGAATTAGATAGAAGGATTCTGCACTCAAGTGGGGGTATGTAACCTCAGTCCTGAAGCAAATGGATCATTCATAGGTAAATAAAAGATAATTTGAAAAGATGATCGAATGTATATGCTTTCTAAAGGCATTTGCTAAGATATGTTTATAAGTGGATTCTTATAAAATGTTAGTAACTAAATATTTTCCTCATTTTATTTTATAATAGTAGAAACAGTTACAAGGAATAAATTGTTTCTGCCAGCATCACTTGAACACCCTTTGAAAACATCATTGTTTTGCCAATGGATTTCAGCTCTGGGCAAGTTCACCATGGATTCATTGAGACCAAGGAATGACAATGGGTTGCTCTTCGGGTGAAAGGGTTTATTACCTGACTTGCAGGGTAGTGCTCCTGGCAATAGGTCTACATCCAACAGTCTGCAGGTCTGTAATCCTCCTTAGTCTCTGCCTCTGCACAGAGCTCTGGCCAGAGCTCTTTATTTAGTGGCTCAGTCAATAATAGCTTATCGCCTAGGGTGTGGGAGCAGTAGCCTAGCAGCAGGCCAGTTACAGTGTCAAGTGGTTTAGGGTCAGGTGAGGATCCTGGCCATAGGAACCTTCACTTTTTCCACAACAATATTTAGCTGAAAAAGAAAGTTACTAAATGCTACTTACATAAAAATTTTAAATGCACTAAACAATGCACTATGTCAATAGTTCTCCAACTTTTTGGTCCTAGGAACACCTTCTTCAAAATGATTGAAAATACAAAGAGCTTTATTTCATTTAGGTTACCTTAATATATGAAATTAAAACTGAGATAGTTTTAAAGTACAATAATTCATTTCATCAGGCATCAGAGAAGTTACATCATTATCCAGCATGAAGTCTCTAGAAAGCTCCTGTACACTCTCACAAAAGGACAAGAGTGAAATATTCAAATAATGCCTTAGTATAATTATACAAATCAGATTTGAATTTACCATCCCCTGAAACTGTCTATAGGATCCTAAGGGGCCCCTGGATCACACTTTGAGAACCAGTTCATTATTTGGTTTAGAGATACATTTACATGTAAAGATTTTGCAAAACTATAAAATCATGCATTGGCAGGGGCCTCCTTCTATGTTTAGGCTAAGCTGCGATGACAAATGTCCCCCATATCCTGTAGGCTTACAAGAAAATTTTACTTCATGTTGCATATCCACCCGATGCAGCATTGTTCCCACATGCTCTCCACTCTGGAATGCAGGTAGATAGCGCAGACACTGGGAGAAAAGAGAAAGTGAAACCACTTGTGCTTGGAAGAGGCATGCGCCACTTAGGCCCACATGTCACTGGCCAAAGCAAACCAGTGGCCCAACCTGATGTCAGTGAGGTGAAGAAATAATCCTGCTGCAGGCAAGGGCAACAAATACTTCCCACAATATTTAATTACCACACACTAGCATCAAGGTACTCGTTAGCACTGGGTAGACAGGATGGGGTCATGGTAACATGTGACTTAGTAATAATAATAATAACAACAACAATCACAGTAGTCATAGTGATAGCTGTAAAAACCTGATTTCTCAGCTAAACAACAAACAGTATAAGCTGGAAGTATTCTCTCCCCTTTAGGACTGCAATTCACCTGATACACTTCTCCATACATTTTAAATAAGTCATGATTGCTGAGCCACAGACATTATGACCTAACATCTAAAAGGGCTGAGACAGAGGGTGGCAATACGCTTATAGGAAACAAGCATGGCCTTTGGATCAGCACGTCCTGGCTTCAGTTTCTAGCATGTAAACTTAGGCAAGCCACTTAATGTATCTGTGCTTTGGAATGGGAATCATAATGGTTGTCTGCCCTATAAAGCTGTTCATACCTGAAGAGTCAATATATCTAAAGTACTCAGAATAATCCTTAACTTAGAGAAAGCACTACATAGTGCAAGCTTTGAAGCAACACCTGTGCTCTTACTCATGAATGGAGAGATGAAGAACTTAGGTAACACTTCCATGAGTTCCCAATATTAGTAGGGATCATGTTAACCTTGAATGATAGAGTAATGAGAGGTCTACTTGTTAGGATGTAAAAGGTTGCAAAATGCTGTTGCTCTTAACAATGTTCCAAAATCCAGTGTTTGGAACAAAATCCAGTTTGTTCTAAAATCATCCAACGTGATATCCATCAGAGTGCTAAAAAGTCACAAAGAAGCTGAAATGCACTATATTCCAGGGAGGGGTGCATTTATATTCCCAGGTAAGGTTTCTTGCTGCTGCTTTCATCTCTGGGGCATCGAGGGAAGAAGAATAAACCTGCCATAAGCAAAGAAAAGGTAGCTGAGACAAGGAGAACCATCTCACCCTTTAAAGACGCTGTAGGCCAGCATGATGAATTAGAATCAAGAAAAGCACCAAAAGCAGACTAATCTCATACTCCACCAATTCTTTCCTGCACACATTTAATCACAAGTAGAGAGTATATGTGGGAGGCTGGAGACAGGGCAGAAGGAGAGAGAAAGAATCTATCCTGTGCTGTAGAAAGCTGGGAGTGAGATTAAAACTGAAGTTCTTCCAGGTCATGTGAAGCTGAACAAGTTAATAAGAAAGCTGAGATCAATCTTCAGAATCTTGCATCTCGATCCCGGATTGAAAGAGTGGCCTGATTCGTACTTAATAGTATGTAAAACCAATGGTAAATGGAAATGACAGCCTACACCATTACCAGTTCAACTCCAGACTGAAGGGTAAATAGTACTACATTGTCGTAAGTTTCTTATAATTTGAATGAAGTATCATATTATTTAAAGATAGAATGTGGTAAGTGAAAAATACATGATATGGAAAGACAACAGAAAAATCATTCGAAATTAAATAACAGTGCTCTCAATAATTCATGGATCAAAGAGGAAGTCCAAAGGAAATTTTAAAAAGCAAATAGAATTGAACAAAAATGAAAACAAAATCTATCAAGATGTGTAGGATGCTGCTAAAGCAGAGCTGAAAGGGATTTTATAAGTTTAAATGCTTATGTTAGCAAAGAGGAGAGGCCTCAAAACAATAAGCTTCTACCTTAGGGAACTGGAAAAAGAACAAAATAAACACAAAGTGAGCAGAAAGAAGGAAATCATAAAGATGAGATAAAAAATTAATGAAATTGAAAACAGGAAGTAATAGGAAACATTAATGAAACAAAAGCTATTTCTTCAAAAATATCAATAAAACTGATAGAACCCTCCAGCAAAACTGACAAAATCAGAGAAGACACAAGTCAGCAGTATTAGGAAACAGAGGGTATCACTATAGATCCTGCAGCCTTATGATAGAAAGGGAATATTATAAACAACTTTATGCTCATAAATTTGACAACTTAGAGGAAATAGACTAATTCCTCAAAAGCTGCAAATTACCAAAACTTAACCAAGATGAAATAGGTATTTGAATAGATGTGTAACCATGAAATAAACTGAATTCATAATTTAAAAGCTCTTATAAAAGAAATCTACAGGCTCAGATTGTTTCACTGGAGAATTCTACCCATTGTTTATAGAACTGACAACTCTTTTACACAATCTCTTACAGAAAATAGGAGAGGAAGCAATACTTTACAGTTCTTTTCATAGGGCTGATACCAAAACAAGAAAAACACAATATGATATATGTACACAAAAATATATCTCATGGGTTTTGACACAATACTCTTCAATAAAATATTAGCAAATTGAATACAATCATTTATAGAAAGAATTTTGCACAGTGACCAAGTAAGACTTATCCTAGGAATGTGAGGCTCATTTAATATTTAAAATCAATCAACAAGTTCCACCAGGGTAACAGTCTAAAGAAGGGTATTATAAAAAGGAATTTGAAAAAATCCAACACCCACAGATGGTAAAAACTCTCAGTGACTTAGGAATAAGGAACTACATGAAAATGATAAAGAGAACCTACAAAGACCTACAGGTAATATCATACTTAGTCATGATAAGCTCAATGTATTCTCCCTAATACCAGGAACAAGGCAAGGATATTTGTTCTCAACACTCATTCAACATAATACTGAAAGTTTTATCTACTCTAATAAGACAAGGACAGGAAAGAAAAGATGTGCAGAATGAAAAGGATGAAATAAAACTGTCCCTAGTTGCAGATGACATGATTGTTCTCATAGAAAATCTCAAGGAATATATAAAAAATAAAAACCTCTGAATCATAAGTGAGTTTGGCAAGGTTGCAGGAGATAATATGAACACAAAATATCAGTCATATTTCTATACACTAAAAAGGAATATGCAGAAACTGCAATTAAAAATATGATACCACCTACAATCACACGTAAGAAAATGAAGTACTTAGGTATTTAAAAAAAGCATACAGGATCTGATTGCTGAAAATTAAATTCTTTCATGCCAATGAAAGAATCAGAGAGGATCTAGGTAAGTGCACCATGTCCACAGATTAGAAGAGGTAAAAATCAATTCTCTCCAAACTAATATATAGGTTTAATTTAATTCCCATCAAAATCTCCACAAGGTTTTTGGAGATGTAGACAGCATTATTCTAAAATTTATATGAACAAGCACCGACCCCACAATACCTAAAAAATATCATGAAAAATAAGAATAAAGTGGAAGAAAATACAGTACCCAAGATTAAGACTTACTATATAACTACAGTAATGGAGACAGTGTGTGTTGGCAGACTTGTAAAGCAGAGAATCAAAATAGAGAACTCAGAAATAGACTCATAAATATGCTAATCTGATTTTTGATAAAATGTTTTAGTTTTTGGCAAAAGCAACTCAATGGTAGAAATATAGCCTTTCAACAAATGGTACAGGAACAATTGGACATCCATAGGAATAAAAGTGAACTTTGAACTCAACTTCATATCTTATACGAAAATAAACTTGAAGTAGATCATGATGTAAATTTAAAACTGTATAAGTTTTGGAAAATCATAGGAGAAAATATTTAGAATCTAGGTCTAGGAAAAACTTCTTAGGCACAAAAAGCATAATGCCTGAAAGAAAAAAAGTAAAATTGGTCCCCATCAAAATTTTTTTTGTCTGTAAAAGACTCTGTGGAGAGGATAAAAAAAAACAAGCTTCAGACTGGAAAAAAATACTTGCAAAATACATATTCAACAAAATATCAGTATCTAGAATATTTAAATAAGTCTCAAAAAGACAACAGTAAAGCAAACTACCCAGTTAGAAAAAAAAGGGCATACGTGAATAGACATTTCACCGAAGAGGGTATACAGATGGAAAATAAACACACAAAAGATGTTTAACATCATTATCTATGAGAATGTAAAATGAAACCACAATGAGATATTACTGTACAGCTATCAGAATGGCTAAAACAAACAAGACACCACCAAAACTGGAAAGGATACAGTGAAACTGGATCATTCATTCATTGTTAGAAAGAATGGACCTTTTTTCTTTGTTTACAGCTACTCTGGTAAACAATCTGGCAGTTCTTATACAACAAATATGCAGTTACTATATGACCCAGCATTTGCACTCATGAGCATTTATTCGAGGAAAGTTTTATGTTCACGTAAAAACCTGTACACAAAAGTTACAACAACATTATTCATAATAGCCATATGCAGCACAGATGTCCTTCAATAGGTTAGTAGTTAAACAAACTGGTGCCTAAGTACCATAGAATACTAATGAGCAGTAAAAAAGGAATGAACTATTGGTCTATACAATTGGATGACTCTCCAGAAAATTATACTGAGTGAAAAAGAAAGCCAATCTACAAAAGTTTACATACTGTATGCTTCTACTTATATAACATTGTTTAAATGAAAGAGTATAGAGTTGGAATTGCCAGGATTAGAAATGGGAGGTCAGTATGAGGGGGAAATAAGTACTATAATAAAAGAGTAAAATGAGAGATCCTTGTGGTGATAGACCTACTCTGTATCTTAACGGAAGTAAATACATGTACTTACACATGTGATAAAATTGCATGAAACTAAATAGACACACATAAACTCACACAAATAAGTACAAGCAAAATGGGAAATCTAAATTAAGATCCATGGATTGTATCAATATGAATTTCTTGGTTGTGACCTTGTACTACAAAGTTTTTGTAAGATTTTATATTTGGGGGAAAATGGATACAGGGTACACAGGATCTCTCTGTATTATTTCCTACAAATTCATGAGAATCTATCTCAGTATTAAAGTGTATATGAATTATCTCAAGATAGAAAGTTTAATAAAAATTATGTTGTAGTAGGCACAATGCTGAGGATTTTTAGGGCAGTAAAATGATTCAGTATGATACAATGGTATATATGTGTCATTATGCAAGTGCCCAAACCCATAGGATGTACAATACTAAGAGTGGCTCTAAAGTAGTCTATGAATGTTGGGTGGTCATGATATGTCATTGCAGTTTCATTAATTTTAACAAATGTACTGCTGTGATGTGGGAACGTGGTTGTGGGGATGGGTGTCTATCACAGGTAGTTGTTCTAACAACGTAACGGAATTAAACTAGAAACCAATAGCAGAAAAATAACAAAAATCTCAGCATATTTGGAAATTAAACAATACATTTCTGAAAAATAAGCAAATAGGTCAAAGGAGAAGTCTCAAGAAAAATTTAAAATATTTCAAATTAAATGGAAATGGAAATTATCAAAATTTGTGGAACACATCAAAATACTACTTAGTGTAAAATTTATAGTGTTAAGAACTTATATCCTAAAAAAAGAAAAATCTTATATCAGTAATGTAAGTTTCCATCTTAAGAGACTAGAGACAGAAGAGCAAATCAAGGAAAAAAACTGAAATAATAAAGATTAGAGCAGATATAAATGGTATAAAAAATTGGGTAAAAATCAGTGAAACTGAAAGCTGGCTCTTTGAAAGATCAGTGAAGCTGATGATATTCTATACAAAGTGACCAAGGTAAAAAAGGGAGAAGACACAAATGACCAGTATCAGGAATGACTTTAATAATTTAATATCCACAGAGATTCAAACAGTAACATAAGAATGCTGCAAATGACCATATGCATACATTCGACAGTTTAGATTAAATGGAACAATATTGAAAGGCACAAACTACTAAAACTCACTCAAGAAGCAGATAACTCTAATAGTCCCATATCCTTTAAAGGAAGTAAATTTTTAGTTAAAACTTATAAAAGAAAGTTTGTTCTTCAAAGAAAAAACATACAAGCCTGGGAGTTTCCATTGGTGAATTAAAACAGAAATAGTAGTAATTCTACACAATGTCTTTTAGAAAATATACAAGAACAGGAAACACTTGTGAACCCTTACCAAGAAGCCACCCTACTATCTCTTATGAACATGGACATGAAGATCCTCAACAAAATATCTGCAAATCACAGTAAGCAGGGTATAAAAAGATATAATACATCCCAGCCAAGTGAGGCTATCTTGAATGCAATGTTGGTTCAATATTCGAAAGTAAATCAATATAATCTGTCATATGAAGAGAATAAAAAGAAGAAACCATAAGATCATCTCAATAGATGCAGGAACATATTCTAAGCCCGACTGTCCATACAGCATCCTCCCCAGGATGATTTATATCGGGCACCAGTAAAACCAGCTGCTATCCTCTTGCAAGGTCCCAAGGCCCTTTCTGGCAGCACCCACTGCAGACAAGTGGAAGAAACAAAGGCATGGACATGTAGTTATGTCATTTATTTGTTACACTCACCTGATTCATATCATAAGCCAGGCAAGAGATGAGAAGTACTCACAGGCTCTCTTGAGTCTTCAGGCCAATGTAACAATTTTACACCTGCCTCAAATCATCACTTTCTGTGCATCACAGTCCCCGTAAGTTCCTTCCTCCACAGTGGCATTTCCTGGCTTTGGTTGGCTTTGCTTCTGTTTCAGTTTCTCTCATTTGCACATAGTCTTTCATGTTATAGGGTTATAAGCACAAGGACTTAATACCAGGATAACGGAGAGAAAGAGACAGGTCTTGGTCTTGAGTGAACCATCTGGTCTCAGTACAAGTTGCACTGTGAGCGTCACTCATTTCACTCCCTTCCCCGGCCGCCCCTATCTTTTGGTTCAATTTACTGAATGCTTTCAGCATATGCCCATGTACCCTCCTGGGTCGAAATCTCCCATCATTCCTTTCAGATGTGTGTTTTCAGTTCTGACGGCTTTATATACCTTGTCTGAGACCTGTTGTTTTGCTAACATTTTTTCTTTTATTTCCAACTCCATCTTTAACTGTCTTTCCCCAAGGGCAGCTTTCTTCACGACAGTCGCTGTAGTGATGTCCTTCGGATGACGCTCCTCTGCAAGGTCACGGATCTCATGCCTCGTCCTTTTCCGCTCAGAGCTGTTGGCCTCTTGCTCCTGGCAGAGTTGGCTTCTTATCTTGTTCAATTCTTTTTCATGATTTGGTTTATCTGGGGGTCACCTCTTTCTTTTTTCCTTTCTGGTTCTTTAATAGGAGGTGCATAAGATGATTCAAGACTTTTTTTTTTATTTTCTTGAGCATTTTGGCGCTCTCCTATTCTTAATAATTCTCTGTGCAAATGCGATCATACCATTTCTGTAATACTCAAGAGATCATCACGTGACTGCAACTCACTTTCCACCTCTGAGAGCCCTGCTTCCATGGCCTGGCACTGTCTTCGGTACATTTTCAGTTCTTGTAAGAGCTTCTGATTTTCATCTCGTAGCTTATTCCTGTTTAATGCCATTCCACTCACAGCTGATTTTAATTTTTCAATAATGAACTCATCTCTCTCATTTTCACAACTGTGATCTGGTTCACAAATCAGCGGGGGAGTTTCACAGCCTCTGTCTCCTGTGCACCGTTTCCTACCATTTAGTTGAGTCTGGTAACTTTGTGCTTGTTTCTCTCATTTCTGGATCAAGTTGCTCAGTTGAAAGGGTATTTCTTCTTCAGGGTACAGTAATTCTTTTCGTCTAAATTTGTTTTGTTTCATTTGCTGTAATTTCAGTTTTTCAAAGCTATTCGTTAGTTTGGAAAATTGAACTTTCCCAGTTTGCAGTTGACCTTCACAATTCTGAGTCATCGCTAAATTACATTTTTCCAGACTGTCCAGCTTCTAAGTAATCCCACCTCTTGACCTTTCTGATCCAGACAAGGTTGTGCACTTGCCAGCTCTTGATCCTGAAGATCTAATCTGTCTCCAAGGCCCGCACCCTCCTTTACAAGTCCAATTTTGTGTTGCTTACCATGATACTAATTGGTTCCATTAATTCCTGAAGTTCAGCCTCACAAGGAGAAGCCCCCGTTGTATTATGGGCTTTGTTCTCCATGTCAAGAATCTGCTGCATCTGGGTTAGAATTCTTGAATTTTAATCTGCGCCGCGCTTCGCCCTCCGGGAGGTCCGCGGCCCCGGGAGCAGGCGCGCCGCGCCCTGCCAGCCCTGCCCGTCCGAGGCCGCCGCGCGCCCGCCCACCGCCACTGGTCGCCGAGGGGACGCGCGCCGCCGCGGGCAGGCTGGGGGATGGGCGGCGGGGCCGCCCCGAGACCGAGGCTCCCCGACACCACCTCTCTCACGCATTTCACTTTTATGGACACAATCATGTTAACTTTTTGTACTTCTTTTCCTCAATTTGTTGAAATTGACTTCGTACATTCTCAGTCTCCTCCAAACGTCTTTTGTGTCACTGAATGAATAACCAACTTTTGGTGAACACAGTCGAGCCTTCCAATCCTTCCGAGGCACTAACAAAAGGTTATATAGCCATACTCTTGGGTTTTCTCTGGAGCATGCATTCCTGGCAGTGAATCCCTCTTTTGTGGCAGCTTTTACTATTTGGATAGTCTGCCAGTTTCCCAAATCATTCATTCCATTTCACTTTTTGCTTAGCAGACTCTTCCCTTCATTCATGTCTCCCTTCTCACATTTTACTATAAGTAGCAAGATGAAAACATGCTGCCCCTTCAACAGTTGGTTTGGGACTCTCTCAGCTAAATGACCAGGTTCTGCTTTCTGCATGACTGCAGAACATAATTTCACCAAACTCTCTGCCAATATTTAACACGGATCCTCTTCCTTCGGTTTCTAATAACGTGTCCTCACTTTCTTCTGAGCCATCGCGGACAGTATTCTCCCAGCCCAGTCTGTGGGCTCTCACCAGCAGGGACCCTTCAGTCTGTATTTCTTAAATATGGTGACTTAGGCATTCTTTAAGTGAATTTAGGATTTTTCTACATTGCTTTTCACCTGAGTCCTCACTACCAGAACCTTTAGCATTCAAACCTCTATAATAGTCTGTTCAAAGCAATCTAGGCTTTTGCTATCATGATCCTCATAGTTCTTCAAGCCTCTGGCCACTGCATGATTCCAAAGCTGTATTCACATTTTTAGGTATTTATTACAATAGCACCCCACTTCCAGGAACTGAAATCTGTGTTTGTATAACTTTTTCTGTTGCTGTTGTAACATATTCACATGTGTAACATCAGAAGGGAGGGAGGATCCTGGAGAACAAAACCCTGCCTACCACACTATTACTCCTATTGGGACCCAATTCAGAGCTCTGAATATACAATTATAATTAACTAAAGCTTAATCTGAGACTATGCAGGAAGGAGAGGAGAAAAACAGTGACGCGGCATCACCCATATGGCAAAAAGGGAAATCTACAGATGTCTGCAGGCCATCAAGATGCTCATGGAAACAGAGGCTGGATTAGACCCACCCAGCAGTCAAATACTCAAACAGGAATATTAGAGGAAAGACTGGAGAAATCCACTCAATGATTATCCCAAAGAGGGTAGATTACACTGCATATACACCTTCATTCCAAAGAAGAAAACATATGCATGCACATGCTTACACACACACACACACACACACACACACACACACACACACACACACACACACCATGCACACACAGATATCTGAAGGAATTTTTTTACACTTCAGGTGGGTCTGTTAGCTTCTGAATATGGTATCTATTTTTGGATCTCATCACCCTAATGAAAGTATTGCCAAATGCTTCACAGCCAATTACTGTGTGCCGGATAAATGCATGTATTTATTCATTCTCGATAGTGATGATTAAGAGGGAGCTCATTTCACCGTAGTCTAGCAGAGTTTGAAATACAAATGAACTGACTGCAGTAAAAACTGCCCTCTTCCCAGCCCAACCTGAGGAAGATGCCTTTCTGAATACAGCTTCTTGTCCAGTCCTGTTTAGCATGAAATCGCTCTTCTGTGCCTTCAAATACCGCTGTGAGGATAAGATGAAGCAAATCCCAGACAGATTCCCCTCAAAGAAGGGCGCATGCACTCCCTTTTTCATCTGAGAATCCCAGACCCCAAATCTATTTTACCTTGTGGGTTTTCCTTTTCCCAAATGGCTGTTACACTGGTGCAGTCCCATTAAGCTACATTTGATATTTATTTCTCTACGAGCACAAGGAATATATTCATACAGAAAAGATACCCCTAAATAAATCAACTTTTGAAATTCTCCACTGAGAGATAAATTTTAGGCAGTGATGTGTAGTTATGGAAATACATATCTGTACCCCATCTTTGTTGAGGTGTGTTGACAATTCCCAATACATTTTGCACCGAAAAATCCTCCTTTCATGACATCATTATTTTTCATTTTATCTAGATGAATGAGCAGATCATGAATGAATGATCTAGGGAATAAACAGCCTTGCCTACTATGTGCTTTGTGTTGCTTCCTCTGACTGGCCTACTGGACCAGCTCACCCAGCATAGCTGGGCAGCACGCTCTCCCAGACACATGAATATTCCACAATTCCACATAGCGGAATTTTAACATCTTCAGGTTCCCAAAATGTGCACACTCAGCCTCGGTTGTTAGTGTTTTGAAGATACCAGATTTAAGCCTTTCTCAGACCAGGGATTTGAGGAGCCCTCAGTGTTAGGCTGCAGGCATCAGGGGAAGGGGTGAGCCTGATGGACAAGCTCAGGTCTCACCAAACGAGGTGAAGAGACCAACAGGTTCCGGTCTGACAACATTCCAGAGCCTGATCGGATAACCCTCCCAACTAGAGCCCTTCCCCCAAGCTAAAGGATAAGTGGTAACTTTCCAGTACCTGGCTAAAGGCCAATGAGAGACCCCCAAGTACCCTAGTCAAGCCAATCCTCATGCCAATGTACACCTTTGCTCTCCCTCCCCCTGCCTTCTTTAAAAACTTGCTGCCTGCCCTGCTGGGTGTGACTTCCCTGGCGTGTGTTCCAGACCACGGAACATCACCCGGGGGTGGCATTCAAATAAACTACCTGGCCCTTTGTTGCCTCTCTTTGCCTGCTTACTTCGGTTGGAATTTATTGGAATTTATCTTACACTCAGGACTTGACAGGGCTGCCGGCGCATCGTGCTTTTGGTCTCCCAGACAGGAAACCTGTACTGCGTACAGCCTGTGGACTTGCTCAGAATCTGGGCTCCCTACACCCAAGTTCTGCAATGTTTGAGAACTCTGAGAGAGAGGAAGGTGATGAAAAGTCATAAAGTTAGTACTTAATATATGATACTATAGAGCCAAAATATTTTCCAAATGATGGGACTACATTTTGGCTGTGGGGAGAGGTGTTGGAGGGTCTTGTCTTCCTTCTGTCCTTTCTGCAAAAATAATGAATAATGGACTTGGCAATGAACTTCACCAATAAGGGGAGAATATAGAAGGGGATTAGGGTCAAGATGTAGAGGTAAGTAGTGAATACCATTTTTTTTTTCTCTTTTGCTTTATGACATATTAGCAAATATTTTATGACCAAAATATAAAGTGTTTTGCATGCTTACAAATATGTACACATTTATATATTAAATGAAAATATGTATATAATAAATAGTGTTCATTTAAATTAAATAAGTTATTACTTTTTTAACACAAAATAGTTAACAAACCAGTTACATTCAGTTGAATCATCTAACACTAATGAAAAGTTCTGGTTTCTTCCCACGTAGACTCAAGGTCTTGTCTGGCTCTTTCCTCAAGTGAGCACCTGAAGTGGGGCTGGGAAAGCAGTGGCATCCTGGAAGACGTGTAACCTGTATAAGCTCAAATGTCTCATTCCAACACGGGAACTGCAACATCAGGACCAGAAACAGCACATGAAACAGGCCGTCAGCACCTGCTCAACGCAGACCTCAACCAGGGGTCAGTAGCTATTGGCTATATTAATAGCGTGTTTAATAATGTAATAGTGGGAACCTCTTAGATGATTTTGTTTTCAGAGGTTTCCATTTTAATAGCCTTTTGGGCTTCAATCCTTCTCCATTTCTATTGTGTGTTAGAAATTAATATAACTGATCTCACTGGTGGTGAACAGATATGTCGCTATCTTCTGTTAAAATTTGCTCAGGGAAGACAAAGCTCTGGAGGTTTGTAACCACTTGTCTTGCAGACGGCCTAGGAAATAGCCAATTCTTCCTGAGATTTTCTGCTAACATATTCCCTGCTGCTTTCTTACTTTTTTTTCTTTACAAATCTCAAGCTTCTAATTTCCAAAACAAAACTACCTGGTGTTACTTGCTTCCTTGTGCTTACAAGCTTTGAGAAAAGCCCTCCCTATTAACAACCAAACAAAAGGTAAGATGATTGATGCTTGTTTCAGGAGTCGTGGGGCAAGATGAGGTTTTATGCCCAGTTTACACTGAACTATAATTCTTCTTTACAGAGTCTCTATGCTGTCTGCAGGTCACACTTACAGCGATCGCTTTGTAATGAATGGAGTCATGATTCTCTCTGCAGTCAGAAAGCCCTGGCACTGGACAGCACTTCACGCCAGTAATTGCTGGGCAGGAAATCATCTTCATTATGTGATTTGCATTTTATAGATTACAACCCATGTCATATCCAGCATAACCGTAGTTGTTCTTAATAGGCAGGCAGATATTGTCACTTTGAAAATATGGAAGCTGATGCTCAGAAGAGTTGCCTCACTCAGGGTTAACTGTATGTTCATAGTTAAGGACACAGATAAGTGTTTAAAACCCCAAAGATATGATTGATACATAGTCAATCTGAAATACATAGTATAATACATAATTATGCTATATGTAAATATAATTATGTGTTATACATTAATATCTACTAAGATCTCAATATATTGAGTATACAATACTTAATAAACATTATATATATTTAATTAACATGTCAAATATATATTTAATTAATATATTAAATTATGTATATGTAATATATTAACATATGTCTGATGTATGAAATTTTTGTATATTAGTATATATAATTATATGTAACATGAAAAAATAAATGAACTACAACATGGATATATAGTAATTTTACACATTGTATATAAAACATATAATACATATTAATGTATATTGTATATAATATATAACTGCTATATATTAAATTAATTACATATTAACATAATAATATACATCAATATAATCTAGTAACATAATCACACTTATATCCGCTAGTAATTACTTGTTATATATTAATTATTAATATTTTGTGAATAATACTAATTATAATAAATTATTACTTAAAATATATTCTAATTATGTTAGTGCATACTCTATTAATATAAAACATATGTGAATTAATAAGTACATTACTATTCTCTTGACAACAGTGAAACCACAGGAGAGGAGATGAGGGGTCTCCCATGCTGCACAGCCCTTCTTGGTTTCAGCGCTCTGCCTTAGGACTCCCTTGCTGCTGGGTGTCGGTGGGTGGGTGGGGCTGCGTTTATATCAGCTGGAGGCTGACAGAGGGAAGGAGCGTCAGGCTACGGCTTGAGGGGTTGAGGGCAGGTTGGCGCTCTCTGTGTGCAGAGGGGAAGTCCTCAGAATATGAAATACTACAATACATGGGCCCAAGAGGAAGTCTCCTTTACTTTTCCCCTTACATTTGGAATCTTTCTTTCCATGCATAATATCCTTTTGTTTCTTTTTTATTATTTTGAAATTTTTAAATGACTGTTTTGGGCTGAACCGTGACCTCACAAAATTCATATGCTGACATCCTAACCCGTAGTACCTCAGAATGTGTTTGGAGGTAGGCTCTTTAATGAGGTAGTTAAGTTAAAATCAGGCCATTAGAATAGCGTCTAACCCATTATGACTGGGGTGCTCATAAGAAGAAATTGCAGCAAAGACACATCCAGAGGAAAGACCACGTAAAGACACAGAGAAGGAGGCTGTCTTCAAGCCAAGGAGAGAGGCCTCAGGAGACACCAACACCTTGGTCTCAGACCTGCGGTCTCCAGATCTGTGAGAATATAATTCCTGTTGTTTTAGCCACCCAGCCTGTGGTATTCCTTATGGCAACCTTTGCAAAGTAATGCAATGACCATCATCAATTTAATATTCCTGCAAATTTTATAATGTAGAGATTGGACTCCACTTGCATAATTTGATTCTTAGTAATACTTGATAAGGAGAAATATGTGAAAAGCTTAAAGTATTAGGGAGCTCACCAGGCTTCTTACCCTCACCCCCGTGGCCCTGCAGCCTGGTCTAGGACCCTACTGCATAGGTTGGCATATGGAGCACAACGTGGCAGGGCTGGACCTCACCTGCCAAAGGGGAGAGTCCCCTCATTAACACATCTAGAAATCAAGTCATCAGATCCTCATTTCTCAGGGAACATTGGGTTACAAAGAACACTCATCCATGACTTAACACAAAGCAGCTGATGCCCATAATCATTGGGGTTTTGCATTCACAGCAAGAAAATTCACTCCTGAGCCAGAAGCCTGGGGACAGGGCTCAGGTCTGCCTCCTTGGCCATCGTTTTACCCAAAGAGTGATTCGAACGGAGAAGGAATGGGAGTGGTGGGAACCATTACAGCACATCCGCTAATCTCTATGCCGTTGGGAATTAAATCAGACTCCAGTGTCTTATCCGCTTCAGCCAAATAATGTGGGTTTGCAGAGCTGTGACCTACCAATAGCACAAGCCTCAGACAAAACAAGCCCAGGGCAGAGGCCAGCATCCACTTAAGGGACCAGGAGGGCAGCCAGAGTGCTGCTTGCATCTCCCCAGCTCCCCAGTCGGAGGGTGAGCTTGAGAGGGAAGGAGGACAGACAGAACACCGGGGTGGCTGCTGAGCCCTGGATGGGCAGTGGCCACTGGGGCAGGGCTGGGGCAGGGACTTCGCGCTGCACTGGTTGAGAAGAGAGTGCCTCAGGACACGGCTGCAGACTCCCTTCGCCAGCAGGCTCCTGGCCACGGTCCTACCCTACCCCAGGTGTCTTCCCCACATGGTGGCACTGGAGTGACAACACTGAAGACCCCACTGAACCTGCCAACACTCCCAGCTCCAAAAATCCCGATGGCCCCGTCGTCTTAAACCCTCTCCCTTAACCTGTTCCAATCTGTCTCCCAAGCTGCACCCAGCACTCTCTCTGGGCCCCACTGGTGATTCATAGCCTGCCACCCCACACACAGAAAGCCCAGACAAGAGACCTGCTCCCTGGAGTTCACCAGAAGGGCGCTCTGGCTTCTGCTGGTGCGCAGCTCGTTCCCTGCTCTCAAATGCCTGCCCACCCGCTAGCCTTCCAGATATGGGCCTTGATCAGCACTGCACCCACATGGCTCCGTCCAGCTCAGCCTGCTGTATATCCACCCCCAGTCCCAGCTTGGGTCAGGCTGGACCTGTAATCCAAGAACCCCCTTAGTTTTGATCTCTCTAATAGCCTCAAGGAAAATACCCATGAGCACCAGAACGCCACTGGGCACAGAAGGAGCCTCCCCGGGGACAGTTTTCCCAGCCTCTCTGCCTGAGAAGGGGGATCCAGACAGCCCTGGCTAACCACCTTCCCTCTGCACCTCTGTCCGTGCTGCTCTTGTGCCTGAAACGTCATTAGCAGGTTCTCTGAGCCCTTTTACCCCTGCTGCAACACTAACAGTACCCTGTCCAGGGCCCCAGCATCTGCTCTCAAGGAACATTCCATTCTCCCTCCCTTGACCACTTCTACTGCATGTGAGAGCCTGCCACACTGCTGCAGCCATGTGTGTGTGAGTATGTGTGTGTGTCCTGCTTTACCTGAAAGCACAGTCAGTGGCACACATTGTCCCTGCCTTCATGTGTCCTTAAACGTTGAGTAAAATGCCTTGGAAGGCACCTTCAACCTGGGTAAATGTTCACCAAGTGAAGTCATGACCCATTTGTTGTATGCCTGGGGAGAAACAACACAGGACATGTCTGCCAGCCACACTGCGGTGCCCTCCACACCCTGGGACATCATTCGCTCTGGGAAATGCAGCGCCCCCTTCTGGTGATTCAGTTTCCGGCCAGGTCAAAGTGGGTTTCCAGCACAAACCGCAGGTCAGTCTCACTCTTTCTATCGTGAGCCACCTGTGGTTCAAAACGCACCTACTTGCATGTGGTCCTTGGTTTATATGATTTTTCTCTTTGGTTTATGCAAATGAATTTTGCCTCCCCGGTTACAAGTTCCTCACCAGGAAGGCCCATAATTTCAACTACTGTATTTGTATTTTATCAATATTTGGTTATTCATTTCTTGATTTTTCTTTCAAGGGATGTCTGTCTGAATGACCCATCTCAAAAGCAGCAAAATTCAGCCTGAAAGAAAGATCCAGCAGGGAAAGAGTAACGTTCATCCGTGTCTAGTGTTTTCTGTGTGTCAGGCACTCAGAGATCCACAAATGTTAACCCATTTCATTCCAGTCAACTTCCTGGGGTATCTACTGGTATCATGCCCAGTTTGTACATGAGGAAACCGAGGCAAGGATGTCCTCTCTGAACTTCCCCAAAGTCAAGCCAGCACCCGCATTCCCAGCCTCTTTGCCTGGCTCACCACCCAGGGGATCGGCTGAGGTCTAGGCACAGAGCTGGCACAGTAAGGGTGGGGTACCAGGAGGGCTCCTCCCGGGCTCTCCAAGGAGTCCTAACTCCCCCAGGAAGTGAGGAGCTAGCGGGGTTCTGTGCCTCTCACCTTCTTTTCTATGTGTGTAGGGGACTTTTTACCTCCCAGTTAGTGATCAGCCAGTGCAAGATGTAAAATGCTGCCCATCACGCTTGCTGAACTCAAGGTACCCGAAGACACTTGAAGCGGAGAGCTGAGAGGACTCATTTCCTTCTGGCTTCCTTAGGGTCCTGGGTGCAGACTGTAAGACTCGCATGAAGGAGTTCGGGCTCCTAACTGCCGGCTCCACCTTGTGAGCCATGTGAGTGGCTGCCTTGGAGTGGACGCCCCAGCCTCAGCCACCCGTTTGGATGGTGCAGCCACAGCTGCCAGCCTGACTGCAACCCCACAAGAATCCCTGAGTCAGAGCCACCCCGACAAGCTCCCCCAGATTCTGACCCAGAGAAACTGAGTCAGTTAATAAATATTTGTTGTATTAAACTGCTAAGTTTGGAGGTAATTTGTTACACTAAAGTTGATAACTAGTACGATTATGGATTTTTGCGATTATTTCTTATGTTAGATTTTAGATTCCTTAAAATGATGACTCAAGTATATCATGTTACATCTGGCACTGTGCCTGAAACCTGATAGGTCCTCCAGAAATGTTCATTATATATGGAAATAAGTACGTGAATTTATGATCAAAGTCGGGGCTGATCTTATTCATCACACATTTAGTTAGAACCTACGTGAAGTCAGGCAATGGAGCGAGGCTCTGGGATGTGTCTGAGTTGGGGTCCCCAGAGGTCACCTCTGAGGTCAGGCTGTGAGCTGCTCAGTCATCACAACCGAGGCTGCGGACCTGGGTGCTCACCCAGCTCCCTGCCAGCTTCTCTGGTCGAGGGCTGCTTCAGGGTACGCACACGTCACCGTTTCTCATTGGCCCTGCGAGTGCGTCCGAGCACACTCCCACCAGGAAAACACGAGTGCCCAGGCCGAGCCCCGCAGGCATGGGCAAGCAAACAGCCTTTGGCTTAGGCAGGCACCAGCAGCGTCTGCCATAGGGTGACACAGAAAGCAGATGCTCATCTCTTAAGGAGCTCAGACTATGGTCAAAAAGGGACTGATTATAATAGAAGAGTGGAGACAAGCAATACGAATGAGTTCCTGGAGCCATGAGGGCTCTCACTACCCAGGGGGTTGAGGAAGTCTTCACAGGGGGGCTGCAGAAAGAGTGAGAACATTGCAGGAGGAGAACCAGGGGAGGGTGCACGAGGAGGGGGAGCAGCACATCAAAGGCACAGAAGTGAGAGGCCACGTTCTGTGTCAGGAATGGGAGATGCCCACTGGTACCCTGGGTCTCAGTCTTGAGGCAGCTGGTAAAAGGTGATAAGCCTGCAGCCGAGGCCTCTTTACCTGGCAGCAGATGGGCCACCACTAGTGGGCAACCTGAAGCTTCTGGGAGGATTAGAGTCCATATTCCTGACACTCCCTACATCTCTAACATTCCCCACACTCCCAATAGTCCCCAGATTCCCAACATCCCCAGTGTTCCCAACATTCCCAGCACTCCAGCATTCCCAATGCCCCCAAATTCCCAACATTTCCAGTGTTCCCAACATTCCTAACTATCTCAGTCCTCCCAGGAATCAGCACCGTGTGCCAGATGAGATACTGGCCTCAGAAGCTGAACAGCCCAGGAGCCAGCCCCTGCTGTGCCGAGTGAAGATTGCGGGCTTTCCAGTTTGTCTTTACAGTTCCTGGGCAACTGACACTCTGGCCTATATTTGGAGATTGTTATGAACTGAGTGTTTGCATCTTACAAAAAGTCATATATTGAACCCCTAGCCCCCAATGTGATGGCGTTAGGAGATGACCAGGGTTAAATAAGGTCATAAGGTTGGGACTCCAAGATGAGGCTAGAACCCTTATGAGAAGAGGCACCAGAGAGGTGCCTGGTCCAGAGGTGCTGGAGCTCTGGAGCACCAGAGGGGCTCTCTCTGCCTTGTGAGAACACAGTGAGAAGGCAGTGTGCAAACCAGGAAGAGGGCCTTACCCAACCCAACCATGCTGGCAGCCTCCATAAAAATGAGAAATAAGGTTCTGTTGCTTAAGCCACCCATTCTTTGGTATTTTGTTACGTCCACCTAGCAAAGACAAAACTTTGCTAGAATATTAGTCTTGGAGAGGCAGGAACTTGCCTTCAGAAGCAGAAGCCAAGAGGGGTGAAGTATGCCTGTTCTCCCAGAAGCCAGAGCACAGGCTGTGAACAGGCCAGGCCCACGGGACAGGGTCTGCAGAGAACTTAATGGTGCGGAGGCAGCTCTGAGGGTACCTGACACATCATCATGGACCCCTGATGAAGTGGGGACAACCTAGGGGTCAGATAATGAATGGTCTAGGCCTCTCACAGAGGACGTTGCAGGAACTATGTGACTAAGATGTGTAGCGTACTCCTGGGTCAATGTATATCTATTATTGCTTTTTCATTATTTGCTAGTGATTTTTGGGCTTCTCAAAAAGGATCCCCGCTCACATAGGGTAGGTGATTTTGATCTCACCCAGCTCTTCTCAACTAAAGACATGCTTCCTTGGAAAATTTTTCCTGAGCCTCCACACTCATGATGAGCTGCACACCAAAGGACGTGAATTGCTATCACCCATTCCTTTAGAAGAGATCATTTTTTGTCTGGAGTTTTATAATTACAGAAGAAGAAAATTGTCAACATTATTATTGTGGTTTGAAAGTCTGATGGATTTATTGTTTTCGTTTGTTTTCTGTCATAAGAATAAAAAATTATGACAGTTTTATGTATCTTTCTTTTTCTGCAGTTTCCATAGCAGTAAAATATTCACTCAATAATGACATTTACAATTTTTTCAACTGCAGGTAAGCTTACATCTATCTGTACTTTAAAGCCTCGGCAATAAAGCTTTCTACCAACTCTATCTCTGTTTTTTATGTGCTAAAAATGTTCTATAAAGGGTAAATAAAATAGAGTAGCAGGGAATGAATCTCTAAGTTCTTAAGAAATGTTGCTTTATGTTTATATGACATTATTTATTTAAACCCCCTTTCACTGGCAGCAGAAATGAAACTCCAGGTAATTGAGCAGCCCCCGCCTCCCGCCCCCACATGCCTCTTTCCATCTTCCTCTAAGTGTGGTTGCTTACTGGATGGTTCCTTGGTGCCATGGCTTCAGGGGTGAGTGGGGATGGGTGTCTGTCCTCTGTCATGTCACAGGTCTACCGTTCCCTGAAGGGTGCATCTTCACAGTTGTCCTCTGGTACGTGCAAATTGCTTCTCAGCCACCCCTCGCTTCTATTTGCAGAGCCCCTTCAGTTCAACCTTCTCCCAGCTACTTTGGGATATTCTTAGGGACCTAGAAGTAGCCCCTCACAGCCTGTGCCACTCTGGAGCCATTGGAAACTGGATGGTGCCCTTTTGTGTTAGTCCTGACACTGGGGAAATTATTTTACTGCTTCTCAGGCAACACGGGAGTGCAGGGGAGCTCTGTGACGCCGTTATGTGAACATAAGCCTTATGTGGCCAGCCAGCCGGGGCCATGACTGCACTGGGGTGGGAGGAGAGCACTCAGAAATCCTCCAAACAAGTGGGGGCCCCTATGCGCCTGGATGTGCATCTGGATTCTGCCTCGCCCTCGGGTCATCTCCATCTGTCCTCTCTGCCAAGGCTCTGGTTTGCAGGGGTGCACCCTGGGATCTTGCTCCAAATCTCCCTGTCCCTCCTTTTCTTCTCTGATGTTCTTCCAGCCCTCTCCCAGACCAGGAAAACTTAATTTACTCTTCAGGGTGAGACAAACTGACTCAAAATGAGCGCTTGTTGTTTCTCAGAGCTTGACTTTTAAAACTCAGAATGCTGTCATCTCAGGCTGTTGTTTCAGGCTTGAATTTCAAAAGTCTGGTTTTGAGATGTAAAAAGTAGATTGTGAAATGCAAACTCTCTCTCTCTTTCTCCATCTGCTGTGTGTGGTACATAAATGTACTCTGGCTGCTGCCTTAGTGGGGGTAAGGTTGAAGGATACCTGGAAGTCCTGATATTTCTCTATCAAAATATTCCCCTACTGCAGATGGAAACACTTGGATGCCATCTGGAAAGGGCTTTTTGCATCTATTCCACTTGGTGATAACACTAATGATGACTGATTGTGAATTGCTGAAGATCAGGGCCTGGGGTCTGCGGGGAAAGCAGGTTTCATCAAGGGCTGTTGAGCAGCCTGGAGTGTGGTTTCTGGAGGTCTCAGTCCTGATGTCTTCTGCTCCTCCAAGGGCACAGGTCATGGGGGATCTTTGCAGAGGGAAGTGGGGGGTTTTGGAAAATTTTGGCTTGGGGATTTCATCATACAGCATGAGTGTAGTTCTTAATGGCCGCCCTCCATTTAACTTTACTCCTTAAAAACCTCATCCTGCCATAACATAAAGAAGTGAGAAAATCAGCTCAGTGGAGCATGAAGGGCAATTATTAGGGTCTCCTTTCTCTAGACACTCTGCAAACAGGTCTTCCAAGACTGATGTGGACAGTGATAGAGAACAGCCAGTTTACCTGGATCCAGGTCTTCTTAACCTCTTTGCTCTGTCCACGTACATGCAGCCCCAGCCCTCCACTTTCTTCAAATGAAGACATCAAGATGGATCTTTCTGCTTATTCCTCCAGAGCTAATCTGATACAATAATTTCTAGTTTAACTACCACTGCTCGGGGGTTGCATTTCTATCATCCAGGGTTTAGAGTCCCCTCACCTCGCCTAAGGAATAATTTCTACTGCAGTTGAGGATCGGGTAATCTGGGCTCAGCCCTCGAGTCACACACCAGGGCTACCTCTGCTCTTTCAAACTAGCATGGAATGGCCAAAATCTTTATGCTGCTCTCTGGGGGAACAAGGGAGAAATATATGAAGGAGGGTGCAGATGAGCTAAGTTTAAAGGTATCTGGGCTCACCAAGTCTGATATTTGGGAAGGAACATCTAGGAAGGATAAAAGTCTGAGTGAAGTTATAGAATCTGGAATATACAGAAAGTTTTTAGAATACTAAAGACAAACAAAAACTTGGGTCCGCAGTGTCAGTCTTCAGAGACAGGACATCCTCACCTCTCTGGGGCATTATATGTAACCATCCTTGCCTCACACACACTACTCTGGTTGTTACAAAGCGCCAGTCACCAGGAGGCCCTGCAAAGGTTCCTCTGGCTGCTTGGAACTGGGGCTTTCGACCTGGACTCAAGGACATCTTTAGGGACAGTGTCAGCGCTGGTTTCTATGGCAGAAAAGGCCATTTCCAGAAGCACTACTTTGTACCTACCTATATCTCAGAGAACCTGGGCAATTGCTTGGCAGTAGGGACCCTTTGGGGGAAGGTGAGAAAAAGGGTCTCCAAAAACAGTTCCTAAAATATATGCTGGTCATTTTGCCTGCAGTCTGGAGGAATGGCTGAATTGCTAGATTTGAAGCAAGATGTTGACATTAGTTCTGTATAGTCAAGGAATCCAAACTGATGAGAGAGTCAAGCATCTTCAACCCATAGAATGATAGATTTAGGAAGGGACTGCAGAAATCTTTGACTTGGACTCTTTCTTGGTGTTCAGGACCGTATTAGTCAGCTCAGACAGCCATAGGAAGTACCACAGACTGGAGGCTTAAATAACAGGCATGTATCTCTTCACTGATCTGACTGGGAAGCTAGACATCCAAGATCAAGATGTGGGCAGGGTTGGCTTCTCCTGAGGCCTCTGGTTCTCCTTGGCTGCTTTCTTGCTGTGTCTTAGTGTGGCCTTCTCTCTGTGTGTCCATCACTGGTGATTCTTAACTTTCTTATAAGGACACCAGTCACGCTGGATTAAGGCCCCACCCTATGACCTCATTTAACTTCAGTTACCTCCTTCAAAGCACCATGTCCAAATATAATCAAATTGGGGGTTAGGGCTTCAGTGTATGGATCTGGGGGAGACATGACACTGCCATAACAATGCTCCATTGCACTGCTGAATAACTTAGAGCAAGAAAGCATTACGCTGTCCACTGGCCCCAAAACAATTAAGGGTATGAATATAAGGGCGAGAGAGTGCAGTGAAAAACATTCAGCTCCTCTCTGAGTCTCTATTTCTTAATTTGGAAAACAGGGAAAGTAACATTTATCCTGCAAGGATGGGTATATTTTAAATAATATTTGCAAAACAGGTACTCAAAAAAAGAGTGGTTATTCTTGTGAACCATGGGCATCATCCTGGACCCTCCCTTGGATCCCAAGGTCCAGTGAAGTCATTGACCCCCTTCAGAGAAGCACTTATCTGGACCATTGCTGCACATTGTACTCTGGGGCCATGCAACCCTGGATACAACACTAGGCTGAGCCATGTACCAGACACACAGGGCCCTGACACATGCTGTCCTTCCTGTGGGAATGTGATAGGGACTTCCTGTGAGATCCTGAACCATCTGACTTCCCAGGAGGACCAAACCCACTGGATGTTTCACCATGTCTGTCGATATTCATACATAAACCTCTTCACTTTTGGTCTACTGAACAAGTTCTCGCTATACCTTGCAGCCTGAGAAAAAATATTTTTATTAAAAATAAAGATAGATAGATAGATAGCTTCCATAATAACGAAGATGGCTATATAAGGGACTGACTTAAAGCTGTAAACTAGAATGTGGATTATATGGAGCTTCTGTAAAATTCATGTCACTGGGGAAATGTTCTACTAGGATCTGGGTTCAAGGAAAAGGCCAGGAAGTAAGCAAAGCAGAAAAGTCTGTGTGGGACAGTGGTGGGGGTGGGGAGCTAGGTCAACTGATCACAGTGGCAAAGGAGACTGAACCAGGGAGCAGGGAAAACTATCTCTGGGAACAGAAAGTTAACTTCAGTTTTCAGATAAAATAGAGTAACAATGTATAAATTGACTCTTATGCTCAAAACAACCAAAAAAGTAATTGAAATAAATGAAACAATGATTTTATGCCACTTGCCTTTAGCAAAGGAAAGCAATCGCTGAGACATGGGAAGCAAAAGAAATAAGCCTTGCAGTCGCCTTGCTTCCAGGCTACAGCCCAGAGACGCAGAATTAAGGCAGAGCCCGGAGGACTCCTTGAACTGAATTGAGGAAATGGATTGAGATTCCTGTAATACAAGGCAGATAGAGTACATGCGACAGAGTACCAGAGAGGAGAGAGCTGCAGAAGTCCCTCTCGAGTGGTCAGCAGAGTATGGTCAAGGCATGCATGTGAGGACACCACGGGAGGCTGAGGAAAGAGCCTCCCAAAGGGATCAGAAGAAATAGTGTCTGGCACTCACATGGGACCAAAATCATCTCTGTTCTTACCACTGGACTGGTGGGTAATCTACGGGGTATTTGGTAAAATCCTAGGAATGGTCTTGCCTCAGTAGTGGGTAATAATTAGCCCTTTTCTAAACACTAGGTCCTGTCTAGCAAAGCTTAAAAGCAGGACTCTAAAGCATCAAGCTTTCCACATCACCTAATGGCAAACAGAGCTTAAGAATATAATAATTAAAATGTCAAAGTTGAAGGACAAGGAGATAGTATTAAAAGCAGCCAGAAAGAGAAAAAAAGATCACATACAAAGGAAAAAATCCCATCAGACTATCTTCAGACTTCTCAGCAGAAACCTTACAGGTCAGAAGGAAGGGGCATGATATATTCAATGCAATGAAACAGAAGGGCTTTGAACCAAGATTGCTCTATTATTATTTAGGCAAGATTATCATTTAGATTTGAAGCAGGAATTAAACAGTTTCCAGATAATCAAAAGTTGAGAAAATTTACCTCCCACAAACCATCTCTACAGAGTATTTTATTTATCTATTTATTTATTTTGGTATCATTAATCTACAATTACATGAGGAACATTATGTTTACTAGGCTCCCCCTTTCACCAAGTCCCCCCCACAACCCCCATTACAGTCACTGTCCATCAGCGTAGTAAGATGCTGTATAATCACTACTTGTCTTCTCTGTGTTGCACAGCCCTCCCCTTGCCTTCCCCCACATTATACATGCTAATTGTAATCCCCCTTTCTTCCCCCCCACCCCCTTATCCCTCCCTTCCCACCCATCCTCCCCAGTCCCTTTTCCTTTGGTAACTTCTACAGAGTATTTTAAAGGAACTGCTCTAGATGGAAGTGCTCCTAGGGTGAAATAGCTGTCACCAAATAAAATAAACTACACTAAATGGGATAGACCAGTTAATAACCAAGCAAATGCAAAATAAAGTCAGATACTCACAAAGTCAGTCCAGGGATACACAAAGAGAATAGAATACAACACCTAACATATAAGGAGTGGAGGAGGAATAAAAAGAAGGAAGAAAAAAAAGAACCTTTAGATTGTGTTTGCAAAAGTGTAGTAAACAAGTTAAGTGAGACTGTTATACAGTAAAGAGGCTGCCCTTGAAACTTTGGTAACCATGAATCTAAAGCCTGCAATGGCAATAAGTACATATCTATCAATAATCAACCCTAAATGTAAATAGACTGAATGCACCAATCAAAATACATAGAGTTACAGAAGACAAGACCCATCTATATGCTGCCTACAAGAGATCACTTCAAACCCAAAGACATACACACACTAAAAGTGAAGGGATGGAATGGGCGTGAACAGACAGACACTTCTCCAAAGAAGAAATTCAGATGGCCAAAAGGCACCTGAAAAGATGCTCCATATCACTAATTATCAGGTAAATGCAAATTAAGACCACAATGAAATATCACCTCACACCAGTTAGGATGGCCAACATAGAAAAGACTAGGAACAACAAATGCTGGCGAGGATGCAGAGAAAGGGGAACCCTCCTACACTGCTGATGGGAATGTAAACTAGTTCAACCATTGTGGAAAGCAATATGGAGGTTCCTCAAAAAGCTAAAAATAGAAATACCATTTGACCCAGAAATCACACTCCTAGGAATTTACCCAAAAAAACAACTCAGATTTAACATGTGTACCCCTATGTTTATGGCAGCACTATTTACAATGGCTAACATATGGAAGCAATCTAAGTGTCCATCAGTAGATGAATGGATAAATAAGATATGGTACATATACGCAATGGAATACTATTCAGCCATAAGAAAGAAACACATCCTACCATTTGCAACAACATGGATGGAGCTAGAGGGTATTATGCTCAATGAAATAAGTCAGGCAGAGAAAGACAAATACCAAATGATTTCCCTCATTTGTGGAGTATAACAACGAAGCAAAACTGAAGGAACAAAATAGCAGCAGACTCACAGACTCCAAGAAGGGACTAGTGGTTACCAATGGGGAGGTGTGGAGGAGGGCAGGTGGGGAGGGAGGGAGAAAGGGATTGTAGGGTATCATGATTGGTGCACATGGTGTCTGTGGGGTCATGGGGAAGACAGTGTAGCTCAGAGAAGACAAACAGGTACTCTGTGGCATCTTATTACAGTGATGGACAGTGACCGCAATGGAGTATTGGGAGAGACTTGATAATAAGGGAGAATGTAATAACCACATTGTTTTTCTTGTGAAGACTTCGTAAGATACCTTCAATGATACCTTAATTTAAAAAAAAGTGAAGGGATGGAAAAAGATATTTCATGAAAACAATAGGGAGAAAAAAGCATGAGTTGTAGTACTTTTATCAGAAAAAATAGACTTCAAAACAAGTAACAAGCAACAAAGAAGGACATTATATATCGATAAAGGGGTCAGTTCAACAAGAGGATATAACCATTTAAAATATCTATGCATACAATATAGGAGCACCCAAATATGTGAAACAAATACTAACTGAAATAAAGGGGGAAATAGAACACAATGCGTTCATTTTAAGAGACTTCAACACACCACTTGCTCCAAAGGACAGATCAACGAGACAGAAAATAAGTAAGGAGACAGAGGCACTGAACAACACATTAGAACAGATGGGGCTAACAGACATCTACAGAACTCTCCACTCAAAAGGAGCAGGATACACATTCTTCTCAAGTGCACATGGAACATTTTCAAGAATAGTTCACATACTAGGCCACAAAAAGATCCTCAGTAAATTCAGAAGGGTTGAAATTGTACCAAACAACTTCTCAGACCACGAAGGTATGAAACTAGAAATAAATTGTGCAAAGAATACAAAAAAACCCCACAAACACATGGAGACTTAACCACATGCTCCTAAATCATCAATGGATCAATGGCCAAATATAAAGAAAGATAAGCAATATATGGAGACAACTGAAAACAACAGATCAAGACCCCAACTTCTGTGGGATGCAGCAAAGGCAGTTCTAAGAGGAAAGTATATAGTAATACAGGCTTATCTCAAGAAAGAAGAATAATCCCAAATGAACAGTCTAAACTCACAATTAATGAAACTAGAAAAAGAAAAACAAATGAGGCCCAAATTCAGTAGAAGGAGGGGCATAATAAATATCAGAGAATAAATAAATAAAATTGAGAAGAATAAAACAATAGAAAGAATCAATGAAACCAGGAGATGGTTCTTTGAGAAAATAAACAAAATAGATAAATCCCTAGCCAGACTTATCAAGAAAAAAAGAGTCTACACACATAAACATAATCAGAAATAAGAAAGGAAAAATCACTACAGACACCATAGAAATACAAAGAATTATTAGAGAATACTATGAAAATTATATGCTAACAAATTGGATAACCTAGAAGAAATGGACAATTTTCTAGAAAAATACAACCTTCCAAGACTGACCCAGGAAGAAACAGAAAATCTGAACAGACCAATTACCAGTTGTTTACCAAAAAACTACCTAAGAACAAAACTCCTGGACTAGATGGCTTCACCACTGAATTTTATCATACATTTAGAGAAGACCTAATACCCATCCTCCTTAAAGTTCTCCAAAAAGTAGAAGAGGAGGGGATACTTCCAAACTCATTCTGTGAGGCCAGCATCACTAACACCAAAGCCAGGCAAAGACACCACAAAAAAAGAAAGTTACAAATCAATGGCAGAGGATATGAATAGACACTTCTCCAAAGAAGAAATTCAGATGGCCAACAGGCACATGAAAAGATGCTCCACATCGCTAATTATCAGGAAATGCAAAGTAAAAACACAATAAGATATTGTCTCACACCAGTTAGGATGGCAAAACAGCAAATGTTGGCAAGGATGCGGAGAAAGGGGAACCCTCCTACACTGCTGGTGGGAATGTAAAGTAGTTCAACCATTGTGGAAAGCAATATGGAGGTTTCTCAAAAAAACCAAAAATAGAAATACCATTTGACCCAGGAATTCCACTCCTAGGAATTTTTCCAAAGAAAACAAGATCCCAGATTCAAAAAGACATGTGTACCCTATGTTTATCACAGCACTATTTACAATATCCAAGACACAGAAGCAACCTATTGTCCATCAGTAGATGGATAAAGAAGATGTGGTACATATACACAATGGAATTATTCAGCTATAAGAAAAAAAAATCCTACCATTTGCAACAACATGGATGGAGCTAGAGGGTAATATGCTCAGTGAAATAAGCCAGGCAGAGAAAGACAAGTACCAAATGTTTTCACTCATCTGTGGAGTATAAACCTGAAGGAACAAAATAGCAGTGGACTCGCAGACACCAGGAAGGGACTAATAGTTACCAAAGGGGAGAGGTTGGGAAGGGTGGGTGGAGAGAAAGTGATTAAGGGGTACTATAATTAGCAATCATAAGATAGGTAGGTCATGGGGAAGGCAATACAGCACAGAGAAGACAATCAATGACTCTACTACCTTACTGTGCTGATAGGCAACGATAGCAATAGAGGGCATGAGGACTTGATAATATGGGTGAATGTTGAAACCACTGTGCTGTTTATGTGAAACCATCATAGATTGTATATCAATGATACTTCACTAAATTAAAAAATAGGAAATCTACCAAACCATGAGGAAGATTTGAATGATGAAAATTTATTTAAATCCCTTCCCATCAAAACCCCAGCAAGAGTTTTTATAGCTACAAATAATCTTGATTGTAAAAGTTATGTAGAAAGGCAAAGACACTAGTCTAACCAAGAAAATTTTTTGTAAAACAAAGTTGGAGGATTCACACTATTGGGTTTTAAAAATTAACGTAAAACATAAAAAATCAAGGAAGGTAAAGGGATAGATACATAGATCGATGGAACAGAAAGAAAAACACATAAATAAATGCACACAACAGATTTTTGACAAAAATGCAAAAATTATTTAATGCAGAAGTGATAGACTTCAACAAATGGTGTTGGAAAAATTAGGTATCTACATGACAAAAAAGAAAAGTGTATCTGGATTTAATCCTCACACCTATTATAAGAAATTAACTCAAAATAGATAAGATATCTAAATGTAAAATGTAAATCTATAACACATTTCAAAGAAGACATTGAAGGTGTGACATGGATTTAGGCCAAGAGTACTTAGACATGTCACCGAAAACACGAGCCATAAAACAAAAATACTATTAAAATTCTAAATCATACTTCATCAAAATTTAAAATGCTGTTTTAAGAAAAAATATCCACTATCTGTTCATATAATGAATACAAAAGCTACAGAATGGAAGAATTTATTTTCAAATCATTTATCTACGGAGGACTTGTATTAAGAATATGTAAAGATCCCCAAAAATGAACAGTAAGAAAATAACAGTCTCACGAAAACAAACTCAAGACTTGAAGAGAAAACTCAGCAGGAGAATATGAGGATGGCAAATAAGCCCTTTAAAAAAGGCTCAACATCATTAACCATCGAGGAAATGAGTGTTACAATCACAATGAGAGAGAGACCTCTGGTTTGGGCCATGATGTGTAAAGATCTTGTAAGTCATTGCTGTCTTAACAAAACAGAAGAACTGGACAAGTAGAAAAACAATGACTTTTCTTAGACCTATCAAATAATTGATGTTGCAGGACAAACTATCACTAGGAAATCTGAAAAAACAAGGGAAATCTGAAAAGACAGACTCAATCTGAGATCTGCTCACCTGGAGAATCTATCGAAGCCATACACTGGTAGGAACAATTCAATGGTAATTTTGACAAAGTACGAGAGGCTGAGTGTGCACTAGCTTGAAAGTGGGCAACTCCCGGTGGCCCAGTCTTAGCAGTACATTACCTTAAGAATGTCACCAGGTTATCACAGCGAAGACCCAAGGAAGGTTCTCTTTTAGCTTTGGCAAGAACAGGAGGAGCAATCTCTGTGAAACATACCCGAGCCTTTTCCATGAAAGAGGCTTGTTTCCCCGGGGGAAAAGATTTTATCAAAACCTTGTCCCAGAACCAGGGAAAAAGTTAGGTCCTGTCAATTCACCCCTCACTAGCTTGCCATCTCACCCAAACAGTGGAAGGAGGTGAATGTATACAAGAAGAAACAATTGATAGGGTCACAGGGCAGAGACACAGGTCTGCTCGGTGCTCCATGTCGTTGGGAGATTACAGATCACTCCCCCTCACCCACACCTTATTATCACACTGACACGATTCCAGGATACTAATAGTGGATTACAGGGGAAAAAAAAGAGCTGCATGACACACATTCTTTCTGAGGAGGAGTTCTTAGGGAGGCCCAAAGTCAAAAGAGGACTCAAAAACAATGATAATAGAGGAATTTGAAATCTCTGATACCTACAACTACAACAGACATAAACAAAGCACTAATTTTAGCTGTATTAACATCACTCTTCATCCTAGAGGGCTATTTACCCCAGTTTCAATTACCTTATACCATATGTCTGGATTTCAACAAAAATTTACAAGTCATGATAAAAAGTGAGAAAAACTGAGTCTGAAGGGGGAAAAGTCAAGCAAGGAACCAAATTACAATATGCAGAGATTTTGGAGTTGGCAGACAATTTAAAATAATTGTGATTAATATGTTAAGAGCTCTGTATGTTAGTTTGTGTGTCAACTTGTATAGGCTATAGTAATCAGTTTTTCAATTAAACACTAATAAAGGTGCTGCTGTGAAAGTATTTTGTAGATGTAGGTAACAACTATAATCAGTTTACTCTTTTTGTAAGTTGGTCATGGGGATGTAAGTACAGCATGGAGAATATAGTCAATCGTTCTGTAGCATCATTCTATGTTGACAGAGAGTAACTACACTTGTTGGGTAGTTGGGGTGAGGATTTAATAATATGTATTATCTGTTGAACCATGTTGTGTATTTGAAACCAATATAACATTGTATATCAACTATACTTCAATAAAAAAATACACTTAAAAATGTAATCAGTTGACTTAATCAAAGGACATTTCCCTTGATAATGTGGCTAGGTCTTCTCCAATCAATTAAAAGACCTTATGAGCAAAACTGAGGTTTCCCTAAGGAAGAAATTGTCTTAAGACTTCAGCATCAGCTCTTACTGAAGAGTTTCAGCCTGCTGATTGCACCACTATCCTATAGATTTCAGACTTCCAGCCCTCTTAACTGCATGAGCCAATTCCTTGAAATAACCTCCCCTCTCTTTCTCTCTTTTACAGATCCATTCAAGTATATTTGTTTAAGAACCTTGACTGATACAGGCTCTAATGGGAAAAATAGTCTGCAAAAATACATGAGAAATGTAAGCAGAGAGGTGGAAGTTCTAAGAAAAATAAAAGGACATACTAGAAATAAAAATACTATAGCAGAGATGAAGAATGCCTTGATAATGGCATCAGTAGACTTAATAGTGCTGAGGAAAAAATCAGTGAGCTTAAGTACAGGTAATAAACATTCCCCAAACCGAAATGCAACAAGAAAAATTAATGAAAAATAAAAGTACAGAATGTCTGAAACTGTGGGAGAATTTAAAAATTGTAACATATGTATAATTGGAGTAGAAGAAGTAGAAGAGTGGAAAGGGCAGAATAAACATGAAGTAATAATGGCTGAGAACTTGCCAAAATTAACAACAGACATCAAACCATAGTTCTATGCAGTTCAAAAAACAACAAACAGGATAAGACAACACAACACAAAACAAAATGAAAACTATGCCTAGGCATATCACATCCAAATTGCAAAATAACAAAAAAAGAGAAAACCTTGAAAGAAACCAGACTAGGGTTGAAGGGTAGGAGTTACCCATAGAGGAAATAGGATCAAGGATGAAATATAGCATGCAAGCAAGAGTGTGGAGTGAAATATTTAAAGGGTTGAAAGATAAAAACAACCAACCTAGAATTCTATACCCAGAAAAATTATCCTTCAAAAGTGAAGGAGAAATACAGACTTTCTAAGGGAAATGAAAATTGAGGCAATTCACTATCAGACCTGTTCTTCAAGAAATGTTAAAAGATTTTCTCCAGACAGAAGGAAGATGACTATAGGTCAGAAACTTGGATTTACATAAAGAAAGGAAGACTGTTGGTAATGGAAAATTTAAGGTAAAATAAAATCTTTTATTTTTCTTATTCTTAATTGATCTATAAGCAATAATAATAAGGTATGGGAGATTATGCATATGGGTCATTTAAATGAATGACAGCAATATCACCAGGACTGGGAGAGGGGATTGGGAAGACACAGTTACAGACGTGTGTACTACATGTGAAAGTGAGTAGTGTTATATGAAGGTGTGCATAAATTAGTGAAAAAAATGTATGTCATAAATTTTACAGCAACAACCAAAAAATATTTTAAAAAGTATAATTGAGTATTGTGATTGCTGGTAGCTAGAATTATCATGTATATAAATGTTGAATCACTGTGTTGTACTGTTGGATTCCCCCAAAGGAGGACGCCACCCCAACTCACTCACAGAAGACGTCTCTTGATGCAATAAGCAAGAGGACTTTATTCAGGAGCCAGCTAGCTGGGGTCCAAGTGTCAGCCCGACTCAGCGGGTTTCAACAAGGACCCCGAGCACTCAAAGCCAAGGGTTTATATAGCATTATCAAAACACTTAACTCATAGTAATTTTCCACAGCTGCACGTTATTTTTGCTAGTCATACATCCTGGGGTTAAGCGAGAGCAAGATAAGACCACTCCTCAATTGTTAGGGAGGTTCCGTACGATAAGCTTGTTATGTAAGATTAGCTGACCGAGGTTAGCTGACCAAGGTTCACAGCTGCCCACCACCCGGTGTTCATGATTAGCTTGTTTTTCAAGGCCTTACCCAGTTCCAGTTTTTCTTTCTAAGTCACATACTCAGAAAATGGCTTCTAGGCTCTTAAGATGGCTATGCTTATGCTAACCTATTTCTATTCTCTTTTAATGCTTAGATTCTACATTTCCCCACTTTCTTTTTGGACATTTCAATCATGGAATGTTCATTTCTTCTTGCTGTGTGAGAGAATGATATTGTTGTCTTAGCATTAGTACCTGAACAACACTTACTCTTTCTCTAATGAAAGTCACCAGCTGGTTTAAAATACAGGGGCCTAAGGTGAGGAGTAATACAAAAATGAGCAAGGCCCCTGCCAGGGTAGATATTAGGGTTGTAAGCCATGGGGACCGAGTAAACCAGGATTCAAATAGACTTTGGTTAGCCTCCCGCTCTCTCTTGCGTTGATCTAGCCTCTCTCTAAGTTTAGACACTGAATCTCTTACTATTCTGGAATGGTCTGCATAAAAGCAGCATTCTTCTTTCAGGGCTGCACACAATCCTCCTTCTTTTAAGAACAGTAAATCTAGTCCTCATCTATTCTGTAGCACTACTTCAGAAAGGGAAGTTAGGGACTCTTCAAGTTTAGTGATGGATTGTTCTATGGTCCTTAAATCTTCATCAATAGCTGTTCTCAGTCCCTCGTAATTTTGGTTTCCTTGAATGATGGCGGCTGCCCCTGTTCCTACTCCTGCTGCAACTCCCATTCCTAATAATACAGCTAGAGTCAACGAGACGGGCTCTCTTCTATATCTATGTCTGGGTTCAAATTCTGTTACAAATTAGAAATCATCATGATACATCAGTCTAGGCACTAGTTGGACCATAATACAGAAATCGTGAGAGGAATTGAAGGCTGAGGTGGAGACACACGGGGTCAGTCCAGTATTACAAGCCCACCACCCCTCAGGGGGAGGGACTAGATATCTGTTTTCACCTGAGGAGGCTATAGATATGGTTTCATTACACAGATTCTTATGAGTTGAGGGGACCATTCCTAGACACTTCCCTTTCCCCATTAGTTCGGTCAGGGTCAGCTTCTTGTGGCTGCCCCAGCTACAGATTTCGTGGCTGGTTGTATTGTTAAAGCTGCCCGACAGCCCCAACCCTTCATAATAAGGAGGGCCAGAGGAAAAACATAACCAACAGGATTCGGTAATGCTAGGGTTGGTGTTGTTTAAAACTCGGAAAGCCCCCTCGATGAGGTTGAGGAGGCATTGTCCGGTGCCAGAAAAGGGGGTTACTTGGTCAGGAGTGGGGGTGGAGGAAGTGGTGGCAGAGCCCACTGGTGGAACTAGGGCCTGCTTCGGGGCTGGGGTTGGGAGACGCAGCTGATCTCGTAGGACAGTATTGGGTCCTACTGGAGCAGCAGGAAGGGTCTCAACTTTAAGTCTGATAGTAAATATGAGGCCTTTGTCATATCCAGATTTATAGTATCTGAGCCCCCACTGTCGTCCAGTGGCCCACCCATCATACTGGCACCCTTTATCACTGAACGTGATATTTAAGGGGTTGCATAGCCCTGTCTGCTCACAGTTAGGGGATGTGTAGTTCCGGACTACTTTAAGGAGGTCCCAACTGGACATGGGGTTCCAATAAGCATTACCCATAGTCTCACAGCCCCAAGAGGTACAATAAAAAGATTCTAAGCCCCTACACTGTCGAGCTTGTTGGTGGGTTCGTCCGTCACGGGGGCAGACATAAAAAGTAGTGATTTTTATCCTATTGCGGGCTTGGGGATAACTACACCCGCTATCTCCATAGGAAACCTGGCTCTGGGCTGCAGAATAATCATGGTCTGGTGGTCGAATTAGGTGGGCCTGTCTCCAGGGTATATTAGGTATGTCCCAGGTATCTAATCCAGCAGCTAGGGCACAAACATTGGGGTGCAGGGACGGCCACCAGGTCTTAAGGGAGGCAGCCTTAGAAACAGACCACACTGCCTCTCCTGTCTGAGAGTAAACCTGCCATGTCAGCAACCTGGGTTCATGGGGGTTGGGGTTCTGGAGGGTTGGAAGTAGCAGGAGCATCAGAATCACTAATAACATGGTTCTTTCTACACAAACAAAGCTTAAGTGGGTTATCAGTCCGAGTTATTCGCCAGTCCGGGTCCAGCGGGGGTGCTTTCTTCAGATGTGAAGTGTGTACCCAGGAGGGGATGCCATCCACTTTCATGGCTGTGGGAGTAGTCAAGAGGACGATGAAGGGGCCTTTCCACCAATGCTCAAGGTTTTCTGTTCGGTGTCGTCTCACGTAGACAGGGTCTCCCACCCGGAACTGATGAGGTACTGAGAAGTCCTCTGGCCAATAGGCTTCCCTGATGGAGGCCCACACTTCTTTCTGCACGACTTCCAAGGCCCGTAACCTTTCAAGCAGAAACTTATTAGTTGCACATTCGGGGAATGTATGAAGATGAGCCGATTGGAGCGGGGCTGGGGCCCCAAACATTATCTCAAAGGGCGTTAGTCCAAAGCAGCTGGGGGTGTTCCTGACCCTAAATAAGGCGAAGAGAAGGAGGACTAACCAATCACATAAACCAGTCTCTATGGATAATTTAGTAAAGGTCTCTTTTACAGTTCTGTTCATCCTTTCTACCTGTCCTGAGCTCTGGGGTCTGTAAGCACAATGCAATTTCCAATCTGTCCCCAGGATCTTGGCCAATCCCTGACTCACCTGGGCAACGAAGGCAGGACCATTATCGGAGCCGATTACCTTTGGGATTCCGAACCTTGGAAATATCTCTTCAAGTATCTTCTTGGACACCGTCTGAGCTGTCTTGGTCTTGGTAGGGAAAGCTTCTGTCTATCCTGAAAAGGTATCTAAAAAGACTAGGAGGTATTTATGTCCATACTTAGAAGGCTTAATTTCAGTGAAGTCAACTTCCCAATAAGCTCCTGGTTGATCCCCGTGAAGCCTTTTTCCGTATATTACTTGATGTTTGTTCACATTTACCAACTGGCAAGGAACGCAATCTTTCACCACCTCGTCTGCCATTTCTCCCAAGCCAATGATGTGATAAGGGGAGTTTCAAACCAGGGCTTTTAGGTTCTTGGCCCCCAAATGTGTCAACTAATGCAGTTGCCTTAAGTATTTTCCTGCCCCTTTCTGGGGCAGAATATTCTTCCCATTTCCTGACTCGTATGTTCCAAGGGGCGAGGATTTTTGGAACCCTAGCTTGTCCATCTGAGCGAGGTTCTTGGGTGTATACTGGAAGCTTTTAGCACATGTGTCTTCCGGGTATACCTGGAGGAGTAAAATGTTCATTCCCTGGGCTGCTTGTTTTGCGGCTTGGTCTGCTCTCCGGTTCCCTCGAGCTATCAGAGATTCATCTTTCTGATGTCCAGGGCAATGTATTATTGCTACCTCCCTGGGTCTATGGATGGCTTCTAATAAATCTAAAATTTCCTGTTTGTTTTTGATATCTTTCCCAGAAGAAGTCAACAGCCCTCTCTGTCTGTAGATAGCCCCATGTATATGAGCGGTGGCAAAAGCGTATCGGCTGTCAGTGTAGACATTGAGTCTCTTACCTTCAGCCATCCTTAGAGCCTGGGTCAGGGCAACAAGTTCTGCTCACTGTGCGGAAGTGCCCTCTGGAAGTCCGCTGGCCCACACAATCCAGTCATTGTCTACTACTGCAGCCCCCGCCATCCTCTTACCTCCCATGATGTAACTGCTTCCGTCTGTGTACCAGGTCAGGAGTCCCGGTCCCTCTAGGGGCTGATCCCGTAGGTCCCGGCGGGTCCCTGTCTCTTCAGCCAGCATCTCCTGGCAGGTGTGAAGCACTTCTTTCCCCAAGTCAGGGAGCAGAGTAGCCAGGTTTAGGATGGCGGGCCGGGCGAATTCCACACGATCGTGATTCAGGAGCAAGGTTTGGTAGTGAGTCATTCTGGCGTTCGACATCCATCTTTCAGGTGGTTGCCGAATTACACTCTCCAGCGCATGGGGAGCAACCACAGTGAGTTTTTGTCCCAGCGTAAGTTTGTCAGAATCTTTAACTAGGAGGGCCACAGCCGCCACTACTCTCAAACAGGCAGGCCATCCGCTACTTACTGGGTCCAATTTCTTTGACAAGTAGGCGACAGGTCTCTTCCAAGGTCCCCATTGTTGGGTCAACACTCCTCATGCTACCTCGCTCTGTTCATCCACGAAGAGGACAAACAGCTTAGTCACGTCTGGCAATGCCAGAGCGGGTGCCGATAGGAGGGCATTCTTAATATTATCAAAGGCCTGCTGTTGTTCAGATCCCCAAACAAATGGGGCCGCCCCTTTCATTAGGGGATACAGGGGGGCGGCTAAGGTAGCATACCCGGGTATCCACAGCCTACAAAATCCTGCCGTCCCCAGAAACTCGCGAACCTGGCATGGAGTAGTGGGAACCAGGATCTGTGTCACAGTCTGCTTTCGGGCTTCAGTGAGCCATCTTTTCCCTTCTCTCAGGGAATATCCCAAGTAAGTCACTTGTTGTTGGCAGATCTGTGCCTTTTTGGCAGATGCCCTATACCCCAGTTTAGCAAGTTCAGTCAGAAGGGCTCCAGTGGCCTCTCGGCAGGCTTCCCAGGTAGAGGCCGCTATTAATAGGTCATCAACATACTGCAACAAGGTTAACTGTAGGTTGGAGGCTTGGTAAAAAGCCAAGTCCCAATGTAGAGCTTAGTCGAAGAGGGTGGGCGAATTCTTGAATCCTTGTGGCAAACAAGTCCAGGTCAATTGCCCAGTAGTTCCTGTGGAGGGATCTTTCCACTCAAAAGCAAACAGCGGTTGGCTACTCTGGTGCAGGCACAGACAAAAGAAAGCATCTTTTAAATCGAGGACTGTATACCAGGTGTTTTCTGGGGCCAGGGAGCTTAGTAGATTATAAGGGTTCGGCACAGTGGGATGAATGTCCTGTACCCTCTTATTAACTTCTCTCAAATCTTGCACTGGTCGATAATCTCCTGTTCCCGCTTTCTTTACGGGCAGCAAGGGAGTGTTCCAGGGGGATTTACATTTTACTAATATCCCCTGCTCTATAAGCCTCTGGATATGGGGTCTAATTTCATCTCTGGCTTCTTTACACATTGGATATTGTCTCACAGTTACTGGTAAGGCTGAAGCTTTCAGTTCTATGACCACAGGGGGCTGGTTCACAGCATATCCGCCGTCTCCGCCCAGGCTCCTGGAAACTGGTCAAGCCACTCCTGACCAACTCGGGAGGGTTCTGGTTCCTTAAAAAGGCGGTATTCATTCTCTAAACTTATGGTCAGGATACTTAGGCTCAAAGGTTTCTTTTCTCGATTAGTCACTTGAGTTTCTTCAGCTTGAAAGGATATTTGGGCTCCTACTTTGGTCAATATGTCTCTTCCTAACGGGGTGTGAGGCACTCCGGTATGACAAGGAATGAGTGGTTTACTCATCCCACTCCTAAGTCTACTGTTCTTTGGGTAGTCCATGCGTATTGTTTCTGGCCTGTAGCCCCGATCACCCAAGACTTTTTGCCAGAGAGGGGGCCCTTAGCTTGGGTCAGTACAGAATGTTGAGCACCGGTGTCTACCAGAAACTCAACAGGTTGCCCCTCCCTCCACCTTCAGGGTCACCCTGGGCTCGGGGAGGGTCTCCGAGCCCCATCTTCCCTAATCTTCATCCTCTAGCAGAGACAACACCTTCTTCGGAGGTCCCCTCGGTGGCTTCTTAGGGCATTCCTTCACCCAATGCCCCTTTTCCTTGCAGTATGCACATTGGTCCTTCTCTAAAGGGGTCCGGTTGCCCAGGTATCCTGTCTTGCTAGCTCTGCCACTAGAGGGTGGGCATCCCCTACCTTCTACTACTGCAGCCAAGATCCTTGTTAAATTTTTCTCATGCTTCCTGTCCCTCTTTTCCTCTTTACCTTCTTTTTCCTTCTCCTTCCTTAACTCCTTGTCTTCCTCAGTCTCCCTCTTGTGATAAACTTTTTCAGCCTCTTTTACTAAATCTTTCAGTGATGAATCTTGTAGGCCCTCTAATCTCTGAAGCTTCTTCCTAATGTCGGGCACTGATTGTCCGATAAAAGCAAGGGCCAATGAGGCGCTATGCTCTTCAGAAGTAGGATCAAAGGGAGTGTACTGCCTAAAGGCTTCCATCAGGTGTTCTAAGAACACTGCGGGTGCCTCAGTGGCTCCCTGACTGACCTCTCTTACCTTAGCCAAATTGGTGGGGCGCCTCGCGGCCCTGCGGAGACCCACCACCAAAGCCTGGCGATAGATGGTTAGTTGCTCCCTACCTTCTGGAAAATTAAAGTCCCAGTTGGGTCTGGTCAGTGGGAACCCCCTCTCTATATCATGAGGGAGTTGCGATGGTCATCCGTCAGCTCCAGGCACATTCTTTCGTGCCTCCAGAAGGATCCTTTCTCTCTCCTCCGTGGTGAAGAGCACCTGCAAAAGCTGCTGACAGTCATCCCAAGTGGGCTGGTGAGAAAACATCAGGGACTCTATCAGCCCAGTTAGTCTCTGCGGTTCTTCTGAAAAAGGAGGGTGGTTAGCTTTCCAGTTATATAAATCGGCAGAGGAAAACGGCCAATACTGCAGAGGTTGGAAGGGTGGGTCCCCTTCTTCTCCGAGGATGGGAGCCCCATAAGACTGGAGAGGAAAAATACCCGGGGGGTCCAGGGTAGCCCCTCGGTGGCGCCGAGTTCCCTGGGCAGGTCCCGGAGCCGGCCCCACTGCCTCAGCACCAGGGACTGGAGGTGTCGGGGGTGCTGGGGCTGGGGGGGCCATAGGGGCAGGAGGGTAAGGAGGGGGATCATCAACCATGAGTAAATCTTGAGTGTCTGGGTGAACTTTGGTGGTCTCTTTCTTCTTGCTCTGAGACTGGGTCTGGGCAACTAAGACCCGAGGGCCCATTTTCTTTTGCACCCAGGGCTTTACCCAGGGCGGTGGATTCTCCACCAACTCCTGCCAGACTGCAATATAGGGTTGCTGACCCAGGTGTCCCTGGGCGAGTCCTGAAAAACAACAGCTTTTACTGCTAGCAGAATGGAGAGATCAAAGGTCCCCTCTGGGGGCCACCCAACATCAAAGGTGGGCCACTTGGAGGTGCAGAAAGTCTGCCATGGTCCTTTCTTAACTTCTACTGACAAATTATGTGCCCTTGTCTTTACTTCTGTCCAATGATCTAACGTCAGACTGAGGGGGGTTGTCACTGTCCCATTGTCAGTATAACAATTATTAGGCACGTGAAAGACACAAAAAACAGAGACACACACAGATTAGACATACAGCGGCCGCTCCTTGTTTTCCTCAGATTTTCAATCAGAAACTGAAAAGAATCGGAGGGTTGATACTCTTGGTGCCCAAAAATCAACCCTATCTCATCAGATTCACCTTGCCGAAAAAACAGATTAGAGGCCACCAGGCGTCCCTGGCCCTCTGGTCTCCCTGAGGCATCCCCCAGGGTTGCAGCCTGTGGTGCTCCGAGTACGTCTACCGACCGCGGTCTCGAACCCTTTACGGGCTTGAGACGGCTGCCAGATGGAGGATACCCCCTTCAGAATTCCGACTGGTCGCACTGAAAGACAGAAGACGAAATACAGACAACTCAAGGCGCCACCAACCTTACCTCTTCCTCCAGGGGCGACTTCGGGAGTGAAGCGGGGTGAGCGCTTGATCCTGGATGAGCCCCCAAATGTTGGATTCCCCCAAAGGAGGACGCCACCCCAATTCACTCACAGAAGACGTCTTTTGATGCAATAAGCAAGAGGACTTTATTCAGGAGCCAGCTACCTGGGGTCCAAGTGTCAGCCTGACGCAGCGGGTTTCAACAAGGACCCTGAGCACTCAGAGCCAAGGGTTTATATAGCATTTTCAAAACACTTAACTCATAGTAATTTTCCACAGCTGCACATTATTTTTGCAAGACATACATCCTGGGGTTAGGCAAGAGCAAGATAAGACCACTCCTCAATTGTCAGGGCGGTTCTGCATGATAAGCTTGGTATGTAAGATTAGCTGACCAAGGTTAGCTGACCAAGGTTCACAGCTGCCCACCACCCGGGTGTTCATGATTAGCTTGTTTTTCAAGGCCTTACCCAGTTCCAGTTTTTCTTTCTAAGTCACATACTCAGAAAATGGCTTCTAGGCTCTTAAGATGGCTATGCTTATGCTAACCTATTTCTATTCTCTTTTAATGCTTAGATTCTACAGTACACCTGAAACTAATGTAATACTATGTGTCAACTACCCTTCAATAAAAAAAGTATAATTGATACTATATATGAATAGTTGTTTCCTTGAAAAGATCATTAAAGTTTAGAAAACTCTATCAAGCTAACTAAAAGAAAAAAATATTGAACACATTTTACCAATATCAGAAATGAAGGAGGGCTTTTATTTCCCTCTTCCACTTCCAACTTCATGGACATTAAAAAAAAAAAGAATTAATGAGCAACTGTGTAACCATGCATTTAAATATTTAGAATGGACCAATTCCTTGAAAGACCCAACTAACAAAATGTATGCAAGAACAAATAGATAACCTAAATAGGCCTATGGTCATAAAGAAATTGAATCAATAATTAATAGCCTTTTAAAATAATTACCAGGCCTAGAAGATTTCAGTCATGAATTCTACCAAACAATAAGGAAAAAATCATACTAATGATCTAAAATCTCCATCAAAGGATAGAAGCAGAAGGAGCACTTCCTAATTCATTCTATGAGGGCGGCATTATCCAGATATTAAAACAAGGTAAAGACTGTACAAGAAAGGAAAACTATAAAGTAATATCTCATGAACACAGATGCAAAAATCTTCAATAATATATTAGCAAATCAAATCCCACAATCTATAAAAACAGTGATACACATGACCAAGTGGCATTTATCCTAGGAATACAAGGATGGCGCAACATCTTAAAATCAAATATGTACTCCATCACATTAAAAAGCTAAAGAAACATCACATAATCATATCAAGAGATGCAGAAAAAGCATCTGGTAAAATTCAACACTTAGTCATTAAAAAGAGAAATCCTCAACAACCTAGGAATAGAGAGGAACTTCCTCAATTTGATAAAGAATATTCATCAAAAATCTTATAGGTAACAACATCCTACTTAATGGTGAGAAACTAGATGCTTCCCCCTAAAATCAGGAACAAGACAATTATGTCCTCTTTTATCATTCCTGTTCCACATCATACTGGAAGTCCTAGCTAGTTCAATAAGACAAGAGAATAAAAAATGTATACACATTTGAAAGGAAGAAATAAAACGGTCTCTGCTAGTGGATGACAATATTCTATGTAGAAAATTCTATACAATCCTCAAAAATACTCCTGGATCAAGTATAGCAGGGTTGCAAGGAATACAGTTAATATACAAGAGTTGACCACTTTCCTATACTCCAGCAATGAACAACTGAAATTAGAGATTTAAAAATAGCTCCAAAACATAGATTACTTATTTATAATTCCAACATAGTGTGTAGAGGACTTTTATGCATGAACCTACAAAACAGTGCTAAAAAATTCAAAGAAGATGTAAGTAAGTGGATTGGAGGGCTCAATATTTTTAAGATCTCAATTCTTCCAAACCTGATCTGCAGATTCAATGGCATCCCAATCCAAATCCAAGCAAGCTATTTAGTAGTGATCTACAGATTGGTTCTAAAGTTCGCATGAAAAGACTGAAAGAACTAATAACAGCCAACATAATGAGGAAGAAGAACAAAGAAGAATGGCACTACCTAACTTCAAGACTTTCTATAAAACTGAGACAGGAACCATGGGCTTAGACAGAGTAGGGTGACTGGGCTCCAGAAGAAACAAAGCAAGATAATCCATTGTGGGATTTGCTCTGGCCTGCTGGGGGGCCCAGCTTGTTTTTCTGACTTTACCCAGGTGCTGCTTTTCTTCCTCCAGCCCTAAACAAATGATTTGCAACCTGGGCAATGTAGCAAGCAAAGCCCAAAACAACATAGTAAAACAGGAAGGATTCAGTCTTGAAAATAAGATTGCATTTTAAAATACAATTAGTAAAAAAGTAACTTTCTTAACATACTCTTTAACAAACAGACAAATAACTCAGTCCACCTTGGGAGCAAAGCAGGCAGCCTTAACTGATATGCTCCAGATCAGGAAGCTGCTGTCCTGGGAGGGAATCAGAGCAGTAAATTTCTTGTAAATAACCAGAAAGACTAATAAGAAACTTAATGTCTCTCCAAAGATAAACATTTTGGGACTACTTAGCAGGTGTGCATCCCTAACCCTTTGTCTCTCAACTGCCTGTAAAACCCCTAGACAACGCACCACCCTGGGGCTCTCTTGTCCCCTCCTGGCCTGAGTCAGGAGCTCTGTCCTCTTGCTTTATCTCTAAATAAAAGTCTCTCACTTGTGCTCTGCTCTGTGAGTTTACAAAGTTCATTCTTTGACTCCATGAACAAGAAACCTGGAATCAAAGCTATGGTTCAAGACAGTCTGATATTATTAGCCAAATAGACACATGGATTAATGCAACAGAATAGATGAACAGAAATATAGTCAACTATTGTCAAATATTGACAGAGGAGCAAAGGCAATCAATTGGAAAAGGATAGTTTTTTCAATAAATGATGCTGGAGCAACTGAACATCCACATTAAAAAAGAGCAAATCCTGACACAGACCTTACACATTCACAAATTTAAGTAAAAATGGATCGCAGACCTAAATGTAAAGTGTAAAACTATAATACTTGAATAAAATATAGACTGAAATTCATGTGGCCTTGGGTTTGGTGATGCTTTTTAGATATAAAACCGAAATTATAATCCATGAAAGAAAAAAATGCTTTGAGACATTTTAAAACTAAAAACTTCTACTCAGCAAAGACACTATTAATGAGAGGACAAGTTTCACCCTGGTAGAAAACATTTGCAAAATGTATCATATTTATTACATATAAGGTACTTCTATCCAAAATATGCAAATAACTCTTAAAACACAACAATATGAAAATAAAAACCCAATATAAAAATGGGTGAAAGTGCAATCCCTATCAAAATACCAACAGCATTCTTCAACGAACTAGAGCAAATAGTTTTAAAATTCATGTGGAACCACAAGAGACCCTGAATAGCCAAGCAATCCTGAGAAGGAAGAATAAAGAAGAGGGATTACGCTCCCTGACTTCAAGCTCTACTACAAAGCCACAGTAATCAAGACAATTTGGTACTGACACAAGAACAGACCCATAGACCAGTGGAACAGACTGGTGAGCCCAGATACAAACCCAAGCATAGATGGTCAATTAATATATGATAAAGGAGCCATGGATATACAATGGGGAAATGACAGCCTCTTCAACAGCTGGTGTTGGTAAAACTGGACAGCTACATGCAAGAGAATGAAACTGGATTATTGTCTAACCCCATACACAAAAGTAAACTCAAAATGGGTCAAAGACCTGAATGTAAGTCATGAAACCATAAAACTCTTAGAAGAAAACATAGGCAAAAATCTCTTGAATATAAGCATGAGGAACTTTTTCCTGAATGCATCTCCTGGGCAAAGGGAAACAAAAGCAAAAATTTACAAATGGGACTACATCATGCTTAAAAGCTTCTGTACAGCAAAGGACACCATCAGCAGAACAAAAAGGCATCCTACAGTATGGAAGAATATATTCATAAATGACGTATCTGACAAGGGGTTAACATCCAAAATATATAAAGAACTCACATATCTCAACACCCAAAAAGCAAATAACCCCATTAAAACATGGGCGGAGGATATGAACAGACACTTTTCTAAAGAAGAAATTCAGACGGCCAACAGGCACATGAAAAGATGCTCCACATTGGCTAATTATCAGGGAAATGCAAACTAAAACCACAATGAGATATCACCTCACACTATTAGGATGGCCAACATAGAAAAGAATAGGAACAACAAATGCTGGCAAGGATGTGTAGAAAGGGGAACCCTCCTATACTGCTGGTGGGAATGTAAACTAGTTCAATTGTTGTGAAAAGCAATATGGAGGTTCCTCAAAAAACTAAAAACAGAAATACCATTTGACCCAGGAATTCCACTCCTAGGAATTTACCCTAAGAATGCAGCAGCTCAGTTTGAAAAAGACATATGTATCCCTATGTTTATTGCAGCACTATTTGCAATAGCCAATATATGGAAACAACCTAAGTGTCCATCAGTAGATGAATGGACAAAGAAGATGTGGTACATATACACAATGGAATATTACTCAGCCATAAGAAGAAAACAAATCCTACCATTTACAACAACATGGATGGAGTTAGAGGGTATTATATGCTCAGTGAAATAAGCCAGGTGGAGAAAGACAAGTACCAAATGATTTCACTCATCTGTGGAGCATAAGAACAAAGCAAAAACTGTAGGAACAAAACAGCAGCAGACTCATAGAACCCAAGAAGGGACTAACAGTTACCAAAGGGAAAGGGACTAGGGAGGGTGGGTTGGAAGGGAGGGAGAAGGGGAATAAGGAGCCTTACAATTAGCACACATAACATAGGGGGGACACGGGGAAGACAGTATAGCACAGAGAAGACAAGTAGTGACTCTGTAGCATCTTACTGTAATGGGGTATATGGATGGGGGGAATCCAGTAACCACAATGTTGCTCATGTCATTTTCTCTTTAATGTCTCTCAAGAGTGTCTTATAGTTTTCAGGGTATAGGTCTTTCACTTCTTTGGTTAGGTTTATTCCTAGGTATTTTATTCTTTTTGATGCAGTTGTGAATGGAATTGTTTTCCTGATTTCTCTTTCTATTGGTTCATTGTTAGTGTATAGGAAAGCCACAGATTTCTCTGTGTTAATTTTGTATCCTGCAACTTTGCTGTATTCAGATATCAGTTCTAGTAGTTTTGGAGTGCAGTCTTTAGGGTTCTTTTTGTGTACAATATCATGTCATCTGCAAATAATGACAGTTTAACTTCTTCTTTACCAATTTGGATTGGTTGTATTTCTTTGTTTTGTCTAATTTCCGTGGCTAGGACCTCCAGTACTATGTTGAATAACAGTGGGGAGAGTGGGCATCCCTATCTTGTTCCCGATCTCAGAGGAAAAGCTTTCAGCTTCTCGCTGTTCAGTATGATGTTGGCTGTGGGTTTATCATATATGGCCTTTATTATGTTGAGGTACTTGCCCTCTATGCCCATTTTTTGGAGAGTTTTTATCATGAATGGATGTTGAATTTTGTCAAATGCTTTTTCAGCATCTATGGAGATGATCATGTGGTTTTTGTCCTTCTTTTCGTTGATGTGGTGGATGATGTTGATGGATTTTCAAATGTTGTACCACCCTTGCATCCCTGGGATGAATCCCACTTGGTCGTGGTGTATGATCCTTTTGATATATTTTTGAATTTGATTTGCTAATATTTTATTGAGTATTTTTACATCTACATTCATCAGGGATATTGGTCTGTAATTTTCTTTTTTGGTGGGGTCTTTACCTGGTTTTGGTATTAGGGTGATGTTGACTTCATAGAATGAGTTTGAGAGTATTCCCTCCTCTTCTATTTTTTGGAACACTTTAAGGAGAATGGGTGTTATGTCTTCTCTGTATGTCTGATAAAATTCCGAGGTAAATCCATCTGGCTCGGGGGTTTTTGTTCTTGGGTAGTTTTTCGATTACCACCTCAATTTCTTTGTTCATAATTGGTTTGTTTAACTTTTGTGTTTCTTCCTTGGTCAGTCTTGGAAGGTTGTATTTTTCTAGGAAGTTGTCCATTTCTTCAAGGTTTTCCAGCTTGTTAGCATATAGGTTTCACAGTAGTCTTTAATAATTCTTTGTATTTCTGTGAGGTCTGTCGTGATTTTTCCATTCTCATCTCTGATTCTGTTGATGTGTGTTGATTCTCTTTTTCTCTTAAGTTTAGCTAGAGGCTTATCTATTTTATTTTCTCTAAGAGCCAGCTCTTGGTTTCATTGATTTTTTCTATTGTTTAATTCTTCTCAATTTTATTTATTTCTTTTTTGATCTTTATTATGTCCTTCCTTCTGCTGACTTTAGGCCTCATTTGTTCTTCTTTTTACAATTTTGATAATTGTGACAGACTATTCATTTGGGATTGATCTTCCTTCTTTAAATATGCCTGGATTGCTATATACTTTCCTCTTACAACTGCCTTCTCTGCATCCCACAGAAGTTGGGGCTTTGTGTTGTTGTTGTCATTTGTTTCCATATATTCCTTGATCTCTATTTTAATTTGTTCATTGATCCATTGATTATTTAGGAGCATGTTGTTAAGCCTCCATGTGTTTGTGAGCCTTTTTGTTTTCTTTGTACAATTTATTTCTAGTTTTATGCCTTTGTGGTCTGAAAAGTTGGTTGGTAGGATTTCAATCTTTTTGAATTTACTGAGGCTCTTTTTGTGGCCTAGTATGTGGTCTATTCTGGAGAATGTTCCATGTGCACTTGAGAAGAATGTGTATCCTGTTGCTTTTGGATGTAGAGTTCTATAGATGTCTATTAGGTCCATCTGTTCTAGTGTGTTGTTCAGTGCCTCTGTGTCTTTACTTATTTTCTGTCTGGTGGATCTATCCTTTGGAGTGAGTGGCGTGTTGAAGTCTCCTAAAATGAATGCATTGCATTCTATTTCCTCCTTTAGTTCTGTTAGGATTTGTTTCACATATGCTGGTGCTCCTGTGTTGGGTGCATATATATTTAGAATGGTTCCATCCTCTTGTTGGACTGAGCCCTTTATCATTATGTAATGTCCTTCTTTATCTCTTGTTACTTTCTTTGTTTTGAAGTCTATTTTGTCTGATCCTAATATTGCAATACCTGCTTTTTTCTCCCTGTTGTTTGCATGAAATATCTTTTTCCATCCCTTGACCTTAGTCTGTGCATGTCTTTGGGTTTGAGGTGAGTTTCTTGTAAGCAGCATATAGATGCATCTTGCTTTTTTATCCATTCTATTACTCTGTGTCTTTTGATTGGTGCATTCAGTCCATTTACATTTAGGAAAATATGTACTTATTGCCATTTCAGGCTTTAGATTCGTGGTTACCAAAGGTTCAAGGTTAGCTTCTTTAGTATCTTACTGTCTAACTTAACTCACTTATTGAGCTGTTATAAACACTGTTTGGTGATTCTTTTTTTCTCTCCCTTCTTATTCCTCCTCCTCCATTCTTTGTATGTTGAGTGGTTTATTCTGTGCTCTTTTGTGTTTCCTTTAACTGCTTGTGTGGGTAGTTGATTTTATTTTTTGCCTTTAGTTAGTATTTGCTTGGTCTCCTTTCTTTTCTGTGATTTTGTTTTCTCTGGTGACATCTATTTAGTCTTAGGAGAACTCCCATCTAGAACAGTCCCTCTAAAATACCCTGTAGAGGTGGTTTGTGGGAGGCAAATTCCCTCAACTTTTGCTTGTCTGGGAATTGTTTAATCCTTTCTTCATATTTAAATGATAATCGTAGTAGATACAATATTCTTGGTTCAAGGACCTTCTGTTTTCATTGCATTAAATATATCATGCCATTCTCTTCTGGCCTGTAAGGTTTCTGTTGAGAAGTCTGATGATAGCCTGATGGGTTTTCCTTTGTAGGTGACCTTATTCCTCTCTCTAGCTGCCTTTAAAACTCTGTCCTTGTCCTTGATCTCTGCCATTTCAATTATTATGTGTCTTGGTGTTGTGCTCATGTGATTTGATATTAATGATAACAAAATAAAAACAAATGGGTGGAAGTTATGAGCAGACACCTCACCAAACAAGATATACAGAGAAAGATAAGCATTTGAAAATATACTCATTACTTTTCATTAGGGAATTGAAAATTGAAACAGTGAAATAAATACCTCTCCACACCCATAAGAATATCTAAAATTCAAAAAAATATATATATATTTCAAATATCAAGTTCTAGAATGGGTGCAGCAACCATTCATTGCTCTGCTTCTGAAAATGGTGTGGATACTCTGGCTAACTGTACGGTCCTATAACATTACACCAGCTTACTGTTAAGCCCTTGCATTCGCACTCAGGATTTTTACCCCACTGATTTGAAAACTTTTGTCCATTCAAAACTCTGCATGGAACTATTTACAGAATATCCATTCACAATCGCCCCAAATTAGAAACCACTAATATACCCTTCAATGGATGAATAAACAAAATACAGTAAAAATAATGGGATAACACCAAATCACAGAAAGAACTACTGACACAAGTGACATTAATCATTTGAAAGGCATAATGGTGAATGAATACAGTCAGTTTCAAAATATTGCATATCGCATAATTCCGTGTATATAATAACATTCTCAAAAAAACAAAAGTACAGCAGTGGAGAACGTATCAATGGTTGCCATATATCAGCACATACTGGGGTTTGGGAAGAGTGTGATTATAAAAGGGCAGTAAGAGGGAGTTCTTTGGATGGTGTGTCCTAATTGTGTTAGTGTTTACAGGAATCCAAACAAGTGTTTTAAAAACAAGACTGTATATAAAAAAAAGTCAATTTTAGTATATATTAAAAAAGCCAAATACATTAGTAAACATTATATATATATGTATATTATGTTATGTTGTTTAAAACCAAGCAAAAAGTCCTAAACTACAAGTAAATTAAGGACTGCCAAGAAACGCCTAAGGATGAGATTAATCAACTATAATAAAACGCACGATTTGGAAGAGCGGGGAGTGGTTGGTTATACGGAGAAGGTGATGAGAGAGTGGGCAGAAAGCAAACCGGCAGGTCTTGGAAACAGCAAGAGGAACCATCAATGGTGGCATGAAAAAGTATCAAGAGGAAGGCAAGAAATGGGGAAAGCTCAGGGAACCGGTTTAAGAGGAAAAAGGACCAACTTCGGATCAGAGCGGATGCATTGGCCCCCAAGCAGGGTTTGGAAATGGTCGGGGGCGGTGGGAGAAAGTTTGGGGATGCTTAGTTTGGGATGAGCAGGGAGGGAGAAACGAGAAAGGCGGGCACACAGCACTAGGCCAGCGGGAGAGGCAGGCTATTTAAGCGACGTGGCCGGCAGTACTGCAGGCCCCCCGGCAGGGCGGCGCCGGGACGCGGGCGTTGCGCGGCAGGGGGGCGCCTCGCGCTCTCCTCGGGGATCTGGTCCGCGGTGCGCGTGTGTCTGCGAGCACGCGCGCTCCGAGCCGGGTCTCCTCTGGGCGGAGACCGCGCACGGCGCGCGCCCGAGCGCGAGGGGCAGGGGCGGGGCGCGGCTGCGACCGGTGACGTCAGGGGAGCGCGCGCCGTGCAGCCGCGGGCGGAGCCGGGAGGCGGGCGCTGCGCGCGGCCGCGGGCGGAGCGCAGGGGCGCGAGGGGCGGAGCGCAGCGCGGGAGGAGGCGGGGGAGGAGAGGACCCCGAGTCGGCGAGTGGCAGTTGGGGAGGGGGCCGCGGAGCCGAAGCGCGAGCCAAACAGCTGATCTGATTTTTCTTTAAAGCAAGAGAAAATGGAAGTCGGGTAGAGGCAACTGCGGCGCTGCGGGCTGGCCGAGCGGAGCGGCGCGGCAGGTGAGACGGCGCTGGCCGCGGTGCTGCTGGCGGCAGCACGGCCGGGGCCGGGGACGAGGCAGGTGCGCTGTCCGAGCGCGAGCTCCGGGGCCTTCGCTGCTTCGCGGCGAGGCAGGTGGGCGCAGAGGCCGGCCGGCCCGGGGCCCAGGGCGCGGGGACGCAGTGGGCAAGGGGGTCGCGGGGCTCGCGGCGCGTCTGCATTGCGGGCTCGGTTCTGGACCCCGCGGGCGCCGCGGCCACCGGCTCCGGCCCGGCGCGGTGCGCGTCTCCCGGGCTCCGGGGCCCCTTAGCTGTCTGCACTGGAACGTGATGACAGGCGTTGGGGGACCGTCCATGTGGGCGCGCCGGGGGTCCCGCAGCGCCTGCAGACTCTCCGGCACTGCACGGCCGGGAGCAGCGCTTGAGGCCGCGAGCCGGACGCCCGCGCTGTGGCTGCGTGGGCCACCGCGGCCCGGCCCACCGCTCCCTCGCCCCGCTGAGTCTGGGCGGACAGCAAACGAACCGTTAACGCAATTTGGCTTGGAACCCGGAGGCCTTCCCTAGTATCTTCCCACTGGAGGGGAAAAAATTGCATCCACTGTGCTTTAAGTGCCCCTTTAAATTTGGGAGATGTCAGTGATGTCATCATTAACAAAAACTTTCCTTCATTGGACACAACCGCTCAAGTGTACCCTCCTCCCGGTGCAGCTAGTGCAGCCCTTAGAGAATCTTTGCAATAAGATGGATTTGCCTTTGCTTTCTAAATTCAGCAACCCTATATAAGTGAAAATGGTTTTTGTTTTTATTTATTGGCTTGAGAATTAATAGATTTGAGAGTCACTTAAGAGAAACTTGTTAGATCTCCATTGATCTGGAAATGCTTCATCAACAGCACAGGGATTCAGGGGAAAGTCCTTCATGACACATGCTTATTGTCTTCCCTCATCTTTGTAAATGAAAATGAGTCCTGAGATGAAAAATTGTAAAAGCTCTTTGATGTGGGAGATGTTGTGTCGAGGGAAAGGTGGACAGTGTGGCCTAAATCTTTATAGGCCTTGATTGCTTCAGGAAAACCGCAGGTCTCCTCCTTTATTGCCATCTCCCCCTCCTCAAGAAAGGGTCTGGGGGCAGCCTGCCTTGGGGAAAGGGGTGGCAGCTTCTCAGGGGTCCTCCCTGCCTTTCATTTCCTTACCATAGCAGCTGTGTGTCCCGCCAGCCTCCAAGGCCAATTCAACACCCAAAGAAGGTGAAGAGAGGGCAGAGGCTGCAGACCTAACTTGTACAGCACACCAAGTTCTGGAGCAGCATTCCATCATTATTATGTGTGAGTGAGTTTTTCATTAGTACTGTTAAGAGAACAAAAGTAAGCAAGCTCCCGAGACAGTCTGCTTCTCTACTTAAGTCTGTTGTATCGAGGCTTTTCAATAAGGGACAGAAATATTGACATTTTTGTATATAATAATTAATGACTACTTCTAATTAATTAAAATAAGCTCAAATCATTAGTGTGATCATATTGGGTCTGTAAGGAGTTTAATACCGTATGCCATGCACAAGTTTGAGTCTGGTCATGACAGTGAAGCTTTCGAACCCTTGATCAGTGTGAAGAAAATGGGTTTACTTTAGCCCCTTGATGTTCAAGATAGCAGCGGATGGAAACCATTGCTTTCTGGAGACTTGCCAGGTATGAGTTTCAGCCTGGACCCTGTGTGACAGGTGTCCCTCTTAGGAAGTAACTAGTGAGGCCTTCAGCCCTGGTGGTGGCCAGCAGTAGAGGTGTCAAGAAGCTGAACTGTCTGTCTGTTCTCACCTTTGGAGAGGGGGAGTGCTGCAATCTTGGAAGAACGCAGTGTGTGCTGGGCCCTTTCCTCGTGGAGGTGCCAAATTTGTTCACCATGGTAAGGCGGAATGAGACAGGAAGCCTTGCAGCAGAACTGTCTCCAAATGTGCATCTTCTTGGTGACTTTGACCCTACGGCATATAGTCGCTTCAGAACTTGAGCTTTTAAGTCATGGTTGAGATAGATTTGTCTGTAATTGAAATATGCTCAATAGTATTAAAATTGTTTTTTAAGGCTCTGGGCTATAAGTATCTTTAGAAATTGACTCTGAAACCACTCTGGCCACATACCTTTTTTTTTTTTTCCACCGGTCGACCTGTGAAGATATTAAGATAAGTGTTTTTAATTTAGCTCACTGCAGTACTTGTGAAAATACAAATGCAAATGTTTCCACTAAATCCTTAAGTATTTATCACTTCTTTCCCATAACATTTCAAAAACAATCATTCTAAAGCCTTTCCCCACCCCCTTACGCTTAAAGCATCATGTCTTCCGTTTCTAAGAAGCCAAAATTGCCTTGGCGTTTCTTTTGTTCCCTTTGGATCTTAAGGTCATTTACTCCGGTCTTACGCCCGGAGAATAAAGGCTGAGTCAGCTCCCGCGGAGCCAGCAGGGGGCGTGCTGAACGCGGCTTGGCGGGCCTCTACCTGAGCCACCTTGGGAAAGGATGCGCGGTGGGGGGAATGTGCGCGTGCGCGTGTGCGCGTGCGCGTGTGAGTGTGCACGTGTGTGCGCCCCACTTCTGTGTGCCTGTCGCCGAGGAGTAGAAGCTGGAGGAAGCACAGGAACATCCTTGAGGATGGACGCAAGCCAGAGGTTTTGGCTTTCCAGAGGTTGTGCCTTCCATGGTGCAGGGAGGTTGTTTTCATGACTTCATGCCTTTGGAGAGTGGTGGATGGTTCTAGTCTGAAAATTCAGTACCTTCTCAGACTGTGGAAGGGAGAGCTCAGGCTGGGGACGGAGCAAGTTGGCCTCATGGACGTTCGGCCTCCATTCTGGTGCTGACGAGGGCATAACGATGCCAGCCGGGACAGCTGGTGGAAATGCCCCTTGTAAGTTTCCTACTGGGTTTGACTCTTATTGACTTGCTGACTTAAACCCTGAGCCTGTGTGTCAGTGGCATCTCCCAGGGGCTTTATTTGCCTGTCTTGGTAGTGTTATTGGCCTTAGGGTTTCTCTCATGGAGAAAAGCAAATGTTTAATCACTGTACATTTTTTTTTCTCATAAAAATGAAAATGGGAGACAACTGTGCTTTTCACTTAAATGTGCTTAATCTGACTTAACTGTGTTGCCAGGTTATTCATAAGCAAATTCCCTGTGAGGCTTCGTACAGGAAGTGAACCTAGAGAGGCAGGCTCCTAAATGGAGGGCATCTTGCCGAACTGGGGTGGGTGTTGCCTGGGGCCGGGATGATCATCGCAGTGCCGACATGTAATACTGAAGACCAGACTCTTCTCTCTTCCCCAGGTTCTCATGGAGCCTGCATGCATCACTCCTTGAAGGGGATAGATCTTCCCCTAGAGAACTATCTCCATGCTATGACTGGATATTCATTTATATTTCTTATTTCATTGAAAATATATATAACCAAATTTTTGGTTTCAGAGGGGCAAGTGGGAATAATTTTATTTTCAGCTTTGTGCTGAACCAGGTCTTTGCTTGGAGCACTTTAAAAGGTTGCAAGCGGAGTGCACGAAATAAAAAAAATAGGCCACACCTGACCCTTTTAGAAGATGTCCATCTCTAACTAAGGACAACCACAGAATATCTTCAAAGGGAAACACTGAGATCCAGAGGCATTACATGGAAACAAAATATGCTGGGTTCTTTTTGTATTGTGTCTAGTTTGAAAATATTTTACCCTTGAAATTTGGAGGTACAGTCTTAGTGCCCTTGGTAGCCTGCTGCATCCCCCAAATAGTCTGTCAGACCAGGAATAAAATGGCCTTAATACAGATGAGACACAGTGAGCAAGGGAGGAGCTGCCTTCTCCACTCTTTAGGGACAGAGTTCTTTATCATTCATAGTACCAGACTCAATAAGTGGGCTTAAAATGAGTCTTTAAATTTTGAAATCGAGAGATGGGCTGGATGCAGCCATATTATCTACCCGCATTGTAGAGGTGCTGTGAAATGGCTGGTTTGTGCTTAGTTATCTCTTGCCCAGGAGGTCGGGGTTGGTATAGACCCTACATTTCCTCCTGCATCAGACACAGCCAGGCATGGCCCAGTCATGCTCTGGGCTCCTTGTGGGAAAAGGAGAGAGTTAACCTCACATGTCTCCAAGACCTTAACTAGTAAAATGGCATGATTCCAGGAAATCCCAGTCCTTGATATTACAGGTTTCTGCTACCCAACATCTCACATTCTGAGAAGTCAAATGTGCATTAATACTAATGCACATTCTAAATATGTTTCTCTTGGTTTAAGCAGATAAGTCTAAAGTAAACTAATTTTCTAGGTTAGAAGGACTGTGAGTTTCTCCTAGCAAATATTTTCTCTTTGAACTTAGTTTACTCTTACATACTTTTTCCATATAAATATAATGAAAATTTGATGTCTGAATGAATATACATGAGTCAGATGCTATATTGATTTTTATGAGATATAAAATGAGACCTTTGAAATTCATTTCCTTTTTGTTCAGCATTTCGTTCGATTGTTTTATTAGATTACTGTAGAGTTTTACACGATGCTATGGACTAGGGTGAACATACTGCCAGCTCACCCTTGGTAAGATGAGATTAAGTTTGTCAGTTACTGAGACAAGAGTTTAGTAGGAGCTCACCACAGAAAGATGTCTGTGGGACAGGAGCAGATGTCCCAGGTGCTGCCCCTGCCAGGCTGAGTCTTGTTACCTCTGAGAAGACCCTGCTCTGCTATGCTTGAGGCTGACATACTCATGATTTACCCAAATCATCTCTGGGCTTCCATTTTAGGAATTGTCCTTGACCTGGGGCTCTCCTGGTTCTTTTAAAGTAAGCTTCAGGTTGGCCTGCCATTTCCTTGTTGTGGAAGAGACACAATGTACTGTGTCCTGGGACGTGATGTGCCCCTCCTCCCACAGCCCACCCTCACTTGAGGGGTACCCTTTTACCTTGGGGGTCCAAAGACTATGTTACAATCCATTTCCCTACAATTCCTGTAATGACAACTTGAAGCCTGGAGGAAATGTATTACGTGTGAGAAACACATTTGCATGTGTAATTTTTCATTTAAAATTACAAATTAAAATTCTTTTAAAAAATATATATATATACACCTAAGATATATATAGTTAACTTTAAAAAAAAATAAATCAATTGGAATATTTGTTTTGGTAGTCTTTTAAATAATATGCCATCTCTTGAAAGAAACACCACTCAACAGGGACAGGTTGCCAGCTGACTTGGATGGGGTGACCAGCTGTGTGACCTTGGGCTCAGTCGCAGGTGACCTCAGAAGGGAGAATATTTGCTCTGGTTCTCCGGCAGGTTTTGGGGGAGGAGTGGGTGGGAATAAATGAAATGAGTTCTTAAATTCTAAAGAGCAATCAACAGTTCCAGTAAGGGGATCTGGAGACAGTATGTCTATCTCATTCATCACTAGCCCAGTTTTTCTTCCTTGTTAGTTGAGGGATTTATAGTTTGCACTTGTACTCAAGGCATTGCTTGGATAAACCTGCTTTGACTTCTTTGTAGAGAAAGGAGGAGGACGCCTGGGTAAGAAGGATGGATGATCATCTGTGGCTTAGTGATTCTTGCAGTTCATCTCAATTGTTAGCCAGCTCTGTTAAAAATACTAAAGAAAGTTCCTCTAAATCAGAATAAATTACATAACTCCCTGAGAATTTGGCTGTGTCTCCTCTGCCTTGGGCATATGAATAGTAATGTGAATAGTGGGTCCCCAAGGGCTCATTGGATGGAAGAGTTATAGGGGACATTTTTCTTACTTGCAGAGTTTATGAAAGATGAGTTATGTACATGAACAGCTTGGGGGTGGGGGAGGAGAGAGAGAAAAGCATTCCCACGTGGAGTCCTGCCAGTCAGTGTCAGTGAGGGGCAGTGACCGAGGTCCTGCCAGCACAGGCGGTCTGACATCCCCCCTGGGGAGATGCATGGCCAGGCTGATGTACACACCACTCTCCCCACCCTGAAACCTTGCAGGGCCTGCTGTGGTTCCTGGAGGGTGGCTTTCAGGCCATGGACTATCTCTTACTGTTGGTGTTGACTGAGTGAAGCATACAGAGGTCTCTGGGCCAATTCAGTGATGACACAGGCCCATGTGGAAGGAAGTGGCTCCTTTGCTGGCCTTGTTGAGTATTAGGCTGAGTGAAAACTCTCTGGGTAACTGTTTAACTTGGCACCATGGGTGTGCAGTTGTGGATAGGCAAATTGAAAGAGAACTGGATCTCTTGGGAATTTGTGGCCTGGAATTTCAAAGATGGGTTTCAGTTCATGGACCCACCTCTTGATTATTCCCTTTGTAAGGTGTCTTGTCAGAGGTACTGATCGAGCTCCAGGTCCGCTTGGCGGGAAGTGGCCAGTAGACTCTGTGTTGTCAGCTGTGGTGTATACTGTCAGCCTGGGAATCTGTCCACATCTTCTGACCTGGCGAGGTCAGTAGGGTTTCCCCAGGTTTCTTCTACTGAAGATGACTTATTCCATGGACTGTCTGGTAGGCAGGGTGTTCAGAAATGCACTATCACAAAGGGTGTCTAAGGCTTCAGGAGCCCTGGACAGGGGTCAATACGGGTAGGAAATGCCCCTGCTTAGTATTTGGGGCTTATTAGTAGAAGATTGTGTGTAGTTGCATTTAAATTAGCCTCCTTCTGTGCCTGGGGAGGACTACAGGGCCAGAAACATGGACATGGATAAGTGTGTGTGTAGTCCTGCGGACACCCTGGAGAAGGCCAGGCCTGGCCTGCTGGGAGAAAGCCAGCCCAGAGATGGCCTCCTTCTCACTTTAGCCCCTACTTTGGGCACATTTGTCAGTCTTAATTTCACATGTAGAATGAAGAAATGTCGCTGTCTGACCTTTGACATTCAATTTAACTCCATGATTTCATGCAAAATAATTTCCTAGTTCTCTCCAAGTGCTGACTGATCAGGACACAGAAAGCCTTCCTCATGGCTGTGAGAGAACAGGTAGGAAAATATGGGTGTATCTTATAAATATTTGTATCCATTTTTCAGTTGGAGGAGAATGCAGAGTATTTTAACAAGTATTTATACTTAGAAATGAGTTGTGCAGACAGTTTCTCTTTCTGACTGTAAAGCGCCTTGAGGAGAAGGCTGTGCAATAGTTCTTATAACATCTCTGAGGTGCCTTATTCAGAATGGGCTCTTACTGTGTTTGTTGAATGCATTTAGTAGTCCTACAGGAATTAAAATTAGAAATTTAATGATTCTTTCCAGAATTGTTCCACTCCTATGAGTTCAAAAGTGTTGCAGTTGAGAATGTGGCTTATGTAAAATTTGAAACATTTGCAAACTTTAGCCCCCAGTTTGGTAGTGTGCCAAATGAACAAAACCCAGATTGTTTACTGATTCACTGTGATGGGACTTATTTGTCAAACAGCAAGAGCCTGTGATCTAAGATGAGTTATAGTTGCATATTTTCTGTTACATGTATCACAAATACTGTATGCAGTCTTAGGAAATATTAGCTACATTTGTTTGATAAGACAAATTATCTCACTCTTGAGTTTTAAAACCTCTCCCGCCTGCCATGATTTTCCCTGTCTGGTGTTGCAGAGGGGCCTTAAAGGACAGTGTGCTATCCATGCTGCGGGGTGTGGGGCCTCAGGGCTGACACTTCCTTTGGGCCTCCCTCCATGCCCTGATGATTCTAGCCAGTGACTCTGTCTGCAATGGTCCCCTGCCTTCTTCCTACATGCCATTGCTCTCTCAGGGGCTCATCTCCCTGTTCTAAAGGGTTCCCAGGAGGCTGCTGGGCCCTCAGACCCCACCTCTCTGTTCCTGAGCAAGCTTGTCACCTGCCTTAATATTATTTCAGTTTGGCAAGAGAATAAGATTTACCCAATTTCCCATAATGGAACAGAAACATGACACCAGGATGCGCAGGTCTGTCCCCAGGGTATTGAGTAGGAAACCATGCTTCGTGGATTAAAGTACTGCTAGGAAATTTTTCTTCTAAGTAATTAGCCTTCTCTGTTGTCGTCCCTCTCGGCGTTCTCTGTCCTGCGGAAGTTGCCTGAAGAGGAAGGGAGCCACTGTGCCCGTGATAAAGTGAGGCTTGCAGTTAAACACTGCTGGCTCAGAGGGAATGTCTGTGGTCCTTCCTCTCCCTGCACACGCTCTGGGTGTGCCTGGGCTGTCTCTGGAGACCAGATGTGGGGCCCTGGAGGAAGATGAGGGCTGATATCGCCAAGGAAAAGTATGCAGTCGAGTATTAACCCTCTGTGGTACAGGAGTGCCCAGGGCAACAGAGAGGAGCCAGTTAAGTGTTTAAGGGTGGGGTGAAGCAGTCTGGAATCACACCCAGACCCAACGACCCCAAAGTGCCATAGTCTTCTTAACAAGGAAGAAGAGAAGCAGAGACATCTGAGCAGGGACATGGTGGCCATGTACTCCCCAGCATGATGGGATGACCTGTCTAAATTTGCAGCTGCCAGTCCTGCAGCAGGGCAGGACCCCAGTCCCCCAGCCTCCCCAGTTCCTCATAATGCCCAAGAGGCACGCAGTGGCCTTTTGCCCTGGTTTCCTGGTGACGTTCCGTGGACCAGTGGAGGAAGACATGAGAAAGCATCCCTGGAATGGACACCTGGCTGTCCAGCATAAATCTCCACCAAGAGTGCTGGCCTGGGCTGAGCATGGGTGACATAAGGAAGAGTGGGACACTGCATGATTTTGGGGCAGCGACCAGGGTGGCGGGGAGGCCACGCCCCAAGGCACCACAGTGCAGAGCACAGACAGGCAAGGGCCAATGGCCTCCTCCACAGCGGCCAGGCAGGGGTGGGCAGTCCCACAGCCCAGGCTCATTCTTGGGGGAAGGTAGAGTCCTGCACCACCCCGGCTTCGGTTCCTCCGCCTGGACAGGACGCTGCCCTTTGTAAATTCTGTATGACTACAAATGTGAGAAACTTTTTTTTTTTGACGTTGCATTGTTAGTATAGGTACTTTTCAGAAACAACAGTAAAACACTGGAGGAAATGTAGGAAGAGCATAAGTCATTTGGGGACATACTGTTTAGCATGAAGCTGTGAGATGACTCCCAGTGGCTCACAGAGGAGAAGGGCAAACAGATGTCTGCTGTTGGCCCAGGAAGTAAGCGTTAGACTCAGGGGCAGAAAGCTGGTGGGGGTCAACCAAAATCAGGCTGCAGGTCATTTTTGTGGGACCCCAGCAGGCATGAGGCCCCTTGTTCCTGGGGTTACCCCATGCCCTCTCGATGGATTACCATTTTCCCCAAATTTCTGGGCTGGTAAGATGAAAGGAGCTTATATTTGACTCCTCTGCTCATCCTGAGTGTTTTCAGATGCTTGGCCCCAGCCAGTCCCTTGAGTGTCTGCCGGATGGACCCCCACTCTCAGGACATCGAGTGGAGTGGTCTTTGTTGGGCCTCCACCCTTGCCGTGCACTCACTCTCTCTGGCCACTCCTGTGGAGTCCTGCATCCTCCGCATGCTCTGTTTCCCACAGTGTTCACAGGGGAGGAAGTAGGCACCAAGTCCCCATGGAGGAGTCGGTGAGTGCCCAGGCTAGTCAGGGCCAGGCAGCTCCAGTCTTGAGCCCCTGGACATGGGGCTATAGGAGAGGCTGTGCTGTGGGGCTGGACCCACTGGGTTGCATTTCTGTTGGTGCTGCCTCCTGCTGTGAGTCTCTGGCTGAGTCAGGGCATCTCACAGCCAGTGTCCCCACAGGTGACACCTGCCTCACAGGTGACAGCAGGTCCAGGGTGCCTGTCAGCTCCCTGTGGCTTCTCTCCCAACCCTTCTTCCTCAGGACAGCCCCAACTGCCTGCATATTAATTCCTTTCCAGCAGAGTTGGGGAGAGACCCGTCCCATCTCTGCAGCTTTTGGGGACTTTGATGAAGGATCTCACTGGTCTGAGACTCTTGTCTCATTGTGGAATGAGGTGAGACCAGGTGCCTCATGGGGTTGTTGCAAAGACTGCGGAGCCTGGTTTTCAGGAGCTTGCTGTTGAGTATTAGGATCACCTGGGAAAGTGGGGGATCACCTCGCCCAGGGTCTCCAGAGCAGATCCCGGCAAGTCCCTTCTTCATGAGTTCATGGGTTGCTGTAGGACGGAAAATAACCTGGAGCCAGAAAGGGCAATGTGGCCCCTTTAGGCAAACAGCAGAATTCACTTCTGTGCTTGCCTCTTTAGGGAGCACACCAAAAGATCATTCAGATCTTTGTCCAGTGTGCATCATTGACATTAATTTTTCATAGACTCCTGATGAGTTTAACAGGTGGAGGGGCTGGGTAGTTGAGAAGGCTGCTGCCATGAGTGAGCTCCACTTTGCTCTTCTGTTTTAGGGAAACATTTTGTAAGACATGCTCCTTCAGAAATTCTGAAGTCCAGAAAGATAAAGTGAATACAGAACTTCTTAAATCCTACCTGCCCCCCAGCCCCCAACCCACATCACCAACCTTCCTTGCATACAGAAAGGTGGAAGGGTGGGCATTGTGCTATATATAAATAGAGCTATACTATTTTTTGTTCCTTTTCCTCTGCTTATTCAACTTTTTTTTCCCCAAAAGCTAATATTTGCACAGGTTAAAAGAACTCAAGCAAATGTAAGTCATTTTCTTATCACAGATTCCAGTCCCTATCTCAGGAGTTAATTTCTCAGCTGTTTATTATTCCTGTGTATCTTTCTATAAACATTCTATGGATATCCAAATATGTATCTTTTTTCATGTGTTAACACATAGTATGCAATCCCCATTGTTCTCTATCATATTGGAGATTATTACATTTTTAGTCTGTAATATATGCTATTTAAAAGTATGCCTTTAAAATTTATTTTTAATAATGAAGCAATTATTGAATTTAAGCTAAATGTCTTATTTCTTGGAGTGTGAAAGTCTTAAGACACTGCTTTCCTGATTTGGGTAGGTCAGCTGTGGTTAACAACATAACCCAGAATACTCACTGACCTTCCCAGGGGTAGAACCGGTAGCAGGGTCTGCCCACATGTGGAAAGTGGTGCTTCTCCATCCACTTGACACACAGCCATGTGGGTTAGCTGGATGCTCAAGAAGAAGAAATGGATTTAGGGAGCAGCTATAGTCTCTTTCAGTTCCTGTAAAAAACTGTAGGATACATGTTTGGGAAAAACTATAGGATACATGTTTTCTAGGTGCCATGTGTGTAGAGTTTGTATCAACTCCCTTCTGCTTTGAAAGATGACTAAATTGTATGCCCACACTTCCTTTATCTTTCCTGCCATTTCTCCTGTCTTATTGTTTATAATTTCTTACATTGTCAAGATGCAGGCCATTTGCTCTCGTAGGTAATGTCAGTTTCCACAGTTATTTGGTCTTAGTGCAATATTTAAATAGATGCCAGGATCACAGACTGTCAGTGCTTTTATCAGTAATTCTAGAGGAATTCTCAAGGGCTTTCTTTAATTTCCTCTTTCAATTATCTGGATTTCATTATAGTTTGTTTGTTTTTATTTCCTGTTTTCTTTCCAAGTGGCTCATGAGACCCACCTGGAAAATTCTTGCAAATTCTTTCAAAATATGCCTGAAAATTAAAAAAAGATTATCCTCAAAATATCTCTGAATATAAAATTCTTGAGTTATATTATTTCCTTAAAACTCTACGTAGAAATATTTCTACTGTCTTTTAGCACTATTATTGTGGAAAAATTTGAACTCAGCATTCAGTTTAGTAATTTTGCCAACCTGTTTCTGGACACTTTCCGGAAAGTGATCTTTCTGTATCATTTTCTCTAAAACTAAGCACAGTATGTCCTTTAAATTGGCAGGGACAAGATACTTTATTTTAGAAGTTTCCTTCTATGCTGTCATTGACCTTTTTCTGTTAACAATCCAAGAATGTTAACTATGTTTAGTTTTTTTCTATGTCTCATCAGTCATGTCTTTGATAAACTTGGTATTTCATGTCCTTTCCCATTTCATTCACTTGTCTCTTGGGTTGATTATGTTTTTTCTATTATTTAATTGCTTCTAATGTGATTTTCATCCATACCCCATTTATTTTATTTTTTATTTCTCCATTTCTTTCCCAATGCTTCTTTCTGTTGGTTGATAACCTCTGATTTTTAAAATCTTTTTAGGAGAGAATGGTAGGCAGGATAATGGTCCTTCAAGGATGTGAATGTCCCAATCCCCAGAATCTGTGAATATGTTACTGTACATGGAAGAGCAGAACTGGAATTGAAAGAAAAAAATTGGATATGGAATTAATGTTGCTAATCAGCAGACCTTAAAATAAGGAGATGACACTGGATTACCTGGGAAGGCCCCGTGTAATGAGAAGGTCCTTAAAAGTCGGTGAGAGAGCCAGGGACGTGTGAGCATGAGCAACCCTCGCCCAGCTGTTGCTTGGGAGGCGACCATGAGCCAAAGCATGTGGGTGGCTTCCAGCTTCTGGAAAAGGCAAGGGAAAAGGTCAATCTTATGGTAGGCAGAATAATGACTCCCAAAGATACTCATGTCCTGATCCCTAGAACCTGTGATTATGTTATTTAATGTGGCAAAAGGACTTTGCACATGTGGCTGAGTTGAGTTTTGAGGTGAGAATCTCATCCTGAATTATCCAGGTGGGCCTGCACCGTGTCCAGAGGAGGCTGGTGGGTCAGCGTCGGAGAAGGAGATGTGGCAGTGGGAACAGTTTGGGTGACGTGGCTCCAGGAAGGCGGGCAGGCTCTTGAAACTGTAAGCATCAGGGAGCAGATTCTTCCCAGGAGCCTCCTCAAGGAAGGCCGCCTGGTAATACCTTGATTTTGACCCAGTGGGACCCACTTCAGACCTCCAACCTCCAGAGCTACGAACATCTCTGTTGTTTTAAGCCCCCACATTTGTGGTAGTTTGTTACAGCAGTAATAGGAACCCGAAAGAGACTGTGGGGAATAGGTCACAGACCTGCAAGTGCTTGCTCTCCTCTTCCTCCTCCCCGCCCCCCTTTCTATACCTGCCTCCCACTCTGGTTACCGGGTGATCTTAGTTATTTTGAATATGGTTAGTTCTTTGTTGAAGAATGGGTCTGGGGTGGGGGGTGTGCAGGGGCAGGGGTGGCACTGGGTGGTGCTCGCCTGGTTCCTTTGTGGCCCGGAATACACCTCCATGGTGCCTTCCCTCTGCTCAGTGGGGCGCTGTTCCCCAGACTTATGTGTTTAGGTCAGGTGCACCTCGAAGCAGGCCCTGTGTGTTTCTGTTTCATATTTGCTGCCTTCCTTTCTCTCTGTAAGAGGCCCAAGGGCACAGGCTGCGGTCTGCTCAGTGCCCCTGCTCCCATGATCATGTGGCTTTTCATGACCAGCCACAGGAAGGCCAGGCCATTTCTCCCAGGGGGCTTATCTTCCCCAGGCGTCAGCAGGTGGGCGCTGGCTTGCATCCATTCCTAATTATATTGGTTCTGGTGCACTCAGTGATTTGTGCTTTGTGCTTGTGTTTGTCTCCTTGATTTGTTGAAGGTGAAATGTATTTCTCTTTCTAGTTCTTTCTCTGTCTTGTTTCTCTTTTAAGTTGCCATGACCTAAGAAAGGTAGAGAAACTGCAAATTGAGGGTTGCTAACATAAAACTATTTAAAATTCAATGTTGAAAACAATCTCTTGGGCTTTCAAAGTAAGTGTTCAGGGCTAAACTATTTACCAAAAGCTGCTGTCTGGTGGACAGTTGTGTGGATCATTTATAATTTTGGGGTTTCTTTCCCAAGAAGAGTTTTTGTTTTATTCCAGAGCACTTTCTCACAAAAGCCCTTCTGTTAGATTAGACAAGCTATTGTATTAGAAATTTGGCATCCCTAGGCGCGCTAGGCCAGGCCTTCCTCTGCACAGAAGCCTGGGGGAAGGAGACAGATAGGTACCACACTGGACATCTGGCCCAGCCCTCCTCTGCATGTGAGGCCTGACTTTGCATCTGCTGTGGGCTTACCAACTTGGAAATCTACAGGGCCTTTTGGACATTAATCAATAAAACCTCGAATGAACACTTCCTGCTTTAATCACTAATGAATAGTAAATTGATGCTCTGATCTCTAAGCAGAGTAGCTGTCCCTGATTGCCACATGCTTTAGCAACATTATCTAGTTTAAATTCTACAGCCACATTGTGAGGCAGGTGTCACTGTTCGGGTGAGTCAAGTAAGGGGGAACACAGATTGCCAGTTGTCTATCTCACGAGACACAAGCTGTTTTCACGAACACTTGACTTAGTCCTTTACACGCAGGAGGGGCACACTTACTTTACTGGGTGGCATTGAAGCTTATGAACGTTTGCATTCTCTTAGGAGCTCTTTCTACGTGCAACTCAATTGGCCCAAACTGTATTTTGAAACAACTTACTTGTAATAATCTAAGACATGTTTCTTTGTTTTAAGAATTCAACTTTAAATAGTTTTATGTTAGCAACCCTCAGTTTTACAGAGTTTCTCCATCTTTCTTAGGACTTGGCAACTTAAAAGTAGGAAGGCCTGAATCCTGAGGAAGGGGAGTCATTGAGGGTTTTGCTGCAGCTAGACCCACTGTGAACATATAGCTCCTTCAGCCTGTTGCACCTGGGGCGCCTGCCAGCTGGGTGGTGAGGACGGAGATGAGCTCCCACCCTCACTGCCCCCAGCTGCTTTGGGGGGAGATCCACCATGAGCTAAAATAATAGGAAGCTGAAGTCTCTAAATGTTTCCCTTCTTCACTTCCTACCTTCCCATTTGTGGATACGCAGGGGTGATCAGTCATGAGGGTGAGTAACCGGAGAACTATGGCTTCAGAGAAGCCAGCAGGGCCGAGCCTCAAATCCCATAGACAGAAAATCACCAACAGCATCCAAGAATCAGTTGAAATGGCCAGACACCATCACTGTGCTATTGCACATTTGGAGAAAGGGCAAAATATTCCTGGCGTTTGGCAAGGACTGCATCCTGGGGTGCCCTGAACAACCAGAATGTGTGAGGTTTTGGGGAAAGTTAGCCCTCCAGTTGCTGGGAAGATGAGAGAATGAGCCATCCCTCTCCTGGTTTCTCTGGCCTCCCACAGTCAATGATTCATGTCTGGCATCAATTCTAGGACATTATTAGCCACTAACGCTTCAAAGATTGCTGGTTACCACTGTCCTTCTCTTTCCTTTAACACTTAGTTATTTGTTGTGCCTGTCTGTTCCATCCTCCTGATTGTCCAGCCATTCCATCACTTTATTCTTTCTTCCAGCTCCCTGGACTGGACAGCATGTTTAGTGCCCCCTTCCACTTTGCCGATGTGCCCTTTACCCAATCTACATCCAATCCACTATAAAACCTAGCCACTTTTTTTTTCTGTGATTGTATCACTCATCTTCATGAATTTTCTTTATTTACCATATCCTTGGTATTTTTAAAAGTGTCATAGTGTTTACTTAGGGTTTTGATCACTTTAAAAAAAAGCTTGACTCTATCACCTAAAACAACATGTTACACTTTCTGAGTAATAACTTGTTACTGGAACTTCTTGGTGGTGGTGGGCAGCTGGGGGTTTGTGCCTGGCCGCACCATTCAGTGGATCTGATGACGCCTGTCCTTGGGGAGTTGCTGTTTGTGTTTCTTTACTGGACTGCAGCCTCCTCTTTGGCTTGGCTTCATGGTGGCTACATCTGGCCAGCAAGGTTGTATTTGCTTCAGTCGGGTACCCGGGGTGCTGTGAGCCTGGGGCCATCTTGCATGTTAACTCCTTGGGCTGGTGGCTGTGAAGACTAGGTGGCTCTCTGAGCTGAGGGCCCTTGGAGCCTGTGCCCTCTCTCTTGTGCAGCTTGCATCCACAGTAGTGGGAGTGCTTTGTGTGTGACAGTGATGCAGCGGGTGGGTAGGTCAGGACGCGTCTAGCCACAGGCTACATCCTGAGGTCCTGTTGATCAGGTGGCTCTCTCAGAAGTTAGAAACAGCTTGGGAAGTGGAGCCTTCAAAGGACGGGGCAGTAACCAGTACGTTTATGAGCCACTGCCTGGGAAGGAGTGCCCAGGGAGCTGTTTCCTGACCGAGGGTTCCGTCGTGGCTACAGCAGTGCTGGTCCCACTGGGGAGCTCCATCAGCTGTGCAGAGACAAAGGACAGGGTTGGCTGACTCTTTACAATGGAGCAATTTGTATTTCCTGGACATTTACTTATTTATTGCTTTTTATCATCAACAAGATTAAAAATACAAAGCATCAGGTGTGGAAGAGCATATTATATTCAGGAGATGAGTGTGAGTCAGTGCAGAGAAAGGAGGGAGGCAATACACTGATGTCTGGAATATTCTTGAGCCTGTTACACAGATAACATGTAACTGGAGTTTCTTTTGCAAGCTCAATAATATAAAACTCTTAAAAGGAAGAGGCATAGAACATTTTAGACTATTGCCTGCTATTGGGGAACCATTACTTTAAGTTCGTGGGGCTAGACGCCCATATGCCTTGTCCCAACAGCACACTGTGTGGCTGCCTTGCCCCACCTTGGCTGCTGGCTTGCCTGCTCTCCCTGGGTGCACAACAGAGCCTTCCCTTCAAGCCCTAAGTGCTGCCTCTCCCTTGGCACCTGTTGATTTCCCTTTAAAAGCCCTGTTGCTCCTCACTCACTGCATCTTTACATCACATGCAGGTAAGGTCCCAGCTTCCAAAGGGCAGGTTGAAAGCCTCCACGTTTGTGAATCTCACCTATGTGTGCCTCCCTGGTGGTGATGGTGCTTTTCATAGTCATGACGTTGAAAGAGCTCTTTATATTTCACAAAGAAGATACACTTAGCTGTGTTGCAAGCCCTTGCACCATTAATCGCCCCCACAAAGCCTTGCAGTAATCCCCTTGTCCATGTGCACACAGAACATTTGGAAGTTTGAACTCATTTGTTGCTTCCCTGGCATGTGGTACTCATTACCAAGTCACTGTCACCTCCTTCTGGTAATAAAGGGTGGGGACATTATTAGTTGTACTTAGTGGAGGAGAACCTCCGTCTTGCTCTCTGCCATGTTACTGCGCCCCTTTGATCCTTTCTGTCATATACTCAGCATCAGAAAAGTGTGAGCCAGGGCCCTGCTCTGGGTGCTATTCTTCTGCATGCTGGCCATGAGGTGAAATTGTTTCAGGAGCATACAGCACCAATTTCCTGTATGTACTCCTGGAAGGGGGTTTGAAGTGGTCATGTGATTTTGTCAGAAGTTCCCCAGGTGTTCTCCTGTTACATGTTGAACTTTCTGTGCAGTCTGACCACGCCCTTTGCTCACCCTGACATACAGCACTCATTCCATGCAGCCTGATCCACCCAGAAGTGTGCAGAGGTGGCAGACCCACTGGGCATCCTGCCTTCACATCATAGTCTGGGGGAGGGCAAGGGAAGAATCTTGACTGTTTCCTTCAGGCCAGGAGCGGTGCGGCAACTCTCAGTGTTTCGTTGATTCTGCTCCACACTTAATCTTTCCCTAAATCGCACTGCCCTTGGCTTTGTGTCATCTCATTCATTCGACTGATGTTTTGTATAAACATTTTCTTTCTCATAAAAATAGTAAATACCCATTGGGAAAATACCTATCGGAAAAGTAGTTGTCCTGTATGCTAAGAATGTTTTTTTTCCTTTTTACTTGGCATTGTTTCTTGAGCCTTTTCCACATTATTAAATATTCTTCTTAAACTGAGGTTTCCGTGGCCACATGGCACTGCATTGACTGAATGCACTGTGGTTGGGGAACTGATTATTGATTGAGGGTTCCCTGAGGGCTGGGCACTGTGGCTTGGCTGTGGTTGTGCTCCAGGTCAGACAGATGGATGGTTTGTCACCAGTGCGGCGGTCACTGAAGATGAGAGAGCCACAGGTCTTGGCCGTTCCTGTTTCTGAGTGCCACTGTCAGCATTCTCCTGTCATTCCTGGTCTTTGGGTTTTCAGTCTAGTCTCTGTCACATATGCTCATTCCAGCTTTCTTAGTGACAGGATACCCAAAAAGTTGATAAGTCCCTATCCTTCCTCCATGAGCCACCACCACAGAAAAATAAAGGACCGCCTGGACCCAAGACAGAACAGCGGCCACCTGTGTCCTGGTGGGAAGAGCTAAGCCTGCTGGGAGGGAGGTGTGCAGATCGGATTCCTGAGATCTGGATCCCTTTGGGATTTGACTTGGGGGATATGGAGGAAGTCAGGAAACCTGGAATGGCAGGAGAGGCTGAGAAGATAGGAGATAGAGGCTGGAGGGACTGTGACCAACAGTGAATGGGCCACCCAGACGAGTAGGCCAGAGTGGCAGAGTTGGGGGGCAGGAGGCAGGGGAGTCTGACCACGCAGAGGGGTGAAGCCAGCTGGAGGCAGACGCTGGAGGAAGGAACCGCTGGAACAGCAAGTGCCTGGCATCCTGCCCTCTCAGGGCCATGTCCTGAGAACTGCCTCTGATGGGCCCCAGGTCTGTGGGTCCATTGTGCTCTGGAGTTCCAGAACAACAAAAACAACTCCCCCTCCCTCTGGGGGAGAGCTGGCTTCATGGAGTCAGAGGAGCAAGATGAGGGGTGCATGTGGCTGCCAGGCTGCCCCCCCCCAGCATTGCTGGCCAGGTCCTGAGGGTGCTCGTACCCAGCGGCCTGTTGCAAAGCTGGGCAGAGCAAGGACAGGAGAATCGGATGGGGTCCTGCTCAGTGGCGCCCTCCATTTCACCTCCCCTTGAGACAGAGGGTCCAGGGCATGGGACACGGTGTGTGCAGACAGTAGAGAAGCAGGTGTGTGCTGTCCAGGGCGGGGGAGAGGGCGACGATGCCAGGCAAGATGGGGAAGGCCAGCACATCAAAGAATGCTGCTTTTAAAAATTATTATTTTGAAGTAAGCAGTAAGATGGGAATGGAAGGGTGTTTGCATGGCAAGAAATCAATTTACTGATGGGAAATTTTCGGAAGGTATTTCCAAATGAGCAAGTGATTAAGGGTCATCATCCTTTCCTGATATTCAAATTTCCCATCAAAATGATTATGTCCCTGAAACTTTGGGTGGACTTTATAGAGAAGATTAATAAATTTTTACTTGAAAGTTGCAATTTATTTTTCCACTCAACCAAACTCACAGCCTTCTGCACCTGGCGGGGTGGTCCTCACCGAGGCCACATGTGTCAGCTGGGAGAGACTGACTCTGGGGCATCTCAGGGCGTCCGAGGTGGCTTTGGTGCAGAGCCGATCCCACACAGGATAGAGGTGCATTCTGGGACTTCATACCGTGGGTGACAGGCCAGGCCTGTAGCCCTTAAATTATTTTGTTTGAGTCATAGAACAGAAAACAGTAAGTAAATAAACAGGCCCACAAGAGTAACTGTGACACAGCCAGTGACTGTACACGGTCTCCGGGCTCAGCAAGGGCACATCTGACATGTTGGCCATTGCCTGCTGTAATCCTGTGAAGTGTAAGCGGTACAGACTCTCATTTTAAAGTTGTAGATTTTAAAGGAAGGGTTGGAATCATAGTGAAAAAAATCATTGTCAGAACATGTTTTGAAAAGACCAGTATTAATGAAGCCACAATTATTGTGTTTATTTTTGAGAAAAATTTTTACAAGTTTTTGTTACATGGGAGATGAAGGATCACCCAGCAGGTGGGCGAGAGAGTTGTTTCCATGTGTAAGAGGCACTTTGCCGCAGCACTGGCCTCCTTGGCCGGCAGGAGGGTAATCATGGGGGCAGTCTTCAGGCTCTGGGATTGATTTGCCTTCCTCTCCTTTCCATCATCAGGTGAGGTCTAAGATCTGCACAGGTGTAAGACTGAACAGGCAGGCACAGGGCTTAGGCTCAGCAGTGTCCCCACAAACCCTCATCCCATGCTTCCTGGGTACTGGAAGCGTGAATTACGAAGCATGTCACCTTAGCGTTTGGGTTCTTTGGGGGCAAGTAGCTAATACAAAACCATCTCCTGGAATGCAGTGAATTTGGGATTTTCTTCTGTTCTGCTCTTGCTGAAGTCAAGAGAGAGATGCTTTAAATAGGGAAGCAGCGATGTCATTCACAGGTGCCTTCCAAGCACTAAGTAGGTCAGGGTTTTGTCACGGTTTTGACGAGATCACAGGTGAGTCACCGTAAATTTGGAGAGAGTCACGAATCTTGTCAGAATTCAGAGTACATTTATGATCTAGTTAAATAGCATGCCTTGATTCTTGGCCCACAGGTTGTCCTTTTGGCCCCCTCGCCCCACACATGGCACAACCTCTGCTGAAACCAGCCAGCAGAGGGCTGGGTGCCCACTTGCCCTCACCACTGGCTGAGGAAAATCTTTCCTGCTTGACTGGTAGGAAAAACCAAGTCCTGGGGGTGGCAGGAGGGAACCATCTCTTCTTCCTTATGGACCGCTTCTTATAGAAGCATAACCCCACACAGAAAGCTGCACATCATAAATGTTCACACACTAAACACACCCAGATCAAGGTGCTGGCACCCGCAACCCTGCCTGGGGTAACTGCTGTCGTGGCTTCTCACACCATAGATTGGTGTGGCCTGTTAGTGCATTCTGTGCAGGACCTCTCACAGTGTGTGTGCCCTTCTGTCTGGCCCCTTTCCCTTCCTGATGTTTGCAGGGTTTGTCTAGGTCCTGGTGTGTGGCTGTAGCTCACTAATTCGCAATGCTGTGTAAATATCCGATACTCACTATTGGTGGGCATTTGGGTAGTTTCCAGTTTGGGGTCTTATAAATAGTATGGCTTTACTCATTCTGAAACATGTCTTTTGCTGAACCTTTGGGTATGTTTATATTGGGTGCATTTCTTGGAGTGGAATGGCTAGGTCACAGAGATTCATGGCTTCAGCTTAGTAAATACTCCAGCTTCTGAAAACCACACTCTCTCCAGCTGGTAGTAACCAGAATGAGGTTTTTCAGGTAGAGTATATAGAGTTATAGAGTGTATTTTGGGTTGATAATCAAGCAAGAATCTAAAAGTACTTTAGTTAGCAATTATTAGTAATCTGAGAGAAGAGAACTGGTCTTTAGAAAGGTGAATTCTGCACTTAAATTAGGAATTTTTATTCTTGTTTCTGCTTGTGCAACTCAGTTTACTAGGCTCAGATCATATCATCTACCAATAGATTGTGTCCTGCCCTTGACAAACCCACTCCAGGTGGGGAGTAAGAGACAGGATCATTAGGTGGGCAAAGGCAAAGAGGAACTGCCAAATTGTCACTGTCTGCTTGCCAGTTAGGCTGCAGAGGCTACATCTTGTATTAAGACATGTTTCAGAATGGCACTCAGATGCTAAGGGAACCCAGCACACAAGTCACATTTACGTAGCACTTCGTGATTTAAGCCAGCTTTCAGACGGCATCACCCCTCAGGGGAGCAGGGAGGGTGTTATCCTCTTCTCACATATGAGGAAATGAAGTTTGAGTTAAGTTCCTTGCCCAGGGTCTCAACATGACTAAGAAAAGGGAGCCTGGCCTCTGTTTTCTGGCCACAAACTCTGTGACGTTCTGTCGCCCCACAGGCCCTTCCTCCATTTGTCAAGCAGTAAATTAAAGGTGGTACTTTATTTTACAATGATTATTAGTACGTTTACCTAAGCAACTGGGTACTTTGGGCTTGGTGGTGGTTTGCCTTTACAACGTCTGTCTCACAGATGACAGAGAACTGTCTTCAGCAGTGGGATGTGACTGTCTGTTAGGTGGTCCTACCAGCCAGAAACCAACCTTTTGTTGTAATTTCAGGAATTTCAGGTAATGCGATGTAGTCCTACTGAGTAATGTGGAATCTAAATCTTAAAGAACATTTTGGCAGTAGTGTAGATTTTAATGTTTCCTGTTCGTGTGTGTTTTCTGAAATCTGAGAGTTCACCTCAAAAGCGTATTTTCACAAACTACTGAATTTATTAACAGAAAAAAAAGACTGAAAAATAGTCTCATTAACTTCATGGTGTGTCTGTCATCAAAGGCAGCCTGATGACCTCCAAAGGACTCGATGTCACCTTTGATAGTTCTAATAGGAAACAGGCTACTGTTTGCAGGGGGAGCTTTGAGCTTTGATTGTGTAATATCTTGTAAGATTACTTCAGAAACTACTGCCTGTGTCTGGAAATTGTTAACGGGAAATGTTCACTAAAGTAGGTTATTTTTATTATGAAAAGAGATTTTATCTCTTGTAAATAGTTTAGTTGAGGTCTAACCAAGTTCAAGAGCTAAAGACAAAAACGAAACAAAACAGCATCAGCAGCAATGACAATAACTCTACACATATTTTTTTTAAGTAAATAAAGCAACTTGATAACTAAGTCATTTGTCTTTTACATCAATGTTAAGTGACCTCACACAGTATCTCCCAGGAATGTGATTAGAGTTTTTAATGTTGTGTAAGAATCCCAGCCTCGGTGTGAGGACTTCCATCCCAAACCAGCACCGCGTGGTGTTTGCACGGAGACGGCTGCTGTTACTTGTACTGAGGAGCTGGCCGGAGAGGTGCCTCTGCAGAACTGGTCCCTTCCCAACACAGTGGTTCCTTGTTCCATGACAAGACACCACATGTTAGTGATTTGGGCTATGGACACACAGGTTTGAACTTCTTCCTTGGACTTGAGGTCCTACAACATGCCCTGAATTTCAGATTTATGTGCTTTCACTTTTGACAGCCATGGTGATGGTGAACTCCCCTCACACATGCATCTGTGAGGAGGCGTCTGGCCGTGCACCGTCACCCCCACTTGCCATCACACATGTTGCTGCACCTGTGCTGAGTGGATGCCAGAGCAGGCTTCAGGCAGAGGGGTGCATCTTTGGAAGGCTGTGTCCAGCTCCCCTGTATTAAAGAATCAAGTTAGGGTATATTCCCTTTAAAGTTCAAAATAAAATCACTTTGAGCCCTGCTGGTCACCATACATCCACTCTTTTTCATTTAGTCGGCGAGCCCTCACAGTGTTTACAGTCCTGCTGACAGTACTGGAAGAAGAAACAGGAGCATGGACAACAGGGTCCTGCTCTCCGGAGAGCACAGTGGTGACTCCAGCTGCGGGCCAGCGCCTGCCCACGGTGGGAAGCAGCACAGTCACTGAGGCCTGTGGCTGCTGCTGGCCCGGGACGAGGAGGACCAAGCCATGTCCCAGACCTGTGAGCTATGTTTAAAAGCATGCTGCAAGCCAGAGGAGGTCTGGGCTCCACCAGCTGTCCCTGTGGCAGTGCCCGGGCACCAGAGGCTGTGAGAGCAGTACACCCAGCCTCACAGAACTTGACCGCAGGCCAGCCCCCTGGTGGGGTCAGCCCCAGTATGTCCCATCTGTTCTCATGGTTTGCGATCTCAAAGATAAGGTCTGGACATGATCAGATGTGCTTTGGGCCTGGTTCCCCTGGCTATTGAGTGGATAATTAGGGGTGGAGAGGCTAGAGATCATTCAAGAGTTCTGGGGTCCCTCCTGATCATGAGGAGTAGTGGGGGTTCCTTCAGTCGGCTGGGGAGTAGGGTGGTGAGAGCATTCAGGCGTGTTGGCCCTTCAGGTCCTAGAGAGAGTTGACGGAAGCTTAGACTCGTGTGGTGGGGATGGAAAGATCTGGTGAGGTAAGATGACTAAGCTTTTGCTTGAGCAGAAAGCTTTTGTTTCCATTTTCATTTTGATGAAGTACAATTTATTATTCTTCACTTTAGGTGTCACATCTAAGGACTTTTCACCTAGATACTAAAAGTCTAGGTAGTAATGATTTCTTCTAAAATTTTACAATGTTGCATTTAAACCTATGACCAATTTTGAGTTAAGGTGTGACTATTCGGTGGAATTTCAATTGTTTGTCTGTGAATGTCTAATTGTTCCATCTCTGTTATCCTTTCTCCATCGAATTATTTTTCACCTTTGTCAGAAATCAGTTGGCTGTACTTAATGGGTCTATTTCTGCTTCCTTCTCTTGTTTAATTCCGTTCCGCTAATCTGTGTGTGTATCCTTCTACCAGTGCACCTCTGCTTTGATGGCTGCAGCATAATAGTAACCCTTAATGCATTTCACTTGTCTTCCAAAATTATCTTTGCTTTTCCAGTTTCCAGTTCCATTGCCTTTCCATAAATATTTTTGAATAAGCTTGTCTATATCTACAAAAACATCTTCCTGGGATTTCAAAAGGAATTTGGTGAAAATTGACTACTATGTTGTCTTCTAACCAGTGAACATAGTACATCTCTCCATTTATTTGGATTTTATTTCATTTCTTTCATTGCAAAACTTTCAATATATAAGTCCCATAAATGTGCTGTTTGATTTATTTCTATTTTATTTTGAATGATTATAAATCATACTGTGTTTTAATTTCAGTTTCCATGTATGCATTGCTAGAATGTAGAACAGGGTTGACTTCTGTATGGTGATTTTTTTTTTTTTTTTTTGTCTAGCAAAGTGATTTCTTTTTATAGGTTATTGCTGGGAAAAGTCCTTCAAACAAACCAGTGTAGTGAAAATGCCTTAGAGAAGTATCAGCTTCTCAGATTTCTTCACAAGTTTTAGTATGTCTCACCTTTATGATTTTTATATGTTCAATGCTTTTAAAGAGCCACTACTTCAATGACAGTAACTCTTTGGGGTTTATTTTTATTTCCAAGTTTGTTTTTTTTTTATAGTGGCTACTTCAAGATGGTGAACTGTTTTTACTGTCTTTTCACTCTCCCTTCGTAGTTCCTTAATATGGGCATCCAGGCCCTCTAGAATATGATGAGACCTCAGTTCCTCCTCTTCCAAAAATCTTGCAGCGATTGAACCAAGGGGAGATACAGGCAAGGGACACTCATGTAAACCTAATTCCAATTTCACCACTGTTTCAGAAAGATGACGATTTTCTAACTCAAGTGACTCCATCTGATCCAAAACCTCCTTATGCTCGACTGCTTTTTCTTCTGCCTTTTGTATTTCTGCCTTGAGTTTCTTTTCCATGTCAGGGAAAGAACTTTTGGCAGAAGCAATCGTAGTATCTCGCCGATGTAACTTCCAAGTTAGCTGGGAGATTTCCGTCTCATTCTTTCTAGTCCAGAACTGTTACTTTGTTCAGCCTGTAAAATCTGTTTTTTCAGCTTGTTAATCTCTGCCCTGTACTCATTGTTATGTACTCCCATTTTCTCCAGTTCTTTGTATTTTTCCATTAGTTCTTGGCTCAGCTGTTTACATGTTACGCTCACAGACTCCAGGCTGCCTTCCAGACAAGTCACCTCTGCTTGCAGGAGTTCTTCACTATTGTGGGACACATCCAGCTGGGAAAGCACATTGTCTAATGCCTCCTGTCCTTGACAGGTGTGCCTCTTTCTGCCTGAGGCTCCTCCAGTGACCTATGGCCTCTACTGTGTGCTGAGAGTCAGTTGCCTTTAATTTTTTAATTTTGGTATATTAATATAAAATCACATGAGCAACATTGTGATTACTAGATTCCCCCCATTATCAAGTCCCCACCACATACCCATTACAGTCACTGTCCATCAGCGTGTGGGATGCTATAGGGTCACTACTTGTCTTCTCTGTGCTGTACTGCCTTCCCTGTGCACCCCCGGATGTTATGTGTAGTTGCCTTTAATTTTGCTGGTAGCTTTTCATTTTGCATTGCCTCATGGATGAAATTTTCTTGTGACTGAAGAGCTGCCTTCAGTTTTCTCTTTTCTTTCTGCAAAACCTCTAAAAGTTTTTCAGATTCCCTCAATTTTTCTTCTTTTTGCCGCTGTTCTTTATAACAGTGATATTAGTTCTAACCAAGTAATTGACCTTCATGGTGAGGCGCTCTATCTCCAACTCATTGGCACAGACGGTATCATTGGCCCGCTCCAGCTTACTGCTCAGATGCTGAATTTCTGACTGGCTTGGCAGTTCCAGACTCTAATTTCTGTTTCTGATTGGCAAGCTGAGCCTGAATTATCTCTGATTATTCAGCCAGAGCCTTCCTTTATGCCTCCACAGAAGATACATGTTGCTGATAAATCAAGAGTTGCTTCTCCCAGTCCAGTGATTTCTGATGAAATTCCTCAATTTTTCCAGTTAACCTCTGAATTTCAGACTCATCTTCTCTGTGATTAAAAAAATTTTTTTTATTAAGGTATTATTGATATAGACTCTTATGAAGGTTTCATATGAAAAAAACAATGTGGTTACTACATTTACCCATATTATCAAGTCTCCACCCATACCCCAGTGTGGTCACTGTCCATCAGTGTACTAAGATGCTACAGATTCACTATGTGCCTTCTCTGTGCTACACTCTTTTCCCCATGATCCCCCACACCATGTGTATGGAACATAATACCCCTCAATCCCCTTCTCCCACCCTCCCCAGCCACCCTCCCACACCCCTCCCCTTTGGTAACCACTAGTCCCTTCTTGGAGTCTCTGAGTCTGCTGCTATTTTGTTCCTTCAGTTTTGCTTTGTTGTTATACTCCACAAATGAGGGAAATCATTTGGCACTTGTCTTTCTCTGCCTGGCTTATTTCACTGAGCATAATATTCTCTAGTTCCATCCATGTTGTTGCAAATGGTGGGATTTGTTTCTTTCTTATGGCTGAATAGTATTCCACTATGTATATGTACCACCTCTTCTTTATCCATTCATCTACTGATGGACACTTAGGTTGTTTCCATATCTTGGCTATTGTAAAAAGTGCTGCGATAAATATAGGGGTGCATATGTCTTTTTGAATCTGAGAACTTGTATTCTTTGGGTAAATTCCAAGGAGTGGGATTCCCGGGTCAAATGGTATTTCTATTTATAGTTTTTTGAGGAATCTCCATATTGGTTTCCACAATGGTTGAACTAGCTTACACTCCCACCAGCAGTGTAGGAGGGTTCCCCTTTCTCCGCATCCTTGCCAGCATTTGTTGTTCTTAGTCTTTTTGATGCTGGCCATGCTTACTCTTCCTGTGATTTTTGACATTTCCTCTGAAGTCCCTTATATGCTTTTTCTGTAGTTTTTCATAGCTTCTCTTCAGTCTGCCTAATTCTTCATGGAGTTTCTTTAACTCCTGCTTATATCCCTTGGCCATCTCTTGCTTGACCTTTTCATGTTCTACCTGCTGATGCCAATACTCCAATCTCTTTGTGATTCATATCCAGCTGACTCCTGAGAGTTTTAAGTTCCCTTTCACGGACATCCAAGCAAGCGTCTGCCCTTCGCATTCAGACTTTTTATGAACCACCATTATGTCAGTGTGTTTCATGAGCTCCTGTAGTTCTGCCTCACAGGATGTCAAAAAATCCCCATCGCGTCCCCGATTTTGAATTCCTTCCATTAGAGCCTCCATCGCCAAATCCCCTTTGTTCTGGCAAGTGGCTGGCCGGGGCTGTGCACCCGGCGCGGCCGCATCTGCTTTCGCGGGCCAGCAAGGTAGACGCGACGAGGCCAAGGGGCGGGGTGCCGGGGCGGCCCCCGGCCGGTGGGGGCGGGCCTAGTGGGCACCCTGCTGCTGCGGAGGCCAGCCCGGAGCCCTGGGGCCTCGTGGGCCGTGGCACCCCTGCAGCCGGTGTTTGGTGATCTTTTATCTGTGACTTTGCATATGAATTCATTCAGTTCTAAATTTCCTGTTGATCCCTTAGGATTTTCTAAGTAGACAATTATGTTATCAATATGTAGCTTTATTTCTTCTTTTTCAGTTTATGTGCCTTTTATTTCCTTTTTGTGCCTTCATGCACTTGCTCGAACTCCTAATACTGTGTTGAATAGCAATTGTGAAAGTGCTTTCTTGTTCTTGATCTTAGGGAGAAAGAATTCACCCATTAATTACGATAGTGACTGTAGCTTTTTCATAGATGCCCATAATTATTTTGAGAAATGTCCCTTATATTCCTAGTTAGCTGTGTGTTTTTATCATGAATGTATGTTGAATTTTGTCATATGTTTTTTTGAGGCAATTGATATGATCATGTTGTTTTTATATTAATCCTGTTAATATAGTGGATTATATTGCTTGGTTTTTGAATATCAAGCTAGCCTTGCATCCCTGGAATAAAGCCCACAGGTGTGTAATTCTTTCTTTATATATTGCTAGCTTCTATTTGCAAATATTTCATTTAAATTTGTTGTGCCTCTACTCATGCGGGATGTTGGTGCTTTTTTCTTTTTTTGTAGTATTTTTGACTGCTTTTGAAATCACAGTGGAGTACTGGCCTCATAAAATGAGTTGGGATAATATTGTCCTTTATAAGCACTTCTATGAAAAGAATCATGAATTAAATGTGGCATTCCAAAATTTGTTTTAGATATTCTAAATCTAAAATGATATAAGCATATGAAAAGTGCAAAAAGAAAACCAGAGTACTTCAGAAGAGCTGAAAAGTGATTGTTATGCAAGTACCCTCTTCCAGGTTCTAACATGGCGGGTCCCAGGGAGAGCTGTGAAAGACAGCCTCTGTACCACAGTGCTGCATTAGAGAGCATTTAAATGTTTTGGCACCTTTGGAGTCTGCCTGAAATATGAATCTTGAATAAGAGGCAAATTATGAAATAATGCTGAGTATCAGGAAAAAAAATTTTTTTTTTTTAATATTGCAGTGGAGTTAACACAGGGAAAATATTTAGATATTGCGATCTAGGTCTAAAAAATAGGGTAGTTTGGAGAATAAAGAGGAAAATATAACTTAAAAAAAATAATGAAACAATAACTTTATTTCCTGTTGATGGTGACCAGTCCGGTGGCCTGTGGCTTCGTCACCTGAGATGAAAACTCAGGAATGCCTTTGCCTTGTTCCTTGTTGTGTCACTGTTCTATACGGTGGCCAGCAGAGAGGGCTTTAGGAAGGTCAGGCAAGTGTGTGCTTCCTTACAGCTACCAGATGAAGCCAGAGAAATACGGGATTCCCAGTTAAATTTGCATTTCAGATAAATAATGGGTAACATTTTAGTTTTAGTTTGTCCCAAATATTGCGTAGGACATACTTAAATAGAACGTGTTGTTTTTCAGAAACTCATATTTAACTGGACATCCTATATTTTATCTTTTTTCTATATGTTAGCTTTTTTCCATATTTGTTTCTATACTTTGAACCCTGCTCATTTTCATTTGAGGAAGAGAATGTCAAAATCTTTATTGATTATTGATTGTTTTATTAAATATAAAGCAGTTGTCTTTGCCTGGCAGGTGAACATGATGGCAGATCTTGTGTGATATTCAATTTTTTAAAATTTTATTGGTGCCTGCAGCAGGGTGTTGAGCCCTGGCAGGGGTTCTGCACCTCCAATACTAGTTTGTGCTCTGTATCACCAATGCCCACTCACACTATTTCCAGTGATCTCACTTCATTTGCCTTGCCAATGTCTAATTATTCAAAAAGATTCTTATCCACACATTCACACCTTGGTCCTATTTGCAGTCACCCTCCTAGAATGGTGCCTAAATTCGTGCCCAGACACTACAGATACATAATATTTTTTACATACTTCCTGGGTCAGATATATAAGTAGAAAGGCATGCTACACTTAAATGATCCACCTAAATGATCCACCCTAGTAAGATTTGTTCTGGCATTATCTATAGTGCCTGGATTAAATGACTGGCCTGAGGTAGATTTAATAGAACATCTCTGTCAACACACTGATACCAACAAGAAGAGACCTGCTTGGGAGAGAGCTCTTAGTGGTCATCCTGTGGTCTCTCTTTACAGCACACTGCTCCCTAGAGGCCCCTGTTCTGTTCCCTTCCATTTTCATATTGTTCCAGGCAGGTGGCAAAACACACTGTGAACTTGAACCACATTGCTATGGGCAATGTTTTTATATCTGTTAGAATCTGTGTCAACTCAGAGGAAGGAAATACCCTTCCTTGACTATTGTTTGTGTTTTTGGCTGTTTTTTAGGGCACTTGAGGCCACTGGAATTACTACTACTAAAAACAAAGCTGAAGAGTAGTTCTCTTGTAAGGACCCAATACCCTGTAGTGTCAACTCAGAAAGAAACATAGGCAGTTTACCAGCAGCTAAAATGAAGGCGCCTGGCGGCCTTCCTGTTTCAATTGTAAGTTCCCAACGAATCGGGGGCTCTGGATGGGGATGAGTTGGGGAGCACCCCTGGAGACAAAACACCAGCTTCTAGGGCCCATTTTCTTCATATGTTATAAAAACTGAAATTGCTATTCACAAGTTTGTGATTGATTCTCAGATTTCTACAATTTCCAACTTCACTTAGAATACAGGTTAAAATATTCTTTGTGAAAGGCTGACCTTTTCACTCAAAATATAAAAATGAGAAATTTGATAATTGCTAATATCTCTCAAATTCTGAGGATATTTACATCTGCCCCAGTTCTAAAAGTGTCAAGAAATTGTAAATGTAACATTTTTGTATTGGCCTAAATATGTTTTATTGGCCAATTTGCATAAATATAGGCATACCTTGGACACATTGCTGGTTTGGTCCCAGACCACCACAGTAAAGTGAGTATTGCAATAAAGTTAGTCAAACAAATTTTTTGGTTTCCCAGTACATATAAAAATTATGGTGGTCTGTTAAGTGTGTAATAGCATTATGTCTAAAAAACAATGTAGATATCTTAAAAATACTTTATTGTTAAAAAATGCTAATTATCATTTGAGCTTTCATTGGGTCATAAGCACTGACCACAGATCACCATAACAAATATAATAATAATGAAGATGTTTGAAATATTGTGAGAATTATCGAAATGTGACCCAGAGATGTGAAGTGAGCAAATGCTGTTGGAAAAATGGGACTGACAGACTTGTCAAAGTTTACGAACTTCCAATTTGTAAAAAACACAGTATCTGCAAAGTGCAATAAAGTACAACAAATGAGGTTTGCCTGTATGTATTTGTTAAGAATTGGTCTTTTGGTGCTCAGAATGGGTATTTTACCCACAATTTTCATGTTGTAATAGGAAGGGAAAAAAATACAATTCTATTACAATTTTGGGGGATGTTTCTGTAGCCATTAAACCAGAATAAAGATTTTTCCAAATAGAAATTGCTGCTTCTGTAAATATTTTCTGTTTCTTAGCATTAACACTTAAACATAGAGAAACTTCTTTGGTTTCTAATAACTAGGAATTATACATACACTTGCATCCAATATATATTGGCCAAACTTGTAGTGGAAATATGCAGGGGAACTCATCAGAGCCAGGCATTTTGCGGAGTCAGGGCTCTTGATTTAATCGCCTGGGCTTCTCTGCCTCAGTTCCCACCTGTGGAGCTCCCCAGTCTGCTGGGAGCTCATAATGTAAAATAAGCCCTCTATTTTTCCTGTGGGAAAGGAGCATAGAATTGCTTATTTCTTTAAAAAGTATTAAGGATGTCACCTCACATCTATTAGGATGGCTACTATTAAAAAAAAAAACAAACCAAAAATACAGAACAGAAAGTAACAAGTATTGGTCAAGATGTCAAAAAATTGGAACCCTTGTGCATTGCTGGTGGGAATATGTAATGGTATAGCCGCTATGGGATACAGTATGGTGGCTCTACAAAAAATTAAAAGTGAAATTACCATATATTTGTCTAGCAATGACTTCTGGGTGCACACGCAAGAGAAAAGTAAGAACTCTGAAGGGCATTTGTACACCAATGTTCATAGCAGCATTATTCACAGTGGCCAAATGATGGAAACAACCCAAGTGTCCATTGACAGATGGACAAATAAACAAAAGGTAGTATATACATCAAATAGAATATTAAAAGAAGGAAATTCTAACACATTACAACATGGATGGACCTGATGGCATCATGCTAAGTGAAATAAACCCATCACAACAGGACAAATACTGTCTGATTCCGCTCACGGGAGATACTGTTACGGAAATTACTGGAAAAACCTGGACTGGATCACTGACAGAAGAACCAAGCGGTACTTGGAGGTCTTGGAGTGTTGAGGTTTATTTCACACCGGCGGGCTCAGAGGGGAGTAATCTCCCAAGGTCTGAGCACCAAACAAAGGCAAAGGGAGCAATATACATATTTCTGCTTCTGTATCTGTAACATTCCTACGTGCACAGCAAGCGAGCAAGCAAGGGGGGGTGAGCTTAGGGAGTGGGTGCCTGGCAGAGCGGGGAGTGAAGGCGAGGGGGAAAAATGGGAATTTCTGCTGTCTTTGCTAACTAGAGAAGAGAAGGGGGCCACCTGGACTAAATTGCTGTCCTTGTAAATATTTCCCTATCAGTACCACTGTAGTTAAATTCACAGAGACAGAATGTGGAGCGGTGGTGGCCAGGGGCTGGGGAAAGCGGGGAAATGGGGAGTTAGTGTTTAATAGGTACAGAGTTTCAGTTTGGGACGATGAAAAATTTCTGTGGATGGATGGTGGTGATGGTTGCACAGCAATGTGAGTGTACCAAATGCCACTGAGCTGTACACTTAAAAGTGGTTAGAATGATAAATTTCATGTTATGTGTATTTTACCATAATTTTAAGGAAGAATCAAGGATGTGTGCCTGTCTGGAGATCCAAAAATCTGTCATTCCTTCCTGTGGATTACATATGCCACACTTGATCCCTGTAGGTTATACTTCAGGTTATATGCCCTGAACCTATATAGTCTGCCCTGACTGCCCATCACTCAACACTGGTGTGGCTGAGGGTGACCCAGTGGAGGGGGCAGGATGCCTGAAGTAGCTCTGGTTCAGGCTGGAGGGAGGAGTCCAGACTCTCAGTCTGCCAGCCCAACTTTTTCTTTTTCATTACTTTGAAGTCAAATGATATGCACAAATTTTAAGTATACTTTTAGATGAGTCTTGACAAATACATGCATCTGTGTAATCTGTATCCTTATCAAGAATATGGAACATTAACCATAACATTGCACCAGGAAGTTCTCTCATGTTCTGCCTCCAAGCCCCTCTTCCCAGGCAACCCAGTTTTGATCTCTGTATCATAGATTAAATGTGCCTATTCTAGAATGTCATATGAGAAGAATCAAGCAGTAGGTACTCATCTCCACTCAGCTTAATGTTCCCGCGAGCCATCTGTGTTGTTCCTTTATCATGGCTTGTTCCGTTTCATTGCTGTCTATTCCATTGTCTCATCATGCCAGGGGTTGTTTCGCTACTTTCTTGTTGCTGAACTGCTGGGCTGGTTCCAGTTTAGGGCTCTTATGAATAAGGCTGCTGTAAACATTTTTAGACAAGGCATTATATAGGCAGATGCTTTCATTTCTCTTAGGTTAACATCTAGGAATGGAATTACTGAGTCAAAGGGCAGGTTTATAAAAGACCACCAGACCACTTAAACTCTTACCCACAAGACATGAGGGTTCTGATTGCTCTGCATCCTTGCCAGCATTTGGTGGTGTCAGCCTTATTTCCTTTTTAAGACATTCCAGGGGGTATGCCTATCATTGTAGTTTTAATTTGTATTTCCCTGTTAACTAATGATGTTGAAGCATCTGTCCAGCTCTTTTATCCATTTTTTAATTAGGTTTTTTTGTCTTTATATTATTGAGTTGTAGTTGGAACTTTTGAAAAGCAGAGTTATAAAATTTTTATGAAGTTTACTTACCATTTTTCATTTATGGTTATTGTTCTCTCTGACCATTGAAAAACTTCTACCTATCTTAAGCCATGAAAGATATTCTCTATGTTTCTTCTTGAAATTTTATAGTTTAGCTTTTACATTGAGGTTTGTGATTCATCTTGAATTGATTTTTGTGTATGTATGTGGTGAAGTAGGGGTTCAGGTGCATTTTTTTCTATATGTATATCCAATTTTTTCAGTACCATTTGTTGAAAGGATCATCCTATTCATTCTAAATTATAATGGTGCCTTTATGAAAACTCAACTTATCATGTAAGTGAGGGTCTATTCCTGGGCTCTTTTTTCTGTTTCATTGGTTGATTTGTCTATCATTTTGCCAGTATCACACTGTCTTGACTATTGCACCTTTACATCCCAAACTTCTGTCCACAGTATTTTTAGAGCTTTGCTCCAGTGTGATACAGTAGATAATATTAACATTATTTGCTTACACTCACTTTCCTTGTGTGTAAAACAGTGATCTTCACTGAGTGATGGTAGTGACTAGGTGAATTTCTATGGCAACATCTGGCACAATGCTACATAGAACATGTTCAGTAAGTGTTTATCTCCCTGTTGATTCTCTAAGTGGCCCACATCTTTGTGTACTCTCACCACATCTCTGTGGTATGGTTGGGAGGTCAGTGAAGGAGCAAAGGGATAAAATAATTGTAATTACAATCTTTGATTCTATGGCAGAGAAAAAAACTAAGTTACAAACTACTTAATTCCAGGGTTGACCTTGGCTATTTTATTTTGCAGCATTCTCTAATCTTTTAAAGATTACTTCTCTGAGCTTCAGTTTTCTCATATGTAAAATGAAGATAATACCCCTCAAGGTCATTGTCAGACACATTTGCATTAAGGCACGTGAAAGCACTTTGTAGGGTCTAAAACATTATAACAGCATAAAGCTGTCACCTTTCCCTTTCTTCCTCTATTGGGATTGCAGACATTCAGAGGGTGAGGGATTTTTTTTCCATTTTTTCATGACTCACACCTTTGGACTCACATCATCGATTTGGCACCTGTTTCATATTTTTCACTGCCATTAAAGCAATTGCTTCTATCAGGATTTTCCCCAGGACCATAGATAACAACATATTTGAGTCTTTGTTAGTATCTGTTGTCACACTTTATGAACACATTTAAAATAATTTACTAGAAGTGTTTACAGACTCAAAGACCAGCTCTTGCCTTCTTGAAGGTTTTGCTTAAGACACAAAGAAAGTCAGGTTTGAACAAGAAATAGCAACTGTGGAATGCCGACACTCAGACTTGAGTAAGCTGCAGATGAGGGAGATGAGACTGGCCATCCCCCTTCTCCGGCCATCCACGGGCCATATGTCTGGAACATCCGTTAGTCCCTTAACCCAGGGGAAGGGTGAGAGCCACAGGCAAAGACAGAGTGAGCGTAGGGAGGATGAAGAGAAAGGTAAGAAGTGACTCTCTCGAGGCAGAGATGGCTGGGGGTCCCCTTGAGCTCTTAGCAGTTGTTTTGAGGACCTTTTAAGAGTGTTTCAGGTGAAGTGTGTCAGGATCTCAGTCAGCAAAGTCAGGTGTCAAGGAACAGTCCTTTTCCTTTTCTGTAAGTCTGCTTAGATTCTGACTGGGAGCTACCATTGCACCAGGCTGACACCTCCATTTGCTCTGTACATGAACTGGCTCCTGGCTTAGGACTTGCCCAAGGTGAGTAGGGAGAGGGGAAGTGTGGGAGGAGGCAGTGGAACATCTCCAGCCAGACAGTGTGTGGCAATAAATGCTTTTGTATTAACCAGCCCTACCCTTGAAGTCCAAAAATTCAAGGAGATGGGTTCTTAGGCAGAAGCTACAGATGGGTAAGAAAATATTCCAGACAAACTTGAATGAAGGCCTTACACTTTCTCAGCATAACCTCTCGGTTTCCTTTACACTCACTTTCAATAAATAGCTGATCTCATTCAGAGATGACTAAGGACTACAAATGAACTCTAGTGTGCAGAGAAACCTGGAAACAAAAAAAGAAAAAGAAAATCACAAAAGACTGAGGAAGAATGTGGATAATTCAGAAGACCAGCTCAAAAGTTCAGAAAAATATGTTCCCAGACTCTAAAAGAAAATATGGAAACATGATAACTAAAGCACAGTTTGAGTATAGAAGAAAAATTCAAAAGAGTGAGTGGCACAGAAGAAAACAAGCCTAAAGCTGGCAGAATTCAGGAGGGGAAATGAGAAGAGAAAAAAGTAAAAATGATACTGATGCAAAGACCGATTCAAAAGCTGCAAAATAGGAAGCCTCGTTGAAAAAACAATCACTGAGGGCAGCCTGGAGGAGACTGTACAGAAGGAACCAAGTATCACCTTAATTTATTAGATTTCTCAACAAAGAGTTTTAGAAAAAAGGGAAAAAAATAAGTATATGACAAGACTGTATAAATATTCAGGCCAGACTTGACTGTCATTTCAGAGGAATTACTGCATTTAGGCCAACATTAAATACAATGACTGAACCTGGACCTGTTTCTTACACCATATATATACGAAAAACATCTCAAAATAACTTGAAGACTTGAATGTACAACTTCAAACCAAAGAAGTGCCTAGAAGGAAACATAGGACAGAAACCCCTTGACATCAGTCTTGGTGATTTTTTGGATTTGACACCAAAAACAAAGACAACAAAGGCAAAAATAAACAAGAAGGACATCAAATTAAAATCTGCACAGCAAAGGAAACCATCAACAAAATGTGAAGGCAACTATGGAATGTGAGGACATATTTGCACATCACATATCTGATAAAGGGTTAATAATATCCAAAATATTAACACAACTCAGAAGCACAAAGACAATCTGATTAGAAAATGGGCAGAAGCACTCAACAGACACGTTTCCAAAGAAGACCTACAGATGGTCAACAAGTATGTGAAGAAGCTCAACATAACTAATCATTGGGGACATGCAAATCAAAACCACAATGAGATACCACTGCACACCTGTTAGAATGGCCACCATCAAAAAGATAAAAGATAACAAGTGTTGGCAAGGATGTGGAGAAAAGGGAATTTTTATGCATTGTTGATGGGATTGCAAATTGATGTAGCCACTATGGAAAGCAGTGTGGGGGTTCCTCAAATTATTAAAAATAGAATTACCGTAGAATCCAGCAGTTCCACTTCTGGGCATGTATTCAAAGGAAATGAAAATAGGGTCTTGAAGAGATAGCTGCACCCCCATGTTCACTGCAGCATTATTCACCCTAGTCAAGACATGGAAACACCTAAGTGTCTGTCAACAGGTGAATGGGTAAAGAAGATGTGACAGGTACATATGCACACCATGAAATATTATTCAGCCATGAGAGAAGGAAATATTGCCGTTTGTGACAACATGGAAGCACCTGGAGAGCATTAAGCTCAGTGAAATAAGCCAAAGACAAATCCTGCTTGGTGTTACCTATATAAAGAATCTTTTTAAAAAAAGTTTGAAACTTACAGAAGCAGAGTAGAAAAAAGTGTTTGCCAGGGGCTAGGGGTGGGGAAAATAGGAAGATGTTGGTAAAAGGGAAAAACAAAATGAAAGAAGAATGATACTGAGTTGTGGTACCTTAATTTCCTTGGTATTGAGACAGAAAACATAAGGGTCACAAGTAGGGGAGAACCATGCTGGGTCAGCCTCTGCCAAGCTGCACGTTCTGAAAGGATACTGATAGATTCTGAGTGGAACAATGGGTGTCCCAATGATTTGTTATTGAGCTAAACTGCCCTAAGTGCAAAGACAAAGACAAGGGACAGATATTCTCAAGCCTGCCAGAAATCAGAGAGCTTAGCTGCTCTGAGTCCTTGTGAATGAGGGTTTTGAATAAAACTATTGAATGTTGAAATCTTGACAAAATAGAAGTGAATAAAAGTACAGAGCTTGGTATAAGATGGGTGGTGAACCTCAAATCTGTTTAAATGTAAAAATAAGAGAGATTGGCCATGCGTGTGAATTATAGTGGCAGCGCATAGTATAAATGTTATAGACCTTACAAATAGTGATATAACTTAGGGAAATCACTGGGTGGGAGAAGGGAGGGGCTGTGCAAAGTATAAATGTCCTCATTTTTCTTAGCAGAAAAGTCAGTGGTCACTAAGTTGAAAATGCTGTTTTGAAAAATAAGGGCTGTAACTTATAGGTTTTTACAATATTTATGTCACCTTCAGAGCAATCTTTTAGGAAGCTGTCTCCTACAGTGAAGAAGCATTTCTCTGAACTTTAGCAATTCTTTCTGTTTTGCTATCATATCTTTCCTTCCATTTCTTTGTCCTTAATGAAGAATGTTACTTGCCAAATGCTCAGTGTGCTGTAGGGATGGGCAATACCTGGTGAACTGGCACTCACAAACAGGTGAGGAGTGCTGCTATGTGAAGCATGTCAAGTGATGGGGAATCAGAGATGAGACGTGGCTACGTAAGGCCTCTGAGATGCTTAGATAAGGCCCAGGTGCTAAGCTGGAGCCCACCAGGCTAGGGAGCACACTGAGCAGGAAGAGGCTGGTTCCAGACAGAACAAAGGCCTGGTTTTTGGTGCCCTGCTTTGCTTGTACTTTGCTTGGTCTGCCTACTGTATAATCCTGTCCCTGCAGTACTCTTTGTGTCTTGGACTGTGTCTAGATTTTATTGCCTACTTAAGCAGCTGTTTGGACTGTCTGGAAAATGCTCAATGACTGTATAAAGGTAGATGGATGAATGGATGAATGGATGAATGAATGGACAGATGGATCCTTTGAGGGTGTCAGGTTAATGACATCAATTGATGCCATGAGCTGCTTTTTATGTTTAATATTTTTGAAGTATATTGCCTTTGGGAAACACTGAGAAATCCACCTTTTACAGCATGTGATTCAGGTTGCTAATGATGGCGCATGACCAGCCAGTATGATATTCTGGCCTCCTTCTGTGAACCACATGCATTTGTCTTCTAGGAGTTTTATGTTCTAAGGTACATGTACAAAAAATAAACTAAATCCGTGGCCAAGATCCTCATCTGTATTTACTTGAGAAGGAAATAATTTGAGATTTTCTCTCAGGTTCAGGAGGCAGTGCCCTTTTGGAGGCGACACTTTTGCTAACTTCCTGCTTACCTGTCCTTTATGATAAGAGTGTTGAAATTACAGACATGATGACTCTTGAAAGCAGGGTGAAAAGTCATTTTAGTTTCTTTAAGGTAGACGTATCCTCTCTGTTGCCAGATTCTTGATGGGAATCTGCATTTTGACAATTGAACATACAGATTCATTATTTTGTTGAAGATGGCTGTGATTTACTGGTTTATGCATGGAATGCTCTAATCTAAGCCCCACAGACTTGTTTGGTAGGATTGGTGGGAGGGTACTGATGCAGAGAGAGGTAGCAGGAGAGGTGCTCTGTGTACCTGTATATTTTGCCTTTGAAACATTTGCTGGTGTGTCTTTTGAACATTTTTCAACACAAATCTATGCTCATTGACCAAGATTTTTGTCCCATTTTACTCTCTATAGTTTGTATATGAAATAGTAGATATTTTAGAATTTTTCACACAGAAAATTGATCAAGTTGAGGTTTGTCTTGTTTTGACCAGTTACAGTCTGTAGAGATTTTGACAGCTTCCATTAGGTACCAGTCCTCTACCTTGAGATTCCTGTCTGCATCTAGACATTTCCTGGACACTGGCACTACCATGCATACCCAAGATCTGCCCCCTTGGTCCAGAAGGTCCTGCTCCGCCCATCTGAGCAACTGGACAGGAGCAGCCAGCATGGCTATGAGCTCTGCCCCTTAAAGGGCCACTGACCTCCTGGATGTAAAACGAAGTCTTTCGACTGACCCCTGATCTCTTATGTAAGAAAGCTTGGGCAACTGACACACTGCGCTATTTAAAGGAAGTTTTCTGTGACTCTGTGAAGTGGAGAGAAGCTTGTCTGCTTATTTGTGATGCTCATTCACTGCCCAGAGAGAGGCTGGGAGGCCAGGCTAGGGCAGGGCCAGCATTTGAATCCCAGTCCCTCCATGGCACATGCTTTGTGATCTGATATTCCTGGAGCCTTTTTTTTTCATCTCTAAAATGGGCACATTGGTCAGATTTCTCATTTCTTTGTTATTATGTTGTCTTTTTGCTGGCAAAGAGTTGAAACTGGCAGAACTAGGAAGCAGGTCTCCAGGGTCCTGAGGAACCCAGTCATACAACTGGATTTCAGGACACACTAGCCTAAGACGGCAATGCTGCGGGAAGCCCAGGCCTGTGTCTCCCCTAAAAAGCTCTATTTCTTGCTGTTTGACTGTCACTATCTCTCCATACTGGCTGGCTTCCTCCCGAATCTCCTCATCCACATGGGGGCAGATGGCCATCAGAAGCTCCCTCATTTCGGAGAGCTACCACCTACGACGTCAAAAGCACAAGCAACTACAGGAAAAAAAACAGATAAATTGGACCGCATAAGAATTAAAACTTTAGTGCTGCAAGCAATACCTTCAAAGGAAGCAAGAAGAGAATCCATAAAATGGGAGAAAATATTTCCAAAATCAGACCTGATGAAAGACTCATATCCAGAATATATAAATCACAGCTCAATAATAAAAAGACAAATAGCCCAATAAAAAATAGACAAAAAAACCTGAATAGCCATTTCTCCAAAGAAGATTCACAAATGGCCAATAAGTGTGTGAAAAGATGCTCAACATATCAGTCATTAGAGAAATGCAAACCAAAACCACAATGAGATACCACGTCACAACCACTAAGATGTCTAGAACCAAAAAAATGGACAAGCATTGGTGAGGAGGTGGAGAAATTGGAACCATCATGCATTGCTGGTAGAAATGTAAAATGGTGTAGCCTCTTTGAAAACAGCTTGGCAGTTCCTCAAAAAGTTAAACATAGAATTTCCATATGACCCAGCAACTCCACTCCTAGATATATACTGAATACTGAAGAGAGATGGGAACATGTCCCCACCAAAACTTATACATGAATCTTCATTATTATTTTAAAAATAGCCAGAAATTAGAGCCTACTGAAGTATCCACCAACTGAAAAATGGATGAAATGTAGTATACAAAAGTACACTGTGTATTGCAGTATATGATGGGGTATCACACAGCAGTAAAAAAGAATGAGTGAACCTTGAAAACATGCTGGGAAGTGAAAGAAGCCAGCCACAGAAGACCACATACTGTTTGATTCCATTTACATGAAATGTCCAGAATAGGCAAATTAATAGAGATGGAAGGTGGGTTAGTAGTTGCCATGGGCTGGGAAACTTGAAGAAAATGTCAAGTGGCTGCTAGAGTTTCTTTTAGGGGGACTGAAATATTCTAGAGTTAGATTGTGGTGATGGTTATACAACTTTGTGACTATACTTAAAGTCATTGACCTGTACCCATTAAGTAGATGAATTGTATGGTAAGAAAATTATATCTTAATGCTCATTGAAAAATAAAAATTTAAACCTTAAAAAAGTAAAAAGGATCTTAACTCCTGGTTTTACCTTCCTGGGAAAGGACCTTGGTCCAGTTTGTGGGGGGCTAATCCGTGGGCCCAAAGTTGGGTCCTGTTATAAGAAAATGTCATACACCCAGCAAAGGAGGAAAGCAAAGTACAGAGTAGAGAGAGCAAGGGATGTCGTTATCTGAAGGTAGTGGTGGTGTCTGCCTCAGAGAGTGATATTAGGAGGAAAATCAGTAACTGCAGGTGAATTAATACAGAATCTGGCCCGCCTTACATGCTGACTGCAGAGATTACGTCAGCATCGCACTAGGGAAAATGGTAAGATCTGATCCACAAGTTAACGCTCAAAAAATAGCCAAGAGAAGAACCAAACTTTGGGGAACCTGAAGATAAATCCAAGAATGAAACGATCTTTAATTGATATACCTGATTGCTTGGTGGCATGAGAATTTTTACAGGTTTCTGTCTGTCATTAACATTCCCTTGTTGCCTCCTACAATATGATGCACTGAGGGGTTACCCTTGGAAATGAATAAAGACATTGTTTGCAGGTAGAGTGGGACAGGTCCTATGATGAACCTTTGTATCTGACACTCAGAGCAAGAGTTTTATTCAGCTTCTTAGCTCCATCGTTTACTGTGTGAATGATACCTGTTTAACAGCATTGGGGCAAGGAGGAAAGGAGAGCAGGTTGTTTAAAACACCAGTATACCTGACAGACAATCACAAAACCATAAGTACTGTGATCCTATTCTGAATCACAGCATGTGTAAGTAACACATATAACATATATTATGCATTTATAATATATGAGATATATAAAGATAATACAGCTTTATTATATAAAATATGGTATATATCTTTATATACTTTACTACATATACATTACTATGTAAGTAATACAAGTTTATATGAAAATCAAAGTTTTTTAATTAGGCACATAGTATATATATCATCTTTTTTGAAAGACTGTGCAAATAAACAAAAATAAATAAATTGAAATCCCAAAATTCCGTATTCCCAAACAACCATTTTGGGTATTTATCTGGAAAGATTTAATTTATTGCTGTATAAATACGTGGATCATGCTAGTCATGTTCTTTTCTTCCCTGGACGTTTGCTAAATAACATTGTGTGCTAAAAGCAAATTTGTACCATCTTGGTTTTCTTTTTGTTTTCAGATAATTTTAGACTTACAGCAAGGTTGTGGAAGAAAAAAGGACTCATTTACTTCTCTCTAGCTCTCAACTTTTTGTCAGCTTCCTTGGCCTATCAGGCTTCCAAGGAAGTGCTTTATCCTTAGTTTTTAGATGTTATTTTTTTCCCCTAAGCCATTTGCCCACCTATAAAGCATACTGGACTTTGATTCCGTACATGATTTATAACAATGGAGTAAAAGCTCTACCCTTTATTAGATCCTTGCGTTTAAAATTTGGTTTGGTAGCTCAAATCCCATCCTGAATTAATCCCTTTATTATTTGGAGATTATAAACTCTTTCATCTTCCAATTTAGTAAATCCCTAACTATATGGACTCTCTCTGTCTCCTTTCATTACTGCTTACAGCTCAGCCAGTTCTTTTCTGAGCTCACTTCTTTCTTAGGTTACCTTACGAAACTCAGCTGACAGTGAATCCATACACGACTGTCTGTCCTCCAACCCTTACTAAGTGCAGGATGTCCTGGCCAGATGCTCACTGCAGGTACTTTCGATGAATCAATCTTTCATCATCCTGCAAGCCTCAGATAAGAGTGTCCTTCCCACTTTCTGCCTAAACCCTGAGGCCAGGACTACCTAAATCAATAATTTTAAAGGGGCAGTCCACTAGTTAAAGACACCCATTTTTGTATTATGAACCATAAACTCTGTTATGCTTTAGTAACAAACAACTTCAAAGTCTTAGTGGCTAATGAAAGTTTCTTTTGCACTGCTGTTCCATGTCCACTGTGAGCCAGCAGGGACCTCTGGTATGCAGACTGATGGAGCAGCTGCTGCAGAGGCCATTGTAGGAGGCCGAGGGGGAGAGCCAGTGTGGGGAGTCTGGCTGTGGCTCTCAGGCTGCCATCGGAAAGTGGCCCAACATTGCTGCCTGCTCTTTGTCAGCCAACACAATGCAAAGCCACAGCCTCATTCCCAGGGGCAAGGAAGCCATGTCACCCATCACTGGAAGGAAGGAAGCCAGACTCACTCCATTAGCAGAACCGGTGACTACCTCAGTGTCCCTTTGAAAATTTCAGCTTCCATTTTTCTCCTTATAAACAGACGCAATAATGAATATCTTTTCTCCATTTTCACTTGTTTCTTCCTGTCCTTTTATTTCCTAAGCATAAATTGATAGACAGAATTCTTGTGTTAAAATGTTTGGTGTGTGTGTATATGGAGTAGAAATCAGGTGCCAGCTTGGCAGGTGGACAGCAGCTTACTGTGAAGGAGATGGTGGTACCCTTTGCAGCCCAAGCCGAGATTGTGGCTCCGCAGGTATAGGTGGTGGTAGATTTCAGGCTCCGCCTCCGCTTGCCCCTCAGCCAGAGGCTAGAGCACTGCGCCATCTTCTTAGCTGCGGGAAGGACTTACAAAGACACAGAAAGAGCAGGTTGCGGTCCCGAACCAGGTGTTGCTTTCAAAAACTGCCAGTGTGTCCTGACTTGCTGCGGCTCACAGGAGAACAAAAACCTTGAGTTTTCAAAGATCAGTAAAGGGAAAGACCCAGAGTAGAGACATTCACTGTATAGAATACATTCTAACCTTGAGTTTTCAAAGATCAGTAAAGGGAAAGACCCAGAGTAGAGACATTCACTGTATAGAATACATTCTAGTCTTAGAATTACATTGAGTTTCTGGATAGAGCCCAGCACAACAGGAATGTGTGACTAGGTGGCTGGAGTTCACATACGTGAAAGGGGAGGTGGCCTCCTTCAAATCAGTAGTACTGTCAATACTGACAAGAGAGAAACTTCTTTTTAGAGTTTTATGAAAATCTCACCGATGAGCTGTGGGTAATGGGGAAATGAGCTAGGATGGTATGAATACAGAGAGGAGATGTAATGGCTAAAATTGGATAACAGCAGTTTGGGCAGCAGCTTCACTGACCTTGAAATAGGTGGGGCTTGGAAGACCTACCAGACTGGGACCCAGGGAGTCTCTGCTCGTAAGCAGAATGTTTTCAGCCTCAGTCTGGAAACATGTCAAGAGCTGCATCCTTTTATTTTCTCTCACTTGGATTCTGTGAATGTAGTTCTCCAATTTTGTTGTACATGTGAGCTGAACTGGTAGAAGACAGTATTTTGAGGGTTTTGGGGTTGCTTATTAGTCTGTCTTTTTAAATGTGGTGTCACATGGCAGGTGTCTTCTTGCCGTCCAGGGTCAGTACTCCCTGAAGTGCCCCTTCTAGCAAGTGGGAGCAGACCCTGTTGGCCATCCCCATGTGACTCCACGAGGGTGGGGCTTCCTCTCTACCTCCCTGGACCCTCCCTGTGCACCCCAGCACCTGCCTTAGCACATATTTGTTGTTTTGATAGTTTAGATTTCACTTATGTGTTGCATTGTTTAAAAAAGCACTTAAGGCAGTTACAAGTCTAATAATATATAAGTTAAGTTCTGGGGAATGTTATTTGTTTGCCAAAATATTTACTCAAGGATTCCTTCAAGTAGTGTGTCAATGTACCGTTAACACATGATTCTAATTTTAAACGTAATTTCCCTTAATATAATAGAGAATTGTTAAGTAGAAAAAAAATTGTGTAGTGTTTCGGTTGACTTTTATCCTGGACTTACCATGAAAGAATAAAATACCTTCTTTGTGTACGCCAAAAAGGGCATGCTGGAATTGTATGTCTGTATCTGGGCCCATTACCTAAGGTTTGATGTTACCTTAAAAATTTTTAAATTGAAGTATAGTTGATATACAGTATAGTGTCAGGTGTACAATGTAGTGATTTGGTAATTCTGTATGTTACAAAATGCTTACCACAATAAGTATACTTACCATAATCTGTCACCATACAAAGTTATTACAATATTATTGACTAGATTCCTTATGCTGTGCATTTCACTCCAGTGCCTTACTTATTTTACAACTAGAAGTTTGTACCTCTTTATCCCCTTCACCTATTTTGCTTACCCCTTACCCGCCTCCACTATGGCAAACCAGTTTGTACTCTGTGCTTATTAAATCTATTTCTGTTTTGTTTATTTGTTCATTTCTTTATTTTTAGAGTCCACATATAAGTGAAATCATACTGTATTTATCTTTCTCTGACTTATTTCACTTAGCATAACATCCTCTAGGTTCATCCATTTGTTACAAATGGCAAGATTTCATATTTTTTAAAGACTGAGTAATATTTCATTGTGTATGTATGACATCTTCTTTATCCATTCATCTATTGATGGACACTTAGGTTGCTTCTATATCTTGGCTATTGCAAATAATGCTACAGTAAACATAGGGGTATATATAGCTTTTCAAATTAGTGTTTTGTTTTCTTTGGGTAAATTCCCAGAAGTGGAATTTCAGGGTCCTATTTTGATTTTTAGTGTTTTTGAGGAACCTTCCATAGTGGCTGCACCAACTGACATTCCCACCAATGTGCAGGAGGGTTCCCTTTTCTCCACATCTTCACCAACACTTGTTAATTCTTGTCTTTTGGATAGTGGCTATTCTGATTGGTGTGAGGTGACATCTCTTTGTGGTTTTGATTTGCATTTACCTAATCATTAGCAATGTGGAGCATCTTTTCATGTGCCTCTTGGCCATCTGTATGTCTTCTTTGGAAAAAAGTCTACTCAGGTCCTCTACCCATTTTTTAATTGAATTATGTGAGGGTTTATTTGGTGTTGAGTTATATGAGTTCTTATATCTTGGATATTAACCCCTTATGGGATATATCATTTGCAAATATATTCTTCCTCCAATAGGTTGCCTTTTCATTGATGGTTTCCTTCACTATGTAAATCCTTTTTTAATTCAATGGCTGGACATCCCCAAGGCATGTTGCTTGAGATCTTCTGACATGAAGTAGGGAAATAGCCTGTGTGCTCAAAGCAATGTCCTCATCTCAGCAAGAAGCAGCCTTGGAGGCCCACAAGGGCCCACACTGGGGCACGTGCCCCCGTCCCTCACTGTCGCCAGGGGGAGGAGCATAGCTAAAGACATCAGTTGCCACCTGGCCTGCAGGCTGAGCACCTCGGAGGGACTGTTCTCCCCAAAGAAGCCCTGGTCCTTTAGGCGGAGAGAGAGGCTGCAGATGAATGCCCACTCCCTGGGGGTGCTTCCTGTTCATTATTCCTATAGGTTGCATACATCGTGTGTGATGATGAGCAGCCACCTATTTCTGGTAGCAGTAGACCTCAGCCTGCCCCTCCTACCTCATATCCCAGTGTTTTGTTTCCATAATTAGCCCACCTAGGTTCCTTCTGGTTTGGGCAGACTTGGTCTGACCATCTGCTCAGAACAAGCCCCAGCAGAGCGTGTTCTAGCCTCTCACAGGCCGTGGTGGGAGGCCAATCGCAGGAGTGCTGGAAGCACTGGACAACAGTGAGCTTGGATACAAATTAGCTAAGTGATCTGGCACTAGCTCCTTGCTGGGTAGATGTCTGTCTGTCTGTGAGATAGGATGATCATATATTACTTAGCTGCCCCCAGGGGCTGGCTGTGATGATTAGATGCAGCACAGATGCGAAGGGTCGCCTGCATTTGAGGCCAAGGGACTGAAGGGGCCCCTGTTTCCTGCAGCCGGGTAGTTGCTCAGGGAGCCGTCTGATTCCCAGCTCTCAGCTCAGGCATGTTGCTTCCCCTGCTAAAATCAGATGCCATAAATAACTGCCCCCATTGCCGGAGCATCCCAGATGTCCTGGCAGGGGGCATTTGGAGGAAGGTTTTTACATTGCATGGAATTGAGCAATTGCAAACATAGATACACCATCCTGGGGGCCCTGGGAAGCAGAAGAAGGACTCTGTTCTTGTGCATATCTCTGATATGGGACAGGGACCAAATGCTGCGAAAAGCCGACTGCCTCCTTCGCAGCCAGACAGGAGAGTAAGGGCAGAGTGTGGGAGTTCATTCCAGCCTCAGCAAGTCAGGTTGGTCACCCAAAGATGTTGTATAATCAAAAAATACTTGGCCAATATATGCATGAATTCATACCTATTGCAAACATTAGCCACTCAGTAAACTTTGATGAAACTTTAACAGAGTTTACAAAATTCCATTTTGTTAAAAGTTAGGGTCCTTCTTCACAACTTGGTGCAGCCAAAGTTAGGTTGTCAGATGATCCAGGTCCACAGCACATCTGTCGTTGTTGGCAGTCTCTGGAGCCCTTTGTTTTTGCAGCACCTGGCAGGGCTGTCTCCAGGGCTCTGGTGGTGGTAGGGCCAGAGGGCTGATCCTGCCCCAGGAGTTGTGAGCAGGAGTGATGTGCGTCGCTCTGGGCTGGGGTGGTTAGTTGCTGGAGCACGGTCCTCAGAGCCCCCCAGCTGTCTGCATGGTGCTGGGCAGCGTTTGGGTTTGCCTCAGGCCTGCAGCACAGAGTGCGGAGCTGTGACTCACCTCCCATGCCGACCCATGATGGCCGCGCAGCATGAGCCAGGGTGGGTATGCGCTGCCAGGTTATTAGTTGTGGTCAGTGCTCCCACTGCTTTTTTTTTTTTTTTCTACAAGCAGTTGTCAGACTGAGTCTGTGTCTTAGATTGGAGGCATCATGATAATTCCTCTGGTTTCTTTCCAGAGTCCCAGGTTAAGGAATCTTTCAGGCATTCTCAACAAAAAAGGAATGCAGCCTCTTGACTGCAGAGGCAGGAATTGGGCATGGATATTCCAAGAGATTTGTATTTACACAGGCATTTTGAAAACTAGGAAGCTCTGCAAAATGGAGATTTCCCCATTTATGTTTCACGATGCTAAAATATGTTTCATTAAAAAATAAATAAGGTTCTTTGATCCAAGAAGTTTGGGTAATATTATATACTGTCATTTGTCATTGAAGATGCATAATGCCCATTAGCACCTGTAGTAAAGAAACTGTTTACTCAAGTGTAAGGCACTATTTCTTACTTGACTTATTTGCCCTCTCTTCCCCTGACTCCCATACCTTTTGGGCCCAGTGTTTATGTTGAAGAGGAAAGGACTCTGCTCCCTGCCACAGGGAAGTCAGATACAGTGAGACAAGAGACCAAAGTCAGGAAAGCAAAGTAAGTTTTAATACACTCTGTGTAGAGTAGCCAAGCAGGCCTGCTGAGATAAGACAGTCAGGAGTGGGTGCTCATTCTGAGGCTCCTTTTATGTGGTTTGGGCAGGGCAGAGAGGACCTTGATTGATAGCTGTCCGCTGTCTAGGCTTGTTCTGATTGGTGAAATGGGGGCAGGGGCTGTGTTGTGCCTCTGCCTCTGGTATTTCTTATCTGGGGGACCCTGGACATTTCCTGAGTCACCCCTGGACCCTGTAGCTTCATCCGATTAACTCTGAGTCATTTCTGGCTTTCTGGTTCCACCTGATCAACTCGCTGAGTCATCTTTGGGGGTCCTTTCTCCTTTTGGGGGTCATTTCTGTCTTTCTGCCTAACATTTACAGAAACGTTAGTATGTGAAATGTGGAATTTACTGAATCTTGGTTCAATAGACTAGTGCTTCCTCATGTCTAAAAGCTGCATGATGTGTCATGTAGGAAATTATTATGATGTGAATTTTATTCCGTAATTACTTCCTTTTCTGTTCTTTTTGAAGCAACAATTTATTGAGCTTCAACTTTGTACAAAGCTAACTAGGCTGGTTGGTGAGTAGAACACTATGTCTGGGCCATGTACCCATGCATCAGGGTCGATGTGGGGAGGCACTTGGAGCCCTAAACATCCCTGGCCTGCACCACCACCTACTCAATGGGATGCTCTTGGTGTGGGTTCTGGGGCTCTGCATTGAGAATATACTACATGTAATCCACGTAGTCCCCAGTATTTGAAAGGTGTTGCACTAGATGCCTTTTTCTGCCTTCTCTCAGTTTGGGGTTAGGTTCTGGAAGTAGCTAGGAAAGGGCCTGGCCTTGAGGACCTGGGTGTGAGGTCCTGAGGTTGCCCAGGTAATATGTTAAGACCTCTTATCTGTATTTGTATTGAGACCCTCTGTCCGTTTAGCAACCACAACGAAACTTCCATATTAGAGGAGGCTGTCACTTTCATGTTAAGGCACTGAGGACCAAAGGGAGAGGTCACCAAGGTGGCTGCCAGGGGCTCAGGGCCTGCACTTGGGAGACAGAGCTGAGCCTTGTACGTGGCAGTGCTGCAGCTCAGACTCGTGAAGCCCACTGAAAGGCTGACTATCTAGGCTTCGTGCTCTGGGCTGATCACCCACGTGGTGACGCGCTGAGGGTAACGTGGTTGGAGACAGCAGACGTGGGAGCAGGGGAGGGGGCTTCCTGGCTGCTGGTCAGACTGTTCTTTGTCTTGGGTGCTTTTCATTCTAGCCTTCGTGAGGTGTGAGGTATCTGACGCCTTTGATGAGGCAGTTCTTCTGGAATTTGTTCAGGCCAGAAGGAAAGAAATCTGGCTCTTTCAGTCGGCCAGTGAAATGGCTTAAGGCTTTGCATTTCCTTAGGAGCTGTTATTAACCATCACATGAAGTGTCCCCCAAGGCTCACTCTACTCTCCTCCAGCAAGGGCAGCTGTAAATGAGGCAGAGCACAGATCTTCAGCTTCCTATGGGGTTACATCCGGATAAACCCGTTGTAAGTTGAAAACATCAAAAGTCAAAAGTGCATTTAATACACCTAACCTGCTGAGCATCATCACTTAGCCTGGCCTACCTTAAACATGCTTAGAACACTTACATTAGCCTACAATTAGGCAAAATCACCTAACACAAAGCCTATTTTCTAATAAATGCTGAATACCTCATGTAATAGAGAAGCTTTGTGCCCTTTAGCAATGACAGCTGAGCTCTTGTATTTTTAGAGGAGGCTGCCACTTGCATGTTAAGGCCAAGTGCACTGTATTTACTGAATACTGTACTGAAGGTGACAACAGAAGGGCTGTATGGTGCTTAACGATTGTAAGTGTTTTGGTTCTTTGCCCTCGTGGTCATGTGGCTGACGGAGTTGTGGCTCGCTGCCACTGCCCAGCGTCACAGGAGATGATTGGACTGCACATTGCTAGCCCAGGAATAAAACAAAATTCAAAATTCAAGGTACTGTTTCTCCTGAATGCGTATTGCTCTCAGCAAAGTCAAGTCAAAAATTCACAAGCAAACCATTGTAAAGGGGGGACTGCCTGTAATTTAAATTCTGCCCCTTTTACATTCAAATTACCTCACAGTGGCCCTTGGGAAGGTGTTGCCTTAGGTCAGCTAATGCTGTAACTGCCCGTTTCTGCAGGGAGATTGCTGAAGGCACAAATGACCTCCCCTGGGACAGGGTCTGCAGGAACATTCTGATTTGATGGGCACCGAGTCTGGTAAGTCAGGGAGGCTTAAAATTGTACTAAAGCTGAGGCTCCCCCTCCTGGGACCTTTGTTAACACTCCCCAGGTGAGTTGGCTGCACAGCCTGGGCTTGTGAGCCTGAGTAAAGGACCAGCTGGGAAGGGCTCAGGCTGGGGCCCCCTGTGCCCCCGGGAGGGCTGGGCGAGCGCTCAGCAGGGACCCAGGCTCCTCCCCCCTGCTTTGCTCCTCCTCTCGTGTCTCCTCCTCCTCCTTCTGGGCAAGGCACTGGTGAGAGAGGAGCTGACCCATCCACACCCGCTGCTCCCACTGCCCAGCCTCTGAGTCCTGCTGTCCCAGCCCACTCCCCTTTCGTGGGGGGAGGCAGCCGCTCCTCCCCATGACCCCCTAGTGGCTGCCAGGCCCCAGGGCTGGGCCCTCTTCTTCCCCGTGTCATGGGCTTTGGTGACATCTGTGGACTGACTGCTGCCCTGTCCCACCTGCCTTTATATGTCAGCATTGTGAAGGAACAGGAAGCCTAAGTGCTCACAATACACACCCTCATGGACTCACAGACCACAACACATATTCACGTGTGTTCATACATGTGCTCGCACATGCCTGCACACACCACACACGTGTAGGCACATAGTCATGCACATGCACTCGTGTGGGCACCATGCATGTACACAGAGAATCATGCTCACACATGCATGTACACATGCCACACGTGCATACCTTGTACATGCCAGGGATGCACACACCAACACATGTGCACATTCACACACATCCTACACATTCTTTCCTGTTGCAGTTGATGAGCTGCCTCAGGTCCTACACACCGGGCAGTTAATGGCCTGTCCATTTCCTCTGTCCCTCCACCCAGGCCCTCACCAAGGCTCATCCATTTTAGCCTTAAAATATATCCTGAGCCAGCCTGACCTCCTGGCTGCTCTCTCTGTATCTGCCCCACACAGTTGCCGGAGTGATTTTTAAATGACCTGATAAAATCCTTTGCCTTTCTGCTTATAACCACCCACCCACCAAGAGCAAGACTCCTCAGGCTCCCCGGATCTGTGCCCTGCCTAGAAGCCCGCACTCGGTCCTGCCTTGGGCTTTGGCTGCTTCCTGGGCAGGAAACTTTTCCCAGGCCTTCCCTAGGGGCCATGGAGCATCTACGTCTGGGTCAGGTGGCCACCCAGGGGCCCTCCTGATACCCCGTCATAGTAGGCCCAGCACCCTCCGTCTGTCTTCTTTCCTGCTGAGCCTGCTCTGCAAGTATCTTGGTGAGGTGTCTCTCTCCTGTCTTTCTGTCTCCTGCACCAGTGTTGCTCTGGCCATGAAGGGGAGGCTGTTCACCCAGGACCTCCTCCTCCTCATGCAACCCTGAGAGGCTGGGCTATGTTCATTGGTCCTGTAAAAACATGGAGCTGGAATCCCCTGGCCTGGGAGAGTGACCGGCTTCTGCTTCCATAGCTGTGTCTCCTGGGCAGAACGCCTCACTGCTTTGAGCCCGATTTCCTCCTCTGCAGGGCTTGACCCCACGGTGTGCATTTATTGTCCTAGTGAAATGCATTGCAGTAATAGTGTAGTAATAGTAGTAGTCAGGCAGGGCCTGACAAGGAGGTGAAACGAGAGAGATTCCCCAAGAGTCTGCATACATTCTGGACTTGTGGACATGCGGACACAGACTCAGAGGTGGCTGGCTCAGGTGGGCGTAGGACTGGCGTACTCTCCAGGCCCCCGGGGCATGCCACTGGGCATTTGGGGTGTTATGCTGCCAGAGGCTGGCCTTTGCCCTTCTAGATTCAGGCTCCCTTTCCACTGCTCCACTGCCTTCTAGGCAGGGCACAGATCCTGGGAAAATCCATAGGCTTCCTCAGTGGGCTCGGCCTCTGATTTTCTGTTGGGACTGGACAGGGCAGCCCAGCAGGAGTGGATTGGGTGTTCATTACTCTGCTACCCTCTTTGCTGAGCTCACCACTCTGTTGCAGCATATTTTGGCCCATCTTGTCCGCACAGCTGTCTCCCTGCCTCCCCAGGTGTGTGGCCCTGCACTGCCCAATGTAGGTCTGGTGATCCCGGGCCCCCAAGTTTGTAAAGAGGCTGGTTATTAACCGCTCCTTAAATTGTCCTTATTCCCATGAGCTGCTCTCTCTTTCTTGTCTGGTTTCCCAGACATTCTCTTTCCCAACCTGTCCTCAACTCTAACATGAATATCAAAGGAAACAGCCAAAGTACAGCCACTGGCTGAGTCCTCCTCCGAGGGAAGCCTCTGGGGCTTTTCAGAACAGAGTGCCTGCATTTGCCTCAAGCCTGCATTTCTCTCTCTATTGCTTAGCCTGAGATTTGAGAGTGGCTCATGGAGGAAGTGCCATGTGAATGGCAGGCTATCCCAGGAGCGTGTGGATGAAATAAGGGGGGGATTGTTTCATGGTCCTACGCTGGGACACATGCAGTCATAGAAGGAATCGCCACAGAAGTCCTTTAAGTTGTACACTTCTCAAGCTTTGATGAAATTTGCACACACACACAAAAAATGCATTTCTCATTCTTCTTCGGGACACTTCCTCCCAAAGTGACGTTTGTGTGTGTTTTCCCCTTGAAGCTGTGGAAGGGGAGGTGGTGGCATGGTGTGTTGATGGGTGGGAAGGAAAGGGGTAGTGCCCCAAATCAGTGATGGCCAGTGGGCTTTCCAGGCTCTCTCTAGGCCCCCATGAAGTGCAGCATGCCGTGGCCCGGGACACAGTGTGACAAGCCCAGGCTAGACCTCTGCCGGGGGCAAGGCTGGGGTCTGTGCATGGCCTTCTGTGGTTAGAACTCAGTTTTGCACACTATTCCTCTCCTGAAAGCCCTGGAGCTGGGCCCCTCTGGCCCCACTTCTCTGTGGACACCTGCCATCATTTACAGCCTTGTTTACAAGCTGCCCCCTGTGGGTCACCTGTGTCCTGGCTCTCAGGCTGTCATCAGGGCCCTTGTGCTCCCATTGCATTGCAAGAAGGTAGCTGTCACCACACTCTGAGGATGCTGGGCCCTTGCCACATCTCCCTCCAGCTCATGGAAGACAGAACTGCCATTCTCACCTAGCCATCCCCCTACGGGGACACAGTGGGCCAGTCTCCTGTTGCTCATCTAGTGAATATAGGACCAGTTATCTCTTCCCCAGAAGGCTGGTCCGTTTAAGCATCCTGCCTCCCAGGTAGGACATGCTCCTGATTTGGTCCACAGCTCTATCCTTTCCATCATTTTAAGTCCAAGCCATCTGTCTGGAGTAGCCCCCATGTCCTCCCTATCTGGTCCTGCCCTGTGATCTGCTGAGGGCTTCCTCCTCCATCTGTCTGTGCCCACAGCATGTTTACTGCTACACCTATTTTATCAGGTTTCTTTGCTTTTCTTTGTTTTTTAGAATGCTGGCTCCAGGTGGGTGCTGTGTACCCAAATACCCATTGCTTGGCATGTGATAAGATGTGAGCAGCTTTTGTGGGTGGAGTGAATGGCTGAGTGAGGGATGAATGAGTGCATGCCACTGATTGCTGTGTGCAGCCCAGTCCAGAGGGATCATTGTGTTCTGGCTGGGCCGGACGGCCTGAAGGTGGGGCCCTGGGCTGATGCAGCACCGTGCAGGTGGCCAGCCTTGCTGGGCCCTAGTGTCCCTGCTCTGGAGTGAGGACAGTGCAGCCATTGTTTGAGGGTGGATGGACCACCGTGTGCAGCCCTTAGGTCAGAGTCTGCACCCAGTGCTGCTGCAGAGAATCCTGTGAGTCCCTCTGCTTCTGCCTCTGTCTCCTGCCACCCACAGGCATCATACACACCACGTACCACACACCATTCCACATACACACATCGTACATACCACATACCACATACACCATACCACACATAGACCACATACCACATACACCATACCACACATACACACACACCATATATATAATATATACCACATACACACACCATACCACACATATCACACAAAAATATATAATGCCTACCATACCACACAGATACACCACACACCATATCATACATACACACCTTACTACACACACCCCCCACACACATATTTCACATACCATACCACATACAGAAGTACACACGACACATGCCACAAACCACATACACATCCACCACATACGCAATGTACCACACACACCCTACACACTCCACCCTACCGCACACATACACATCAAATCAATCAGAAGGTCCCCATAATCATTTTCCCAAACATCTCTCACACTATTTCCATTCCTATCATCCTGACTGCAGCCATGTCTCTCCCTGACCTGAAATATTATTATCTTTTCCACCAAATGTAATTTAAATTGCACTTAATGGTAGGGACTGAGACAGGTGGTTGAATCCATGAGCCCCTCTGCAGTGCCTGATCTGTGTACGGTGTGTCTCAACTTGCCCCCCCCCCCCCACCGCCTCCAGTAGGAAACCTGCAGGTGCGAGGCATGCTCCATCCAGGGGGTAGGTGGTACAGGCCTCAGCCACCTGGTTGAGACGGACTGAATTTGGGGCTTCCTCATAAGAGGGCACCCTGCCTCACCTGCCGGGTATCCTTTAGGATTCAGAGCCTCCTATGCATAAACATCTGAGCTGGCTGCCACTGCAGAGCTGAGAGAAAACAGCATTCATGAACAATTCCAGAAGGGACCAGGTTAGTCGGGGCACCCAGCCTCCAAGTTAGTCCGGAACCATAAAAAAATGGATTGTGTTAGCAGCAAACATAGAAGCTGCCAACATTACCTGTTGAGGTTTCCTAGTCTGCTCAGGCAGTCGTAGCAGCACCGTGCACTAGGCAGCTTATGCAACAGACATTATTTTCTCATGATTCTGGAGGCTGGGAGTCCATTAAAGTGCCAGCAAGTTGGTTTCTGGTGAGTCCTCTCTCCTTGGCTTGTAGATGGCCACCTTCTTACTGTGTTTGCATTTGGTCTCTCCTCTGTATGTGCATGGGCAGAGAGAGCGATTGATATTTAGCATCTCCTCTCTTATATGAACACTATAATCCTGTTGGATAAGGGCCTACCGTTATTTACAGTAGCTAAGGTATGGAAGCATCTTAAGTATCCATCAATATAAGAACAGATAAAGAAGATGTGGTACATATACACAGTGAAATATTACTCAGACATAAAAATGAATGAAATCTTGTCACTTGATACAACATGATGGACCTAGAGAGTATTATGCTAAGTGAATAAGTCAGACAGAGAAAGACACATATCATGATTTTACTTACATATGGGATATATGCAGAACAAAACAAAGCTAACAAACAAAACAGAAATTGACTCATAAATACAGAGAACAAAATGGTGGTTGCCATAGGGAAGGAGAGGCGTGGGGTTGGGTGAAATAAGATGAAGAGGATAAAGAGGCACAAACTTGGAATTATAAAATAAATAAGTCATGGGGATGAAAGTATAGCACATGGATGGACTTAGAGGATATTACGCTAAGTGAAGTAAGCCAAGCAGAAAAGACAGAAACCATATGATTTCACTATATGTAGAATCTAAAAAAAACCAAAATGGACAAAACAACAGTAGACTCACAGACACTGAGAAGTGACTGGTGGTTATGGTGGGGGAGGGGTTGGGGTGGGTGGGTGAAATAGGTAAAGGGGATAAAGAGGTACAAAAATCTCAACCATAATACAAATTAGTTACAGGGGGTGAAAGTACAGCACAGAGAATATAGTCAGGAGTTCTGTAACATCTTTCTATGTTAACAGATAGTAACTACACTAGTTGGGGGTGGATATTTAATAACGTATGTAACTATGAAATTACTATGTTGTACACTTGGAAACAATATAATATTGTATATCAACTATACTTCAATAAATATATCAGACAAAGAAAGTATAGCATAGGGAACATAGTCAATAACATTGGAATATCCTTGTATGGTGACAGAGGGTAACTGCTCTTACCATTATGAGCATTTAGTAATGTATATAGTTGTTGAACCACCATGTTGTACATCTGAAACCAATATAGTATTGCATGTCAACTATACTTAAATTTAAAAAAAGAAAAAGAAAACAGCACTTAGGTTAGCTAGTGGCCAGATGTGACTCTAACTTGGTGGAATGTGGGTGTTGGAAACTGAGGCTGGGTGTATCTCCCGTTGCCTCCCGCCCCGTCTTCTGCCCTCTGCTCTTTACATGGGTTTCCTTCCCAGCTGCTGTCTGGCGTGCCCTCCCCATGCACCTCCCAGCCTCTTGGCTACCAGTTGGTTTTACTTTTCATTCATTCTCCACTTTGATTAATTGTGCAAACAGGTTAAAAAGGAAAAGCAGGATGTCAGTGTGCCATAAAGTGTGTAAAAGGAGGCAGGCCAGGCCTCACCCAACCTGTCCAAGGCCGGGAGACTGGAGCCAGGCCTCATCAGGCACCTGACCAGCTGAAGGAGGTTGGTGCCACAGCCTGCGGCTGGGTTGTGAGGCACAGGGAGAGAATGTGCATCTTCTGTTCATTTGTTTGTTTACTCTCACACTGGTGTGAGTGTGTCTATGTGCAGAGCGTGGTGAGACCATGGGCCGTGCTGTCCCCACAGCCAAGAACATGGAGTGGAACCCATGTTGCACTCTGGTGTCTCCGGAAAGGAGCATGTGCTGGGGTCTCTTATGCTCAGACATCTAAAAACATAAAGCAAGTCGTAGGTAAATGTGGATTGTAATCCCGAGCCTGGTTCTGTCTAGGCCTTCGCAGAAAGCAGGTGTGGTCCGGAAGGACAGCACAACCAAAGCCGGGGCTGGGCCTGCTGTCTGTCTTGCTCTCACCGTGCGCTGACCCCAGGCAGGCCAGACACCTTCTCTCACTCCAAACAGCCTGTTTTCTGAGAAGTTTTCCCAGCTCACGCTCCTGGAAGTGCTTGTCTGATAGGGTGCATGTTGATGCTTGACTGTATTTCAGGATACGTATGCTTCATTTTGGGGCTCATATAGCAGAGGGAGAGAGTTTTGCTCTATAGGAAGATGCTTTGCTCTGAAAGTTTATCCTGGTGCCTTGCGGATGGTTTGGCAATTCTTGAATTGTGTCTTATCTGAAATTTTGTGAAGAATATTTGAGTTAGTTTTCCTATTGGTATAAAACTTTTACTCCACAATGTACAGGCAGTATTAACTGAACTGTGGAACACAATGGTATAATGGTATGTGTTTGGATTTTCTCCCTTTTGACCCTGTCTCAGGCCATTCAGACTGCTATAATAAAAGTACCATAACTGGGCAGTTTATAAACAACACAAAGTTTAGTCTCACAGTTCTAGAGGCTGGAAGCCCAAGGTCCTGGCACCGGCATAGTTGTGTTCTGGTGAGGGCCCTCTGCCAGGCTGCAAACTGTGTGTCACCCTTGTCCTCACATGGCGGAAGGAGCACAGGAGCTCTCTGGAGTCCTCTTTAGTGTAAGAACACTAGTGTCAGTCATGGGGTTCCATCCTCATGCCCTAAGCACTCCAAAGGCCCCACCTCCTGTGCCATCACACTGGGGTTAGGGTTTCATTCAATGCAGGAATCTGGAGGGCATGCAGACATTCAGACCATAGCAGACCCCTTCTTTGTGTAAAAATATTACATGTTTCAAGGTGTAACTGCTTCGACAGACAAATGAAAATGACACCTATTATTAATTAAAAAAAACTTTGATAAAATAATGGCAGCTGTAGACTGGGAAACCTTCTCTGGATCATTAAATACCAAAATGGCATCTTGGTAACAGAGGGTCTCTGAACCACATGATTTCCTCTAAATTCTTGGGAAGAGTTCAGGTGGGATGTTGTAAACCATGAAGTGAGCAATGTTCTGGGAGGATCCACGCATTTTCTCGCGTGCGCTGTTTGTTCTTCACTCTGTTATTTCAGATCCATTTCACTCCTCTGAGAAGGCAAGCATCTAAAACCTAGCCACCCATTACTGGGAGACTGGCTCCAGTGGGCACTGCTCACACTGAAACCATCTCGTGCGGGCCGCCATTACTCAGCACAGCTGTAGTGCCAGGGCAGGCCTTGTAACTTCACCAAGTTCACTGAGGGCATTTACAAACTCTTTCTGGAATCCTGTTCCAACTGGAGCTGTAGCTTTTCCAGGTCAGCCTCCCAGTCATTTTAAGCTCAGATAGGAAATTGGGACTATTTCTCTGTTTTTTGCTGTGTCTCTTCTGCCAAAGAAGAGTGCGATTTGGACACAGTCAGAAAAAGCAATATGTGAGAGCTTAATAATAGGAATTTAGAATTAAAAACAGAAATTAAGCATATTCATAGTAACTTGTAGTAACTCATAGTAACTCACACGATCACGCACATTTTCACAGATACATGTGTGTGCTTGTGTGAGTGTATGTATGTGTATGTGTGTGTGTGTGCACATCTGTTTCCCCGCTAGACCAGGTGTCTAGAACAGTAGCAGAGAAAAGCCTGGAATTCAGTGGTGGGAAGACCTAGGATGAATGATAGCTATTGTGGGCAAGTTACACAGCCTCTCTGAGACTCAGTGGACCCTGCAAGATGGGTATGATTTACTGACCCTACCAAGCCGGTATGGGGATAAATGAGGCAGTGCTGTGAAAAGACTAGAACATTACTTGGCACATGGGAATTGGCAAATAAACAGCAAGTGCATTGAATTGAGTTCAAACAACCCAGAGTCTAACTAATACCTACAAGCAAGAGAGGGAAACATGGGGTTGGGTGGGACATGTAGCCAAAGGCCAACCCTGGTCCTTGAAGAGCAAGCGAGCCCACATCCTCATGATGCTAGGTGATGGTGTCTGCGCTCTGTGGACCTGTCATCTTGAGCTCTCGGGGTTGTAGACCAGGTGTGCACATCCGCTGGCTCTCCAGAGGCAGGGCTGAGTGGAGCTAGCCTCTCCAGCGGGAGGCCCACTCCTCCTGGTTTAACATTATGCTGCATTGCGTAATGCTCTGTGATCACTTTAGTTGGTTACACACTTTGATAAATTATCTTTCTTTTTAATGAGAGGAACTGCTTTCTCTACATGATCCCAGGACAAGAGACATAGGTGCTAGTGCTAATGGAGAGACATGGGCTACTAGCGTTTGCCCTCAGCCAGGCCCAGTAGCGGCCTCTGTGGGTACACAGCCTCTCAGCCGGCCGTCCAGGGAGGGGGCTCTGAAGGGAGTCAGTAAACATTGGAATAGAACTTGTATCATAGAAGTCTTGATGTGTGGTTTACTATATTAAAAAGACTAAATCTAACTTTGCCTCATTTGCCAATGGATTTAAGAGGTTGGCTTGGATGGTCTCCTCTTAAATGCATTGCTGAGAGATTTGAGACTTACTGACTCACAAGAAAATCTCTCCTTTGTGCATATGTGTATCTTTGAACTCCTGGAAGTAACATTAGTGAGATTCCAGGGAACGTTTCTGTCCAGAGACACACTGATTATTGCAAGACAAGCCATGTGCTGTTGGAGGATTGAATGAGACTTAGAAAACTGTGTTAACATGAGCAAAAATCTTACCCAGACTATTGATGGTAGAAAATGATCATAGTTCTCTGGACAAAATGAACCTCAAGTTGCTTAGGGATTGGAAGCCAATGATAGTTTTGTATAAAACAATTCATAGTTTTGTGGCTATGATCATGATAGATTAGTTGGAATGCATTCTGAACTTGTAGAAAATTCCCAAATCTTTATACTACATTTTGATGTATTGTCACACAGAAACTTTCATAAAATTTATTTTAAATAATACATTATGGCAGTTTTGGGCAGCCAGAGAGAGTCTCAGAAATGTTCATTTTACTCTGGTCTCTTCCCTTGCTCTATAGCTGAGGGTGTATTTTAACTGTGTATTCTTTAATGAACTGTAGATATTTGTTGTTCATTTTGTTAGGTTTTGGAGGAGAGAGATCTCAGGACAGCCCAAACTGTCTCGTGGCTGTCAGTGTTACAGAGAAAGCCCTTGGGGGCCATTCAAGGGAACCTTGAGGTTGAGACCACGCCCTCTCTTCCTGTGAGTCTGTTAGTCTTTTTACACACATCTGTCTCTAAGTAAAGGCACTGACTGTGATGTAATTGGGTCTTGGGTTTTGCCAAATATAAATCTTTTAGATCCTACATGTGTCTCCCTTCAGGTGACCTTTTAGTAAGTCACAAGCCTCCCTTTGGAGGCCACACTGCCATGTTCTCTGGCCATGTGCCTGTTCAGCAGGAGCAGTTACCACTGCCCATTCCCGAGAGAAGGGAGGAAGGAGACACGCGTGTGTGCTGAGCACCCATCGACCAGACACCAGCCCAGTACTGGTGTCAGGCCCTTCCTGTGCATAGGGCCGGGCAAGGTAAGCCGGCATCACAGGTGTTCAGGGAGGCCTCTGGGCCCCAACGGAGAGGCAGGAGGGGTCCGGGCCTGTCGGCACCAAGCCTGTGTTTGCACGTGCCTGGCAGTCAGTGCAGGTTCAGGCTGAGCTGTCCACTCTCTCTAGGTTACAAGGTGCCTGCACTTGCCTGGTCTTTTTCAATTCTTTAAAACCAAGGCTTCATACTCCTTCTGCACATGGTAGCCTTAGGGCAGGCAGGGTCTCTGTGGGCTGACTTCCTGCCTTTAAACTGATCCTGGTTCCTCCTTCCCCTCAGGGACAAGGGGAATGAAGCAGGCTTGGCCCTTATAGCAGGTGGTCATAGAAAGCATTTCCTCCTTCAGCCCAGTTTAGTGGGAGGAAAAGGTCAAGGGTGGCTCATGGGCAGTTTCTAAGGGTTCTTTAGTTGGGATGCCTGCTGGGTGAGGAGCCTCCACATGCAGCCACTCTCTGATGCCTGTTGTCTTCCCAGGCCTCCCAACACAGTCCGTGGGGCAAATAGATACTTCTCATGACTGTTATTCCTTTAACAATTGCTTTTGTGCATTTTGTGAGCAGTTCTCCTAGATTTCAACAGAAATAGCTAGTCAGTGCTTGAGCCAAAGTGGTCTGAACAGAAAAGGGTTCCCTTCCCCGGGCCCATAGGGTTGAAATGTCTTGCACTCTCATCCTGTGTGGTGGGTGTGCCAGCAGGCGATGTCTAGGCTTGGGGTGGTGTTTACAGAGCCCCTGCCTCTATGGCTTCCCTATCTGTGCGCATCTGCCCACCCTGCTGCCCTAGCCCCACCCAACGGCGAGTGAGGTCTCCTTGCTGACTGAGGTCGGTTTCTGCAGTTGGGCTGGCTCGCTGCGGCGGTGGAGGGCAGAGTGGATACAATCCCCGAGTCCTGTCCAGTGAGAGTGGAGCTTCGGGAAGGGAGAAGTTCCTTGGGGAATTTCTGGTTCAGAGCGTTGGGGTAGGGCCTGAGTGTTCCCCATGAATTGTGGAAGTAGGAGCCCAGGGAGAGCTGGGTTTATTTGGGCTGCAGCCGAGAGGCTTTCCCCAACATACTTAGGGTGGCATGTGGGGTAGGAGAAGGGAACCTCCCTCCCACCCCTCTCTGCAGGTTTATTTCCAACTATATGTGCAATTTCATTCAAAGAAGGGTCTGCTGCTAAAAGAGTTTGGAAGCCATCCTGGAGCTTGGGAGTAAATGGCAGGCAAACGCTGAGGACTGCACCAGGATGTAACTACATTAAATTAATTCATTTCACTTTCAGCAGTACAGTGTGCTTGCCTCCTACCTCTTTGACCCTCTACTCTATTACAGTTTAGGGAAGCTTTTGTCCTACTCTCCAATAAGGGGATTAGGCTTGTCACCCACTGTCACTTCCTTGACCTGCAGCCATGGGGAAGCTTCAGGTTTCTGTGGCAGGCATGTTGAGTTGGGTTATGCCTCTCTGGGCTGAGAATTCACTGCTTCTTCCATTGTGTATCTTGAAGGATCTTCTTGTGGATGTAGTTCCCACCAGCTTTTCACCCTGGCCCAGCCTCACCAGCACAGCCATGCTCTGGACATCAGCTGCAAGAGGCATTGCTCTCTTATCCTCACAGTGGAGTTTCATGGGACTCTCTGCAGTTGCAGAGGCTGAGAACAGGGAGGTAGATGTCCGAGAGACAGTTTTTCAAGTTGCAGTTAAAACGCTCTGAGTTTAGCGATAGGCAGCACCTGTGTAAAATAAATGCATCCTTGTTCTTCATGGAACCCCACCAACTGAGGGGCAAGGTGGCTTCTAAAAAGAGTGCTGGCTTTCCCCCCGTGTCCTGGGGAAGACAAGCCCAGTGGAGTCCCAGAGCTCAGAAAGGGGTGCTTCTGGGTGGATTTGCTGGGAAACCTGTGCCATCAGTGTTGTGGTGACAGTAAGAAACAAGCTTATAATATACAAGTTTTAAGAAATGTTTTGTGAATGGAGGAGAGATAAAAGGAAAATGACACTTTAGCAAATGACTTTACTGTTCTACTTAAGGGTTGAAAGTGATGTTGAAGGCTGGTATGGAAAGATGTTTTTATCCCTGTGTCCTGAGCAGCAGGCCGCATGGCGTGGAGGCAAGATATTTCTGGCCACTTCAAAAACACTGGTCCCAATCTGGAGTTTGCTGTTAAGTGCCCTGGTGACAGGGGCCACTTTGAGCTTCTGTAGCCTTCTCTAGAACATGATTATTGGTTGTGTGGCTTAGTGGCTTTCAACTGTATTATTTTCATTGGCCTTGGAATGCCCTGCTCAATTAAAGTTTTACCCACAAAAGTAAGTGGATAGATAGGCCTGTCCACTGATCCTTCTGTCCTACAGCCGAATGGGTGCCAAGAGGCCTGGGAGGGCACCTCTCAAATGTGTGATTTCTGGGCATCTCTTTCACTCTGAAAAGTCGCAAAACCTGACAGCCCCCAGCAGTGTTTGCACCAACTCCCGTAGGGGTTCACTTCAGACCTGAAAGGTTTTGACCTGAAATAATTTATGTAGTATTTTAGTAGCAAGGAGCTGGTGACTGCATTTCAAATAAAGAATAAAAAAGGAAAGAACTATGACTTTTCTTAATTTTCCATAAAAGGAGTTAATCCATTAAAAAAGGTGTAAGATATTCATGTACCTCAAGCCTACTTATTCGTGCATCTCAAATGTGCTACAGCAGGACTGAATTTTAATAACGTCAAGTTTATTTCATGAATAGTTACTTCTAATATGATATTGACATAATTAAGCTTATGTACTTCTTTAATTATGTCTTACAGAAGCTGTAGATAGCTTAATGGAAGATAACTACATGTTGGTTCATGGAGGTTATGTGGCACTAAAATAGTGTTACTTGAGTATAATATAAATATATGGTTGTACATACTGTATTTATCCTGAACCTATGCTGTGTTTGTTTATATATTTTATGTATATGACCTCATCTTTAATTATCATATTATAAAATAAATATACATATTTATAACATTATTGTATTCTATTTATGTACTTATATAAATAACCATTAACCACACAGCATAGGTACAGTATTTAAAATCATCCTGATTTCTCTTGGTTTTTAGTCCTGGATTGAAAATAATTGAATAGTAAACCTCATATTCCTGTACACACACACACACACACACACACACACACACACACACACACACACACTCAGTCACTACAATTTATCCTCAGAAAATTCTAGCACCCACAAAGTAGATCATGTTTCCTCGAATTTGTTTGATTTTTTAAAAAATATACTTTAAAAATATAACTGTTTCTCCAAAAACGCAATTTAATGTACTTTAAGAAAATGTCTTATGTATCCATGGTGACATGCCCCTACTGGCCTGGGTAGCAGCAACTCAGAACCAGGCCCAGGGACTGTCCCAATGAGACCTACGAGTGCGGAGCACCCAGAAGGGACGGAATCTGAGGAGTTCGGTTTGGAGGCAGCCCAGGGGTCGGGGCAGGGACAGCCAGGTCGGTGCAGCTCCTGCATGCTCCCACCTGTCCTGTGGGTCTGGCTGGCCTGGGTGAGAGGGGAGCATCTGTCTCCCCTGAGAGCCACCAGGTGCTCTCTTCCTTCTTGGCCTCCTGTCACCCAGAGCACGAGGCTGCTTGGCTTCACCTGCTGGCCCTGCCCAGGCGCCATCCTGCTTGTCCAGTGGTAAATGCTCCAGCAATTGTTCAGAGGAGAACTAATTGTAGAATGGAGTTTCTGGCCATATCTTCTTTCCAGAACAATTTGTGGAAACCTGATTCTTTTCTGTTTAAATAATGAGGCTGCTGGATAATGCTGAATATTAAGCTCTGTGTGTATGTGTCTGCATTTCTTATGGTGGTGGTTTCCTGGTTTACTCATTTCTCTGGCTCACCATTTAGAGGCCCTGGAAGTGTGCCTCCAGGACGCGTGGAGGGGTCCACATGCTGGCTGCCCAGGGGCTCCTGTGCACATGGGTGGGGCTCCTCCCCGTGACCCCCAGCAGGGGTAGATCTGTTTATGGACACTGTGGCTCTCTCTAGCAGGAGACAGCAAATAGACCGCAAACAGTTCGATCACCCACCGGTCAGGGGTCTTAGAATGAATGAACCAAAGAAGCCCGAGACCTAGATTTTCTTGGCTGTGAACCAGGGGTAGTGTTTCCTTCCCAGCTTATCTCTCTCTCTAAAGAACAGGAGGAACTTGAAGTTCCCATTGCAAAACGCTTCTCCGAGCCGGAGGGCTCTGTGACACAGCTCTGCACAGCTGGAATGCAGGGCCTCAGGGAGGCCCTGAAGAGCCTGGACTGCCACCAAGTGTGATGGGGTCACTGATGTCAGTAGCCAGCTGTGGGGCCATGGGATGAGCCAGCTGCTCGATCCCTACTGGCTGTATCTCTGTGACCGTGCATACACTTCCTGGTGGCCCCAAAGAGCCCCAGTGATGTCCAACCTTGTGGAAGCTCAAAACCTGGTTTCCCTGGTCTGGCCCCCCTGTCCAAGCAGAGCAGGAGTAAGACTCTGGGCCACCAAGACCCTGCACACAGGTGTCCCAGCCTCTCCTTGGCTGGACCAAGGTGTGCTTGTCTAACTGAGCCTTGCATGCAATAGTGTGGGGCCCCTGGGGCCTTGTGTCTGGGAACAGACAATGTGCTGAGCTATGACCTGAGCTGAGTTGCGCAGGCCCCATGCCTTCATGGCCAGGGCATCTCTAGCCCTTCCCTTCCCGACCCTCCTTCAGACAGCCACGGCATAGCGGACCAAAGGTGGAGCTGCCTCAGGGAATGCCGGTCTGCCAGTCCATCCACCGACCCACCCATTCATCTATCCTCCCCTCCAACGTCTGCTGGAATGTGTGGGACACGCTGATAAAATACACAGCACCTGCCCCCCTGGTAGGGCCAGTTACCACTCAAATGCATAAAATGGTGATTGTGGGAGCAGCAGAAAGAGATGGACAGAGCAAGCTGTGGCAATCTCAGAAGGCTTCCATGAGGAAGTGGCCATTATTTTCAGACCTGAAGGATGAGTAGATGCTAACAAGGTAAAGAGGGGAGAAAAGAGCCCTCAGGAAGCAGGAGTAGCCTGAGCAGAGGCCCCGTGGCTGGAGCAGAACAGGAGGAGCCCCGCCTGCACTGGGCAGGGCTCTCTGTTCAGGTTGGGAGCTGAGTGACGGGAACATTGATGGGTTTCTTTTTTTTTGATGCCATTAATGTACAATTACTTGAACAGCATTATGGTTACTAGACTCCCCCTACCCTCCCACATACCCCATTACAGTCACTGTCCATCAGCGTAGTAAGATGCTATAGAATCATTACTTGTCTTCTCTGTGTTATACTGCCTTTCCCATTTTCCCCCACTACATTATATGTGCTAATCGTAATGCCCCTTTTTTCCCCTTATTCCTCCCTTCCCACCCCTCCTCCCCAGTCCCTTTCCCTTTGGTAACTATTAGTCTACTCTTGGGTTCTGTGAGTCTGCTGCTATTTTGTTCTTTCAGTTTTTTTCTTTGTTCTTTTATTTATTTATTTTTATTTTGCTATTATTAATGTACAGTTACATGAGCAATATTATGGTTACTAGACTCCCCCCATTATCAAGTCCTCCCCCATACCCAATTACAGTCACTGTCCATCAGTGTAGTAAGATGCTGTAGAATCACTACTTGTCTTCTCTGTGCTATACTGCCTTCCCCATATTGGCCCACCCCTGCTACATTATGTATGCTAATCGTAATACCCCCCTTTTCTCCCTTATCCCTCCCTTCTCACCCATCTTCCTCAGTTCCTTTCCCTTTGGTAACTGTTAGTCCATTCTTGGGTTCTGTGATTCTGCTGCTGTTTTGTTCCTTCAGTTTTTTCTGTGTTCTTATACTCCACATATGAGTGAAATCATTTGATACTTGTCTTTCTCCACCTGGCTTACTTCACTGAACATAATACCCTCTAGCTCCAACATTGATGGTTTTTTGTGCCCACAAAGAACAGGATTCCCTTTGTGTTTCAAAAAGGGTCCTCTTGCTGTAGGTGGAAAGCTGCCTGGCTTTGGCAGGGAATAAGGTAGGCCTGTCCCCAGGCCATCATCATCCTGGCAGGAAGCAGTACTTGGCTTGGAGATGTAGTTAGGGCTCCTTTTTTCCTTGTGCCCTCTTCCAAGCCTATCTCCACCCCTCAGGTCCTCCTGGCTCTTTGACAAGGCTCCTGAGACCTTACCTGGTGTGCCCCTAGATCCAAGTCCTCTGTGAACACATGAACATACCATGTCTCCAGGTGGCCTTTAAGTCCGTGAGGCCGGGGTCGTGTTGCTGAGTTGCTCAAACTCTTACCCACCAATCACCCAGAAGGTGTCTAGTAGAATCAATGAGAGGAAGGGTAGGTCGGTAGATGGATAGGTGGGTTGGTAGATGGAATGGGTGGATCAACAGAAAGCAGGTTCTACAGACAGTAGAGTCAGACCTGCATTTGAGCCATTTTTCTGTAACTTCCTGTTTTCCCCTGGGCAAATTACTCCATCACTCTCAATCTTGATTTCCTTACCTGTAAAATGAGGGCTAAGCATATCTACCAGTGTGTGTTGTGAGGCTCACATGAGGAAAAGTGTGGCGGTGTGTTATAAAGTGTTAAATATGGCGTGAGTGCAAACCAGCACTGTCACTATGCTTGACAGACCCTGAAAGTCCTGTGGGACAGCCAAAGACCCCTCCTCTGAGTCTCTCAGCATCAGCAAGAGGCAAGACTGTTGGGTCTGGTACCGAAAGCTACCGTTTGTAACCAGCCTTCCTGGGAGGACGGTGTGCTCATGTTCAGGGTGGGGTTTCAGTGTACATTGGGTACCTTGCATCATTAATCATCAGCCCCAAGTGGGACACATGATCCTAATATCACAGCCAGATTTCTGCCTGAGTAACAACCTCCTGCCAGCCTGCTCCTTCACATACTAGTTGTCTACCCATATCGTTGGGCCTCTTGCCTCTCCAGGCCTGTGACCCCTTGGCTGAATGGAAGCCCCAAGTCCCAAGTTGAACAGCAGCAGGTTGTTGGGAGAAAATAGGCATGAGCCAGAAGGTCTGGATTCCAGCCCCAAGCCCACTGCTTAGGAGTCAGTTAATGGAGCTTCTCCCTTTTCTCTCTGATTGTAGTTTCTTGTTTGCAAATTGAGAATAAAAATGTAGCTCTGGGGCTACCATTTGGATCAAAAAGGGAAAGTTTGTGCAAATCACCAACATAGGCAGTGGATCGCTACTCAGCAGGTAGTAGCTGATAACCGCTCTTGTTGTCACCATTAGACTGATGAGCTTTGATCCCTTCTACCACCCTAAATCCATCACGTCATTCATGGCCTGGATGCCTCACTGGCCCGGACCATCATTCTGTTTCCACTCCAGCTCCTGCATGTCCCATTGTTACACCATGGCTGGAGAACCTTTCAGTGACACAGATTAGAAGGACAGTGCTTCTCTTCTTAGCCCTTCTGGCGGCCTCTGTCTTGCCCAGAATGGAGCACGCTGCCTGTGGCCTGCAGGCCCACACAGCCTGGCTCTGTGTCCCATCCAGACTCCTCTTTGCCCTTCCTCTCCACGCCAGCCACTCTAGCATTTCTGTTCCAAAAACCACCCCTGGCTTAGGACCTTTGCACCTGATGTTCACTCTCCTCGGAAACTCTTTCTCCAGACCCTCATGTGGCTGCCTTCTCACCACGTGGCCCTCTGCACCACATCTCTTCCTGAAGCCCTGTGGCCATCTTATCTCAACAGGCCCTCTGCTGTCCCCAGCATACCTAACTCCATGTACCTCTGTGGGACTGACTGCATTTTCACTCAAATCTTGTCTCAGAGTTATTTACTCAAGTGGTGATCTCAAGAGATGAGACCGTAGCTCCTTCCAGACAAGGAGCAGGTTGCTTCCTACCCGCTTTCACAGCAGCGGGTTCCCTAGGTTCAGTTCCTTAGCTGTGGCCGGAACCCCTGTGTGGAGCGTCCCTCTGGGCTCTGCAGGCTGTGTGGCCTGGAGGACCAGAACATAGAGGCTGATGCTTCTGTTCGCTGTGCTCGGAGTCACCAGCTGTCTTGCAAGTCTCCTGTCTACTTTGGGCACTTAAGGGGTTGTGGCAGCTTTACTCCTGGCCCTCCTCTCTCTCTGAGGTGTTGGTTCTTCCCTGATGGACTGGTGCAGTAAGCAGGAGAAAGAGCAGAGCTCAGACCAAGTACTCTCCACGTCCGTGCACTGCCCTGTCTGAGGGTCTCTGTAAATGCCAGCTGGGGCCCAGGAGCTGCCCTCGTACTTCATGTTTTCCTCCATCACCCACACCCCCAGTGCATGAACATGGGAAGTCTGCTCTGACTGGTCCATGGCCACACTCTAGGTGCCCAGAACAGCAGGCATGCACAGGCATCAGGTAGCACTCAATCACTTGTTGAACGAAAGAATGAACTCTGTGCATGACAGCAGGCAGCTCATGGGCTGCCTTTTTCTCAGTGACCACCTCTATCTCAGAATTTCTGGGAGGGTCATGTTATGGAATGAATTGTGTTCCCCAAAATTCATCTGTTGAAATCCTAACCCCCCAGTGAGACTGTATTTGGAGAGAGGACTTTTAAAGAGGCAATTTAAGTTAAATGATGTCATATGTGTGGGACCCTAAGCCAATATGATCAGTGTCCTTATAAGAAGAGGGAGAGACACCAGGTATGCATGCACACCAAGAAAATATCTGGAAGGGACGCAGAGAGAAGGCAGCCAAGGAGAGAGGCCTCAGAAAAACTGAACTGCCAATGCTTGGATCTTGGATGTCCATCCTTCAGAACTGAGAAAAAAAAAAGTATTTTGTTTAAGCCCGCCAGTCTGTGGTATTTTGTTACAGCAGCCCCAGCAAACCCACACAGTGCTTGGTAACAGATGTGCATGGATTTTTCCTTAGAACAGTAGGAGCAAATCCCTGATTTTGGAAGGGAACTTAATCTAACTTTTGTAAATGTGAATCCAAGTTTGGGATAGAATGTGCGTCATAAAGCAGGTAACTTCCCTTTGAGTCCAAATATTGTGATGTACAGATGGAACTGGAGGAATCCGGGTGTTTGTGCATCATGGCGGGGCTGGGCGCCCCGACGCCTGGCCTGGTGGGGCATGTCCACTCACTGGAGGGGAGGGCACCAAGAGCAAAGCCAGGGCACGGGGGGCGGGGGGGACGACTGAGTGGGGTTTCCGGGAGCTGGCAAGGAAGGCCTCCCTGGGGGTAATAACATGGACTGGAAAACTGGGGTAATCCCACGCAGGTTCTTTTGGGTGGCCCCAAAGACTGGCTTTGACCTGGAACACTCCAGAAATGCCTTGAATCTAATGGGCATGGTGCCAGTATGGTCCCTTCTTCTGTGACACGGAGGAAAGAGGAAGAGTGCTCAGCGGGGTTGTCAGGGGTGCGAGGCTTTCCTGGCAGCTGTGTCAGTGGGTGGCCATGGCTGCATAACACAGCCCAGCCGCCACCCCGGCCCCGCCCATCTTAAGGAAAGGGAATGTGCTCAGAGCAGCCCAGCTTGTGCTGTGAGTCACAGAGCAGTTTTCTCAAACCATAGCTGATGCCGAGGAACCCCAAATGCACACTTTGAAACTGGTTGAAGATTAAAGAAGAGAGCTTTTGCTTCCAGGGTCTAGGTTAAATATAATTAAAAACTTTGATTATGAGAATACTAACTTTGGGAATACAGTGAGGAGATGTATTCAGGCTGCATGGTCAGTCTATATAAGGGAGATGTTTAAATAATGAAATTTCAGCTAGAAATTAAGTTATTATTAATAACATATTGGGCAACATATTGGGTAGATATGGATGATAAAGTTGCCCCTCTATGGGTTGTGGCATGTTCACTGGATGAGTCTCTGCCTAAACAGCTCTTAAAAATGTTCATAGTCCCCAGAATTGTCACTGGGAGTCCCAGTCCACCTGGAAGTTACGTGTTCCCTGGGAGAGGAGGATGCCTGAGTGACAGTGTGGCAGTGGGGAGGGCTCTGTGTCTGGGAAACTGAGGCAGGCTCATATCTGTAACAAAGCATGAGGGGTGGGGAGTGGGCAGAGAATGAGGAGCTGCCTAAAGAGGCTCCAGCCTCCGGGTGAGGACTGTGGTCCCTGATGGGGGGCAGCCACCTTGGAGGATTCTTTGTCTCTAATAGACAAGTTGCAGTAATAATAAGAAAGACAGTGCTTCACTGATTCTTAGATGCACTTATCCCCCACATTTATCACCCCCCCCCCAAATTGCTGTGAGTCATGCCACCACTGAGGTCCAGTTGGCAGTTGTGACTGGTCATTTGTGCAAACTTGATTGGTCTGTGGTACCACTAGTTTACATGTGTTGAGTTTGATTTGCTGGTTAAAATGTCTTCAGAAGAATGATGCTTTGTGTTAAAGAGAGAGCGCTGTGTGTGCACAAAGGCAAGGAACAGAGCAGCAGCAGTCAGGTATCTTAGTAATGGAACAAGTGCTGTTGAGAAATGACCACAGTTCTGCCTTTCCTTGCCCATGAGAAATGAGTGAGTGATGTGCTGCTAATCAAGTGCTAACGAAGGAAGCCCCTACAGGTGGATGAATTTTGTCCTGTTTTGTAAATGCCATACATACAAAAAGCTCACTCAGCCCACCCTAAGCAAGAAAACACCACCACTCAGCTTGCAGAAGAGGATTGGCAGCTTGGAATAAAGTCCCAGAGGCAACTCTGACAGCCCCTGTGCTCCTGAGGTCACAGGACATGATGGTGGGGAAGGTGCAGCCATGGATGAGCACCTACGAAGTGGAACTTCCAGGAAGTCATAACCAATTTGTTTTACTCACTTTTTTTTCTTTTCATGTTTGCACAAGAGTGGTATTTGAAAGAAACCTCTGTCTAAATATAAGTACAGAATGAAAACTAGAAGTGATACAGAAGTATAGGGTCCAAAACTACTAGAACTGATATCGGAATACAGCAAAGTTGCAGGATACAAAATCAACACACAGAAATCTGTGGCTTTCCTATACACTAACAATGAACTAACAGAAAGAGAAATCATAAAAACAACTCCATTCACAATTGCATCAAAAAAAATAAAATACCTAGGAATAAACCTAACCAAAAAGGTGAAAGACTTATACTCTGAAAACTACAAGTCACTCTTAAGAGAAATTAAAGGGGATACTAACAGATGGAAACTCATCCCATGCTTGTGGCTAGGAAGAATTAATATCGTCAAAATGGCCATCCTGCCAAAAGCAATATACACATTTGATGCAATCCCTATGAAACTACCAGCAACATTCTTCAATGAACTGTAACAAATAATTCAAAAATTCATATGGAAACACCAAAGACCCTGAATAGCCAAAGCAATCCTGAGAAAGAAGAATAAAGGAGGGGGGGGATCTCACTCCCCAACTTCAAGCTCTACTATAAAGCCATAGTAATCAAGACAACTTGGTACTGGCACAAGAACAGAGCCACAGACCAATGGAACAGACTAGAGAATCCAGACATTAACCCAGACATATATGGTCAATTAATATTTGATAAAGGAGCCATGGACATACAATGGCGAAATGACAGTCTCTTCAACAGATGGTGCTGGCAAAACTGGACCATTGCCTAACCCCATATACAAAAGTAAACTCAAAATGGATCAAAGACCTGAATGTAAGTCATGAAACCATTAAACTCTTGGAAAAAAACATAGGCAAAAACCTCTTAGACATAAACATGAGTGACCTCTTCTTGAACATATCTCCCCGGGCAAGGAAAACAACAGCAAAAATGAACAAGTGGGACTATATTAAGCTGAAAAGCTTCTGTACAGCAAAAGACACCATCAATAGAACAAAAAGGAACCCTACAGTATGGGAGAATATATTTGAAAATGACAGATCCGATAAAGGCTTGACGTCCAGAATATATAAAGAGCTCACACGCCTCAACCAACAAAAAACAAATAACCCAATTAAAAAATGGGCAGAGGAACTGAACAGACAGTTCTCTAAAAAAGAAATACAGATGGCCAACAGATACATGAAAAGATGCTCCACATCGCTAATTATCAGAGAAATGCAAATTAAAACTACAATGAGGTATCATCTCACACCAGTAAGGATGGCTGCCATCCAAAAGACAAACAACAACAAATGTTGGCGAGGCTGTGGAGAAAGGGGAACCCTCCTACACTGCTGGTGGGAATGTAAATTAGTTCAACCATTGTGGAAAGCAGTATGGAGGTACATCAAAATGCTCAAAACAGACTTACCATTTGACCCAGGAATTCCACTCCTAGGAATTTACCCTAAGAATGCAGCAATCAAGTTTGAGAAAGACAGATGCACCCCTATGTTTATCGCAGCACGATTTACAATAGCCAAGAATTGGAAGCAACCTAAATGTACATCGATAGATGAATGGATAAAGAAGATGTGGTACATATATACAATGGAATACTACTCAGTCATAAGAAAAGGGCAAATCCTACCATTTGCAGCAACATGGATGGAGCTGGAGGGTATTATGCTCAGTGAAATAAGCCAATCGGAGAAAGAGAAATACCAAATGATTTCACTCATCTGTGGAGTATAAGAACAAAGGAAAAACTGAAGGAACAAAACAGCAGCAGAATCACAGAACTCAAGAATGGACTAACAGGTACCAAAGGGAAAGGGACTGGGGAGGATGGGTGGGTAGGGAGGGATAAGGGAGGGGGGAGAAGAAGGGGGTATTAAGATTAGCATGCATGGGGGGGTGGGAGAAAGGGGAGGGCTGTACAACACAGAGAAGACAAGTAGTGACTCTACAACATTTTGCTATGCTGATGGACAGTGACTGTAAAGGGGTTTATAGGGGGGACCGGTATAGGGGAGAGCCTAGTAAACATAATATTCATCATGTAAGTGTAGATTAAGATAACAAAAAAAAAAAGCAGTTCCTGTGTGGTGACCTCCAATGAGTTCTACACAATGGTATAAAGGGCATATAAAAGTGTAGGCAAAGGGTTTGTTTGTGCTTATACAGAGGATCAAAGCCTAATTTGGCTACCCCGAAAATGAACTAAGATACGATATGAAAAAGAACTTCCAACATCACCACTCTCTGGAAGATGATCATCAAAAAACCCCAACAAAGATCCATGTGCTGCTACAGCAGTAGATGCACTCATCCCACCGGTTCCTGGACTTGCCATGGGAATGAAGAAGGAGATATCTAAGCTGGCCTGTGCATACAGTAAAACAACAAATTTGACTGGATCTACACTGTTGGAACTCAACCAAGAATTAGGAGAAGTGCAGATTGTAGCGCTCCAAAATCTTACAACTACAGACTATTTACTGTTAAAAGAACATATGGGATGTGAACAGTCCCCAGGAATGGGTTGTTTTAATTTGTCTGATTTCTCTCAGACTGTTCAAGTTCAGTTGGACAATATCCACCATATCATAGATAAGTTTTCACAAATGCCTAAGGTGCCTAACTGGTTTTCTTCGTTTCACTGGAGATGGCTGGTAATTATAGGTATGCTTTGGTTATGTAACTGTATTCCTATTATGTTAATGTGTGTGTGCAATTTAATTAGTAGTTTAAAACCTATACATACTGAAGTTACTATACAAGAAGATATGTCAAAGAAATAATCAATCTTCCCATGTTTTCTTCCGCCTGCTACCTCTATAGCTTTTCTTCTTCCTTCCTAATTACAACCCATAAATAGAATTCGTGCCTCATATCAAATTTACCGTGTATCACAATTCTTCCAAGTGGTAAAGATATCTCAAGACAAATGCTGGGCATAGAAGCCACAGGGCATAAATATGCAAAGAAGTAAAACACTAACCTTTTCAAACAATAAGGCTTCTCTCTCACTTACCAACTTTACATTTCCCTGTATGGCCCCGGAAGATGACTGGTTAGCCAGAGACGGGTAAGATTCTTCAAGGGGAGGAACAACCTAAGACAGGCACAGTCGCAGGGGGGCCATCAGGTGAGAAATTGGGGATCAACAGAGGTGAGGCTTAGAACCTCCCCCCTCTGTTCTGAGAGAAATCTGCTGCATCCGTGGATGTTTTATTGCCGTTGTCTAGCTTGGATTAGCACATAGTCTACAGGCACACACCTGATCATCTACATTTGCTCTCTTACAACACTAAACTATGTTTTCTACCTTTATCTTGCATCTACCTACCACTTCAGCATTTTATTAAAAATAATAATAATAAAGAGAGAAATGTGGCATCCACATATAAATCAAGTATAAAAATCAAATGAATATTCATATTTGAACTGTTTATAGTTCATAATGCATGATTAAAACCGAAAGTTTCTGTGATGACTGCCCTTGTACTATTCACCATGTAACTTATTCACTATGTAAGAATTTGTTCTCCATGTAAAAAAAAATACTATATGGAACAACAACAACAACAAAAAAGTATAGGGTCATAATTTACTTGGCAACTTACCTTTGTTCTTAACACTTTTTTGCATTAATGGTGCATCTAACAATCATGGAGACTGTGATGGTTAATTTTGTGTCAGTTTGGCTAGGCCATAGTATCCAGGTGAAACATCTGAATGTTGCTGTGTTTTTTAAATGTGATTAACATTTAAATCAGTATATCCCGAGCAGAGCAGATTATGCTCCATAGTGTTGATGGGCCTTGTCTGATCAGTTAAAGTCCTTAAGAAAACACGCTTAGGTCACCCTATGAAGAAGGAGCTTGCCTCCAGACTGCCTTCGGATTTGAGCTGCAGAATCAACTCTTTCTTTTCTTCAACCTGCCAGCTCACCTTGCAGATTTCAGACTTGCCCACCTCCACAGTCATGTGAGCCAATTCTTTCAAATAAATCTTTGTCTTCATAGATAGATACAGATAGATGCGCACACACACCCTCTACTGGTTGTTTCTCTGGAGAACCCTAATAAAGAGACAGGTTCAGAAAACATGGTCACGGTCCCTATCCTGAATCTTGTTGCATTTTGTGCAAGCTCTCTAAGCCTCAGCTTAGCCTTCTGTGAAATGAGAACAGTGTTCCAGCCTCACAGGCTTATCATGAAAGTTTCAGGAGATGAGGCAGTCAAAGAATTTGTCCAGGTGCCAGGCTCAGAGCAAGGTGTGGAGGAAGGCACTTAGTATGCATGACAGCATCCACAGATCTCTGCCTTTGGAGGCTTCCCTGTGAGTGTGCTCCTGTCTTTACAAAGAGGAAACTGAGGCCCAGAGAGATCAAAGTGTTGGTGGGCAGCTGTGCCTGGGGAGGTCTCTCCCTGCACACTAGGTGAAACCTCAACCCGGATTGGGGAGGGTTCTTGACTCTGATCAGGGAAGAATTCTCAACCAGACAAATGCCAGCAAGAAATGAATTCATCAAAGCAAGAATAGAAGCAAATAGCAGTAGCCCTACAGGCAGTAGAGAGCAAGGAAGAACAGAGGGAGAAAAGAGAAGTTCACCGAACTCCTGCTTGGCAGAGGGAAGATCCCTTGCCAACTCCTAAAGCCAGGGCCACTTGGCATCCAGTGCCTGCTTTATCTGCACGGTGTGAGAATTATGTCCCTGCCACCCTAGGATTTGGTGGAGCCATGGAACACTGGATGGAGTGAGTTTATGTTGTGAGAACTTTTCACTTCCCTACTGGTCTGAGATAAAACAGGGAGAGAGAAGAGGATTGCTGTAAAGACTAGAAAGCTGAATAAAATAGCAAAATGACAAAGACATTTACTACCAAAAGTGGCGGTTGAAGACTCCTTGTCTTTATCGTAGAAAACAGTTCAGAGACAAGTGCAGTCGGCTTTTGCAACAAGAGAGTTTATTTGACATAAGACAGTACATACTCAGGTGTGCAGGCAGCCTCAGAGGGGAGACATGCTTAAGGGTTTAGGGCCTGGGGCTTATAGGGCCTTTTGGGTAGGGTCAGCATAAAGCATGATATATACAGCTGATTCATAATTCCTTTGAAATTTCGTTTTAAGAATAGGGTTATTTATGTGGCTGTGTTAATCTACATCTCAACATTCTTTATCCACATAGGCTCATTTATACTTCATCCCGGACACAAAGTTACTTAATTGATTAAGGGGCTGGAAGAAGAGGAAGAACAGCACCTGCATGGATTAAGTTAAAGAATAAAGCTGGCCTTCTACCCATGCTAAGTAGATTTTACAATGGCATGACCCTTGTCCCATTTCCCTGCTGTGTCTCAAACGAAGTATAGCTCCAGCTGTGCTGCAGCCCCAGTGATCTGTAAAGAGAGAGCCTCATACTCCCATAGCCCATTGTCCACAGGGAGGTACACTCGGTGGGACTTGCCTGGGAGGACACAGGACATTAACAACAATTCCAGCCCACTGTTTTCACCTCTCACAAATACTAAAGTTATCATCAGTTTATAACTGCTTGCTCCACATTTCATATTTTCTCATCCACCCACCCCAATTCTCTCTCATCCCACACCTCTTTGGAGCATCAGAAACAAAACTCTCTCAAGTCAGCTCTCTGATATTAGAGTGACTAAAACTGGTGAGGATATCTGAAGTGGGTTTTATGAGATGATTTCTGAGCAAATGAAAGTGCAACCTCCATGGTGCTCGAAACTATTCAACCCTCCTCAGGAAGAGTGTCTGGCAGAATGAGAACCTCCATCATCTTGTGATTACCCGCTGGCTGGGAGAGGCCAACTACAGAGACATTTCTTACCAAAATTTCCATGTTAACCCTTGAGCCTAGGATTAGAGTGAGAGCACAGATTTGAATTTGTCTAGATTTCTTTTACTCTCAGGTTGCTTTCTGTAAAATACAGTCTCATTTTCAATATTAAAAGACATAATGAAAATAACTAGATTTTATTGTTTAAAATATTAATGGCCACACTATTGTATCTTCATTTTTATAGATCTTTATTTAATATCAGAGCAATGACTAAACTGTGGAGATGAAAGAAACTACCTGTTATTCCTCCTAACCTAATTACATTGACTTTTATTTTTAAATTAAGTCTTGAGTAAAATTAATTCATGTATCTAGATTCCCTGGGAGAAACAATAACATTTATTTGTAGGTTAAGATGGGCTTTCATCTTTTTTTAATTGAAGAATAGTTGACATATACTATTATGTTGGTTTCAGATATACAACAGTGATTAAAACAATTATATACATTATGAAATGCTCACCATTATAAGTATAATTGCTAATTCTTCTTGTGAAACATCTGCACAAGAAGGCCGAGTGGGTACTTACCCAGGGTCCTAAAGGGGAGAGGCATTCCCTAGACAGTTAGCTGGGTTATTCCCTAGACAAACTGTCTTAGACACTGGGTGGAGGGAAGGTTGTTGGAATGATTTCCTCATTTCCAGTACTCCAAGGTGAGTCCCATGAAGGCAGGATTTTTATTTTGTGTTGTTTTTTATTCACTGCTCTATCCCCAGCCTTTAGAACAATGCCCCAGCTAGCACTTAGTGTAGGGGCTTAATCAATATTTTTGAATGAATCAATTGATCATTTATCAATTAATAGCTTTCTTCAATCCCTTTATATTGTACCTATGATGATTTGCACTCAATGAAAATAGGAAGTGACCATTTTATATTAGAATATATGTATAGATCATTGGAATTATCATATTGCTTATGCATGGTAGAAGAGAGAGAGTTAACAACCAATCTCTTTAAAGATATAGCTGTCAGTATAGAGTTACCTTGCCAGATACTAAGGCATACTGCAAATCTATAGTGATTAAAAATTGTGGTCTTGATAAAAATACAGACAGGTGGATCCATAGCACAGAGTAGGGAGCTCAGAGACAGACTTCCATATGACAGGAGTTTAATCTATGTTAGGGTAAAACCCAAACCAATTTCTATATGAAATTTAAATGTGGAAAAAAATAAAACTGGATCCATTCCAGACGCAGTTTTCAAAAGTTTAAGACTTAAATGTAAAAGATAAACTATAAAGTCAATTGAAGAAGGTTTAGATATAGAAACGACTTTGTAAATAAAACTTTAAGAGCACAAGTTATAAGGCAAAAAGTAATGAATTTGACCATATCAAACTAAGAATTTCTGATCAATGAAGGCTACCTAGTAGCACTGACAGACAGATGACAGATTGGGGGAAAACAGCAGCAATATCAAGGAACAGTATACAAGGAGATCTTCCAAATGAACAGGAACCAAGAGGAGTTCAGATGAGAAAATGGGCGAAGTATGTGATCAGGCATTTTACAGAACAGGAAAATCACAAGGCTAAATAGCAAATGAAAAGACACTCCAAGTCATTTTAAATCAGAGAAGAGTACATTGGAAAGCAATTGAATGACCTTTTATAAATGACAGAGAAAATGAGCAACTCCTTCCCCTAAGCTTTCTACTGGTACCTCTATTCACAAAAGCAGGAAGACTTAAAAAAATAGCACCTTTCTGCCCCTTCCAGAACTGTACTTTTAAAAGGACAGAGACTGAGAAAGGAATATAGTTCTGGTTCGTAAGAGGCAGAGACACACACGAGTGGAGACACTTCCTAGGAAGTAGGCAACAATGGAGCATAGAGGGAAGTGGAGGACTGTGAGCAGAAAAGCCACTGGGAGGCCAGCTTGGGGCAGGAAGTGATCCTCTGGCCCCAGAAGGGAGACCTAGAAGCTGGAGGGAAAGGAGGTATCTCTGGTCTCCCCTCCTGTCCCCCAAGCCCAGCTGCTTCCATGCCTCCTTCACTCCTGATTGGACAGTCCAGGCGGGTAACAGCTACCACCATGCCAGAGTCAGTCTGGAGGGTAGGAATGGAAAGGACCAAGGACTCCTCCTCCCTCCACCACCATGGATGCAGCAGGGAAGAAAACAGGTGCTGTGTCTTGTATCAGAAAGGGCATTGCTGCTCACCTCCTGGGAGGTGCTGGAAGGGCTGGGAAGCAGGACTGAGAAGCAAAGCACCACAGCCCCCTGAGGGCACTTGGGGCAGCGGGTGGGCTGTGGTGAGTGGTTTTATGGTCATTTTCAATGTCCATGTGCCACCCACCACTTCGCATTTGGTGCCAGGTATGCAGTGTTTTCTGTGCATAGTGGTGAGGATGTCAGTCCTGCATGACTTTGTGGCAGGATTACTTACAATTCCCTAATATGCTGGGCAAGACAATCTGGGTTCCGCCTACCCCTGGGCTGGTGCCTGGGAGCTGCATGGGAGCTTCCTGATGATGCGCTGTCACCCCCAGTCATCGGGGTCCCATTGAGTGTTTACCAAGCACTCCTGCAAGTTCATCACTGCCCCACGTTCCGAGGCTGCAGAGGTGAGCAAGCCGAAGACTGCTTTCAGAGTTACATCTTGTGGGGAAGGCAGGCCATACCTAACACACAAACCAGAAAATGGTCTGCTGTGCAGAAAACTAAAGTGGAGAGATCCAGGGAGCTACAAACTACGTCAGCCTGAGTGGGCAGCAAAGGGTCTCAGAGCAGTAGTGTTCAAGGTGGGACCTGGATGAGGGGCAGGAGACCGGCAGAGGGAACAGCAGTGAAACAGCCTGGTCCAGGAGAGCGAGCTGACCAGAGCCGGGCCCCGTGCTGGGAGAGCCCAGGATGGCATGGAGAGGGAGGCTGGGTCCTAGCAGGCAGAGCTTGGCAAGCCTGGCCGTGGAGTTAGGATTTCGGCTCGAGTGTGATGGGATGTCATTGGGAAGGTTTAAATAGGCAGCGAGGAAATCTGGTTTCTGCTTTTAACAGATTATTGACTGCTGGGTGGAGCTTGGAGTAGTCGGGCAAAGTGAGTGCGGGGCCATCAGTCAGACCTTTTTGTCTGCAGGAGATATTACAAGGTGCATAAGGTGGGGTCAAGGAGATGACGCGAGGTGGAGAGATGTGATATATGTTGCAAGATTGGATGTGGGGTATTGAAATGCTTAAAGAGGAAATTACTGTTGGCATTTGGCTTCAAAATAAGATGGGCGTCAAGGAAGCAGATGGAGGCGTGGACAGGGCAGGGCTGGGTATGAGTAAATGGTGGGTTAGCCTTCTGTTCTGTCTCTGTGACTATTCCAGATTCTCCCTAAGAAAAGAGCAAGGGCACAGAGAAGACAAGTAGTGACCCTGGCATCTTACTACACTGATGGACAGTGACTGCATGGGGGAAGGGGTGAGGAGACTTGATAATATGGGTCATTGTAGTGACCACATTGTTTTTCATGTGAAACCTTCATAAGAGTGTATATCAATAATACCATAATCAAAAACATTGTAAAAAAAAAAAAGATTGGATGTGAGGGCTGAGAAAAAGATGAAGTAAGAAAGGCTTAGATTTTTGGCTTGGAAGGTGGTGCTGTTTGTTAAGCTGAAAAAAAGGAAGAGGAATGAATTTGGGAGGGCGCTGGGTAGGGAATCAAGAGCTCTGGTTGGGTGACGCTGGGTTCGCAAGGAACAGGAGTACCAGGCGGGCGCCGGACGTAGGAATCCAGAGTTCCCGGGCCTGTTGTCCGCTCTGCACAGAGGGAGCTGTTTAGAGCCTTCACAGATCAGTGATTTTAAATAAGAAAGTGTAAATGGAGACAGAGATGAAAAGTCCAGGCTGAGCCCTGCGATCCAGACATTAGTCATCGGCTGGGAGCACCTGGTGGGGATGGCGGAGGAGGTGGGCGGTGTCGGGAAGGCGGTGGGAAGGAGGTGCTTCAAAAGGGCTGAGGGGGCGCGCGCCGCCCGCCGCGCCTCCCCCGCCAAACCCGCGCCCCCACTTCCGCTCCTCACCGCGGGCCGGCGGATCCCCACCTGCCGCCGACGCGACGCCCGGGCCCGCCGGGCCGGAGGACTGCGGGGAGGCAGGGGCGGGTGCGCCGACGGCTGGGCGGCTGGGCGGCGGCGGGCGCGGGGAGTCCTGGAAGCGCGGGGGCCGCCGCCGCCGCAGCAGGTCCGGGTCAGCGCGGCCCGCCGAGCCTGCGCCCAGCGGCCCCGTCGGGGAAGGGCGGGAACCCGAGCCGCCCAAGGGCCCTGTGGCTGGAGCCAGGCGGTCCGCGGGCGGCGGGCAGGCCCCGGAGGGAGCGGGGCGGCAGGAGGAAAGGTGAACCAGGAAGGGGAGGAGAAGCCCAGAAGAATGCCAGTCAGCAGAGAAAGGAGGAGTCGGGGTTCCGAAGCAGCTCTGGCCGAACACGACCCACCTTCGTTAACGGGTGCTGTGGAGCAAGTCGCACGGCAACAACAATCACAAACATCAGAAACGAAAAAAAAAAGTTCTGTTCCATTTGCAGAGTGAATTTCATGAGCTTGAAAAACAAATAGCATCTGTTTCTGCAGAAACTAAAGAAACAAAGGCAAATTTATCAAGATGCTGCCATAGAAAATACCAAGCTTCTGTGTGGAAACCTGGAAACTCAAATCAAATCTTTACAAATGTAAAGCTTAAATTTGACATAGAAGCAGCCCAAGAAGACTTTTGAGAAACACATGCTAAGCTAAGATATAATGAATATTATGCAAAAATGAAAGTACATAAAGATAGTTTCAGGGAGGTAGAAAGCAAATGGTCATTCATGACTGAACTCCATAAAAAATGACATCTTGTTAAAAAACTAATGACAATGAAAGAGGAACTTATACAAGATTCCCAAATCCAGAAGGAAACTAGATGAAACAAGTACAGGAAGACATTACAAAGCTAAAGGATCAAATTATAACTGTAAAAGGATCTATTGTTGAAAAAACTTGTTTCCTTGAGGAAGAAAAACACACCCATGAAAAATTAAGGAAAGAAATAGAGGTACAGCATAAGACATACAGTGCAATTCCTAAGCGTTTGCACTGTCAGGTGAACAAACTTCTAACAGAAGACAATAGCAATGGAACGTTGAACAACTGGAAAAAACCACAGCTGAACTAAGAAAATGCATTGGAATGAAAGATTAATATGGCCATAGAGCAATGTAGAGCACAGACTGCCTGCAAAAATTATAGGACATAAGTCCTATAATCAGTCATCTGTTTCAAAGTGCCTTCCAGCCCTACAGTTGATAGCAGTACATAGACAGTAGTTATGTTTACAGAAGAATTGTGGTAGACCCTGTGTGAATATTTTGTCTGTAAGATATACTGTGCTCGTGAATGCCTGTTCATAAAACGTAAGGCCTTCACCATCATATGAAGTAAAAATTTAGAAGAAAAGAAGCACTTGAACTTAAAATGATTTAAAAATTGTTAAGATTTTTTTTGGTATCATTAATATACAATTACATGAGCAACAATTGTGGTTACTAGATTTCCCCCCCTTATCAAGTCCCCACCACATACCCCATTACAGTCACTGTCCATCAGCATAGTATGATGCTATATAGTCACTACTTGTCTTTTCTGTGCTATACTGCCTTCCTTGTGCTCCCCCACTAAATTATGTGTGCTAATTGTAATGCCCCTTATTCCCCTTCTTCCTCCCTTCCCACCCTTGCTTCAATCCCTTTCCCTTTGGTAACTGTTAGTCCATTCTTGGGTTCTGTGAGTCTGCTGCTGTTTTGTTCCTTCAGTTTTTGCTTTGTTCTTATACTCCACAGATGAGTGAAATCATTTGGTACTTGTCTTTCTCTGCCTGGCTTATTTCACTGAGCATAATGCCCTTTAGCTCCATCCATGTTGTTACAAATGGGATAATTTCTTTTCTTTTTATGGCTGAATAATAATCCATTGTGTATATGTACCACATCTTTATCCATTCATCTACTGATGGACACTTAGGTTGTTTCCATATCTTGGCTATTGTAAATAGTGCTGTGATAAACATAGGGGTGCATATGTCTTTTTCAAACTGGGCTCCTGCATTCTTAGGGTAAATGCCTAGGAGTGGAATTCCTGGGTCAAATGGTATTTCTATTTTGAGTTTTTTGCAGAACCTCCATACTGCTTTCCACAACAGTTGAACTAGTTTACATTCCCACCAGCAGTGTAGGAGGGTTCCCCTTTCTCGGCATCCTCCTCAGCATTTGTTGCTCCTATGCTTTTCTATGTTGACCATCCTAACTGGTGTGATGTGATATCTCATTGTGGTTTTAATTTGTATTTCCCTGATAATTAGCAATGTGGAGCATCTTTTCATGTGCCCATTGGCCATCTGAATTTCTTCTTTGGAGAAGTGTCTGTTCATATCCTCTGCCCATTTTTTAATAGGGTTATTTGCTTTTTGGGTGTTGAGGCATGTGAGTTCTTTATATATCTTGGATGTTAACCCCTTGTCAGATACGTCATTTGCAAATATATTCTCCCATACTGTAGGATGCCTTTTTGTTTTGCTGATGGTGTCCTTTGCTGTACAGAAAGAAGCTTTTTAGCATAATGTAGTCCTATTCAGTTTTGCTTTTGTTTCCCTTGCCCAAGGAGATGCATTCAGGAAAAAGTTGCTCATGTTTATATTCAAGAGATTTTTGCCTATGTTTTTTTCTAAGAGTTTTATGGTTTCATGATTTACATTCAGGTCTTTGATCCCTTTTGAGTTTACTTTTGTGTATGGGGTTGGACAATAATCCAGTTTCATTCTCTTGCATGTAGCTGTCCAGTTTTGCCAACACCAGTTGTTGAAGAAGCTGTCATTTCCCCATTGTATATCCATGGCTCCTCTATCATGTATTAATTGACCATCTATGCTTGGGTTTGTATCTGGGCTCACCAGTCTATTCCATTGGCTTATGGGTCTGTTGTTGTGCCAGTGCCAAATTGTCTTGATTACTGTGGCTTTGTAGTAGAGCTTGAAGTCAGGGAGCATAATCCGCCCAGCTTTATTCTTTCTTCTCAGGATTGCTTTGGCTATTTGGGGTCTTTTGTGGTTCTATATGAATTTTAGAATGATTTGCTCTAGTTCATTGAAGAATGCTGTTGGTATTTTGATAGGGATTGCATTGAATTTGTAGATTGCTTTGGGCAGGATGCCATTTTGACAATATTGATTCTTCCTATCCATGAGCACCGGATGTGTTTCCATTTATTGGTATCTTCTTTAATTTCTCTCATGAGTGTCTTGTAGTTTTCAGAGTATACGTCTTTCACTTCCTTGGTTAGGTTTATTCCTAGGTATTTTATTCTTTTTGATGCATTTGTGAATGGAATTGTTTTCCTGATTTCTCTTTCTGCTAGTTCATCATTAGTGTATAGGAATGCAGCAGATTTTGTGTATTAATTTTGTATCCTGCAACTTTGCTGAATTCAGGTATTAGATCTAATAGTTTTGGAGTGGATTCTTTGGGATTTTTTATGTACAATATCATGTCATCTGCAAACAGGGACAATTAGATGCCAATCTGGATGCCTTTTATTTCTTTGTGTTGTCTGATTGCTGTGGCTAGGACCTCCAAAACTATGTTGAATAACAGTGGGGAGAGTGGGCATCCCTGTCTTGTTCCCAATCTTAAAGGAAAGGCTTTCAGCTTCTCACTGTTAAGTATGATGTTGGCTGTGGGTTTGTCATATATGGCCTTTTTTATGTTAAAGTACTCACCCTCTGTGCCCATTTTGTTGAGAGTTTTATCATGAATAGATGTTGAATTTTGTAGAATACTTTTTCAGTGTCTATGGAGATGATCATGTGGTTTTTGTCCTTTTTGTTGATGTGGGGGATGATGTTGATGGATTTTTGAATGTTGTACCATCCTTGCATCTCTGGAGTAAATCCTACTTGATCATGATGGATGATTTTTGGTATATTTTTGAATTCAGTTTGCTAATATTTTGAGTATTTTTGCATCTATGTTCAACAGGGATATTGGTCTGTAATTTTGTTTTTTTGTGGTGTCTTTGCCTGGTTTTGGTATTAGAGTGATGCTGATCTCATAGAATGAGTTTGGAAGTATTCCCTCTTCTTTTACTCTTTGGAAAACTTTAAGGAGGATGGGTATTAGGTCTTCACTAAATGTTTGATAAAATTTAGTCGTGAAGCCATCTGGTCCAGGAATTTTGTTCTTAGGTAGTTTTTTTTATTACCAATTCAATTTCATTGCTGGTAATTGGTCTGTTCATATTTTCTGTTTCTTCCTGGGTCAGCCTGGGAAGATTGTATTTTTCTAGAAAGTTGTCCATTTCTTTTAGATTATCCAGTTTGTTAGCATATAATTTTTCATAGTATTCTCTCATAATTCTTTGTATTTCTGTGCTGTCTGTAGTGAGTTTTTCTTTCTCATTTCTGATTCTGTTTATGTGCATAGACTCTGTCTTTTTCTTGATTGATAAGTCTGGCTAGGGGTTTATCTATTTTGTTTATTTTCTTAAAGAACCAGCTCCTGCTTTCATTGGTTCTTTCTATTGTTTTATTATTCTTGATTTTATTTATTTATGCTGTAATCTTTGTTATTTCCCTCCTTCTACTGACTTTGGGTCTCATTTGTTCTTTTTGTAGTTTGGTTAATTGTGAGTTTAGAATGTTCATTTGGGATTATTATTTTTTCCTGTGGTAGGCCTGTATTGCAATATATTTCCTTTTTAGCATGGCCTTCACTGTGTCCCACAGATTTTTGTGGTGTTGAATTATTGTTATCATTTGTCTCCATATATTGCTTGATCTCTGTTTTTATTTGGTCTTTGATGCATTGATTATGTAGGAGCATGTTATTAAGCCTCCATGTGTTTGTGGGCTTTTTCATTTTCTTTGTGTAATTTATTTTTAGTTTCATACATTTGTGATCTGAGAAGCTGGTTGGTAAAATTTCAGTGTTTTTGAATTTACTGAGGCTCTTTTTGTTACCTAGTATATGATCTCTTCTTGAGAATGTTCCATGTGCACTTGAGAACATTTATCCTGTTGCTTTTAGATGGAGTGTTCTATAGATGTCCATTAGGTCCTTCTGTTCTAATACGTTCAGTGTCTCTGTCACCTTACTTATTTTCTGTCTGGTTGTTCTGTCCTTTGGAGTGAGTGGTGTGTTGAAATCTCCTAAAATGAATGTATTATTGCATTCTGTTTCCCCCTTTAATTCTGTTAGTATTTGTTTCACATATGTAGGTGATCCTGTGTTGAGTGCATAGATATTTATAATGGTTATATACTCTTGTTGGACAGACCCATTTGTCATTATGTAATGTCCTTCTTTGTCTGTTGTTACTTTCTTTTTTTTGAAGTCTATTTTGTCTGATAGAAGTAAAGCAACTCCTGCTTTTTTCTCCCTATTAGTTGCATGAAATATGTTTTTCCATACCTTTACTTTCAGTCTGTGTATGTCTTAGGGTTTGAAGTGAGTCTCTTATAGGCCGCATATAGATGGGTCTTGTTGGTTTATCCATTCAGTAACTCTACAGCTTTTGATTGGTGCATTTAGACCATTTACATTTAGAGTCATTATTGATAGGTATGTACTTACTGCCATTGCAGACTTTAGATGTGTGGTTACCAAAGGTTCAAGGGTAATTCCCTTACTATCTAAGAGTCTTATTTAACTCACTTAGTATGCTATTACGAACACAACCTAAAGGTTCTTTTTTTTCCCTTCTTTCTCTTCCTCCTCCATTCTTTATATATTAGGTACATTTTCTGTACTCTTTTTCTATCCCTTGATTGACTTTGAGGGTAGTTGATATAATTTTGCATCTGCTTAGTTATTAATTGTTCTACTTTGCTGTGGTTTTATTTCCCCTGGTGACAGCTATTTAGCCTTAGGAATACTTCCATCTATACTAGTCTCTCCAGTAGAGATGATTTGTGGGAGGTAATTTCTCTCAGCCTTTGCTTATCTGAAAACTGTTTAATTTCTCCTTCAAATTTAAAAGATAACCTTGCCAGGTAGAGTTTTCTTGATTCGAGGCTCTTCTGTTTCATTGCATTAAATATATCATGCCACTCCCTTCTAGCCTGTAAGGTTTCTGTTGAGAAATCTGATGATAGCCTGATGGGTTTTCCTTCGTATGTGATCTTTTTTATCTCTCTAGCTGCTTTTAAAAGTCTGTCCTTATCCTTTTTAATTATTATATGTCTGTCCTTATCCATTTTAATTATTGTATGTCTTGGTCTTGTCCATAATTATTATATGTCTTGGGTCCCTGTGTTGGGAGATCTGTGCACCTCCATGGCTTGATAGACTATCTCCTTCCCCAGATTGGGGAAGTTTTCAGCAATTACCTCCTCAATGCCACTTTATATCCTTTTTTCTCTCTTTTCTTCTTTTGGTACCTGCATAATGCGAACACTGTTCCTTTTGGATTGGTCACACAGTTCTCTCAATATTCTTTCATTTTTAGAGATCCTTTTTTCTCTCTGTGCCTCAGTTTCTTTGTATTTCTCCTCTCTACTTTCTGTTCCATTTACCTTCTCTTCTACTACATCTAATCTGCTTTTAAATCCTTCCATTGTATGTTGTATTTCAGATATGGAATTTCTTAATGATTGAATCTCTGTCCTAAATTTGTCCCTGAGTTCTTGAATATTTTTCTGAACCTCCATGAGCATGTTTATGATTTTTATTTTGAACTCTCTTTCAGGAAGATTTGTGAGTTCACTTTGATTTGGCCCTTTTTCTGGGGTTTGTGAGATTTTGGCCTGAACCAGGTTCCTTTGACATTTCATATTTCTATGTGGTGCCCTCTAGTGCCCAGAAGCTCTAGTCTCTGGAGCTGCTCAGTCCCTGGAGTGAGTTCGAGGGTCACACAGGAGCGGTACTGGTGCCTGGGGGTAGGAAATAGATGTTTCCTGCTTCACGGCTGCAGTACTTTTGTCCAGTGTCAGAGCCAGCAGGCCGAGCACACAGGTGTAAGCATCTGTGCTTTGCATCTGTAGCTGTTGTAGGTGGGGCCTCCCTTTGGCTGGCCTGATGCCAGCGCAGTGACTGCTGGTTTGGGAGCTGGTGCTGGCAGGCCAGGAGGAGGACACAGCAGGCTGTGTATCACAGTGAGGGGCCTGGTAGCTGAGTAGCCAGCCAGGGGGATGGAGTGCCTGAAGCTCCTGCAAGTTCCCAACCTGCTGGGCAGAGCATGCACAGACAACCTTGTCCACTTATCCCATCTTGCGTGCAGCAAGCTCCGGGTAAACCCTGCCTCTTCATCAGCCCTCTCACTGCTAGGAAGCCTCTCAGACCGCCTGCCTTTCCTTTATCCCAGAGCAGCTGGATGTGCATCCCTGTCCTCCACAAATGGCTGGAGTCTCAGTCTGTCCATGTATTCCGCCTATCTTAGCTCTCCAACCACACTAATCTCCAGAGCAGCATGCAATGTACATTTGTGCTCCAAAGCAGATATCCAGGGCTGGGTGTTCAGCAGTCCTAGGCTTCCACCCCCCTCCCCACTCCATTTCTCTTCCTCCTTCTGGTTAGCTGGGGTGGGGAAAGGGCCGCCAGATCAAGGCTTTGGTATGTTACCCTGTTTCGTGATGTCTCCTCTCTCTCTCAGTGTGTGCAGTCTGGTGCAGCCTCCTTTCCTGTTGCTTTTTTAGGATTAGTTGTATTAACTATATTTTTGTATTATATGTGGTTTTGGGAGGAGTTCTGTGTCTAACCTCTCATGCTGCCATCTTGAATCGATCTGTCAAGATATTTTAAGTTTGTTTCAAACTTTTTGTTACAACTTACTTTTTCACCACTGCCTTCATAATAGTCCATAAATATTGGCATTTTTACAATAATGTTATTATATGTTCAATGCTTCAGATGTTTTACTCAGTTTTTTTCCTTTATGCATAAAGTAGCAATAATTTTTTCTTTGTTATTAGGTAACATAAAGTCCATAAAATTTTTTGTTCCATTTTTCTATCTGTAAATTTTTAAATTAATATTCTGTGACTAAATTGAAAGTGTAGCATTGTATAAGGCAAATATTCCAGCTCTTAAAAGAATAGTAATCAAAAAAAGGGGTGAGGGGACAGCTGTGTAGAATATTCTTGAAGGCTAACTGTATACAGTACACTTTGTGGCAGATCAGAAATGCAAGTCAGACAAGTTGACACAAAGCTGACTTGAAAGCCTGTAGATGTTGGTGTTGGTGTGGGACCATTTATATCTCACTCCTTCTCCATATGCTTATGTCATGGATTCCCATTTAGCCAAGTTCTTCCTATTCTGCAAACTATAGAAGTAAAGATGTGGCCATTTCTTTGACCTTTCTGCTCACAATGGGACATTGCAAGAAAACCAGAAAGGAAAATAGAATGATGGAATAAAACATTTGAAGACTCCCTGAGAAATCATCAACCCACTTAACATATTTAACAAGATCCAGCTTCCCAGAGATGCACTGACTCACCTAGGAGGGCAGTTGTAAAGGCAGACCTAGAACTCAAGACTTTGAGCTCTCCATCCATTGTTTCTACAGTGAATATTCTAGGGAAAATGATTCTTTGGTAGATGTCTCACTTGTCACTTTCTTACCCTGACTTAAAAAGAGGACCTCGTCCTCTGTCTCTGAGACCTTTTCTCTGGCAGTTCCATGAGGGAGGTGTCCTCTCCTGGAGGCTTGGGGGTCACGAAGCAGCACCTGTGGCCATCAAGGCTGCTGGATTCAAGGCAGGTGGGCCCAGAGGGGTCTGCAGGCCACAGGAGTCGGTCTGAGTGCTGTGGGGACATGAGCTGGAAGGCAGCTTACCCGTGGGTGCCAAAGCTGAGGTTGCAGGCCGGGTGTAGCCCCAGCAATCCACCCGTCCTAGGATCCCAAGTCAATCTGCCCTCCCTCCCCACACACTGAGACTTCAAGGAGCTGTTTTGTGTTTTCTCTTCTTTTTTAATTGTCACCTATTTAATGCTTCCCTTCCTTCCTTCTTTTTTATTGAACCTCTCACTCTTGTTAGAGGATTTCTAGTCTTTGTATCAAGAGACCTGGATTCTAGGCGTCACCTCTCCTTTGAGGGCCTCAGTGATCTCATCTGCAAAATAAAGGCTTTGGAATGAAAGTTCCCAAGCTATGGTCTTTGGGAATGAAGGTTCCCAAGCTGCAGTCCCCAACCAGCATCACGATCACCTGGGAACTTGCTAGAAGGGCACATTGTATCTCCCCACCCTCACCTCTGTCAGCCCTACTGAATGACACTCTCTGGGGGTGGGACCAGCCCCCTGGTTTTCACAGGCCCTGCAGGGATTCCAAAGCCTGCCATGGTGCAGGAGACTGACATTAGAGGTCCCTATATCTGTTGGCTGCTGGGCCTGGTACCTCTGGGAGGGATGAAACACTCCCATTAATGTTGACTTTCTTGGGCAGCAGTAGCTGTAACTCCACATGGCAGAAGCTTAGAATCTGGAGATGGATTGAACTGTATGGAGTTTAGGTTGCAGCCTCTCCTTTCTCCCAGCTGTTACATATCCTGAGACTTCATGGGTACGGAACACAAGTCTCCCAGCGCCGGTACCTGCAGCTCTAACTGCACCACTGCAAAGTGGCGGCAGAATAAGCAGGTGGGTGGGGCAAGGTTGGTGAGCTAAAATGCAACATTGGGTTTTCATAGTTTTACTTCTGTCTTCTCCAGAAACACAACCACTGGTGTCTTGTTCCTGATATAATGGGATGAGAACGATAAGCGTTTGTTTTCTGCTCCCTTTTCCTCATCTGCTCCCCCTGAGCCACCTTCCTCTGTGTTGCTCTGTTCTGGGGCCAGTTGTGCTGATCAGGATAATGAGTGGGTTTGAGAAGTGGAGGAAAATAAGAGGCTGAAATCTTATATTGGGAAGGGAATAAAGCAGTTGCTGAAGGAAAGGCTGGAGTGGCCAAGGGAGAAGGGGGCAAGGAGAGCCTTGCCTTGCAGCTGGGTGGGCAGGGGAGGCATGGGGCAGCTGGCTGACGTGAAGAATTTAGGGAACTGGTTAAGCACAAAGAAGTGGCATGGGTTCCCTCTGTTACGTGACATGATTCCCCAATCTCAGATGACCCTCAGTGAAAGTATATACTGCAAGTTTTCTTGCAGTGACTGTTCTGTTCCTGTCGAATGTGCCATCTTGCTGAAATGAGAGTTGGAGCATGAGCAAAAAGTCCAGGACTTCTGAGGCATGTGGTGTTGAGCCTCAGTGACACCAAACTAAGTGGGAATAATTTGAGTTTTGTGAGGTATAATCGTGGAGAAAGACAAATTGTGTTGTCCTTATTGCTGCATCTTTTAATTTCAGAGTTCATGTAAAAAATTACCTGGCTTCATTTTTTAGCTGTAAAATGAACATTCTAGAAACAAATATAGTGTTGCAATGTTGGTGGACATTACTTTCAGACTTCTTGAACACTCATAGTTCTTGGGGAGCACCACAGCAGGATAGGAAACAAAATTATTCCCATTTGATTGGACGTGAGGCTGAACGTGACTTTGATCACTGATTAATCCCCAGTAGTTCTTCTAGTTTCTGCCCCATGTGAGAAAAAAGGGGGCTAGGATGAGATGTTTGGTATACTCATAGTGAACACTAGTAGACGTTCTGTGCCTCTATTACACAGTGTTTAATGGGGTGTGTACCCCCTGAAAGTATAAAAAAATTGAAATTCATTTCCAATCTCTTTAAGACTTAAGTGATGCTGGAGATCTAACTGGGTGTAAGGCTTTAGTGATTGCTGTGTGACAACACAGAAGACTGAGGAGTGAATAGAATTTGGAATTCAAGTCCCTGGATTTGATTAATGTATGGCCTTGAGAAAAAAAAACCCTGAGTATCAGTCTATTCATGTGTAAAATGGCCATTAAAAATAAGCCCTGACTGTGAAGGATGGAGCAATTGAGATAATACGAGGTGCTCTTTATAAACTACAAAGAACTCTGTCTATTTTCTATATGCTGTGGATAGCTTTGGGGTCACCTCAACACATTCTCAACCCTTTCCTTTCCCACTCCTGTGTGCAGACACCACCCTGGCCCCTCTGCACCCCTTCACCCATATCGCAGGTGAATGGTGGGTGCCTTTCCAAGCTGAGGCCAACACAGTTCCAATGGTGGACTGTGGGTGACTGGTCCATGGAGGGTGTCTGAAGTGTAGTGCATTCTTTTCTGGGCCTCTGAAAATGGTTCCTCAGAGAGTCTCCTGAGTGGTTTAATCTACAACCTAGAGACTAGGTTGTTTTCTATTGGCCATCAATGGCCATTTGGATGGAAAACAGGAAAAAAGAAAGGGAATCAAGAGAGGAACATTAGGATCCCTTAAAGCATTGCAGGTGTGGTTCCTGCACACTCTGAACCCCATACCAGTTCTGGACCTTGGGGATTTTGCACTTCCCTTGTTTGCTTAAGCTAATTCATGTGGGTTTCCATAAATGCAGCCCAGATTGCCCTTTGGCATGATGATTCCCTCATCGGGGGCAGTTTTCTCCATATTTTTTCAGTATCTGAAATTCTGCTTTAATGTGTTAATACAAGGAAGAGAAAAAAGAGGTAGAAATAGTGGAAAGACAGGAACAATCATATTGATCATTGCAATCAATATGATGATTTACCTAAAAACTCCAAGAAAATCCGTTGACTCACCCGATTATTCAAAACATTAATTCTCGAGTAGTACTCTGTGTCTGGCATTGAGGAATGACTTAGAATTATGAGAGTGTCCAGTAAAGTGGCCAATTACAAGGTAATTATATAACAGTAGGCTTTTAGGTTAAATACAACATAGTAAAAATGTTTTGATATTGGACAAGTCTTGAGCCATTACTGGAGGCTATCCTGCGTGAGATATATTTTTAGGGTCTTAGGCCTTTATGAACTCCCTGATTTCTGCTAAGGATTGAACCATATCTAAAGCCCTTCCCATATTCCATTCATTGGAGGGATTTTGCACCATTATGAATCCTGTGATAAGTGTAGCATTGCCTGCCATTCTTACAAGCCTTCCTACAATTTTTTTATTCAAAGAGTTTCTTACCATTATGGATTCTGTGATGTACTTTGAGGCTTGAGTTAAGTCTGAAATATTTCCCACGTTTATCACATTCAAAGCAGTATGAGTACTCTGAGGTCAGTCCTGTTGTTGATGTGCCTACGTTAACCATAGTCATAGGGTATCTCTCCCGTATGAATTCTCCAGTGTATTATTCTAAGGCTGCCCCTGGATTAAAGGTCTGTCATGTTCCTTACAGTTACTGGGTTTCCCTCTATTGTGAGTTCCCTGATGCAGAGTAGGAGATGTATGTTTTCTCTAAGTGGACATTTTTTTTCATAACTTATTAGTACATACCTTCACATAAGATTTGGAAATTTGTAATTCCTATTAGGCAATCAAATATTTTCCTGCTGTTTCCCTTAAGAACTCAGTTTCAAGGTAACAATTAGGTCTACTCTGTGAGCCAGTAATTATGTCCTGTTCTCTCGTTTCTTCCCTCCCAAGCATCAGGGCCTTTGTCACTGCTCCAAGGTGGCCTGGCCTAGAAAAACAGTGTCCATCATGGAGACAACACTAGGAGTTCTCCATGATCACATGCCGGTATAACTTATTTGGAGCGGGGTCCAAACAGCCCCGGTTCCTGCAGGACCCACATGGCCACATTGCCTGCATATCAAGCATCTCTACACCACAGTTTGCGGCCTGCAAGGTCTGATCAGCTCTCCTTGGTTTTCTCCACTGTAGAAGCCGCTCTAGAGCTAAACACTGGTGTTTAGATGTAAAACATTTTTTCCCTCTTCCTTGAGGTCTTTTTCTGAGAGAACAGCAGGCTTACACACACAGTGTGATGGAAGGAGGAGGGAGTCTGTCTGATAGCACAGCAGGGCCCCGGTTGCAGCTCTGGGAATGTTTGTTTCTGAGCCATCTAACTTCCCCCTCAGAGCTCCTGAGGGGGGCTTCCTAGACCTCCCTCCACAGCCAGTCAGCTGTACCTTCGTGCCAGAAGCCTCTGATCTAGGACTTAGAATCTGACCTTCCTCTTGGGGACATTTCTCTGCCCGTGCCCCACAAGGCTATGAGGTAAGATGCTGGAGGAAGCAGCAGGGCCCCGAGGGCCCCGGGGGGACACACCACAACACAACATTTACACAGAGGCACGCACCTGCCACGTAAGTGCCTTCCACAGCTCACCACACCCCAGCTAGTTGACACACTCCCACACACTCACCCGCCCTCTGTCTGGCTCATGCATCCAAGAGAAGGTTCTGGTAACAAGACATCCTATCCACACTCTGGGCCTCTACCTTAAGTGCTCAGGAAAATTTAGAAAGAAATACTGCTGGAGGACAGAGAACTTACTCTACAAATAATATTCGTTAAAATAATAATAGTAGTCAATAGTAATTTAGTGCTATTGTACGCTCAGCCCTGTTTCGTGTGCTTTACATATACCATTTCGTTCTCTGATCAGCCTTATGAGGAAGGTGCTTCTCACCGCTTTTTATAGGTGGGAAGCTGAGGTACAGTGTAGCTATGTCATTTGTCTAGAGTCACATAGCGATTACATGGCTCCTATAGGGCAGGCTTATACTGCTGGCCAACAGACCCGAGGGTACTGGCTTGAGTGCAAAGACTTTGTTAGTTTGTTTTCTCTTTGTTTTGTTTTTGTTTTTCTGTTTTTGTAACTCGCGCTGGCAGTGAAGAATACAAAGACTCCTGGTACAGTTGACACTGCCTCCTTGATGTGTGTGGAGGTGCTGGCACTTCTACCCACCGCTGCTCTTACTCCATCAGTGTTGATGCAGGGAAAAGACAAATGCCACTGGAGAACAACTGTGGAAATAGTTTGACCTTGCAGAGCCCCTGAAAGGACGCTGAGGAACCTGTGCTCTGGGGGTCTTGCATGGTGGCCCTGCAGTCCAGGCCCCAGAGTCCCCACAGCAAGCATCTGGGTCAAGTACTGCTTTGCCACTTCCTCTGGTTTCTAGCAGCTGGTGAATTCCACCCCTTTCTCCTTCTCCTCCGCCTTGGTTTACAAAAGCCACAGCTTTTTGTTTCTCAACAGCTCAATGGCCACTGCCTCACCATCTCATTCCCTGCTTTTTGGAATTCCCTTGTCTACCTGACCTTCCAGTGTTGGAAAGTGCAAAGGCTCTGTACTGAGTTCCAGTCTCTTTTAGCTCAGCTCTTGTTCAATGGTCTCAAGTCTCTGGCTTTAAAGGCTAGTTTTGTGCAGATTTCCAGTCCCATCTCCAGTACAGAACTTTGCTCTGAGCCCCAGGCTGGCCTGCTGGTTGGCTGTGCGCATCTCTGTGTCGGTACCTCACCAGCACCGCACGGCCCCGTGTTCCAAAGGGAGCTCCCCACCCTGCCTGTCAGACCTGCTTCTCCCCTAGGCGTCTTACTTCCAGAAACGGCTGAGAGATTTTGGAGTCACATGGAAGACCTAACTCTGTTGGCACAGCCGATCCATCATGACGGCATGAGAAGTTATTACTAAAATTACCTTCTTCCATTGTCATTGCTGATCTGCCGGTGAATCCCCCAGGCCTCTTGTCAGGACTGTCGCCTCATCAGCCATGCATTGTGCCCACCCCAGTCCCTTCCCCACGCGCCCCCGGTGCCCAGGCCAGGTCCTCCCTATTCACCACCTTCAGGGCTTGCCACTGCTCTGCCCGTGGACGCAGCTCTGCTGTGGTTCCTTCCACATCCAGTTGGGCTTGTACTTCATGTTCTGACCTCACTTTGTGCCTCTTCCCCCTGCTCATGAGAGCCTAAGCACGTTGAGCTCTGGTGTATTCTGGGGACAGACCCAGTCCTTTGCCACCTCTGGGCTTTCTGTAGCTGGTTATGATGTTCCTTTTTGGGCCTCAGTTTGGCGATGACAGTTAGCTTCTCAGACTTGCCTCTACATACCCTCTCCTGGCTCCAATATTGCATTCCCCCCTGGTCACACCCCTTGTGACCTGTGACCCTCTGGGTTATCACTTCCTGCCAGTTTCCACTGAAGCCTGTCTGCCTGTTCATGCCACATCTCCTGCATCCAGTGCGGTGTGGAGGCTTGGAGTGGGCTCGGTGATTGTACATCATGAACACAGCACACTGAAAGAGCTCCCACTGGTCAGTAAGAAAATACACCCCTCAAATGGCCAAGAGACTGGGCTCAGCAGTTCACAGAAGAAAAATAATCGTTGGCCAACAAAGTTTAAAACTGCATTCAAGTTCACAAGTAATTGGTTTCTGGAAAACCACTTGGCAGAATGTATCAGGATCCTTAAAACTAAGACTTAATGTCCCACAGTTTTACTTCTAAGAATCTTTTCTAAGGAAATGGGTAAATATATAATATTTACAGGTTCTGATGAGGGCTCTTCCGGATAGAAGGGATGAGGGAGCTCCGAGGCCTCTTTCAGGGTCACTGACCCTCCTGATCTGATTTAACTCCCAAAGGCCCCACCCCCTAATACCATATACACTGGGGGGTTAGGATTTCAGCATATGAATTTTAGGGACACAAAGATTCAGTCTGTAACAAGGAGCAAAGGACTGGCATGTAGGGGCCACTCATTCATCCCTGTACCCTCTTCCCAGTGCTGTCCAGGCCTTCCTGTCACTGCCATCAGCTAAATTAGCAGATTCCCCGCATGAGCTCAGGTCAGGCCACAGCGAGTGACTGAAGGGCCAGGAAACTATTTGGTAGCTCATACCAGCACTTTTTTTTAATGAAATGTAACAGAAGGAAAAAGTGTATGTGCCCTAAAGGGTAGTGAGGGCAATTTTTGTTTCATATGGAAATGCCTGGCCATCATGTGAAATGCATTTCTTATCATTGACTGTGGCTTTTTAAAGTGTGAAAAGCACTGAACTCTAGGAGAAGCATGGCTGCCCCTTCTCCCCGTGGTTGTGGAGGCACCTGAGGACGGAGAGGGTGGTGGGAGGGGCTGCGCCTCCCAAGCTGAGGGAGAATGAAGCCAGAGCCCTGCTCTCTGGCAGGGAGCCCAGAACCAGCCCCCTGCCCCATCCCAGGCAGCCACGCACTCACCCCACCCGAAGTGGCTGAGAATCGCAGCCTGTGGAGACACACTCTGGCAGCCAGTCTCGCAGGCTCTGAGGGCCACAGCAAGGAGATGCTCTGAGCCAGGAGGTCAAGCCCCAAGCTAGGGTTTCAAACATTGGGGAGCCTCACCACAAGCCTCAGCACAGTCAAAACATTGACAGAGGGGAGCAGCAGCCATCTGCAGAGGAAGGTGAACAGAGGGATAGCTGTGCTCAGGGGCACAGTTCCAGCACATTTCTGAGCTATATGAGAAAGTGAGTGGGTGCCTGCTTGTGTGTGTGAGTCTGTGTGTGCATGTATACAAGCATGTCTGTGTATAAGTGCCTGTGTATGTGCATGCATGTATGTGTGTTTGCATGTGTACCAGTGTGTGTCTACATGTATGTGTTTGTGGTGTCTTCGTTTTTGAATTTCCAAACCTGCCTAATTTGCCTGGACCCTTGCCTTACTGAAGTTTGTATTCTGTGGGCAACCTAACCACAAAATCCTACTGTAGTCTTGGCCCTTCTTGTTCAATGCTGCCACAAAGCCCATGTGGCTAGAAAGTAGGTGGCTATCTGTTCGCACACTTTGGAAGTGTGCCACACTATATATGGAATAGGCTTCACCCTTTCCCAGGTGGTGGCAGGTCTGTTGGGAGCACTCTGGCCAGTCAATAAGGAAGCCTGGCCTGGAGCAGTGGTCAGAGGCCACCTGGAAGCAGCTTCACCTTGAACCTGGTCCCAGGCTTGAGTGGGGCTCAGGGCAGTAGGTATGGTGTCTGAGTGATAGTGACATGTGTCATTGTTCACTCAGGTGTCCTTTTTTTCCCTGGAAATATGCTGCAGTTGATCTGTTTTAAATTTGTTTTTATCCTAAATATTAAATGTGTGCCTTCTGGGCTGAAATTGAGCTTTAATGCTGTGCTGCTGGAGATCAGACTGAACTGAGGAATCAGGACGCTCCCATACTCACATTATCCTCCTTGCCTGTTGCCCAGCCCATTTTTAAAATAACTGCTCCCACCATCTAGGAGCAAGTCGTTGTCTTCTGACAGCCTTTTCATTAGAATTGATTTGGAAGAGTGGTGCACTCTATGAAAAATAAAATCACATTTGGTGCTTTAAAAAGTCAGTTTCCAATGTTTCCTCCCAGATATCTGCACAGCTAGCCCCATCATCTCCAAGCTTCTGCACACACGTCCACACGTCATCTTCTCAAGGAGGCTGTTTGATTCTGAACGTGCTCTCCCACATGTACCCTCCTGTCCAGCATGCCAGGGCCTCTGTCTTACTCATAGCACTTACGACTCAGAACCTGATTAATTCTCTTTTTCATGCCAATTGTTTGTTGTTTTTTTGTCTTGCCTTCTGGAATATAAACTCCACCAGGGCAGGGATTTATCTGTTCACCTGGTATGTGCTGAGCACCAAAATAATTTCCACTATGTGACTATTTATTGAATTAATATGTGGTTTTTGTTACTTTAAATGAATCTACCCTGTTGCTCTTGAAATGCATAGAAGACAGTGTATTTGGGCATTTTATTTCTTAAGCAGCTGATTCTCCAAGAAAGCAAACAAAGGTGATTATTAATGTAGTCAAACTCTCCAGAACTTTGGAATTGCTAAATGTTGAGGGAGTTGTGTGTGTGTGTGTGTGTGTGTGTGTGTGTGTGTGTGTGTGAGTGTTTGTACACACAAGCATACATGCATGTACATGTATAAGATAGAGGAACAGAGAATTGTGTTTGCATATGATGTTATATCTCTCTTTCCAGTAATATCACCATTTTGATGCTCTTGTGAATCAAAGCCAACCTACTGAGAAGGCACCCAGGCCATCTTTTCCTGATTAGATGGCCTGACCCCTCCAAGGGGGCTGCTGACAGTTTCAGATTCTGCTTTGGGTGGTCTGTGGGCCCTCCTGGATTAGTTGACTCATTAAGGAAGAAAAGTGTTACTGGTTTTTGCTGGCTCAATGCACATGTATGTCTCTTCCTTTCCCAAATTAATTAGTGGGGCTGACAGCATCTCCTGGACAGGCAGGGTCCCTCTTGAAGCTCCATAAAAGGTGCACTGAGTGGTGTCTCGATGCCACGTGGAGACTGATGTTGCTATACTCAGCAACTAGCAGTGAGTATTTGAGATCCACCCACCTGGGATACCTCTGATTCCTTTATATTCCTGATATTACCATGTCCTCATTGGCAGATGAGCTCTATTTCCGAGTGGAAGGTGGAAGGTCCTAGCCAGGATGTCTCACTGCAGACAGATGGTCACTCACTTGTCTTCTGGGCTGGTCTTGCTTAGTTCTGTTTTTCCCCTTCCCCCGAGGATAGTGCTCTTCAAGGTGCTGGAAGGTCTAGGTGACAAAGGAAATCCAAAGCAGTGGTGAAGAGCCAGAACCGAGGCTCCCAGGCCCAGACACAGAGGCTAAGGTGCGGGTAGCTGTGAGCTGGCTAAGGAGCTTTGGGGGCTGGCTGTGGCCCAGTGGGCAGCAGGCGGCCCCCTTCAGCCTGTTCCCAGGCTGCAGGAAGGAAGCACCTGTGCTAACCCTAACTTCTGGCGACATGGGTTTCTGTATGGCCGAGGAGGCCACTGGGCAGCCCTCTAGCCAGGCTGACACGCCCTGTTCCACAGCTAACTGCGGAGCCCATTTCTGTGGAGCACCACTGGCAGGGCAATGTTTGGGGAATTGCAGTAGCCCCTCTCTTTGCTCTCTCACAACATATAGCTGTGTTACGATTTGTCTCTTGACAGCCTTGTTTCAGTCTTTTCACTCACTGTGCTACTACTTTCATTTCAGTAGGTAGGACTAATGCAAAGTTTTCTTCTTGGCAATTAAACAGTGCAGTTCCTGAAAACCAATGCTCTTGGCTGTTGGTTTTAAAGGTGTAAGTGATCAGATTTTGACAGATTATAAATTGCCTCTCCCAGCCTCCCACCACCTTACACCCTATTTGTGGGACATGTACATATGGTGCAGGGCGGGCTGTTTGGGTGGGAGGTCGTTTACATGAGCATTTATTGACTGGAAACATGTAAGTATTGGACAGTATGACTATTTCACATGATTTAAACCTATCAAAAGCTGCAGTATCCAGCTTGCTCTTCTCACTTCTCAGATGAAAAACTGAAACACGAAGATTAACAAAGGTATCTAAATGTATACACATGGCAGATAGAGCAACCTGGAATTGAACTGGATTCAGTGGGAAAGATGTTCCTTCACCAGACAATGAGTTTTAGGAAATAATGTATGTCTCATCATCTTAGCAAACATCAACATGGAAATGTTTATATAAATAAAACTTCATCTTCAATTTCCTGCATTCTATAATGTTGAGCAGAGTACCGGCCAAATAACAGTTGGTCATTAAATATTTGGAATTCATACATACATATACTTAATTATAAATGGCCGAGTAATAACAACATTAATAAATAAAATCAGCTAAAATTTTTAAATGGTACAGGAAAACACCACTTTCAATATTGTTAATGATGAAACAGGCGTGTATCAGAATGCTTGTCATTATATACAAACTTCTTGAATACATTGCAAATTAATAATTTGTCAATATTAACCATAGAATTTAGCATTGCATATCTTTATGTGTTTGGGCTTATAAAGTATATTGCAAGAGTGATTTTAGCTTCGTGCATATGTGATGTACATACAAGGAATATGTTTTTCTTTTGAAGCCTTTATTATTATGTGCTTTTATTTTAAAGGGTAAATGTCAGTGGTTTCCAGCTTTTCTGCATATCAGAATCACCTGGGGAACTTTAAAAAGTGCTCATGCTTGCCTCTCATCCCCAGCATTATGATGTAATAGGCATAAGATTTAATCTGTATATTGGGATTTTTAAAAGCTCCCAGGTAGTTTTAATGTGCAGCAAAACTTGGGAGCCCCTGGTACGTACAGTGCATGAAGAATCACCAGATGTTGTATCAGAGTATGCCCCAGTACTCTAATTTTCTGATTTATTCCTTTATTCACTGTGCCTCTGATGAATAAACACCATACCAACTAGCCACCAGGCATGATGCAGATACAGGCACAGAGTGGTGAATGAAAAAGGCACAGCCCTTCCCTCAGGCAGTTTTAAGTCTGGCAAAGGAAGACAGGCAATATACAAGTAAATAGATCAACACTTTACAGATGTTATTGAAAATTGTGTAAAATGAGAAACAGGCCACAAACAAGAGGATGTTATTGAGAATAACTGGAGATCCAGAAGGTGTGGATGAATACTCCAGGCAGGGTAGAATTTGGCAGGTTCTCAGAACAAACCCAGGCTAATGTGGCCCTTGGGAGAGACTGAAGAAGAGATGGAAGAGGGGCACCTAGTGTGAGGCTCTGGAGCCATGCCAGTGAGTTTTGACATGGACTTGGAACACTGTGAAGTTGTTGGTTACTTTTAAGCAAGGGAGTAGGGAGAGGGGGATGAGGTTCAATGAACTATTTTTAAAGTTCTTGGTGGGGACTATGCATTTAAGGCAAGAAATGGTAGTAGATGGAGAACAGTGGTGTTGTAGTAGAGGCGGAGGGAAGTGGATGGATTCACCATGTATTTTGAGGTAGAACCCACTGGATTTGCTAAAGCACATGTGATTCAAGGGAAAGGAAGGAATAAAGGGCAATTGCGAATGTCTGACCTGTTTGACGTATGAAGTCTGAGATGCCTGCTAGACTTCTAAAGGAGAGGACACAAAGACAGCTGAATAAACCCACGCCCAGATCAAGAAACAGAACATTACCAGCTCCTCAGAAATTTCTTTATTTACCTTCTAATAACTGCTTTCTTCTGATTTTCCTAAACTCATAGATTAATTCAGTGAATTCGTTAGAATTTCTACATGTAAGTTCATGTCATCTGTGAATACACAGTTTAGATTTACTTCTTTCCAATCCAGATGCTGTTAATTTGTTGTTCTTATTTCCTTGGCTCGAGCCTCTTACCAGGAGCATGAGCAGGACAATCCCTGCTTTGTTCTTGACCTCAGATGCAAAGCATTCAGACGTTCCTCATGAAATATGATGTTAGTTTTCTGCTTTTCAAAGATGCCCTTTATCAGGTGGAGGAAGTCCCCTTAGTGTGTTGGGAATTTTTGTTATGAATGGATGTTGGATTTTAAAATGCTTTCCCTTGCATTTTCTTCATTTTCTGAGATTACTATGTGTGTTATGTCCTTTTCTTATATATACTGTGTTATATTAATTGATTTTCAAATATTAAACCAACCTTGAATTATTGGGATAATCCAAATTGGTCATGACATGTAATTTTTTATATGTCATTGAATTTGGTTTATTCATATTTTGATAAATTTTTTGTGTCTGTATTCATGAAGGATTTTGGTCTATAGTTTCTTTCCTTGTGATGCCTTTATCTGGTTTTGCTGTCAGAATAATACTGACTTCATAGAATGAGTTGAGAAGTGTTCCCTTCTCTTGTTCTTTATGTGGAAGCATTTGTAAAGGATTGTTATTATTTTTTTTTTAAATATTTGGTTGAATGCACTAGTGAAGTCACTTTGGATTAGACTTAACTTTGTGGGAAGGTTTTTCTTTATTGTTAGTAATGAAATTTCTTTACTTGTTATTAGGCAATTCATATTTTCTCTTCGTGAATAATCTTTGGCAATTTGGATATATTTAAGAATGGCTCCATTACATGTGAGGTTTCTAACTTTTTTTGGTGTAAAGATGTTCACAATATTCCCATGTAATACTTTTGATATCTGTGGGTTTGGTAATGGTGTCCCATCTCTCATTCATGATTTTGGTAATTTGTATCTTTTCTTTTGAATTCTTGGTCAGTCTGGCCAATGACTTGCAGTTTTGTTATTTTCAAAACACCTATTTTTGCTATTTTCTTCTGTTTTTCTGTTTTCTATTTCATTGATTTATTTTCTTATCATCATTGTGTCCTGCTAGTTCTGCTGGTTTTGTGTTTAGTTTGCTCTTCTTTTCCAGTTTCCTAAGGTAGAAGTTTAGCTTATTAGTTTGATACCTACCTTTCTTTTCTGACATAGGCTTAAAATTTTTATCCTATTTTTTAAAATAGCATATTATACAGTTGACTTATTTATTTATTTTTTAATTAATTTATTTTGTTTTCATTAATCTACAATTACATGAAGAATTTTATGTTTACTAGGGTCCCGCCTTCACCAAATCCCCCCCACATACCCCATTACAGTACTGACCATCAGCGTCGTAAGATGCTGTAGAATCACTACTTGTCTTCTCTGTGTTGCACAGCCCTCCCCGTGCCCCTCCCCCCACATTATACATGCTAATCGTAATGTCCCCTTTCTTTTTCCCCACCCTTATCCCTCCCTTCCCTCCCTTTCTCCCCAGTCCCTTTCCCTTTGGTAACTGTTAGTCCATTCTTAGGTTCTATGATTCTGCTGCTGTTTTGTTCCTTCAGTCTTTCTTTGTTCCTATAGTCTTTGGGTTTGAGGTGAGTCTCTTGTAAGCAGCATATGGATGGGTCTTGCTTTTTTATCCATTCTATTACTCTGTGTCTTTTGATTGGTGCATTCAGTCCATTTACATTTAGGGTAATTATTGAAAGATGTGTACTTACTTCCATTGCAGGCTTTAGATTCGTGGTTGCCAAAGGTTCAAGGTTAGCTTCTTTAGTATCTTACTGTCTAACTTAACTTATTGAGCTATTTTAAACACTGTCTGGTCATTCTTTATTTTTCTCCCTTGTTATTCCACCTCCTCCATTCTTTATATGTTGGTTGTTTTATTCTGTGCTCTTTTGTGCTTGCTTTAACTGCTTTTGTGGGTAGTTGATTTTATTTTTTGCCTTTAGTTAGTATTTGGTTGGTCTGCTTTCTTTGCTGTGATTTTATTTTCTCTGGTGACCTCTATTTAGTCTTAGGAGTGCTCCCATCTAGAGCAGTCCCTCTAAAATACCCTGTAGAGCTGGTCTGTGAGAGGCAAATTCCTTCAACTTTTGCTTGTCTGGGAATTGTTTAATCCCTCCTTCATATTTAAATAATAGTCATGCTGGATTCAGTATTCTTGGTTCAAGGCCCTTCTGTTTCATTGCATTAAATATATCATGCCATTCTCTTCTGGCCTGTAAGGTTTCTGTTGAGAAGTCTGATGATAGCCTGATGGGTTTTCCTTTGTAGGTGACCTTTTTCCTCTCTCTAGCTGCCTTTAAAACTCTGTCCTTGTCCTTGATCTTTGCCATTTTAATTATTGTATGTCTTGGTGTTGTCCTCCTTGGGTCCTTTCTGTTGGGAGTTCTGTACACTTCCATGGTCTGATTGATTATTTCCTCCCCCAGTTTGGGGAAGTTTTCAGCAATTATTTCTTCAAATACACTTTCTATCCCTTTTTCTCTCTCTTCTTCTGGCACCCCTATAATGTGGATATTGTTCCTTTTGGATTGGTCACATAGTTCTCAATATTGTGTCATTCCTGGAGATCCTTTTATCTCTCTCTGCGTCAGCTCCTATGCATTCCTGTTCTCTGGTTTCTATTCCATCAGTGGCCTCTTGCATCTTATCCATTCTGTTTATAAATCCTTCCAGAGATTGTTTCACTTCTGTAATCTCCTTCCGGACTTCATCCCTTAGCTCTTGCATATTTCTCTGCAGCTCCATCAGCATGGTTATGAGCTTTATTTTTAATTCTTTTTCAGGAAGACTGGTTAGGCCTATCTCCTTCTCAGGGTTTGCCTCTGTGATCTTGGTCTGTATCAATTTCTTCTGCCTTTTCATGGTGATAGATATATTTGCGGGGAGCTGGCACATGTGTTGGGTAAGAGAAAGTCCCTTCTTGCCAGTTGTGGCCTTCCTCTCCTGGGAGAACAGCGGCCTCTAGCTGGCTTGTGCTGGGCAGCTGCGTGCAGATGGGGCTTCTGATCTAGCCCGGCCACTATGGAGTTTATTTAGCTCTGCAGTTGCTGTGGGTGTGGCCTGCCTCAGGCTGCTACTCCAATATGGCGGAGCCTCGTGGGAGGGGGAACAGGCAGGAGGCTGTTTATCGTGGTGAGGGGCCTCCGAGCTGCGCTGCGGGGGTTCGGTGTCTCGGGTGCGCCTGCTGTGGGGACCCACCCACAGGTCTTACTGTCCTGCTTCCCTAGTTTCCAGCACCCCACGCATGCACTGTGTCTGCGCTCTGGGGTGGATGGCTGGGGCTGGATGTTCAGCAGTCCTGGGCTCCCTCTCCCTCCCGGCTCCAACTCCTCTCCTCCCGCTGGGAGCTGGGGTGAGGGACTCTTGGGTTCCGCCGGCCGTGGCTTGTATCTTACCCACTTCGGGAGGCACTTGGTTCTCGCAGGTGTGGATGTGGTCTGGCTGTTGTCCTGTGTCTTCTGGTCTCTCTTTTAGGATTAGTTGTATTTGTTGTATTTTCAAAAATATATATGGTTTTGGGAGGAGATTTCCGCTGCTTTACTCATTTCGCCATCTTGGTTCTCTCCAGTTGACTTATTTTTGCATAAAGTTTTTATACATGTATAGATTCATCAAACCACTGCCACAATCAGTGTGTAGAATGGTTTCATCTCCCTATAAGACCCCTTCAAATGCCCCTTTGCCATCCATCCTTCCCTCATTCCTATCCATGGACAACCACTGGTCTAATCTCTGTCCCTACAATTTTGTTTTTGCAAGTTGAACCACTGCCACCGTTTCTGCCACTGCTGAAATAGAACCTCTCCATTGGGTTTTTACTGCTACTTTCTAAAAAACAATTTTTGTTGAGATATCATTCACATATGATAAAATTCACCCATTTAAAGTGTGCCATTCATTGGTTTTTAGATTATTCACAGATCTGTGCAACCATCAACACAATTTAATTTTAGAACATTTCATCACCCCAAAAGTAAATGAATCCCATGCTCATTAGCAGTAATTCCCTAATTTCTCCCCCTCCCCAGTTCTAGGCAGCAATTAACCTATTTTCTACTTCTATAAGTTTGCTTATTGTGGACATTTCATAAAATGGCATGTTATCTTTTGTGACTAGCTTATTTCACTTATAATGTCTTCAGGTTCATTCATGGTGCAGCATGTATTAAAGTTTCATTCCTTTGTGTTGTTAATAATAATCCATTGTACTTATCTACTAATAAGTTGATGAACATTTGAATGTTTCTACTTTTGTGCTATTATGAATAATACTGCTATGAAAATTCATGTACAAGTATACTTTCATTTCTCTTGGGTATATATCTAAGAGTAGATTTGCTGGTTCATTTGGCAATTCTATGTCTAACATTTTGAGAAACTGCATGACTATTTCCAAAGTGTCTTTATTACGTTATATTCCTGCCAGCAGTGTATGAGGGTTCCATCTCCACATGCTTGTCAACACTTGGATTCATCTTTTTCATTTTAGACATCCTAGTTAAGTGTTATTTCATTGTAGTTTTGATTTGAATTTCCCTAATGATTAATGATATTGAGCATCTTTTTATGTGATTATTGACCATTTATATATGTTCTTTAGGGAATCGTCTATTCAAATCCTTTACTTTCTTTTTTATGGTGTGCAAATATTTTCTCCCATTTTGTGGGCTGTCTTTTCACATTCTTTATGGTGTCCTTTAAATAAAAAAAATTTTAATTTTAATGAAGTCCGATTTATCTATGTTTTTCTTTTGTTGTTTTCACTTTTGGTATTGTACCTAAAACACTGTTGCCTAACACAAGATCACAAATATTTACTCCAAAGTTTTCTTCAAGGAGTTTTATAGTATTAGCTCTTGCTTTAATGAAATCTGTGGTCCATTTTGAGTTAATTTTTATATATAATCTAAGTTAGGGATCCAACTTTATTTTTTTGAATATTGATATCCAAGTTGTCCAACTTTGAAAACACTTCCAACCCCCACACAGTATTATCTTAACACCCTTGTTAAAAATTATGCAAATACTATACTATCTTAATTATTGTAGATTTGTAGCACATTTTGAAATCAGGAAATGTGAGTCCTCTCTTTTTCAAGATTGCTTTGGCTATTCTTGGCCCCTTGAATTTCTGTATTAATCTTGGGATCAGCTATCCATTTCTGCAAAAATCCAGCTGAGATTTTTATGGGAATTGCATTGAATCTGCACACCAGTTTGAGGAATTACTGCCTTTTAACAATATTAAGCCTTCTGATCCATGGACATGGGATATCTTTTAGTAACAGCACTGGGAGTTAGAAGACAATAGATTTAACTTCAGTGTGTTCAGTGCAAATCTAAACAGTTCTATTCCCAGTGCAAATATCTCTACAAAATGAAGGAAAAAGAACTGATCATTTGGTGACAGTAAAGTATAGATAACACTTCAACGAGTGTCGTGGCAACAGAGAACAAAGATGGCAGCAGGAGAGAGATATTAAGCCTATTTCTAGATGAGCAATTTGAAAGCATAATTACGTAGAAAAGGAGAAATGGATGAAGCAGTGGAAATTGGAGATAATTGGAGAGATTATGCCTCTTAGTAACCTTTAGTAGGTGAAGAAGATAGCATACAAAGGGAGTAATGTGAGAGAAAAGCCAAGACTGAGGGTACAGAAACTTTAGTGATGGGAAGACCAAGAAGTTCTCACAGGCTGTTGTGTTGGGTAGGCAGCAAATTCACCAAACGAAACTGAAGAGAGAGAGGTTTTTTATTTGAAAGGAATAGAAAAGTATGGAATAGTTATCTTGGAGAATAGGAAAGTGAAATATATCTATGGAAATAAAACAGTTTGGCAGTTTTGAGTGCTTATATGAGGTATAAGTTGTAAATTTGAAGAGAGCCCAGTCACCAGAATTTTAATACTTTTTTCCAGCAGTGTTCGGATGCTTTGATACCAGTGCAGAATACATGGAGTAAAGTGGAGGGGAAGGATGGTGTGAATATTATTTGTCGAAGCATGGCTGTGTGCTGGAGCAGAGTCTGTTACAACAAGCAGTCAGGGAAATGAGGACTCTAGGGGTATGAAGTATGAAAAGTGACAGGATGGGCACATGGGAGGTCCTTAGAAGTGGCAGATCATGAATGCACATGATCACTGGATACCTCACAGAAATTAGTAATCCTCTTTGGCATAGATGCCAACCTATTGAAGTGGGACATCATAATTTCTTGGGGAACTTTAAAAAATGCATCAGTGAGCTCCAATCTCATTGATTCAGAATCTCTCAGCAACAATGTCTTTTAAAAGAGCACATATGGGATGAATGGATAAAGAAGAGGTGGTACATATACACAGTGCAATACTATTCAGCCACAAGAAACAAATCCTACCATTTTCAACAACATGGTTGGAGCTAGAAGATATTATGCTCAGTGAAATAAGTCAGGCAGAGAAAGACAAATACCAAATGATTTCCCTTATTCATGGAGTATAACAATGAAGCAAAACTGAAGGAACAAAATAGCAGCAGACTCACAGACTCCCAAGAAGGGACTAGCGGTTACCAAAGGGGAGCGGTGTGGGAGGGAGGGAGAAGGGGATTGAGGGGTTTCATGATTAGTGCACATGGTGTGTCGGGGTTCATGGGGAAGACAGTGTAGCTCAGAGAAGACAAGTCGGGACTCTGTGACATCCTACTACACTGATGGACAGTGACTGCTATGGGGTATGGGGAGACTCGATAATAAGGCTGAATGTAGTAATCACATTGTTTTTCTTGTGAAACCTTCATAAGATTGTGTATCAATGATACCTAAATGAAAAAAAAAAGAGCACATATGGTTCAAATATGCAGACAGAGCTACTGATCATGAGGACCGAACCTGGAGTGCTGGGAGACCTTGGGCCTAGAAGACAGAGCAGCCTCATTGCACAGCCCCTGATGGCACCACATTCATACAGACCACAGTGACTTTTTTAAAAAAATTGAAGCAGTTGAGGGCATTCTAAAATTGAAGACCCATTGGAGGAGGAACAGACCCATTAGAGTATTGGGGATTTAAAATATTTAGAACAGTGATTGTAAACCCAGGAGGTGGGATGACAGCTTTCAAAAAAATCTCAGCACAAAGAGTATCCCAGACTGATTACAGTCAGAATCACTGGGGATGAAGCCTAACTCAGGACTTTTAAAAGCTCTCCAGACAATTTCATTGTTTAGTCAGAAGCCTTGTAGGGGTGGCTATGCCAGTTTTTTTTAAAGATGAGCAACTCTGGACAGGCTACAGGTTTTGGAATGGATTTGATTATTTCTGTTGGGGGCATGCTGAGATTGAGGTATCCATGCTTCATGCAGGTGGAGATATAAAAGAGGCCATCAGTGCCAGGGCTGGAGTTCAGGACAGAAGGTTGGAGCTGAAGCAAGAAACCTCCCCTAATTCTGGATGTTGTTGATTGCTTTATATCTTCAGAATGTATTAGTTGTGTGATGGTCCAATGAAGTCCTTAGTCTTTATAAATGACCACATTTCTGCACCCTGCTTTGAGCAGCATTCACATAACCAGAGAGGGGAACACAGAATTCTGGTAGAAATACAGGATGCTTGTAAAATACAGTCACAAGAGAAACTGTCAAGAAGGGATGGGTTCTGTAGAGTTTGTCTAATTGCACACACCAATTTCGCAGAGTCAGAAGCCAAGATTGGTAAGACGTAGGTCCTGCAGAAATCAATGCAGACTCATCCAGCCCAGTCTCTTGACCAGCATGGCACACCATTCCTGGCCACGTGCTCAGAGGGAGATGCAGCACACACTTGCGTAGGAAAGGAGCTGTTGTTTCCTGTCTTATTGTGTTGTGTTTTTTGGTATGACAGACATGTTGGCATATTTTAAATCCAAATTATACTCTCCCACTCCCACATTTCTAGATACATTTAAGAGGATGTGGCTATTTTGAAGTCATTTTTTGAACTTTACAGCCATGAACATTTAGATCCCTCCTATTTAGATTATTCAACAACACTGAAAGTAAACAAAACCCTGCAGTTTGGGATTTGTATAAAGTAAAAGTCCAAGTCATTTATTTTTGTGGGTTCCATTAACATACTTCAAAGCACTTGACAGTGTATATGTTTGCAATCATTTCAAGTGAGAATCTGCCCATTGTTTTGGGTCAGGCACAGCGCCTGCCTTGTCTATCCTAAGGGCCATTGGTGGGTCAGCAACATCTATGGAAGCTGCTCTACATCCTTACACTTATTTTCTTGAGATAGGTCCTTGCTTTGTGAAGGCTCAAAGCATTCTACAGAATTAGCGTAAAGGTCTTTCTCATTAAATTCTAATTTATCATAAAATAATATTTTGCCCAGATCACAGTGACCATAAGTACATTTAGAAACTAAATTGACATTTTATGGTGACTTTAGGTTTGTGCCTTGGGGCAAGGACTGTCTTTTCAGGTCCAGGGTACATGGTACAGTTCCAGGGAAAATGTGGTAATAGGCCAGTAATGTCCAGGAAACTGGTCCCACAAACTCCATCTGGCACTGTGTCATTTGAAATAATAGTGCAAGTACCCTTGGACCATCATGTTCCAGTGACAGCTGGGCCGATAGCATTTGGAGTGATACAGGAAGATCAAACCTCTGTCACACTGTTTCGGCCCCTCCTGGGGGCCAAAAAATAGTCAGGCACCCGTGACATCTTTACATATACTATATTATTTCATCTCTTGGTAACACTATAAGGAAGGTTCCATCCTAAATTTGCAGGAGTTGAAGCTAAGCAGCTTGCCCAGGCTTTGGCATAGAAGAATTGGAACCCTGGCCATATTTGTTCCAATTTAAAGCTCACAGACATTCAGCACCTGGGTCAGTGTCTAGAGATGCAACATTAATGAGATCTGCTTCTGTCCTAGACAGGGGCAGGACATGGGGTGTGGGGACGCATAGATGCCACAGTAAAGCTAGGTTCCTGTTGACAGGCACTGAGGGTGAAGAGCCCCAGGCCAGTGCACACCTCTGTCTTCTCCCTCTGCTCAGTCACCCCCCCCCCACCATTCTGGCATTCTAGTTGCTCTTTGAGGCAAGCTGGAGAAGTCTTTCAAGACGAGAATGGTTTCCTGTCTTCATTTCTACAGCATGGGACAATCGCATTGGTCTCTATGTATCCAGTGCACCATCTTTACCACTCTTTTGTTTGTGCCTTTCCTTGGAAGCAAGAGAGATGCTGACTACTTGTTAGGTAGTTGCTGTGTGCAACCAGAGCTTTTATCAAAATTTCAAATGTTGGTGAACTTAATTTCATATCCTGCATAGGATAATCCCAGGTTATTCTTGAACTCAGGCTGGTTTGGGATTAATACAAATGGAGTGTGCATGTGTATCGGATACAGAGGGTTTCATGCATTTATGTCCCCAGGAGGAGCTGAGTGAAAGAAATGAGAGAGCTGCAGACTTCTGCCGCTGTGGCCTGGGCTGGCCCTGGGAGATGGAGCACTGAGGCCCATGGCTTATCACGTTAACAAGACTGTGACGTTCTGTATCAGCACTGATCTTACAGCTTTCTCTTGAAAAAGGGCTCATTTAAGGCAAAAATTATCCTCACAGTTACTGTTTACACTAGAACCTCCTGTGCCCAATTTAAGAGGTGAAGAGGGAGAGAAAATGTAATGAAAAGTGATAATAAAATAATCAAACTGCAAAAACAAGAAATAAACAGAGTTATAATGTGTTTTTTTTATTTAAAAAAAAAAAGGCCACAGAAACCTCTGAAGCCCTTGGTCAGAGGTTTGGTGGTTGAAAGCAGGTGCCCTTGGGCCCTCGCATGGGTATGGTGGCAGCTAGCTTCCTGGATGAGGGAAGCAGCAGGCATGCTCATCCCAGCACAGTCCGCACGGAGGACAGGTCTGGGGTCCTCAGTTTTGTGCTCCTGTTCTGAGCCCTGACTGCAGGTGGTACTTGTTACCATAGCCCCCTTTAATTGGGCAGCAGGTCTTCATTCCCAACAGATATCGCCAGGGAGACGTCAGCTATTGATATGCACCCATCCACCTTGCTACCTGGCTGCCAGTCTGTTATCAAATGACCTGGGGACAGACTTAAGCCCTCACTGGGCAGAAAACGAACAGGTAAGACCAAAGCTTGAAGATAGATTAAGAAGCATTTCAAGTAAGACACCATTCTCACTTGAACAGTGAAGACCAGTGCTGCTGTTTAAAGACTCCAGATTTTAGATTTTCCTTTAAATGATGCCTCACATCTGATACAGGAAAGGCCCCATTGTAAGTTTTCACCTAGCATTCTAGCTCACTTTCAGGTAAAACAAGAAGCCTTAATATATATCCCATTGTTCATTGATGTGGTTTCAGATTCCACATTGTAACTAGCCTGTAAGCAGCTATCACTTGCCAAGTTTTTGGTGTAGTATCAAAGAAAAATACCCTGTAATTATGTGAAAAACTACTAAAATACTCTTCTCTTTCTACCTACAATCTCTGTGAGGCTGGATTTCCTTCATATAGTTGAACCATTACAACAGAATGAATGTAGATGCAAATGTAACAATCTGTCTTCCTTTAAACCCTTTGTTAAAAGTTCTGCAAAAATGTAACCAGTGACATTCTCCCTATGGTAATTTCTGATTTGGAAAATAAATTTTTCAGTAAAATTTAATTTATGTTCACAGGTAATATTGAGACAGAGACCATGGGCTTAGACAGAGTAGGGTGAGGGCCTCCGGAAAAAACAAAGCAAGATAATCCATTGTGGGATTTGCTCTGGCCTGCTGGGGGGCCCAGCTTGTTTTTCTGACTTTACCCAGGTGCTGCTTTTCTTCCTCCAGCCCTAAACAAATGATTTGCAACCTGGGCAATGTAGCAAGCAAAGCCCAAAACAACATAGTAAAAATAGGAAGGATTCCATCTTGAAAAAAAATTGGATTTTAAAACCCAATTATTTAAAAAGTAAGTTTCTTAACATACTCTTTAAGGAGCAGACTATTATAACTCAGCCTGCCTTGGGAGCAAAGCAGGCAACCTTGAGTGATATGCTCCCAGACCAGGAAGCTGCTATCCTGGGAGGAAATCAGAGCAATAAAATTCTTGTAAATAACCAGGAAGACTAATAAGAAACTTAATGTCTCTTCAAAGGTAAACATTTTGGGGCCGCTTAGCAGGTGTGCATCGCTAGCCCTTTGTCTTTCAACCACCTATAAAACTCCTAGACAACGCACCACCCCAGGACTCTCTTGTCCCCTCCTGGCCTGGGCCAGGAGCTCTATCCTCTCACTTTATCTCTAAATAAAAGACTCTGCCTTGCTCTCCTACCTTGAGTGTTTGCGAAGTTCATTCTTCAACTCTGTTGAACAAGAACCCCGGCGTCAATGTATTTATCAATATATTTTTAAACAAATTAAAAATATTTTTAAAATTCTTTTTAAATAAAAAGTTTAAACTTTTTATCACCTAAATATTAATAGCAATAACTTACATAAACAAAAGCTATTTGTGGTCCTTAATTATTTTTAGCATGTAAAGGGACCTGAGAACAAAGTTTGAGAACCACTCTCCTATGCAGACACAGTATCCTGGATGACCCCCATGTCCCCATTCCTGATGGTAATGCCGCCACACTTGAGGAAATCGTTACCCTGACTTCATTCTTAGGATCTCATCCTAAAATCATTCTCAGCTTTTGTTTGTAGTTGTACCATTTCTGTATCTATCCCTACACATCTGCATTAGTGTTACATGTTTTCAACTTCATGTAAATGGAATTACACAGTATGTATTCTTTTGTGTCTCTTAGTCTTCTTTTGTTCAACATATACTTTGAAATTCATCTACACTACTGTGGGTGCCTGAAATTCTTTCATATTCATTGCTTTATAAATATTTCAGTGTATGAATGTGCCCCTTTTTAAATGCAGTCCTCAGGGTGATGCATTTCAAGTATTTGCACTCTGGGGCTTCATGAACTTGCCATGAACCTTCCGGGTCTTGTCCCCTGGGAGGTGTGTGCCAGAGTTTCTCTAGGGGAATGTAACTATTATGGCAATGCTGGTTCATTGGATACACATGTCTTAAATTTTAAGAGGTAATCCCAAACTATTTTCCAAAGAAAGATCTCTTTGCTCCACATCCTCATCAAAAGTTGATTTGAACATATTTTAAAATTTGTGCTTCTGTGATAGATGTTTGGGTATCCTTTTTCGCTGTTAGGCGATGAAACTCAGCAACTTTTCGTGCTGTTTGTAATAGCTCCACATTGGGAGACGTCCAAATATTCATCAAGGATAGAAGCACAAATTAATTGTGATATATTGATGCAAAGGAATGCCATGCTATAATGATGTTATGAATATTTTTGTGCATGTTTCTCCAATGACCACATCTCTGTATTTTTCCATTGAGTAATTATCTAGGAAGAGAATTGCTCGTTCATAAGGTATTTGTATGTTCAGCTTTGGTCAGTACTGCCAAATTTTTTTTTAGGATAGATGTCCTAATACAGTCTTATCAGCCCTAATTTTGTATATTTTATTTTCCTGTAATTCCACATGCTCAGAAAAGTTACAAAAATAGTACAAGGAACTCCCATATATATTTTATCCACATTAGCCAGTTATAACTTTATACATTTTATCTCACCTGTATACTTCTTTCTCTCTCTGATCCTCCCTCACCCCTTTATATGATATAAAATAAAATATAATATAAATATAATGTGAATATAGGTACGTGTGTATGTAGGCATATGTTTATATATACAAATATATATTTACGTATCTTTTTATCTATCAGGTTTTCTGAACTGTTTCAAACTTAGAGATATCATACCAATTTACCATGAAAAACTTCAGTGTGTATTTCCTAAAAGGACACTATCTTACATAACTACAGTACAATTGTCAAAATCAGGAAATTTAACATTGGTACAATCCTATTATCTAATCCACAGTGTGTATTCAATTTCATAAATTCTCCCAATGACATCCTTTATAACTTTTTTTCCTGGTCTAGGGTTCAATCCAGAATCTTATGTTGTTATTAATTGTCATATTTTTTAGTCTCTTTTAATCTGGAACAGTGCCTAAGCCCTTATCTATTTTTCTTGATCCTGGTATTTTTCAAGAGTATGGACCAGTTAATTTGTAGGATGTCCCCTAATTTGGGTTTGCTGAGGTTTCTTGATTATTAATCAGGTTATGAATTTTTGACAATACCACAGAATTCGTCTTACATCCTTCTGAGCCCTTTATATCAAAAGCATATGATATTGATTTGTACCATTACTGGTGATGTTACCTTTATCACTTGGTTAGGTGGTGTAGCTAGGTTTCCCTCCTGTAAAATTACTGTGTTCCCTTTGTAGTTAATAAGATTTTTCTCATCAAAATTCATCTACTTTTACCATCCATTGATGAATTTTTGACTCATCACTTGGTCTATATTGGCACTTTTCTGTATGGAAGAGCTTTACTTTCTCCATTTATTTATTCATCCATTTATATGGATTTGTTGATCTTACTTTATCCAGTGGCTTTTATCCTGTTACTACCATTATTTGTTGATGTTCAGATTGTCCCAGGTTTGGCTGATAGGGAATCCCTTCAATCTAGTTCTATGTTTTGATTTGTGCCTATCATTATTTTAATGCTTTCTTCCTTTCCTATACAAGGTATTCCAAGATCATATTGTATATTCTTGGCTCCAGCCCTGAAATCAGCCTTTTCTTAGGAAGCTCTATTTCCATTTATTAGAGACTGTTATTTAGAATTTTAAGATTTGGGTTGTCAGAATTAAGAAATGTGTGTATACACACACACACACATACACACTATTAATCCATCTATCAAAAAATAGTTTATACTGATACTTCAACTGTGGTCTGCACTACTCTTTCCATATTTGCAATTCCTTTGAACAGTAGTGAGACACCTTGTTTTTAATAACCTCAATATATTTACTCACTTGCTTAAATCTAGAATATACAGAAAGTGGTATCAGAATTGCTATTAAATACCAAAGGAAAAAAATTAACTATAATTCAGTATTTGTGTGGGAGTATTTTTTAGGTAAATTTATGTAAGTGAAATGTACCTTATAATTGCATAATTCAATAAATTCTGGCAAATGACAGCACTATCAAGATATAGAAACTTACCTTCACTGAAGAAAGTTTCACTGTGAACTGCCCCAGCCACACCATCCAGAAGGAACTATTTTTCTAAATGTTTTTGGTGTAGATTCATTTTGCCAAGTCTAAAACTTCATATAAAAGGAACTATGCCATTTGATTTTTCTTGTTTACAGCTTGTGTGAGATTGATCCATTTGGCCTCATGTATTCATAGTTCATTCCTCTTTATTGTTGAGTAGTAAGTATTCCATTGTAAAAATATACCAAAATTGGTTACTCTTTCTCTTTTTAATGGACATTTGGTTGTTTTTGGCTGTGTCATATTGTGAATAAAGCTGCTTTGGTTATTCTTGTACAACACTTTGTGTAGACACATGTTTTCTTTTCTCTTGGATAAGTAGAACTACTGGATCATGGAGTTAGGGTGTGTGTGTTTTACTGAAAATTAGCACATATTTTGCCATATTAATTGCCTATCTTTATACTCCCTCCAGCGTTATAAGAGAATTTCTGGACACTTCATATTCTTGTCAACATTTGCTGTTGTCACACTTTTAAATTTTAGCCATTCTAGTGGCTGTCAAGTGGTATCTTGTTGTGATTTTAATTTCCATTTTCCTGATAACTAATGATATTGAGCACTATTTTCAGGAACCTGCTGTCTCTTACATATAACATATCTTCCTTTTAAGTTCCTGTTTCAACCTTCTGCCCATTTTTTTTTTGAACCTGGCTTGTCTTTTTGTTATTATCATACAGGTTTGTAAAAATTCTGCAAATAAATCATTCATCAGGCAGGTGTCTTGTGAATATTTTTCCTAGTTTATGATTTGTCTGCTTATTTTCTAAATAGTTATTTTGGATAAGTTTCAGTTTTTGAATTTTGATAAAGTATAAAATACTTATTTTTGTCTATTATGATCATTGCTTTCTGTGCCCTAAGAAATCTTTATCTCTCCCTGGGTTGCACAGATGTAATTTCGTGCTTCCTTCTGAAAGCTTTATAATTTTAGCTTTAATGTTTAGTTTTACAGTTCATCTTGAATTAATTTTTGTGTATGGTGTTAGGCAGGGTTCAGGTTTTTCCCTTCATGAAAATGCAGCTCTTCCCAGAACCATCTGCTGATGTCTTTCGTCTCACCTTTGGATTGCTTTGGCGTGTTTGTGGACCTGTTTCTGGAGTCTCTATTTGGTCCCAGTAAACCACATATTTATTTTCATGCCCATATCATACTGTCTTTCTTTCTGTAGCTTTATAAGACTTCTGTCTTTTTTCTTTATGAAAGTAATTTTAGACATTCTAGTCCAATTGCATTTTCATTTAATTTTAAAACTATTTTGCCAGATTCTACAGAAAGGACTGCTAGAATTTCTTAATAGAATTGCATTGACTCTATAGATCCATTTGGGGAAGACTGACTACCAGTTGCCTTTTTGAATCCACAAACATGGTATAGTCCTCCATTCACTTAGGTCTTCTTTAATTTCTCTCAGCAAAGTTTTATGTTTCAGTGTAGAAAGTGTTGACATGTTTTGTTAAATTTGTTCCTAAGTATTTCATGTTTTTCAAAGCCATTGTAAATGGATTTCTTTTAATTTCCCTTTCCAACTGTTTGCTGCTGATATGCATAAATACAAATTACTTTTTATATAGCAACCTGGTAATTTGCTGCCTTGCTAAAAGCATTATTAATTGTAGGGCTCTCAGAATTTTCTGTGCTGTCAACCGTGCTATCTGCAAATACAGAAATTTTTCCTTTTCCCCTTATTGTATTGGCTAGGGTCACCTATACACGTATTAAGGCTGGATATGCTTATTTTGTTCCTAAGCTTAGGGAAAACAATTCAGTATTTCATCATAAAGTGTGCTATTAGGTGTAGGGTTTTTTTTTTTTAAGTGAATGTAATTGTATTCAGTGAGGAAATTCTTGTTTATTCAAGATTTTTTTTTCTTAAAAAGTACATGAATACCTGTTCAATTTAGTCCAATGTTTTTTTTTCTCTTTTTCCTGCTAATATGGTAAGTCATATTGATTGGTTCTTGAATAATAACACGCCCCTGCATTCTTGGGATACATTATACTTGGTTATGATTCTTTTTTATGTATACACATATTGCAAGATCCAACTAGTATTTTGGTATGAACGATTATGTCTTTGTTCATGATGGTTATTGATCTTTACTTTCTTTTAATATTCTCTAATGTTGGCTGCCCTTTGTACAAGTTTAAAAGTGTTTCCTTCTCTTCTATTTTTAGTGTATGTAAGGTTGGCATTATTTCTCCCTTAAATATTCAGTAGAATTCATAAGTGAAGTCATCCATGTCTATTTTTTTATTAATAAATGAAGCCTGTTTTATTACCTCAAGTGTTGATAAAAAATTTCACAACAGCTGTTGCATTTAAAAAAGTGAACCTACATCCTGTTTCTAGCTCAGTAAACAGATGAACCTGATGTCTCTGAATGACATAATTGAGCATTGCACAGTACATTTTATGAGGACCCATAAATGAAAGAACTATTAGTTTAAAGTTAGTGATTATGAAACAAATATGTATTCATAGTTACAGCTTCTTTTTCCTTCCTCTACCATCAGGTACTCCATCCATTTTACGTTTCTGAGTTGAAGGCTTTGATCCTCTTTTCTTTTTCTCTGCCTTCTCTTTTTCTTCTGGTTCCATGTTTTCTCTTTCAAGCAAGGTAATTAAGGCATTACACCTCCTCTGGAGCCCCATTGCTGTTCTGACCTTAAGAAACCAGTCAAAGCTGAACTGTGGAGAGTTGCCAATACACTCTCGTGATTCATCATAAACATTCGCTTTGTCAAGTCCAAGTTTGTGCAGCATACAGATCAGAAAACGATCCTCTTCCTCAGTATAGGTTTTTCCTTTGTTCGTACCATATGGTGTTCTCATCTGATGGAAAGGTGCTTTGTACTGTCCAGTCTTTGTGTCAAGTGCTTTTCTGATACTAATTCTTTGAATTCTTGCCTCCCCCCTTTCAATCTGAGTCATAATCTTCTCTATGCCTTGGAGTTCATTGCATCTTTCCTAGAACACAGCTGAGTATTCAACAACTTCTGGAGTTTTTCTTTCTGTTCTCTTGCTATATTTTCAATATCATCATGGACCCCACTTCTCATTAGCTTTGAGAAACTGGTTAAAATCTCTCTTACTCCAGTTGGTAAATCCCTGTGTTAGAAGCTTCTCTTTTTCCTCTCATTCTTCATCATTAAGGGGTTCAGCTTCATCAATTTTAAGCTGGTCTTCCTTTTGTGCTTGTGCTGCATTTGGTAGGTCAGGATTTCCAGGTACTTTGTACTCAATAGTTTTTCTGTAATGCAGAATTTCCTTTTCCAGTAATTCAAATACACGTGGAGGGAAAAAACTGGAAATCCTGAACATTGTTGCGGAGGTCGAGGAGCCTTTAGTGCTTTAGGTTCACTGACACGAATGGCTTCCCCAAAATAGGCATCAACAGCATAGTTGGCTTTTCTTTCTCTTTTATGTGGTTCAGTCCACTCTGTGAAAGCGATCATTTGTTTTTTTCTATAATCTTCTCTTTCAAAGTTATAAACACTCGATTCTGTACCCACTGTAAAGTCTCTGAGTGAGCTTTCACCCACCTTGGAGAGTTTTTCATTCATCTCTGCAGTCTTCCCTGCACCTCTTTCCAAAATACCATCAGTGTCTCCATCAGTGACCTCACTTCCCTTTGAAGCAAATACACGTGCTGACCCATTTTTAATCATTTGAAGCATTTCATCTTTGCCAGTTTTGTTCAGATTCTGATCCACAAGCCTTCTTTGTTGAATGACTATTGAATCCAGTCTGAGTTTCATCTCAGCACATTCCACTGTTCTTTCTTCTACAGTGTTATCAGTTATAAAGCACAACACTCTGACTGTCTTGGTTTGTCCAGTTCTGCGTGCTCGGTCCATATCCTGGAGATGTACTTGGGGATTCCAGTCCGAATCATACAAAATTACTATCAGCAGTAGCAAGATTGATGCCAAGACCACCAGCACGAGTGCTTGACATGAACACAAACTTTGTGCCGTTTGGTTCATTGATGCATCGATGGACTCTTGTCTCTCATCATGAGGTGTCTGCCCATCCAATCTGCGTACTCATGATTTCTCCACATACAGTAATCTTCCAGAATATCCAACACCCTTGTCATTTGACTGAAGATTAGTACTCGTGAACCTTGTTCTTTTAATTTAGGGAACAGCTTGTCTAATACCACCATTTTCCACTGTTGGTAACTAGATGCATATCTGTGGTATAAGGTGGACCAGGTTCAGCTCCATCAAAGAGATACGAGTGATTACAGCATTTCCTCAACTGCATCAGGATGCTCAGCAGCCTCATTTTGTCCATCTTCCCTGCAGAGTTTAGTAAATCTATGTTCTTCATTAATATCCGAGTATACCATTCCCTCTGCATTTTGCTGAGACCCACATAGATTTTTACTTCCTTCTTTGGGGGCAAACCCTTTTCAACATCAGCTTTAAGTCTTCGAAGGAGGAATGGGTGCAAAACCATATGAAGCCTCTCAACTAGCTTTTGATCCCCAAGGCAATTATTTGTATCAAACCAGGAATCAAAGTCATTGGCTGAATTAAAGACATCTGGCAACAAAAAATTGACCAGAGCTCATGCAAGTTGTTTTGAAGAGGTGTTCCAGTTAATAATAATCCATTTGTAGTCTTGAATTCCCTCACTATTTCTGATAACTTAGATTTTTCATTTTTGATCCTGTGAGCTTCATCTATAACTAAGTACCTCCAATTAAATTTTTTGAAAACACACTTCTCTTTTATAAGCATTTCATAAGATGTTACACATACATCCCATTCTTATTGGTAATAAAGCATCCCTGACAAAAGCAACTTTTTTATCTCCTATCAAACAAACAGACCTAAGTGTTGGTACCCATCTCTTGAATTCACTCATCCAGTTGTGTAATGTAGATTTAGGAACCAAAACCATATGAGGACCAGCAATGTTTCTACAGTGTTTCATGTACCTAAGAAGAGAAACTGTTTAACGAGTCTTTCACAGACCCATTTCATCTGCAAGGATACCATTGATGCCATTTTCATGCAAAGAAATGAGCCAATTTAATCCTTGAACCTGATAATCTCTCAGTTTACCTCATTTTACATACGACGCACACAGAGTCTTCAAATTGAGTGCAAATGTTGGTTGCTTGGGAGCTTTCTGTTCATCCTGCTCTTTCTCTGTTTGTTCTACGGTGTTGGCAGTCGCCTAGTCGCCTACTGATAGTAAGTTCTGTTTCTCATCCTTTTATATTCGTGGGCACCCTGGTTTCATTTTCAAAGGTGAGGTTGGAGTCTTCTGAGTAGCAGGCTGAATAAAATGGGCAAACAGCTCTATTTGCTTTAATTAGTACTCAAACCTATTTGCTCGGACAGGTTGTGTTTTTTCTTCATAAGTAGGATCTGGCCCTTGGATGTCTTTTTGCCTTCCAGGACATGCCTCCACCTCAGGGTACGCGGGGCCCCCGCCGGCTGCAGAGGGGCTGCCTTTGCTGCCGCCGCTCACGCCGCTGGTGGCCAAGGCCGCGAGATGGCTGTTTTTTTATAGGTTAAGGTTTCCACAATGACTGTAACTTCCTTAATGAAGAGGGAGTCAGAATAAAATACGCTGTTCAGATTTTCTATTTCATCCTATGTCACATTTAGTTGTGTTTTTAAAGAAGTTTGTCCATTTCATCTAAATTGTCTAATTTATTATACTAATTATATACCATATTCCTTTATTATCCTTTTTATGTCTGTAGAACCTGAGCTTCTAGCCCCCTTTCACTTTTCCTCTTTCTCTCCCGTCAATCTTGCTAGTTGTTATATAACTTTTAATATCTTAGTAACTTTTCCAAAGAACCAAATTTTAGTTTCTTCAATTCTCTCATTTTTTCCTTCATTTTCTTTTTCACTGATTTCAGCTCTTTGTATTTTCCTTCCTTCTACTTACTTTGGTTCTGATTTGCTTATCTTTTTACAAAGATACTTAAGGTAGAAACCTAGATCACTGATTTAAGCATTTGTTCTTTTCTTGTATGTTTAATACTATAAATTTTACTCAAAGCACAGTTTAACTGCATGACCAACATTTTGATGTTTTTACTATCTTCAAGTATTTTCTAAGTTCCCTGTGATTTCTCCTTTGTTCCAACTTGATATGTTATCTGTTCATCTTCTGATCTGAAATATTTTCTAACTTTCCATGTGATTTCCTCTTTGATGGGAGTTACTCACATGTGTACTCTTTAGTTGCCAAATATTTCAGATGTTTTTCAGACTTTATTGGTGATGATTGCCCATTTAGCTCCATTGTCATAGAACATACTCTGTAGTATTTCAGCATTTTGAATTTCATTGAGATACGTTTTGTGACTGAGCACATGGCCTGTTAGCCAAGAAATGAATGTTCTTTTGCACTTGAAAATAATGTATACTCTGCAGTTTTTGAGGTAGAGTGTTCCATAAATAGTAATTGGGTCATTTTTGCTGATGGCGGCATTCAGATCTTCTGTATACTTACTAATTTTTTTTGACCTAGTTGTTTAGCAATTGTTTGTGAATGAGATAATAAAACCATCCATTATGGTTGTAAACTTGCCTGTATCTCCATTTCTTATATTTTACTTTATGTATCTTGAAGTAGTATATTTGCACATATGTATTATTATATAGGTTCATGTCTTCCTGGTGAATTGATGTTTGCATCATAATGAAATGTTTATCTCTAATCATACATTTTTTTCCCTTGAACCGTATCTTGTCGGATATTAATAGTCATTTCACCTTTCTTGTGTTTACAATTTATATGGTATATATTCTTCCATCTTTTTATTTTCAAGCTACCTTTGTCTTTACATTTAAAATGAATCTCTCTTTATAGTTGGACACTCTGACTTCTAATTGAAATGAATGCTCTATGGGTAACTTGAGTCTAGTCCATTAACACTTAATTATTTACATGTTTGAATTCAGTTCTATTTTACTGTGGTAGGAAAAGCTTTTGACATTTTACAAATATGAACATTTGTGCTATTTTTTCTTTTTAAGGAAACTTACGTCAGGATTAAAGAAATTTCGTTCTATTTCTAATTGTTAAGTTCTATAAAATCTTAAATGTAGTTTCTAAAAATGTTTTTCTGCTTACATGCATTGAAATATGATTATTTTATTTATATCTCTCCTAATCCTGTGGATGTGGTCAGTTTTATAATGCTAAACCATCTGTTCATTCCTGTGATTAACCTTTTTGTCATGATGTATTTATAGTAAATGTATATCATTGATCTTTGTGACTGAAATTGCCATGTTATGTTTTTTTTAAATTTCCTTCTTACTACCAGTGTCACCTTTTCATACCAAGATTAGGTGCCTATTTCACAACAGAAGTTGAGGATTATACCCTCTTATTTTGCACCCTGGCTAGATTTTATAACAGTGAATTGTTTCTTCATTTGTTGAAGAAACAACGTGGACGTCGACATCCTTTTCTAGATAAAGAAGTCTTTGTCTATTGATTTAATTTGTTTAACAGTTATAGGATAATTTAGGCTTTTGATCATTTAAAGTCAATTTTGATAAGTTTTCTTTTTGGAAATTTGTCCATTTTGTCCTTTTTTGCCAATTTGTTTGCACAGTATTCTTATTAGAGGCTTATCAATAGTATACCTGTTTTCATAAAACTAATGGTTGATTTTGTTGATCTTATCTACCATCTGTTTTTCATTTTATTCATTTCTGATCTTATTGTCTTCTAATTTCTTGTGTTTATTTTGCTAATTTTTTCTAAATTATTGAAATGGCTGGCTCATGAGTTTTTGGTTGTCTTATTTTCTTATATATATACATTTAAAGCAGTAACACTCCCTCTATTGCTTTTACTGTATCCCACAAATTTTTATATGAAATATTTTATTATCATTTAGTTCAAAATATTTTATTATTGCAGTTATGATTTCTTCTTTCATTAGTTTATTTATTGCATTTTATCTTTCATAGTGGCTTTTTCACTGACTTTATTTTACTTAACATGTAACTATGGAAAATATTCAAAGTCTGTAAACATAGAAAGAATAGTATAATGAATCGTCACATACCCACCACTCAGCTTCTATAATTATCTAGTTGTGGCCAATCTTGTTTTTTCTATATCTTTGCCTGCTGACACACCATCCTACTGTATTATTTTAAAGCAAGTCCTATGGATTATTTAGAAGTATGTGTTAAATTTCTAACTAAATGAGGATTTGTTAGTTATCTAACTTGTATTATGGTCAGAGAATGGTGTGTGATTTAATCCTTTGAAATTTTTGGTGATATGCATTATGTCCTCAAATATGGTAAATATTTTGTAAATGTTCAATGTGTACTGAAACACTGTATTCTGCAGCTCTTGGGAATATAATTTTATATGTCCTTTAGGCAAAGTTTATCAATAGTATGTTCAAATCTTTTATGTCTCTACTCTTATTATATCTGATTTTATCATTATGACATAATTCTCTTCATCACCAGTAAATGCTTTTTACCTCAAAGTCCATTCTTTGGACTGATATTAACATAGCTACACCAGTTTTCTGTTGAGTGTAATTTGCATAGTGTATTTCTTATTTACCTTCTTAATTTTATATTTTCTCTGTCTTTACATTTTAGATGTCTTGTATAAACGTATTGTTGCATTTTTATACTCAGTCTACCAATTTATTGCTTTTAACTGGAGCATCTGGTGTCTTTACATTGAATTTAATTAGCAACACATTTAGCATTAAATCTACCCATCTTTCTTGTGCTTTTGACTTGTTTCACATCTGCTCCCCCCACCCTTGTTTGTTGCCTTCTTTTGGGTTCCTTTTAACATTGATTTTTCAAAATGTATCCAGAATTCAGCCACTTCTTCCCGCCCCCACTGCTGCCTTCCTGGCCCGGACGTTCTCCCGCTTCCTCCGGCTATGGCGGTGGCCTCCTGACTCATCTCCCTGCTTCTCTCCTCCTTCCCACTTCCCACCCTCCCCCGACCATCTGCTCTCTACGCGCAGCCAAAACGAGCCTCTTAGCATATAAGCTCCATCATGTTACTCAGCTGCAAAGCCTGCCTGGGCCCCTCATTTCACACAAAGTGAAGGCTGTGAGTGCTGTGGTGCTTAGAGGGATCCTCAAGGCCGTGGCCTCAGGGAGACCCTTGAAACCGTGGTGTATGTGGGGACCCTCAAAGCCATGATGCGTAGGGTACCTGGAGGCCGAGGTCTTGGTGGGAGCCTTGAGGTCCTGGCCTGTAGGGAGACCCCAGAGGCCTGCTGACCTGACTCCCCTGATATTGTATGGGCCTCAGCTCTTACCTAGCCCTTGCTTTGTGTGGTCCAGACACACCTGCCCATCTGAAGTCCTCAAACATACCCGTGGCCCTCCCACCCTTGACCCTGTTCTGTGGTGGTTAGTCACCTTGTGCCATCCTGTGCAGTGCACTGATTATGGTGCCATGTGTGCACTTCTCTGCCTCTGTTAGGAAACCCCATGGGAGTTTCTGCCTGTTTGTCCACAGCGTATCTCAAGGCCCTCAAATAGGTCCTGGCCCGTGGTGGGCGCTCAGAAGATAGTGGTGAACAAACGTGGCACTTGAATTTATTTTTATTCCCTTGTAATTGTTTGAAAGTTTTATGCTGTTTTTTATTTTCATGTCACCATAGAAATGACAGTATGCATTAGACAGTAATTAAAGACTAAAATTAGCCAGTGCTGTTACCTTCCTCCCGGATTTTACAGTGACCTGTGACTACTTTTTAGATGCTCCATTTACTTTAAGTTTTGTTTTTTTATGTGTTTTTCATTTCTTTGGAGTTTTTTTGGTTTTGGTTTTTGTTCTTGTTTGGTTTGTTTGTTTTAAGGAAGGGCATAGGCAAGGGTAAAAATCCAGTTGTTTTTGGGAACTGAATCCAATATTTAAGTATCAAACAACAGCCAATGTCTGAAAGACAGCAGAGCTCGAATTGTCTCCTTTATACAAGTGAATCAGCACATAGGTGTTCATCAGGTTCCTGCACTGGCTTCATTCATCACTGTGGTTTCCAAAGTCATTTGATCAAAGCTGAATGGCATAAACACACCTCAGGTGCTTGTAAAAATGCACACTTCCTCAGACCCACCCTCAGAAGTTCCCCTTTGATAAGTCTATGTTATTCCTCAAGAATGCATATTTTTGCAAGTCCCTGGTCTTTCTGAAGCCCCTACCCAGTGGAGAGTGGTTCTAGGCTTCCCCAGAGACCACCTCATTCAGTCTGGCCACAGGCATGTGGCATTCGTGGGAGCCTAGCATCAGTATGGGAGTGGCTTGAGGAAGGTATAAATGGACATTTAAAATCCTCACCTCAGGAACAGTTTGTAGTCTTAAAACCAGAAAGTCTTCTTGGCTTTTCTGCACCCAGGCTGAAAGAGTAGAAAGGTGTAAAAGATGCAGGTGCTGAACCTATCCTGCTACCCACAGGGTCACATCTGTACCTCCCTGAGCTGGGGTCAGGCCGCAGTGTCCACATGCCACAGGTGGGCAGCAGTTGGCCTCCCAACCCAGGAAAGAAGATCATTTGGGGATTATGTTTCCTGTCAGTCTAGATTTCAGGCTTCACAACATGCTGCACTTGGCAGAGAAAGGCAACAGCGTGTGCACGTGCTCTGGCAATGGGGCGGCCAGCCGGCTGTCACCGGTCCTTTCTTCCCAGGAAAACTATCTGCACTTCTTAGTTAGCAGATAATCCTCCCTGGTTGTTGAAGTTACTGGACTCCCTGTATTGCTCTAGCAGAAGGCCTCTAGGACCCTCTGAGATTGTGACATTGCTGGTTTGGTCTGGGGACTGAGGCATAGGGCTCCCTGTCCCCCACTCCCCTCCATTCTGACCAAATGCATGATCAGGTCTCCATCTTCAACCAAATTCTACTCCTCTTCCCTTTATAGTTAGGATGCTAATTACAGAGCTGGAAGATAGTGGCTACAGCAGTGGCCTCCGATGCCACAGAATGTTCATCGTTCCCTCCAAACCCCCAGCCACTCCCGACCTGTTCTCTGCTGTTCCCAGGGTACCTGTTTACCCTTCTCTCTCAAGGCTCCATCTTTCCTGGCTCTTGACTCAACCAACCATCCCCTTCTTGAAAATTTCACTTTGCCAGGGTCCCCTGGCAAAATGTCACCTTTTATAAAAATACTCTCACTTTTTTATCACAAAAGTAATAGAAGTTTTTATAGACAGTGAAACAATGAAAAGCACTTTGGAAATATGTTAATAATGCCACCCAACTTATACTTCCCTTAGCTAACAGGTATTATATACAAATTACTAGTAATTACAAATTACTGTATACAAATTATATACAAATTATTTAGCTAATAGATATTATACAAATTACTGGCACTGAAGAGACAGTGAAAAATAAGATAACTAGCTATTACATACAAATTATAATTTGTATAATTTATACACAAGTTATATACAAATAACCTGTGTTCATACTTACAAGAAGAGTGTTTGTACTTGTTTTAACAACCAAGTATCTGTGATTTTATACAATACCTGTTACTTGAAGTTTTTCTCCTCAGCAAACTATACATCATGAATGTCCTTCCAGATCAACAAATCAAGCCTGAGTTATTTTTTAAGCATATGAATACAGTTTATCCAGTTATTCTCCATTGAGAAGCATTCTTACTATCTGCAGTTTCTGCCATTTAAAAAAATTATAATTAGATACCATTAAACACTTTCCACTGTAGCACTGATTTTACTCCTGTAAGAGATATTTCCCCAGGTATGACCACTGAGTCAGTAAGTTTTTATTTTGTTCAATTTGAATTGATGTTTTCAGATTACTTGTCAAAAAGGGCTTAGAAATTCACATTCCCACCAAAGATCCCAAAGTGTGCAGAATTCCTTACGGTTCCTCTAATTCTGTATGTTATCAACAATTGTTTGTCTTGCCAATCTGTTGAAAATTATATCACATTGGCAATTCGCCTTGCTTTTTCATGGCTACTTCTTGGAGTGAACATCTTTTTTAGGTCTTAATGGCCCTTTGGCTTTGTAAATTGCCTGCACATGTCTTTTACCTGAGTCTCTTTGGGATTGTCTGTCCTTATCTGAGCAGTTTATAGCAGCTCTTTGGTTAGAGAGGTTTTAGCACTTTGTGAGCATATGTGTTAGAACTATTTTACTAAACCTATCAATGTCTTTTTACGTTGTTTACTTGTTCTTGCCATATTTAAAAGCATCTGGTTAAATATTTTTATTATTTTCTTTAAAACTTCTGGGTATCTTGCTTTGCTTAAGAGGTCTTCCTTATGTCAAAGGCATACAGATACTTAAATGCATTTTTCTTCTAATAGACTTACAGTTCAAGTTTAAAAATTTATATCTTTAATTATCTGGAATTTATTTCTGTGTGGGGGTGGGATAGGGTGTTAAGTCTGTTTTCTGCCAGCTCCACTTACTAAATGAGCTTCTATGTTCCCTGGGAACTGAAATGCCCCTGTGGGCATACATTTATTTCATTATGTGCTGATTAGCCCAGCTTTATATTGACCCAAACCCTTCCTTACTATTATCCTGTTCTGTAGTTTTCTTGACCACTCTTGGAAGCATATTAACAGATATAAGGAGCTTATTTAGCACAGTGCCTCTTGTTTATTTTCTGCTGACTTTTTTAAAATTTTTAAACATTTAACTATGGAAAATATTAAACATCTACACATATATACATAATAATATACTGACTTCCCATGTACCTTTTCCCAGAATCTTTAATTAGCAAGTTCTGGCCAGTCTTGATTTTGTTATACTCTCACCCACTGCTACCACAACCACAAATGTAAAAATACTCACTGCTTTTATTGTTAGTACTATTGGTATCAGTTCTGTCCTTCATAGTCTGAGGTAATTGCATCCAGTGCCCCAAGACACAGCATGGGATCTCTGATGGACATTGCCTTTCAGTTCTGCATTAGTTTGGAAAGCATCTTTCCCTGCGGAAACATTTTTGTCCGGCTTTTCTATTTTGTCCTGTCTCCATATGCCATGGTTTTTTGTCTTCTCTGGATGCCCCGGAGCTGGATGGCCTGCTGGCATCTCCCTCTCCCTCTTGGCTTTTGATTTTGTTTCCTCCACATATGGCTTGAGTCCTGAATTCTTTTTATGAAGCTGAACTCTGAAGCTGAACTCTCAAGCGACAGTTCTGGCCAGGACCTTTAATTTATTTAATAGATATTTGTTGAGCTCTTGTTATGCCCTGTGCTGTGCTAGATGCTGGTGCTGAAGAGACAGTGGTAAATGACAGATGTGATATCTGCTCCATGAAGAGTTGAGGGCACACGCAGAGTAGAGAGCAAGATTCTGCCCTGACTTCATCTGCACAGCCTGGGAAGGCTTCCTGGAGGAAGTAGTGTTTAAGTTGAATTCTGAAGAGCCAGTAGGAATGAACCAGGTAGAGAAGCAGGATGTGCACATTGAGGAAGAAGAGGACATGGGTGGAAAAGCATCTGAGCAGAAGAAACAGCTGCCCAGATCTGCCTGCTCGTGGCCATGATGAGCCTGAGGGGTGGGGGTGATGGGCTCTGTGCTGAGTCCTTCGTATTGACCTCATTGCACCTTGACAACAATCCAGTGAGTAAAACGTTAAAGTAGAGCTCAGGTTCATGCAGCCAGCAGGATCGTCAGTCAGGATTATAGCTTGGACTCCAGAGCTCACCGTGGCAAACTAAGACACCGCTGAAGAGCTTTTTACAGCAGACTGAGCCAGTTATACTTCGTGTGTTTTGGCTGCTGTGTGAAAGAGCAGTTAGATTGTGCCAGTGGCTGCAGGGAGGACATCTGTGCTGCAGTTTGGGAAGATAAATTGCAACCATAGCAAAACAGCCAAAAAAAAAAAAATCAGTCTACAGGGTAATACTCAAAGGAAACAGAATGTAACACTGAAAGCAAGCATTCTATGAGGAAAACGTATTTAGAAGTAGGGGATGGAAAAAAAGACCCAATGCAGACACTGGACAAAGTCCAGCTTTATTAATGCAGCACTTCCCCACAGTATTTTATGAAGGAGTGTGAGGCAGTTGGTAGAGTCACCTTTAGAAAGTAAACTTGTCAAGAGCATGCTTGTTTGATATTCTTAGGAATTTGCATAGCAACTTTTCCAGGTAACTGGAGTATATTTCTCCAAGAACCAACTTTGTGGTTTTAGCCGTATGTTATGATTAGCTTTCTAACGTGAGTTGTGTGCTTTGGTAGCTTATTAAACTGGAGTTACGCAACTAAATTTATCCTCTCCTTGATACAAGTGTGAAGCATGGCATCATGGAAAGCATACTGAGCCAGGAGGCAGGTTGTGCTGTTGGGCCCTGGCTTCCCCTGGGCCACACCAGACACGCCTCATTTTCCTTGCGGTTCTTCTCCACATGCAGACCAGTTCAGAGCCCTTCTTCCCAACAGCGGTCAAGGTGCCTGCTGTTCAAAATGTTCTGTTGATTCTCCAGGTGATCTGTCTGAGTGAATGAGTGAAGCAAGTGAACATGGGAAGATGGAGAGGGGCTGGGGAGATGCTGGTTCTGCTTCCTGATGCGATTTTAATATCAATGAAGAAATTCCAGGGCAGATGAGGGATGGGGGTTGGCTTGACTTATGCCTTCTCTCACGCATCTCACCTTTTCCTGCCTGGGATTCTGCTCCCTGGAGGACTAGCGCATATTCAAGAAGGGGTGCAGAAAGGGAAATGTCTCTTTCTGTGTGATTGTTACTTACTTATTTTTTCACTGGGAATAAAAGTCTTACTTTTTTTAATAGATGTCATTTTTTAGGTTAGTTTTAGGTTCATAGCAAAACTGAGACGAAGGTACAGAGATTTCCCGTATACTCCTTGCCTCCACACACGTACATCCTCCCCTGTGATCAACATACCCCACGAGAGTGGCATATTTACTACAATTGGTGAACCTACACTGACATGTCATCATCACCCAAAGTCCACAGTCTGCATTAGGGTTCACTCTTGGTGTTGCACATTTTATGGGTTTGAAGAAATATATGACATGTCCACCACTACAGAATCATACAGGGTACTTCAGTGCCCTAAAAATCCACTCTGCTCCCCCTATTCATCCCTGCCCCCCCCCAACCCCAGCCTCACCCTTGGGAAAGAGTGATTTTGTTTTTTACTGTCTCCAAGGTTTTGCCTTTTCCAGAATGTTACATCATTAGAATCATATTAGAGTCATACAGTATGTGGTCTCCCCAGACTGGCTTCTTTCACTTAGCAATATCCATCTAAGTTTCTCCCATGTCTTCTAGTGGCTTTACAGATAATTTCTATTTAGTATGAAATAATATTCCATTGTCTAAATGTGTCACAGCTTAATCCATTTACCTACTTGGTTGCTTCCAAGTTTTGGCAGTTATGAATAAGCTACTATAAACAACTCCATGCATATTTTACTCCTTTAAAATGCAGAATCAGAATATATCCCCTAATTTCTGAATATGGAAAAACTCTGTAGGGATTTAAAAAGGGGTCTCCCTTAGAGAAGGATAAAAACGGGCATGGTCCAACTGCATTTGACTAAAACATCAACTAATAATGATATTTAAACTGATAAATCAATTTCTAGGGCTTGAACACAGCTCAACCAAATTATGCTATGGATGTGCTATCCCAGTGGCTTCGTGTGGAACACCCACTGAAAGCTTTAGATTAAAGAGATGATTTCAACCATTTAGGGAGAAAAAGGGATCTTGGATCCAGTCCTAAGTCTATTTTATGTTTATATATTTTTTCCTATGATATTTCAGCAGCTTGATCAAGGAGCTGCTGAGTTCTTCTCCAGTGCAGAAAGCATCACATGTCTGAGCTTGAGCTATCCATGGGCATCCCTGCCCCTTCCTTAATTACCTCCATCACCGTCCGCCCCAGAGAGCCTGCGAGGTTCACTGTACCTGCCACTGGCTTAGTGCTGTGTGATGACGGCAATCCTGTGACTACCCCAGTGTGGGAGACAAGGACACCAAGGTTTAGAGACTAAGTGCCCTGCCCAAGGTCATGCAGTTAAGAAACAGCAGTTTTGGGATTGAACCCAGGTCATCCTGAAGCCCAGTCTGTACCGCCATTGCAGGAGCCACACGTGACCCTGTGTCACCTAGTGTGGTTGCTGTGGTGTGTGTTCTGGGAAATAAAATTCCCCAGCAGACAACTGAGGAATGAACGAGTCTGAATTGATAGGCTTGCTAGAAGGAAGAGATTTCAGAGCCAAACATGTGAGAGGTATTTGAAGCCTTGGAAGTGGAAAGATGGCCTCTTGCAAACAAGGCATGACAGAGGGTCAAGCAAAGCAGTTAAAGAAAGAAGAGAACCAGCCTTACAGGCGGTGGGAAATGGTGACCAGAGAGAAAGAGAGAAGAGTGAAATGCTATGCCAGTGGCAAGAACTTTAAGTATGGGGGATTATCCTGTCAGTTTGAGCCTCTGTAACAAAATACCATAAACTGGGTGCTTAAAATATAAAAAAGTATTTCTCACAGTTCTCGAGGCTGGAAGTGTGAGAGCAGGGTGCCAGCATGGCATGTTCTAGAGAGAGCTCTCTTCCTGGTTTGCAGACGGCCCCCTCCTAGCTGTGTCCTCACATGGCGGGGAGACCATCTCTCTTGTGTCTCTTCTTAGAAGGGCACTATCCCATCATGAAGCCTCCACCCTTGTGCCTTAATCACCTCCCAGAGGCCCTACCTCCTAATATGTTCACATGGGACGTTAGGATACCAACATGAATTTTGGAGGGCACATTAAGTCCGTAGCAGAGATCATTAACATCATGGGAGAATGAAGGTAAAATAAACCCAAGACTTGGTGGGAGAAATAAGGGTGGAAGATAGATGGCAGAGGACTGAGGAATGTGTAGAGAAAAAGAGAAATGATGGAGCAGATGTGGATGGTAAGGCTGAGAAATGTGACAGTGACTGGAAGGCTGTAACTGCAGGCATAGTTTGTGGGAGGCCTTGCATCCAGGGAGAGTGTGAGCTTTGCTGCTTACGAGAGGCCCACTAGTGATTGTGGGGTGCGGGAAGCACGTGAGCAAGCTCCCACCAGCAGTGTGAGTGAGATGGGGTTGGGGTACAGGAAGCCTGGGATTAAAATCGAAAGTGGAGAATGAAAATAAGGCCCAGTTTTAGCTGCACTTGTTTTTGTTTATTTTCCAGGCACCACATGGACTGTCCTTGGAGGTGAATTAGCTGTCAGATCTGTTATGTTGTTTTGACTTTAAAAGAAACAAGAGTGAAGGGTCACAGTTGGTACACGCCCATCCTCAGCCCATTGTTCTGAGCACTTCGTGAGCTGCCTTCCCTGCCACTCCCAAGTCAGGCTTCTACAGCAGGCTTCTAATTGCGACTGTAGTCAGCAGTCTGCCATGTGCGAGGCGCTGAGCCTACGGCTCTGTTGTCTCCTCCTCCTCGTGACAGTCAGTGTCAGAGTTACAACACAAGCCAGGCCAGTAGTTCATGCTGTTTTGGTGAACTGTGGGGCGTCACAGCTATGAACTTCATCTATTTATTTATTTGATAAACAGATACATTTATGCTTATTTGGCACTTTCTAGATGTCTGTTTGCTAGGCATTGTGCCAGTGGATGGGTTTCCAATGGAGACTAACAGATGTGGCCCATGCCTTCCTAGAGCTTAGAGTATAATGAAGGATAAGCATTAACGCACAAATACGTATGCACATAATTACAATTAAGGAGCACAGTAAAGGATAAAGGTGGGTTTTATGAGAAAACACAAATGGGACTAAATTTAGATAAGTTAACCAGGGGCAGCCTTTGAGCAAATGACATAAGAACTGAAGTGAGGCAGTATGAGAAGGATTACAAGCAAAGAGGAAGGCCACTTAGACAGTATGAGGGCAGAGAGCCAGTAGGCTGGGCGCGTAACAGATGGAGGGAGTGGTGAGGAGAGAGGGAGAGGTAGGCAGCAGCTGGATCACGTGGGGTCCCAGGTCCTAGAGAAGGGCTTGTATTTTCACTTCACATGTAGTGAGTTTAAAGGTGAGGGAAAGACACGATCCAGTTTAAGGCATCATGCAAGTTGCTTTGTGGAGAATGGTCATGGTGGGGATGAAAAGCAACTGTGGGCGTCATTCCAGCTGCTCTGTGCTGGTTCCTTGGGGCAAATGGGTAGAAATGAAGATGGACAGAGGCAGGTGGACTTCAGTTTATTGAAAGTAGAAATCCCAAAGTTAAACTGTGGACTAATGACCAACATTAGTGGGCTTTACGTGAGCTGAGGACTGACAACTTCATTGGTTGTGAAGGAGGACCAGGAATGACTCCCAGGATACTGGCTTGGTCAGCTAAGAAGATGGGAGAGCCCTTTACAAACTGAGAAAAATGCATCAGAGGCCCGTTCAGTGAGGAAGGCAGGCCATGCTCTCAGTCTCTGTTTAGTGACTGCCGCCTTTCTCCCATTCTGGGAGCTCTCACTGTAAGATAGTCAAGTGGGACATAGAGAGTCAGATCCAATAAGACTAAAGTGAAGTTCAGAAGAGAGTTCAGGTCTAAAAATATAAACTTGGTAATTGTTGGCTTTTGGATGGTATTGAAAGACATGGGTGCTGACAACTTCATCTATGGAGAAGGTGTGAGTGGAAGGGACAACACAGGGTGGGGCCCTCAGAGGCCGTGTCATTTACACATCAGATAGCCAAGGAGGGCTACCAAAGAAGATTGGGAAGATTGATTGTTAACCTCTAAATGCAGTCTGAATGTCCAAATTTTGGCATGGTTTTTCATGGAACTTGACAAACTGATTCTGAAATACCTATTGAATATTAAAGGTCTAAGTAGCCAGGACAAGTGGAAAAAAATAAGGAGGGTAGACTATATATAGTAGATCTCAAAGTGTTAAATTAGTAGTAACTACAACTATGTGGCCATTCATGTGTGGATGGGACACTGGAATAAACTGGGGAGCCTAGAGGTAGACCTAGTGTTATGTAGGATCTTGTACAGAACAGAAGCCACTCATGAGTGAGCAGTTCTGTTGTGGGAAGAGTTGAGAAAGGTAGGATATGAGGGTAAGGTGGTGAGGCGAACCACCAAGGGAATGGGTGGTCAGGATGTATGGGTGGTCAGGATATTGCGCTGGATTCGAGACCTGGTGGGCAAGTGTCTCTCTGAGGCCAGTGGGCGCTAGGACCTGGCATGGAGCCCTGGCAGGCTGCGCCCGTGTCATGGCCCCACCCCACCGGCTGCCCTCTCCACCTGGCTGGCTCGCCATTCTCATGATGAGTCGAATAAGCTTGATGGCAGGTTGTAAATGAGATTTCAGGCCTTTCCTGTGCAAGCTGAGTGTGTTTTTCTGCTACTGTTACTGTTTTCCGTGTTGGAACCATCTTCCTGGAAAATGATTCCCTTGTGCAGTGGGAACAGCCTTCCTGTCACACAGCGGCAGCGGGAGGAGGCTGGCGATGACCCCTCTCCTCGAGCATCCAGGTGTCCTCCCGAGTTTGCCCTTGGCTCAGGGACACAGGGATCCACTGTGGCTGTTCGGGCCCCCAGTGAATTTTCTTGATGACCTATGGGCTCTACATGAGCATATTCCTTGAGAAATGTATGTTTTAGGAAAGTAGCTGTTTTCGATTCTTTCTCTGCCTTCTCAAATATGATTGTTGAGAGGGCTGCTGATGATGTGAAATATCGTTCTGTTTTCAAATTTTGCATTTTATGTTTGATGTGATAAAGCTGCATCTACCTTTCCTTTGTTTTTACTTTCTTTCCCAGTTACACTGTTCAAATTATTATCATCATTATTATGTTATTATTATTGTTATTATTATTGGTAAGGGGCCTCACAACCTATGCCTGGTGGAGTTTTAGAATTTCTACAGCTAGTGACTGCCACCTTTCTCCCATTCTAGGAGTTCTCACTGTGATTATTCTGTTCCTGTTCTACGTGTGTGTGTGTGTGTGTGTGTGTGTGTGTGTGTGTGTGTGTGTGTGTGTGTGTGTGTGTATGGTGTGAGGACAGGGGGTCAGGAATGTGATAGTGTGTGTGAGTGTGGTTTTATGTAATAAGTGTAGTTGAAGGTCTATGGACTAAAAAGACAAGCTAACTGACATCCCTCAATTCCCTTACACAATCACATAAACACACAGACATACACACAAAACCATACACACACACTCACAACCATACAACCGCACATGACACACACACATGCACACATGCACCACACAAAATCCACACAAACCACACACACACACATAACCATGTAACCACACATGCACACAGTCACATCACACACCACACACACACCTCAGACACATCACCATCCCAGGACCTCTTGCATGCCATCTTCCCCTTGCATGCTGTCTTCGAGCCAGTATCCATGCCTTTTTCTGTCATGACGCCCCAGGGCCACTGCTCCAGGCAAACTGTCACCCATGCAGCATGACTCTGCATAAAGCAACAAGTGCTTTCAGAAGCACATAGGCACGCCTGCAATTTCCAGGCAGGGGGAACTCTTGGAGCCAGCTAGTAAGCCTCCTTTCTGAGAAATCCATGAGTAATACCAAGAAACCTTGCATAATAGCCACTGAATACATACTTGTGCAGGGCCCCAGGCAGCCTGGTTTTCTCAAGGCGGGAGTTGTGTCAGCCTCAGGAACTGCACAGCTGTTCTGTTCTGGGATTGCCGAGGTGGGAAGGAGGGGTGTGCGATTGGTGCCATCCTCTCCCCGCCAACCAGACCTCCAACCACACGCCCTCCCCCAGTTCCTGGCACAGGTTCTGGGTGGGCTGCTTTCTTCTCTCCCTCTGTTGACTTTAGATGGGTTGCAGGGCCTTTTTCTCCCCATGGTATGTCTCGGCCCAGTGCCCAGGATACATGCAAGGGACAATGAGGTTTTGCCACAGGTTGAGGCCTGACTGCTTTGACAGCACCGGTGACACTTGCCTTATTCAACCGTTTACACACCCAGATTCTGCCTCCTCTTTCTCAGTTAGTCAGCTGGTCAACAGATTTTTACTGAGCACCTACTTGAGTCAGATGCTGTACTAGGTGTGGGGAATTCGATAACACAGACACAGGCCATGAGCTCAGGGAACCCCAGGCTCAGTGAGGAGGCTGATGCGCAGGGCATTCGCCTCCGGTACCGTAACACGGGCAAGCTGTGTATAGCAACCGTTACTGGACTTCTTTGTGGGGCACACTCTCATGATTTTTCAGTAGCCTCCATTAATTTAAGGTAAAATATTAACTTCATGAGCAGAAAAAGGAAACCAAGTAATGATTACACTGGTTTAGAAATCATTACATTATTCTGTGTTAGACAAAGTTCTGTATTGTCTTTCACAAATGATGCTGGAGAAAATGAATAGTAAGGTTATTTTACTTGACTTTTAAACTTGTGTTCTTGAAAAATGCTCTCCAAGGCTCACTGTGGCTGAAGATTGTGCTGTGAAGGCAGAGAGCATAAAAGACATGCTGATGTAGGAAGGAGCAGGAACCCGAGAAGGGGAAGAATCACCACAGGCCACTCATTTTGACTACACAGGACACGCGTGTGGCCCCAAGGCTCCATGCTCTTGCAGGGTGGGCTTTTCTGCAACCTGCTGATACCATTCGGCAGCCTTCTCCCTGACCGCAAAGCTACCTGCTGCCTTACACTATAATATTGCTCCCTGATCATCTCAAGAGCCGCACACAACACACACGGATTATATAGAAATAAATAGCAACTTGACTGGCTGTGACACAGATGGGACTTACTCAGCCAGTCTATAAAATGTGGGTGAAGCACCACCTCCTTGTCTGGTAGGGTCTTGTGAGTGACTTTAAACTCTTCCACAACTCTTTCTGTTTGGAATATTTTAATTAACTTACCTTTAATAGTACCATTTATGTTTTTTATTAAGCCTTCACGGGAAGCAGCTATCTTTCTTCATTAATCTCTGGGCACAGAATGTATTAGCATTTAAGAAGCAAAATAGGACAAATGAGTCTGGTTGTCGCTAACACAATGCTGTAGATTTTCCTTTGCTTAGAGATGAGCAATACACTGACAGTTTTTCAAATTGATACAATGCAGAGATCGGCCCTGTTTTTCCTTTTAGATAGAAAACACACCATAGATTTCCCATGGTATGGTACACTAGATATCCCGAAAACTGTTGCTCTAGCTAGAAAAGCTGAATAAGATGTAAGAAACATCATTTTAAATGTAAAACTCGTATTTCAGTTTCTTTAATGTATGTATTGTGTAGCTATTTTGTGTCAGGCACTGTTTATTTGTGAACAAATAGCCACATCCTCACGGAAATTTCATTTTAGTGGGCAAAATGGACAAAAAATACAATATGTATGTGTAATATATAGATCTGTTAGTGTTCAGTGCTGAAGAGAACAAAGCAGAGAAGGGAGATTTGAAGCAGAGAGAGCCCACGGGGAGTCGAACGTTTAGACAAAGGGGTCTGGGAAGGCCTCACGGAGCAGTGACTGAGGAGGACTCGGGGGAGAGCAGGAGGGGACTGCAGGCTTCAGTGGGGGCGGGGCAGGAGGGGCGGCCCAGGGAGAGGGCCTTGCCTGCCCTCTCTTCCCCAGAATGCACTGGCATTTCAGAGAGCAGCCAGGAGGAGCATAGCTGGTGGGGAGGACACAGGGGGAAGCAGGTGGGGTCAGGGGGCCCTGCGGGGTGTGGCAGGACTGGCTTTTCCTCTGAGAAAGACGGAACAGCATTGGAAGGCCCTGGGCAAAGGGATTTGGTCCAACTTAGGTTTCAGTTTAGCAGTATCACTGTGGCTGCTGTTCTGAAATTTGACGTCAATGTTGCTGGGGAGGGAGGCTCTTGAGGAGACAGTTGTAATAATGGAGGAGAGAAAGGATGGTATTTGGATGAAGGTGGTGGTGGGGGAAGCATAAGAAGAGGGCAGTTGTAGCTTCAAGTCATATTTAGAGCCCAGCAGGACGCAGGGATGGGCCGGATGTGGAGTGTGAAGTAGGGAAACTGAAGTTGACTCCTACAGTCTTTGGCCAGAACAAACCGAGGCCTGGGGTTGCCCTGAATGGAGATGCAAAAGATTCCAGGAGGGTTTGATTTGGAAAAAATATCAGACTTTCTGAAGCTGAGTTTGGGACATGTTTACTTGGAAACGTGTATTACACATCCAAGTTAGCAGAAAAGGGAGGGATTTAAAACATAATGCCACAACTCTCAGCATATGAACAATAAGGAGAAATTGACAAATGCAAATCATCGTGAGAGACTAACGTACCTTTCTCAGTAATTTCAGACTTAAAGGAAACAATTTTGCAGGGATACAGATCTCAGCAACAAAAACAGATGACCAGCTCTAGTAGGTGGAGCTCTGTAAGGTTGCAGTTTGTATACAGTAAGAGGGTTTCCACTGTTGTTTTTATTTCTTTCTTTTTCACTTATTCAGCAAACATTAAGCACCTCTTGTGGACCAGGTTTTACAGGGGTAAGGAAGAAATGTAAGTCACAGATGCCACTGCCGAAGCCTAAAAAAAAACAGACGCAATTCAAGATGCACAGTAAGCATTGGGTATCATGGTCATAACAAGATTTGAGAAGGGAAAATGAGAAAAGAGAAGTTGAGGGAAGTTACTAAGTTGGCTCTTTAAAAAAATAATAGGAATTATTCAGCAAAGAAGTAGGGGTGCCATGAGAAGAGAATTGTGTTTTGCATTATTAGAACTTCAGGAAAAAGCAAGTGGTCAAAGAGTGATGGATGCCGGTCAGATGGACACTGGGACAGTTTGAACCCCAAGCTAATCATTATAGGAGTCGGTTGTTACTTATCAAGTAGGTAACGATTTTTGGTAAAGAAAAGTGGGTATGTCTGTACTAATATAAATTTAAAAATAGAGACATAAATAAACTGGGTGGGGTTGGGGTATAAGGGAAAGCCTTCTCTTACAATGGAAAACCAGCTAAGAAATGTAGAATAAAGAAGGGAACTAGAAAAATCACCATTTGACAACCACCGAAGTATTCATTGTTGTAGACAAGACTATCACTGAGGGCTAAACCAGTGAGGCAAATTCCATGAGAAATAGAATATTTACACAAAGTATCTCTGTGCAAGGTACACATTAATCACAAATGGGAAAATAGTAACTTTATAGTGGAGGAACCAGACAGACATCATCTCAAGCAAGAGTTCAAAATTAGCATCATCAGTGAAGAGCCTAGACAGAAAACATGTGTCTTCTGATGATGGCACTGGATACAGAGCATCGCTTCCTCGGTATTTCTGCCAGAGAGGCATAACTGAATCTAATCATGAGGCGTTGCAGGACAGATACAGATGGAGGGACTCTACACCTAAGTGGGATGTCAAGATCATGAAAAGAAAGAAGGAAACTGTTTCAGATTTTTTAAAACTACATATGAGCAGGAAATGCAATGTGGGATCCTAAAACAGAAAGTAAGTGTTTTGCTACAAGACACTGGTGGGACATTGGGTAAAATTTGAATAAGGTCTTTAGGTTAGACTCATACGTGGAAAGAATGATAAAATAGATCTAAAACTTTAACATTTGGGGGATTTAGTTGTACACAGGCACATGGGGGTTCTTTGCATTACTTTTGCAACTCTTCTGTATGTCTGAAATTACTCAAAATTAAAAATGAAGTAGTCAGCATTAAATCAAAGGCCATTTATACCATGTTGCAAAGGTGTATGTGTGACTTATCCTGCAGTCTTCATAGGTCACTCCAAAGATGTAGGCCTCTAGGCGTCTTTCAGAGGGGAGTGACCTCTCAGATTTCTGGGTCCATATGTACAGATTTTGCAAAGTGTGATCACAGGGATCATACATTTGGTCTTTATTCTTTGGATAACTTATAAGGTCTAAAGAATGTTCCACTGAAGCTGATAGACCAAATTTTGTAACAACATCCCCCACTGTTGGGTACTCAGATTGCTTCCAGCGTGTCTTCAGGGTGCAGTGGTGACTGTATCTGAGCACCATCAGAGCCTGTGTCCTTTCTTCCCCACAGCTCATTCTTGTGGCGCTGTTGCTGGCCCACATGTGCACTTTGTTGACCCCTGCGCCTTCCTGCTGCGCTCCTGTCCGGGGACGTCATGCCCAGTCACACGTTGTGTATCACTCCTTAGTGCGTCGTCTTTGAATGCCAGTGCAGCTCCATGATGTCTTTGCCTTTTGGAACACAGGGTAGAAGTGTTAATACAAACTTCATTATCGAAATAATTAAGCACTATGGGCTTTATAGTTAGTAGATCAGAATATTAACCAGGAAACCTTTTTCTCTTGTTGTCACTCTGGGTTTCTGATTCCCCCAAAAAGGATGATTGGTTTCATTTTCATAATTTTTTTCACAATTATATAACTCCCTAACAAACCAGTATGAACCACAATAATCTATTTGTGTCTCACTCCACCCCTAAAATGTGGGCAGCATCCATGTCTTAGTGTACCCTCGGTATGTGGCACCCTGCCAAGCTAGGAAGGACTCAATACAGTTTTGTTGAATGGAAATAGCAGTGTATATTCTTCAAGAAAGCGTCACTTTGGAGTTTAGGAAAAGGAGGAAATGTTCAGATGGGAAGCAGAGGAATGCATTGAATAACTGGTTTAGTTGCCTTTATAATTTTTTTCTTCAACATGCTTTTAGTGAGAGGCTGTTCACACCCTGAACTATGCTAGGTCCTGGGGAGGTGAAACAGATAAGTTTCCAGGACTTAAATTCTCCAGAAGGAGCATCTGCAGGAGGAGGGACAGATGGATGGATGGGCAGGTAATGTTATTACAAATTATGAAAGTGCTACAGAGGAAGCACTTGGTACTGTAGTAAAATGATGGAGGGTAGTTTAGACAGGAGTGTAAAGAAGGCTTCCTAGCAGTGGTGAAACTGAAGCAGCCGCTTGAAGGCAGGAAAATGGGGAACACTGTGGATGCACTTCCAGGCAAAGTCACTCAGAAGTGTAGGAAAAGGGTGAGAGAAACAGCTGGCATTTATGGGTGGACAGAAGGCTCAGCCAGAAGTGCTGGCCTCGCACAGTCCTGGTGCCAGGTGAACCTGCAGAGTGAGTGCAGCCGAGGGGTGTAGGACTGACAGTAGTGGTGAGGGCTGAGCAACAAGTTGCATTTTATTCTCAAGCAGTGGGAAGCCATTGATGGGTTTCAGGCAGGGAATGACATGATATCATTTACGTCTTTTAAAGATCTTTCTGGCTGTGTGGAGAAGGGATTGGGGGAAGGGGCAGGCTGTGGTTTACTGATATGGTTAAAAGCATTCAAACTGAGTGAAAGAATCAATAGCATACTAGCAAATATACAGCAACATGCCAGGAATGCTGTTTTTCAAAAGCATGTGTAAACAAGTTGGATTGGAGAAATCTTTCATGAGCCTATTTATTAGCTTTACATAAGGGCTCTTTTATGGTCCACAGACTTTTATTGCCCATCCTTTTTATTGAAGTATAGCATACATACAGGAAAACACACATCAAAATGTACAGCCTCATGGGTTATAAAAATGCAAATTTCCCTTGGTAATCACCACTCAGATGAAAAAATCATGCATTTTCTGCAGCCCCCTTGTGCTTTCACTCCATTCCACCTCCTTTTTCTTCTATGTAACTCTATCCACTCTTATGATTTCTAACCTGTAGATTATTTTTGCCTATTTTTAAACATGGGATAAACCAAATAGTATGTTGTGTGTTGTGTGTACCACCAACCTATGCTATGCTACTCCTATCTGTCCATGTGTGAATATATACCAGTTTATCCATTCTGCCAGTGGTTAGCATTTGGGTTGCTCCTGGTTCTTAGCTCTATGAGTAATGCTGCTATGAAAATACTTGCTGTATATTTTTGTGTGCATGTATCACACTGTGATATATGCCAAGTACTGAAGTTGCTGGTCATAGGGTATTCATATGATAATGCCGAATAATTATCCAAAATTATTGAACGAGTTACACTCTCGCCTGCTTTGGAGGACTCCAGTTGCTATGAATCTTTGCCAACACTTGTATTTCCCATTTTGTCATTTTAGATATCCAATGGGTACCCAATTGTGATTTTAATTTAATTTCACTGGTAACGAGTGAGGTTGAGCAATTTTTCATCGATTCTTGGCCATTTATTTAGGTGTCCTCTTAAGAAATGTGTGTTCAAATATCTTTCCATTTTTCAGTGGGGTTGACTCTTTCTTGTTAATTTCTTCTATATGTATTCAGAAGAGTAGCCCTTTCTTGATTCTCTGGATTTCAATGATCTTTTCTCTCTCAGCTGGCTTTTTCACCCTCTTAATGATGTTTTCTGGTGAAAAGTTCTTAATGTGCTTACTTTATCTATTTTTTTTTTAAATAATCAGTAGTTTGGTCATCCTGTCATAGAGATCTTTGCCCATCCCAAGTCCATGAAGGCATTCCTCTACATTACTTTCTAGAGGTTTTATTGTTTCACTTTCCACATCCAGAAATGCCATAAAGTTGGCGTTGTACTTTTTATGTGCCGTGAGGTAGGGATCGAGATATATTTGCCCCATATGCCTTTCCCATCAACTCGGCACCTTTGCTTGGAAAAAATTCTCTCTCAAATATTCTGCAAGGCCATTTTTGTCAAGTATGACCTTCTTTGTAAAGCCACATGTAACAGGCTGTCAGTACTGAAGTTCAAGCACAGGTATGGAAATAAAACAGATAACACATTCCAAAGTGAGCTGTTGGGCTGAGTGCACAAGTTAGGGAAGAAATGAGCTAGCATCACGCCCCTGGTGTTTGGATTCCTTGGGCTGATCGGGCATCTAAGGGGAAGAATCAGGTAGGCAAAGAGAAAGGATTCTGGAATAAGAAATTTTTGAAAAGTGCAAATAGCAACTCATCTGTTTAATGACAAAGAGGGAAGGAGAGGTGCCCACTTTTCACCCAGAGTCCTTAAACGTAAGATCAACAGGGGTATTGAAGAATAAGGTATCGTCATTTGGTTGGGTGCAGAGTGGACTAGGTCTGGACCCATGTGGGCATTAGAGGGTGAGAAAAGGGATCAGGCCACATTCCTCAAGGGTGTCAGAGAGGGCTGTCTAAGTACATTCCACAGACCCAAGGCAGGCTGTGTGAGCTGCCGGACGGTCGTGCCAAACCCTATCATTGGGGCCGCTTGGAGGGGCAGAGGGACCCCAGCAGCAGGAAGCCAGAGCTACACATAAGACGCCTAGGACAGCTGAAGTTGCTGAAAGTGATCTTTAAGAGCTGGCATGCAGCCCTGTGAGTCAAGGAAACTGCAGGTAAGCGACCCCAAGACAACAGTCTCTCAACAACCAATGAAAATGCTTAAAAGGGCATCTGCCAGGCCTGGGGGCATAAGATAGCATGTGGGATACCATCAGTCAAGCTTCCCTTTTCCTGCCCTGAATTTAGCAAAAGATGCCAGACTTCACTCTTTATATCAGGCAGAAACCCCCCACACAGGGTAGAGGGGCTGGAAGGGAAGGCTTCCCTTAAATCAACATTGAGGGATGAAGGTGTTGATCAACATGGTGAGTAGAATATATTCCATTTATGATGCCAACTATGTTTGCAAGTTTAGGAGTGTGCCAGATTCTCTTCCAGTGGAAGGAGCAACCCTTCTGAATTCCCTCAACTGAATACATTTTAAGAAGGTCAGAAGGAGACAAAAAATAAGTTGTCATTTGGTTACATCCCCCATGTCCTGCTCATTCAGTTTCACAGAGTCTTTACTGGGCAGATAACTTCCCACTCAGCACTGCCTGTCACACTGTGTGGGGTGCCCCAGATGGGCCTTGGGGGCAGAACGCCACCTTGTGCCCTGCTGTACAGCTGTGCTTTCTTGCTGCCCTATTGTAAGTGCTCAAGAAATCTTTGCAGAGGAAATAGAGAAACACAATAACGGTCTGCTGAAAGAGGAAGGAAAAATCCCCTTTGGGGCCACTGTCTTGGTTTGTGACCCCCCAGCCACTCAGAGTTTACCCATGGGGAGAGCCTTACAGAATGCAATCAATGCACCTTAATCTGAGATGACACAAAATAATTTTTCCACTTATCTCAAATGTGCATTCTTCTCGTATGTTCTTTGAACTGCAGTGCAAACCATGGCAGCAGCTCTCAAACTGAAAACCAGTGGAATTTTGCAACTTTGCCAAGAAGAAAAATATCTTGGTCTAAGAGGCATTAACGGGCGCAGGCTTTCTCATTCTTGAGTTTGTGTTTTTCTATTTTCCAATACTCTTAAGTATTACAGATACCATCGTGCAATTTAGAATTTATTCCCCCTGGCAACTCAAGAGGCTTCAAGGTGTCTTTAAGGTGATTTATAGCAAGTGAGGTTTACAGAATTATGGAGAGTGGTGATAAGAAATAAGGTAAGGCGAGAGGAGAGGGAGGAAAAAGAGGCAAACCATTTTGGCCAGGGGATTTAGGTTCAGGGAATGCAGTTTAAAGCACAGGGAAGCAAGCTGCTGGGACGCAGAAGCTTGTCTTAGCAGACACAGTGCACTGCTTGCCTTAAGGAGCAGCTCTGGGGAGACTGGCCAACAGGGAGGGTAGACAGAGTCATGACATCATCCTGGTCTACACCCTGAAGGAATAACTGAGAGCCTGCAGCCCACTTCCTGTCCCCTTTAAATCAAAGGTCTGCTGGAAAAACAGCCTTTTCTACCCCTCGCACCTTTTCACAGTGAACTGTTTCCCGTAACTGGTTTGTGAGATCGCCCTTCCATCAGCTCACAAACAGGCCAGTTAACGTTTAGCATGAAGCCCTCTCCACACTGCTCGTTCTCATTGTGTCTTGGTGGCACCATCGCTGCTGCCCTGTGTGTGACCGTGTCTGAACCACAGACACAGTGAAAGGAGTGCTCAGTGTCCCCAGACTCTGACTGAGACTTGGCATAAGCCCCCATTGCTGCTGGGGCCGGGGGTCTCGTCCTGTGTACTGGGCAGGACTTGGCCCAGCTGGGCTTCATCCCCAGGGTGGGCCGCAGACTTTCTTTTCACACTCTGGAAACCCACCTGGGGGGTTGTCTCCACTTCTTTGGTAAGTATTCCAGAGGATGCCTGTTAAGTCAGGATCTGATGAAGCAGCCCAAAAAGTGTTGTTCCTAAAGTGGAACCATGTTACAGAATGGGAGGCTGCGTTTGTCAAGTTTAACTAGTCAGAATCTCAAGGACAAGGTGCTTCCCAGTACAGTGCGTTAATGGGAAAGCTGAGGCATAGTAAGGCCCACAGATCAGGAGATGACTGCCTTCAAAAACGTGGTTTGTTATACCCACAGTTCCCAAGGGTGGGGCATGCCCTGTCACGGGGTCGCACGGGGCAGCACCTGAGCTGGTCAGGAAGCAGAGGGAGGGAGGGGGAAACATGGGCAAGAGCCTTTGTTATGTCTTCCACAGGAAGGAATGAGTGAGGCAGGGTAAGCAGGGTTAGAATTGGCTGGTTGGAGTAATTTCAGGGTGTGTAGGACATGGGGGCACCCCCTGGTTGTCTGGTACCTGGTCCTGGGATGCTAAGGGCAGGTGGATCATGGCCTGGGGTGCAGATCCCTAATAAGAGAGGTGGTTGGGGTGTGGGCTCTGGAGTAGCTGGTATGTATGAGGGGCATGCTTGAGGGCGAGTCCTCTGCCATCTGTGGGGACTGGTCAACCCTGCGAGTGCCTGTCTTTTCAGGGTCAAAGAGGCTCTGAGATGTCAAAGCATTAAATACAGAAAATGGAAGACATGGTTAATATACAAGCACAACTGCACAGGGCCTTGTCATTTTGGGGCGTGTGGGAGGGAGTACAGAGCTGACCGGGCGTGTGGTCCTACGTTCCCTGTGACCCTGCCTTCCCAATGCAGGATGGGACTCTGGAGGCCTGGAACTGAGGGGCCCGCCCTGCTCAGCATGCTCCTCTGAGCCGAGTCACGGGTTACCCCAGCCCTGTTCTGTACCTCACACCTCTCTGGAGGTGCTCCTGGTGGTTTTAACTCTTTCTCCCTCATTGACCTGTGTTATGTTATGATTTTGTCAAATTAGCATTTGTTCAGTGGAGCCCCAAGGCTCAGCAGAACCCAGAAAGTTGAAGTAGGAAGTGTATTACTCACGGGGTCTGAAGGAGGACATGGCATGCCTTAAGGGGCCACATGGGGAGGTGGGGGTAGGATGCAGACAGAGAGAGGTAGGGCCTGGGGCTGTGCCTTTATTAGGGCCTGTGGGTGGAGTGCTTCAGGGTTCCTGGGCTAAAGCTCAATAAAGAGCAGGGTTTTGGTAAGCTCTGCAGGTGTCTTATTTAAAGGGCACACAGGGGAAGGCCCTGGTAGACTCTTAACACAGAGCTGTTGGGGAAGTCATGTCAGGAGCCTGCATTTGCTTGTGACTCTGCCAGCTAGTTATCTAAGGCCTGCACTTGCACGAGGGGCTGGTGTCAGGGTAAGGCTCCTGCAGGCCACTTGGCCAAACAAAATGGATGCTGAGTAGCTGGGCTGACCTCTCAACGTTCCACCAACACAGGTAAGCAGGGACACTTGTCCTTGTTCTCCAGTGCCATGCATAGAACTGCTATGAATCACCTAATACACATCATGGAATCCATGCCACGTGGCCACTTGGGAGCACTTAGCTGCCACTGCAGGCAGCAGTCCTGGAGAGCAGATGCTGAAACTGCAAAGACATCCATCTCAGCCCAGATTGGTTTAAGTTCAAATTTAAGTGCCTCAAATGAGGAGAGCTGGGTTTTTCTGCCCCTATTCGTTATTCCCTGGGGCAGGCAGGTTAGTGCTAAAAGGCTAGCTCAGATCTATTCCTCTCTCTGAAGTTTCACGGTCTCTCTCTGGTCAACAGTTTCTAAGAAAGGCCCAGTTCACCGCCACCTCTGTCTTGGTCATTGCTGATGTCCTAATCTGCAGCATCTTTTCTGAGTTATGCCTGCAAACCTCCCCCCGGGTGCAGGGCCTGGGGTGTTGCCATTTAATAATTTCAGGCCCTGTTTACATACTGGTTACAGAAGCAGTCATGCTGCTTAACATAAAAACTTTTCTATGTGTATGGACACATCAGGGCTCTTGTGCGTGTTCTAATAGGAGTGTTTGTCTTCTTGAGTTGAATTATGAGAGTTCTTTATATATTCTAGAAATGAGTCTTCTTTCTGCTAGGTATGCGGTTTGCAAATATTTTCTCCTATCTTACCTTAACAGGGTCTTTCACAGAGCAAAAGATTTAATTTTTTATGAAGTCCAATTTACTGATTTTGCTTTTTATTTTTCATCAAGTCCAGTGTGTCAGTGATTTTCTCCTATTTTTTCTTCTAAAGATTTTATAGACTTGTGTTTTACCTATAAACCTATGTATGATCCGTTTTGACTTAATTTTTGTATAAAATGAGAGGTTGAGGTTTTCTTGTTTGTTTTGTTTTCAGTTTTTTGCTGATGGATATCTACTTTGTAAATGATGTCCATTTATTAAAGAGACTATCCTTCCTCTATTAAATTTCTTTTTAACCTTTATCAAAAATCTGTTGGCCAGTACTCACTTCAGCAGCAAGAATACTAAAATAGGAGTGATACAGAGTTCTGTGTAAGAATGACCTGCAAATTTGCTAAGAGTCCCATATTTCTTAAATGCCATTGAATTATATACTTAAAAACTTTTAAAATGGAAAATTATATGTTTTATCATATGTATCACAATTTTAAAAACTTAATAATGTAACGTAACAGCCATTGAATTGTACATTTTAAATGGAAGGATTGTCTGGAGTATGAACTGTATCTCAGTAAAGCTGTTAAAAAATGTAGCCAAAGCAAAAATATCAATGAGCTGTACTTGTGTAGGTCTCTATCTGGATTCTCTGTTTCGTACCATGATTTGTGAGGCTGTAATAATAAGACACATAGCTGTATGAGTAGTCTTAATTCTGGTAGTGTGATTAATTCCACATTATTTTTATTTTCCAAAATTGTTTTAGTACTTCTAGTTCCTCTGTCTTTCCATGTCACTTCTACAGCACACTTACCTATATCTACTAAAATCTTGTTGTGATTTTGAGAGACTTGAATTAATACTGTGATCATGTAGGGGAGACGTCTTTACTGTGTTGAGTCTTCCAGTCCATGAACACAAAATGTCTCACCCTTATTTAGATCTTCTTTGACTTTCTTCATCAGTGTTTTATAGTTTAAACATACAAGTCCTGTGCATGTTTTGTTAGGTTTATACCTAAGTATTTTATCTGTTTACTAAGTGATTGTGAATGAGATTATATGTTTAATTTTAGTATCCCTGAGTTCATTGCTTGCATATAGGAATGAAGTATATTTTTGTATATTGATCTTGTATCCTTTGAACTTCTGAACTCACTTATTTCATGAAATCTTTTGTAGATTCTTTGGGAGAGTTTCTATGTAGACTATCATGTCATCTGCCAGTAGAAACAGTTTATGTCTTCCTTTCAATCCTTACGCCTTTTGTTTCCTTGTGTTGTCTTCCTGCTCTAGCTAGGACTTGAGTACTGTGTCGAATAATGTGATGAGAGCAAACCTCCTTGCCTTGTCCCTGATCATAGTTGCAAGGCATTCAGTCGTTTACTGCTTCACTCCTATTTTTGTACAATTCTGTACCAAGTTGAAGAAATTCCTCTCAATTCCCAGTGTTCTGAAAGTATTTTCCATGAATGATATGACTGTATGATTTGTCTTCTTTAGCCTATTCACATGGTGGATTGCATTAATGTTTTTTTGAATATTGAACCATCCTTTGATCTCTGGAATAACTCCTACATGGTTATATATATAACTTTGGATATATGTGTATATTTTCATACCATGACAAAGTAGGTTTATATTCATTATATTTATATATTATTTTTATATATAAATAATATGTATATTTATATTCATGAGGAATATTAATTACTTTTTTATATACTATAGTTTTATATTTTGGTATTATGGTAATACTGACCTTATAAACATAATTGAAAAGTGTTACCTCTTCTGTTTTCTGGAAGAGCTTGTGTAGAATTGGTCTAAATTCTTCTTTAAATATGTTGTATTCTCCAAAATTCTTAAGAAACAGTGACCCTGGAGCTTTCTCTTTAGGGAAGTTTGAAATTACAAATTAAATTTCTCCTATAGTTACAGTGATATTCAAATTACCTATTTTATATTGAGTCAGTCATGGTAGTTTGTGTTTTTCAAGGAATTTGTCCAGTTTATCTGTGACCACATTTATGTGTATGGAGTTGTTCATAATATTCCCTTATTATGCTTCTGGTGTCTTGAATCTGTATCAATGTCCCATTTCATTCTTGTTATAGGTAATTTGTGTCCTCTATTTTCTTCTTTGGCCATTTTATTGATGTTTGTCAATTTTATTGATGTTTTCAAAGAACCAGCTTTTTGTTTCATTGATTTTTCTCTACTGTTTTGCTGTTTTCAATTTCATTGATCTATGCTCTTACTCTTATTATTTTCCTCCATTTGCTGACTGTGGGTTTATTTTGCTAGTTTCATAGAGTGGATATTGACTGAAGACTTTTACTCTTTTCCAGTGTAAGCATTTAGTGCTATAAATTTCCTTTTCAGCAGTACATTAGCTGTGTATTAGAAATATTAATGTGTTACATTTTTATTTTCTTTCAATTCAATATATTTCTTATTTCTCTTGAGAATTCCTCTTTGAGCCATGGATTATTTAGAAGTGTGTTGTTCAGATTCCAAGTATTTGGAGATTTTCCTTTTATCTTCCTATTATTCCACTTTTGATTCCATTTTGGTCAGAGAACACATCCTGTATGTTCAGTTATTTGGTTTTTTTAATGGTTTATTTAGATATTGCATTATATATACAAACTTACACAGTCTACTGATATTGATACTTTACCAATTTAAATGCAATATAGATACTTTACCTCCTTTTGAGTTCCTTTACCTTCTCCTATTTATAATTATTTTAAATATGTCCTCTATATAGTGCTTTGAGAATCACGTCAGACAATGTTGTAATTCTTGCTTCAGTCACCAAACATGATTTAGAAAAGAAGAAAAATGTATTGTATTAACCAAAATTTTACTTTTTCCATTGTTTTTTCTTCCTGACATTAATGTCTTCTTCCTTTATCATTTTATTCATTTTAAGAATTACCATCGCCCTTCTTTTAGGGTGAGTCTCCTAGTGACAAATCCCCTTAAAATGTTCTTCATCTGATACTGTCATTCACTCCTTGCTCCTAATGGATATATTTGCTGGACATAGAAACAGTCTGAGTTAACAGGATTTTTTTTTTTCCCTAGTACTTGAAAAATGTTGTTCCTCCTTCTGGTCTTCATAGTTTCTGACCAGAAATCCATTGTCACTTGAACTGATCTTCCCCTGTAGGTAGGGTGTCGTTTCTCTCACTCTGCTTTCGAGATTTTTTGCCTTTAGTTTTCAGGACTTTGATTAGTTCGTGTATGGCATCGATTTCCTTGGATTTATAATGTTTCAGGTTTGCTCAGCTTCTTGAATCTGTAGGTTTATGTCTTTTGCCAAATTTGGGAAACTTTCAGACATTAGTTCTTCAAATACTTTTTCAGCCCCAGGTTCTTTCTCCTCTCCTTCTGAGACCTCAGTGACATGAATATCAGCTCCTTTGTAGCTTCTCTGAGGCTTGGTTCATTGTTTTTTCTATTTTCCCTCTGTTGTTCAGAACGGTAATTTTTATTGTTCTGCCTTCAAGTTCAATGATTCTTCCCTCTCTCCTATTCGTTCTGTTCTTGAGCCTATCCGGTAAGTTTTCCATTTAGGTTATTGTATTTTTTACTTCTAAATTTCCAGTAGTTCTTCTTTATATCTTCTATTTATTTACTGAGACTTTCTACTTTCTCATTGGTGTCAGTCATGTTTGTAATTGATAGCTGAAGCATTTATGTAATGTTTGCTTTAAAATCTCTGGCAGAGAATTCCAATATTGGTTGTTGATTATCTTTTCTTATTCAAGTTGAGATTTTCCTGGTTCTCTGTATAATGGGTGATTTTCAATTATATCCTGGATATTATGTTATAAGATTCTGAATTCTATTTAAACTTTCTGCTTCAGTAATCCTCCTTGGACACCATGCTGAAGAGGAAGGAGGTGCCACCTCCTTACTAGCAGGTGGGAGTGGAAGACACCCTGGGGAGATAAAGTGAGACACCTTATAACTGCTGAGGTTGAAGTCCAGGCTGCCCATGAGGCCTCAGCGGCTACTACGCTGGCTGGGAGGAGGAGGGGATCCCCCATTATTGTTCCCCGCTTGGTCTCTACTGACACTACTTAGGTGGCGAAGGGAGGAGTACTTTGTTAATGCTGGTTGGGGATGATATTCCAACCTTCCCACACAGCCACTGATGCCAATGTGGGTGGAGAGGGTCTTCTTACCACCAAGAAAGGATGGGAGTCCTGCCTCCCTTCTCAGCTTGCTCTGACACCATCCTTGCAGGGGAGAAATGTATGTTTCATTTAAGTCCAATAAGAGTGGAAGTCTAGGCTCCCCCTGTAGTGGGGTGGAGTCACAGTTTTTTCCAATGTATTTGGCTAGAGTAATATTGTTATTCTCTAAAATGTTTCCATTTTGCTAGGCTGTGCCTTTCCTTGTCTTTTGGCTGGAGAGAGTAGGCTGTTTTTGAGTATGATCATGGGCCTATCCAGGTTCCTAGCTTGTCCAGCACTCAGTCCAGGATATTTGAGGCATAAAAGAAACCCAGGGACCTCACTGTTGTGTTGTTTTAAAGATCCTAAGCTCCCTCGCCAGTCTGCCCTTTACTGTCCACTTTTCAGAGTTTTCCTGGGTTTGTTTTGGGGATTTTGTATTATTGCTTTTGCTTGTTTCTTTGTTTTAGTACATAATACTCAGGGTTTTAAGCTCTTCTTACTGGTAATAAGAGGGGAAAGTTTGTCCACTCCAGCTTATCCTGGAGCCAGAACCTAACCTTGTTGAATTATTTTTCTTTTACCCCATCCTCACAGTCTGGGTGTGTTTGAGGACAGCCATGCTGGCGTGACCAGTGCTCTGTTTTCCTGACACTGAGGACTTCACTTGCTGACAATACCTTGCAAGGAGTATGATGGTCAGACATCTTCATTGGACGTTCTTTTTCATCGTCAGGCTTTCGCATTTTAAACCCTATTTACCAGTTGATTAGATCAAATAGGTAAAGGGTTTTATAGGGATAACTACACATTCTTCATTTTATGCTTCTCTTATTCCATTGTGACAAGGCCCTGGCCATGATAGCTCACTATCACAGCAGGCATGTGTGGCTCTGCATCTCTGGAAGCAAACCCAGTGAACTTCTCGGGTGTCATCTCCCAGGACAGCGGAGCATCTTGGGCTCCAAGTCCCAGACTCAGCTGGGCCTGCCATTCTTCCTCTCTGTCCAGTTGGTAGCCTTGCCCTGTGGTTTCTCCCTCTATACTTTCTCTCTTCCTAGAGGACCTCTCTGCATAGCCATGCAATGTTGGAGGCCACTCCATGGACACTGTGTGACCGAGGGGGACAGCCCTGACTCCTGTGCTGTGGTGGGGATCTTTTTCTCTGAGAATCAAACCCCACTTTTCAGTCATATATTCCCATGGCAGTGCAGCTTAATAAAATTCAAGTCCTGGCACCTCATATGCAGGTACTAGTCTTTTAAGACAGGGTCCTGGAGGGCACACACACAGGTGTGGATTTACATTTGCGGTCATGCAGCTGTGACGAACAGCAAAAGGATTTAAATGCCTTAATGTATTTTTATTTTTGTTGTTTACTTAATGTCTATGTTTTTCCGATTACAAAAATTATATGTGACTCTTAGGAAAATTCAGAAAACACATGAAAGAACAAAGATGGAAGTAACAATTATCTATCATCCTGTCACTCAAAAGCTTATAACTGATAACATTTTTATTCCTTGATTTTATTATAAAATCAGTACATACACATGTGTCAATATTTACTGTCTCACACTTTCTTGTCCCCCTCTTCTTCCCTCTTGCTGCCACTCTCTCTGTCTCCTCCTCTGTCTCTCCCTTTTTCTTTTTCTCTGTCTCCCAGTCCCCTTCATTCTCTCTTCTGAATGTCTTTCTGCATTACCCCTTGTTCTACTGCATCCTGCTTACGTTCTGATGGGTTTTCTCCCACAATCCCGAAGAGGATCAGAGTATTTATTCATCCTACCATGCTTTCATTTTCTCCTGCAACTTCCCTGGCATCCCTTTCTACCTGGTCCTTTGGCCCCAGAAGAGCACAGAACACCTGCATCTCTCCTTACCTCCTCCCCCAACATTCTCTATGTCAGTGTCACTGGGAGTAATGGGCTTTCTGTTCCTTCATCATGAAGTCTTGAGATTTCCGCCCCTGTCAGTAGTAAAATGCTATGATCTAGTCACTGATTTAGGCCTCCTTCAAAAGGCCTTGAAAAGCTCCACTGTTGGAATTCAGAAAATTGCTTAATTGTGTTCCCTTGTCTCCACTAAGCCTGGATTTCAAGACTATGTCCTTACTAAGGAGGTTAAGAAAAGCCAGCACTGAGACGCAGAGCTGATCAGTGAGTGACCTCTGATTCTGAGTGTAAGTCAGCCTTAAAGGGGAAAGCTGCAAAGGAAACATGATTTGAGAGAGAAAGTGTAAACTTTCAAAAGGGAATGCTTATTACAATATAGTGTGGCTATACCAAAATTTATCCCACCATGCCCCAAGGATAATGTTCAGTCTTTTACTATTACAAATAATGTTGGAAGACTGTCACATACAGCCTTTTTTGAACTATAACTCTTAACTTCTGTAGGATAAAATCTTTAAAGTGTGATTCAAAGGGCATGTGCATTTTAATATTCACTATGTGCTGTCTCATCCTTTTTTTAATTCACTATCCCAGCAGTAATGTGTAAGGTGCACATCTTCACCACCCCTGGATGTTGAGATTTTTTATGTTTTACAAATCTCATCAGATTAAAAAACAGAAGTATTTCATTTCACTTTGCATTTCCTTGATTGTATGTGATGTGTTGTATGTGATGTATTCTTTTGTGCCCTTATCAGTCACCCCCATTCCTTCTTTTACAAGAATGACTTTTTCTCATTGTCCTCTGACTGTTCTTTATCAATTGTGTAAGTTCTTGTACACTAAGAATTCTAATTTTTGGTCATAGTACTGGAAACAGTTTTGCCCAATCCCTTTTTTCTTTATATATATTGTATTTTCATTTTGCTGAAGGAATGCATACCAAAAGCAAGAAGTATGAGGAGTATGAATTTTTAGTAAAGAACCTAAAAATTTAAATAATGGAGGAATATACTACGTTCACAGGTGATGAAACTAAATTTGAATATACATCAATCCTTTTGAAATTAATATATAAATGTAATATGCACTTCCGATCAGTACCCTAGAGTTTTGTTTAGCTGAGGTCAAACTCACAAATATTGGCAAGAATGCCTGAGAAAGAATAATGAAAGGAGACTAGTGTCATATACTAAAAGTATCACATAGCTATACCAGTCAAAAAAGTAAGCATTGGCACCAAAATGAAAAATATAGAAATCACTGAAAGAGAGTAGAGATTTTACAAACAGATTGAAGTATAGATGTATTTTAACTCAATTGGAAAAGATGGCATATTGAATAAATACCTTGCCCTAATCAGTGACGTTGGAAGAAGGTAGAATCAGATGCCAACAGTATGCCATGTAGATGAGTAAATTACAGATGGGTTTTAAATCTAAAGGTAGGGTAAAAATTCAGATTATACAAATATTAGGAGAAAGTTTAGAAGACTGAGTCCTTCTTAAGTCAGGCAGGAATCTTAGAATGATAAAGAAACAGATTGGCAGATTTGCCTATATAAGAACAGTTTCTTTTGATCTTTTTTATATGCACTTTTACAGTCTTGCAATCATACTATATATGTGGTTTTCTGTTGATTTTTTTTACATCCTAAGTAATTCCCCATGGCATATAAAACTTCAAAAACAAAATTTCAGTGTCTCTGTATGTCCCACTTTATGCGTGTGCTGTTGTTTATTTAGAACCTACAATTTTTAGACAAAAGGCACAATTCTTTGAGATTATATTTTTGAAGTAGAACACACATTCCATAATATCTTGAACAGAAATACGGCATGTGAGATAGTGTGACATGCCATGGTATCAGCTCTCAGGATGAGGCAGGCCATATGGCAAACCAGACCTTGTGCCCTTACATATAACCCAGGGGGAAATAATGTTTAATAAATTGTTAGCATCATTTAGCATAAATCAGGAAGAAAATTAGCAGGCTCTTTCCCCACAACATATATATGGATAAATAGAAGATGGAGTAGACTATCCCAAGGACCAGATGCTATTTTGAGATATGTGGCAAAATTAATGTGTAAAATGAACAATATATCCATGATATTTTTCTCTAGTACCACACAAAATTTTCATACACACTTTCCCCCAATTTTATTGAGATATAATTGATATATAACATTGTATTCGTTTTAGGTATATAACATGATTTATTATATGCACACATTAAGAAATTATATTACCACAAAGTTAACATCCATCACTTCAAACTTTTTCTTGTGATGAAAACTTTTAAGATCTATTTTTGTAGTAACTTCCAAATATACAATAACATTTTGTATATTTTGTGACATCCATAGTTAAAAATTTTTTCTTGTGATGAAAACTTTTAAGATCTACTTTTTTACTAACTTCCAAATGTACAATACAGTATTGTTGACCATAGTCACCATGCTGTACACTGCATCTCAAGGACTTATTTATCTTACAACTGAAGTCCGGACCTTTCGACCACCTTTTCCTGTTTTGCCCACAGCTGTCAACTACCAGTTTATTCTCTTTTTCTATGAGTCCAGTTTTCTTTTAAATTCCACAGAAAAATTATAGGAGTTTTAAGAGAAAGAATACAAATTTATTTCTGCAAATTTTGTCAGTAATGTCCATGTTGCATTCTATTTGGGGACAGATTACCAGAAGAAAGGAAGGCATTGTGCAAACAATCCTAAGTTGAAGTGGACACCAGCATAGGTTTCTCCCTCTGTTTCTGGATAGAGTTTTTATAAGGGAATTCCAGAGACATCATCATACATCTGAATTTTTGTGGTGCATTCGCTAAAGAGTGAGCATAATGTAATGGTTAAAAATGTACCCGAACAAAAACCTGCATTTGAATGAGAAGGTTTGGATTCAAATCCCTCAACTGTCACTTATCTGTTGTTAATACTGGAGAAGTCTTCACTACTGAGTCCAGGTTTTCCAGTTGTGAAATGAAGGTGTTGGATTTCAGTTTATTTGTAAAGTCCCTTCAAGCTATAACTCTGCTCTTATAAATTCTTCATGATAGTCCTGTGATGACAATGGAAAAATGTGGCCTGGATGTCAGTTAGATGAGCTAGGATTCACTATTGTCAATTCCCATAACCAAAGACCACATTATCTGTTAGTCATTTAGTTAAGCCTAGAAGGGGGGTCTTTAGTAATTTGCTACACAACTATGTCTTCCTTTCTGTCTAGCCATTTTATAAATGCTGACTTCTGATAGGCAGGAGTTGTGGTGTTGCTGAGTTGAACACAGCGAAATCCAATACTGCTGAAAATGGAGTGGTGAATTTAGAGTGAAAGATAAAAGCAGAGAAGCAAACAAAAAACAGCTGTGTAAGTAAGAGCTGTCACTTAACCAGTAACTTTATGTGAGTTTCTGAAAGCACTGAAACTAGAATAGGACAAATGGGTCCCAACTAATCAAGGCATTGAGCTTCTCTAGCCTGTGACCCAACTCATGTCTGAAGGGTTGTTTTCCCTTCTTGGCCAGAGGGAAGTCCAGAAGGAAGTAATTTGCTTCTAGAAATCAGACACTAAGGCGACTCTAACAGAAGGGAAAGAACTACTGGGTGCTCTATTATCCATAATAAAAATCAGTTGGGAATATTTGTGCGGGTCTGAGTTTTCTCCTTTTCCACTGATCTGTATGTCTGTCCCTCCACCAGTGCCAGTCTTGGTTACTGTATTAGCTGTATGGTAAACCTTAACATTAGGTAGACTGATTCTTCCCTCTTGATTTTTCTTTTTCAAAATTGTTTTAACTATTCTCATTCCACTTCTTTCCTATAAGCATTATATTAATCTTGTCTGTATCTACAAAAAAATCTTGCTGGATTTTGACAGGAATTGCACTAAATCTGTATATTAATTTAGGTAGTATTAGTAACTTTAGTATGTTGGGTCTTTCAATCCATAGACATATTATGTTTCTCCATTTATTTAAATCTTCAGTTTCTTTATCACTGTTCTGTAGTATTCAGAATACAAATCCTGTACATGTTTAGTAAGATTCACAACTACATATTCAATGAGCAATTATAAATGATATTTAATTTTAGTATCCAAATGTTCATTGATGACAGAGAAATACATAGTTTTTGTATCATGTGACATTGCTGTCCTCACTCATTAGTTCTAGAAAATTTTGTAGATGCCCTGGAATTTTCTACATAGAACATCATGTCATCTGGAAATGGCAACAGTTTTCTGTGTTTCCTTCCAATTTGTATGCCATTTATTTCCTTCTTCTACCTTATGCTGTCTAGGGCATTCAGCACTGTGTTGAGTAAGAGTGATGAAAGCAGACATCACTGCCTTCTTTCCCATCTTAGGAGCAAAGCATTCTGACTTTCACCACTGAGTACAATGTTAGGTATAGCTTTTCCAGATACTCTATAAGTTGAGGAGGTTCTTCTCTTCTATTCCATTTCTCTGAGAATTTTTATTATAAATGGGTGTTTTGTCAAAAAATGTGTCAAAAATTTTTATACATCAGTTAACATGATCATGTGATTTTTCTTCTCAGTATGTTAATATTGTAGGTTATACTGATTGATTTTCAAATATTGAACCATCCTTGCATCCCTAAGTAAACTCTGCTTGGTCATGGTGTATCATTATTTTTATATATGCTGAATTCTACTGGCTAATATTTGTTAAGGATTTTGCATCTGTATTCATGAGGGATATTACAGACTGACGACTTCTCCTTGTATCCTCCTATTGTAGAAGGAGAACAAGAAAGCTCTCTGGGTCCCTTTTATAAGGGCACTAACTCCACTCGTGAGAGCTCTACCATCATAACCCAAGCACCTCCCAAAGGCCCCACCTCCTAATACCTTCACATTGGAGGTTAAAGTTTCAACATAGGATTTTTTGGGGGTAACACAGTCAGTCCATTGCATTAATCTTGGTCACTTGATCAAAGTTGTATCTCCCAAGTTCCTCTAGTACAGTGTTAACATTTATAATTAATAAATATCTTGTGAGAGAAACTTTGAGGCTATGATGCAGATATCCTCTTTCTCATCATACTTTCTGGTAGACAAGGTGTGAGGCTCAGAGGGAAGGTCTTCAGGTCAGATGAAGTCACATAACCCACTGATGGTGGCATCAAGGGAATGGACAGGAAAAACAGAAAGCAGTTCTCTACTGATGTCAGGGTTGTATGATTGCCTGGGTTAGGGAGAAAAAAGGAGAGGTGAGAGACATGGACAAAAGAAGTAAAAAGAAAGATTGACTCAGAGAGAAAAAGATAGTAGACAGCAAATGGACCCGCTGAGATGGAGGGGGAGAAGTCTAGGGAGAATCCAATCTTTAAGTCATGCTTGACTTGGTAAACAGGCAACTTTTACAAGGAAGTTAGGTTCTAATGACTTTAACATGTACAAGTGCACATACCATCAGGGAGTTGTGGATTAAAGGGTAGAGAAGAGAACAAGACTAGAGGGAGAGACTTGGGATTCATCTGAACACAAGTGGTTATTGACCTTTAATGAGCGTGGATCAGCGATCTGAAGGGAAGAGCTGAACCAAGGACAGACTTGGAAGAATGCCCTAGTGTGTTCGAAAAAGGAATCAATGAGTCAAACTGAAGTGGTGGGGAGATGAGTAGTGAGATCATGAAGGGTGGTGGTATCAAGTATAAGGAGTAGGTAAAGATTAGCAGCCGTGGCCAGCTGTGTTAACCAAGAGCTAAAAGTCAGCATCTAGGTGGTCTTTTGTGGTCTTCGGTGGTCTTGGTTTCAGTTGGGTAGTAGGGATGGGATCCAGGTTTGGGTAAAGGACAAGGGGGAGTGCATAGATGTAGTAAATGATGAAGAGAGCAGTGGACAATGATTCTTTCAAGCAGTTCACCAAGGAATGGTGTTTGATGATAATGCAGAGGGAAAGATAACTTTAATGTCTCCTACACTAACAGTGGCAGCCAGACATGGTTCTGTTGCTAAAGAAGACTCACAGGACCCCAAATGATAATGCTTATGAGTCTACATTTTATTGCTGAGAAAGGATATGGTACAGCAGTAAATACGAAATAAGGACTCCATTGTAGCCAAAGGCTGCTTATCAGCAAGGGCCTGGAGAGGCCAAGGTCTACCCAGACCCCCTCCAATTGCCCTCCTTCTGCAGAGGTATACCAGATGTACTTTGTCTCTCAGGACTACCAGGTGTGCAAGAAACACCTCAGAACTGGCAGCCCAAATGGAGTCTTAACTGGGTCTTCTTTTTTTTTTTTATTGAAGGGTAGTTGACACACAGTATTACATTAGTTTCAGGTGTATAACACAGTGATTTAACATTTATATACATGATAATTCTAGGTACCAGTTATCACCATACCAAGTTGTTATAATATTTTGACTATATTCCTTATGCTATAAATTACATCCCGGTTACTTATTTATTTTACAATTGGAAGTGTGTACTTTTTTTTTTTTTTGTGAGGGCATCTCTCATATTTATTGATCAAATGGTTGTTAACCACAATAAAATTCTGTATAGGGGGGTCAATGCTCAATGCACAATCATTAATCCACCCCAAGCCTAATTTTCGTCAGTCTCCAATCTTCTGAAGCACAATGAACAATTTCTTACATGGTGAACAAATTCTTACATAGTGAATAAGTTACATGGTGAACCTTACAAGGGCAGTCATCACAGAGGCTTTTGGTTTTGATCACGCATTATGAACCACAAACAGTCAGTTCAAATATGAATATTCATTTGATTTTTATACCTGACCTATATGTGGATACCACATTTCTCTCTTTATTATTATTATTTTTAATAAAATGCTGAAGTGGTAGGTAGATACAAGATAAAGGTAGAAGACACAGTTTAGTGTTTTAAGAGAGCAAATGTAGATGATCAGGTGTGTGCCTGTAGACTATGTGTTAATCCAAGCTAGACAAGGGCATTAACTGGGTCTTTTTATGCCCTGCTGGCCATGAAAGCACATTATTGCTACAAGGCCACCCCCAACATCAGAGCCCCTCCCCCCAAAACCCAGAAATCAGATGCAAATCATCAATCTCATTGTTATCAATAAACAATACAGACAAGTGGGCACAAACCACCCTGAAACTCACTTTGCATCAATGAGTAAAAATCAGTAATAATGGTCACTGCATTTCATATTTTGACCAGGTGTATCTCTTCTTCAGCAAAACAACTCAGACTAATTCCAGGCCCCCTAGAATTAACCTTCACAGCACATCTGTATATTAGTGTCATCTCATTAGGTAAACTCATACAACCATCCTGTTTAATAAGTACTGTTACTAGGGTAAGTTGCCAAGGTAACACAGGTAGTAGGACAGAGAAAGGAGTTGTCTCTATAAGACAGGAGGTCAAACAAAAGATGCTGGGGCCTGAGAACATCTTTAGCAGGTTTCCAGGTGGTGCTGATGCTACTGTACGGACACCCACTTTGAGAACCACTGCTTAGTGCAGGCTGGGTTGGGGCCTGAAGGAGGGGCCTCTATGGTATGGTCACCACCAGGAGCCTGGTCACCCTCTCTGCCTGTCTCCTAGCCAGAAGTATTAACAAACCATGATACCAGGGAAATAACATAAATTTAAGGTACAAAGCTTTAGAGTGAAATGCATTTTAGCTGCTTAGCTTTGATACAAAAACTTCCCAGTTTAACAAAGAACTGAACAAGGTCCGTTGTCGTTTCTGATGTAAAAAAAAAAAAACATCTTGAATAAGAGATGTAATTGTCACAGCATAATTTCAATCATTCTGAGATAGAAAATATCCCTGGTGTAGGAGGGAGAGGTTTGGAAAGAAGAACATTTGGCTGCTGTTGGGGGGAAGTAGGTGAAGCTGTCCCTGAGGAGCAGTAACAGGCCTGTGGGTTCATTATCAGGGAAGGACGTTTCAGCAGGCAGAATATCTCTGGGGCTCAGGAAACCTGGGAGTAAGGTGACCATGGACTTCACAAGGCAGAGATAAAGAATCATTAACACTTCTGAGCACTGCCAGAAGTAGCATAATGTCAAAGCAGGAGCTTTGACTTTGCCCTTCAGATTATAGGTGACTTGCTGCTGTGTGATCCTGGGCAGGTTGCTTAACTCCTCTGGGTCTCAGAAGGTGGTCTTTAAAGTGGACATGCTAGTAAGACAGGGTTGTTGTGAAATACAAGGATGAAGCATATAGAATGTGGCTAGCACATTAGAGATACTCAGAAATTTCCTCTTCTTCTTCAAGGTCAAACGGAAGACTTCAATTTCAAGCAGCTCTAGGTCTGATTCTTCTCAAAACCATGCCTACAATCACCCCTAAGGCCCCAAAACCACAGACCCTGGGCTTCTGTGGCCTCATGGAGGTGCAGCCTGGTCCTGTGGGGTGCCTCCTGCCATGGCTGGCCTGACTGGGGAGGCACCGAACTCCAGAACTGCCTTGAGATGTCTCAGCATTGATTCAGGGCCACTTCTAGACTGCTCTGCAGCAGGCCCTCCTGTTCCCAAGTCAGGGTCCCTGCCTAGCATCTCCGTCAGCTGTGTGGGCTCCCCAGGCCCACCCACCTGATTGCCATGCTCTGACTTGGGCGGAGGGCAATGCCATAATGCTGCTTCTGCCCACTCTGGGCCAGCATCCTGCCTGGGAGTGTGGACTTTCTCTTCCCCTGGAAGAGGAGACAGCAGCCATGCACATTTGTGCCTGAACCCTCTGCTTCCCCCAGCCCCCAGCTCACCTGACTGGCCTGGTCTAGCCCACTGCCCAGTTAGTATCACTTGGAACCTAATTTACCTCTAAATCTGCAGTTGGAGAGCATTAATGCAGCCAGAGCTCAGCCTATCCCATAAGGTAAGGATGTGTTATGAACATCGCATTTTCACAGATGCACCCAGCACCCCGCAGTCTAGTGAGGGGTGTCAGGCACAGTGGCCTCTACTGAAGGGAAAGAAGGGGTTTGGATTCCCTGAAGAGAAGGGAAATCTTGCATGCTGGAAGTCTCCTAGAGCCAGGCTTCTCAATTTTAATATTCATGGGGCTTAAGGAGTGCATTGCCCACTCACTTCCGTCTAGAGGGGAGTTGGGGATGGGGAGAGGGAGGTGGAAGCGCTGCTCCAGACGTCCATTCCTGCTCCCAGACCCAGGCAGTGGGGAGCTGGTTAGAGTCTGAAGTGTTAGGGATGACGGGTCTGGTGCAGCTCTCCCCGTGGGTGGGGAAAGAGCTGCTCAGGAAGCCAAAGTCCAAGTGCCTGTGTCCTCCCTGAACTGGGAGGAGCACGGCCCCTGACAGTCAGGCTGCGTCCCCTGCAGCCAGGAGAGGAGCCGCGCATGAAAGCAAGAATGTGTGGAGGAGAGCTCTGTTTTAAGCCATTTCATACCAGAGCTACCCTGCGATTTAGGTCCAATTATTATCCCCATCTTAAAATGTGGAAATGGTGGCAAGGGAAGTCCAAAAGCTGTCCGGACGTCACACAGCTACTGGGACCCATGTGTCTGGCTCAGCGCCCACCTGGCTCTCCCGCAGCCTGCCTCGGAAGCTGTGCCATCTGCTCCCCTGTCAGGCATTCCCGCTGCCACCCCTGCCCTGCTGCCCCGCAGAGGAAGCCCGGAAGCTGCGTACCTCTGCCTCCCTGCCCCGTGCTGGACTCCTACGGGGCGCTCTGGGGCACAGTGGGGTGAAAGGAGCCTCCCCGGTGGGCATTCAGGTGTTCTTCCTTTGGTAGGACCTGTCCTGCTCTCAGACCCAGGCACGGGAGCCATTCGGGGCTAAAGGACTCACTTCTGGGTGACAAGGCAGCAGCTGGGGCCCAGGGAGCTGGTGTCAGAGGCCCTGGCTTTCCAGGGCGGAGCAGCACAGCGTGACCCGTGGCTTCACGCCTGCCCAGTCCCAAGCATCCAGGCGGGCCTGAGGAGGGAGCGTCCGGCAGGGTGATTCTGCCTGCACTCGGGTCTTGCCTGTGGGTTTCAGCCCCGGACAAGTTCACTGTGGATTGGGTGAAACAGAAGAATGACAATGGACCGTTCTTGGGGTGAAAGAGTTTACACCCAGCTTTATTCCCACAGTGGCAGGTCAGTCACTAGAATCCCGTCCACTCAGAGCGAGTCTGCGTGCAGCAAGCCTGTCCCTGCCTCTGGGCCCCTTCTGCCCCTGCAGCCGTCCCAGTCTCTGGCCTCAGCGCTGCCACTACTCCAGCCTCTGCTCTCCTGCAGCCATGCCACCTTGTCGCCCAGAGCCCTGGGTGGGGCTCTTTATATAGAGTCAGTAGCAGCGTATTGCCCACACGTGTGTAGTGAGCTAGCTGGCCAGGGCCGGGGGAGAATTCCGGCTACAGGAACCCTCTCTTTATCCACAACTCAGGCCTCTTTTATCTGAGTCCAGCCTTTTTGAGACCTGGGGATCTACCGTGTGCTGTGCTAACCAGCCCCTTCCTTCAGTCTAATGATCCCTGGAGGGGAGAGGAGATGCCCTCTTTCTCCCATGGTGCACTTGGGTTTTTTTCCTTTTGTGGAGAAAGTGTTTTTAAAATACACCATTTGGGGAAAAAAAACCGCCCCAGGAGTGGCAGAGCTGAGAGGGCAGGAACAAAGTGAGGGACAGGCGCAGAGGCACAGCTGGGCGCTTTGCTGTGTCAGCGTCCTGCACCAGCTGACCAAGCTGCTTCCTGGCGTGGGATGGGGGCTGTGGTGATTCGGGGAGGCCGTGCCTCGGGGAGGCGGCACTAGGGAGCATCAGGGGGCGGCACCACTAGCATCAGGCTGGTTTGGGGAGGGAAGAGTGGCTTCAGCCGGAGTGAGGCCCGTGTAGGGGATGCTGACGGCTCTTGTCAGAGGTTCAGGGGTTTTCTTCATTACTGTTTACTGAACACCTTTTGTACACTGGATGATTTTGTACAATGATGAAATTCTGGCACTGCAGGCAAACGGAATCGGAAAAGCCAGACTTTGACCTGTGAGAAAAGTAGAGGAAATTTTGAGGTCATGAATAGTGAAATGGGGAATTGGGGTGCACACACTGGAGGTCCTTTAGAATGTTAAAGGAAAGGGAAGTTGTGGAGGGCTGCTTGATCAGGGCTGGCTTTGCACACCTGGTGGGATGTAAATAAGGTGTAGTAATGGCCTGCAGAGCCTGAGAGCAGTCACTTCAAATCCTACAGAGCACAGTACAAGTTGTCACAATGTCCTCTGCCCTGGCATAGCCCACTGGCAAAGTAGGGCTGCGGAGCACCTCTCCAGTCCCTCCCTGCTCATGGGCAATTTGCAGGAACTGGGCCACCTGCCAGGGTGCTCTCAAATGCCAGTGATGGTCTCAGTCCTTGCTGTCTCGGAGCACCCACTGCTGTCCTGTCTGCAGAGATGGTCTCTGAGCAGTGCTGCAGAAACACCCGTCCGTCTGCCCTCCTACACCTCTCTCTCCCCTGACCCATTCCTTTTCAAACCCCCACCTGCCCCGCACACAATCACGGTCTGCACGGAAGCTTCCCCGACCCCCCAGGGCAGGGCACCATCTGCCCTGCCCATCTCTGCACATGCAGTTCCTGCTGCTGAGAATTCTCCTCCTTGGGATAGTGGGAGGACGGGTCTGTGTGTCCCCAGAGCCCCTTCTCTCACCTGAAGTTGTGAGAATTAACTGAGAGACATAAACACCTAGTCCAGGGCATGGCACAGAACAGGCACTCAACAAATACCAGTTCTCTCCCCCTCTTCTCTTGGGAATTCTTGTGAGTTTAACTTCCAGGCCAAGGGTCCCCTCACTGAAAAGTGCCCTGGGTTTGGGGTCAGTCACCGGGAGCACCCTGCTGTGCAGGTATTGGTCTTCCTAGCTGCCTCCTGCTTCAGGCCCCAGGGTGCTTGAGGGCATAACCAGGCAGCTTTGTGCTGCCCCACTGCCCACAACTCCTGGCAGAGGGGGTGCTCATGAAAAGTTTGCTGGGTGAATAATCAGCAGAGATTTCTGGAGGGAAGTGAGCTTGAGGGAGCCCTGGCTTATGAAGGGTGGAGGGGCATTGGGGTAGGTGAGGGGAACCGGGTAGAAAAATACAACAAAATCTCGGTAGGGTGGGAGGCAGGAGAGGCGCACGAAGCCCTGGGTCTGAGGGATGAGGCCAGGGAGGACTCCTGTGCACGGTGACCGTTCACACACCTCTTGGGTCCACCAGGGGTCTCCCTGGCAGCCTCCAGGCGGCTGCCCGACCCTGCTGCCCATCCTGCCCCTGTGGCTTCCTAGCAGTCAGGCCTGGCGCATGTCTGCTGTCTTTCATTTTCAGCCCTCTGTGTGCCTATACTTGGACTTTACAGTGACGTTGCCTTACAGTGTGAGCCCTTAGAGCTCAGAAGCCTGGCCTGTTAATTTTCGCCAGGACCCTTGGAATGGTCCTGGCCCCATGATAATGGATAAAGCAGAACTGATAGCTTCCCAGGACTCACAGTGGCAGGGGACGTGGTGGGTACCAGTGCCAGGTCCCTGGCTGCTTTCCACTTGTGTCTGCAATGAAGTAGTGGGCGTGGGGAGGAGGCTCCAGCCGGAACGGCTTCTCCTGGGTTCGTGGAGGCTCCAGCCGGAACAGCTTCTCCTGGGTTCGTGGAGGCTCCAGCCGGAACGGCTTCTCCTGGGTTCGTGGAGCCTCCTCCCCACGCCCGCTACTTCATTGCAGACACAAGTGGAAAGCAGCCAGGGACCTGGCACTGGTACCTACCACGTCCCCTGCCACTGTGAGTCCTGGGAAGCTATCAGTGGGGGAGTTCCGGATCTCTGTGCTCACCCTTCCAAACACAGAGTGTGTTTACAGTTCTAAGCACACTCCCCAGCCCACTGTCAGCATTTGGGGAGCATTGTGAAGGGCATCACCAGCCTTCTTATGAATTACATCTGCATGGCATCACTGTGCCCAATCCATCCACATTCTGCCCTTCAAAACAAACATATACAATCCTAAATGGCTATTTTATTTTAGAAACCATTGTTCTCCCAGGACTGTAGTATGCAAGAAGCATTAGTTTTTCTCCTTGTTTTGGCCGATAACCTCTCCCTCCCTCATTGTGTTCCTGATCTGAACTTGTTTTCAGATCACTAGTAATTGTCTTGCATTTCTTTTCACAGGAGCTTGCATTCTGAAAAGCACTTCAGCCTACCTTCATGTAATTTATTACTGACATATTTTGTGCTTACCATATATTATGGCATGAAAAGAGAATCTCCCCTTTATTTCCAGAAGTTGTTACAGACTTTTCTTGAATTTAAATTTCCTGAAAATTTAGCCAAGACATGTTTCACGTTTTGACTCCATTAGAGAACTGGAAATAAAACTATGTACCAGCAGGCCTGAGGCCTCAGTGCATTTTACATGCCTTCCTTAGTGACAGACAAATTGATGATCAGTGTGTGAATTAAATCTTTTTCTCTTAAATAGATTTTTCTCTTAAAGCTCTTAGGAAGACTAAGAAACAGGCACCCTCCATACACCTATTGGAACACAGGTGGCTACTGTGAATAATTTTGCTATGAATATGGGTGTACAAATGAGCTCCTGCTTTGAATTCTTTTGGGTATAGACCCAGAAACGTAATTGCTGTATCATATAGTAATCCTATGTTTAATTTTTTGAGTAACCACTATATTGTTTTCTATAGAGTCTGTTCCACTTTATATTCCCACCAGGAATGTACAAGGGTTCCAAGTTGTCTACATCCTTGCCAACACTTGGGATTTCCTGTTTTTTTAATAGCAGCCATCCTAATGTGTGTGAAGTGGTATCTCATTGTGGTTTTGGTTTGCATTTATTTAATGATTAGTTCTGTTGAGCATTTTTTATGGGCTTACTAGCCATTTGTGTGTCTTCTCTGGAGATTTGGCTGTTCAAGCCCTTTGCCCATTTTTGAATTGGGCTGTTTGGGTGTTTTGTTAAGTTATAGTTCTTTATATATTCTGTATATATTCTGTAAATATTTTCTCCCATTCCATGGGTTGCCTTTTCATTCTGTGGATGGTGTCCTTTGGTATATGGAAGTTTTCAGTTTTGATGAATTCCAATATTTTTCTTTTGTTGCCTGTGCTTTTGGTGTTATGCCCAAGAAATCTTTGCTAAGTCCAATGTCATGAAGCTTTTCTATGTTTTTTTCTAAAAGTTTTATAACATCAGTCCCTACATACACATCTTTGATCCATTTTGAGTTAATTTTTATATATGGAGTAAGATAAGGGCCCAACTCCATTCTTTTGTATGTAGATAATCCAGTTTTTTCAAAGCCATTAGTTGAAAAGACTGTCCCTTCCCCCATTGAATGATTTTGGCACCCTTGTCAAAAATCATTTGACCATTTATATGAGGGTTTGTTTCTGGACTCTGTATCCTGTTCCATCAGTCTATGTCATTGTTTATGCCCATATCACACTGCTTGGATTACTGTAGCTTTGTAGTAAGGTTTGAAATCAGAAAGTATGAGACCTCCAACTTTGTACTTTATCAAAATTGCTTTGGCTATTGATTCTCATTCTTTTGCATTTAGTCTCTGCCCACTTCTTTTTTTTATATTTTGCTATCATTAATATACAGTTACATGAGCAACATTTTGGTTACTAGATTCCCCCCATTATCAAGTCCCCACAATATACCCCATTACAGTCACTGTCTATCAGTATAGGAAGATGCTATGGAGTCACTACTTGTCTTCTCTGTGCTGTACTGCCTTCCCCATGCCCCCCTGGCTACATTATGTGTGCTAATCCTAATGCCCCTTATTCCCCTTCTCCCTCCCTCCCCACTCATTCTCCCCAGTCCCTTTCCCTTTGGTAACTGTTAGTCCATTCTTGGGTTCTGTGAGTCTGCTGCTGTTTTGTTCCTTCAGTTTTTGCTTTGTTCTTATATTCCACAGATGAGTGAAATCATTTGGTACTTCTCTTTTTCTGCCTGGCTTATTTCACTGAGCATAATACCCTCTAGCTCCATCCATGTTGTTGCAAATAGTAGGATCTATTTTCTTCTTATGGTTGACTAATACTCCATTGTGTATATGTACCACATCTTCTTTATCCATTCATCTACTGAGGGACACTTAGGTTGCTTCCATTTCTTAGCTATTGTAAATAGTGCTGCAATAAGCATAGATCTGCCCAATTCTTTTTAAGAATTCAGGAAATGTATTATCTGTGATGCCATTTTGAAAGAGTGAGTCAAACAGTTCCTGTAGTAAAATTGAAAAATTGACTCAATAAAGGAGAAACAAGAGATAGATTAATTGTATGTAATTAATTATCAAACAGTAAAACACAGTTACATGTTATAATTATTAACAGTGTAGCCATGAAACTTAAGGCAATTTTTTTTTTTTTTTTTTGAGAGGGCATCTCTCATATTTATTGATCAAATGGTTGTTAACAACAATAAAATTCAGTATAGGGGGGTCAATGCTCAATGTACAATCATTAATCCATCTCAAGCCTAATTCTCGTCAGTCTCCAATCTTCTGAAGCATAACGAACAAGTTCTTACATGGTGAACGAATTCTTACAGAGTGAATAAATTCTTACATGGTGAACAGTACAAGGGCATTCATCACAGAAACTTTCGGTTTTGATCATGCAATATGACCTATAAACCATCAGGTCAAATATGAATATTCATTTGATTTTTGTACTTGATTTATATGTTGATCCCACATTTCTCCTATTATTATTATTATTTTTATTTTTAATAAAATGCTGAAGTGGTAGGTAGATGCAAGATAAAGGTAGAAAACATAGTTTAGTGCTGTAAGAAGGCAAATGTAGATGATCAGATGATCAGGTGTGTGTCTATGGACTAAGTATTAATCCAGGCTAGACAAGGGCAGCAAGACATCCACGGATGCAGAAGATTTCTCTCAAAGCAGGGGGGGTGAGGTTCTGAGCCTCACCTCTGTTGATCCCCAAATTCTCACCTGATGGCCCCCCTGCGACTGTGCCTGTCTTAGGTTGTTCCTCCCTTGAGGAATCTTACCCGTCTCTGGCTAACCAGTCATCTTCCGGGGCCATACAGGGAAATGTAAAGTTGGTAAGTGAGAGAGAAGCCATATTGTTTGCAAAGGTTAGCTTTTTACTTCTTTGCAGATTTATGCCCTGTGGCTTCTATGCCCAGCACTTGTCTCGAGGTATCTTTACCACCTGGAGGAATTATGATACTCGGTAAATTCGATATGAGGCACAAATTCTATTTAAAGTTTGTAATTAGGAAGGAAGAAGAAAAGCTATAGATGTAGCATATGAAGGAAACTTGGGAGGATTGATTATTTCTTTGACATATCTTCTTGTATAGTACCTTAAGTATGTATAGGTTTTAAACTACTAACTAATTTGCACACACATATTGACATAATAGGAATACGGTGACATAAACAAAGCAAATCTATAATTACCAGCCATCTCCAGTGAAGCCAAGAAAACCATTTAGGCACCCTAGGCATTTGTGAAAATTTATCTATGATATGATGGATATTTTCCAACTGTACTTGAACCATCAGACAAATTAAAGCAGCCCATTTCTGGGATCTGTTCACATCCCATATGTTCTTTTAACCATAGATAGTCTATAGTCATGAGATTTTGGGGTGCTACAACTTGCACCCCTCCCAACTCCTGGTTGAGTTCCAACAGTACAGATCCAGTCAAATTCGTTGTCTCACTGTATGCACATGCCAGCCTAGACATCTCCCTCCTCCTTCTTATGGCAAGTCCAGGAGATGGTGGGCTGGATGCAGCCACAACCGCAGCATCGTCCGGATCCCTGTGGAGGCTTTTTGATGATCATCCCCCGGCACGAGTCCTCCAGAGAGTGCTGATGCCGGAAGCTCCTCCTCATATCGTATCTTAGTTCATTTTCTGGGTATCCAAGCTAGGCCTTGATCTTCTGCGTAGAAACAAACAGACCCTTTGCCCACACTTTGACATGCCCTCTATACCACTGTGCAGAACTCATTGGAGGTCAGCACACAGTAACTGCTTTTTTTTTTTTTTTTTTTTAATTAAGAGAAAGGAATATTATCAGAAAAGAGTACCTCCATAGCTGATCATCTGACACCCTTTAAGTGATCAACATTAAGGATATTTAAAGCATGCGTTGATCTTTGATTTACCAATAGTTTTATCCTGTTAAGGAGTAATCCCCCTTTTCTTTCTTTCTTTCTTTTTTTTTTTTTTTTAAATTTTTAATCTACACTTACCTGAAGAATACTATGTTTACTATGCTCTCCCCTATATCAGGTCCCCCCTAACAACCACATTACGGTTACTGTCCCTCAGCTTAGCAAAATGTTGTAGAGTCACTACTTGTCCTCTCTGTGTTGTGCAGCCCACCCCCCCCTTTCTCCCTCCCCCCCATGCATGCTAATCTTAATACCCCCCTTCTTCTTCCCCCCCCTTATCCCTCCCTGCCCACCCATCCTCCCCAGTTCCTTTCCCTTTGGTACCTGTTAGTCCATTTTTGGGTTCTGTAATTCTGCTGCTGTTTTGTTCCTTCAGTTTTTCCTTTGTTCCTATACTCCTCAGATGAGTGAAATCATTTGGTATTTCTCTTTCTCCGCTTGGCTTATTTCACTGAGCATAATACTCTCCAGCTCCATCCATGTTGCTGCAAATGGTTGGATTTTTCCACTTCTTATGGCTGAGTAGTATTCCATTGTGTATATGTACCACATCTTCTTTATCCATTCATCTACAGATGGACATTTAGGTTGCTTCCAATTCTTGGCTATTGTAAATAGTGCTGCGATAAACATAGGAGTGCATCTGTCTTTCTCAAACTTGATTGCTGCGTTCTTAGGGTAAATTCCTAGGAGTGGAATTCCTGGGTCAAATGGTAGGTCTGTTTTGAGCATTTTGATGCACCTCCATACTGCTTTCCACAATGGTTGAACTAATTTACATTCCCACCAGCAGTGTAGGAGGGTTCCCCTTTCTCCACAGCCTCGCCAACATTTGTTGTTGTTTGTCTTTTGGATGGCAGCTATCCTTACTGGTGTGAGGTGATACCTCATTGTAGTTTTAATTTGCATTTCTCTGATAATTAGCGATGTGGAGCATCTTTTCATGTGTCTCTTGGCCATCTGTATTTCTTTTTTGGAGAACTGTCTGTTCAGTTCCTCTGCCCATTTTTTAATTGGGTTATTTGTTTTTTGTTTGTTGAGGCGTGTGAGCTCTTTATATATTCTGGACGTCAAGCCTTTATCAGATCTGTCATTTTCAAATATATTCTCCCATACTGTAGGGTTCCTTTTTGTTCTATTGATGGTGTCTTTCGCTGTACAGAAGCTTTTCAGCTTAATGTAGTCCCACTTGCTCATTTTTGCTGTTGTTTTCCTTGCCCGGGGAGATATGTTCAAGAAGAGATCACTCATGTTTATGTCTAAGAGGTTTTTGCCTATGTTTTTTTCCAAGAGTTTAATGGTTTCGTGACTTACATTCAGGTCTTTGATCCATTTTGAGTTTACCTTTGTATATGGGGTTAGACAATGGTCCAGTTTCATTCTCCTACATGTAGCTGTCCAGTTTTGCCAGCACCATCTGTTGAAGAGACTGTCATTTTGCCATTGTATGTCCATGGCTCCTTTATCAAATATTAATTGACCATATATGTTTGGGTTAATTTCTGGGGTCTCTAATCTGTTCCACTGGTCTGTGGCTCTGTTCTTGTGCCAGTACCAAATTGTCTTGATTACTATGGCTTTGTAGTAGAGCTTGAAGTTGGGGAGTGAGATCCCCCCTACTTTATTCTTCTTTTTCAGGATTGCTTTGGCTATTCGGGGTCTTTGGTGTTTCCATATGAATTTTTGAATTATTTGTTCCAATTCATTGAAGAATGTTGCTGGTAATTTGAGAGGGATTGCATCAAATTTGTATATTGCTTTCGGCAGGATGGCCATTTTGACGATATTAATTCTTCCTAGCCATGAGCATGGGATGAGTTTCCATTTATTAGTGTCCCCTTTAATTTCTCTTAAGAGTGACTTGTAGTTTTCAGAGTATAAGTCTTTCACTTCCTTGGTTAGGTTTATTCCTAGGTATTTTATTCTTTTTGATGCAATGGTGAATGGAATTGTTTTCCTGATTTCTCTTTCTATTGATTCGTTGTTAGTGTATAGGAAAGCTACAGATTTCTGTGTGTTGATTTTGTATCCTGCAACTTTGCTGTATTCCGATATCAGTTCTAGTAGTTTTGGAGTGGAGTCTTTAGGGTTTTTTATGTACAGTATCATATCATCTGCAAATAGTGACAGTTTAACTTCTTCTTTACCAATCTGGATTCCTTGTATTTCTTTGTTTTGTCTGATTGCCGTGGCTAGGACCTCCAGTACTATGTTAAATAACAGTGGGGAGAGTGGGCATCCCTGTCTGGTTCCCGATCTCAGTGGAAATGCTTTCAGCTTCTCGCTGTTCAGTATAATGCTGGCTGTGGGTTTATCATATATGGCCTTTATTATGTTGAGGTACTTGCCCTCTATTCCCATTTTGCTGAGAGTTTTTATCATGAATGGATGTTGAATTTTGTCAAATGCTTTTTCAGCATCTATGGAGATGATCATGTGGTTTTTGTCTTTCTTTTTGTTGATGTGGTGGATGATGTTGATGGATTTTCGAATGTTGTACCATCCTTGCATCCCTGGGATGAACCCCACTTGGTCATGGTGTATGATCCTTTTGATATACTGTTGAATTCTGTTTGCTAATATTTTATTGAGTATTTTTGCATCTACGTTCATCAGGGATATTGGTCTGTAATTTTCTTTTTTGGTGGGGTCTTTGCCTGGTTTTGGTATTAGGGTGATGTTGGCTTCATAGAATGAGTTTGGGAGTATTCCCTCTTCTTCTATTTTGTGGAACACTTTAAGGAGAATGGGTATTATGTCTTCTCTGTGTGTCTGATAAAATTCCGAGGTAAATCCGTCCGGCCCCGGGGTTTTGTTCTTGGGTAGTTTTTTGATTACTGTTTCAATTTCTTTGCTTGTAATTGGTTTGTTTAACTTTTGTGTTTCTTCCTTGGTCAGTCTTGGGAGGTTGTATTTTTCTAGGAAGTTGTCCATTTCTTCTAGGTTTTCCAGCTTGTTGGCATATAGGTTTTCATAATAGTCTTTAATAATTCTTTGTATTTCTGTGGAGTCTGTCGTGATTTTTCCATTCTCATTTCTGATTATGTTGATTTGTGTTGACTCTCTTTTTCTCTTAATAAGTTGGGCTAGAGGCTTATCTATTTTGTTTATTTTCTCAAAGAACCAGCTCTTGGTTTCGTTGATTTTTGCTATTGTTTTATTCTTCTCAATTTTGTTTATTTCTTCTCTGATCTTTATTATGTCCCTCCTTCTGCTGACTTTAGGCCTCATTTGTTCTTCTTTTTCCAGTTTTAATAATTGTGATGTTAGACTATTCATTTGGGTTTGTTCTTCCTTCTTCAAGTGTGCCTGGATTGCTATATACTTTCCTCTTAAGACTGCTTTCGCTGCATCCCACAGAAGTTGGGGCTTAGTGTTGTTGTTGTCATTTGTTTCTATATATTCCTTGATCTCTATTTTGATTTGTTCATTGATCCATTGATTATTTAGTAGCATGTTGTTAAGCCTCCATGTGTTTGTGAGCCTTTTTGTTTTCTTTGTAGAATTTATTTCTACTTTCATACCTTTGTGGTCTGAAAAATTGGTTGGTAGAATTTCAATATTGTGGAATTTACTGAGGCTCTTTTTGTGAGCTAGTATGTGGTCTATTCTGGAGAATGTTCCATGTGCACTTGAGAAGAATGTATATCCTGTTGCTTTTGGATGTAAAGTTCTATAGATGTCTATTAGGTCCATCTGTTCTAGTGTGTTGTTCAGTGCCTGTGTGTCTTTACTTATTTTCTGCCCGGTGGATCTATCCTTTGGGGTGAGTGGTGTGTTGAAGTCTCCTACAATGAATGCATTGCAGTCTATTTCCCTCTTTAGTTCTGTTAGTATTTGCTTCACATATGCTGGTGCTCCTGTATTGGGTGCATATATATTTAGAATGGTTATATCCTCTTGTTGGACTAAGCCCTTTATCATTATGTAGTGGCCTTCTTTATCTCTTGTTACTTTCTTTGTTTTGAAGTCTATTTTGTCTGATATTAGTACTGCAACCCCTGCTTTCTTCTCACTGTTGTTTGCCTGAAATATGTTTTTCCATCCCTTGACTTTTAGTCTATGCTTATCTTTGGGTTTAAGGTGAGTTTCTTGTAAGCAGCATATAGATGGGTCTTGCTTTTTTATCCATTCTATTACTCTATGTCTTTTGATTGGTGCATTAAGTCCATTTACATTTAGGGTGACTATTGAAAGATATGTACTTATTGCCATTGCAGGCTTTAGATTCGTGGTTACCAAAGGTTCAAGGTTAGCTTCTTTAGTATCTTACTGCCTAACTTAGCTCGCTTATTGAGCTGTTATATACACTGTCTGGAGAGTCTTTTCTTCTCTCCCTTCTTATTCCTCCTCCTCCCTTCTTCATATGTTGTGTGTTTTGTTCTGTGCTCTTTTTAGGGGTGCTCCCATCTAGAGCAGTCCCTGTAGGATGCCCTGTAGAGGTGGTTTGTGGGAAGCAAATTCCCTCAGCTTTTGCTTGTCTGGGAATTGTTTGATCCCACCATCATATTTAAATGATAGTCGTGCTGGATACAGTATCCTTGGTTCAAGGCCCTTCTGTTTCATTGCATTAAGTATATCATGCCATTCTCTTCTGGCCTGTAGGGTTTCTGTTGAGAAGTCTGATGTTAGCCTGATTGGTTTTCCTTTATAGGTGACCTTTTTCTCTCTAGCTGCCTTTAAAACTCTTTCCTTGTCCTTGATCCTTGCCATTTTAATTATTATGTGTCTTGGTGTTGTCCTCCTTGGATCCTTTCTGTTGGGGGTTCTGTATAATTCCATGGTCTGTTCGATTATTTCCTCCCCCAGTTTGGGGAAGTTTTCAGCAATTATTTCTTCAAAGACACTTTCTATCCCTTTTCCTCTTTCTTCCTCTTCTGGTATCCCTATAATACGAATGTTTTTCCTTTTGTATTGGTCACATATTTCTCTTAGTGTTGTTTCATTCCTGGAGATCCTTTTATCTCTCTCTATGTCAGCTTCTATACGTTCCTGTTCTCTGGCTTCTATTCCTTCAATGGCCTCTTGCATCTTATCCATTCTGCTTATAAATCCTTCCAGGGATTGTTTCACTTCTGTGATCTCTTTCCTGACATCTGTGATCTCCTTCCGGACTTCATCCCACTGCTCTTGCATTTTTCTCTGCATCTCATCCCACTGCTCTTGCATTTTTCTCTGCATCTCATCCCATTGCTCTTGCATTTTTTTCTGCATCTCTGTCAGCATGTTCATGATTTTTATTTTGAATTCTTTTTCAGGAGGACTAGTTAGGTCTGTCTCCTTCTCAGGTGTTGTCTCTGTGATCTTTGTCTGCCTGTAGTTTTGCCTTTTCATGGTGATAGAGATAGTCTGCAGAGCTGGTACAAGTGACCGCTGGAAGAGCTTCCCTTCTTGTTGGTTTGTAGCCTTTTCCTGGGAGAATAGCGACCTCTAGTGGCTTGTGCTGGGCAGCTGTGCGCAGACAGGGCTTCTGCTTCCCACCCAGTTGCTTTGGGGTTTATCTCCACTGTTGCTGTGGGCTTGGCCTGGCTGGGGCTGTTCCTCCAAAATGGTGGAGCCCCGTTAGAGGGGGAGCAGCCAGGAGACTATTTATCTCCGTAAGGGGCCTCTGTGCTCCCTGCTGCCCAGGGGGTTAGAGTGCCCAGAGATCCCCAGATTCCCTGCTTCTGGTCTAAGTGACCTGTCCTGCCCCTTTAAGATTTCCAAAAAGCACTCTCCAAACCAAAACAACAACAGCAACAATGAGAGAGGGAACAGAAAGGAAAAAAAAAAGAAAAAACACGCGATTTTTTTTTTTTTTTTTTCCTCAGGTGCCGGTCCCAGGCACCCGCGCACTGGTCCTGCTGCCCTGTCTCCCTAGCACCAGGGTCCCTGTCCTTTCAAGGCTTCCAAAAAGCACCCACCCACCGGTCCCGCAGGGAAGGAACGTTCAATATTCTTGGTCCTCAGGCACTGGTCCCACGCACCCGCTCACCAGTCCCGCCGCCCTGCCTCCCTAGCACTGGGGTCCCTGTCCCTTCAAGGCTTCCAAAAAGCACTTGGCAAAAAGAGAGAAAAAAAAGGGGAAAAACGCGCGATTTCTTCCGTCCTCAGGTGCTGGTCTCAGGCACCCACCCACCGGTCCCACAGGGAAAAATGCGGGATATTCTTTGTCCTCAGGTGCCGGTCCCAGGCACCCGCTCACCAGTCCCGCCGCCCTGCCTCCCTAGCACCGGGGTCCCTGTCCCTTTTAGGCTTCCAAAAAGCACTCGCAGAAAAGAGAAAAAAAAAAGGGGAAAAACGCGCGATTTCCTCTGTCCTCAAGTGCCGGTCTCAGGCACCCGCCCACCGGTCCCGCAGGGAAAAACGGGGGATATTCTTTGTCCTCAGGCGCCGGTCCCAGCCACCCGCTCACCAGTCCCGCCACCGTGCCTCCCTAGCACTGGGGTCCCCGTCCCTTCAAGGCTTCCAAAAAGCGCTTGCCAAAAAGAGAAAAAAAAAAAAGGGGGAAAAACGCGCGACCTCCTCCGTCCTCAGGCACCGGTCTCAGGCACCCGCCCCCAGGTCTCGCAGGGAGAAACGCGGGATATTCTTTGTCCTCCGGCGCCGTTCCCAGGCACCTCCTCACCGGTCCCGCCACCCTGCCTCCCCAGCAACGGGGGCCCGTCCCTCTAAGGCTTCCAAAAAGCGCTCGCCAAAAAAAAAAAAACTGCTCCGGTTTCTCTCCACCCGCCGGGAGCTGGGGGGAGGGGCGCTCGGGTCCCGCCGGGCTGGGGCTTGTATCTTACCCCCTTCACAAGACGCTGGGTTCTTGCAGGTGTGGATGTGGTCTGGATGTTGTCCTGTGTCCTGTGGTCTCTATTTTAGGAAGATTTTTCTTTGTTATATTTTCATAGCTCTATGTGTTTTTGGGAGGAGATTTCCACTGCTCTACTCACGCCGCCATCTTGGCTCCCGCCGCTTTAAGGCAATTTTTAAGAAATGATTCCTAAGAAACTAAAGCATGAAAATTAAAAGCAATTTAGAACATTTTAAATGATTTAAACAAAATATAGCAGGTAGCATAGGAAGAGGAGGGAATTACATTGAACTAACATTCTTAATCTCTTTGGAAGTTTGAGGTTATATGTGTTAATTCTTAACTTGGATAAAAAATGAATATGCATATGTCTGTTACAAATTAAGGAGAAATACAAGAAGAAACAATGAGACATATAACTTCTAAAAAACATTGGGAAAATAAGACCAAATTAAGTCATCGAAAGACAATAAAGAGAACAACAATAACAACAAGAAAACTCAGAAAGTAAAGAACACTAAAAAGATGATGGGGAAAGGTCCCAATATACCGGTCATTCCCCCTACCCTACTCCCAGCCCCTGCCAAAAAACAGAACAGGTTAAATTCCCCAATTAAAAGATACATACTCTGAAACTGAGTAAAGGATTAAATTTTATCTGTAAGGTATTAGATAAGACATAGCTGAAATAAAATGACCTAGAGAGGTAAAAATAAAAATAGACAAATCTCTAATAAGCAATATTATAAAAGAATGAGAAGCAACAACATATATATAATATATATCATATATGTATATATATAATATACACATATGCAATACACTAATATATATATACATATGCAATAATATACATGATAAAGTTATGTGTATATATTTCATATTGATAAAAGGTACAAAATGCCAAAAAGAGTGATCACATCAGCTTTGAAATGTTGATAGTAAAGCACAGTGGTGAAGATGTGTAGTTTATCCATCTAGATAGGCAATGTCAAAGGGGATGCCAGCTGTGGTTCTGGCTTTAGGCTGCTTAGGAACTGTGGGGACAGGCCATGCCATCCCATCCTCAGGGCATACCACCCTACAGGGACATTCCAAAGATGCAGGCAAGACCCTCAGACTTCCCCAGAGCCTAGGTGTTACCATATAGAAAAGAGGGATTCCTCTTATCCCATGTGGGATAGCCTGTGTAGGGTGCACAGGTAGGACCCCGCTCCCTCCCTTCACCTGGGCAGTCATGGGCCTCCTAACTTACAAACATCCTAAGGTTCTGACGTTCATAAGAAAACCCCACATCGAGTGGATCTCAGGCTGTATGGAACATGGTGCATTTACCCCGACTGGGGTGCGGCCCACGTGGATCCTGCAGACTCGTGGTGCTGCCCAGGACACTGTGCCCTTCACTGTCGGGCAGGTGTGCCTCACCAGCACCCAGGTGTGGTCAGCGCCCTGACCTCTTGGATTCCCCCAGAATCACACCAGGGGCCAGGCTCCTAACTTTGAGCTTCCCCAGGGACAACGCCACCTGAGAGTCTCACGGAATGTCAGTCAGGGTTCGGTTTGTGAGTCCCTTTGGGAAGTACTACGCACCTCTCCTGGAACGCCATCGTGGTGCATGAGCTTCTCATGGATCTGACCCACAGCCGCTCCTTGAACTCTGTGCCCACCAAGGACACTTTTCCCTTGTATCCTGACCTTTCTCCCAAAGGCTGATTTAAAAATCAGAAATTTACTAATTTAAAGTATTTAAATATGAAAAATTTAAATATATTTAAATATTAATGTTTTTAAATTAATTTAAAAAAGGATGGGATGGTAAGTTCAACAGAGATTCAGAGGCATTGGATTCAATATCAAGACCATTTCAAGTTCATACTGAACATTTAAAATCATTTTTAAATTTGGTTTAAATGTTTAAATATAAAAAATGTATTCCCAAAATTTCAATTTAAAATTTTCACTTAGAAGAGGTATGAACATTCTCCTTTATTCTTCTGTTTTCCAGAGTTCCCAGGGACTGTGGTCTCATACCATCTACTAGGGCAGCCATGGGCCCTTCCCAGCAGGCTGACTGACTGCCGCACACCTCCAGAGAATCACATTGTCTGAAAAGTAAGTTCCATGTTCGTGGGATCCCTGGTGACCATACCAGAGGGCCAAGTGCAGTGAACACTTCAAATAACAGACCTTGTAGTAGTCCTGGGAGCAGATTACCTGGAAATCAGTTCTAAAGCCAGGGAAGGAGTGTTAGTTATCCACTAAAGTCCTTGAAAAAGCATTATGAAATGAATTTCATACTGTGTTAGAATGTGCATTTAGAATAGTAAGCATTATTCTTAAAAAGAATGTAACCACAGTGAATGACCAACAAATGATTTGAGGTACACTAGTGCAAAATTCGCTGACTCTATCACCTGTCGCTGTCTTGATTGATTTTTAAAGTATTAAAAGAATAAAAAAAAGTTTTATCATCTGCAGATATTGTTTTCATTATTAACGTTTTTTCTTCGTTCCTGTCCAAAAGTGCAATTTTTGACTCTTAGAACACACATTTTTATCTTTTTCCTATTTTCATTTTGATAATCTTCAAACACAAAAAAATGGAAAGTGAACACCCATATATTTTTCACTCAGCCTTACCAATGCTTACCCACATAGACACACACACACGTGTGGCAAGATTGTAAATATGCATCTGTGTGTGTTGTATATGTGCGTGTGTTGTTTTTTTCTCTGAATCATTTGAAAGAGGGTTGCAGACATCATGACATACTTTGGCATCTATCGCTTAAGTTCATAGGCTGTCTTCTTCAAAATTACAATACCATTATCACTGTGAAATTTAACATTGATAAAATAATATTTTCTAATATAGGCCTTTTTTGAATACCTCTGGTTGGCCCCAAGACTATTCTTCATGGCTGTTTTCCTCTACCTGGCATTCAGTTAAGAATCATGGACCACATTGGCTATGTCTCTTTAAATCTAAACCAAAATACTGCTTTTGCTTTTGTTTCTGTGATGTTGACATTTTGGGAGAATGTTGGTCATTTCATTGAGTGTCTCACAGTCTGGGCTTGTCTGGTTCCCCAAGTTAGATTCTGGCAAACATTTTCTGTATTTGCACCACCTCGGAGGGCCGCCATGTTGTGGTGACCTGGTATTGGTGATCAGTTCATCTGGCTAAGGTGGTTTCTGCTGGACTGTCCTTTATTAACTTACTACATATAGTATTCCTTATAATTAGTAAGAAATTGGTAGGGTGATCTTTGAGACCATGTGAATATTCTCTTCCCTAGCTCATTTTCACCTGCTTAAGCATCCACAGACGGTTGTGTTATGATTTTTAACTAAACTGTTCATCAGCACATCAGACTTTCTTCCGTATGTGTCTCATAAGCCTTCATTTTTCACTTTTTCCATGGTTTTGAGATACCACACAAGGGAGTATATCGAGGCAGTCAAGAGAAGGACTCTGAAATCAGACCGTCTGGATATGTGTCTGGTACATGTCTCTTCTCTGTCACACGCTCACCAGACGACCTTGAGCAAATCCTTCATCTCACAGCCATCAGTGACCTTATCGTTGAAACCAGGACACAAACAGTAACTGCTGCAAGAGGCGTCTGGCTGGGGTAGAGCCCGGGGTTGGTGCTCACTGAGTATTAGCTGTTCATTATTATCAGAGGCAGGGAGAATGGGCTGAGTGCCTCCCGAGAGCTTTGGAGCCATGGAAGCCGAGTGAGACCTTTGGCAAAGATGCTGATAAACCAGAAGGACATGACAAGGGTTCCCCACGATCGGAGTGGCCTCATGTTGAAGTCTCTACAGTTGGAAGGTTACAAAGCAAAGAAGCAAAGTTGCCATGATAGGAAGCATTCATCAGTGAACAGATGTCCCAACGAAGCCTGTGCCGCCACCCTGGTTATTTCTAACTCGGTCCCCTTCATCCTGTCCCCTCACTGGCACTGGCCTCCCTGGTCTGCTGTCAGCATTGCCTCTCTGTCACTAGTACCAGTCAGCCTCTTCACTTGAGGATTATTAGGTTTCTTTCTGTTTAGATCAAGTCCCAAGGTTTTATTTGAGCTCTGTGGCCATGGGCTCTTTGGGAATCTCTTAGAAATTTTACCAAGAAAAGAGCTTTGTGAATATACACATTAGTTTAGAAGGTCCACGTGGACAGAGATTAAATGAATCTTAAATAAAAAAGATTGCCTCTGGAGGACATTTTTTCGCTAGAGTATCTTGAAAATGCTCCCTCTGAAAATCATACTTGCCTAGTTCTCTTTCCCACGACCGTTAAAAGCAACAAGGGTTGGTGTTCATGAGGGGGAGGCTGGGTGCACGTCGCCTCCAGCACGTTTCCTGGCTGGCTGCTCGTCAGGCTGAGCTTGCAGGGATGGCCCTGTAGTGCCATCTGGTCTGCTTTCTGAAGTGATGCCAAGCCAGCCGGCCCAGAGTTAGGCCCAGGGTTAGGCCCAGGGGCAAGGAAGGGCCCTGCAGACCTGGAGGTGAGGCCGCTGCATGGGCCCAGCCCAGGGCTGGCCTGAAGTCTCACCACTGCCTCTTGTTTTCCTCCTCCTCAGCCTCTCCCATGCCAGGGATCCTCTGCCCGTCCCTGTGCCCCTGGATGAGTGCCTCAGGGAAGGGACTGCAGTGCAGGCACTAGTTTGTGGAATGGATGAAGCACAGTAAAAAATCAAATCCCCAGTTCTGCATAAACACGGAGGAAATCACTTGGGTTTCATTTGCATGTGTGGATGGAAGTATCCAGAGTGCTTTTTCTCCGTTTCCCAAATGCCTCCCATGGACTTGCTGTCCACCGGGAAACCCGAGTCACCTGGTCTGGAGCGAGTAGCACTCCCCCAGTCTGCACTGGAGAATGGCAGGGAGGCAGGCAGAAGCCAAGAAGACGCCCTCCTGTAGGAAGCCCCTCCCCAAGGCTTGCAGGTCCCAGGCCTTGCTTGGGGTACCTCGCTGTCAGCCCTGGGCGAGGTCCCTGCATCTTTCTCTTCCTGCTCCCCTCCCTCCCTGGCATCCTCTCCTGCAGCTGCTCCCCCAGGGGCCATACTGAGTCCCAAGCCCCACCCCTCTCTGTGGCGGGTGTGATCAGGGCACTGTGTCTGTCCATGTCACACCCACACACCTGAGTATAACCTCCCCACAAAGGATGGATCACTGGCCTTGGAGCAGCCCCAGGGCTGGTGATGTGTCTAGGCCATGGGAAAGGGAGCAGAGCCAGGGGCCCCGGGCCTGCCTGGGAAGCCAGGTGCTGTTCCCTGGCGCCAAACTGGGTGGAGGTGCTGGCCAAGATAGCTCGACCTTCCCCTGTGTGAAGCCGTGCCCATGGTCTCTGGGGCTCTGGGCCCCAGGGTCAGGTGCTTACTCCTGCCTGTCCAGCTGGGTGGCAATGGCTTCCCATCCATCCACTGGGGACAGTGGCCCCTGTTGGGTCAGCCTCACAGGGTGGGTTTGGGATGATGCAGTCTGTGGTTCCAGGAGCTGAGTGTTTTTCTTCCATGTGTGCATCTAGCAGCACTAAGTAGTGGGCATTGTGGAACTGTAGGAGACCCTTTCCTGACCCTCAGGGTTCACAGTCCCAGTTGCCATGGCAGAAATGAACTGCACAGAGCAAACACTGAAGCGTGAGAGGCCCACACAGGCTGTCATTCTAAATGCCCTAATATTATCTTGGAACTGTTTTAAGTGGAGATGCCTTTAAATCCACAGTTCTCCTTGGTCATCTGTTGCTGCAGACAGCGGACCATGAGCAGTGGTCTCTCTGGGCCCCACTGCGGCCAACTGTCTGCAGCTTCTCCTCCCGGGGGTGGAGCTGAGCGCCTGCCCACTGGGGCTGCAGGGATGCCCTGGCGTGGTTTCCACCCACAGAACTTGAGTCCAACTCCTGGCGACAGCAAGGCCTGGCTATGGGGCTAAGTGCGGACCAGTTATCTGGACCTCAGTTTTCTCATCTCTGACATTGGGATGGGGACGGTGGTCCCCATCACACAGGATCGGGTGGAGACAAAATGAGTTAATTCATGAGACATACTCAGAGCCATGGCATGTGCTAAAAATTCAAGAAATCATAGCTGTAACTATGAGGGCCCGGGCAGTGCCTGACTCATAGTGAGCACGCAGTGCCTTTCAGCTCCCCTTCCTCTGCCCTCCCACCCACTTTGACCAAGTTCTTAATCATGAGCAACTGTGTTGTGAAGTCATAGCACAGCTCTGCTCTTGAGGTCATTTTGCATTTGAGGGATGATGTCCCCTGAGGGTAGGACCCTGGCCTTATGTTCCCTGGGGACAGAGCTGCTGTTCAGTAATTTTGGTCTGCTTTTCGTGGTTTTCTTGTGTCATGGTGCCCAGAATTAAGAGCTCTTTGTGTCCACCAAGAGCAGTTCAAACTCACTGGGAAACAGACTGGCCTGTGAGCCCATGACCCAGTGCCTCTGGCCACATCTTACCTCCTGGCTGACGTCGTTGCTTCACACCTGGTCCCACCTGAGCTTCCAGGAGGATACCATCCTTCCCCAGATATCAGAGCATCTTCTGGCCTTTCACACCGCACCAGAGGCTCCCCTGGGGCCCAGGGTCGCTCCAGAGACCGCAGGAGCCAGCTGGTGTGCTCACAAGCCTATCTTCTCATCTCCCAGACTGGGCCCCTCTGACCTGCGAGCTCCCTCAGGTGGTCTTGAAATCCTTTGTTCCCTTCTGCACAGCTAAGCACGTGGCTAACATTTCACATCACAAATTTAAACAGAGGCAAAGATGTCCTTTGTAGCATATTGTAAATAATGACATTTTAAAATAGGACAGATCCATCACTTTTTAAAAATATACACAGAGGTATGTTAATACCATCCATTCAAACTGTATGGCCAGCTTCCTCCTTTACTTCAAAAGTTTACACCATTTTGTTTTTTCCATGAATTCATGTTTCTCTTACACATCCTCCACAGAATTTTATCACCATTTTCTGCTTGAAAGTCATTTACTGGTTATTCTGTCATATTTCTTTGCATATATGCATGTGTTTATGTATAGAAATATAGATATCGATATAGATATATACACACACACCCACATATATGAGAAAACACTCTTGTGGTCTGAGTTACCATTACTATTTATCATTATTAGTGTACAAGTGATCAAAGCAGCGTAATTACATGCAAAATAATATGTAACAGAGAAGAGTCTCTTACTGAGCTGGGTGACCTTAGGGCTTCTGGGGAGACCTGTATAAGGCATCATTGGCTGCCCCTTCATGTGGCGTCTGGAAGTTTCCACTCCACGGCAGTGTGAGGCATGGGGAATGAAGAACCTGCCGGACCGGTATCTTCCCTACAAATGAAATTTAGGACAGATTATATATGGAATATGAGAATTTGAAAGTTGATTGTTTAAAAGCTTTCCATGCTCCTGTCCCCTTGAAAACACTTAGCACACCCCCAGGGTGCCCAGGCTCAGGTTGAGAACCACTGTCCCAGGCCCTCCTGCTCACGCCGGCCTACAGCCAGCCCCCTGCCAATGTCGGATCACCATCCATGCCTCTGTGCCCCTTTGTGTTCACTCCCACGTGACCTAACCCACCCCTAAAGCTTCCCTGGGAGCCATGGAATCTTCTAGAATGCCCCGGTGTCTCTTTGTGGCCTTCCAAGAATCTGTGTGGGCTGAGTGTCTCTCAGGAGACTGCAGATTGAGCATCTTGCTTGTGATACTTTAATGTAAATAGAATGTCACCCTCTGGATCTTTCTTTGCTGGAGCCAACACATCCCACCTTGTCAGCTGCACCTTCGGGGGGGTAAATCTCTGTATGTGGCTTTCTCTGTGACGCTGTGGCAGCGTGCATGCCTTAGCATGGGCTTGTTGGCATCCCCAGTCAGGCACCTCTAGTGACCGTGACTTCAGCTTCGGGACCTCTCCTGAAAGCCCAGGAAAAGAGGCCCAGTCCTCAGTGAGACCAGATAAATATCAGTTCTCGAGGCTTGCATGCTCAGTTCTTGAATTTTCTGTGGTGACAGGGTGCCTGCTATCCACAGGGACATTGTGCCACCACGAATGTGCACCTGTCTTTTGCCCAGTTAAGGCAATGCCAGGAGAGCATTTTCCATTGGGAGCCTTTCTCAGCGCTTTGCTGAATTCCCTTTATACACTGTGGGCATTCCTAGATCTTGCAAAGCCCAGTTCTCACACACAGTCACAGGTTAGCATGTGCCAAAGCTTTATTTAACTCAGTGACAAGAGAACCAGGAAATGACAAATGGCCCGTCTCCAAGTGCATTTAGGTAACTATGATGTATAAGTAATTTGGAAAAGAAGTAAAATGAATACTTAAGCTAAGTAAGGTAAAATAAAAAGAATACCTCTGGGTAACTTTTTTACTGGGAGCAATAAAAATCATAAGATACCAGTTGTGAATTGTTAGATAAATAGTTGTGATATCTCAATAGGGTCAAGCAGGCTTATTAGTCAGTATTCAAACAGGATATCACAGCTTCAAGCAGTCATCATTTTTCCTTTCTTCAAGTTTAGAATAAAATTTTCTATAACAATTAGCTAAGGGAAAAAAAGGGTGACTGACAAATTATGAGTGATCGTGTAGCACTATCTTCAGGTGCTGCCTTCTGGCCTGCACAGGGAACTTGGGCCCCAGGTACATGCTCAAGGGCATCTGTGGTAGGCATTTTCTCACATGGCCTCCAACCATTCCTGCCTCCTGACATGCACATCCTTGCATGGGGGCTGGACCTGGTGATTTGCAAAATACAGCAGTATGATGGGTACCATTTCCAAGATCAGGTTATCAAAGACTGTGAGTCCCCTCGTGCTCACACCCTCTCTCTGATTGAGCACACTGTCATCTTGCAGTCTCACCCATGGAAGGCCCATGTGGCAAGGAATTGACGACTTCAACAACCCTCGAGAAACAGCTTCCTCCACAATTACACGAGTGAGCCTGGAAGGGGATCCTTCCCCTGCTGAGCCTTCAGACAGCATTTTCGTGGCAGCCTGCGAGAGAACCTGACTCAGAGAACCTAGGTGGGTACATGCCGGTACCTGACCACATGAAACTGTGAGATAGTAAATATGTTGTTCTAAGTCACTAAATTTTTGAATAGCTCATTTCACAGCAATGCGTAACTAGGGCAGCATCTATAAATTGTAGTGGTGATTGTGCTTGAAGCTGTGCCTCTGGACAGAACTTCATTCATCTCTTTCTCTACTTACCTCTCTTCTTCCTCCTCTTCTACCCTCTATCCCGTTATTTAGTAACCTTTAAGGGTTAATAACCTTCCTTTCTTGATTCCTGTTTCATTTGGGCCCCTCTTTTCTGGCAGCTGTGTTTACATCCTTGGGATTGGGTAGAGAGGCTTGAACTCAGAGGCAACGTATTTGTGAGGGCAATGTGCAGTTCAGAAAAAATACTCCCTTCTTGACCAATAGCAAAAGAATCTTCTTTGTTGGAATCAGTTACTTTGCATTTGCTTGGACTCTGTCCTCCGAGACTAGAATGCTTCTAATTCAGTCCTGAGCCAATGCTTAGTGTTGGGGTGCAATCAGTTTCACCATCCTTTCTTCAGGGGAGTGTGGGCATATGTACTTCCTGCTTTAAGAAGCATTTTCTTTCTTGACTCAAATAGCTGATCCTGCAAACCTGAAATTCATATTCATCAGTTTCAATATATAAACATTTAAAAAATTATTTTCATTTAATATGATAGAAAAATTACCAAAAGCAAATTTTCTGAAAGAGAGGCACTATAGAGCATAGTATTAGGTTTCCAAAGGTATTAATTTTAGAATATATTTGCAAATAAGTGAACAGATAATAACAATAAGAATCATACCTCACCTGTTTTTAGCACTATGAGACAAGCACTGCATTATATAATCACAACCATGTAAAATAGGAACTGCTAGCCTCATTTCAGAGATGAAGCAACGAGAACCAGGGACTAGAAGTAAATTGTCCCAGTTTTATTTGCTGGTGTGAATTTGTATTTTAATGTAAGTGTTTCTAGTGACGAAAGGCTAAAACCCAGGTAACTGAAGAACAATTAATAGATTAACACAGTAAGTCATAAAGTTGCCAGGTAATTAATTACTGAAAACTGCGTGGGTTCTTAAAAATCCATCTATCTTGATGTCATCTATTTAAAATGTTCAAAGCCATCCAGGATGATGATACCATTCATAGGGATATCTTTTTCTTTTTCTATTTATTTGTTTGTTTAGGTAAATTGTCCTTTTTCGTTTGGAGAGACAGACACTTAGATAAAACATTGAATTTTACCAGTCATTAACATGTATAAATATTCAACTAATATAAGCCTATTAAAAAGCCCCAAAGCTGAAATACTCCTGTGCTGGTGAAATTTTTAAAAAAGATATACTGCGTCTACTCCCTTTATCATCCACTTACCATAAGTATGCTGGAAACTTCCAAGTGTAAATGTCCAGCCCACTGGTACTTCTCTCCAAATGTCTCTTAGACAGCTTTCCCTACCTCACTCCTTACACACATGTACAGACACACACACACTTGCAAACTTGTGCATGCACTTGGGCCACATGCCCATACTCATGTGTTCATGCCTGTATATATACACTCACACCCAATATAAACACATGCACAAATAGTCAGACACTAACATACCAATGCTTACACACACACTCCTGAACTCATGTACACACTCATGTGGACACATGAACACACACATGCATAAGTATGTACATATACCTACTAGTAAATGGACACCTAAATTCACATGTATGCATGACCTATGACCCATTTGTAATTATTTTTAATATTATGTTATGTGTAGATTGAGTTTCTTTGTCTTTCTTTCCTTTTTTTGCATACGGATGTCCATTTGTTCCAACACTTGTTGAATAGTCAGTATTTTCCCCATGGGATTGCCTTTGTTCCCTTGTCAAAAGCTGTTGTCTCTTTTCTGTCTCACTGATCTGTGTGTCTGACCTTTCACCAATGCCATACTGTCTTCTCCAGAGTAATTTATAATGCATTTTAAATTGGGTAGATGAATCTTTCAATATTTTTTTCTTTTTCCGAAATTGTTTTGGCCAATCTAGTTCCTTTAAATTTCCATATAAAGTTTTAGAATTATCTGGTCCACATCTATAAAGAATCCTGCTGTGAAGTTGATTGGGATTGCATTGAATTCATAGCTCAGTATGAAGATAATTGGCATCTCAACTGTACCGTACTTTATAATCCATGCAAACAGTACATCTCACAATTTGTTTAGGTCACATTGATCTCTTTTGTCTGAATTTTGTAAAGAAAAAGTTTTATCAGTTTTCTTTATCTTTTTAAGAACCAACTCTTAGATGGTTAATCTTTCTATTGTTTTTCTCTTCCCTATTTCATTTATTTCTGCTCTAATATTTGTTATTTCCTTTCTTCTGCTAACTTTGGGCTCCGTTATTTTTTCTATTTTCTTCAATTGTCAAGTTAGGTTGTTCATTTGGGATCTTTCTTGCTTTTTAATGCAGGCATTGATTGCTGTGAATGTCCCCCTGAGAACTGATTTGCTGTATCCCACAAGTTCTGGTATGTTGTGGTTCCATGTTTGTTTAGCTCAAGAAGCTTCTGTATTTCCTATTAAATTTCTTTGATTCATTGGTTTTCAAGAAAGTGCTGTTTAATTTTCATGTGTTCATGAATTTCTCAGTTTTCCTCTTGTTATTAACTTATAGTTTTATGCCATCGTGGTCACAGAAGGTACCTGGTATGATTTCAGTCTTGAATTTGCTGACTTGTTTTGGTGCCTCACATCCGGTCTATCCTAGAAAATGTTCTGGGGGCACTTGAGAAGAATGTGTATTCTGCTATTATCAGATAGAATGTTTTTGTATATGTCTGTTAGGTCCATTTGGTCTATAGTGTTGTTTGAAATGGCTGTTTCCTTATTGATTCTCTGAATGGTATATCCATTGTTGAGAGTGGGGTATTAAAGTTCTCAGCTATTATTGTATTACTATTTATTTCACTTTTTATCACTGTTGGCTTTTTCTTTGTATATTCAGGTGCCCCAATATTGGGTGCTTAAGTATTTACAATTGTTAAATCTTCATGATGTATGATTCCTTTATCATTATGTATGATTCCTTTATCATTATGTAGTGATTTTTCTCTCTTTATACCATTTTCAGTTTAATCTGTTTTGTCTGATTAAAGTCTAGCTACCACTGCTTTTTTTTTTGGTTAATATTTTCTTGAAATGTATTTTTCCATCCTTTCACTCTCCATCTGTGTGTGTCTTCAAAGCTAAAGTAAGTCTCTTGTAGGTAGTGTATTGTTTGATCTTTCTTTAATTCATCCAGCCATTCTATGTCTTTTAATTGGAAAATTTAATCTGTAAATTAAAGTATTATTGATAGGTAAGGACTTACCTATTGTCATCTTGTTAATTGTTTTCTGGTTGTTTTGTAGATCCACTGTTCCTTGTTTCCTATCCTGCTGCCTTTTTTGTGTGTTTTGATGCTTTTTGGTATAGCATGCTTTTGGTAATCGCTACAGGATTTTCCCTTGTGGTTACCATAAGGCTTATATAAAATACCTTAAACTTACAATACCCTATTCTAAACCTGTAACAACTTAACTTTAATAGAATTTGTAGACTTCCCTTTTACTTTTCCTACCACTCACAGTTTGGGTTATTGCTGTTACAATTTACATGTTTTTTAGTATTGTGTAATTTATAACAGATTATTGTAGTTATGACATTCACTTTTCTTAACTTTTAAACTAGAGTTGTAAGTGAATTATGCACTACTATTACCATATTATAGAATCTTACTATGACTATATTTACAATTTTACCTATGAGGTTTATACTATCGTTTTATAATGTTAATTAGCATTCTTTTACTTCCACTCAAAGAAATCCTTTTAACATTTCCTATAAAGCAGGGCTGGTGATAATGATTTCCATCAACTTTGTTCAAGAAAGTCTTTGTCCCTTATTCATTTCTAAAGGACAGCTTCACTGTGTATAGTATCCTTGCTTGACATTTATTTTCTTTCAATATTTTGAATATGTCATCTCATTCTCTCTTGGCCTAAAAAGTTTCTGTTGAGAAATCTACTTATAGTGCTGTTGGGGTTCCCTTGTAGGTAACTTCTCTCTTTTATCTTGCTGCTCTTAAAATCCTTTCTTTGTCTTTGACTTTTGACAATTATAATGTATCTCAGTGAGGCCCCGTGCAGGTTCAACCTATTTGGGATCCTTTGGGTTTCATGGATCCAGATGTCCATTTCTCTCCCCAGGTTTGGGAAGTTTTCAGTCATTATTGCTTTCAGCATACTTCCTGTCCCTTTCTCTCTCTCTTCTTCTTCTGGAATTCCCATAATACAAATACTGTTTCTATTCATTGTGCCTCTTAATTTCCATCAGCTTTATCCATTCTTCATTCTCTTTTTATTTTGCTCCTTTGCATAATTTCTAATGTCCTATCTTCCAGGTTGCTGATTCTTTCTTCTGCATGGTCAAGTCTCCTTTTGAAACTCTATTTTGAATTCTTTAGTTATTATATTTTTCACCTCTAGGATTTCTGTCTGTTTTTTTTTTTTTTTGATGGTTGCTGCTGCTTTCTTGAACTTTGTGTTTGTTCATGCATTGTTTTCCTCATTTCATTTAGTTGACTGTGTTTTTCTTGTAGTTCACTAAAATTTCTTAAGATGATTATTCTGAATGCTTTGTCTGACAGTTCATAGATCTCTTTAGGATCAGTTATTGGAGCTGTATTAGTTTCCATTGATGGTTTGCTGTTTACCTGATTTTACATGATCCTTAATTTCTTTCATTGGTATCTGTGCATTTGAGTAATCAGGCTCTTCTTCCAGACTTTGCAGGTGTATTCAGCTTATAATTCTAGGTGTGTCTGCTAGTGATATTTTTGGGCAGGTAGGGCCTGCTCCTACACTCTGTTTTGCTGTGAGGCAAACAATTGTTTGAATATGAGAAATGAAAGGGTGTGACTCTGGCTAACAGCAGTTGGATAGGACTCCTGGCTTGGTTCTCTACCCAAGTAAAGCAGTAGAATGGGCTCTGTGGTTGCCTGGATTCTCTGATCAGGCTTACAAGATGGTTGGGACTAAGTACTATATTCAATAGTAAATGGTGCTATGCATTTTCCCTGCTCTGGTAGAACTGCAGGATGGGACCCGGAGCCTATATAGCTCATTCTTTGGGGACCTGAATCCAGCCAGAGTGTGTACTTTGGTCAGATGAGGTCACTGATTTTGCTCTGCAGGTAGGGGAAGGCATAGGCTGTGCTGTCTGTTCAAGTACCATTACATACAGCGCTGTTGAATGGGCTATGCAGCTTCCCATGTGCTCTGGTTCAGTTTCCTATTGAGACAGGCTGAAGGCTATATTCAGTGATGCGCTGGCCACAGATTAGATTCCCTACCCAGGTTCAGTGGGAGAAGCAACTCTAAAACCAGTAAAGCTCTTTGTTATCTTAACTCAAGCTGGCTTGCACCCCTAGTTCCCTGACCAAACAGGGTCACTGGCTTTGTTCTGCAAACTATAGGCTCTGTCCACCCACGTCATGGTTCAAGGTTCACTGGGCTGCACAGCTTACAGTAACTGTCACCATCCCTCTGGTCACATGGGGCTGGAGACATTCTCCAGAGTGGGTTGGGCTATGATTCAACTCCTTGCCTAGATGAAGGAAAACCATTCTCTAAGGCCAGAAAGAGTCCCCATTGGAGGATCCAAATTCAGGCTTATTTGCACCCCACTGAGTTCCCTGGTCAGAGTGCACCCTGACTTGGTTCTCCAGATAAGCAGATCTCCTGAATGGGTTACTAGATAGGCACTGCAGGTATGAACTCAGTCTGCCAAGATCCATGTGCTGGTTGGTGAAAGCCCCTCCCCATTTCTTCATCACAAATTCCCCACAGTTAAGCCCCACTGATTCCCCTGCTGTCCCTTTGGGGCAAGATCAGAGTAGAGGCTCCTACAAAGTGACCCAAAATGCTGGGTGGGGGATGGTTGTCCCTCTGAGCTCTCTTTTCCCACTTGAAGAACAGTAGGCTCAGGGGAAACCTCTCCACACAGTGCTGTGCCAGCCTAGAGGAGGAGCAATGGGGTCAGTGTATAGTCATTTCTCTTATCCTTCTAATAGACTCCTGAGGTAGTTCAGCCCCACCATCACGTTGTTGGATTCTCTCAGTGGTGTCTTGTCTGTAAATAGTTGCTAATCATCCTTGTGAAGGGGGAGCAAGTCAGAAATAACCTATTTCACCATCTTGGCAATATCCCTCCCTAGGATCAATACCTTTTAATAAGGATAGGAAGTTTCCTTAAATTCATGTGTTTTGAGTTGGTATTATGAATGAATATGGGTTGTCAACATGTTATGAGATGATTATATGATTTTTCTCCTGAAATTTGTTACTATAGCATATAAACATCAGAATCATGCTTGGCTGTTAGCAAAAAAGAGTAGAAATAACAGGGTGTTATTAAGGGGAGAATTTGCTTCTGTCTCATGCAAATCCAGACTAAGGCATTTCAGAGTTGGCTATGGCAGCTCCAGACTTCCCAAGAGCTGTTTTTCTTCCACCTGAATCTCCATTTATCATTATCTCCATTATCAAAGCCCCTTGAAGGTACAGCAGTTCATTTTTGTTTGTCTTTTTGGTTCATTTTTGTTGTTTTGTTGATATATTTTGTATTGAAGTATAATTGATACACAATATCATGTTGGCTTCAAATATGCAACATAGTTATTCAAAAGTGATATACATTACTAAATCTTCACCCTAACTAGTGTAGTTGTTATCTCTCAACATAGAAAGATGTTTCAGAACTATTTACTATATATTCTATGCTGTGCTTTCTTCCCCATGAAAATTTATATTGTGATTGAGATTTTGTGCCTCTTTACCCCTTCACATATTTTACCCACCCACCCCAACCCCTCCTCCATGGTAACCACCAGTCACTTCTCAGTATCTATGAGTATATTGTTGTATTGTTTTGTTTTGTTTTTAGATTCCACATAAAAGTAAAATTGTATGGTGTTTGGCCTTATTTCTGGACTCTCTATTCTGTGCCATTGATCTATGGATCTGTTCTTGTGCCAGTACCATACTACTTTGATTACTTTAGCTTTGTAGCATAGCTTGAAATCAGGAAGTATGATACCCCCAACTTTGTTCTTCTTTCTCAAGGTAACTTTGGCTATTTGAGATGTTTTGTGGTTCCATATGACTTGAGGATTATTTGTTCTAGTTCATTAAAAAATGCCAATGGTACTTTGATAGGGATTGCATTGAATCTGTAAATTGGGCAGAATGACTGTTAGACAATATTACTTCTTCCTATCCATGGGCCCAGGATAGATTTCCATTTATTTGTGTCTTCTTTAATTTCTCTAAGGAGAGTCTTATAGTTTTCAGAGTAGAGGTTTTTCACCTTCTTGGTTAGGTTTGGTAGGTATTTTATTATTTTTGATGCATTTGCAAAAGGAGTTGTGTTCCTTATTTCTCTTTCTGCTAGTTCATTGTTAGTATACGGGAATGCAACAGATTTCTGTATATTAATTTTGTATCTTGCAACTTTGCTTAATCCAGTTATTAGTTCTAATAGTTTTTTTGTAGAATCTTTAGGGTTTTTTATGATAATATCAAGTCATCTGCAAATAATGATAATTTAACTCCTTCCTTACCAGTTTGGATGCCTTTTCTCTCTTTGTGTTGTCTGATTGCTGTAGCTAGGACCTCCAGTACTATATTGAATAAAAGTGGTAAGAGTGGACATCCTGTCTTGTTCCTGGACTTACAGGAAAAGATCAGATTATATTCATCAGGGAAATTGGTCCATAATTGTCTTCTTTTGTACTGTCTTTGTTTCTGGTATTATAGAGTGATGCTTGGCTCATAGAATGAGTTTAGAAGTGTTCTCTCTTCTGTTTTTGGAATACTCTAAGAAGGATGTGTATCAGTTCTTTACATGTTTGGTAGAACTCACCTGTGAAACATTCTGATTCTGGATTTTGTGTGTTCAGAGGTTTCGATTACCAAAAAAAATTCAGTTGCATAACTGGTAATTGGTCTGTTCAGACTTTCTGTTTCTTCCTGGGTCGGTCTGTGAAGATCGTATGTTTCTAGGAATTTGTCCATTTCTTCTAGGTTGTCCAATTTATTGGCATATAAATTTTCATAGAATTCCTTTATAATTCTTTGTATTTCTGTGGTGTAAGTTGTAAGTTCTCCTTTTTAATTTCCAATTTTATTTCTGCCCTCTCTCTTTTCTTCTTGATAAGTCTGGCTAGGGGTTTTTCTATTTTAACTTCTTGAATAAGCAGCTCTTGGTTTCATTGATTTTTTTTCCTATTGTTTTCTTATTCTCTATTATTTATTTATGCTCTGATCTCTATTATGTCCCTCCTTCTACTAACTTTGGGTTTCATTTATTCTTCTTTTTCTGGTTCCTTTAGTTATGAGTTCACATTATTTATTTGGGATTGTTGTCATTTCTTCAGATAGGCCTGTATTGCTGTGTACTTCCCTCTTAGAACTCCTTTTGCTACAATTCACATATTTTGAACTGTTGTGTTTCTGTTTTCGTTCGTCTCTTGTATTGGTTGATTTCCTCTATGATTTGTTCATTGATCCATTGATTGTTCAGAAGCATGTTGTTTAGCTGCAATGTGTCTATGGTTTTTTGGTTTTCTTTATGTAATTGATTTCTAGTTTCATACCATTGTGTTCTGAAAAGATGCTTGATACAGTTTCAATCTTTTTTTATTTTATCGAAGCTCCTTTTGTGTCCTAATATGTGATCTGTTTGGAGAGTGTCCCATGTGCACTTGAGAAAAATGTGCATCCTGCTGCTCTTCGGTGGAATGTTCTACATATATATATTAGGTCCACTGGTCAAATGTGTCATTCAGTGTCTCTGTTTCTTTAATTACTTTCTCTGTGGATGATCTATTGCTGTTAATGAGTTGTTAAGATCCCCTAATATTGTGTTGCTGTCTATTTCTCCCTTAAGGTTTGTTAGTGTTGGGTGCATAGATATTTAGAATTTTATGTCCTCTTGTTGGACTGATCCCTTATCATTAAGTAATGTCCTTCTTTGTCTCTTTACTTTTTTTGTTCTGAGGTCTATTTTGTCTGATAAAAATACTGGTACTCCTGCTTTTTTCTCCCTTTCATTTGCATGAAATACCTTTTTCCATCCTTTTCCTTTCACTTTATGTATGCCTTGAGGACTGAAATGGGTTTCTTGCAGGCAGCATATAGATTACTCTTGTTTTTTTAATCCATTCTGCCTCTTTATCTTTTGATTGGTGCATTTAGTTCATTTACATTTAAGGTAATCATTGATTAATAATTCATTTCTGGTAGTTTTTGTAGTTCCTCTCTGTTCCTTCCTTTCTCTTGTGATTTGATGGTTTTCTTTAGTTTTGTGCTTTGATTTTTGAAAATTTTTTATGTATCTATTATAGATTTTAGGTTTGTACTTACCATAAGGCTCATTTATCAATTCTTAGATATGTAACAGTCCATGTTAAGGTGGAGTCCACCTTGCAATGTGCTTTGGTGATTAATGGGGCTGGACACCGAGAGAGTTAGAACACTGGGGGACCACGACTCATGTTGCTTGGGGAGGACAAGTACTCTCTGTCAGACCCACTGAGACTCAACACAGATTGGGAAGATTCACCAGCACTGGAAAGTGTGTCAGATGGACAGCGGGTAGAGGAAGCTCTCTCCAGAGGAGAAAGGGCAGGTGGATGACACTTGCCCAGTCCTCTCATGGCCCAAGTGGTCAGATGCTTGCTCTACCAGAAGCGAGCAAAAGGTTATAGGGTGAGTATCTAAGAAAATGAGTACCTTCCCCTTTTTCTATATGCCGTTGATCCATTTTTCACTCTAATACCAAATTTTTGTGTCTTTTTTTTACCTAAAGCACATGTCAGTTCTCTTCTCAGAAACTCCCAGTGGCTGGCCACTTGTCTCATATTACAGTCTAGTTACTCGCCCTGACAGCCCATAGGGTCTGACCCTAACCTTTACCTGTAGCCTCTGTGCCCCACCAGCTGCCCCGCTCCTTATACCGCTAACCCCCTGGACATGCCAGTTTGTTTGTTCTTCTTTGCCTCTGCTTGTGGTGTTCATCCAGCTTCGATTGTCTTGTTTTCAGCCTTCCTAAATCCTCAAAAACTCATCTTGTATTTTATTTGAACTTCATTCTGCCAAGCAGAAGGAACTATTCCTTTCTGGTATTCTTAATGAGAGTGCTTATAAATACTAATATAGTATTTTTCTAATTAGAGTTGAATTATGGTTATTTTCAAGTCTACCCATCAGAATGAAGAACTTGAATTTAATACTTTCATTTTCATTTTGTTCACTCACTCTTAATGTAGCATGTGGATTCCAGCTCATAGTGATGTTTAGACAAAAAATAAAATGGGAATCCTGCTCTTCCGGGCAGTCCTCACAGAGGAAAGGAGGCATGCAGGCCGGGATGGCAGCTCAGGACCTACATGCTATATTCAAAGGGTCCTTTCTTGTCACGATAACAACAGGAAACCATGGAAGGACCTGACCCTGGTGCCTAACTCTATGCCCTTCTAATTCAAGAGGGAGCATGTCTTTTCCCAGAAGAAGAACTGAATAAAATGGTAGAAATAAATAGTAGACGTATAAAGCTGATTAGTGAGTTGTTTGGATCTTTTAAAATCCTAGTTGATGGCACACTAGTCTGGTTCAGACACCTATTTTATGCCAGTATAACAGCTAGGTTTGTGAGCCTTGAGAATAAAAACATAAATCCTTCAAAATTTGAGGTGTCTTGCAAGCATTCCAGTGCTAGAGGACTGGAATTATTCTGGGAAGCTCTGCTGCAGATTTGCCTCTGACAAGAATGAAATAATGCCTCTGACATACAAGTTCTCTTGGAAGGTGACCATACCAGGGTGGGGCATGTTACAGGGTTACAAGGATGTGGTTGGCTCCACATCAGAATAGGTGGTGCCATATCTCATGGCATTAAAAATTAACTTCCATGTTTAATTATTATCTTTAAATTTGTGATTATTATCCCTTGTAGATTCTTTAAGAATTGTCTAGGCATTAACATGAGTTCAAGGCAAGAAATGGCATGTGAAAGACTCTTTAGGGATCATGAGGCTTGAGAGTGATAACAGCTGTAAACATGTTCTCATATTAAGAACCTTTGAAGAATTAGATATTTCACTAATTATCATTTCAATGCGTGCAATAGAAAACCTCATTAGATCCTGTACTCACTACTATTCCCCAAAATAGAAATTTTAGGAAAGGTTTTTCTTCCATCTTTCCGTACTGGGAAAGAAAAATCATTAAAAGGTTTGATTGAGTGTCAACTAAGGAAATGTTTTGCTTCTGATCATGCATCTATGCACATATTGTATTTCAAAGGCACTAGACATTTTGACCTGAGAATGTTTGAAGATCGCCATACCATTGTAAAGGGAGAGTAAATAACAACCTCTGGATCAAACTGGATCTGTGTGGGAATCATAACTCTGCCAACTGGACTCTCTAGGCTTCAGTAAAATGGAACAAAGCTGCCTGCCTTGTGGAGTTGTCTATGTGAGAATAAACTCACTCATAAAGCACTTGGTACAATCAATATGTCATCATGGACACTCAGCATGTAGTAGTTATTTTCCTCATTTAGACATAGAGAAGATCTAGACCCATGGGAAGAATGCCTTCTGTTGTCCAAATCTATTCTGATACATTTGAAAATCAAGATAAAATGGATAAATCTGGAGAAAAATAGTCTAACAAAATTAGTCCTATAGAGATAGCAATTGTAAACAATTAGAAATTGTAAAAAAAAAAATATAAGGAAAAAAATAGAAATGTTTGTAGGAGTTCCCCAAAAGAAGTATCAGATTGATTGGTTTATAGGAAATAGCTACCAAACCTTCAAATGTCATATGACCCCAGAGCTACTTAGGTTATTGCAAGAGAATTGAGAAGGAAGGTAACTCCAACTTTTTTGTGTATATAATGTTGACTATGAAACTTGACAGAGATTGCATATAAAAATAAAAATCATACATCAATCATGCATTAATATCAATGTAGAAATTTTAAATAGAAGTGAGCAAACTAAATAAAAAACACATAAAAAAGAAATACCAATTAATGTTTAAAGGGAATTTGTTCCAGAAATATGAGTAAGGTTCAGTATTAGAAGCCCATTCATAGAATTTATTACATAGATCTTAAGAAAAAAAATCATGTGAAAGTCAAGATCCCATGCATGATAAAACCATTCAGTAAGGTGTTTGGATATTTTCTAAACCTATGTTTGTGTGTGTGCGCATGTGCATATAGCCCAGAGACAACAGCCAACATTTTACTCAGCGTGGAAATACCAAAATTATACCAAAGTTAGGAGTAATGATGGCCACTATGTCTACCTATAGGTAATCCTATACTAAATTAGTCAATTCAATCAGGCAAGAGAGGACAGAGCCTTAAGAGGAAAATTAAGGGGGTAAAACAATTTCTATTTGCATTTGATGTGACTGTATCTGGAAAACAAAAAGCCTATGGAAAAATATTTACAAACATTGAACATTTAGTAAAATAGCAAGATATGAATTGAACACCCAGATATCAATAGCTCTGTTTTAAGTATGATAACCGGTTAACACGCATAATGGAGAAAAGATACCTTTTAGGAGTGCCTAGGTATAAATCTAACAGGAAATCACAGAAATAGACCTAGTTGCACATGCAAATTTAGCATGCAATAATGAAGGTCTCTGAAATCAGTGGGGCTTACCTACCAATGGGCTTTTTCATAAGTGGTGTTAGAATGACAGCCTCAAATGACAGCATTGGATCCATTCCTCACTTGAGTCAGAGGATCAATTCCAACTGCACCAGACCTTTAAGTATTAAAAAAAAATAAACAAATTCTTCAGTTAGTAGAAGGAAACCTGGGTGAATTCCTCTATAATCTGGCAATGAGAAAAAAATTCAAATTAAGACTCAAAATCCAGAAACATTAAAGGAAAAGGTAGAAAACTATATGTAAACTATTTTTGTAGACTTTTTTAGAGCAGTTTAAAGTTCACAGCAAAACTGAGCAGAAAGTAAAGACAATTCCCATAACCTCCTATCCCCCTTCACTCACAGCCTCCCCCTCTATTGATATCCCACACCAGAGTGATACTACTTATAATCAGTGAACCCACACTGACACATTATCACCTAAAGTCCATAGTTTTCCTTCGGGTTCACTCTTGGTGTTACATACATTTGTTAGTTAACAAACTTGGGAGTTCCCTGCTTAAAATCCAAAACTGGCCCCCATACACGGAAACAGAGAGAGACCAATGAAAGAGGCAGACCACCCCAGACTGGCAGGTGACCGTTTTAATAAAGAAGGAAACTTACATAGGAAGCTTGTCTTGGGCAGCTGCAAGATGAGTGGATCTCTGCGCCCACCTGCTGGAATCTTAGAAGTTTTTATAGAGACCTTAACTGGATGCAGTAATATATACCATCCATATGTTCTCAATAACACCTTACTCTCTCAAGGCTACATCTTTGAGGTGGTTGCTAGTATGGGAATAGCAGGCAGGATGTACATTCCAAGGATAAGGGAGGAAGTGAGGAGTCTCTAACTACTCAGGTCCAGCTTGCAGGCCAGCCAGCAGTCACATCCTTGCGATGACCTCCAATAATAACCTGTGAGTTTTGACAAGTGTAGAATGACATGTGTCCACCAGTACAGTGCCATAGAGAGTAGTTTCAACTGCTCTAAAAATCCCCTGTGCTCTGTTTATGCATCCCTCCTCCCACAACATAAACGATTTTCTTTTTATTTATTAAGGTATCATTGACATACAATCATATGCTCGGATTTCACTTGAGCAACATTGTGGTTACAACATTTCCCCTATCATCACGTCCCCACCACATACCCCATTACAGTCACTGTCCATCAGTATAGTAAGATGCTATAGAGTCACTACTTGTCTCCTCTGTGCTATACTGCCTTGCCTTGCCCCCTCTATATTATGTATGCTAATCATAATGCCCCTTAATCTTCTTATCCCTCCCTTCCCGCCCACCCTCCCCAGTCTCTTTCCCTTTGGTAACTGTTAGTCCATTCTTGGGTTCTGTGAGTCTGCTGCTGTTTTGTTCCTTCAGTTTTTGCTTTGTTCTTATACTCCACAGATGAGTGAAATTATTTGGTACTTGTATTTTTCTACCTGGTTTATTTCACTGAGCATAATACCCTCTAGCTCCATCCATGTTGTTGCAAATGGTAGGATTTGTTTTCTTCTTATGGCTGAATAATATTCCATTGTGTACATGTACCACATCTTCTTTATCCATTCATCTACTGAGGGACACTTAAGTTGCATCCATTTCTTGGCTATTGTAAATAGTGCTGCAATAAGCATAGGGGTGCATATGTCTTTTTGAATCTGAGATCCTGTATTCTTAGGGTAAATTCCCAGGAGTGAAATTACTGGGTCAAATGAACTATTTTTTTTTAATTGTAAGAAAAAGATACTTAAAGCAAAGGAAAAATATAAAATATTTTCAGTATATATCACAGAAGAACAGTTATTATCCCTAATAAATAATGAACTACTGACAGAGAAAACAAGTAACGAAAATCATATTAAAGAGGGGTGGTGGTGGAGTGAAAGACTACAGAATTAAGTTTAATACAGAAAATGAAATGAAAATGGTTCTGAGCCCTAATAGAGGATGCTCAATTCCATTCTTTGTAAGAAAAATAAGTGTAAATTAGAAGTAGTGAGATACTGTTTCTCACCTATGAGATTGCAGTAGTCCAAAAGTTTGACAATATACTGTGTAGGTCATGTTATGGCAAAATAATCTTTTTTCTACATTGCCATTGACAATGAAACAGTTTCATTGGAGGAGGCAGTCCCCTAGGAGGACAGTTTGGCAGGACCTCGCAATAGTTCATCAGTGTTACTTTTGATCCAGTCTCACTTCTAGGAATCTATTTCAAAGATACACTGAAAAAAAGAAAAACCAGAAGACTTTACACAAGAAATTTTCTTTATTCCTTTCTAGAGTCACGGAGCAATGATCAGTCCCCTACTGGTGCACATTTGTGTTGTTCACAATCTTTTGTTATTGCAGAAAACACAATGAATGCAGAAGATTTTCTGATGCTGGTGCAGAGTGACCTACAGGATGTACTGGAAAGTAAGAAAAGCAAGATGGAGAAAGGCACCTGTAGTGTATCATTCAGCCACAATGGGAGGATGCAATATGAATTTTTAAAATCCACTTAAAATATAAAAGGAGTATAAGTTATATAACTAAAACACAAAACTACAGGGCAAGGAAGGGAATAGAGCAGAGAGGGCAGAATAGAATCAGACTTCTTTGGATATACCTTGGTTTTGAGATACGACTTTAGAACTTTATAAATACTTTACAAAATTATAAAATAAAATTACTTTAAAAGATAGTCTTTAAAATAATAAAGTGCAGCATGTGAACCTAAGTGTGTATCCAGTTGGTGACAGGGCCACACAAAGAGACCTATTCGAAATGACTTTTAAAGCATAGTAATCTTCCTGTTCACCCATAGTGAGATGTACCTAAGGCTGAAGAAAACAGATACGCTAAACAAACCTTAAACTGTTTACAGTAATCATTCTGCTGTCATTAGTGTTTTGTTACTATGCAGAGATTTGTGTGTGTGGATTGTGGAAAAAAAATTGAATGAGTAATTGTAAAATATTTTATCATTTCTGATGTTATTAAGAACCAGGATTGGGAGTGAACAAAGAAGCTCATATATAAAATGGATGTAGTTAAATTAAGATTCTGAAGTCCTCAGTTTGAATTGGAAATAGTAGAATGAACTCAAGCTGTGTTTTGTGTTAAAACAAATGTATTTCTTAGCTCTGTCCACTAAAATGCCCCATAAACACGGACTAATTTAGTCACAGTGGGTGCACCAGCACCCAGATTGTGGTCTTGAAAAACCATTTCACTAAAAAGACTGCTGGTTTCATTCAGAAATGGCAGATTCTGCCTGGGGGGCAGGAAATGTACAAGATGAACCTGGAACACCTTGTCATTTCCAATAGGAAGGAAATGATCACTGATATGGAGGTCATGGCAACTCGACTCAGGAGCCAACTTTAAGAATCTCTGACTTGCCAAATTGGGACAAATTGAGCATTGATAAAGATGATTACTTCATCTTGGTTGGATGGATCAAAATGCATTAAATAGGTTTAAATCTATGACTACAAAATGATGCCTAAAAAAGGAAGGAAATTAATTGGTTGCCATTGGAATAAGCTAGGGAACCACCTCATCTAGTAAAATGTGAATTGGGAAAGGGTAAATAAGGCATTTCTCTTGCTGTTTCTATTTCAGATGTAACACTAGGTAATCAACTAGATTAGTGGAAGTTTGCCTTTAAATAAGTATTCTAGCTAATAAATAAGGAAGTAATTAAATAATTAGATTGTCACCATGTACAACCTAGAATGAATTGCTGGTCTGGGCAGTGATCAGTGGCTGTACCTCCTGGTACAGAGACAGTCAGATGTTCTGTACCACCTGGTGGAAGAGGACAGTACAGCACCACTTACAATATGGTTTTGCCCAAAATTGAACCCAGATCTGGTCAAACCCTCATATCCAATTTATAGGAAACACAGAGGACAGAGGAACATGTTACTTGATACTGTAGGAGCAATCAGTAAAAGCCAAATGGTAGAAAACTCTACAAAAAAAAATCAGGTTTTCTGAACAAACTCAAAGAAAAGGATGGAGGCAAAATCCTATAAATTAAAAAGACTATCAACCAGTTACAACTCACGGACCTTATCTGATTCCTGGTTCAAACAAGTTGAAAAATTAAACATACATGAATCTAAAGCATTTGAGATCATTGGAAATGTGAACACTGCCTGGGTATTAAGGATGTTCAGGAAGGAACGTTAATGAATGGTACTGTAGTTAGGTTTTAAAGAATCCCAGAGATAACCAACAATCAGGTAGCAAACTTTGTATGTGTGGATGCCTGCCCGCCATACAGAGCCTGGGACAAAAGGGAGAATCAGTCAGGCTGATCCTGTCTTCATTTAAATATTGATATTTTGGTTATCAGAAATTTTTTTGCACTAACTTTGATTATTTCAATGTAGTATTAAAATGCTGTTTATCTTGATTCCTGAGATTTTTTGCACCCTATTTAAGTGCTTTACTTGCTTAACCCCAGTCCTGGCTGCGCTGTGTGCCAGGCACTGCGAAGCCTGGAGAGTAGAAAGAATGATGTAGGATTCAAGTGCTCCAACAGCTGCCCTCCGTTGGGATAGATGGATGTTATATGCAAGGTGCTGACTAGCCTGTTGGCTGCTCCAGGTTCTTAATCTCCCTCCTGCCCCCCTTTCCCTGCCCCCTTCCCCTTCCTTTATCTGCCCCAGGGATCAGACCGCCAGCCTCTGCCTCCAGTTCCAGCCTCAGTCTTCATCCGCCCCATCTTGTCACCTCCCAGTCTGTGGTCATAGTGTCTGCTGACAAATCAGTACAGGCATGTTTTATGTAGGCTCCACTGAAGCAGAACTAAATGAAAACGAGATCATGATGCGATTTCAGTCTTTGTCCTGCTACACCTCTTCCCTGAAATTTTGGTGTCTCTGCTTAGCCGCCCAAATCCAGCAGTCCCTGGCTGCCTCTGCATTCCTCTCTGCTTCCAGGGAGCTCTTGAGGAGGCCCAAGGAGCTCCCAATCCCTTGTATTTGAGTCTCACAGATGCAATAGAATAGCAGCTCAATGAACGTTCATTGCTTGCATGATAAGTGAAAACAACATTGGAAAGAATGCGGCATTGAAGTCAGAATTGCCCACCCAGCACGAGCCTCTGTGATTCCTACCTAGCCAGGGACTAGAGACCTCAGGCCGGTCCCAGAGCAGCAGCGCTAAGTGCAGGCAGATAGGCCCGCATGAGCCTGTCCCACAGGGTTAATGTGCGGAGGGAGCAACTGTGAGCTGGAAATTGTACCGCGAGCAAACCTGGAAAGGAGGGGGAGCCTGGAGGGGCCTGGGCACCAGGTCCTGGACCAGCAGCTGGAACTGCCCTGGAGGGAGGGCACAGGAGGGGGCATCAGGGCAGGAAGCATTTGTTGATAGGAGTTGTGAGTTCTGAAAATCTGGCCAATTCTCAGTGTTTCAGCTGAAGAGGGAAAGGAAGGAAAATTTAGTTAGAGAAATGGGAAGGCAGAAATCACCAGAACACAATTATAAAGGAGAATAATGTCACTGTGCTTGTCCTAATGTTCTGTCACTGTTTTTACCTTTTGGAAATGCTCATTAACAAGACAGATTCACATCTCTGAGAGCAGGGGGCAGGGTTTGCGCGCATAGCGAGGTCCCTGGAAGGACATTCACAAGCAAGGCTGCGCCCACCCCCAGAGAATCTGCCTCAGCAGGTCTGGGTGGGGCCTGGTGATGGACGTTCCAGGCACGTTCCCAGGGAAGCCGCAGCTGCTGGTCTGAGGACTTCAGTTTGAGAATCACATCTTCAGAGTCCCTGGCTCCGACCCTCAGTGACAAGAGGATTATCTTAAATAACTATCTAGCCCCTGAGTGTTCACGAAGCTCTTTCACAGACATGGCAATTCACTTATTCTCAAGTAAGGCGTGCCAGGACCATTCTGGTAGCAGGAGGATGAGGGCTGCGTGTGGAGACCAAGGCCCAGCTTGGCAAGACCCCCATAGCCCTTCCCTTCCCAAAGCCTCCACACCTCAGCAGGAAGAGGAGGACTGGGAACACGGAGTCAGGAACACAGAAGATGTTCAACAAAGTAGTTGTCATGGTCCTGGTAGTTCATGGCCAGAGCCTGGGGTCCCGCCCACCCCAGGTGGCCACTGGGGGGAGCTGGCAACTGGCTGCTCCCCTGCAGGGCCTGGGAGGAGCCGTCTCCGCGGCCCTCACTGAGCGATGCTGCCTCTCAGGTGTGCCCTCTACCTGCTGCAGAAACCACAGAGACTCGCCGGCCCACTCTGAGTCTCTCTCCTAGGCAGCTCGGAAGCAGAAAAATGGCAGACGCATGAATACATTGAAGTAAACTGGAAGCAGGATCTCAGTTTCATGTTTCATCAGTTTTCACATAAGAATCAGAAGTCTCCACTCTCCTCTCCTTTTCGAGACACTGAAGCTGTGGGGCCTTACAGCGGAAAGCGTCCTCAGCTCACCGACCGGAGCCCTGTGTTTGGCAGGGCAGGGCCTGAGGCTCGGAATGGGCTTTGGTGGTGGGTGCAGAGCAGCGCCCCCGGCCTCCCTCCCTTGGTCTCCAGCAGTCTCCAGCGGGCTCCTCACGCCTCCATGTCCATTTGTCCTGGACTTGGGGACTGGGGAACATCCGGGAAAGGGGAGGCAGGTCACCCCATCTGGTCCTGAGCAGCAGTGGCACAGGGGACATATGCATCTGGTGTCCCCAGGAATGGGTCCCTGCTTCTCTGGAGTCCGTGCTTACCTGTAATGGATCCACAAGCTCACTGGGATTTCCTCCTGCTGGAAGCACAGTGGCCTGGCAAGGGCAGTGGGAATACAGGGTACGATGAACATCTGTTGCCCAGCTGCTCTTCAGCAGGCCCACTGCTGCTTGGTGGAGACCTGGCAGGCAAGCGTGCTCCCAGGGCCCCCGCTGAGAATTCTCTCACTGGTTCAGTGACAGTTCACATGTATTAAGCTTGTACTACAGGCCAGTGCATTTCATTCGTTAACTCCTTAAAACTTCAGTGTAACTTTGAAGTACTATTATTATTCTGATCCCACCAGCGGGGGAACAGGCACGGGAAGGTGACTAGCAGGGCCAAGGAAACCTAGGCAGTCATGGCAGAACCACCTGGGCACCGAGGGATGAATTGCAGGGCCAAGTGCTATTGCCCTCCCTGTGCTGCTGCCCTGAGACAAAGTCACAATGAGAACAGCTTGATACACCACCATTCCCAGGACAGTAGGGGACACCCTCAGAACAGCTCTCTCCAAGGTCCAGATGCACAGGAGTGAGCAGGACTGTGGAGCCAGGACATGATGACCGGAACCTCACACAGCTAGAAGGAGGCGGTACAGGGGGCTTGGCCCGTGAAAGGCCGCTCGAGGGGCTGAGAATGCGCTTTGGAGGGGTGGCACAGGGTGACAGGTGAGGACAGCTGAGGTGGCCTGGAGCCCGTGTCCCCCCAGTCCCGCTCCTGCCATATCATCAAGGTGCATGAATATGAGGCGGCGGTGGTGGTGGTGGTGGTGTCAGGCTTAATAAAAAAGAAGGGAAATGCAGAAGTTTCTTATCCTGCAAATGTTTATGCTTGAATGTGGAGGAAAAGTCATTTAGCCCATCCTTTAAGCCCTGTTTGCATGGAGGACAAGGTCCAGAGGAGGAGGCGTGGGCATAAATCTGCACTGTAACACTGGTGAGACCTTATCATGACGTCCTTGTATAAGTATCAAAATGTTTGTGTTATTGTGTTACTCAAAAGGTAAAAACAACCCAAGTGTCCAGCTGTGAATGAATGGCTAACAAAGTGCGGTCTGTATTTGCAGTGGTACACTATTCAGTCTTGTAGACGGCATGCTTGTGTCCCCCAAAACTCATGTGTTGAAGCCCTAACCCCAGTGTGGTGGTATGAGGAGGCGGGCCTCCAGCAGGTAGTTAGGTCTAGATGAGGTCCTGAGGATGGAGCCTCCTGATGGTGTTAGTGTCTTCATGAGAAGAAAAAGAGACTGAGCTCATTCTGAGTCGCATGAGGACACAGCTGGAAGCTGGTGCTGTACAAGCCAGGAAGTGGCCTTTCATTAGGCACTGGAATGGTCAGCACCTTCATCTCAGACTTTCCAGCCTCTAGAACTGGGAGAAAAAATGTCTGTTGTTTAAGTTCTCCAGTTTGTGGGATTTTGTTATAGCTGCCTAAACAGACCAAGATGAGCCTTAGAAAGGAAGCCGATTCTGATACATGCCACCACACTAATGAGCCTTGAAGAGCAAAATAAACTGAGCAAAATAAGCCAGTCACCACAGGACACATATTACATGATTCGCTGATAAAAGGCTCCTAGAGTCATCAAGTTCAGAAACAGATAGTCAACTGGCGGTTGCCAGAGGCTGGGGGTGGGGGGAAATGGGAGTTAGTGTTTAATGGGTACAAAATTTCAGTTGGAGAAGATGTGAAAGTTCCAGAGGTGGGTGGTAGTGATGGTTGCACGCAGTGTGAATGTACCGGATGCCACTGAATTGGACACTTAAAAAAGGTTAAAATAGTAAATTTTATGCTATGTGTATATTATCACACTAAGAAAGCAGCTGAGATTAAATTATTGTGTGGTGTTTAGTAGTAAGGTTTAAAAGAGCTCTGTACTGTATACTTACTGAAATATAAGTGCTTGCTAAAATGAGGGAACTTGGGGCCCTCCCTCCCTGCAGAAGGCTGCTGGGTTCAGGAGCTGATGGCAGGCTGGTAGGCAGGTACCTGTAGGGCCCAGGAAGGTAGTGGCATGCCATGGGCAGCTGGCCGTGCCCCAGATGCAGCACGCAAAGCCGCATCAGCCTCTGTCCGAGAGTAAGGAGAATAATGTGCTCTAATTCTCTGATTTGTCCCCCAGGTGAAAGTGACACAAGACGAGACCCTCCTGGCTGAGGCTCTGGTACATGAGAGGAGGAAGAAGACGATCTCCTAATTGGTACCATATACATCAGGTCAAATCATTTTCTTATTTTCTAGCCACACCAACCCCAAGTTACACCCAGCTAGGAGCTGCAAGACAGTGTAATACCAGTGACCTTCTCCGAGGTCAGAGACCTCCCTGCCTGATCCTGGTCCTCCTTGTCTTCCTCCTCACATGAGCTTACCTCCTCCCTACTCTCACAAATGCACGGATGGGCTCAGAGAGGTCAAACAGCACGCACAGCATATCTGAATGGCAGATCTGGAGCTAGTGTGCCTGGATCTAAACCAGCAGTGCTTGGCATAGAATGCAGCCCACAGAGCAGAGTGCCCAAGGGTTTAGCCTGAAAGAAGGAACAGAGACACTCATTCATAGCATGGGATTTCAATGCCACAATTTGTAAAAGTAATTACATACATAATTACATACTTTATGCCAGTATAAAATTTTCTGTGAGCTTTTTATGCCAGCATGAACTCAAGAGTGGGCTCAGGAAATGTTCTGCAATGGTCCAGATAGTAATATTTTTGGTTTTGTGGGTCTTATAGCCTCTGTTCTAGTTACTCAACTCTCAGCCATGTGCAAAAGCAACCAGAAACAATATGTAAATGAATGGGTATGGCAGCATTCTAATACAGCTTAATTTACAAAAACAAGTAGTGGACCACACTTGGCCTACAGGCAGTAATTTGCTGATGCATTTGCACTTTATCAGCCATGACTGTATAACCTCCGTGGCCCAGTGCTGGTTCATTAATGTGAGTCACCCTCATCTGCCAGGTGCTGGTTGCTTTCTTTTCCCTCAGTTGTTGTTTGGTACAGGCTGTGGTCATGCTGTAGGATGTCCGTTGTACCTTTCTAACTGGGATTATTCTACCTAGGAAATCTGACACCTTGATAAATTTTGTTGGATTATTACTGTTACAATGACAATTCTTGGAGAGATGGCAGATACCCTAGCAGTCATCTTCAGCAAGCTTGGTATTTCAGTCAACTCTGGATTGCTGTGGACTCTTTGCTAAGAAGCCCCGTGAGGGGTGAGGGCTGATGGGGTGGGCTTGGCTTATTGATAAAGGTATCGTTAGGTTATAACAGGCAAAACAATTACATGGTGGAAGTGTTTGTCACATGCGTTGTAACTTGGAAGAGGATTAGAAATCTAGTAATTCCAAATTGATCTATGTTCTGGTGTTTCCCTTTTTTAGCTATCTAGTCTGCCTTCTTTTCCATCAGTGGTCATTGGAATTTGACCAGCATAAGGTCAGAAGCACTAGAGCTGGCAATGACCCCTTCTCTCAGGTGGCGTGTGCAGAAGGATGATTTTGAGTTTGACTTTTATTATTTAATGTCTTACATGAAAAATCAGGCAATTGTCCCAAACCTGCTCAGAAGTATGTTGCAGCTGGTGAAAGTGGTTCCTTCTCTCCACTGGGTGTCTGCCTGTGCTGTCACTCACATGGCAACTTCCACCACTTTTGCTTTTCTCTCCTTCCTGCAGATGGATGGTTTCTAGCCTGCTTCCAAACCCCACCTCGGCTGAGTGTTGGGCAGCCCTTCTACATGATCCTATGACTCTTGATATGGACGCAGTCCTGTCAGACTTTGTTCGGTCCACGGGGGCAGAACCTGGTCTGGCCAGAGACCTGCTGGAAGGTAAGTCCTTATCTCCCCTCCATTGCTGAAGGACGGCTTTGCCAGGTAAAGTATTCTTGGTTGGCAGGGTTTTTTTTCCCCAGCATTTTGAATATATCACCCACTCTCTCCTGGCCTGTAAGGCTTCTGTTGAGAAATCTGCTGATGGTTTTAAGGGCGTTCTCTTACAAAGGTATAAGCTTTTTTTCTTTTGCTTCTTTTAAAAGTCTCTCTTTGTCTTTAATTTTGGCAGTTTTATAATGTATCTTTGAGAAGATCTCTTTAAGTTGACTTTGTGTGGTGACCTATGACCTTAATGATTTAGATATTCAAATCTCTTCCCAAATTTGGAAAATTTTCAGCCGTTATTTCTTTAAATAGTTCTCTGCCTCCTTCTCTTTCTCTTCTCCTTCTAGAACTCCTATAATTCACAAATTGGTTCTTTAGATGATGATATTCCATAGAGGACATAGGTTTTCTTCACTCTTTCTATTCTTTTTTCCTTTGTTCTTTCAGACTGGGCAATTTTGAAGTCCCTGTCTTCTAGCTTAGAGTCCTTCTGCTTAACCTATTCTACTGTCTGTGTTCTGTATTGCATTTGTCATTTCACTCACTGTATTCTTCAGCTCCAGAATTTCTGTGTGGTTCTTCTTTTATGATTTCTATGTCTTTGAGTATTGTTCTCTTGATTTTGTTGAGTTATTTTTCTGTGTTTCTTATAGTTCACTGTGTTTCCTTAAAACAGCTCTTTTTAATTCTTTATTGGGGGATCACAGACCTTCATGTCTTTGGGGTCAGTTACTGGGAGAGTATTGTGATCCTTTTGTGGTGTCATGTTTTCTTGTTTTTTCATATTCCTTGAAGGTTTGCATTTTTTTCATCACATTTGGAGTAAGAGTCACCTCACCCAGCCTTCACTGTCTTAGAGAGAAGTACCTCCGTCAGCCCTGCTAAAGATTCTGAGGCTTCCTCAGAAATTCTATGGAATCACCTGTTCCATGCTTCTTGCTCTCTCTTAAACTTGTATGCCTTCTCAGTCCTGTAACACACCTGGCTAAGTACTGGTAGTCTCCCTTTTGCTTTACCAAGGACAGTGCTAAAGCTCAAATTGCAGAATGTGTAAGTAGACCTCTTCCTGGTCTGCAGATTTGGGCCAGCTTTCTGTGTTTGCTCACTGGCTGGCTGCCGTTCACATTTACCACCACTGCCATCGGGAGCATGCACGGGGAGCTGGCCACTGGGTGGGGGAGGGCTGCAGGGATGCACATGGAGTGTCAGGGGACCCGTCGGCCAGTTGGGATATCCACAGATGAGCTGTTTCCAGTGGCTGTGGGCAGGCTTTTGGGTGGAGCCCACAATACAGTCAGTAGGGTCTGTGTCCCTTTATGCCCTTCAAGAGTCCTATCTACTGCTCTCCCAGCTTCCTGCTGCCACCTAGTCATGCAACTCATGACTCAGCAGTCTGGGTGGACCAGAAAGAATTTATCCTCTTTGGCAGCATCCCACATAGTTAGGGACGCTGTGCTCACTCACATGCTCTCACTTTCCCCCACGGAAAAAATCATGGGCTGAGCAGGTCTCTCTTGGCACTAAGATGTGCTGCCTTGGGGGAGAGGTAATACTGGTAATATCAAAGTGTTCCTCTAATCTTTTCTTGTGTGGCCAAACTGTATATATTTGCTCCAGAGTTGTGGTGGAACTGCTACTCTGGAAATCTGCATTTCAACAAAGGCCCTCTCATCTGTGGGGTATTGTTTAAGACAGTGTTTTCCATGGGCTTCTGGACCATGGCTGAGAAGGGCTAGAAATGGTTCATGGGCCACTGTAGGGTCCACACTGCGACTGAGGCCTGTATGTCTCTAACTGACACGTAAGTAGGGAGGACTCCTCCTGGGTTCTTCAGTGCACCTATCTTCAAGATCCAGCGGATTTTACAAAAAGTTATTGGGACTAATAAATGAGCTCAGCATTGTTGCAGGATACAAGATCAAAATAAAGAAGTCAGTTGTATTTCTATATATTTGCAGGGAATAATTGGAAATTGAAATTACAAAAAATAACTTTTTTTCAGTTGAAATGTATGAAATACTTAAGGATAAATCTGACAAAATTGTGTAAGAAAGATGTGTTTATATACTGAAACTATGAAGCATTGCTTAGAAAAATTAAATACCTAATAAAGGGAGAGATGTAGCATGTCCATGGTAAAGAAGACTCAATGCTATTAAGATGTCAATTCTTCCCAAATTGATCTTTAAATTCAATGCAATCCCACTCATAATCTCAACAGCTTTTTCTTATAGAATCTGATAAACTACTTTAATATTCAAAAGAGAAATGCAAAGACCTAGAAAAAACAAGTTTGAGAAATTAGAACAAAGCTGGAGGCTAACAATATCTGATATTAAGACTCAAAGGAGTGTGGAATTAGCACAAAAGGAAGTGGATCAATGAAACATTGAAAAACCAAGAAATGTTCACATATGTACACTACTGAAACTCAATAAAGACACAAAGGCAATTCAGTGTAGAAAGGATAATCTTTTCAACACATTAGCAGAATGATTGAATATTCATTTACAAAAGAAAAAAACTTTATCCATACCTCACATACCTCCAAAATTGGGTAACAGACCTAAATGTAACACCCAAAGCTCAAAAATCTTTTAGGAAAAAGCATAGGAGAAAATTTTTGTGCCTTTGAGTTAGGCAAAGATTTTTTTTTCAGCTGTATTGATACCTAATGGACAAGTAAAACCGCAAGATATTTCAAGTATACATATGATGATTTGATTTATGTATATATATTGAAAGGATTCCCTTATCAAGTCAATTAACACATCCATAGTCTCATATATTTACCTTTTTTATTTTTGGTGAGAAAATTTAAGTTCTACCCCCTTAGAAAATTTCTGTTATATATTACAATGTTATAGACTACGTAGTCATGTTATACATTAGACCCTCAGACGTTCTCATCTTATAACTGAAAGCTTGTACTCTTTAACAACCTCTCCCTATTTACCCCATCTACCAGCCCCTTTTAATAATTTTCTATTCTCCATTTCTGTAAGTTGGGCTTTTTTAAAAAATATTCTACATATAAGTGATACCATGAAATATCTGTCATTGTCTGGCTTATGCCACTTAACTTAATGCCCTCTGGTTAATCCATGTTGTCCCAAATGACAATATTTCCTTCATTTTTAAGGCTGAATAGTATTCCATTGTGTATATATATATATTTTTGTCCCTTCATCCATCAATGGATATTTATGCTGTTTCCGTACCTTGGCTACTGTGAATAATGCTGCAGTGAACATGAGAGCTCTCTTTGAGATAAGGATTTTGTTTTCTTAGAATATATATACCCCGAGGTGGGATTGCTGGGATCATAATGTATTTTCATTTCTTGAGGTACCTCCAAACTGTCTGTACCACTTTATATTCCCACCAACAGTACGCAGGAGTTCCCTTCTCTCCACATCCTCACCAGCATTTGTTATCTCTTGTCTTTTTGATAACAACTGTCCTAACAAATGTGAGGTGATATTATGAGTTTGATTTGCATTTCCCAAATGATTAGTGATGTTGAGCATCTTTTCATATGTCTGTTGGCCATTTGCATGTCTTTTTTAGAAAAAGGTCTATTCAGGTCCTTTGGCCATTTTTAAATTGGGTTATTTACTTGCTATTGAATTGCTTGTGCTTTTTATATCTATTTTGGATATTAACCCCTTATTAGATATGTGGTTTGCAAATATGTTCTTCAATTCCATAGGATGACTTTTCTTTTTGTTGATAGTAGTCATTCCTTTGCTGTGCAGAAGCTTATTTTGATGTAGTCCTATTTGTTTATTTTTGCTTTTGGTGTCAAATCTTGAAAGTCATTACTGAGACCAAGGTCAAGGACCTGAACCCCTATTCTTTTTCTAGGAGTTCTATGGTTTTGGGTCTTAGATTCAAGTCTTTAACCCATTTTGAGTTGATTTTTATGTATAGTGAAATGTAGGGGTCCAATTTCATTCTTTTGCATGTGGCAGTCCATTTTTCCCAGCACCATTTGTTGAAGAGATTATCCTTTCCCCACTGTGTATAGTTGGCACCCTTATAGGGGATTAGTTGACCATATATACATGGGTTTATTTGGGGGCTTTCTATTCAGTTCCACTGACCTATGTGTCCGTATTGGAGCTAATACCATACTGTAGTTTTGTAATACAGTTTGAACTCAAGAAGTGGGATAACCCCAGCTTTGTTCTTTCTTAGGATTGCTTTGGCTGTTTGGGATCTTTTGTGATTCCATACAAATTTTAGGATTTTTTTCCTCTTCTGTGAAAAAAATATCATCAGAATTTTGTAGGATTGCATTGAGTTGGTAGGATTGCATTGAATCTGTATATGGCTTTGGGTAGTATGGACATTTTAACAATATTAATTCTTCCAACCTAAGAACACAGAATATCTTTCCATTTATTTGTGTCTTCTTCTTAATTCATACAAGTCATTGTTTCAAGTGGGCAGATCTTTGACCTCCATGGTTATATTTATTCCTAAATATTCTTTTGTTTTTGATGCTATTATAAAAGGTATTGTTTTCTTAATTTCTCTATGATAGTTTTTGTGGTATACAGAAAGGCAACTGACTTTTGTATATTGATTTTACATCCTGAAAATTTACTGAATTTGTTTATCAATCCAACAGTTTTTTTGTGGACTCTTAAGGTTTTCTATATATAATGTCATATTATCTGTAGATTGAGACAATTTCACTTTTTTCTTTCTGATTTTGATGCCTGTTAATTTTCTTTCTTGTCTGATTGCCCTAGCTAGCCCCCTATTACTGTGTTGAGTAAAATTGGTGAGAATAGGTATCTTTGTCTTCTTCCTGATCTTAGAGGAAAATCTTTTATCTTTTCACCGTTGAGTATGTTAGCTGTTGCTTTGTCATATATGGGCTTTATTATGTTAAGGTATGTTTTCTCTGTACTCAGTTTGTTGAGGGTTTTTGTCATGAAAGGATGTTGAATTTCATTGTGTTTTTTTTCATCTATTGAGAGGATCATATGGTATTTATCCTACATTTATTAATTTAGTGTATTGTACTGACTGATCAGTGGATGAGAACCATCCTTGCATTCCTGGATGGTTTATTCCTAGAATGAACCTCACTTGATCATGGTGTGTAATACTTCTAATGTATTGGTGAATTCAGTTTACTAATGTTTTGTTGAGGATTTTTGTATCTGTGTTCACCAGGGATATTGGCCAATAATATGCTTTTCTTGCAATGTCCTTGTCTGGTAATGTTGGCCTCATGAAATGATTTTGAAAGTATTCTTTCCTTCTCTTTTTTAAGAAGAGTTTGAAAAGAATTGGTATTAGTTCTTTAAATGTTTGGTATAATTCATGAATTAAGACATCTAGTCCTAGACTTTTCTTTGTTGTGAGGTTTTTGATTACTGATTCAATCCCTATATTTCTTTATAGTAATTAGTATATTCATATTTTATTTTTTTTAATGATTGAGTCTTGGTTAAGTTTTATGTTTTTTAGGAATTTATCCATTTCTTCTAGGTTGCCCAATTTGTTAACCTATAGTAGTCTCATGATCCTTTGTGTTTCTGTGATATCAGTGGTAATATCTCTTATTTCATTTATAATTTTATTTGTGTCTTCTTTCTGTCTTTCTATCTTGGGAGTTGCTAAAGATTTCTCTTTTATCTTTTCTAAAAAAATAGCTCTTACATTAATCCTTACTATTTTTCTGGTTTCTATTTCATTTTTTCCACTCTGATATTTGTTATTTCCTTCCTTACATTAACTATGGACTTAGTTTTCATACAATTTTGTTTCTAGTTCCTTAAGGTGTGAAGTACGTTGTTTATTAGTGATCTTTATTTTTCTAATGTAGGCATTTGTCACTATCAACTTCCTTCTTACAACTGCTTTTACTGCATCCCATAAGTTTTGGTATGTTGTGTTTCTGTTTTCATTTGTTTCAAGATTTTTTTTATTTCTTCATTGAACCATTGATAGTTCAGGGCATGCTTTTTAACCTCCACATATTTGTGAATTTTACCAGTTTTATTCTTGTAATTGAATTCTTGTTTCATACAATCATGATCAGAAAAGATACTTGGTATAATTTCAGTCTTTTTAAATTTCCTAAGACATTTTTTATGGCCTAACATATGATTCATCCTGGATAATGTTCTATATGTGCTAGAGAAGAATGTGTATTTTGTTGCTGTTGAGTGGAATGTTCTGCATACATCGATTAGGTCCATGTGGTCTAACATGTACAGATTTAAATCCTATGTTTCCTTATGGAATTTTCTGTCTGCATGATCTATCCATTGTTGAAGGTGTAGTACTGAAGTACCCTGCTATTATTGTATTGCTGTCTGTTTCTCTGTTCAGGTTTGTTAATATCTGCTTATTACACATTATGTTCTGTGTTGGGTTCGTAATTGTTTTTCTTATAACTGTAAATTTTTACCTTTTACCACCTTCATCCAGTTCCTCTGCCCCTCAGCCACCATCTCTGGTAATCACAAATCTGATTTTTTGTGATTTTTCTATGAGGTTCTTTTTAAGATTCCACATATAAATGAAATCATATAGTATATTTTTGTCTGTTTCAGTTACTTCTCTTATTGTAATCCCTCAAGGTCCATCCATGTAGTCACAGATGGGGGTATTTCTTCTTTTTTATGCCTGAGTAATATTCCATTATATTTATATATGACAACATCTTTATCCATTTGTCCATCAATGGATACTTAGGTTGTTTCCATGTCTTGGCTACTGTAAATAATGCTTCTGTGAACACAGGAGTGCAAATATCTCTTCAACATAGTGTTTTTGTTTCCTTCAGATATATTTCTAGAAATTGAATTGCTGTGTCATATGGTAGTTGTACTTTTAATTTTTTGAGGAACCTCCATACTGTTTTCCATAGTGGCTGCACCAACTTACAATCCCACCAACAGTGCATGAGTTCCCTTTTCTCCACATTCTCACCATTTTGTTACCTTTTATCTTTTTGATGATAGTCATCTTAACAGATGTGAGGTGATATGTCATTATGATTTTGATTTGCATTTGCCTGATGATTAATGAGGTTGAACACCCTGTCATGTGCCTGTTAGTTAGCCATTAGTATGTCTTCTTTGGAAAAATGTCTATCCAGATCCTTTGCCCATTTTCTTTGAATTATTTGGGAGTTTTTGCTGCTGAGTTGTATGTGTTCCTTACATATTTTGTATATTAACCCCTTATCAGATATGTGGTTTGCAAACTTTTTTCCGATTCAGAAAATTACCTTATCTTTTTTTTTTTTGCTGAGCAGAAGCAAGCATGTTTCACTGATTCATCCATGTTGAGGTTATGAGCAGTTCATTTATTTTTTTCTTTATTTTTTAAATTTTGATATCATTAATGTACAATTACTTGAACATTATGGTTACTAGACTCCCCCTATTATCAAGTCACCCCCACAGACCCCATTACAGTCACTGTCCATCAGTGTAATAAGATACTGTAGAATCATTACTTGTCTTCTCTGTATATACTGCCTTTCCCATTTCCCTCCCCACTACATTATATGTGCTAATCGTAATGCCCCCTTTTCTCCTTATCCCTCCCTTCCCACCCATCCCCCCCAGTCCCTTTCCCTTTGGTAACTATTAGTCCATTCTTGGATTCTGTGAGTCTACTGCTGTTTTGTTCCTTCAGTTTTTGCTTTGTTCTTATACTCCACAGATGAGTGAAATTATTTGATACTTGTCTTTCTCCGCCTGGCTTATTTTACTGAGCATAATACCCTCTAGCTCCATCCATATTGTTACAAATTGTCTGATTTGTTTTCTTCTTATGGCTGAATAATATTCCATTGTGTATATGTATCACATCTTCTTTATCCATTCATCTACTGATGAACACTTAGGTTGCTTCCATTTCTCGACTATTGTAAATACTGCTGTGATAATCATAGGGGTGCATATGTCTGCATTTTTCCAAACTGGGCTCCTGCATTCTTAGGGTAAATTCCTGGGAGTGAAATTCCTGGGTCAAATGGTTTTTCTATTTTGAGTTTTTTGAGGAACCTCCATACTTCTTTCCACAATGGTTGAACTAATTTACATTCCCACCAGCAGTGTAGGAGGGTTCCCTGTTCTCCACATCCTCGCCAACATTTGTTGTTGTTTGTCTTTTGGATGATGGCGATCCTTACTGGTGTGAGGTGATATCTTATTGTGGTTTTAATTTGCATTTCTCTGATGATTAGCGATGTGGAGCATCTTTTCATGTGCCTGTTGGCCATCTGAATTTCTTCTTTGGAGAAGTGTCTGTTCAGATCCTCTTCTCATTTTTTAAGTGGCTTATTTGCTTTTTGTTTCTTGAGGTGTGTGAGCTCTTTATATATTTTGGATGTCAACCCTTTTTGAGGAACTCCATACTGCTTTCCACAATGGTTGAACTAATTTACATATCTGATATGTCATTTATGAATATATTCTCCTATACTGTAGGGTGTCTTTTTGTTCTATTGATGGAGCCCTTTACTGTACAGAAGCTTTTCAGCTTGATATAGTCACACTTGTTCATTTTTGCTTTTGTTTCCCTTGCCTGGGGAGATATGTTCATGAAGGTGTTGCTCATGTTTATGTCCAAGAGATTTTTGCCTATGTTTTTTTCTAAGAGTTTTATGCTTTCATGACTTACATCAGGTCTTTTATCCATTTCGAATTTACCTTTGTGTATGGGGTTAGACAATGATCCAGTTTCATTTTCTTACATGTAGCTATCCAGTTTTGCCAATACCAGCTGTTGAAGAGGCTGTCATTTCCCCATTATATATCCATGGCTCCTTTATCATATAGTAATTGACCATATATGTTTCGGTTAATATCTGGACTATCTATTCTGTTCCAGTGGTCTATGGGTCTGTTCTTGTGCCAATACCAAATTGTCTTAATTGCTGTGGCTTTGTAGTAGAGCTTGAAGTTGGGAAGCAAGATCCCCCTGCTTTATTCTTCCTTCTCAGGATTGCTTTGGCTATTTGGGGTCTTTTGTGGTTCCATATGAATTTTAGAATTATTTGTTCCAGTTTGTTGAAGAATGCTGTTGGTATCTTGATAGGGATTGCATTGAATCTGTAGATTGCCTTAGGCAGGATGGCCATTATGACAATATTAATTCTTTCTACCCAAGAGCACGGGATGAGTTTCCATTTGTTAAGTGTCCTCTTTAATTTCTCTTAAGAGTGTCTTGTATTTTGCGGGGTATAGCTCTTTCACTTTCTTGGTTAGGTTTATTCCTAGATATTTTATTCTTTTTGATGCAATTGTGAATGGAATTGTTTTCCTGATTTCTCTTTCTGCTAGTTCATTGGTAGTGTATAGGAAAGCAACAAATTTCTGGGTATTAATTTTGTATCCTGCAACTTTGCTGAATTCGGATATTTGTTCTAGTAGTTTTGGAGTGGAGTCTTTAGGGTTTTTTATGTACAATATCATATCATCTGCAAATAGTGACAGTTTGACTTCTTTACCAATCTGGATGACTTGTATTTCTTTGTTTTGTCTGATTGCCATAGCTAGGACCTCCAGTACTATGCTGAATAACAGTGGGGAGAGTTGGCATCCCTGTCTTGTTCCCGATCATAGGTGAAAAGCTTTCAGCTTCGCACTGTTAAGTATGATGTTGGCTATGGGTTTGTCATCTATAGCCTTTATTATGTTGGTACTTGCCCTCTATACCCATTTTGTTGAGAGTTTTATCATGAAGGATGTTGAATCTTGTCGAATGCTTTTTCAGCATCTATGGAGATGATCGTGTGGTTTTTGTCCTTCTTTTTGTTTATGTGGTGGATAATGTTGATGGATTTTCAAATGTTGTACCATCCTTGTATCCCTGAGATGAATCCCACTTGATCATGGTGTATGATCTTCTTGATGTATTTTTGAATTTGGTTTGCTAATATTTTGTTGAATATTTTTGTATCTATGTTCATCAGGGATATTGGTCTGTAATTTTCTTTTTTGGTGGTGTCTTTGCCTGGTTTTGGTATTAAAGTGATGCTAGCTTCATAGAGTGAGTTTGGAAGTATCCTCCTCTTCTATTTTTTGGAAAACTTTAAGGAGGATGGGTATTAGGTCTTTTCTATATGTCTGATGAAATTCAGCGGTGAATCCATCTTGCCTGGCGGTTTTGTTCTTCAGTAGTTTTTTTGATTCCCGATTCAGTATCATTGTGGGTAATTCATCTGTTTACATTTTCTGTTTCTTCCTTGGTCAGTCTTGGAAGGTTGTATTTTTCTAGAAAGTTGTCCACTTCCTCTAGGTTTTTCAGCTTCTTAGCATATAGATTTTCATAGTATACTCTAATAATTTTTTGTATTTCTGTGGGGTCCATTGTAATTTTTCCTTTCTCATTTCTGATTCTGTTTATGTGTGTAGATTCTCTTTTTCTCTTAATAAGTCTGACTAGGGGTTTATCTATTTTGTTTATTTTCTCAAGGAACCAGCTCTTGGTTTCATTGATTTTTTTCTATTGTTTTATTCTTCTCAATTTTATTTATTTCTTCTCTCATCTTTATTATGTCCCTCCCTCTGCTGACTTTGGGCCTCATTCTTCTTTTTCCAGTTTCAATAATTGTGACTTTAGACTGTTCATTTGGGATTGTTCTTCCTTCTTTAAATAGGCCTTGAGTGCTATGTACTTTCCTCTTAGAACTGCCTTCGTTGTGTCCCACAGAACTTGGGGCTTTGTCCTGTTCTTGTCATTTGTCTCCATATATTGCTTGATCTCTGTTTTAATTTGGTTTTTGATCCATTGATTATTTAGGAGCATGTTGTTAAGCCTCCATGTGTTTGTGAGCCTTTTTGTTTTCTTTGTACAATTTATTTCTAGTTTTATACCTTTGTGATCAGAGAAATTGGTTGGTACAATTTCAGTCTTTTTGAATTTACTGAGGTTCTTTTTGTGGTCTAGTATGTGGTCTATTCTGGAAAATGTTCCATGTGCACTTGAGAAGAATGTGTATCCTGTTGCTTTTGGGTGTAGAGTTCTGTAGATGTCTGTTAGGTCCATCTGTTCTAGTGTGTTGTTCAGTGCCTCTGTGTCCTTACTTATTTTCTGTCTGGTGGATCTGTCCTTTGGAGTGAGTGGTGTGTTGAAGTCTCTTAGAACGAATGCATTGCATTCTATTTCCTCCTTTAGTTCTGTTAGTATTCGTTTCACATATGTTGGTGCTCCTGTGTTGGGTGCATAGATATTTATAATGGTTATATCCTCTTGTTGGACTGCCCCCTTTATCATTATGTAATGTCCTTCTTTATCTTTTGTTACTTTCTTTGTTTTGAAGTCTATTGTGTCTGAAACAAGTACTTCAACACCTGCTTTTTTCTCCCTGTTGTTTGCATGAAATATATTTTTCCATCCCTTCACTTTTAGTCTCTGTGTATCTTTGGGTTTGAGGGGAGTCTCTTGTAAGCAGCATATAGATGTGTATTGCTTTTTTATCCATTATATTACTGTGTGTCTTTTGATTGGTGCATTCAGTCCATTTACATTTTGGGTGATTATTGATGGATATGTACTTATTGCCATTGCAGGCTTTGGATTTGTGGTTACCAAAGGTTCAAGGGTAGCTTCTTTACTATCTAACTGTCTAACTTAACTCTCTTATTAAGCTATTATAAACACGGTCTAATGAGTCTTTATTTCGCTCCCTTCTTATTCTTCCTCCTCCATTCTTTATATGTTACGTGTTTTATTCTGTACTCTTTTGTGTTTCTTTTGACTGCTTTTGTGGATAGTTGATTTTATTTTTTGCCTTTAGTTAGTATTTGGTTGGTCTGCTTTCTTTGGTGTGATTTTATTTTCTCTTGTGACATCTATTTAGCCTTAGGAGTGCTTCCATCTAGAGCAGTCCCTTTAAGATATCCTGTAGAGGTGGTTTGTGGGAGGCAAATACCCTCAACTTTTGCTTGTTTGGAAATCGTTTAATCCCTCCTTCAAATTTAAATGATAATCATGCTAGATACAGTATTCTTGTTCAAGGCCCTTCTGTTTCATTGCATTAAATATATCATGCCATTCTCTTCTGTCCTATAAGGTTTCCATTGAGAAGTGTGATCATAGCCTGATGGGTTTTCCTTTGTAGGTGATCTTTTTTCTATCTCTGGCTGCCTTTAATACTCTTGACTTGTCTTTGTTCTTTGCCATTTTAATTATTATATATCTTGGTTTTGTCTTCCTTGGGTCTCTTGTGTTGTGAGATCTGTGGATTTCCATGTTCTGAGAGACTGTTTCCTTCCCCAGCTTGGGGAAGTTTTCAGCAATTATTTCTTCAAAGACACTTTCTATCCCTTTTACTCTCTCTTCTTCTTCTGGTACCCCTATAATGCGAATATTGTTCTGTTTAGACTGGGCACACAGTTCTCTTAATATTCTTTCATTTCTAGAGATCCTTTTATCTCTCTCTGCCTCAGCTTGTCTGTATTCTTGTTCTCTGATTTCTATTCCATTAAAAGTCTCTTGCACCTCATACAGTCTGCTCCTAAGACCTTCTGTTTCCTTTCTGTTATCTCCCTCTGGACTTCATCCCTTAGCTCTTACATATTTCTCTGCTGGTCCATCAGCATGGTTATGACTTTAATTTGAATTCTCTTTCAGGAAGATTGGTTATATCTATCGCACCAGGCCCTCTCTCTGGGGTTCTCTGAGTGATTTTTGGCTGGACCAGATTCTTCTGCCTTTTCACAGCAATGGAAGTGGTCACAGGCAGGTGGTGGGTGTGTCAGCTGGGAGAACAAAGTCCCTTCCTGCTTGTTGGTCATCTTGCCCTTCTCTGCTGTCTGTACCATCTACCTGCACACTGAGAGCAGTCTCTGGGATGATCTCCTGAGCTGCCATGGGCAGGGCAGCCCTCTAGATAGCCTGGCGCACTGAGGGGGGTCACAGCTACACCGGGTGTGTTCTCCTGTGAGAACAGCACCCCTTCATGCCTCCTGGACCTTGCTCTGGTTTCCACTCTCTGTGCCAGTTACCCACACACTGGGAGCAGTCTCTGGGATAATATCCTAAGCTGCTGTGGGCAGGGCGGTCCTCTGGATAGCCTAATGCATTGCGGGGGCTGGCAGCCATGCCTGGTGTGTTCTCCTGCAGAAACGGCACCCCTTAATGCCTTCTGTACCTTGTTCTGGCTTCCGCTGCCTGTCCTGGTTAGCTGCACACTGGGAGGAGACTCTGTGTATTTGCTGTGGGCCGGGCTGATCTCTGGCTGCTCTGCAGCTGTAGCAGGTCAGCCGGTTTGCTTGCAGTGCAGGCCGAAGGGAATGATTGGCAGGCTGCTTATCGCCATGAGGGGCTTCGGGGTTCTATTACTCCCCAGGGGGTTAGGGAGCCTGAAGTTCCTCAAGATTCCCAGCCTGCTGGGCTGAGTGTGCTGGGGTGATTTTGTCCATCTGTTGAGCCCTTATCCCTTTAAGAGTTTTAAAAAGCTCCTGCTTTTCTTTTGTCCCAGGGGAGCCTGCTGTGGGGACCCACTTGCAGTCTCCATCTTGGATTTTACTTTTCCATTTCTCTAATATCCAGTACACCAGGCAATGTGTGTCTGTGATCCCAGTGCAGATTACTAGGGCTGGTTATTTAGCGTCCTGTGCTTCCACTCCCTCCCCACTCTGATTCTTTTCCTCCCACCAGTGAGTTGGGGTGGGGGTGTGCTCGGGTCCTGCTGGGTCACGGCTTTGTATCTTACCGTTTTCGTGAGATGCTGAGTTGTCACAGATGTAGATGTAGCTTGGCTGTTGTACTGTATCTTCTGGTCTTTCTTTTAAGAATAGTTATATTTGTTGTATTTTCAAAAATACGTCTGGTTTTGGGAGATTTCTGCTGCCCTACTCACGCCGCCATCTTGAGCCCCCTCCGACATACAAAGTGTTTGCAATTTGATACAAAAAATAATATTTTAAAGTTCCTGACTGAATTATTGCATACATATAAGAATTACAAACATTCAGAGTCTGCAGCCTGATGAATTCTCATAAACTATACCATCTATGCAACCATCATTGACATCAAATCAAAAACTATATTATTAGCAGCCTGGCAGTCCCTTTCCTTCCATCTTCCTGTCACTATCCCTTCCTTATCCCCCAAAGTAACCACAGACATGCTTCTAACATCTTAGATGAGTGTTTCCTGTTCTTCGACTTTGTACATGTCCAATAATATGGTATATATTCTAATGTGACTGCCTTCTTTTTCATATAGATAGAGATGGAAGTGGAGATGCCGATGGAGATGGATGGAGGTGAACATAGACCGATCTTGCCAGGGTTATTGATTATTTTAAGTCTTAAGTCTTTTGGGTTATTAATTCATTCTATTGCTACTTATGTATCTCTTTTATTAAGTTCTGATCTTATCTTTATAAATGCTTGGTATATTTGGTTGTAGATCTATTATCTCACTATTTTTTATTCATTGTCTTATCTGGTCTTCCCTTTCCTTCCTTCTTTTATAGTTTGATTAAATTTGCTATTTTTTAAACTATTTAACTATTGATACTTAGATCAGGAGTTGGCAAACTTTTTCTGCAAAAAGACAAATAATAAGTGTATTAGAGCTATATATGGTCTCTTTCACTGTTTCTTTAACTATTTAAAATTTCAAAAGCTATTCTTATCTCAAATGTTATACAGAAACAAAGGTAAGCTGAAATTGGCCCAAGGTCCATAATTTGCCAGCCTCCATCTCAGATTATTAATGTTCAGTTCAGCCTCTTCTTTTCAAATATTGAAAGCTAGACATTTCTGCTAAATTCCCAAGCACTTTGGGGTTTTCCTAGATATCATTTTGCTGTTGATTTCTGTCTGTCTAACACACATACACACTCACACAAAGGCAAGGGTAAGGCCTGGCTGATTCAGCTGTGAAGGTAGAACAAGCCGCTTTTGGATTTGATTTCTTACTTAGACAGGGAAAGGGAGAGTAGCTAGAAGTGCCAGCTTCCAGATCTTCACCCCACACACCACAAGGACAACACTGATGGGGGTATAGGAGCCACGTGTCTCCAGCATGAGCTGTAGGATACCCCATTTCTGAAGAACCAATTTTAGGCTGCATTTAAATAAGCACTGATTTATTTTTGCCTGCTTGCTCTGTCATTTGCTGCAAGCACTTTGTTCAGATCTCCAGCTATGACTGTGGACATGTATATTTCTCTTTTATTTTATGTCAGCTTTTGCTTTATGTACTTTGAGGTTAAGTATATTTAGTCTCGTCCTATCTTCCTGTTGGACTAACACCTTTAACATTTTATCTATCTTTATTACAGTTTTATTTTCCTTAAAGTCTTCTCTGATAGTTGTATTTTCACATTAACTTTCTTTGGATTTGTGTTTGCACTATATATTTTTCTATTTTTTCCCTTTCAACTTTTCTGACACCTTGTATTTAAGTTGTAGCTCTTCTAAACAATATGTAATTAGGTCTTTTTTTTTTTTTTTACATCTGGCCTGATGATCTGTTTTTAATGCAGAGTATTTAGTTTGCTTACCTTGAGTGTGATACTATATATATTTGGGTGTAATTTAACCCAAATATATGTATTATATTTTTTACTTGTTTTAGAAAATTATGAAAATTTTATAAAATTTTATAAAATACTATCATCTTTTTAGAATATTGCTTCTTTCCTATCCTATGTATTCTTTCCTTCTGGGACTCAGTTATACATATTTTGGATCTTATGTTCCTTGTCTATGCTTATGTTTATGCTCTTATCTGCTGCCCTCCTAACCCCATCCTGAGAGGGTGTGTGTGTTTGTGTGTGTGTGTGTGTGTGTGTGTGTGTGTGTGTGTGTGTGTGTGTTTCTACTCCAGACTGGAGTTTTTCTTTTAACCTGTCTTCCACTCCATCAGATATTTTTCATGGGTAACAAATCAGCTCTTAAATATACCCACTGAGCCCTTACTTTTAGTTATCCTACTTTTCAGTTACAGAGTTCCCACTTGACTTATTTTTATATTCCCCAGTTCTCTGCCAAAGTTCTTTAACTTCAGCATCTTAGTTATAGTTATTTTAAAGTGTATGTTTGATAACTCCATTGTCTAGCTCTCCTATTTTTCTGTTCCTACTGTCTCCTTTCTTCTTATATTCCTATCCTGTCTTGATTTCTCATAATCCTGATCATTTAAATTGTTTCTTACTATATATTAAAATTTTGAGATATAGTTTTAGGCTCTGGGAGATTTTGTCTTTTTCTAAAGAGAACTAAGTTTGCTTATTTCAGACAGTTGGGATGGGAGTAATAGCAGTTTAAGACCACTTTAAGCCAAACAGAGGTTTAAGTGATCTGATGCTGGACTTATTTCCAGGTTATAACTACCCTATTTTTAGTTCCTGTGGCTCCTGGGGCATACCTTTTAAGTTCCCAGAGGAAAGCCTGGTGTGTTGACCAATGTTTATTCTTCTTTGTGGGCCCTGAATTCCAGTTTCTGTCTTTCCAGACCTAAAATGTTTCTTAAAAGCCCTGCCCAGCATCTCAGCATCTTAGACACTGCTTGTCATCCTTCCCCAGAGGGGAAGTGGCTCTCAGTGGAGGCTTACCAGGCTTGTCTTCAATCCTTTCCTAGATCTTAGCATTAAAAAATCCTCACTGCCTTTGTACTCTCTGATGTTATCAAACAGCTTTCCTTCTTACAGTTTGCCATGTTTTCTAGTTATTCCAGTGTGAGTGTTAATCTGGAACAGTCTAGTCCCCCATTGCCAGTAATAAAACTCCGAGGTGTGGCTTGATTTGTTTATTGACCCACTGGCAAATGCTTCAGTATTGGGATAAGCATAGAGTAGTTCTGTGTATGATGTATATTATCAGAGAATCCCAAACTGGCTAAAGTCAGCATTATATAGTGAATCTTGAAATAAAATATTATTTAATTCACATGTGAAAAATAGTGGTTATAAATATTACCTATTTAATCTCCAGATGGTATCTGCTTTTGCCAACTGAACAAAGAATTGCTGACTCCCAAAACTTCAGAAGTTTGCATTGACAGATGTTGACATCAGCTTTGTAGCTTTATGGTATTGAACTCAAACAGAGGAATTGTGCACAGGATGTGTAAGTCCATTACCATCTGACTTCATACATTTTTGCAGTACAGGGAGTTTTTTAAAACTGTGAACACATTGCCTACCATTGTTCACATTTTATTAGTCATGTTAGAACATTCAGTTCATTTTGTTAGCCACATCATGACCAATTTATGTTAAACAACTCCATGGACAAATGGTATTAAAAAGTGACTTCCCATAATGACAGGAATTTAATATTTTTCCAGCTCTTTACTTCTGTGCATGCTCATGTGTGCACTTATGATGGATGCCTCTACAAGCCTGCCCCAGTTCTGCACCACTTTGTCTTGACTTCCCTGAGGCTAATGTAAACTTGCCAGGGCTTCGCAAATGAACATTGTGAAATAGTAAAGCGAAGTTTCCCAACAACTCTGTAGATCTAGAAAGAAAGGTTTATGTAAAATACAAGTTATTCTGCATTTGCACTAGGCCAGATTTTTCAAACAAAGAATAGCTATAACTGGAATGTTAGAATGCATGCAGATTACTAGATTTAAACCATCTGGATGTTTAACTTTTGGTAGAGATTAATGCACTTTGCTCTTAATAGTGTTCTGCAGTGGCTACTGGACTCTAAGCGTATCCAGAGAGGCCTGCTGATGTTGAAACTGCTGCAGCCCCTGTGGTGGTGGCATCTGTGGATTCCCCATAGCCCAGCTGTGACAGTTCAGTGCGGGAATGTGAGCCTTATTCTTCATGGTTCTCTGTCCACTTGCAGCCAGGAGTCTCCCTAGTGGTTGGAGAAAGGAAGTAGGTGGGAGAAGAGCCCTGCTCCCTACCAAAGGCTGGCAGACTCTCCCTTGCTGCACTGTGGTGACGGCACGGGAGTGTAGCTACTGGAGTTCCTTACATAGTTGACAGTGTTTGGTCTGAGGCATATATTAAGTCATTTCAGAAAATTAGTCTGAAAAAATAATTCATTGTTCTCTGTTTTAACCACTTTGTTCCATGATTGCATGCTTCAGTTCCCTGCAGATCAGTGATGGGGGTGGGTGAGCATGAAGGTGCCCCCTAATGACTTCCCCACCAGGGAGCCCCTCACCACCAGCACAGTTTCCATATGGCTGATGCAAGTGGGCATTTGGAACCGTCCCCACCCCTGCATCCAGGATGCAGGCCCAGATGCTACTGAGCAGAATCATCATCTGCTCAGCCCAGTGAGCCCAGGTTGATGTTTCAGAGGAGAACAGCTTGGGTTTCAAATGCAAGCAGCCCCATGGGACTGAACACATGACCACTGTCCCCAGTATATCCCTTTGTATCTAATATACCTCCCATATGGATCCTTGGTACCTGTGGCCGCCATGGAGGGAGCCAAGGGCTGCTATCAGGAACCTATGTGTGCACACACAACTAGCACACACCTGCTACACACACACACACACACACCACCATGCAGCATATTCACCCTTACCACCACCCATCTGCCCTTAACATCGACCCCACACGTGCACACACTCATCCCATACAACACGTACCACACTTCACAGAAGCACACCCACCACACAACACATGCCAGAGAACACACATACTAATCACATAATACACATTGCACATGCACATTCATTACATGTACACACATTTCACACATGTGCAAATATCTCACATGCATTTACACTGCACACTACACCCAGACACTACACATGCATACCACATGTAATATGCTCACACAGATACAGCATATCACACACCACTCACTTGTACCACACATGCTATTCAGCACAGCACAAATGCCACAGAAGCCATGCATACCATACATACAAACATGCACACACACTACATCACACCACATACCACACAACACTCATGCTACACCCACCGCAAATGCATGCAGAATCTGTGCACATTCCATATACATGCCACACAATACACATACACCACATATACTCACTACACATACACATAGCATAAGACACACACTATACCCACTGAACCCACACCCCACATGTAGCCTACACATACACGATACACCCCTGTGCACACATGTGCATATACTACCTACTGGCACACTCCATACTACAGATGAGTCAGCCCCTACATGTGCCTCAGGCCCTGTGTCTCAGCGCCCCCCTGTCCTATCTGACCACCCCCTGGGTCATTGCATAATGAGAGCAGGGTATGGGGGGTCTCAAATGGAAAGAGGAATGGATAGATGTCAGTGTTTCACTTGGGACCAAAAACAATGAAAACATTTCATGTATGTACATTTTTTTAAATCGCATGCACACATAGTCTTGTTTATGTACAATTTTCTGTTTATGAAAATTAAGAATTCAGTTTGTCTCTTCTACCATACTGGCAGGTACTTTGGGAAATACACAAAACATAAACATAAGATCTGAATTTATAACGTGCATAAAACTAATCCCATCAGCTCCTGTTCTTGAGACACTGGTACCGTATTTGTCTTCTTTCTCTACTTTCCAGGCCTGTGAGTTGGCCAGCTCTGTACAGGAGGAAACAGTAAGTCATAGTTCAGAGAGGGGGCTCTCCTTTGTAGATATCCTAAGTTCCAGGTGGGGCTCCCTTCCCTGTACATGTGTGAGCCTAGAAAGTTGTTTGATTTCTTTAAGCCTGGGTTTTCAGTGTTAAAACAGACATTGTCATCACCATCACCATCATCTGGCCACAGCCGTGTTGTCATGAGGAGTAAAGAAGATGTAACATGTGAATTAGCACAACACCTGACATGTAGATACTCAAATAGTGAAAGAATGAATGAATGAAAAGGTGAATGAATGACAGAGTGAGTTTGACCTCCCACCTAATATGCAAATCCTTTCCACAAAAAAACGCATACTAAAATTAAATACAAATGCAAAGAATAAATATGGAAGACTTGGCTTTCTTCTGACCTGACCATATGTCCCAGCCACACTGCACCTGGGCGGGAGCCCACCTTCAGCGCAGTGTCCCTCCTGCACAGCCTTGCTCTTCATGCATCTTGCCCACAGAAGGTTGTAGCTGCTGAAATAGCTCACTCGGGCCTGACAGTCTCAAGCAGGACCTGCTTTACAGTCCACCAGCCCACCCAGAGCCCAAAGCACAGAGGTGAAAGGTGTGCCTTCATTAGTGCCCTCCGGATGGTTACCTGTCCTGTACAGGCACCTGGCCCAGCCCTGGGGATCCCCCCGGGGATTCCTGAGAGGGAGCCACAAGTTGTCCTCTGACCCATGTTTCTGGCCGACCACATGAGCCAGTTCCTGACTCAGGCCACCTTAGGTAAAGCTCTGCTGTATATGCCTCTCTGGCAGCAGTTTGCAAGCATTTTTCTGAATACGGTTTTCAATTGAAATCTTAGGGAGCACCCACAAATTGGTAAAGCTGCTGACTTAGGCAACACCACAAATTGGTCACATCGGTAAAGTTGCCAACAGCAGGGCCAAGAGGACAAGGACGGCGTCATGGCTGCAGAACTGTGAAGCTCACTGGGCTCCCATGGCAGCTGTGTCCCCAGTAAACCCCGGCCAGGCTCCCTTGAAGTCCCATGAACGTCTGGGCCACTCAGCCCATCTAAGCCCAGGCCGTGGGGAGTAGGAAACATCCTGCTTTTGTGAAAGCCTGAAGCCTGTCTTCTTTGATCCTCCATAGTTAATCCATGAGGAATTCCTGCTGACTCCCCTTCAGGAAGCCCCAGCAGTAAGGTCAAATACAAAATACAAATTTTAGAATCAGCTTATCAGTCTCATCAAAAAAAAAAAAAGACTGCTGGAATTTGATTGGGATCTCACTGACTCCGTGAAGACCTGAGGGAGACAGTCCTGCCCCTGGACGACTTACAGTGCGTGACTTCCAGCTGCAGCAATCAGAGCAGCGTGGGGTGTGAGCCAGGACACACAGTGCGTCATGGAACCGGAGAGAGTCCAGAGGCAGACCCACACCAATGCAGATTTTTTTAAAAAGTCACCAAGGGAAAGGAAAAGAAGATTTTTTCGAGCAAGTGTGCTGGAACAACTTTAAAATAATATGGAAAGAGAAAAGACAGAGAGAGCGAGAAGGAGGAAGGAAACTTGACCCTCTGCTTCAAACCATATATACAGATTACTGCAAAGTAGGTTGTAGAACTAAATGTAAAAGTAAAAACTGTAAAGGTTCCAGAAGAAGGCATGGAAGAAGAAATCTTCATGATCCTGGAGTTGGTAAATATGTTTTTGAGAGACCAAAAAAAGGACCAACTATGGAAGGGAGAACAAATGATAAACTGAATTTCATCAAATCAAAAATTTCTGTTCATCAGAAGCCACTGTTAAATAGGTAAGTCACAAACTGGGATCTATAAAACATGTCTGATAAAGTACTTGTACATATATAAATAACAAGTGAAAATTATTTATTTTATAAATATATAAAATAGTATAATGTAATATATAAATGTATAGTTTAACATATTTACAAGTATATAAATATCAATAACAACTAAAAATTAATTATAGAAATAAAAATAACCCAGTAAAAAAGTAAGTGGAAAATTTTTAAAAAAGAAGATACATAAATGACCAATAAGCACATGTAAAGACTTACAAATCATCATCAGGGAAATAGAAATTTAAACTACAGTGAGCTATCACTACACACCCACCAGAATGGCTTAAAATTAGGAAGACTGGCCATCCCAAGTGTTAGAAGGATGTAGAATAAATGGAACTCTCCTACATTGCTGAAAGGAAAGCAAAATAATGAAACTACTTTGGAAAACAGTTTAGCGGTTTCTTATAAAATTAAGAATACACTTTCCCCTAGGCCCAGCAATTCTACTCTTGGGTATTTACTGAAGAAAATTGAAAGCACATGTGCACAAAACAGCTTATACTTGAATGTTCATAGCAGCTTTATCCACATTCACCCAAATCTAGAAGCCACCCAGACACTCCTCAAAAAGTGCATCAATGAGCTACGTGTGATGTATCCACACAATGGAATACTATGCAGCAATACAAAAGAAAATGAATTATTGATGCATACTTCAACATGGATGATTCTCCAAGACCTAATCTGAGCCATGAGACCAGACAAATGGATCTGGGCACTCTCTCCACTGTGTATAAATAATATCATGAAAAAAAATTAAATGAAAGAATGTCAGAACTTTCTTTCTATGGCTACAAATTGCCAATGGTCTGGTCTCTCCTAAAATCAAATCCTGAGTCTCTGTCTCGCCCTCCCCTGCACAGTCCATGCACAAGCCACCTTGCTCATCCGTGGATCCGACAGCTGCATAGGCCAGCCTTGGGTTCTGAGCTTGCTGTGCCTGCTTCTTCCTCTTTCTTTGGATCTCAGACCATATTAGGGAATTATCTGGTGCCAGGGAACTACAGCAACACAAAGTAGGAGCCTGCTGACTCCCTGTTGAGTACACGAACAGGCCTCCTGGGCAGGTGCAACCTCCTGGGCTCAGGCCTTTCATAACAGTGGGTTCTGTGCCCACACCAGCTCTGTCCTCACCCTCACCTGCTTCTCCTGGGCATGCTGCCCTCTCCACCATGCACCCTGGGATGGGCGCAGGTACTACTCTCCCGAATCCTAATCTCTACATGGTTATAATTTGACTATTTTGTAGACATGGGGTCCAAGAGTTTTACTGAATCTGAACAAGCAGAAAATATCCTTGGAGGCCAAGCAGCTTTTCTCTCTTGGTTGTGCGGACCAGCTGATGCGGCACTGTTTAACTGTGCTCTGGGCTCAGTGGGCTAACCTTCCTCCAGGCCCTCCTCGCTCCCCAGGGAAGTCCTGGCTGGGATGTGAGGCCTGGACCCCGGTGGCTGCTGCAGTCCCCATTCCTAGCCTTGGGGCACATTTGTGCTTTGGGAAGGGAGCTAGTGGACTTCCTGGCAGAATTGGATGGAAAGAGCTAGGAGGCTCTCTTTGGAAGCCACATATTAAGATTCCCTTTGGAGGCCAGGTTGGCAAACATCCAAGAAAACTCAAGTGATTTATTTCTCAGATCTTCAGGATTCAGGTTGATTTCAGGTTTTAAAAGCTGCTGTGGGAATTTTAAACTGAAACAGTTTAACTGGAAGAAGCAAACGTTTTCCCTAAATACCTTGCAGATCTGAAGCACAGAAGGCAGAGCTAGGTGCACACTCAAGGTGGACAGTCACCCTCACTGGAAGGTGGCTGTCAATCTTGGCAAATCTCCCTTTAATTTTCAGGGTTGAATCTTTCATTCTGGCTGTTGACTTAACCAGTCTTTGACTTCATGAAAATCAGTATGCAGATTCTTTTTAAAACATTATTTTAAGGTTAAAGCCAGGATAGCTTACTTCAGTTGGGAAGGCTGGCTGCAAAAAGGATGGTTTGACTCAGAAAGAAGACTGAGCCACAAGTTAGCTACACTTTCTGCACCATGAGATTTTATCCGGATAGGTCTGCAGTAGGGATGACATTACTTAGACACCAGGGAGGGTGTGGGACAGGCATTGAATTCACTTATTTGTCTCCTAAATGAAGTGATATTCTTAAAAAATCCATCTGAGTATTTTAAGTCAATTGGTTCTTTTGTATACTTATGTTTTATTATAGTCATATTATTAAATTGCTATAATATATTTTTGTTTATTTTATTACTTTAAGCATTTTTTTTATTGAAGTATAGTTGATACACAATATTACATTGGTTTCAAATATACAACACAGTGATTCAGCAGTTACATACATTATTAAACCTTCACTGCACCCAAGTACCATTTTGGTCCTCTCAGGTCAAACAGCGCTGCCCTGCTGACCTCTTGTTATGTAAATAAGCCGAAGGCGGCCTCTGGGTATCAGCTCCCACATTAGTTGCTCCTTCACCACAGGCTGAGACCCATTAGCTCCAAAGCGTGCCAGGCCAGATTCACATTTACACATCCATTTATTTTAAACATAGCCCAAGTGAGCTTTTATGCTTTTAAAATACATACTCTTCATCGAATTCTTTCTCCAAATCTCTAGCAGTCCCACTGTAGGTAAGCTGCATCTTGCGTTCCTTCCTGCTCTGTGGGCCCTGCAAACCCTCCCCTCGCAGCCGCTGGCTGTGGGTAAGGTAGGGCCTGCAGCTCTAAGATCTCGAGCTCTTGCCGCTCTTGGGATCTCTCTGGCCCGGAGACTCCCTGCCGTGCTGCTGAGCAACATCACAGGACACCGAAGCCTGCTCCTCGGCGCCCTCCCGGGGACAGCCAGATAGCCTCTGCACAGCTGCCTGTTGTGAGGGGCCTCCCGACACGCAAACCTGTCAAAGCGTTGCCCGGTACAGCGTTCTGTGTGCCACTGGCACCTTTTTCCTTTTGATTAGCTCCCACATCCTAGAAGTGGGATGGCTGGAGCCCAGAATACAGGGCATTTTAGATGGAATGGTCAGGAAGAGCCTCTCTGATGTAAAGGTGTCCCTGAAGAGAGCCCAGTGACGTCGAGGAGGAAGCAGTGCGGGCAGTTCGGGAATGAGTGTCCCGAGCAGAAGGAGTAGGGAGTGCCAGGGCTCTGGCGTGGGAAAGTCCCAGCAGCAGGCCAGGGTGGCAGCACTAAGAGGAGGAGGACGGCATGTCACAGGGTCTCCCGGGGCCAGAGAGCGAGGGGTCTGGGTAATGGGGAGGCTCTGGAGTCATTTGGAAAGTGACTGGGTGTCTCTGGGGCTTGAAAGGAGAGGAACAGGATAAAATTACCATTTTCATAGGGTCACTCTGGCTGAGACTCTTGCAATAATTCAGGCAAAAGATGCAACTTACCTAGAGGGAGAATGGTAGATTTTAAGACAGGATTTGGTCAAGGGTCTATAGTTTAAAGTAAAGCTGAAAGCACTGGCTGATGGGGAGTATGAGAGCAAGGACAGAGCCCGAGAGGGCAGCGTGGATCCTCGTGAGGACGTGGCGCTCTGTGGAGCCGGCTCGAGGGAACATGAGTCTCAGGCTCAAGCCGGGCTGCCCAGGCTGCCCTCAGACATCTGCGTTAGTGACTCCAGTTGCCGTAACAAAGTGCCACAGACTGGGTGGCTTGAACAACAGAAATTTATCCACACAGCTGTGGAGGCTGGAAAGTCCCAGATCAGGACACCAATTCCATCCCTGAACTCATTTAACCTTTACTTTCCTCTCTGTTACAAATACAGTCACTTTGGTGCTGGGCTTCAACATAGGAACTTTGGTGGAACACATTTCAGTCCACAGCAAAATCCAAGTTGAGATGGTGAGTCAGGAGTTGGATATTCAAGTCAGGGTTAGCCCAGTGACCAAAATCTGGGGGAGGTCAGGGCACAGACAGTATTTACTGGAAAGAACCTGGAATACCCAGAGAGCGAGTGCAGAGGGACAGGAGAAGTGGTCCAGGCCTGGAGGCCTTTCAGCAGGCAGAGACCAGGAATATGAGAAAGATCCAGCACAGGAGACCTAGAAGGGGCTCTGGGTGTGAAGGAGGCAGTCTGACGCAGCCCAGTGTCCCTGTGGCACAATGAAGAAGAATGTGGTAAAAGGAAGGGAGCGACAGCCTCTGAGTATCTGCAGGAGGCTGCCCATCAGTGCTGGTTACAAGGGTGGTGTGAGTGGGCTTCAGGGAAGGGGGGGCAAGGAGGCTCAGGAAACGAGGGCAGGGGTGCAGGTCGCACCGCTGGGGCCAGTGATGACTCTCTATCCTGCCTCGTGGTGTCTGAGCGTTCCCTGGGTTCACTCTTGGCCCCACTCTGTCTCACTAGCCAGAGTTTCCACATAATTAAAAGCACTGGTTTGGCTTCTTGCATCCAGTAGCCTATTTTGAGATCTGTAGTGTAAGAGTTACAGGTGCCTTTATCTTTTTTTTTACAGTATATATTAGATTTATTTTGAATCATACATTTGAGATTGATTTACATTTGTGGGTGAATCAGTGGCTTTTTTATTTTAAGTATTCCACTATATGGATATACTACTTGTTTTTTTTTTTAATCTGACAATTTAAAGACATTTAGGCTATTTCCCATTTTTTTATATTTATGAATAAAATCATTATAAACATATGCTTTTAGGATTTCATGGAAATATAATTCTCACTGCTCTTGAGTAAATACCAGGAATGAGATTTGCTGGATTGTGGGTTAAATGTATGTCCAACTTTATAAAGAACTGGTAAAAAGATCTCAAAAGTGGCTGCATCATATTGCATTCCCACCAGTTGTGTGTGAAATTTCCAGTTAATATGCATTCTCATCAGCACTTGGTGGTGTCAGGTCATCTTTAAGCAATTCTCATAGATAATAGAGAATGTTGCTTTGGTATCTTGCATTCATGACCTACCCTGAATTCCACAGCGTACATGTTACTGGCACTACTGTAAAGCCCATTTCCAGCCAGACCTCTTGAAAACAGTAAAAGCCACTGTCCTACACTGTGTTTTCACTTTTAGATTCTTAAAATTTAGAGTACCCCTTAGAGATTAATTTCAACCATTTCTTCTAAAGATTGTCAAAACTGAGACTCCGAGAAGAAGCTGAGGTTGTCGAAGGTCACAGACCAAGAATCTGATGCCCGACGCTTCCTGTTCTTCCCACCCACCCCCTGACCCGTACTCCACCTCTGATCACACAGGTCATTTGCAGGACCCCAGGGTTGAGTGCCTGCATCGCTAACAGCTCTGGGAGGCTTTTGTGTAGGAAACCCTGCTTTCAGTGATTTGAGGACTTGCTGTTAAATGCACCATAGCCATGTTTTAAATTTATAGAACTATTCACCTTGTATGTATAGAATATAGACTTTCATTCAAGTTAAAAGTTAATCCATTTTAAAGAATGAACTGTCAGAGCTGGGCCTAATGGCTCCCACCCACCCACTTCCCTCTCTGCATAGTCTGGGTGGTCTCCCTCCACATCCCTGTGTTTCTGGGGTCCTTCTGTCTTGGAGGAAAGAAGCTGCACAAAGGACTGGCTCCTAGAGTGATATAAAGGGTTAGATGACAGGCACACAATAGTGACTGGCTGTGAACCTTCCTGCAGGGAGAGCACAAGGTGGCCCAAACACACTGTCACCCTTTGGAACTCCTGCCATGTGCCTGCCTGAGCCCCACCAACCTTCCTCTGTCTTAATATGTCCCGCCATAAACACACACACATGAGTTTGCCTTAAGGACATTATACATATCGCTTGTTAGAATGTCTTCTAGAAGGTAGTCCGGAAAGTTCTTTTTTGCTTGGCTCACCCTACCCACTCCTTCTCTCCATCCATATCACTACCAACTATTAGAAACCCATCTTAGCAACCTCATTTGTATCGTTCCATATTTTTCTCCAAACTCGGTCATCTACATATACATATGTAATAATATAGTACACATGTGCACACACACACACATGTATGTATACACACATAGGAATGCAGCCAGAGCTCTGTCAGGGACACATAAGACACTTTATATTTGCAAGTGAGATAGACCTTAATAGAGGCACTTAGAGGCCTGCACCACCACTGGAGGGTTGGAGGAGTGAAGGGTAGGGATGCCATGGAGAGAAGCCAGTGAGTAAGAAATCACACTCAACCTCAGGATGCCAGAGGGGCCGGGCTGCTGCCGTCACTGCCTGCTTCACCATAGCACCAGAGCACAGAGGCAGCTCCTTTGCAAGCACTGCCCTGGAAGCAGCTGTGACTCAGGCTACTGAGGACAGGATTCCCTGGAGCTCCCCCGGGGGCTGTTCCTGCTCTCAGCTGGAGGTGGAGTATCGTGGCTTCTCCCTGCAGCCTCCAAACCTTGCATGAATGTGTGTCCTTTGGGAACCTGGAACCTATCAGAGAGCAATGCTGGAAATGTCAGTGTGAGCTTCTTCCCCGTTTTGCACAGGGGACTGAAAGAGAGATGAGCAGGGAAGGCAACGATTGAGTTGGCAGTGGGCTCTCCAGCACTCTCCATCCCTTTTGTCAAATCCTCCTCCATATGTATCCTTTGACCCATATTTAAATGAACAAGCAGCTGCAGTCACATCATGTCCTGCCAGTTCCGCCATCCCTCGGCAACTGAAGATCTGCGCTCGCCAACGACGGGGGATGCAAGGCCCTGCAGTCACCGAATCCGTCTTGGGTTTTGTTCATTCCTACCATGCTTTGATCGTGATATGTCTTTGATATACCATAACTTGAAGACTGAATTAAGAGCTTAATCGCACCTAGCCTCCCTTGTGTTATATGACAAGGGAGGGAGAAGGGCATGAGTTGGTTCATATATACCAATAGATAAATAGCAAAGCAAGGGAGAAATATGCAAACCATTGGGATCTTCAGTCCCACCCTTTGCAGGCTCCAGTTGCTGTGTTTGTAATGCCTTCTTGTAGGGCATCTGCCGTCCCCCACTTGCCCTCACCCAGCATCCAGATCTTCATGTCCATACTCTGTGCTTTTAATTCAGCATTTGTCACTGCTTTTGGCAGGTTGGGCAACTACTGATTTAGCAGTTATAAAATCTATTCCTATATACTTTCTTCAGATTGCTTTCTACTGACAAAAGCCTTACAATTCATTTGATGTGCATGGGGCTTGTTCCCAGGCTATCTTCCTAGTTTTGAGTTTGAAAACTTCAAAAATAGCTGGGTTGTAAGGTCAATTGAGCATCTCCCTGAAACGTGCCTACTCAGATGAGGTCATTGCCAGGTTTTCAGACAGGGTGGGGAAACCTCACTCAAGGGAGAAGGGGCTGCTTCTGCTGACCCGGGAGGCTCGGCAACTGGGGATTCAGTGCCCCCAGGTTCATCAGACCCTGCTCAGTGTTTCAGGATCCCATCCATTTCTCAAAGCCTCAGTGTTTTCTCCTCACTGTCTTACCATGTTCATAGGAGATCTAACAAGTCTTTGAATTAAGCTTGTATAACAGCAACTTGGGTTTGATACTTAAGCATCATAAAGGGCTGGTTTTGGAATCAATAACTCCATAATTGTAAGAGCTGAGATGTTACTTTAGGAACATCATTGGGGCTCCACAGCCATGCCTGGAGCTGAGTATTAAAAACCCAGCTCTCCTTTTTTCCTGCATGCTTCCCAGCGCGGTTAGGAACAGCTAGCCCGGGACAGTCTTCACACCCCTTCTGTGCATCACTGCCATCCACCCATAACAGCTGTTGGTTCTCCCCAAACGTCAGAGAACCAGTCTCGTCTCTGTGCTTCCGCTTTCCTGGAACCACCTCTAGAACCAAATACTGTATTCATCAGCATTTGGTTAAGAGAGAAGCCACTCTAGGTATTCCAGGTAGATAAGAGAACTAGAGGTTTGCAAACCAGAGCAAGTGCAGGAAATCAAGAGAAGCTCTGCTTACAGCAGGAGGCTTGCCAGTGCCCATGGGAAGCTCTTGCAGCTGCAGAAGTCCAGGTCACCTCCACCCCCACCCACCCAAAAACAGGCGCTTCTCAGGAGTCTGCCCGAACCAAAAGCCAATCTCACATCTGCCCTCTGCTCAAGCACGCCTTGCAGCACTCCATAGGAAACTGGCCTGTGCTTCTCTTCAAAGCCTTACATGAACTCCTCTCACTGGAGGCTTGTCACCAGAATTCTATGGGAGAGGATTTCTGGTACCGGTCATTGTCACTTCCCTGCTGTAATGCAGCAGGGGTGTGCAAAGGCCTCAGGGGTGCAGATTGACCTTGGTTGCTGAGGTGCAACAATGCTGAGCATGGACTAGGCAGGGCTGTGTCCTTTTGTGTCACTATAGCTGGTTGTGCTGAATACGCGTCTCATCATACTGCTTTTCAGACATGTCATATGCATCACTCAACAATCCTTCACTGAAATACCCTCAAATCAGTAGTATATGCAAATTCATTCTCTTTAATGGCTGAGTAATGTTCTTGATGTTTATTACCACAATGCAGCCAGCCATTTCCTGACACTTCCCTTCAGCTCCCCCTCTCTCTGGTCAGATACTAAGGAGAACCCCCAGCTTCTTTATCCTCACTGTCACTGGTTGAGGACACGTCATTTCTCATCTGTATTGCTGCAGTCACCTCCTAACGTGCTTTCTGTGTCAAGCTTGGCCAACTCTAATGCAGTCCCTGCTAGTTAGCCAGGGTAATTTTTCTTAACTGCAAATGCTTGATTTTCCTGAAATGAAAATTTGACCAAGCCCCGCTCTTACTGAAAGTGCTTCAGTGACTTGCCCTTGGGAGAAAGTCCAAACCTCATGTTCTAATTTGTAAGGCCCTTCAAGGTGTGCTGTATCCCAGGATCTCCATCTTCCTGCATCCTTCAGCCTCTCCAGCCAGGCCTCCCCTGTCCCCTCGCTGGGCTCCACTCACACCTTACACCTACGGTGCTTACGTGTGGGTTACTTGCACATTTATCTGTGTGCTGTCCTATTCCCAGCAACACTCCTCTCCCTGCTCATCGGGATCCTTACTTTTTGAAAAGATAGCTTTTACACTTCTTTTAGGCCTCAACCATCAAAAACAAAACAAAAAGCCCAAGAGCACCTCTGATCATCCTCCAAGTCCCCAGTCAGACCCCCCTCCTAGGTGCCCTGTCAGACCCTATGCTCATGCCTTATTGTCCTCTGTCCTCCTGTCTCTTCTCTACTAAACAAACTTCCCAGACTCTTATTCAGGCTCTTTTCTTTTTTTCTCTCACCCAGCCTTTCTCAGCCATTGGCCTTTTCATGTTCATGCTTGTTACCTCGTATCTCTGCAAGATGATTGCTATAGCTCCAGGTATCATGTCTGCATTCCAGTAAGAGCAAGGAATAACAGCACAGGTCCATCTCTCCTCATAAGTCTTCGTTCTTTTAATCCAGAAGTAAAAATTTCTTTTTCATGCCTCCCAACCGAGTTTGGCCCAGCTCTGACTGTTAAGGAATGACTAGAGATTTACTAAAGGAGGAAGAGGTGCTGTTAAAGGGAGAGGAACAGAGCAACCACTGAACTGTGAGGATAACTAGGAGAGTGTGGTGTCTTGGAAAAAGAAGGAAATGACATCACCATGCGGTACACTAGATCCCCCTCCTCAACCTCCCCTCAAACAGAAGAGAGTGACTCAAGAAGAGAGAGGTCAACTACATTTAATGGGGACAGAGAAGTGACCTTGGATTTATCTACATCGAAGTCAGTGGTCTAGAAAAGTGCTGCTTCAGTAGACTGGTACTCACAAAAACCATTTTACAGCAAGTCAAAGGGGGAAGGTGTGCAAATTTATTTTCTCTCATCCTTCAACATTGGTTTAAATGTATTGCTCACACTACACTCTATAATTGGCAGTGGCATACAAAATCGAAATGTTTCTTTAAGTTTTCTACATCAAAAATACCAAATATCAGTCATACAATTTTGTTATATCATTATTATGTTTGTTATATTTGCAGAAGCATCTGGTGAGCTATGACCTATTAGAAGATTAGTTGAAGCAGCCTTTGGGCTAATTTTCTTCTCCACATTTCTATAAAAATAAGCTAATTAAATCTGACCTTAGAAATACCAGCTAGCTTAGAGGATCTGTTATTTCAATTGGTTCTTTCTATTTCTGTCTGTATTTAATAGCCAGGAAATTGTAAATTGTTGCCTGCAAATATAAATGAGATCTTCCATTTCTGGCAGTATGGCAGGCTAAATATTATGAAAAAGTTCTCATTCTAATACACTTAAAATATTGGGTAATTAATTTTTAATCCTTTAAAAAAAATTTTATTTTCTTTTAATTGTGTATACTATTTGCTTTAGATAATTACTTTATTCAAACAGCTCCAAACTGAAAGGAAGAACACATTGAAAATATTGCATCCCCTCTGTCCCCTGTACCCACCTCCTTTCTGACCTGTGTCACCAATGTGTTAGTTTTTATTTGTCCTTCCAGTATTTATATATACAGAGGTAAGCAAGCATTTATTTATATACATAGAAATATATATAGTCTATATAACATATAAAATACATATTTTACATAATACATAATGACATGTATTTCTGTCCTTACCCAAAATGTACGATGATGATTATTTTACCCTTTGCTTACTTCACTCTCTAATGTGTGCTAGAGATCTTTTCATGGAAGCGTCATCATTCCTTCATGCAAAAACATAGCATTAGCATTATGTTTAGTTGGACTAGCTTTTTATTTTTTATTTATTTATTTATTTATTTATTATTTGGACTATTTTTAATTAATTTATTTATTTATATTTAAATATTCTTTTATGGATGGACACTTCACTTGTTTCAATTATTTTGCTATTATAAGTGGTGCTGCAATGACTATATTGTGCATACCTCATTTTTATGTGCATAGGTATTTATATAGGATAAAATCCCAGAAGTAGGATGGCTGCGTCACAGGGTAAATGCAGTGTAACTGTGACGAATACTAGAAACCACCTTGCTTGGGGCTTAGATCATTCTGCACGTCCACCAGCAAGTGGATGAGTGAGCCTGTTTACCCACAAACTTAATAACCAGGTGGGTTGCCAACTTTTGCAATTTGCCTCTTTGATATGTGTAAAATGGTTTCTCTGTGTATTTTTAATTTGCATTTCTTTTGTTAATGTAATTAAGCCTCTTTTCATATGTTTAAAGGCCATTTGTAATAATTTTTCCATGAATTCTCTGCTCATGTCCTTTGTACATCTTTTCAGTCATTGTGTTAATCTTCTGGTTTTTTCCTTACTGGTTCTGGGCAACACACACACACACACACACACACACACACACACACACACACACACACACACACACGACAGGAGAAAATAAACGGTGTGGCATTTGTTCTTGTGCCCAGACCACACACACACACACACACACACACACACACACACACGACAGGAGAAAATAAACGGTGTGGCATTTGTTCTTGTGCCCAGACCACACACACACACACACACACACACACACACACACACACACACACACACACGACAGGAGAAAATAAACGGTGTGGCATTTGTTCTTGTGCCCAGACCCCTTCCTCCGGGGCCCAGGCACTCCCGCAGCTGCTGATGGCTCACGGGTGAGTCAGTTGTTGGTCCCAGCCAAAGGAAGTCACCTTGCTAAAGGTTCTCCTTACACTGGGGACAGCCACCCCCATCCAGTGCCTTCTTTAAGTCTGGGCATAACAGCCAGGCCCCTTGCCACAACACAGACTCTCTGTTCCTCTGCTGCCCTCCGGTGCCGGGGATGCCTCTGACACACCCTCACGATGGGTCTGCCTCTGTCCAGTCCCCCTGCCCCGTCCCCAACCTGCTGCCTGCATGTCCTTAGATTTTCTTAGGAACTGACCTTGCTCACAGATGACTCCTTGTGTGTGATATGAATTGCAGATACTTTCTCAGAATAACATTTGCCTTTTGCCATTTCATATGCATTTAAGTCTCTCTGGGGTTTACCCTATGTCTGTTGTTTTACCTGGTCATTCATACAGTCCTTGAGGCTGTAGGGTAGGTTTCTGCATCTGCAAGCGCTCTCTGCCTGCCTTATCGCTGTTAATGTTTTAGAGGGCCCCTAGTTACTCTTGCTTAGTTTTCCAAATGAACATTGAAGTCAGCTTATCTATTCTAAGAAGAAAAAAATACCCTGCTTATAGTTTAGTGTTTGGATCATATCAAATTTATAAATTAGCTTAAGAAGAAATAATGCTAGTGAGTCTTCCAAACAAGGAACATACTGTGTGTGATTCTGCTAGTGTGCCCTTCAGAGCTATCTCAAGTTTTCCACTTGTGTGTTTTACACCTGTCTTTTAAATTTGTTTCTCAACATTCCTTTAGTTGCATTGTATCCTCCTACCAGTTTTTGTTTATATAAGAAGGTTATTTTTTCCATGTGTGCAATTTACATCCCGAACGTCAGTCCTGAGTGCTCGTCAAGGACTGTGTCCGTCACTCTGCCTCCCCCTAGTGAGTAAATGGGAGAATGGCCCTCCTGGTCCCTGAGGTTGGATGAGACCCTGGGACTAGTTTCGACCATGGGTTTAACAGAAGTGAGAGGTCTCTTCGGGGCCAAAATATTTGGTTGTTAATGGGAGATGCTCCGGGGCTTTTTGCCCCACTGCAACACTGAGAGGTAGTTTTTAAGAGTGGCTGCTCTGAATCCTGAAGCGAGAAGGAGTGACAGAGCTCAACCAAACGGGCAGCTGACTCGTGGCATGAGCAAAAAGCAAACCTTTGTTGTTACAGCCACTCAGGTTTGGAGGCAGTTTGTTCCCATGTTACAATAATGTATCCTGCCATTTCTGGCATTCTCTTAATGGCATTTGTCAGTGTGTTTATCTGATGGTAATCTCTGCTTTATAAAGTTTCGGCTTTCGTATTGAGTATGCATAGATTCATACCTCTAGTGCCTTCTGTTTCGATATGTACCTGGGATTTGTTTTAGTCACTTATGGCAAGACACACAGACATGGGAATGACTGTCATGAAGGATGAAATTTTACCCACAGTTCCCTAGAACAGGAGGCACAGCCCACAGGGCCACATGGGGAAACACCAGGGTCAGTCAGGAGGCAAGAGGGGATGAGGGGGAACATGGGCAAGAGCCTTTATCATGGCTTCTGCAGGAAGGAGCAGGTGAGACACAGCAAGCGGGCTCAGCAGTCATCGGGCTGGCTAGTTTTAATCATTTCATTGGGTTCAAGGTGCAGCATCCATCCCTAGATGTTTTGTGCCTGCCCTGGTGATTAGCACAGGGGAGCATTAGCACCAGAAAGCCTGATAAAGTTGGTGGTTAGCGTGTGGGCTTGGAAGGATTCGTTTAATTATGAAAGGCGCATTCTCAAGGGAGTAGTTTGTTTTTCCTGGGAATTAGACAGCCCAGAGAAGGACAGTCTCTCCCAGGTCAACAAGACTTCAAAAACATAGAAAATTGAAAGGATGATTAATACATTTCCATGGTGCATTGAACCCTTTAGCCTGACAAATAGTATTCCTCATCTTAAATTTTAAATAATGCTTTTGGGCCTGAATTTCACTTTGTTTGATATAAGAGTATGCTTCCTGTATTGTTCCTTGTTGTTATGGTTACATGATTTTGTCTGTTTTGTAAACTTGATGAACCATTATCCCTCCCTTTTAGTTGCAACCTTTCTGCATCGTTTAGCTCTAGATATGTCTCTTATATTCAGCAAATAGTCTTTGCCCTTTGAGGTCATGTGAATATCTTTTTCTTTAAATAATTGCATTAAGCCTGTTTAAATTCATTGCTGTAACAGTTATGATGGGTCTTAGATCTGTTGTATTTTCTGTTTTTATATATCAACATTTTAAATGTCTTCCAGTGTATTTTATTATCTTTTTTATTTAAAAATATGTTTCTGACAATGAAAAATTGTGTTTTTAACCTAGTGGCTACTTTTTAAGATTCAACCTTTATATAATATGCTATTTTCCCTTTTCTTCAAACAATATTGGTTGGTTCTTAAGATCTGCCTCAATAAAACTAGCTTGTCTCTTCTTCCTCCCTCCCCTCTCTCTTTTCCCCCCTAATTTAACCAGTAGTATATCTTTTATCTGTTCTTAGTGTTCATCCTTGCACTGTTAAATATGTTTACATATTTATATTTGATCTGTCAACTTCGGTATTATTTTGTACTTGCATGTCTTATATCCAAGGCAGCTGTTAACATTGATTCTACTTTCTACCTTCTACCATTTTTGCTGATTGAGCCATTTTTCTTTGGCAGAACACTGACATTCTCTCTGTCACTTGTATCTCTACCTCTGCTTTTTCTTACATGTACAGTTAAGTAAATTTACTGCTTCTTGGTTATCCATCCCTTTGCCAAACTCTCATTCATCCCTTGATTAACTGGAGTTCATCCTCTGTTAGTCTTCTCAAGAAAAGATCCATTTGTGTAATATTTCTGGAACTCATACATGTTTAAAATGGCTTGTCTGTAGCCTTCATGCATAAAGGGATAGCCAAAATGGTTATAAAACTGTCTTAGCTCACATGTCTTTCTTTTTTTCAGTATCTCGTAGGTGTGGTTCCATTGTCTTAAGGCATTGAATGTGGCTGCCAAGAAGTGTTACTGGCCTGATTTCCTTTTCTTTTTGCATAAGTATTCAAAGAATTCTCTTTATCTTTAAAACACAATGATTTTATAAGGATGTATCTTGTGCTCTTTCAATATGTAGAACCAAATCTTTGCATCAGAAGTTTGCTTTTTTAATTACAGATCTTAAATTCTTTTTATCCTTTCCACTATTTTAGATGTCTTATTTTGGGCTCCAATTATGTGTACATTGTATTTCTTTCTTCTATATTCTGTATCTACCATCTCTAAGCCTTTGCTTTTTTATTTTTGTTTCATTTTGTCCACTTTACTTATTTTTCATTTTTACCTCCCTTTTACTGTGCTGTGACCTGTTTTCTCTTTGCTTCCTTATAATGGAACTTCATTTCTGAAATGATGTGACTTTTTCTTTTTTTCCCCTGAGTTTAGTCAGTTCCTGTTTCACATCTTCCTGTGACTTTGATTCATACTATCTCTGATTCATGGTTTTCCTTCATAGATGTGATGCTCCTATGCTAAATTAAAGCAGCACACCTCTCTGACAACCAAAACCATGTGTTACATTTGAGATCTAGCCCTATTTGATGTTCTTCTTAAGACAATAAAAAACTCAGATGAATTAGAAGTTTAAAGCACAATATTTCATCAGTAAACGGTACTGGAGGTTTTGGTCATCACCATGAAACCTGTGCCTGCTAGTCATCCAGTCACCTGCTGTATTGTGCTAAGCACAAATTGAGGCTTGGCCTGGCAGAAAAATTAAACAGGCAATTTCCTTAGTCTCTGAAGTCTTTGGATTGAGGTCTTCTTCATATAGTTACGCCGTTCTGCTGCTTGGGTAAAATATCACTGGATGAAGCAACAAAATGAGCGAATACAGAAGGACAACAGAACATGTTTGGAAGATCTCAGGTTGACTACAAGAGAAAAGAGTATTTCTCACCATGTGAATTTCTATCTCAAATAAGTCAAGATTCTGTGCCCATAGAATTAGAGGGGAATAGAAACTGGGTGGTCAGCCACCATCTGCCATAGTTGGTTACTTGGCCTTGAAGCTTAGGCTATAAATTGTAACTAGATTTCAGATTATTCACATAGAGAGGGATCTAATGTTCAAAAGAGGATTAGAAGAGGAAAAGAAGAGCAAGAAGGAAAATGGGAGAACCCATATGTTTTAAGGGAGAAAAAGGGCACGAGCTGAGGTAATGATAGAAGACTACGAGGGAGGCGAGAGCAAATTGGAAAATCAGCAGTGAGACGTCACTGGGGAGGAGAGCAGAGTGGACGGCCCTTTACTGACGGCTAGACACATGTCTCCTTGGTGTTGTTCCTGCTGCCCTTCTAACGGATGCGTGCAGTGGGAACGTGCCCTCGCCCTGAAGGCCTGCCTGCAGCACCCGCCCAGGGAGGTCACCCATGATTACCGTGGTCCTGCCTTCACACCTGGCCCTGAATGTCTTGAATTGGGAACCGTGGGTGGGAGCCTCTGGGAAGGGTCTCTGGGAGGGGACAGGCAGGAGCAGCAGGCTCCGCCCCCTGGATGGGAGAAGCTTGGTGGGGTGAGAGTGGGCTGGCTCCCCATAGCAGTGCCTGGCCAGCAGGGCTGGGGTCCACAGCTCAGCCACAATCAGGTCTTGTGCCAGGGCAGCCCTGCAGGGGAGATGCAGCTCAGTGGGAAGAACCAGACTGCAGGGTTCACATGCAGGCACCGTGAGGACTATGGGTACATGCTGTAACCGTTCTCAGCCTCATTTCCTCTTTGTGACAAGCCAGATTAGTGTCTGTTCCTCATTGTGGCTTGGGGTTGCTGATACCACTGGCTACACCCCAAGCTCCTCAGGACTGTGTCTCTGCTCTCCCACCCCTGTTTACAGCCAGGATTCATCATGCTGATGTGATTTCTCACCTCACATGCACGCCACAGTGATACATCTGCATTTTATGATAGAAACGAGGGTCTGCAGTTTCCTCTTCTACTTCCCGTCCCCTTGACCTTCCTCCTCAGCAGTTTTTTTTTTTTTTTTGCAAACCAGGATTTTATTTAAAGGGAACTTGGTTGGAGAGAGGTTACGGTAACTCATATTGACATCTGTTTCTCTTTTTTTTATATTTATTGATCAAATGGTTGTTAACAACAATAAAATTCTGTATAGGGGAGTCAGTGCTCAATGCACAATCATTAATCCATCTCAAGCCTAATTCTCGTCAGCCTCCAATCTTCTGAAGCATAACGAACAAGTTCTTACATGGTGAACAAATTCTTACATAGTGAATAAGTTCTTACATGGTGAACAGTACAAGGGCAGTCATCACAGAAACTTTCGGTTTTGATCATGCATTATGAACTATAAACAATCAGGTCAAATATGAATATTTGATTTTTATACTTGATTTATATGTGGATCCCACATTTCTCCCTTTATTATTATTATTATTTTTAATAAAATGCTGAAGTGGTAGGTAGATGCAAGATAAAGGTAGAAAACATAGTTTAGTGTTGTAAGAGAGCAAATGTAGATGATCAGGTGTGTGTCTGTAGACTATGCGTTAATCCAGGCTAGACAAGGGCATTAAAACATCCATGGGTGCAGAAGACTTCTCTCAAAACAGGTGGGGTGAGGTTCTAAGCCTCACTGCTGTTGATCCCCAATTTCTCACCTGATGGCCCCCCTGCAACTGTGCCTGTCTTAGGTTGTTCCTCCCTTGAGGAATCTTACCCGTCTCTGGCTAACCAGTCATCTTCTGGGGCCATACAGGGAGATGTAAAGTTGGTAAGTGAGAGAGAAGCCATATTGTTTAAAAAGGTTAGCTTTTTACTTCTTTGCAGATTTATGCGCTGTGACTTCTATGCCCAGCATTTGTCTTGAGGTATCTTTACCACTTGGAGGAATTATGATACTTGGTAAATTCGATATGAGGCATGAATTCTATTTAAGGGTTGTAATTAGGAAGGAAGAAGAAAAGCTATAGAGGTAGCAGATGGAAGAAAACATGGGAAGATTGATTATTTCTTTGACATATCTTCTTGTAGAGTAACTTAAGCATGTATAGGTTTTAAACTACTAATTAAATTGCACACACACATTAACATAATAGGAATACAGTTACATAACCAAAGCAGATCTATAATTACCAGCCATCTCCAGTGAAGCCAAGAAAACCAGTTAGGCACCCTAGGCATTTGTGAAAATTTGTCTATGATATGATGGATATTGTCCAACTGTACTTGAACAGTCTGAGAGAAATCAGACAAATTAAAACAACCCATTCCTGGGAACTGTTCACATCCCATATGTTCTTTTAACCGTAGATAGTCTGTAGTTGTAAGATTTTGGAGCGCTACAACTTGCACTTCTCCTAATTCTTGGTTGAAGTCCAACAGTATAGATCCAGTCAAATTTGTTGTTTTACTGTATGCACAGGCCAGCTTAGATATCTCATTCTTCATTCCAATGGCAAGTCCAGGAAACGGTGGGATGGATGCAGCTACAACTGCAGCATTGCCTGGGTCTTTGTGGAGGTTTTTTGATGATCATCTTCTGGTATGAGTCTTCCAGAGAGTGCTGATGTTGGAAGTTCTTCTTCATATCGTATCTTAGTTCATTTTCTGGGTAGCCAAATTAGGCTTTGATCTTCTGTATAAACACAAACAGACCCTTTGCCCACACTTGGATATGCCCTTTATACCATTGTTTAGAACTCACTGGAGGTCACCACACAGGAACTGCTGTTAGTCCATTTTTGGGTTCTGTAATTCTGCTGGTGTTTTGTTCCTTCAGTTTTTTCCTTTGTCCTTATACTCCACAGATGAGTGAAATCATTTGGTATTTCTCTTTTTCCGCTTGGCTTATTTCACTGAGCATAATACCCTCCAGCTCCATCCATGTTGCTGCAAATGGTAGGATTTTCCCTCTTCTTATGGCTGAGTAGTATTCCATTGTGTATATGTACCACATCTTCTTTATCCATTCATCTACCGATGGACATTTAGGTTGCTTCCAATTCTTGGCTATTGTAAATAGTGCTGCAATAAACATAGGGGTGCATCTGTCTTTCTCAAACTTGATTGCTGCATTCTTAGGGTAAATTCCTAGAAGTGGAATTCCTGGGTCAAATGGTAGGTCTGTTTTGAGCATTTTGATGAACCTCCATACTGCTTTCCACAATGGTTGAACTAATTTACATTCCCACCAGCAGTATAGGAGGGTTCCCCTTTCTCCACAGCCTCGCCAACATTTGTTGTTGTTTGTCTTTTGGATGGCAGCCATCCTTACTGGTGTGAGGTGATATCTCATTGTAGTTTTAATTTGCATTTCTCTGATAATTAGCGATGTGGAGCATCTTTTCATGTGTCTCTTGGCCATCTGTATTTCTTTTTTGGAGAACTGTCTGTTCAGTTCCTCTGCCCATTTTTTAATTGGATTATTTGTTTTTTGTTTGTTGAGGCGTGTGAGCTCTTTATATATTTTGGATGTCAAGCTTTTATCAGATCTGTCATTTACAAATATATTCTCCCATACTGTAGGGTTCCTTTTTGTTCTATTGATGGTGTCTTTTGCTGTACAGAAGCTTTTCAGCTTAATATAGTCCCACTTGTTCATTTTTGCTGTTGTTTTCCTTGCCTGGGGAGATATGTTCAAGAAGAGCCACTCATGTTTATGTCTAAAAGCTTTTAGCCTATGTTTTTTTCTAAGAGTTTTATGGTTTCATGACTTACATTGAGGTCTTTGATCCATTTTGAATTTACTTTTGTGTATGGGGTTAGACAATGGTCCAGTTTCATTCTCCTACATGTAGCTGTCCAGTTTTGCCAGCACCATCTGTTGAAGAGACTGTCATTTTGCCATTTTATGTCCATGGCTCCTTTATCAAATATTAATTGACCATATATGTTTGGGTTAATGTCTGGAGTCTCTAATCTGTTCCACTGGTCTGTGGCTCTGTTCTTACGCTGGTACCAAATTGTCTTGATTACTATGGCTTTGTAGTAGAGCTTGAAGTTGGGGAGTGAGACCCCCCTACTTTATTCTTCTTTCTCAGGATTGCTTTGGCTATTCGGGGTCTTTGGTGTTTCCATATGAATTTTTGAATTATTTGTTCCAGTTCATTGAAGAATGTTGCTGGTAATTTGAGAGGGATTGCATCAAATCTGTATATTGCTTTGGGCAGGATGACCATTTTGACGATATTAATTCTTCCTAGCCATGAGCATGGGATGAGTTTCCATTTATTAGTGTCCCCTTTAATTTCTCTCAAGAGTGACTTGTAGTTTTCAGGGTATAGGTCTTTCCCTTCTTTGGTTAGGTTTATTCCTAGGTATTTTATTCTTTTTGATGCAATTGTGAATGGAATTGTTTTCCTGATTTCTCTTTCTATTGGTTCATTGTTAGTGTATAGGAAAGCTACAGATTTCTGTGTGTTAATTTTGTATCCTGCAACTTTGCTGTATTCCGATATCAGTTCTAGTAGTTTTGGAGTGGAGTCTTTAGGGTATTTTATGTACAATATCATATCATCTGCAAATAGTGACAGTTTAACTTCTTCTTTACCAATCTGGATTCCCTGTATTTTTTTGTTTTGTCTGATTGCCGTGGCTAGGACCTCTAGTACTATGTTAAATAACAGTGGGGAGAGTGGGCATCCCTGTCTAGTTTCCGATCTCAGAGGAAAAGCTTTCAGCTTCTCACTGTTCAGTATAATGTTGGCTGTGGGTTTATCATATATGGCCTTTATTATGTTGAGGTACTTGCCCCCTATTCCCATTTTGCTGAGAGTTTTTATCATGAATGGATGTTGAATTTTGTCAAATGCTTTTTCAGCATCTATGGAGATGATCATGTGGTTTTTGTCTTTCTTTTTGTTGATGTGGTGGATGATGTTGATGGATTTTCGAATGTTGTACCATCCTTGCATTCCTGGGATGAATCCCACTTGGTCATGGTGTATGATCCTTTTGATATGCTGTTGAATTCTGTTTGCTAATATTTTATTGAGTATTTTTGCATCTACATTCATCAGGGATATTGGTCTGTAATTTTCTTTTTTGGTGGGGTCTTTGCCTGGTTTTGGTATTAGGGTGATGTTGGCTTCATAGAATGAGTTTGGGAGTATTCCCTCCTCTTCTATTTTTTGGAACACTTTAAGGAGAATGGGTATTATGTCTTCTCTGTGTGTCTGATAAAATTCCGAGGTAAATCCATCCAGCCCCGGGGTTTTGTTCTTGGGTAGTTTTTTGATTACCGTTTCAATTTTTTTGCTCATAATTGGTTTGTTTGACTTTTGTGTTTCTTCCTTGGTCAGTCTTGGGAGGTTGTATTTTTCTAGGAAGTTGTCCATTTCTTCTAGGTTTTCCAGCTTGTTGGCATATAGGTTTTCATAGTAGTCTTTAATAATTCTTTGTATTTCTGTGGAGTCTGTCGTGATTTTTCCATTCTCATTTCTGATTCTGTTCATTTGTGTTGATTCTCTTTTTCTCTTAATAAGTTTGGCTAGAGGCTTATCTATTTTCTTTATTTTATCAAAGAACTAGCTCTTGGTTTCGTTGATTTTTGCTATTGTTTTATTCTTCTCAATTTTGTTTATTTCTTCTCTGATCTTTATTATGTCCCTCCTTCTGCTGACTTCAGGCCTCATTTGTTCTTTTTCCAGTTTTGATAATTGTGATGTTAGACTATTCATTTGGGATTGTTCTTCCTTCTTCAAGTGTGCCTGGATCACTATATACTTTCCTCTTAAGACTGCTTTGGCTGCGTCCCACAGAAGTTGGGGCTTTGTGTTGTTGTTGTCATTTTTTTCTATATATTCCTTGATCTCTATTTTTGATTTGTTCATTGATCCATTGATTATTTAGAAGCATGTTGTTAAGCCTCCATGTATTTGTGAGCCTTTTTGTTTTCTTTGTATAATTTATTTCTAGTTTTATACCTTTGTGGTCTGAAAAATTGGTTGGTAGAATTTCAATATTTTGGAATTTACTGAGGCTCTTTTTGTGAACTAGTATGTGCTCTATTCTGGAGAATGTTCCATGTGCACTTGAGAAGAATGTATATCCTGTTGCTTTTGGATGTAGAGTTCTATAGATGTCTATTAGGTCCATCTGTTCTAGTGTATTGTTCAGTGCCTGTGTGTCCTTATTTATTTTCTGCCCGGTGGATCTATCCTTTGGGGTGAGTGGTGTGTTGAAGTGTCCGAAAATGAATGCATTGCAGTCTATTTCCCCCTTTAGTTCTGTTAGTATTTGTTTCACATATGCTGGTGCTCCTGTGTTGGGTGCATATATATTTAGAATGGTTATATCCTCTTGTTGGACTGAGCCCTTTATCATTATGTAGTGTCCTTCTTTATCTCTTGTTACTTTCTTTGTTTTGAAATTTATTTTGTCTGATATTAGTACTGCAACCCCTGCTTTCTTCTCACTGTTGTTTGCCTGAAATATGTTTTTCCATCCCTTGACTTTTAGTCTGTGCGTGTCTTTGGGTTTGAGGTGAGTTTCTTGTAAGCAGCATATAGATGGGTCTTGCTTTTTTATCCATTCTATTACTCTGTGTCTTTTGATTGGTGCATTAAGTCCATTTACATTTAGGGTGACTATTGAGAGATATGTACTTATTGCCATTGCAGGCTTTAGATTCATGGTTACCAAAGGTTCAAGGTTAGCCTCTTTAGTATCTTACTGCCTAACTTAGCTCACTTATTGAGCTGTTATATACACTGTCTGGAGATGTTTTTCTTCTCTCCCTTCTTATTCCTCCTCCTCCATTCTTCATATGTTGTGTGTTTTGTTCTGTGCTCTTTTTAGGAGTGCTCCCATCTAGAGCAGTCCCTGTAAGATGCCCTGTAGAGGTGGTTTGTGGGAAGCAAATTCCCTCAGCTTTTGCTTGTCTGGGAATTGTTTAATCCCGCCATCATATTTAAATGATAGTTGTGCTGGATACAGTATCCTTGGTTCAAGGCCCTTCTGTTTCATTGCATTAAATATATCATGCCATTCTCTTCTGGCCTGTAGGGTTTCTGTCGAGAAGTCTGATGTTAGCCTGATGGGTTTTCCTTTATAGGTGACCTTTTTCTCTCTAGCTGCCTTTAAAACTCTTTCCTTGTCCTTGATCCTTGCCATTTTAATTATTATGTGTCTTGGTGTTGTCCTCCTTGGATCCTTTCTGTTGGGGGTTCTGTGTATTTCCATGGTCTGTTCAATTATTTCCTCCCCCAGTTTGGGGAAGTTTTCAGCAATTATTTTTTCAAAGAGACTTTCTATCCCTTTTCCTCTCTCTTCTTCTTCTGGTAGCCCTATAATACGGATATTGTTCCTTTTGGATTGGTCACATAGTTTTCTTAGTATTGCTTCATTCCTGGAGATCCTTTTATCTCTCTCTATGTCAGCTTCTATACGTTCCTGTTCTCTGGTTTCTATTCCTTCAATGGGCTCTTGCATCATATCCATTCTGCTTATAAATCCTTCCAGGGTTTGTTTTACTTCTGTGATCTCCTTCCTGACATCTGTGATCTCCCTCCAGACTTCATCCCATTGCTCTTGCATTTTTCTCTGCATCTCATCCCATTGCTCTTGCATTTTTCTCTGAATCTCCGTCAGCATGTTCATGATTTTTATTTTGAATTCTTTTTCAGGAAGACTGGTTAGGTCTGTCTCCTTCTCAGGTGTTGTCTCTGTGATCTTTGTCTGCCTGTAGTTTTGCCTTTTCATGGTGATAGAGATAGTTTGCAGAGCTGGTACGAGTGACGGCTGGAAGAGCTTTCCTTCTTGTTGGTTTGTGGCCTTCCGCTTCTGGGAGAATAGCGACCTCTAGTGGCTTGTGCTGGGCAGCTGTGCACAGACAGGGCTTCTGCTTCCTGCCCGGCTGCTATGGAGTTTATCTCCGCTGTTGCTGTGGGTGTGACCTGGCTGGGGCTGCTGCTCCAAAATGGTGGAGCCCCATTGGAGGGAGAGCAGCCGGGAGGCTATTTATCTCCGTAAGGGGCCTCTGTGCTCCCTGCTGCCCAGGGGTTTAGAGTGCCCAGAGATCCCCAGATTCCCTACCTCTGGACTAAGTGTCCCGCCCTGCCCCTTTATGACTTCCAAAAAGCACTTTCCAAACCAAAACAACAACAGCAACAACAAAAGGAAAAAAAATTAAATAAATAATTTTAAGAAAAAAAGAAGAACGCACGATTTTCTTTGTCCTCAGGCACCGGTGTCAGGCACCCGCTCACTGGTCTTGCTTCCCTGTTTCCCTAGTATTAGGGTCCCTATCCCTTTAAGACTTCCAAAAAGCACTCGCCAAAAAAAAAAAAGAAAAAAAAGAGGAAAAAAAATGGCCGCTCCCGTTTCTTTGTTCTCCGGCATCGGCCTCAGGCACCCACTCACCGGTCCTGCTGCCCTGTTTCCCTAGTATCCAGGACCCCACGCATGCACTGTGTCTGCGCTCTGGTCCGGATGGCTGGGGCTAGGTGTTCAGCAGTCCTGGTCTCCTCCCTCCCTGCTGACTCCTCTCCTCCTGCAGGGAGCTGGGGGGAGGGGCGCTCGGGTCCCACTGGGCCGGGGCTTGTATCTTACCCCCTTCGCAAGGCGCTGGGTTCTCGCAGGTGTGGATGTGGTCTGGATGTTGTCCTGTGTCCTCTGCTCTCTATTTTAGGAAGAGTTGTCTTTGTTATATTTTCATAGATAAATGTGGTTTTGGGAGGAGATTTCTGCTGCTCTACTCACGCCACCATCTTCTGTTTCTCTCCCTCCTCAGCAGTTTTGACCTTCACTTTATCATTTGCCTCCCTCAGCCCCACCTTAGAGCAAGGTGCCCACTCAGGTCATTGTCCTGCTAAGGCATAATTTCCCTAGAGGCAAGGTCTTGTCTTTCTCTTCTTGGAACCTGAGCCCTGAAACATTAGCTCCTGGCTGATAGTCCCTTGAAAATGCCAGCTTTTGAGCCCATAGGTGGTGTGTGTGCACTGTGATCATGAGTCACATGGAAGAGGGACAGTGTGATCTCACAGGTGTTCCATTTAGCTCCCCAGACCGATGCTGCCATTGCCGCCCCGTGGAAGCCCCCCCACGGTCACTGCTGCTACACCATTACCAACACCAGTGGGGCCACATCACATCAACACCCCCACCTCTTGCCGCTTAAGGAAACCCCACCAGGCCCCCCTGCTGCATTTTGTTTGGTGGCCCGGATGGTTCAGAGGGCTTTTCATGGCCCCTGAGCTGGTGCAGAGATGCTTCTATTGTGTCTTTGTTAGTTGACTGTGGAAGAAAACATGACGAAATTGTAAATGACCCTGTGATATAACTCACATACAATGACTGATTGTATCAAGCATATACTGGAAAGAAGTAGAAAGACAAAAAAAAGGAAGATGTCCAGATTCTTTTATACCTTTAAAGCCTCTTTCTATTGTATATACAACGAAATTCAGCATATAATTAGTCAATATAATTAATAGGTATTAATTAATTAATAGCTCAAAGTTAACCAGGAGAGGATAAGATTTTATCCACTCTTTAAAATTAAAGTAAGGCTTTTAATTCTTTGTCTTCAAAAAACACATGATGCCTAATGAATCGGATGCAGTGTGTGGTGCCTCCTTCCATCCACTAGAAGTCTGCCAACTCTCAGAGGCAGGGATTAGAGCCCCACAGTGAGTTCCAGCTCCCCCCACCAAAATAGCTGTCCTTAGTGCTGTGAAGATCTGCTCTGACACTGAGCAACCACCCCAGAGCGGGGGCTCCTGCTGACAGCTCACCCCAGGCCTGGCACACCAGTCCTCCCAGGCAGCTCACCCAGTTCAGCCTCTGAGCTGTGAGGTCTGCCTCCCACTAAAGCTTCACACAGGAAATCCCCCAGCTTCCATTTTTCTCATAGCAAATCTAGAAGAAAAGGTAAAACTCTGAAGAAAAGCCTGAAGAGAATTTGGGAGTAATAGACTTGATTTTCTAAGGGGGATATGGTAATTAGGACTGTAATGTTTTGAAGTGTGTGTGAGAGAGAGAAAGAGAGAACCTAAAGGCTAGGAGAGTAGTCACTTATTTCCATGGGATGGCAGGGCCATCAGTCGTGGGTGTAAAATTCTACTTTTAGAGATTATGCATCAGGACATTTTATCCCTTTGAAAGACAACTACAGGTGGAAATTTCATTAGTTAACATGCTAATGAGAAACCCTTCTTGCATAGTTTTTTGACACAATGATACCCTTACTATTTCAATCTCTGTCATTTCTTGTCCACAGGCAAAAACTGGGACCTGACAGCTGCTCTGAGTGACTATGAACAACTCCGACAGGTACACACAGCGAACCTGCCGCATGTGTTCAATGAGGGCAGGTGCCCCAAGCAGCCAGAGCGAGAGCAGTCCCAACCGGGGCATAAGGTGGAGCGGCCCTGCCTGCAGAGGCAAGACGACATTGCCCAAGGTACCAGCGGAGGGGCCGAGCCCAGGCATGGCTTCTTTGGGCCACCATGCCCTGGCTTGCAGGGGGGTTGCAGGGTTGGGTTAAGGGGAGGGGGGAGCAGAAGGGGGAGGGGAGCACAGGTGCAAAAAATGGTGAGGCCATCACCTCCCAACTGCAGGCAAATCGGGCTATCGCTGTCCTTCCTACACTGAGCTGAAATGCCCTTGGCAGCTTCTCTTCATGCCTCACAAAAGCAGGAGAGTGAGTCCAGTTCTTTAGGACCCCGCGTGATTGATTAGAAGCCAGCCTGCCTTCCGGAGTCCTGGTTTCCCAGCCCAAACATCTCTAGTGCCTTCAGTCATTTCCACACAGCGTAGTCTCCACATCTGCTCAGCACCAGTGTTCATTGTCCCATGTGTTCCGTTTTTTTCTCTATTCTTTTTCTTAATTAAAGAAGTCAGGTATGTTTATTGTAACAAAGGAAACAATACAAAGATATAGAAAGAAAACTTGAGCACTTTCTTTTCCCCACGTCTCAAATCTCACTGAAGCAATGACCAAGGATAAGGTCCCAGCCTGTCCGCTGCTCCTCTCGCTGTGCTTGTTCCAAATGCAAACTCATCTGTGTCAAAGGCACACAATGTTTTGCAGGTCACTTGCTTCACTGAAGAAGAAATCAGAAATATAGTCACAATATTTTATTCCACAGCATACAATAATTTTTGGGTTTTTTAGTGAAAGGATTTACTTAATAACATCTGTTTACAAGCGTTCAGTGTATCTGTCCCCACTGAGGGCACTAGCATCTGAGTTTTGGTGCTTAGTAAGACACACTTTTCCCTGCAAAGTGGATGGATGAACACTGTTTACATTTTCCTGTGTTTATTGCCTGTTCCTATGCTTTTTTTATTGAAGTATGGTCAATATACAATATTATGTTGGTTTCAGGTATGCAACATAGTGATTTGACAGTTGTCTGCGTTATTAAATGCTAACCCCAACTAGTCTAGTTACTGTCAATATAGGAAGACGTTACAGAATATTGACTCTATTCTCTATGCTGTACTTTCATCCCCATGACTAATTTATATTATGACTGAGGTTTGTGCCTCTTTATCCCTTCCACCTATTTCATCCACCCACCCCAACCCCTCCTCCATGGTAATCATCAGTCACTTCTCAGTGTCTATGAGTCTCTTGATGGTTTGTTCACTTTGTTTTTTGTTTTTAGATCACAGCCTACAAAGATTTTAAAATCACTCCTATATTAATGGTAATTCTGGTTTTTCTTGTGTTTTTTTGTGGTTGTTTTGTTTTTGACACTATGAGCAATGCTGAAATAAACAACTTTATACCTATAAAGTTACATACTAGTGCTTTTATTTCTGTAAATCAGCATCCCCGAAGGGGATTTGTTGTACCAACACTTGTATATTTTTAATTTAATAACTACAGGACTTTTTTCCCAAACACATTTCTTTGTACCACATATTAAACTGGGTGTTTTCCTTTATTCTTGCTGGCATTGGATGTTCATGTCATGTTCTTACACTGCTTTTCTACTCTGAAGGGTGAAAAATGGCCTTATTTTAACTTAGATCTTGTCATTTGCTCATTAGCCAGGTGTATTTTCCCCTTCTATGATGTCTGTTCATTTACCTTGCTGATTCTCTATTGATTCGTTTGATCTTTCTTATCAATTTGTAGCATTCTTTGTAATTAAGACTCAAATGTATTATTTTTATACATGTATATGTATGTGTCTTTCCTGCTTTATGAATTTATTTACAGAATAGTCTTCCATACAAAATGTTCACATTACTATGCATTCGTGGCTGATAGGTGTCCTCTCTGGCTCTAGAAAGTCTCCTGAAATACAGAGTTACTGAAATAATTTCCTATATTTGTTTTAAAATTTTGTTCCGAGGTCTTTTAGTGAATTTGAAATTTTTGTAAGTAATAGCTAAGGATCTAGATTTGCTTTCTTCTGCATCGAGTGAGTTATTCTAGCACTCTTAATGAATAAAGCATCCTTTTCCCACTGAATTATCATACCAACTTTGCCATATATTAAATTTCCCAATGTATTTGGATCTGTTTCCAGAGTGTGTCTGTCCATCCATAGTTTACTACTGGACTCAAGTCATTTCATGCACTATATTCTCTGCAAAGGTCAGTCCCTTCACTGCAATTCTTTTCCAAACATTTTTCACTGTTTTTGGATACTTATTCTGCCAAATAAGCCTTAAAATTGGGATTCTGGTTGGAATTGGATTAGATTTTTATTTTATTTTAAGAATAATTGGCATATTGCGATATTGTTTTCCCATCCAAGAACTTTATATATGCCTCCCCATTTATGCAGATTCTGCTTAGACTTAGGCATAGAGAAATGTTTTATATATTTATATTCTATGCAGTAATTCACATCAAGTCTCTTATTAATACTTGTTCTTTCTAAGAGAATATATTACATATTTCAAACATATAATCACAGTATCTGAAATAATTTAATATTCTTCTTAATATTTACACAGTGAATTTGGTTCTCATCCTGTTGCATTAGGTCAGCCCTCCCAAACTGCTGTGAATGAACATTGTCTTTGTTTCTATTAGCTCAGCCTTGTTAATCAAGCTATATTAGAATCCGTATCTTGAAGTATTATTTTATACTTAACCTATTGTCTAGAAAAGCCAGAATTGAGTTAGAAATTTTAATGTGCATTGTATGAAATTTCAATGTGCATTATCTGTTTCTTCTCTTAGTTTCACCCTGTATCTGTTGTTAGGTGTATGTTAATTTGTGATTGTTCGGTCACCTGGCTCTCGTGGCTTTGGGACCAATATATAGAGTGTCTCCTTGTCCCATATAGGGATTTTTACCTTTGTATCTGTTTTAGTTTATATTAAACCTTTATGCCTCTACCCTGCCTTTCTATTGGTTCCGATTGCCTGGAATATCATTTTCTCTATTGTTATTTTCAACCTTTCCTCATCTTTTTATATGTGGTTCTTATAACTAAATTATCATCAGATACTATTTTGTTATCCAGTCCAAGAATCTCTGTCATTTGAGCAGTGAATTTAATCCACTTATTTTATTTTATTGTCATAGCTGTATTTCTTTACGTTTTATATATTTTTTTGCCATGATTTGTGTGTGTTTTTCTCATTTCCTTTCTTCTGTGGCTAATTAAAATTTTCTATTGGTTTGAAAGTTATACCTACATTCTACCTTTACTCATGTTATAGTTACCTCTAATCCATTTTCTCTAATCTATATTTAGGTTTTCTTCCTATTATTAAAATATTTTATTAACAACTATATTTTACCCTGGAAATTACATGTGTCTTAGTATGTTTTCATCTTCTTCCTTCCTACCTCCACTTGCCTTCAGTCACATTTAGATTCTTTTTGTTGCTTGTTTAGACAACATTTAACTTCTTGATTTACTCCCATTTACATTTTGCTGAAGAATATTTCCTCAAAGACTACTTTCAAAAGAAGTTTTTGCACAATTAATCTCCTAAAGCCTTCAGTGCCTAAAGATGTTTACATGATACACTTAAACTTTTGATTAGTGGAATTAGAATTCAAGGTCCAAATTATTTTCCTTGAGTGCTTCAAAACCATTCCTCATTGTCTTCTTATACCTCATTTTCACAGCTTCTAAGAGATTTCCTTGATCTGCTCTCCTAACTTCCTAATTCACTCTTCACTTGAATCCACTCTGTTGATCATCATTCACACTTTTCATTCCAAATTAGCTCTTTGTCATTATTATTATTTCATGTTCTGATATTCTCTTTCTCTCTCTGATCATATTTGCTCAGCTTATTTTGAAATCTTGTCCTCCTGGTCCATTTTTTCTTCTTGCGTTCCTCTGGCACAGGTGCTCTGTGGACTTGTGTAACATTGCTTTGCATTTCTCGGATGTTACACGAATTTTCCTTGTAAGCACATAGCACTTTGCAGCCGTCGGCCATGTAGGCTCCTAGTGTATGTCAGGCGAAAGGCACAGAGACATGGGCCCTGGTCCGTGCTCCCTGGAATGAGAGCGCAGGGGAAATATACTCAAGCTGAATGCTTTGAATGCCTTGATTTAGGTTCAAAACGTTCCCCATTCACGCCCTTCCCCACAGTTGGCTTTGCTCCTTTGGGAACCTCTCAGCATCTCTGTTGTAGAAATTACTCTTTTCCAGGGGCTGCCACCCTCTGTGATGCCTGTCAGGCTCCCAGGGTGTGTCCGAGAGAGGAGGGACCGCCAATGGCATGGCGAGAACCCCTGTTCTGTTGTGGTTCTGTTGGTTGCTGGCAGTGCCCCGCCCCAGCTCCAGCATTACCCTGACACTCCTCCAGCTGGCACTGGCCAGCACTGCTGCCACCCTATGGAGGTGATGGGGTGGGCAGTGGTCTGCGCAGGGCTGTGTGGGGTAAGGAAAGGCATGACCAGAATGCCCTCCCCCAGCTTCTAGCCGTGAAACCTCGCCACTCCCTCTTCTGTCCTTGTGGAGCTCTAGAGTATGTTAGAGGGCATGAGGCTCAGCCCCTGTCTTGTCCGTCTGGTTATATTGTTCTTGAGTTCCCTCTTCATTTCTGAACCACCTCTTCTAATCACTCCCTTCTGTCCTCAGACCCTTCATGACTGTGTGGCCCTTCAGCACCACATCCTTGAGGCTCCTGGCCTCTCCCGTGCAGTGCAGTTCAGGCAGGTGATGACATAGTAGCTCTTGTTCTCTTGACTGGCAGCAAGCAGGCCAACCATTATCTGATCTTTGCATTGAGGGGGCCAGGAGGACCATCCTCTCTGCTTCCAGAGGGGCTCATGGAATCACAGCCTAATAAATGTAACTGGTATCTGCTTCTAGCTAACTTTTATCAAACATTATTTAAGGGGAAAAATATGTCTGTGATGCATAATTCCATAATTGAGCTTTGTGAGCAATCGTATCTACTTCTAATAAAATAGAAATTATCATTCCCGAAGCAGATATATTTATCCTTTAATTGAGTTCTTCCTAAATCTTAGGGCACTAAAATGGAAAACGAAGCTCTCAGTATTCTAAATCGGGTCAGCAAAAAATGACCCATGGACCAAATCTGGCTATTACCTATGTCTTAAATCAAGTTTGTATTGGTGCATCCTCATGCCCATTCATTTGTGCATTGACTGTAGCTGCTTTAACGCTGCAAAGATTGGTGTGTAGTTGTGGCTAAGACTATGTGGCCCACAAATAAAATAGTTACATCTGTCCCTTTAAGAAAAGGTTTGTCCACCTCTCCTAAAATATACCCCAAATTTGTGTTAATCAGATATATGACATATAGACCTGGAAACAACTACAAGTTTTTATACTCACAGTTCCCTGGAGATACGAGGCGTGGTGCGCCATGCAGGGATACATGCGGGAGCACCAAGGTTGTCAGGAGGCTCAGGGAACAGAGAGGAGAACACGGTGTGAGCCTCTACTGGGATTCCCATGCGCAGGGAAAGGCACAGTAAGCAGACTTAGGATTGGAAACTTGAATGGTTTCAGCAGGTGCTGTGGGGTATAGGAGCTACACCTCGTTGCCTGGTACCTTCTTCTGGGGTGATTAGAACAGGGGGCTGCTATTGCCTGCTGGAGGGTAACAACCAGACAGAGGAAGATTTCCAAGTGTGGGCTGTGGATTGCTGGTGTGCATATCAAAGGCACACTCCTCTCCTATGAGTCATTTGCTCTTTAGGACTATCGAGACCTGGTAAGGAGAGTCTGTCCCTACAAAGGCAGGCCCCAGATGCCAAAGCATCGACAATACAGAAAATAAGAAAATGCAGTTAATCCACCTCCCCCTGGCCCTAATTATAGATGTTTGAGTTGGCTTTGTCATTAGTTGGAAAATTCCATACACTCTCTCACTGAGCTTTTTTTTTAACCTCTCTATATTTTTCTGAAGCATAGCTTTGAACATGGTAATTCCTGTAAAATATTTCATGTATAGCTCCAAAAGAAGGATCACTGAAATCTTGTTTAAAGAATCAGAGTGTTTTGTGTGTGTGTGTGTGTGTGTGTGTGTGTGTGTGTGTGTGTGTCTGTCTGTCTGTCTGTCTGTCTGTCTGTGTGTGATGACATGTGCATTCATGGAGGTGGTGGTGGGGAAGCGTTGTTATTAGGAACATATGTTTCTCATTTCTGTCCACTGTTCTTGCACATGGGGAAGTAAGAAGCTCGTGTTTGGAATGCAGACACAGGCATGGATTTTCCACCAGCACAGGCGTGCCTCAGAGAGGCACCCGCATGGGCGCAGAACCTGGCCAATGAGCACATCATTCAGATGAACTGAAAGTGCTTACAGCTTAAGTAGATGTATTTGTGAATTTACAAAAGGGTTCAGACAATACTCATTCAAACACCATTTTGCTAAAAAGAATTCTCCATTATTACAAATATGGATCGTAACGAAGAAAATCTATTGCTAATATTAGGTATTTAAGAATTCTGTATTATGGTATCAGCTGTTGAGCATAGGGCTTAAAAAGACAAGTATGCTTTTATGGCACCAGCAGAACATAAATATCTACATTTTTGCTGTGGTGGTGTGATCACAGGATCAGCTTCCTTACACGGTGACATGCTATATGTTAGAGAAATTCTCCATTGAGTTTCTCATGCCCTGGCTGGAAAGCCCACGCAGAGTAAGACAGAGTACACCAGCCCTTCCTGAGTGCTGTGACAGAAGAGGCAGATGGGACACCTTCATATCTGTATCAGGGTGTTTCTGCATGGGATGTTTTCTATCAGAGTAACTGTGGTAAAGTAACCTACCCTGTGATCCAGGCCTCAGCAGAGAAAGCCTGAAACCACTGCTTCTTGCTCTAAGTCTGCAAAGGCATAAAAACAACGAGCAGCCTCCTTGGAGCACTCAGTGCTGAAGAGGACGGCTCTGCTCGGTTGAGTTAGATATAACGTAGGACCCAAAGAGCAAGGCTGGTGATCTTCAGTGATGCTGAAGTGCACCTGTGTGGTGGACTTGCAGTTCACCTCTTTCTAAATGGTTTCATGACTCCAAGGGAGTAAGTACCCTGTGCCAGGTGCTGGCGATGTTAGCCCAGCAGTGGGGAGGCGAGGATAGGGGTGTGCAAGTGCACAAGTGTGTGCCTGGGTGTATGTGGAGGTGTGTGGGCATGTGTATGTATGTACATGTGTGGTATGCACGTGTGTGGGTGTTGTGGCACGTGTACATATGTATATGTGTGCATGTGTGGTGTATGTGTGCACACATGTGTGCACACTCTTAGCCACACACCCCACCGCTCAGTTCCTGTGGTTGTCTTTCTCTCCCTCCTGCAGAAAAGCGACTTTCCCGGGGGATTTCCCACGCCAGCTCAGCCATCGTCTCCCTGGCCCGGTCCCACGTGGCGAGTGAGTGCAACAACGAGCAGTTTCCCCTGGAGATGCCCATCTACACGTTCCAGCTGCCAGATCTCAGCGTGTACAGTGAAGACTTCCGGAGCTTCATCGAGCGGGACTTGATCGAGCAGGCGACCATGGTAGCTTTGGAGCAGGCAGGTGAGTGGCTCGTCAGCAGGCCCATGCTCCTCAGGCTCAGGGCGAAGGGGCGGCCTGATGTCACTGAGCAAGAGGGGCATGTGTGTCTGACCCAGGCGGTTCCACTCTGCACTGGCGCTTATCCCAAGGGCCCTGTGCTGAAGACAGGCTCTGCCCCAGCCCAGTTCTGGATGGTCATGTGGTGCTGAGACCTCTAGAGTTTCCCTTTTGTTCCTAAATCCAACCTGGCTCTGCTGGTCCCCCCTCTGAAGGGAGCTCTAAGTGTCTTTACCTTACTTCTCTCCTTTTCCCCACCCAGCACCCACTGGGTGCTCAAGAAACAATGAGAATGACCATGGGCTCTGAGAACAACAGGTGACCTTGTGCCAGTCCATGGATGTGGGCAGGTTTCCATTCTGCAAAGATGAGAAGATGGATGTGGGCTGCTGACGCTCTGACTGTCACAGCCCTGTGTCACTGTGGGTCTCCTGTCCTCCCCAGCCCTGCCAACCTCCGGGGGCAGCAGACAAAAACCAAACTTCAGCCCCACCTTTTCCTTACTGTTCCTCTGACATCCCAGTGAGGAAGAGGTTCAGGGTGCAAGCCAAACCTGTTTTCTTCGGAGTTCCTAAGGATGAAATGATTAGTTCCCAGCAAATGTCTAAAATGGATGTAGGTTCTTCCTGAGACAGAGCAGGAACTATCTCACTTACAATCGTCTGCACCATAATTCTTTGCAAAGTCCCACATTCAGGGGCTTCTCAGACATGTGGGTCGAAGACTCCATGCCTTCCTCTCAAACCTGCCATGCATCTCCCATGGCATGACCCTACCTGCCTGCGTGGCTGAAAGCGTCCATGCAGTGTGGCCTCTCCCAGTCAGGGCTGGGAAGGGAGGCTCTCTGATCTTCTGTCAGTGAGCGCTTCCCATCTGCTGTCAGTGCAGCCTCCACTTCCCAAGGCCTGGCGTATAGAGATGCTCCCATGCGGGACATCTCAGGAGAGTTGGGTGGGGCCTCTGGCTCAGCATGGTGAAGAGCGGGTCTGTTCAGGCCTGCAGCGGGCTGCTCTGTCAGGGGATGAAGCTCATCTCAGCTCTTGGCCAAGACACAGTGAAAATTGCCCAGGGCTGTGGAGAGTTGCAGAAGGTTAAAGAGAAGGATTATAGGTTGGTGTGATCTTGACATCAGTGGATAGACAGTCATTTCCTTCCAGTCCTGGTAGGAAAGAAGAGGTGGCACACCAAGAGCAGTGAGCTGAGGGGATCCCGTGACAGAGCTGCTGGCCAAAGAATGGACCAGGTAGAAGGACACCAGCAAAGGACAGTGTCAGCCTGGAACTGGCACCACAGGGACATTGCCACCCTTGGGCTTGGCAAAGAGGAAATGTATGAATAGCAGGTGGAGAAAGTTACTGTCAGAAGGTGTGACTTTGAGGAGAGAGGATGCTGGGCAAACAGATACTCCAACTGCAGTCCTCCCACACTGTCCAGGCCCTAAGCAGTGCCTCTCACTGAGAAGGGCAGAGAGCTGAGAGCTCATTACAAGGTCCCATGCAGGTCACCCTGTGCGTACCTAGTAGGGTGGAGTACAGTTCTGCAGGGCAAATAGGAGCATCCGGAAAGTGGACACGTTGGGGGTTTTCATCAGATCTGAGCTTCTCTGTATACTTGGTTTCATGCAATTGCTTGTATAGCAATCCACACAGTTTCTTCATCCACCTGCCACAAGAAAGAAAGAATGTAGACAGAACACATGTAGACAAAGGAGGGGATGGGGACTAATGGGGCTTTATTTGTGTCCTGCAACCTGGCGATCAAGTCTCAGCCCCAGGATCTGGGGGAGCCTCACTCATGACATTCTTCGTTTTAGAGCAGGGTCTGCATTCCTAATAATCGTGTTGGATCTGTTGCTGTGACTGTGGATAAAATGTTACCTTAGTTCCTGCATAGCTATCAAAATCAACCCAAAGACTAACACCCACGGTCTTGCTCTGTCTTACCTTGTGGCCACTGATTGAGCAACAAACATCAAACAATTGATCTGGGTTAGCAATAATCTTAAACCACTCACTGTGAAAGCTGGAATTTCTTTGTTTTTTTTATTAAGGTATCATTGATGTACAATCTTATGAAGGTTTCACATGAGCAACACTGTGGTTACTACATTCACCCATATTATCAAGTCCCCCAAACACACCCCTTTGTAGTCTCTGTCCATCAGTGTAGTAAGATGCTGTAGAGTCGCCACTTGTCTTCTCTGTGCTATACTGCCTTCCCCGTGCCCCACCTACATTATGTGTGCCAATCATACTACCCCTTAATCACCTTCTCCCTCCCTCCCCACTAACCCTTCCCTTTGGTAACCACTAATCCCTTCTTGGAGTCTGTGAGTCTGCTGCTCTTTTCTTCCTTCAGTTTTGCTTTGTTGTTATACTCCAGAAATAAGTGAAATTGTTTGGTACTTGTCTTTCTCCACCTGGCTTATTTCACTGAGCATAATACCCTCCAGCTCCATCCATGTTGACGCAAATGGTAGGATTTATTTTCTTCTTATGGCTGAATAATATTCCATTGTGTGTATGTACCACATCTTCTTTATCCATTCATTTATTGATGGACACTTAGGTTGCTTCCATATCTTGGCTATTGTAAATAGTGTTGCAATAACCATAAGGGTGCTTATGTCTTTTTAAATCAGTGATCTTGATTTCTTCCGGTAAATTCCTAGGAGTGGAATTCCTGGGTCAAATGGTATTTCTATTTTTAGTTTTTGACTAACCTCCATATTGCTTTCCACAATGGTTGAACTAATTTACATTCCCACCAACACTGTAGGTGGGTTACCCTTTCTCCACATCCTTGCCAGCATTTGTTGTTCCTTGTCTTTTCGATGTTGGCCATCCTAACTGGTGTGATGTGATATCTCACTGTGGTTTTAATTTGCATTTCCCTGACGATTAGCAGTGGGGAGCATCTTTTCATGTGCCTGTTGGCCGTCTGTATTTCTTCTTTGGAGAACTGACTGTTCAGAGCCTCTGCCCATTTTTTAATCAGGGTATTTGCTTTTTGGCTATTGAGGCATATGAGTTCTTCATATATTTTGGATTAACCCCTTAACAGATTTGTCATTTACAAATATATTCTCCCTTCCTGTAAGGTACCTTTTTGTTTTACTGATGGTATCATTTGCTGTACAGAAGCTTTTTAGTTCGATGTAGTCCCATTTGTTCATTTTTGTTTTTGTTTCCCTTGCCCAAGGAGGTGCATTCAGGAAAAAGTTGCTCATGTTTATATTCAAGAATTTTTGCCTATGTTTTCATCTAAGAGTTTTATGGTTTCATGACTTACATTCAGATTTTTTATCCATTTTGAGTTTACTTTTGTGTATGGGACTAGACAATAATCCAGTTTCATTTGCTTACATCTAGCTTTCCAGTTTTGCCAACACCAGTTGCTGAAGAGGCTGTCATTCATTCCCCCATTGTATATCCATAGCTCCTTTATCATATATTAATTGGCCATATATGTATGGGTTTATATCTGGGCCCTCTGTTCTGTTCTCTTGACCTGTGGGTCTTGTGCCAGTACCAAATCATCTTGATTACTGTGATTTTGTAGTAGAGCTTGAAGTCGGGGAGCATAATCCCCCCACCTTTATTCTTCCTTCTCAGGATTGCTTTGGCTATTCAGAGTTTTTTGTGGTTCCATATGAATTTTAGACCTATTTACTCTAGTTAGTTGAAGAATGCCATTGGTATTTTGATAGGGATTGCACTGAATACGTAGATTGCTTTAGGCAGGATGGCCATTTTGACAATATTAATTCTTCCTATCCATTAGCACAGAATGTGTTTCCATTTCTTGGTACCTTCTTTAATTTCTCTCATGAGTGTCTTGTAGTTTTCAGGGCATAGGTCTTTCACTTCTGTGGTTAGATTTATTCCTAGGTATTTTATTCTTTTTGATGCAACTGTGAATGGAATTGTTTCCCTGATTTCTCTTTCTGCTAGTTCATCATTAGTGTATAGGAATGCCACAGATTTCTGCATATTAATCCTGTATCCTGCATCTTTGCTGAATTCAGATATGAGTTCTAGTAGTTTTGAAGTGGATTCTTTAGGGTTTTTTTATGTACAATATCATGTCATCTGCAAACAGAGACAGTTTGACTTCTTCCTTGCCAATGTGGATGCCTTATATTTCTTTGTGTTATCTGATTGCCATGGCTAGGACCTCCAGAACTATGTTGAATGAAAGTGGGGAGAGTGGGCATCCTTGTCTCATTCCCAATCTTAAAGGAAAAGCTTTCAGCTTCTATCTGTTAAGTATAATGTTGGCTGTGGGTTTGTCATATATGGCCTTTATTATGTTGAGGTACTTGCCCTCTATGCCCATTTTGTTGAGAGTTTTTATCTTGAATGGATGTTGAATTTTGTCAAGTGCTTTTTCAGCATCTATTGAGATGATCATGTGATTTTTGTCCTTTTTTTCATTGATGTGGTGGATGATGTTGATGGATTTTTTAATGTTTACCATCCTTGCATCCCTGGAGTAAATCCTACTTGGTTATGATGGATGATCTTTTTATGTATTTTTGAATTCAGTTTCCTAAATTTGTTGGGTATTTCTGCATCTGCATTCATCAAGGATATTGGTCTATAATTTTCTTTTTTTTGTGGTGTCTTTGCCTGGTTTTGGTATTAGAGTGATGCTGGCCTCACAGAATGAGTTTGGAAGTACTCCCTCCTCTCCTACTTTTTGAAAAACTTTAAGGAGGTTGGGTATTAGGTCTTCTCTCAGTGTTTGATAAAATTCAGTGCTGAAGCCATCTGGTCCAGGGATTTTGTTCTTAGGTAGTTTTTTGATTACCAATTCAATTTTGTTGATGGTAATAATTGGTCTGTTCATATTTTCTGTCTCTTCCTGGGTCAGCCTTGGAAGGTTGTATTTTTCTAGAAAGTTGTCCATTTCTTCTAGATTATCTAATTTATTAGCATATAACTTTATATAGTATTCTCTAATAATTCTTTGTATTTCTGTGGTGTCCATAGTCATTTTTCCTAGGGGTTTATCTGTTTTGTTTATTTTCTCAAAGAACCATCTCCTAGTTTCATTGATTCTTTCTATTGTTTTATTCTTCTGAATTTTATTTATTTCTTCTCTGATCTTATTATGTCCCTCCTTCTACTGACTTTATTCATTTGTTCTTTTTCTAGTTTCATTAATTGTGAGTTTAGACTGTTCATTTGGGGTTGTTCTTCTTTCTTGAGATAAGCCTGTATTGCTATATACTTTCCTCTTAGAACTGCCTTCACTACATCCCACAGAAGTTGGTGTGTTGAACTGTTGTTTTCATTTGTCTCCGTATATTGCTTGATCTCTGTTTTTATTTTGTCATTGATCCATTGATTATTTAGGAGCACGTTGTTAAGACTCTATTTGTTTGTGGGCTTTTTTGGTTTTTTTGCTTTTTTTTGCACAATTTATTACTAGTTTCATACCTTTGTGGTTTGAGAAGTTGGTTGGTATAATTTCAATACTTCTGAATTTACTGAGGTTCTTTTTGTGGCCTAGTGTGTGATCTATTCTGGAATATGTTCCATGTGCACTTGAGAAGAATATGTATCCTGTTGTTTCTGGGTGGAGTGTTCTATAGATGTCTGTTAGGTCCATCTGTTCTAGTGTGTTGTTCAGTGCCTCTGTGTCCTTAACTATTTTCTATCTGGTTGATCTGTCTTTTGGACTGAGTAATATGTTGAAGTCTCCTAAAATGAATGCATTGAATTCTATTTCCCCCTTTAATTCTGTTAGTATTTGTTTCAGATATTTGGGTGCTCCTATGTTGAATACATAGATATTTATAATGGTTATATCCTCTTGTTGGACTGACCACTTTAGCATTATGCAATGTTCTTCTTTGTCTCTTGTCACTTTCTTTGTTGAGTCTATTTTGTCTGATACAAGTACTGCAACTCCTGTTTTTTTCTCTGTTATTTGCATGAAAAATCTTTTTCCATCCCTTCATTTTTAGTCTGTGTATATCTCTGGGTTTGAAGTGAGTCTCTTGTACGCAGCATGTGGATGGGTCTTGTTTTTTTATCCACTCAGTGACTCTGTGCCTTTTGATTGGTGCATTCAGTCCATTTACATTTAGGGTGATTATTGATAGATAGGTACTTATTGCCATTACAGGCTTTAGATTTGAGGTTATGAAAGGCTCAAGGGCAGCTTCTTTAGTATCTAACAGTCAAACTTAACTCATTTATTAGGCTATTACAAACACAATCTAAAGGTTCTTTTTTTTCCCTCCCTTCTTTTACTTCCTCCTCCACCCTTTATATGTTAGGTGTCATATTCTGTACTCTTTGTGTATCCCTTGACTGACTTTGTGGGTAGCTGACTTAATTTTGCATATGCTTAGTAATTAATTGGTCTGCTTCCTTTACTATGGTTTATTTTACGTGGTGACAGCTATTTAGCCTTAGGAGCACTTCCTTCTAGAGCAGTCCCTTTAAAATACTCTGTAGAGACAGTTTGTGGGAGCTGTAAATTCCCTCAACTTTTGCTTATCTGGAAACTATTTAATCCCTGCTTCAAATTTTAATGATAATCTTGCCTTTCAGAGTATTCTTAGTCAAGGCCCTTCTGTTTCATTGCCTTACATATATAATGCCACTCCCTTCTGGCCTGTAAGGTTTCTGTTGAGAAGTCTGATGATAGCCTGCTGGGTTTTCCTGTGTATGTGATTTGTCTCTCTCCGGCTGCTTTTAATACTCTCTCCTTGTCCTTGAACTTTGCCAATTTAATTATTGTATTAATATTAATTATTATATATAATACCATTAATTGGTATTATTATATTATTATATTGTCTTGGTATTGTCTTCTTTGGGTCCATAGTATTGGGAGATCTGTGCACTTCCATTGTCAGAGAGACTATTTTCTTCCCCAGATTGGGGAAGTTTTCAGCAATTATTTCCTCAAAGAAACTTTCTATATGTTTTTCTCTCTCTTCTTCTTCTTCTGGTACCCCTATAATGCAAATATTGTTCTGTTTGGATTGGTCATAGAGTTGTCTTGTTATCCTTTCATTCCTAGAAATCCTTTTTACTCTCTGTGCCTCAGCTTCTTTGTATTCCTGTTCTCTAATTTCTATTCCATTTATTGTCTCCTCTACCTCTTCTAATCTGCTTTTAAATCCCTCCAGTGTATGTTTCATTTCAGATACTGTATTTTTCAAAGTTTCTGTCTCTTGAAGTCCTCCCTGAAATCTTGAATATTTTTCTGTAGCTCCATGAGCAAATTTATGATTTTTATTTTGAAATCTTTATCAAGAAGATTGGTGATTTCAGCCCACTTTCTCATGTTTGGGATTTTGGTTTGAACAAGTTTCTTTTGCCACATCATATTTCTAATGAGTAATATGGAATAACAATGTTTTGTAGGCTGTGCCCTCTAGTGCCCAGGAGCTCTATCCTCTGGAGTGATGGTAGGGTTGCATCTGCATGGCACCAGTGCCTGCCGGGAGAAAAGAGCTCTTTCCTGCTTCCCAGCTGCAGTGCCTGCTCCACTGCCAGGGCAAGTGGGCCAAGCGAGCAGGGAGGATCCTCTCTGTTATACCCCTGCAGCTTCCGTAGATGGGGCTGCCCTCCAGCTGACCTGGTGTGATGGCCAGGGCGGGTTTGCAAGCAGGTGCCAGTGGGGAAGAAGGGGCAGCAGGCTGTATATCGTGGTGGGGGGGCCTTGATGCTTCACTGCCAGACAGGGGGATGGAGCATCTGAAGCTCCTGAGGGTTCCCAACCTGCTGGGTTGAATGTGCTGGGATGATTTTGTCCATCTGTTTTTAATTCAGAGCAGCAAGCTTTGTGTAATCCTTGACCCTTTAGCAGCCCTCTTGCTATTGCAAAGTCTTTCAAAGCACCTGCCTTTCTTTTGTCCCAGAGTGGCCAGTTGTGGGTACCTATTCTCCACAAGTGGCTGGAATCTCAGTCTCCCCAACTGTTCCTCTGTCTTTGCTTTCCACCCCTCTAATCTCCAGAGCACTATGTAATGTGGGTTTGTGCTCCTGGGATAGATCTCCAGGGGTGGGTGTTTAACAGTCCTGGGCTTCTGCTCCCTCCCCACTACATTTCTCTTCCTCCCACCAGTGAGCTGGGGTTGGGGGAGGGCTGGGGTCCTGCCAGATTATGGCTTTGCTACTTTACCCTTTTCCTTTAGGTCTTCTCTTTTCCCCAGATGTAAGCTGTCTGTTGCAGGTTTCTTTCTGGTCACTCTTTCAGGATTAGTTGTATTTACTGAATTTTCGTGTTATATGTGGTTTTGGGAGAAGGCTTCTGCCTCACTTCTCATACCACCATCTTTTTTCCCCTGGAGGTACTTCTATGTGAGCAATTCAGAGGAGATCTTTAAAGAAAAGATTCACTATTCATAGAGATGGGGAAAATTAGTGTAGGTTAAGAAAGAAACCTAAAGAGAGATTAACCTCTCTTGAATCCTATAGCAGCTCAGACTTTATAATAAAGTATGGTCCAAGAATCACCTACAATAGCGCCACTCCAACTCATAGGTCAAAAAAAGCGCCAGTAATGACTGCTGCTATGTTTGAAGTTAGTGTCCTGGTGAGGAGTGCGGAGTCCACCCTGACAGCCTCTCCTTCAGTTCTGTCATACTCAGCAAAATCCTTTACTCCTTTTGAATGTCTTTTCTGTTATTTTTTTTCCATGTATTGCATACTGTTTCTGCCCACTTACATCTTACCTTCTGGACTGGTATTTTCAAAGGGTACTATCTTACTCCAACCATCCCATCTTGCAAAACACCTTTTAAGAACCCAAACCTACTGAGTTAAGATGCGAAATTCACCAACAGCTCATTGTTTATGTCATTTGCCAAGAGGTTTGAAGAATGGACAGCAGGGATCCCTACCCTGTGCTGCAGCAGGCACCTCCTAATGCTGCATGATACCCCCCACCCCAGGGTGCTCTTCTCAGGGGCAACAGAAGAGCCAGATCTCTGGGACATGCCATCGCTGTCCTCCTGAGAAGAGGGAAACCAACTCTCATTCTTTAACGATTAGCCTGCTGTGGAGAGTACAAGAAACCATTGATTTCTCAATCAGATTGTCCTGCTTCGTTCACATGATAAGGAGATTCAGAGATCATGAGACTCTAGGTTTTGGAAGTAACTTCTGTTGTGTGGAAGCCCACCACGGTGTGGGGGAGATGGTGTACCAGGCCTCAGCGAGTTCGTGGGTCCAAAGGGCAGAGGCATATTTGCATAAGGTAGCAGTTGCTACATACATGGGAGATTGAAATATAAAGGCCCCAAAATACTTAGGGATACCTTTGAATTGCAGTGTTGAGTCTTCTCTCCCAGGAGGATAATTGTATTGCAGCAGATCTGCCAGAGAAGGCATAAGACATGCAAAAGGTTTTTTGAAGGCTTCTTCAAAACCTTCTGTGGGGGTTGGTGAGCTCTGCTGTGGGCAAGTTAAGAAGCCGCAGGGGCTCCTAGGTGAAGGGAGGAAGACCGGGCTCCTGAAGGCAGGCGGGCAGGGAGCGAGTGAGCAGTGGCGACACCCAGCACAGATGTTCCTGGCAGAGGAAGCTCAGCTTCAAAGGCTTGGCATATTTAAGGAAGGCCCAGGCTCCAGAGAAGATGGAGCAGGGGGCTGGAGGAGTTGGAAAGGAAGGCAGGGGAATGGCAGCCAGAGGCCCAGGGAGCCATCACGAGCCCTAGGGCTTCACCACAGGTAGGATGTGCAGTCCTGGGAGGGTTCTGAGCAGAGGAATGACGGGTGTAGATTAACATCTGACGCACTGTGGCTGCTCTGATGAGAATGAACTATAAGGAGGCAGAAGAGGCAGCAGGAAGAGCAGGAAGGAGGCAGCTGCCTGAGCCCAGGGGAGGTGGGGCGGCCAGGGCTGTGCGGCGGCAGTAGAAGTGATGAAAAGTAGCTAGATATTGAAGCAGGATCTGCTTTGAAGGTGGACCTGCAGGTCTTGCTGATGGATTGGATGGGGCCGTGGCAGAAAAGAGTAGTCATTTGTCATTTCGCTCACTTGGGTTCATATGTATTTGTCATTTGTCATCTGGTGTGAGACCCCAGTGAGTTGCCCTTAGCATCCAGGTAGATGATAGTGCCCTGAGATGGAGACCCCCGGAGGAGGGGTGGGGCGCCTAGTTTGCGGGGTGCAGCTATCTAGAGGCCAGGAGGAGCAGGCAGTCTGAGATTCTGGTGAGACTTGCAACCTTGCTGTCCAGTCGAACATGTGAGTCTGGCATTCAGGAGAGGTGTGGGTTATAGATGTGGGTGGGATGCAGTGTGAGATGAAATCATGGGAGGGATGAACTCATCATAGGGCCCCCCCACCATGCCCTCAGCACAGCTCTGTGCAGTGTGGAGTGCCAGTCGGATGAGGGAGTCTGGAACTTGGATAAAACTACGTCAGGGAGACAGACCCAGAACGAAGCATCAGTCCCTCAAGAGGGACTTGCAAAAGCGTACAACAGGCACAGTGAAAGGATATCAGTGACCCTGGGTGGGAGGCAGATTTGCTAAAGGGCATCACAGGGTCACATTTAGGGCAAGCATGTGCTCATTTTTCTCCAGAGAGAATTATGTTTTGTTTTCTTTCGTCTAAGTGTCATTTTGCTAAGAGCAAAATGACATCTTATTTTAAACTGTGTGGTAACCATCTGTTACAAAGCTCAAGTTAATTGGTCCCATTATCATGTGTGAATCAGCGGAGTGTTGCTCAGAGAAGGCAGAATAAATGACTAATAGCTCCTCTCCCGCAACACCACCAGCCTACCTGATGGTGTTCACCTGTGATTTTCTTCTTTGCGGGAGCTCACATTTTGTTTTTTTTTTTTTAAACCCTCACAGTGCCAGTTCCCATATCTTTTTTCTGTTTGTAAGTTATTGTGTGGGGAGAATGAATGACCACTCTGCCAAAGCTAGGAATTGGGCCTTTGAACCATGCTCGGAATTACACTGCTGCTGGGAAAAGTGCTGTAGCCTTAGGCCTCCCGTTCGGAGTCCGGCTGGAGCTGTCAGAACAGCACTGGGCCATTTTGGCTCTCCAGTGGCTGCGAAGTGCTGGCACATACCACAGCCGGGCCGTCTTTCCAGGGCGGTCACACCTGATGAACAGTCCTCAGAACACTTGCAACTGAGTAAGAGTCTTGACTTCTGGAAGCCAGGTGTAATCAAGCCAGTAAGTCTTGCCTTCCATCCGGCCGGCCAAATAAGTAAGTTTTGTTGTGATTCAATCACTTCAAAGTAGGACTGAGTGTGTGGGCTGGACTGAGACTTAGAAAAAGATAAATTCCCCATAGGAAATTTGAATGAAAGAAAGGTAGCGTGTTTAGGGATCATGCCCTGTTGAAGATGGTGTTAATTCACGGACTCAGATAACTTCTAGGTGTGCAGGATTCCTTCCAGATGCAAGACCACTTCTAGCTATGCTGGTGTGCTTATGCCCTTGTGTCCCCTCTCCTGGATTCAGGGTCCTGGAATGTACTCTAACAAGGTGGGAAACAGCCCCTGGAGGGGTGAAGCTCCTGGGGGCTGATGTGAGTCAGATTCTGTCTTTTTTTTTCTTTTTATTGATGTACACACAATAAAATGCATAAACCTAAGGGTACAGATTGATCAGTTTTGACATGTGTACACTCAGGTGACCATCACCCAGATCAAGATACCAAACATTTTCATTGATTTTTCCTCCTTCACCTATTTTGCCCATCACCCTCTCCTATCCCCTATGGCAACTTTCTGTCTGTTCTCTGTGTCTGTGAGTCTATTTCAGTTTTGCTTGTTCATATGTTTTGTTTTTTAGATTCCACATATAAGTGCAATCATATATTTGTCTTTCTCTTTCTGGCTTAAAATCACTAGTTCGAAAAGGTATGTGAAGCCTTGTGTTTATTGCAACATTATTTACAATAGCCAAGATATGGAAGCAACCCAAATGCCCATTGGTTGCTGAATGGGTAAAAGACAGGTGGTACATATGTGCAATGGAATACTACACAGCCTTAAAAAAGGAATGAAACCTTTCCATCTGTGATAACATGGATGGGCCTGGAGGGTATTATGCTCAGTGAAATACATCAGCTTCTGTCTCTGTTCAACCTGGCTTCACAGTGTGCTTTGCTTGAGGCAGACCAACAATTAATGTGCTGAATTACTATTTGTTTAAGTTTGTCAGGAGAATGAGGTATCATCTCACACTTACATATGCTGGTTCTGAGGTTTCCTCTCCCGGCCTAGAAGCACAGCCTTAGTGACCAATCCCACAGCATATTCTCTAGGTACACATGGTGCCCTGCAGGAAGAGGAAGGGGACATAAGAATGAGAATCTGTCAAGAGCAGTATCTAAATTTCACAAAATTGTATAAAATGAGCCCCTTTTCAGGTGGCTTTCCCTACCCTGAACTTTTAGGTGCTTTCCCTGTGTTATGGAAGCCCCAGGCGGCTGAGAATGTTGGAAAGCATTGAATAATTGGGGGCGGATGGGACTGTTGACACGGATCCACGGTGTAAGCAGGAAAGCAAGGAGAAATCTGGAGGATGTGAGTGAAGTCCTACCAGAGGGGCCTGTCCCCCCACCTCTGGGTGGGCGCCTCCCTGACCCGGTGTGGCGGGCCCAGTGTTGGGCCTGTACAGCGCTGCCACTGTCTCCCTCACCATCAGAAGGCCGCACTTCCAGCGCCCTTCCGCTCTCTCCTCCCAGCAGTGCGGGAAGGGCGCAGACCGGGACTGTGCCTCCAGTCAGGTTCAGTACCTGTCTCACCACCCTGGGTGCCAGCCGGGCACAGCAGAGGTGTCGTCTTGCCCTTCAGGGCTCACAGGCTGCAGGGAGACACGCCTACAGGGGCCTGGAATGATGTGGGTGGTCTGCAGGGAAACATATATGGTGACCCGCGGGCAGGGCTGAAGCATGCTTGGGGAGGCCACCAGAAAAAGTGCTTGTCAGAGTCACTGGGAGGTGACTGGGAAGGGGTGGCAAGGTGGTCTCCGCACTGGGCCCACCATCTCCAGGACTGAGGGGCAGGGGACTCTGAGCAGCAGGGCCAGCGGGCAGAGGGAGGAGCTCCAAGAGGCTGTGTGCGTTGGGAAAGGAGGGATGGTTTAGAAGCGACAACAGGGTTTGGACTTCCCGGGCCCCAGCAGTGAGGGTTATGAGCCGAGGCAGCACCCATGGGGGTAGGAGCCCTAGAGAAAGCAGCCCTCCGCCACCTGCCCTTGGGCCTCCCCCAGCTCTCCAGGCATCTTGAGGGAGCCTCCCAAGTGGAATTGAACCAGAGGGACCTTTTCCACAAAGAACGTTAATATTACTTGCCTCAGGCTTCTTGAGACTAAGGAACAGTTGTTACATGGGGCTAGGACTGGGCTCCTACATCCTGGCAAGGATAATACTCTGGCAGCTGCACCCCCGCCTGCCTGTCCTCCCCCAGGTGTGCATGCGCTCCCAGCCCGGGGCCCAGGTGTTCTCTGCACACCTCCAGGAGCCTTCTTCCTTCCTTGGGACTTGACATGTTTCTTCAGATACTGCTCCCCTTAGCACTGTGCACTTCAAGAGCACAGGTAAGCATGTCCTCTAGGCACCTTCTAAACTCCCCTAGGGCAGGAATGTGGAATGAATGGACAGAATTCCTGTTTGAATGTCATTTGGCAGAAGGACACTGTTTCTATTGCTGATAACAAATACCACACACTGAGCAGCTCAAAACAGCACAAATGTAGGTAGGGTCTTACAGTTTCTATAGGTCAGAATATATGCATTTCATCCGGGTCTCCTGCTTAGAGCCCCTCAAGGCTGAAATCAGGTTGTCTGCTCCTGTGTCCTCATCAGATCCACTTCTGAGCAACTCGGGCTGTTGGCACAATTTAGTTCTTTGCAGCTGAATAACAAGAGGTCCCAGTTCTCTTGATAGCTATTGGCTGGAGAAGCTCTATTGGCTGGAGAAGACCTAGGTCCTTGCCACCTGGCCCTCTTCACAACATGGCTGTTTACTTCTTCAAGACCAGCAAGAGAATTCTCTTTTTTCTGTCCTCTCTCCTCCTGAATCTGAGCCATTACATAGTCACATAGCACCTCCTATATGCTAGGTGCCTTATACAGCATTAATTACCTCCTGATTGCCCATCAGCTGCATGTGGTTGTTTGCATGATCTCCACTTTACAGATGAGGAAGGGGAGACTCCAAGAAGCGAGTGACTCACCTGTGCCCCCCAGCCTATAAAACGACTGAGCCACAGGAACCCTGCTACGGGCGCCTCCCACCCTGGCCTTTCCACTGTGTCTCTGAGCTCAGCAGCTCAGAACCTGGGGAGCTGTCACTCTTTTCCTCAGGCAGTTTTCTGCTCAGTTTCCCATTCCAAATAATAATTGCATGATTTCTTGGTTTTCTTAAAAGAGTAAATCACCAACACTACAGAAAATCTCCAAGGGATCAGTCTTTTGAGAGGCCAAATATGAAGTAAGCAGCAAAATTAGCCACAGGACACACTGCTCATGACACTGAATGGAAACACCAGGCATGGCAGCAGAGTGAAGGGGGGCCCACAAATTACAAGAGTCCCCAGTCCTTGCATTTAACACGCCTCATTCTGACCTGTGGACACTGATCTCAAAGTCCTATAATATGTAATGATAAATGAGGCTCAGGAGATAAACCTGGCTGAGCAGATCTCATACTGTCAAAAAATATTTGTTAACTATTGCACTGTCACCATTCTCATTTTTATTTGTGTGGAAAAAAAGAAAGCACCAAGAAGGCCTCCATTTGGTAATCTAAGTGCTAGAAGTGAAAATAAAGTAAGGGGTTGTATAAGGAATGGTTAGAAAATAGGTAACTCAGGAAGTGGTAAAATTAAGCTGACAGTGGCTACACTGATGACAAGCCAGTCTATCAACAAGTCTATGTAGAAATACAAAAAATGTGAGACTAAAGTATATTTTAGAGACAATACACACTAACTGTTTTATGATATTAAGAGTTTAGCTTAAAAATTATATCAAGCATATGAATCACGTCTCAAATTAATCAACATCTTAACCTATACCTAGACAATAGAGGGACTTAAGGCTAGTCAATTTTATTCACCTTCCTTTTCCTGATTTATAACTTACTGTCATTTATTTTTTTATCTATACTTTTAATCTTGTCAGACATTATTGTTATATACAGTCAGTGTTCACTTAGATTTACCCTTATATTTACCATCTTTGTTTCTCTTCATTTCCTCTTGCATATCAGACTTTCCTTCTGTTTGAAGTTCATCCTTTAGAATTTCCTTGGGTGAGCATCTGTTAATTTTAATCTCTCCTCTCATTTTTATTAGTCTTAAAATGTCTTTGTTTTACTCCCATTTCCAAAAATTTTTTTGCTGGCATAGTATCCTAGGCTACCAGTTATTTTCATTCAGCACATTGAAGACATTCCATTGGCTTCTGTTGTCCATTGTTTCTTTTAAGATATTAGCTGTCAGTCCACCACACCTTGAAGATAATCTTTTTTAAAAATTTTGCTGTAAGGTGTTTTCTCTGTCTTACATTCTGCAATTTCTCTAGGCTATATCGAGGAATAAATTAATTTTATTTTTCTTGCTTGAATTATTTTAGACTTGTTAAGTCTATGAATTTATTTCTATGTTGTTCTGAAAAAATCCTCAGTCAGGAATTCTTCAGTTGTTACTCTGATCATTTCCTTTTTCAATTTCAACTCGACAATATTAGACATTTTCATTTTATCCTTCATGCCTCATAACCTCTCTTTCATATCATCCTTTTCCCTCTTAGTTGGATTCTGGATGGTTTATTCTAACTCATTTTCATGTATATTAATTTTTTCTTCAACAATGTCAAAACTGAGTTTTTCATTTTAATGACCACCTCTCATTTTTAAGTTATGATTTTTTCTCCTCTTACTCTTTGGTAACATTTGGTTTCATTCTTTTACATATTTTAAATATTTTAAACATACTTGGTTTTAGTCTTTTGCTGACATTTTTTAACCTCAAGTTCATAAGTATCTATGAACTGTTGGTTTTATGTCTATGACTCTTATTCATGATGGCTGGCTTCCTGTGGAGTTTGTAAATTGTGGTAATGAGCAGGACATTATCTGCGGGACTCTTGTGGACTGTGTTGAGGGTATACTCAACTATATTGAGGGATATGTTGCTTGTTTGTTTGTTTATGCCAGAACACCAATGGAGATTACCATCCTATAATCAATATTTATATTAATTTCTTTGCTTCAGGGTTTCAAGCTACAAATCAATTTTACCTCAAATCGGAGTGAACTCAGTAGTTACAACATTCCTGGGAAAAGTTGCTTTTAGTTTTTTATTCCTCTGCTAAGCCCAGTCTAGAAGAGACAAATTTCCTTCTCAGCTTCCTTTGCCAGTAGGAAAATAATTTCTGATCCTTGTACTCAGGAAATAGTTCCTGAGAGTCCCAACTTTACATGGAGTAAGGGGGTCCCCAGTCCCAATTCCCAAAGGTCTCAGAGCCTTTCTTCCAGTTTTTGTGAAGTGATTTAACACAAATTGTCTGACCCACAGGCAGATGTGGGATTGGTACATATATCTAATTTCCATTCCATACTTATTTTTTTGGTCACTGAAGATTTTCCACACTTTATTTCAAATTTGGATATACATTTCAATGGATTATTGACAAAGAGGACTGTTTTCTCTGATCCCTTTTTCTCTTTAAATTTGTCACCTCCTGCTTAACTCTGGGAGAGGGGCTTTTCTCTTCTAATGAATGAGGACAAGGCCTTTAACTCCTACTCTTTTTGCTGTTCTACACACATGCACACAAGATCTTATTTTAAATTGCTTTTTGCTGTGTATTACAAAGAAATTGAGAATAATTATGTAGAAATTAACTAACAAAAATAAAAATCAACTGGAGGATGTAGTGATACAAAAACTAGCTCGGTGTTTTTAAAGAATCTTTTTTTTTTTTTGGCCCATTGGACTTGACACCTATAAGGCCAGCTTGGCTTCTGCTCTTTCTTATATTTCTAACAAGATTCCTTTTCCCTGAGACCTACTCAACTTTTTTTCTTTAAAGCCTCTTTCTCTTAATACTACAACCTAAATAGTGAATGTAGGCAAAAAAAATTAACATGCTATTTGTAGATGCCTGTTTGACTCAAGGAGTATTATTTGCATTTCTGAGGATCTTTGGACAATGCTTCTCAAGCCACCTGTAGTGAAGGATCTTTTTTTTTAATAATCTCTAATCCACTCTGAACGGATACCTCTATAAAATTCAATAAAAACATTTTAGGAAGGCCCACTGCTATAAAAGTTCCTAAGCAGTTCCTCCTGTCTCCAGTCCTCTCCTCACTGCGCACCAGCAGACCTCACTGAGCAGCGCTGGGCAGCCTGTATGGAAAGAACTTCCCTTAGATCTTTCCTTCATGAATGCAAAGGCAACCATGCCTACCCCAGAAAGGATCTGAATATGTGAAGGTACTTTTTAAGCCAAAGGGTTTTAGTTCACTCATTCACTCATTAGAGTGTGCACAAATACATTCCTTGATTTAGCCCAGGGTTCTGGACCTATTTGATAAAAACATGTATATGGTGCTTTCTGTATGCCAAGCCCTATTTTAAGTGCTTCCCAAATATGAAATAATACATTGTTCATAAAAACTGTATTAGATCAATACTGTTATTAGCTCCATTTTTCAGGAGACTGAGATGTAGAGAGGGTAAGTAACTTGTCCAAGATCATGCTGCTCAGAAGTAGTGTAACTGAGATTTGAACCTAGAAACTTAGTTCCAAAATCCCTGTGTTTAACCACTTGGCTGGCTACCTCTCTGAGCCCTTGACTATCTTAAGATACTTTGGCCTCAGTTCTGCAAGGGCAGGTTTTCAAAAACGTGCTTTGTGGGTGGAGAATTTATTCCATCCCCATTGTCAACATGAAACCATTGGTCACTATTGCAAAGAGCTCTGAATTGAAAGGATGAGCAGGTCTTCTGCCTCCTTTGTGGAGTGATGATTGATTAGCATGTCTGCCTTGAAAAGGATGATGATTTATTAATGCTGCCTGTATGAGTGCAAAAAGGGATACATCAGAGACACATCAGAGAAGTCATTTGTAAGCTTCAGGGCTCTGTGTCTCTGAAAAAATTTGAAAATCATCACCAAACCAGAAAAATTCTAACTCATCTATTGAAGAAAAGAAAAAGTCAAACTAGTAACTGCATCCGTTAGATTCCCCCAAAGTGTGTTTAAATGAATTCAACTACTTCTTAAAAATTGAATCAAGACAAATGAGTTAATTTACATAGAAATTGTCTTTGGCACTAGAGTAGAATTTCTCCATTTGTTATGTGTAAAACTATGGAACATACCCACACAGCACTCTTTTTGTTCCAAACAGTTTCAAATATACAGGAAAGTTGAAAGATGAGTACCTATGTGTCTGCACCAAGAATCACTAATTTTGACAGATTTGTCACATTTGTGTTATATATATATATATATAAATGTTTTTCTGAACCACTTGAGTGTGTATTGCAAGTGTGTAACTTATGAAAAGTCTCTTATAAAAGCAGAACATCATCACTCCTAAGAAAAATGGCATTAACTTAATTCTATCTGATACAGAGCCAATATTCACATTGTCCTAACTAGTCCCAAAATCTCATTTATAATATTTTTTTATTTCAAGACCCAAATTTCTACATTGCACCTGGTTATGTCTCTTTAGTCTCTTTTGAAGAACACACCCCTCCCTCTCTTTTCTTGTTTTGTTTTTCAGGATAATGATTTTTAAGAGTCTCAGCCAGGGATCTCACATCCCATTCCTGAAGGACCCAAAGGGATTCATTGCCCACCGCCCCTCCCTAGGTGCCCTGTGACCTGGCTCCCCTCCCAACTTCTGGGAGAGTGGCTGGAACAAGGAGTGGAGCGGTCAGAGCAGTAGACTCAGTCCCATCTGCATGCTCCGCAGGGAAAGCGAGGGATGCGCCTGCTGTGCCTGAGCACTGGCCTCTTGGAGAGCGGAGGTGGTTGGGGGGAAGAGACAGAGACAGAGGAGGAAGGAATAGAGGAAGAAATATGGGAGAAAAAGAAATAATAGGATTTTGATGTGGAAACCAGAGGCAGAGAAATTAGCCAAAACATATTTTCCAGTATTTAATGGTATAATTTATCTGTCTTCATGTTATATAATGAAAAAGTCCCTACATCCGTGTAGTGGTACCTCTGGGGAAGAAAGAATGAAATTGAAAACTAGAGAGACACATAAAGGGAGCTTCAACTTGATCATTGGTGGGTTTTTTTCCTTCACATCAAAAGAACAAGAGGAGGGTGGTGAGTGGGGTGAAATAGATGAAGTGGTACAAACTTCCAGTTATAAAATAAATCTTGGGGATGAAAAGCACAACACAGGGAATATAGTCAGTAATATTGTAATAACTTTGTATGGTGATGGTAACAAAATTTATTGTGGTGAGCATTTAGGGATGTATATAATTGTTGAATTACTATGTTGTACACCTGAAACCAATATAATATTATATATCAAATATACTTCAATTAAAAAAATTTTAAGGGAATGAGCCAAAATAAACATCACAGAGAGCTAACATGCACTTGGTTCTGGGTGATGGTTGTATTGCTCTCAGCACTTTTCAGAATTTTCACAGCACAAAACCCTGAGAGAAACAAGCAGAGTGAGAGCAAGTACCAAGAGGGGGAATGGGCGCCCCCTGTTTCCCTAAGGGTGCGTGGTAGGAACACCGGGTCTGTGACGTAAGACAGACTTGAGCGTGAGCTTCAGCTGTGCTGCTTATTGAAGAATGTATTTTTGATACTGTAGCAACTAAGAGAAGTTAGAACTGGCTTGCCGCAAACTCAACCATGTTCAGCTAACATAGACAAGCTTCGTTCATGATCTGATTTTGCCCCGGATGAGCAATGGCTCCTTTAAGATGCAGTGCACTGTGGGCACATTTATTCATACTCTCTGAGCCTCAGTTTCCTCATCTGTAAAATGGAAACATGTACTCACACAGACAGCTGGGTGATTTATTGTGGGTCCTGCAGGGAACAGAAGAGACACTAACCCAGACCGGAGGAGCTTCAACCAGGGCTCCATCGTTACCCCACCCAACAGTCGTCTGGATGTGGGGGAGCTTGTTGCAGGGCTGGCAGCTATGCAGTGTCATCAAGGACACAGGCACACCCAACTTCCTGGTCTCTCCTTAGTGGGTCAGTGTCATTTGGGTTACAGTGTGACTGTAGATACAGTGTGGCTTGTAGAGCAACACAGCCTCACACACCTGGCCAGGGCAGTGAGGACAAGGTCCTGTCTATGTCCCTTTTCAAGGATGGAAAACACATTCCGAATAGCCACCTCCCAAAATTTTCTCTTACATCTCATGGGCCAAGTGACAGTATGTGGCCATGCCAACACCCGTGCCTGGCCAAGGGCATGGAATTACATGAATTGTCTTGTGAACCTCTCAGCATCCGCTTCAGGGGGCAAGAAAGGAATCCCATCTCCCCTGCAAAGCACCAGACAGAGCAGGGCTCTGTGAGCAAGGATGGGAGGGAAAGCTATTGAGAACCTGCCCGTGAATGCAGCCGCGTGCTTTGTTTGTATGTAAGTTCCTCTCCCCCCATTTCTCTGCTGTCACCCTGGCTCCTTTGAGAAGCCTCTGCCAGCTCAGATGTGCTTCAGAGGATGAATGGGGCCGCCCGCTTGGATACTGAATGTGTCACCCTTGCAGGTGTTAACAGACAGTCTGTTGAGTTTCATGCCTTATAAGCAGGAATCTTGTACTTTTCTTCCTCTTTGTGGCAACCCACTTGTAATATCTCCCAACCTGGATCTTTATAAGAGGGCTTTGTAAAAGTCACGTGAGATGGATTGCTATTTGATAGCCTAGGGAGAAAAAAAAAGTTACCAAGTAATATAGCGTGTTGTTTCCAATTAAGTCTCTGACCAGCCATCCAGCAGCACTATCAATTAAGGCCTTTAATTGCATTTCTCATTTAGCTTTAATAAAATGACCTGCAAGTAGTGAGAATATACCAATTTGTTAGCATAAACATTAGCATCTTCATATAATAGATGCTCTTCTATTCAATTTTGCAGTGTTAATTTTAATACATGTTTTCATTTAGAATTAAGAGTACAGTTATTTTACATTAATAAAACCACATCATTAAAATTCAATTACTGACTGCTAAAAAGCACTGCAGAGCAAATAGGGATCCAGTTTAAATGAAGTACTGACAAGGTTTATTGTATTAAACCTTGTTAATGTGATAATCTTTTACGTATTATGTCTCTGACTCTGAACTAAATGTACTTTTGAGGGCCTTAATTGCTAACATAACTCGCAGTAATACCCTTCATATTTCATTATTTATAATGGAAATCACTAACACCTTTTATTAAAATTAATTCTTAATAATGACAGATGGCTTGATGGAATGTAAATAATGAGATGCCTCTCCAACTGTTCCAGTCCTATTAGTATTATTCTCTTTCTTTAAAATTTTTTTCCAATTAAATGTGTTCACAACTTCTTGAAAATATTTATTATAAACATTCTCACTTGATTGAAATTCCACAAAGAGTTGAAGGCCCTTAGAGGTGCCTGTTATAGTCCATCCCCCAAATAAAAACTAAATGTCACCTGGCAATTTGACATAACATTAGACATATAAGAAAAAACCATTCATAAACTTGGAGCAATTTTTTAAACAGTTTTAATATAATCCAAGTCATGTAAGGTGATGGTTGTGCCATACAACTTTTAAGATATACTTAGATGAGCCGGGCTACACAGGCTTTTCAAAGATACTTTCTTTTGAAAAGTTGTTCTGAGCTTAAGTACACCTCCATCCAGAAAGAATGGAATCTGTCTCCACCATCCTAGAGATTCCCTTTGTCTCTGTCCTGCTTATTTACCCCACTTCCTGCCTGTTTGCCATCTTTACCTGCTATTGGTTTTCACTTCATTTTGATATGGTGCATCTTCCAGAAACTTCCTGAGAAAGAGTGAATGGGGATGTCTTGACCCAGATTCACTTAGAAAACAGCCTGGGGCAACTGTTAAGTGCTGATTCTTCATTTCTGAGAGGCAGTTCTGGATTTGTTAGCAGCTGGTTTTATTGAAAAATCCTAGGAATGTTCTTGTACAAATCTTATGTTTTCCTTTCTCTTGGGTAAATACCCAAGAGCAAAATTGCTTGCTCATATGGTAAGTGTATGTTTAACTATATTAGAAATTGGCAAAAATTTTTCCAAAATTACCTGACATTTTATATTCCCAGTAGTAAAGTATGAAAGTTCCAGCTGCTCCAAATCACCAGCATTTGGTGGTGTCAGTCTATTTGGTACGAAGAGATGACTTACTGTGGTTTTCATTTGCGTGTCCTTAATGACTAATAACATTGAGCATCTTTTCATATTCTTTTGACCATTTTTATATCCTGCCCTATGAAGTCTTTTGCCCATTTTTGTCTGGTTGATTGGCTCTTACTGACTTGTAGGAGCTCCTAACATATGCAGTTACAAGTCCTTTTCAGATACGTTTCGTGAATTTTTTATCTTAGTCTCTGGCTTGCCTTTTTATTTTACAATGGCATCTTTTAATGGGAAGAGTTTTTTTATTTTGATTAAAGTCAAATGTGTCAGTTTTTTCTTTGCCTGTCCCAATATATTCTGTTCTTTTTTTCTGAGATACTTTATAGTTTTAGCTTTTATTTTTGGGTCTATAAATCTTTACAAGTTTAGCTTTTACATTTACATCTATGATCCATCTCAGATTGTTTATGGTGTGAAGGAGATACTGAATTTCTTTTTCTAGAATCCACTAATTCTAGCTCCATTTGCTGAAAAATACTTTCCTTTCCCCACTGAAATCTCTAAATTTTGTTCCATTAATCTATTTGTCTTTCTTACACCAACACTGTCTTGATTACTATAGCATTGTAATAATTTATCAAATCAGGAACCAGATGTCTTCCAATTTTGTTCAGCTTCAAGATTATATTGGCTATCCTAGATTTTTTTGCATGTCCATATAAATTTAGGATCAAGTTGTTAACTTCTAACAGTAGCATCCTTTTGATTAGGGTTATGTTAAGTCTATAGATCAGTTTGGGAGAATATTGTATCTTATCAATAAGTTCAATCTATCTACATGATAAATCTTTCCACTTCTGTAAGTCTTTACATTTTCTCAGGAATGTTTTGTGGTTTTCAGTCTAGATATTACATATTTTTCATGAAATTTATGCCTAATTATTATATGTTTTTAATATCATTTCTTAAAATTGCTACTTGCTAGTGTATAAAAAAACAAATAATATTTGTATATTGACCTTGTTTCCTGAGATCTTGCCAAATTTGTTCTCTTATCAGGTCTAGGAATTTTTTGGTAGATTCCTAAGTATTTCTTATGTAAACAATCATGCTACCTACTAATAAACAGTTTTACTCATTCCTTTCAAATATTTATGCCTTTAATTTCTTCTTGCCTTATTGCATTGGTTCAGACTATCATCAGTTTTAAGTATTGTTCCATCTCTTAGGTTGAAAGAATTCAATATCTCACTATTAAGTATGATGGTAGCTGTAGGGTTTTCATAGATGACCTGTACAAGATTGAGGAGGTCTTATATTCCTAACAATTTCAGTTTTGAAGGATATTTTTACTGGATACTGAACTCTAGACTAGACATTATTTTCTTTTAACACTTTGATCTGTTGTTATTCCCCTTGGTATGTAATACATCTCTTTTTTTCTCTGCTTTTAAGAGTTCTTTAATTTTCAGCAGTTTTACTATATACCTTAGTATGACTTACTTGGTATTATTCTTGGGATTTATAGATCTTCTGAAATCTGTGCCTTTCAAGTTGGAAAATTCTTGACTATTATCTATTCAAATATTACTTCTGCCCCATTTTTCTATTTTCTTGAATGTAATACTTATAGTTAATTTGGCATGTCTATTAGGTAACTTCAACATATGGATCATCTATGTGTCATTTTCTGTTACCTCATTTTCCCTTCTTGGTTTTCAGTCATTTATTCTTGTTTTCTTTTGTTTGTTTGGGTTTGTTTTTATTTTTTGGCATATGTAGCAGTTTTTTAGTGACTTCTAGACATAATGACTCTAATTGTAGAGACTCTGAATGATGGCCTCCTCTGGGCGGGTTTACCCTCCCTCTGCTGGTGGCTCGTTACTCTGGCCAGAGACTGCTGAGTTGAGGCTGGGTTTCAATCATGGTGAAGCTCAGGCTTATGTTCATCTTGCTCTTCCAGTATTTTCAACTCACCCTGTTGTATTTTGTGGAACCTTCCTCCCCTGTTGAATAGTAAACCATATTTCATGAGGCTTCTGGAAAAGCCTGTTTTGTGTCAAGAACCTGTGAGATGTCTGAGATTTTTACCCTACTTTCAAGCTGATAAACTAGCCTGCCATGACTTCATGGTTGCTGGCAGGGGACCTGAGACTCCTGGGTCACAGAATAAGGATGCTGTTACTTACAGCACTTGGGGACATCCACAAAAGAGCATTTTTTCATCATGTGAGCCTCTAGTCTAGGGTGGTTCTCTGAAATAAAACATTATCGATGTACCACCTTCCCCTGTCCTTTCTGGGGTCTGGGATATTCCCTCCCCACCTGCTAAAGTGGTTGCTTTCCTTCCACCATCACAAAAATTCATGTGTGCCATCGCAGCACCTGTAACATTACTCTTTTTTTTTTCAACCACTTCCTAATCACAACCAACCTTCATATCCACAAAGATCAGTCATTAGAGGGACAAAAGCATTTTTATGATACTGAACTGTAATTAAGTCTAAATCCCCTAGACTCCCTTTTGTCTAAGATGCCACAAAAATGGCGTGCTGAACAGGCCCGCCTGGGCTTGGCAGTTAGGGAAGGGAGACAAGCAACATGGCCGGAAGTGGTCAGAGTGGAACTAAATTTTCAAAATAGGTCTATATAACTCCCTAACCTGTTCATCTAACGCATTACACAGCAAGCAGCTAAGAGGGGATGATCCTTTTCTGGGATAGCCACTTGCAATGAACAAACCGCCTTACTAAGGTACTGTTATGGACTGAATGTTTGTATCCCCCAAAATCCACATGTTGAAACCCTAACCCCCAATGTGCTGGTATTTGGAGGTAGGCCCTTTGAAAGGTAATTGGGTTTAGATGAGGTCATAGGGTCATGCCCTTAAGATGGGATTAGTGTCCTTATAAGAAGAGACCAGCACTCACTCGCCACCATGTGAGGACACAGCAAGAAGGTGACCATCTGCACCCCAGGAATAGGGTTCCCACCAGGAGCTAAATCAGCCAGGACTCTGATCTGGGACTTCCAGCCTCCAAAACTGTCACAAATAAATGTTACCTAAGCCTCTCAGTCTATGGCATTTTGTTATAGGAACAAGTTGACTAAGACAGGCCCATATGAGGAGGAGGTGAAAAAGGGAGAGTCAGAAATCTTCTTGGGTCTATTTTTTACAAGACCACCCCAACATTTGACTCTACCGGATGCGTATTGATGGAAGGGAAGGTGGAAAGCCCATTGAGTAACTTGACTATCAGCCCACTGATGAGTGACCTTTTTATGACACATCCCCCATTGTCAGAGGGTGAAGATGGTCTGGAAAGCCAAAAACAGGGCACAGATTAGTTTCCAGGGTCACAGTGGTATGGCCCAAATTAACTGCTGCCTGGAAAGTACCAGCAGTGGTGAGGCAGTCCTCACAGCCGGGAGGGTCAGCCCTCTGGGAGCGGGCGGAGGAGAGCCTCCTCTTTGCCACAAGGCAGACAGATCTGCTCTTGGCAGGAGTCCCCAGTGTGGGGTCCAGTGGCAGCTGCTGCCTCAGAACGTGGAGCCCTTTACTGGATGCGCCGATGAGATGGCAGGAGTATTGCCTTGCGCAGCGCAGTGAGGGATCCAGGCAGCAGGGGTGACATTTGGGAGGTGCGTGGTCTCCACGCAGCTGAATTCCAGTTGGTCTCTTTAGAGGCCAGGCCCTCACTAGGCACGTAGACATGAGTGACCAGATAATTAGATCAGCAGCTGCAATTTGTTACCATATTTTCTGACTCCAAAAAGGTGTGTTTAATCTACTACTCTGCAGTTTTCCAAGTGACAGATCAAACCACTCAGCCAAATAGCCCAAGGCCAGTGGAAACAAGCTTATCAAGGGAGTGCTGCCCAAAGCTTCACAGCCCGTTGGATGGAGAGCCCAGGTCCACTTTCAGATCTGCAGAGCTGGGGCTGGGGCCAAACAGGTGCACAGCAGACGCTGCTGGGTTTCAGGTTAGCTGAGGTATCAGTGAACCAGCCCAGGCATTTAGGGGACTGTGTGCATTGAGGACCCCATTGAGCCAGTGGCTTTGCTTCAGACAACAGAATAGGAGATAGCTTCCCCCCAGAGGGGCAGTTGCCACCTTTCCGTGTAAAGCCGAGAGGCTGCTGTGACCAAGCCAGCTGTGTGCCAGATACACCATTTCCACCTGACAGGCGGTCCTTATTGGGCCCTTCTCACCTTGTTAGCCATTGGGACTGAGCTGCCACACCCCAGACTGGAAATATCAGGTCCGAGAATCACCAGGCCCCCTAGGGTGAGGCATGTGGGTCAGCAAGAGCTCAGTAGCAATTCAGGTGCTGCTTTTCTAAGTGGATGAATGTAGCAGCCATGTCAGGGAGGTGGCAAACATGAAACCCCAAGGGGCACCTCTGGTGGAGACTGCCTCCCCTTGCCAGAGACTCCAGTTGGCAAAATCATCAGTCACAGACACTTGGAGCTCACAGGGGCTCTTCTCATAGGTAGGGAATGTACCAGAACTTGCTGAACCAGTCACAGCATATCCAGATGGGCTGGCTCCAAAGGAGGCTGATCTGCATATTGGAGGACATCAGGGACCCAGTAGAATGCCCAAGTGGGGCACACTGCACCCTCAACCCAGATCCTGCTGAAGTACTGACCCTCTTTTTGGCAGGGGGATGTCAAAGAGACAGAAAATTTTCATTGATTGACAGAGGGATTGGGCATTGTGAAATCTCCCTTCAGGGTCCCAAGAAAGTTGGCTTGATGAGGAAGCCCCTGAGCTTTGATGGGACTTAATCAGCTACCCCAGCTAGCCCAGGTGTGATGTCACACATTCCAAGCCATGAGACTGAGCTTCTGACTTGCCAACCAGCAGACATTATCTGCAGCATGACAGCTTGGACACCCCGGGTAAAGGCCCTCACCCTCAATCCTGACCTACCCTCTGGGGGTAAATGAAAGGGAGTTTTCTCCACTAGCACTTCTCTACCTGCAGCTGTTCCCATCAGGAGAATCCCCTCTGGTACTTGTGGGATGGTACATCCACGCGTATAACCCCTCAGTTCCCATAGCACATTCAGGTGCGGAAGCAGCACCACGAGTGCACAGGATTTGCACCAGTGTGTGTACATCCAGTGAGCACCCTGGATTGGCCCAGAGTGTGTACACACAAGGTCACGTGTGCTTCCATTTCCTACTGTAAACCTGCTCAAACCCTGTCAGTTAGATTTAGATGCCCCTTCGCCCCATGACTGGGTAGAATGGTGACTTCGGTGCCTCTATCCAACAAAGCCGTAAAGGTTTGAGTTCCTCCCCTCCCTGAAGTACCCAGCACACTAAGATAAATACATAGGATCTTCGGCACCCCCTTTGTAGCAGGAAGAACTGGGCCCCATCCTTAATGATCTTTCCTAAAAGCAACTGATGTCAGGTAGAGAGGAAGGGAAGGACCCCAAGAAGTGAGGAGGCACAGGGCAGCTCCTATCCAGCAGCATAAACATCATGGTATGTCAGTCCCCCTGGCCTCCCAAACCCCATGGGGTTGTGGACAGGCAGGCCCGCGTGGATCCTGTACACTCAAGGGGTTTGTGTCACAGCCCTAAAGCCCCATGTTTTTGAAACTCCAATCTTTTAGAATGGGCTGCAAGCAAACCTGTGCAAACTTTGTCTTGGATTGAGAGATTATCAATTATTTTAGCAGATAGTGGACAAATCTATCCTCTGCCCCAAAGGGAGACACCATCTCCATCTTTCCATCTTCCAAGGCTGTTTGCTGTACAAACATCCTTGAAAAGACTTTTCGTCCTTCGAAAGTTATCAGTGCCCCTGTAAGATGCCCAGAAATTTGAGAGACCTGTGGAGAATTGTCTCTCAACACTTTGCTTTTGAAGGAGCTTTACACTGAAAGTTTTAGCCTGTTGCCTATCCATCCCAGGGTTAGCAAAAGTCCTGATAGGAGAACCAGTGTGGTGGATGGAAGCTCCGCGTCTCCAACAACAACTGTTCTGCTGTCTGCATCCCCAGCAGTGATTCTCCACCAGCATGTGCAGTATGTCCTCAGCCATCTGCCCCCACCCGGATTCAGCATATGCCTCTAGGTAAAAAGCAGCTGACACTGGCTCACCTCCCTGAGGTCCTCCTCTCGCTAGTTTCTTAGCCTGTTATTCTCAGTGCCTCTACAGATTTTAGCTGCCCTTATAACCACCTTTTGTATTTTTGTCTCATTTTCTCATTGGAGTAGGTAAACAGGCAGGTTCCATCAGTCATGGAAGCTGGAGATGACAAATTGATTATTTTTAAAATATAAATCCAACTTTGCTATAATGCAGTAGTATTTTCTGTACTGCTGGCTTCAGCTTGCTAAGCGTTTTGTTTGGAAGTGTTGCCATGTTAGTTCATGAGACTGCGCCATGGACTTTCTTTCTTGCAATGTCCTGGTCACGTTCAGGTTCAGAGCTGTGTAGTTCCCATAAAACAAACCAGGAGAGGTTCCCAGATCTTCTGCTCTCTGTTCTCTCCTTGTACGTGTAGAGGAATTCACAGGAAAAGCCATGTGGGTCTGGAGTTCCCTTTGGGGGGAAGCTTCCTAATTATGAATGCAGTTTCTAGTACTCCTTGAGTTCATTTTGGTAAATTGTGTCTTTCAAGGAATTTCTCCATTTTACTTACCATTTTCAAATGTATTGGCATAAAATTACTTTTAATATGCATGTTATTTTTAAATGTATTACATTTATTGTCTATAAGAAATATAATGATTCACTTTTTATCTATATTTTTTATTGATGTATAATTGACATACAGTATTATATTAGTTTCATGTATACAACATAGTGATTGACAATTATGTACATTACTAAAATGCTCACCGTGATATGTGTAGTTACCATCTGCCACCAAAGTTATTGCAATATTATTAACTTTATTTCCTATGCTGTATTTTCATCTCAGTAACTTACTTATTTTATAATTAGAAGTTTGTACCTCTATCATCTTTACCTAATTCCCCTATTTCATCAATTTAATGGATGGATGTTTCATTTTTCATAAATGGTATTAGAAATTTATACTTTCTCTTTTTTTATGTCTTAAGAGTTTTTACAACTGTATTGCTCTTCTCATAGAACCAACTTTCAGCTCTTATGATTTACTATTGAATGTTTTCTATATCACTGTTTTCTTTCCTTTAGTACTTCAACCTACATTATTGACATTTGATGTGCTGTTGTTAATTTTGTGGACACTTATAACACTTATTTTCAGCCTTTTTCTTACCTCATATATGACTTTAAAACTATAAGCTCCTTTCTAAACACTGCTTGAGTTACAGCACAGTTTTATTATCACTCAGATAAAAAAAAATTCCTATTTCCTGTGATTCTCTCTTTAACCCATGAGTTATTTAAGGATGCTATATAATTCTTAACATGTAAAAATTTTCTGTCTTCTTAGCTGCCTCATTGATTTCTAGCTTATCTTTTGCATGGTCAAAGCACATATTCTGAATGAATTTAAAAATCTTTGAAATTTGTTGACACTTTATGGCCTATCATTTGGTCAGTTTGGAACATTTTCCATGTGACTTGAAAGGAATATTCATTCTGCATTTGGTAGGTACAGTGTTCTATAAATGTCAGTTAGGTCAAGTTCTTGAACTGTGCCTATCTAATCTCCACTGAATTTTTTTGTCTGTTGATTCTATCACTTATCAAGAGAGTTCTGTTAAAAATCTCCAATTTTCATTTTGGATCTGTAGAAGTTCTCTTTTGGGTCTACCAATTTTTCTTATGTATGTGTTTAGACTAAGTCTTAGGTGTTTATGCATTTAGTAGTATATTTTCCAATTGGCTTGACTGTGTTAATCATCATGAAATATCCCTCTTTAGCTGGTGTCTTCATAATGTCTGCTTCATCTGATACCAATAAAACTTCACCAGCTTTACTTTTGCTTAGTTTTTGCATAGTATATCTTTCTCTACCTAGTTACTGTCAAATTTCTGTGTCATTATATTTATGATGTCTTTTGTCAGCAGCGTATACCTGCCCTTTTAAGCAAGGTTGACAATCTCTGTCTTTTAATTAGAGTATTTAGTCCATTTACATTTAATACAAGTACTGATCTGTTTTAAATATATGTTACCTTGCTGTCTGGTTTTTATTGTTGATATTGTATTTCTTTTGTCCTCTCCTTTGTATTCTTTTGACTTATTAAAGAATGTTTATCATTCTGTTTTCCCCTTCACTAGATTGTTGATTATACATTATTTTTATTCTTTTAATGGTTACCTTACAGCTTCTGAAATGAATCTTTGAGGCAGTAGAATTCATCTTCATTTGGCACTTACCCACTTCCTGGTCAATATAAGGATCTTAGAATTTATGTCATTTATTACACACTCCCACATTTTGTGTTACTGCTGTTGTTGCTGGCTGAGATGCTGTTTTTCTCAGGATCATGTCTCAGAGGCAACGAAGAATGAAGCCAGCAGACCAGAGTATGGAGCAACCAGCTGAGGAAGTCCCCCCACAGACCAAATAGAGAACTGAACTGATGACACCACAACCCACTTTTGATTGGCTGAAAATACAGTGCTTCATTTGCAAGGGGCATAACCAATCAGAGCTGAGGTCTATCAACTAAGTGTACTTTTGAATGCTGAGTTGGATTGGAGCTTTTTGGAACTTACAAGGGTCTTGAAACTTATAAGATCCCTGAAGCTTCTTAAAACTTACAAGGGCCTTGAAACTTACAGGGGCCCTGAATTCTGTCTGTCTGCATCCCTCTATCACCTGCCTCACTATCTGCATATAATTTAATCCCCCAAAAGACATTCTTAGTATTGCTTTAAATAGTATTCATTTACATTTCCCAACATATTCACCCTTTCAGGTCTCTTTATTCTTTCTGTATACGCTACTTCCCTCAAGGATCATCTTCCTTCTGCCTGGAGATAACCCTTTAATATTCTTTACTGCAGGTCTGATGGTGATAAATTTTTCTTTTCTGTTTACCTGAGGTATAGAATTCTAGATTGGTAATTGTAAGATAAATTCTAGCTGGAATAAGCAGGCAAAGAGAGGCAACAAAGGGCCAGGTAATTTATTTAAATACCCCTGGGTGAGGTTCTGTGGCCTTATTGTCACAGGCCAGAGAAGTCACACCCGGTTAGGGAGGTGGGGCGCTTATAAGGGATTAGGAGGGGGAGGAGTGGGCAAGCTATCCTAGGGGTTGTTGAGAGGTATAATTGGCTAAAGGTGACATAATAGTCAACTAGAAACTTTTTTCTTTCCAAGAGGGAGGAGGCTGACATCCGGGTCTTAGTTGGCACATCAGGATGGAATTCAGGGAGAGCTGTCCCCTTTCCATATACGGCATGGACTTTGGGGTCTGGTCTGTTCTTCCCCTATGGCATCTCTCTGTTCTGTTTGCATGTCCTTGTTTTTCCTTTCTCCAGCCTAACAGTAATAACTACCAGATGGGGGTAGAAGTACAGGTTCTCCACTCTACTTTCTTGACACCTTTTGAGGGATAGGCTTCTTGGTACTGCTGGGAGGGAGTGGGGGACCTCATTACCATCAGTTGGGTGTGAAAGTCCAGACTCCCCATATGTTTTCAGTTGATAGTGGGTAGAGTGCACATTACCACCCAGCAGGGCTAAAGTACGGTCTCTGCACTCAGTCTTCTCTAACAGCATTTGGCAGTGGGGAAGCAGGTGGCAAGTGACTCTTTACAGCCTGGAAAGATGGAAGTCCTGGCTCCCCACTCAGCCTTGGCTGGCAGGGGTGATGGTGGGCTACAATTTTTTTCTGGAATATTTGCTGAAATAGAGAAGTTATGGCCTGTTATTCCCACTCATCCAACACCAAATGCTATGGTGTCTCTTTTTATATATATGTATAACAAGAACAATATTATACACAGCAGTAATAGTAGTATAACTCCATTCGTGTTCCTGGACCCAAATCCAGTGTGTGTAGGTATGTAGGAGGGGTCTTCCCACACATTACTAACACCAGCAGGTGTCCAAGAACTTAACTCAGTTCCAATGCTATCTGCTCAGAGACAGCACCAGATCCCCAGGTTAAGAGCTCTTTCCTACAAGACTGACCTCCACCCCATCTTCAGATGCCCATCTCAAGCCCCAGGCCCTTACCTCTGTTTCTGACCTACCAGCTTCAGATTGGAGGTTCCCATGACCTCCCTCTTAGGTTCAATCAGTTTGCTAGAGCGGCTCACAGAACCCAGGAAAACATATTTACCAGTTTAATAAAGGATACTATAGAGGATACAAGTTAAGAGCCACATGAAGAGATACACAGGGCAAGGTCCCAAATAAAGGAGCTTCTGCCCTTGTGGAGCTTGAGGCTCGGCATGATGGCACGTGGAGGTGTTTCGGTTCCCAAGCTTAGAAGCTCTCCAAATAAAAAGCAGGATCCAACCACGCAGCGCAAAGCAGTGCAGAGAGAAAGCATGAGCTCTTCCCAGGGGCTTTTGTGGGGACTTCACTGCATAGTCCTGACCGACTAAATCATTGGTCATTGGCTGATTCAACCTCCAGCCCCCGCCCTTGGGTGGGGGTCCAAGAGTCTCTCATTAACATGACAAAATACCCATTTCACCTTTAAGACTGCAGTATTTTCAGAACCTGTGGATGAAGACCAAATATACCTGGGAAATGGCCAATTGTTTATTTCATTATACCATTCACTGTAAACAGATACTTTCCTCCAAAGCTGCCCCTTTCCTGGTATATTGTCTAGAGAAAGCATGATTTTTTTGTCTGAATGCATTGGTGTTCCCAGGCTGCCAGCTCCTCCAGTATCTGGTCTGGTATCTGTGAGACCAAAAGAAACTTCTGGATCTTACCACCATGTCATTCCTCAGATCCCAAGCTTCCTAGCCAGTCTACCTTCTCCCCACTTCTGTCTTCCTATGGTGTTTTTTACATCATGACTGGATGAGTGGGAACTTTAGTTGTACTTAATAGAAACAGTAGGGAAAAGTATGTCCACTTTAACCTTCTGGAAGCAGAAGTATCAAAATGTGTTAATAAATTTAACATGAGTATATCGAATTAGTTAAAGTGGTTTTGATATGTTAAATGTAAACCATACTTTCGAGGTATGTATACTTCAAAAAAGCAGGACAATTCGAGGAAAAAAATAACTTTCAGGAGGGGAAACTGTTCAAGGAAATTACACAAAGAGAAATTTTACATTTTGTATAGAATTATGTCACCAGATTCAAGGAGAGAAGTTTTGGCTTTGAGTTTCTTAATCCTTGCTAATTAATGGGATGATTTGTCTATTTCTTATCTTAAAGAAGAAGAAAATACGTATTTTTCTTGAGAAAAAGTAGTCATAATGCCCTGCCTTCTCACTGAAGTTCTCTAGAACCCTCTGGAAAAGTGTCCTCTAATGCTTATGCCTACTTAGCAAACACTCGCAGCGGTCTCTGCCTTTTCTGAAATTCCGTTCTAAAGTGAGCTTCTGTTCCAGGTCGCCTGAACTGGTGGTCCACTGTATGCACAAGCTGTAAACGGCTTCTTCCTTTGGCCACAACAGGGGATGGGAACTGCCTTTTACACGCCGCCTCGTTGGGTAAGCTCCCCACCAGAGAGAGAGGGTGGCAGTGCGCTGGTCTGCTCTGTGCACTGTTAAAAGGACAAATGTATGCCAAGTAGAGCCATGTGCATCACTGTCATCTCAAAGGGCCCCAGGGGGTGGAGTCAACAATCCCACCCTCGGTAGGGACACAGAATAATGTGAGAAAAGACCTGATATAATAGAAGGAGCCTGAGCATGAGCTGCAGGGGTGGGGGCCTAGAGCAATCAAAGAGGACTTCCTGGAGGAAGTAGGATTTTACTGAGACCTGAAGGACTTGAAAGAATATAAAAGTGGACACTGCAGGCAGGGATAAAGCATAAAGGCAGGAATTAACAAGGTGTTTTTAGGCAGTGCTGAGCTCAGTTAGGCTCAATTAGGAAGTTTGTGGAGTAGTGTATGAGGTCGGGTAAGTGTGGGGCCACCACACTGACAAAGTCCATGCACTTGGATTAATAAAAAGACAGACATAGGTACCACTTGGGTAAGTCACAGGGGAATTAGCAGAGAATATACAGAAAAGAGGTCAGCAACCTTCAGTGGAGATGTCAGCTTCCTGGGCACAAAAAGCCATACTCACAGGTGCACAGACATGGGTGGCACTATTTGGGTAACTGGAGGGCACAGTAAACCTTCTAGAAGCTCAGGTATCCCTTTTCTAGGCTCAGCCTTGTCCACATAAGGCTGATTCAGCTTTAGCAGGCAGGACTGGTCTGTGCCAGGGGCCTGGGCATCAGAGCCTGCTGTGCCCCATCAGTCCTGGAGTAAGGGTCTGTCTCCAGGGACAGTACCTCAGACAAGAATATTCTTTGTTGGCAAGTTTGAACTTCCCAGGTGAGCATGGTCTGGGCCCCAGAACTCTCTCCAGACCTGTCGTGGGGCCTGTTCAGAAAGAGGTGGGCTCAGATGAGACTGGAAAGGCTTACAGGGCAACGCACGGGGTCCCGGAAGGGCCCTGGGAGGCCCAGAGGTGAATAGAGCCCAGAAGCAAGGGGAAGGGGTGATGGGGGAGATGAAGGCACCACCTACCTGCCTCCTTTCCATTTCAAACCTAACTCCTTTCTGTTTGTCGCCATTGTAAAAGCATTCCACATTCATCATGGTAAGAAAACAAAAATCAACACCAGCACCCGACAGTGGCCTCTCTTAGCATTTTGGTATATTGTCTTCCAGTTTTTTGTTTATTGTTCTAGTGAAATCATGATCTCATTGTGTTCATGGTTTGGAATCTAGTGTCTTTCCCTTAAAATTCTGTGAACTTTCCATGCTGCTATTCTTCAAAAGTATGCTCTTAGTAGTTGTGTCGTATTTCCTCATAATGTATTAACTACTCCCCTATTATGGAGCATATTTTACCTCATCTTGTATAAAACCTGAAGAAAGAATATAAAAAAAGAAATATTTCATCCTTGTCAAAAAGCAGCCTGGGTGCAAAGTCTTGGGTATGGAATGCCTTTAAACTCCAGAAGCTGCGATGTGCAAAGACCCTGTCCCCATCAGCACATGGTGGACAAGGCCGCAGGTCAGAAGACCGAATGCCCGTGTGGCCTTGTCTGAGGGTGGGCATTGTTCCCATGAGCACAGTAGGCCTCCCAGGTCTGCTTGAGAAGAGAAGGCTTCCCGTAGGCGAGCCTTGTCTAGCTGCTGGAGAGGTCGGGCCATGACTAAACCGAGGGGATCTTTTCTCCCAGTACTTTCCCTTTTGTACTCAAGTAGCTAAACCCACAGGAGCAGGACTGTAAGAAGTGGCCATGCAACACTCACCAGCACTGCTTAATGAACCTGCTGACCAGGCCTAGTAATGACCTAGGGCTGTGGGGCACACATAGAAATGACAGTCATGCTGGAGCCAGGCTTGCAAGCAGACGTTTATGGGGCAAGAAGACCCTCTCTGTGAGACAGACTCAAAGAAGTTGCTGTGGGAGCTTAACCTGGACAGGGGACTTGCCCTGCCTGGCTGCAGGCAGGTCTAAGATTTGAGTAAGATCAGCTCAGCCTGCTAATAAAAGAAGCATTGAAGGCCACTTCCCTCCATCTCTACTGTAGGAAGACAAGCCTTGCTTGATAAAAAGCCCCATGGCAGCTTTGCATATCTTTGCACTAAAGGATGCATTGCCAATTTGAGCCTTTAAAAATATTGGTAAGTGCAGGTCAGTTCTCTCAAAAGCTCTGCAGAGGCTCCCAGCTCACTTAAAAGCCCACACTCTCATTCTCCACCTCATCCCCTAGATGGACCCCTTGCTGTTTCTCAAGTGTGCCATGTGGGCCCGCTCCAGGCTGCATGCTGGCCTTTCCCTCTGCCTGGGATGGCATCAGCTCCCTGCTTCACCCACTCGAGCATTTGCTCCAATGCCTCCGTTCATGCCCTGGCCAATAGCGCCCACCACTCTGCCCTGTTAGGCTGCTTCGTCTCTGCCTCCACTGCTACAACCCTGACATGGTATGTTTCATGCTAATTTAGTGGCTTCCTCACCTCCTCTCAGTGTGTGTACTGTGAGATCCTAGGAATTAGTCTATCCTGGTTGCTGCAGTAGATATTCCCAGCACCTACAAAGTGTCTTGCCCCTCATATGAAATACATATGGAATTAACTGAGTGGAATTAATGGTATTCAATTAAACAAATGAATGAATGAATGAATGAATGAATGAATGGATAGATTCCCCACTCAGTCTTCTCTGTAGCCAGAGCTCACTTCTCATCAGTGCTTATTCCATTGGTTGGGTTTCTTGACCATGTCTGACTTGCCCCAAGGACATACTCAGAGATGGCTGGTTTGTCTTTATAAGCCTCAACACCCAGCACAGTCTGAGGAGAGGTGGGGAGAAGGAAGACCATCTCCCTTGGAAATAGGGACTCTCTTCCAGGCCCAGATATGTGCAGTGGGGTCCACTGTCCACTGAAACTCTGCTTCTCAGGAGGTCATGAGCCTTAGAGCCACAGGTAATAGCTGTGGCCTACTCTAGATGAAGCCAGGGTCTAACTGCCACCCTGACTTGGGGCCCGATGTGAGGACGTGTCACCACTTACCACGATAGGCCATCTGTCACTCAAACGCAAGACCTGGACAGGGGACATTAGGTCCCTCAGAGCAAACCTGAGACACTGAGAGTACCTTGCCAAGGATCTGGGGAGAGGCAGCGCTCCAGTTCACCCACTGCTGTGTTGCTAAGGAGATGCACGCCTTCATGCTCAGGAGGAAGGACAGAGGGGAACCACTAGCTGTGAGGACTGAATGGCTGACTGACAGGTGTCTCTGCACATGCAGGCACTGAGGCAGGCCCTGTAAGTCGTGGCAGCCTGAGTCCTGGCTTGTCCCCCTCTTCACTCCCTGTCTCTGTCCTCTGCTCATGCACCTCCTGGCTGCAGGCATGTGGGGGTTTCACGACCGGGACCTGGTTTTGCGGAAAGCCCTGTACAGCATGATGCGGACAGGGGCTGAGAGGGAGGCCCTGAAGCGGAGGTGGAGGTGGCAGCAAACGCAGCAGAACAAAGAGGTTGGTACTCGCTAGGGTGTCCAGAGCCCAGGATGCCTGTCCCATACTGCGCGGCCACGCCAGAGGCCAGGGCTGGGCGCCAGGCCTAGTCTGTCTGCTGAGGTCAGGCAGAAGTGGCTTCTGGGACTGGCAAGGCCTCCCCCATTCAAACCCACTAAAGAGGAGCCTGATACGATGGCTCAGCCCCTTGCACAGTAACCACACATCCGCTCACACTGCCTGTCCTGGAACAATTATGAAAACAACCTCCTTCACTTAACAGAGATGTCCCGACTTAGGTGATGAAGTATATGGTTACCTATGTCAGGTCACTGCTGGGGGCAGCTTGAATGGGGTACAGCCCCAAGTGGCCCTGGCACTACGTGTGACCCCAGCTCAATCCAGAGACATTCATTAGACCATCATGGGCACTATCTCTTTGCTGTTCTAGAAGAAGAATTGGCCTGACTGAAGTTGACCCGTTATCCCTTTGAACTTCTTGATGGCCAGTCCCAAGCCGGCCGTGTGTGCATGCGAACATGCGGTCGTTCCCACTCCCTGAGAACGATTCTTGTTGCAGGGTGGACTCCCAGCAGCACTGAAATTAGAGATTGGATGTTCTGAAAAAATATTGCCGATAGCAAATGGGGGCAGTCAGTGACCACAACACATCTGCCCAGTGTGGGTCCTGGTGAAGCTTGGACCAAGCCAGGAGGTCTGGCATGGCTACCCAGGGTGGCCTGAATGGGGAGGGCAGGAGGCCCTCCCGCCACCTCCTAAGCCAGCGTCCTGTTGTGCCAGTCAGGGCTGGTGTACACCGAAGAGGAGTGGGAGCGGGAATGGACAGAGCTGCTGAAACTGGCGTCCAGCGAGCCGCGCACACACTTCAGCAAGAACGGTGGCACAGGCGGGGGGTAAGTGCTGCCCCCTCCCCAGGAGGCACTGTGGGCCCCCAGCCCTGCAGTAGGGTCAGTGGTTCGAGGGGGCATGTAGTACCCTTGAGCCGCTGTAGACACCGACTCCTGCCTCAGATGTCAGATTCCACAGGAGAACTCAAGGTAGGGGTGTGGGGGAGGTCTGGAGCCCTGCCAGACTTTGGGGGGAAAGTGTACACAGCCCCCACATACCCAAGGCAGGGAGCTTCTGAGTGCTGCCCCCATGCTGCAGGCTCAGGGGTGCAGGACTTGGTAGGGCCCGTACATGCCACTGCGTTCACACTGCCTTGCCTCAGGCCACTGGGTTTGGGGTTTTTTAAATAAAATATCCACTCAATTTCTGGCTTCAAGAAGTCACACTGAAAGCAAAGGATCATTAAGCGAGCTCAGCATCTCCCTGATAGGCTCGTCGGAACACACGGTGGTTGCTGTTTGCCATTGTGCACACGTAGTGAGTGGCTTTTTCTTGGGAACACAGCCTGAGTGTGACAGAGGGAGTGAGGAGTGTGGCCAAATGGGGGCCAGAGACCCCTCAGCCCTAGCATTTAACAAGACAAGCTTGTGCTTCGGTTCATACTTTTTGAAGCTGAGGGCCATTCTTAGAAGAAGTCTCAGCAGAACGAGAGGGCATGAGTTGACACCGCGGCGACCCAAGAACGGATCAGACACTGTAGACAGCCCCCGATGGCAGTGTCCTGGCCCCACATCATCTTGGCATCTGCATCCTCTGCCGCTGGCAGCAGGGCCTGGGGCTTCCCAGGGCCTTGATTGAGGCCCTTTAAAACAAGAACTGATACAGAAATCCGTAAACACGATTCCTACAGGGCTGTTTTGTTACTTTGCTTTAATAATGTGGCTTGACAGCACGAACAACCAAATGGTCAGGACGTTTGGGGACAAACCATCTAGAGACTCAAGCGCTCCTTAGCATCCTTCCCTCCTTGCACCTCCAGCACTTACACAGGGCAGACAGTCCACAAGTGCAGGTGGTTTGGATCCAGGCCAGGGTCTTTTCTGGGGTGGGGGGGGTTGGGGTGAGACAGCAGCAGTGATAATAAGTGGCCGTCCCCGTATAATGTGTTGTCCGCACTCAGCAGGCACATGGCCCACAGTCCCACGGCCGATCCGGCCCATTGGACTCCTGAGGCCCTACCTCAGGCCCTGCTCCTGCTCCCCGGGAGCCGAGAGGGCCCAGAGCCGAGTGGGAATGGAGGGAGTGGCGTCTGGTGCTCAGCCCCTCCCAGGAACTCCCCCTGGTGCCGATCATGGGGCTACAGTCTTGCCCACCACAGGGCAGGAGCTCCGCAGAGAGGGTCCCTAGGCGATAGGCAGCGGCCCTGTTGTTCTCCACTGTTCCCTTCTTTCCTCCCATCCCTTCAGCTGTGCGGTGTGAACCGGGAGGACACAAGGCAGAGCACCTCTGGCCACTTGCCCTGACTCGCAAGAAAGGCATTCTGGGGTTGCTGAAACATCCCAACCCGGGGATAGCTGTCCTGTGCCTCCAAATGTCCCTTCTCCTCTTCAGATCCCTCCGCCATCAATTTGGCTTACTGTAAAGATGAAATGGGTCTCGTCAGGAGCAATGAATGATAGACGAGGGATGTGACTTTTCCCCCAAGACATCCCCTGGTCTTTCTGAGGCCACGGCACTGCAATCGGGACCAGCAGGTTTGGGGAGCAGGGAAGCATCATGTCGGCCACTGGTGTTCTCTTCCATCAGGCAGCGCCAAGCTCCTGGGGCGGGGAGGACACCACCTGGGGCCAGCCAGGAGTTCTGATGCTTGCTGGGCCCTGAGCACCCGCTTCACAGTCCGTCGGCGCAGAACATGGTGAGGGAACAGTCTTCATGACAGTGTCCTGTCCTCATGGCTTGTTTCTCTGGATTTTAAATGGTCCCAGTGCCTTAAATTCTCCCCCTGTGGCCCTCCCATGCCAGGACACAGGGTGCACCCAGCCAGACATGTGCACCCCCAGGGCTGTGCTTGGGCTCTGGGTGATCACCTGGATCCCACAGCAGCACGCAAATCCCAGAAGGAGGCAAGGAGCTGAGAGAACCAAGGCCATTTTAGTTCCGACATGTTGCTTTCATAACGTGTGTGCCAGCTCTTCACAAGACACCAGCTTTTAGTCACGTTCATCTGGCCTTTCCACTTTTCCTCCCCTTGGGTATCTCTCAGGAGGTCAGGCTTACAGGGAATAGTCTGGTGTTCCCTTCTCCAGGAGAAGGTCCCCTGCTGTAGAGGGGGCCCCACTTCCCTTGGGGTTCAAAAGTCCAAAAGAGAGACTTTTTTTGAGCAAGTTGTCAGCATGTCTGCATTTGCCTCTGTCTGCTGGGTTAGGGGAAGACGTTTCCCTCCTCATTTTGAACTGAGGGATGTGGGGCTTGAGGGCTGCAGAGACTGGTACCAGTGCCTGCCCCAAGGCTCTGAAGGCAGAGGCTGGCCAGCCTGCAGGTCCTCAGGGCCATAAGGGGCCAGGGGAGGTGTGGAGGGCTGTCTGTGCTTTCCAAACATCAGGGGTGAACCTTAGGAGGAGGCCTAAGCTGAGCTGTCTTCAGGAGGACTCTCCCTCCAATAAGGGTGATCCCCAGAGGTCAGGCCTGAAGGTCAGCTCATGGCACCTCCACCTCTGTCCAGGGAACTAAGGGCAGAGACCGTCAGCTGGCGGGGGGTCTGAAGGGCCATAAAAGCACTTCCTGAGAAACAGGGTCCACATTTTGAGCACCCCCAGGCCCAGCAGGCACCCGAAAGGAGTCAAGAAGGACTTCGCCCTCCGCTAGCCTCTCCTTTCTGGCCTATGCTTGCCCTAAGGGGGCCCATAGATGGCAGCCAGAAAATGGGGAGTTGGTGACAAGAGAAAGAAAAGAACTGTCCCAGGACTGCAGTAGTCTCAAGCTTGGGGATGAACAGAACAGAAGAAGTGACCAGAGAAGCCCCACAACATTTCCATATTTTATCCTGGGGATTGGAGAGAGCCAGTCAAGAGAGTTCGCAGGTGCAATGGCTAGAGAGGCTAAGACGGCTTTCTTCAGACCCCTCCTGCACCTGGTTCATCTCCCGTGGATGAGGGCCAAGCCCAGCAGCTGCGACCACATGGGCCCTTGCCTGCATCCTGTTCCTGCCTGGCTCCCGGGCCCCAGTATGAGGACAGAAAGGGCCAGACCCTGTTCTGCTCCCTGGCATGGACACTGACCTGGAGTCATGTTTTAAACCTGTTACTTCCCCAGAAGATGACCAGGTTAAGTATGTGACAAGGCTGGAAGGTCCTGAAGGCCCGACTTGGCTAGAAGCTTGGCCCACTTCCTCTTCCTTTTCCTCTTCCCCCTGCATAACCCGCAGTGGCTGGACCCCAAGCTTACTGGAAGAGCCATGGCGGGAAGCCCCGGTGGCCAGGATGCGTCTCCAAGGGAGGAAGATGGAAACCAGGCTGGCCTCTAGGCAGGGCGGGCTGCCAGCTGATAGCCACCGTGGAGAGCCTGCTTAGAGCTGATGCCCCAGGGTACATGACCACATAGCAGGGCACCCTCAGAGACCCCAGGAAGGCAAGGCTGGGGTGGGCTTCCTTGAGCTTCTGATGTGTGAGAAAAACAGGTAGATGGCACCCACAGGTGCAGAATCAGCAAGCACAGGGAGGAGCTGAGACGCAGGCCAAGGCAGATGCTTCGAAGCAGGTGCCCTCAGAACCACAGGGCGAGGGTGCTCCTACTTGCACATCAAAATGCACTGTTTCTCCATGGCTAAAACAAGAGAATTCAGACACTCTGTGCTACTGCTGCTCCAAACACCCTCTGAGACACCACATGTGAAATGCAGCCTCCGAAAGAGCTGCTTGCTGGGCTTTTGTAGCCCTCTCCACCACGAGTGAGCTTGGCCCACCCCTCACCATCATTGCATCCTGAGTGCTCAAGCCCACGGAGGGTGCTGTGGGGAGAAGGGTGCTCCCCAGAGGAAGACATGGAGGAAGGAAGGAAATAACTCCACCCTGTCTTACAGTTCAGTGCAGAAACCTGTGCTGAAGTGAGATGGCTTATGACTAGCTTGCATGTGCAGCTTCTACCCCTCACACCATAAACATGCTGGGAGAAGATGGTGTGTGTAACGCACTCTAAAACTGATGAAATCTTTGAAAGCAGCTAGTTAATGAAGGTGTGGAGGGTGCTTCATCTGGTCAGGCAGCTGAGAAAGGAGAGCCAGAAAGAAGGCTCTACCTGGTGGACCCTGCCAGAGATAGCCTGAAATGCCCAGGATTATAGTCCAAGGGTGGGCAGGTGATACTGAGCGTGTCTCACAAGCTGCCTGAGCCTCAGTTTTGTTTGTCTGTGTGAACAAAACTTGGCAGTAACCTCCCTGCCAGACTATGTCAGTTTTTTATGGTTGTGTAGCAAACCACACCAAAACTGAGTGGCTGAAAGCAGCAGCCAGCAGATTTGCTCACATTCCAGGGGTCAGCAATCTGGTCTGGAGTCCCCTGGTGCCATTCGTGGGGCTGCAGTCATCTGGCAGTTGGTCTGGGTGGGGATGGATAGTCCAGGATAGCCTCATTTACAGCTCTGAGCTGGGAACCAGCTCTCACTGGGCCTCTGTCCATATGGGCTTTTATCCTTGTGGAGGCCCAGGCTCCTTACATACAGTCTCAGAGCAGGAAGAGGGGGAAGTTCCCAAGGTGCAGGTGCTCCTCAAGCCTCTGCTTGCATCACATTTGCCCAAAGCAAGTCATATGTGGAAGCCAGCCTCGAGCAGAGAGATAAACTCCACCCTTGATGCCACAAGGAGCAAAGTCACATTGCAAAGGGACAAGTACATAGGAGTGGGAAGGATCTGTGGCCATTAAAGCAATCTGTGTTCTGATGCTGTTGGTGTGGGGTGGTGAAATCAGATTTGAAAGTGTTTGGAAAGGAGTTTCTGGCAACTGTAAAAATAATGTTTATTAAGGCATTGTCACACTCATTCTGTGAGTTGGCATGCCTGCTGCCCATATGGTATGTTATAAAGTCCCATCCCAAATATCCAAAATGTGTTCCTTCTTGATGACTTCCTCCTGACTCATCTCAGTGTCTGATATTTCACCCTTAGAAATTCACTCCTTTGAGTCTTGAAGGCCCTGCAGCAATTAGGGGCTTTGAGAAGTCTCTCTGATTGTGGAGCAAACTCTTCTCCATCAGCTTATACATCAGGGTTACTGCACTATAGACTCTGTGGCATGACCTCTAGACCCTGGTCCTGGGGAAATGGAACACAAAAATGGCTTATTGGATTGTGCTGAGCATGGCTGAGGATAGGCGAAAGGAAGGAATGAACTTCTGTGGAGCACACGCCTACCTTACATACGTTCTTCTCACTTTATAAATCATGCATTACCCTCTGTATGAATTAGGAGATCAAAGCTCAGAGAGACTGATTGACTTGCCTCCAGCTTGTAAGTGGTGGGGCTAGAATACAGACACAGACCTGAAGTCCCCGGCCCTGTGGTGTTCTGGAGCATACACTGTGGTACGCTTTAGTAGCTACTTAACAAAGAGTGCGCTGCAGATAGACTTTTTGAGTCCCTGCCTATCTGAATCTGTCTGTATTCTACCTCATCCTTGGTTGATAGTTCATCTAGGTATAAACTTCTAACTTTAAATTCATGAGATGAATGATGTCATCAAAGAAAAATCAGACTGAAAGACGTCAGCTTCCTGATACTCAGTCCAGGTTGGCTAATTTGAAATGAGAAAAAATTATGTCAAATCCAAGGACTAACTATGTTCCACTCCTTAATTCAACCTTGCAAGCTCTATAAAAGATAATTTTGGGTCCTCTGCTTACTCCTTTTTCTCCTTTCTCTTATTTCAGAAGCCTTTGTCTTCATTATTGTAGAGAACTGGATTCTTGCTGCCTTCTCACTTTTAGTTCTGTGAGCTACAGAAAAATACCTCCTTGTTTCCTAGTCCAATTCCAGGTGTGTTTCAAGGGAGTAACACTTTGAATCCCAGCTCTTATTAGCAATAGATTCATCTTCACCATCTGTTGTCTTCTGTGAATGTATAGAAAAGCATTTTCCAACTCAGCCTCCCTATGTCTCCCTTTCCTTATCTGTCAGTATTTTAACAAATGCTGAAAAAGTTAATTCAATGATGAATTAATGAGAGGAATTATTATACCCTTTTAAGGTATTATTGATATACACTCTTATGAAGGTTTCACATGAAAAAACAGTGTGGTTACTACATTCACCCATATTATCAAGTCCCCCACACACCTCATTGCAGTCACTGTCATCAGGGTAGTAAGATGCCACAGATTCACTATTTGCCTTCTCTGTGCTACACTGTCTTCCCAGTGACCCCCCCACACCATGTGTACTGAACATAATATCCCTCAATCTCCTTCTCCCTCCCTCCCCACCCACCATCCCACACTCCTCCCCTTTGGTAACCACTAGTGCCTTCTTGGAGTCTGTGGTCCTGCTGCTGTTTTGTTCCTTCAGTTTTGCTTCATTGTTATACTCCACAAATAAATGATATTGTTTGGTACTTGCCCTTCTCTGCCTGGCTTATTTCACTGAGCATAATATCCTCCAGCTCCATCCATGTTGTTGCAAATAGTAGGATTTGTTTCTTTCTTATGGCTGAATAATATTCCATTGTGTATATATACCACATCTTCTTTATCCATTCGTCTACTGATAGAAACTTAGATTGCTTCCCTACCTTGGCTATTGTAAATAGTGTTGCAATAAACATAGGGGTGCATATGTCTTTTTGAATCTGAGAACTTGTATTCTTTGGGTAAATTCCTAGGAGTGGAATTCCTGGATCAAATGGTATTTCTATTTTTAGTTTTTTAAGGAACCCCCATATTGCTTTCCACAATGGTTGAACTAGCTTACATTCCCACCAGCAGTGTAGGAGGGTTCCTGTTTCTCCACATCCTTGCCAGCATTTGTTGTTCTTAGTCTTTTCAATACTGGCCATCCTTACTGGTGTGAGGTGATATTTCATTGTGGTTTTAATTTGCATTTCCCTGATAATTAGTGATGTGGAGCATCTTTTCATGTGCCTGTTGGCCATCTGAATTTCTTCTTTGGAGAATTGTCTCTTCATATACTCCGCCCATTTTTTAATAGGTTTATTTGCTTTTTGGGTGTTGAGGCATATGAGTTCTTTATATATTTTGGATGTTAACCCCTTGTCAGATATGTCATTTACAAATATATTCTCCCATACTGTAGGATGCCTTTGTGTTCTGTTGATGGTGTCCTTTGCCATACAGAAGCTTTTTAGTTTGATGTAGTCTCATATGTTCATTTTTGCTTTTGGAGATGCGTTAAGGAAGAAGTTGCTCAGGTTTATATTCAGAAGATTTTTGCCTATGTTGTCTTCTAAGAGTTTAATGGTTTCATGACTTACATTCAGGTCTTTGATCCATTTCTAGTTTACTTTTGTGTATGGGGTTAGACAATGATCCAGTTTCATTCTCTTGCATGTAGCTGTCCAGTTTTGCCAACACCAGCTGTTGAAGAGGCTGTCATTTCCCCATTGTATGTCCATAGCTCCTTTATCATATATTAATTGACCATATATGCTTGGGTTTATATCTGGGCTCTCTAGTCTGTTCCATTGGTCTATTGTTCTGTTCTTGTGCCAGTACCAAATTTTCTTGATTACTGTGGTTTTGTAGTAGAGCTTGAAGTTGGGGAGCTTATTCCCTCAGATTTGCTCTTCCTTCTCAGTATTTCTTTGTCTCTTTTGTGGTTCCATATGAATTTTAGAACTATTTGCTCTAGTTCATTGAAGAAAATGCTGTTTGTGTTTTGACAGGAATTGCATTGAATCTGTAGATTGCTTTAGGCAGGATGGCCATTTTGACAATATCAATTCTTCCTATCCATGAACATGGGATGTCTTTCCATTTCTTTGTATCTTCTTTAGTTTCTCTAATGAGTGTCTTGTAGTTTTCAGACTATAGGTCTTTCACTTCCTTGGTTCGGTTTATTCCTAGGTATCTTATTCTTTGTGATGCAATTGTGAATGGAATGTTTCCCTGATTTCTCTTTCTGCTAGTTCATCATTAGTATATAGGAATGCAACAGATTTCTGTATATTAATTTTGTATCCTGCAACTTTGCTGAATTCAGATACCAGATCTAGTAGTTTTGGAGTGGATTATTTAGGGTTTTTTATGTACAATATCATGTCATCTGCAAACAGTGACAGTTTAACTTCTTCTTTACCAATCTGGATGCCTTTTATTTGTTTTTCTTGACTTACTGCACTAGCTAGGACTTCTAATACAGTATTGAATAAGTGCAAGAGGACTTCCTTCCCTGGTTACCAATCTTAGTCAGAAATCTTTTGTCAGTATCATATTAACTATAGGTTTTCAGCTGGTAGCTTTTATCAGGTTGAGTAAGTTTCCTTCTATTCCTTTTGTTGAGAGTATCTGTCAACAGTGATTATGGAATTTTATCAAATAAATTTTCTACATCAATTATAAAATCATGTGGGGTGTTTTTTCTTTAGACCACTAATATCATGAGTTACACTGAATGGGTGTTTTTTCTTTAGACCACTAATATCATGAGTTACACTGAATGATATTTTAATGTTGAACCATCCTTGCATTCCAGTGATGAACTCCGCTTTCTCTTGGTGTATTGTACATTTTTATTTTGTTCATTCTCTTTGGCAATATTATGTTGAGAATTTTTGCATCTGTGATCATGGAGGTTATTGGAATGTAGCTTTCTATTTATGTACTATTGTCTTTATCTGATTTTGGTATCAGCGTAATGCTAGTTTCATAGAACAACTTGAGAAGGATTATGCCTCTTTATTTTCTAGAAGAGATTGTGTAGAACTGGTGATATTTCTTCTGTAAATATTTTGTAGAATTCATTAGTGAATCCATCTACAACCCAAAATTTCCATTTTACAAAGTTGTTAAATATAAATTCAATTTCTTTAATAGTGGCAGAAAATAGAAATAAGGGAGTTTGCTTAGATTGTTTCTGAGAACTAATTTCATTTCATCTAAGTTCTTGAATTTATATACATACCATTGTTTGTAATATTCCTTTATTAACTTATTGTCTGTAATAGTCTTTAGAGATATTCTTTTCTTTTCACATTCATCAATTAGTGTCTCACTTTTTTTGTCAGCCTTGCTAAAGTTTTATCAATTTTATTGGTCTTTTAAAAGAATCAATTTTGGTTTAATTGATTATTTCCATTTTAAATTTTCACTGTCATTTGTTTCTGCTCTTACCTGTAGTGTTTTCCTCCTGCTTGTTTTGGGTTTATTCTGCTCTAATTTTTCTACTTTGTTCAGGAGGAAGCTTCAGTTATTGATGCAAGGCCTTTCTTTTCTGTAATATGTATATTTTAGGACTAAAATTTCCCTCTAAATACTGCTTATCTGCATACAACAAATTTTATATTTTGTATTTTAATTTCATTCTGTTTAAAATATTTTCTCATTTCCCTTGAGACTCTCTTTTTGACCACTGAATTATTTTAAAAATGTGTTGTGTAACAGATTTTTGTCTTTTCTTTACTAATTCTAGTTTAATTTGATTCTGAGAATGTACTTGGTATGATTTAAATTAGTAAAAGTTTGTTAAGTGACCACATGGACCATCTTTATAAATATTCCATGTGTATTTTTTAATGATGTGTGCTTTGTACATGTTGGATGGAGTGTTCTGTGATGTCAATTAGATTCAATTGATTATTGGTTTTGTTCAAATTTTCTGTATTCTTGCTGATTTTCTTCCTGCTTGTTCTTTGAATTACTGAGATAGTAATAAGGTGCCCTACAACTATATTTGTGGTAGTTTCTCTTCATCATTTCAATTTTGTCAGTTTTTTCAACTATATATTTTGAAGTTGTATTGTTAAATCCACACCCACTTAGGACTGTTCTGACTTCTTGGTGTATTGATTATTTATCATTGCATATATCCCTCTTTATCTCTGGCAGTTTTCTTGATCTCTGGCAGTCTTTGCTCTGAAGCCTACTTTATTTGATATTGACATGGCCTCTCTAGCTTCCTTTTGGTTAAAGTTTTTATGGTCTATAATTTTCCATCCTTTTACTTTTAACCCACCTATGTCATTATATTTTAAGTGAGTTTCTTCAACACAACAAATAGTATTTATTTATTCTGATAGTCTCCATATTTTAACTGCATATTTAAACAATTTATATTTAATGTAAGTATTGATATATTTGAATTTAGCTTTTCCATTTTATTATATCTTTTCTCTTTATGCCCTCTGTGGGTTTTTGTTTGTTTATTTCTCTATTCCCCTGTTTTAAAGTTACTTGAATTTTTTCAAGATTCTATTTTGATTTAACTCTTGTAATTTTTACTATAACTATATAGTTTTAAAGTGGTAGCTCCAGTAATTACATTTTTACATGCTTTAAACATTTGAAGTTAATGTTTTATTACTTTAAGTGAAATTCAAAACCCTTACCACCATAGAAGTCCTTCATCCTCTCCCCTTTTATTTTTTATATATTATATCTGTATACTTTAATACACCATCAGCCAGTATTATAATTTTTGTATGAATAGCAAATATATATTAAAGAACTCAAGAGGAAAAATAGTCTATTATATTTATGTAGATCATGACCATTTCTGTTGTTTCTTTGTTTATGATGTTCCAGCATTTTTTCTGGTATCATTATTTTCTATCTGAAAAATGTCTTTTAATTCTTTTAGAGAGATTTGCTGGTTATGAACTCTTTTATTTTTCCTTCATTTGAGAATGTCTTTATTTCACCTTCATGCCTGAAGGATATTTTTACTGGATATAGAATTCCAGTTTAACATTCTTTTCTTGTAGCACTTCTGGCCTCCATGGTTCCTAATGAGAAATCCAGTAATTCAAATTATTTTTCCCCTATTGAATGTCACTTTTTTCTGTCTTCTTTCAACATTATTTTTCTCTGTCTTTAGGTTTCAACAGTATAATTTTGGTATGTCTGGCTATGGATTTCTTTAGGTTATCCTCTTTAGTTCTCAGAGCTTCTCAAATTTGTAGGTTTATATCTTTGCCCAATTTAGGAAACTTTCAGTAATTATTTCTTTAAGTATTTTTTCTTTTTTTGGAGGGCACTGTACTCTTTCTCTTCTCTTTTTGGGACTCTTGTGAGTATTAGATCTTTTGCATCATCTGGAAAGTCACTGAGGTTTTCACTTTTTCAATATTCTCTTCTTTAAATAGATCATGTTTTATTGCTCTCTCTTCAAATTTACTAACTTTTCTCTCTTGTCTCCAATCTGCTACTGAGTCCATTCCATGAATTTCTTTCTTCCAGTTGTTGTATTTTTAAGTTATAAAACTTCCATTTGGCTTTCTTGATATTTTCTATTTCTTTCCCAAAACTTCCTATCTTTCCATTTGTTTCAAGCATGTTCTCCATCACTTATTGGAGCACTCTCGTAACAACTGCTTTAAAATCTTTGTCAGTTGGTGCCTTTGGATTATTCTCTTCCTTGAGCATTGAGATGTACATGGTTCTTCATATGGTGATTTTGGATTGCATCCTGGACATTTTGTGTTTTATGTTGTGAGATTCTGGGTCTAGTTTATACTCTGTGGAAAATGTTGACTACTTTATCGGGTAGTCATCCTGGTTAGGTTCACTGTAAATTTCAACCTGCCTTCTTGGGCTGTGGTTCCAACTTCAGTGTTGTTTTCAAAGCCTTTGCTGTTCTATTTGGCTGTGTCCCACATTCCTCAGTCTATGATGTGGGCAGTAGTCTGTTCAGCCAGTCCTCAGAGTCTCTGGCACACTGATGAGGACCACATCCATGCATGCATGACTCAGGATTGTGGGTAGAGGAGTCCAAGGGTTCATGAACAATCTGTCGGGATTGTTTTCTGAAGCTCTCCCTTTCCATGATCTTTCATGTACTTTTGGTTCCCTTGGTCCCCTTTTCTGTCCCCCAGCCTGAATGCTAGGGCTTTAGTTCCAGCACTCTGCCATACAGTGCAGTGACTGTACCTGTGTCCTGGGCCAGGTATCCGGAGGACAGAAAGGGAAAGTAATCCAACAAAATAGGGAAGGCCTTCCCCACACTCTTAGCACCATGGCTCCTCTGATCAGAGAGGAAGTTTTCCCCCTTTTAGACTTTGATTCCCTCTACCTATAGGCCACTTTGGAGAGTTGAAACATGAAAGAAAGGAGAGAAGAGAGAAATTGGGCATTTCTGCACTTTCCTTGAGGTCTAGGAGCACCCTCCTCACTCTCACTAGAGGGCACCCTCTGTACTTGTCTCTCCTCACCAGTGCCCGCTTGAGGGTCTCAGACTGTGTTACATTCATATTTGGGAATACCAAAGGGGGGAAAATGTAAATTGCATTTTCTTCCCCAACCTACCTGCTACTAATTTCCTTTCCAGAGCCTTCCAATAACTGCTCCATGTATTCCACCCAGGTGAGAGGGTTTTGCCAGGAGGAGAGAAGAGGTGGAATGTTTGTAATCACCCCCAGAGCGATCTACACAGCAGCAAGAGTTGCACACAAGTTGGTAGATTTGAGATTTGGACGTGGCAGAGGAGACGGGACAGAGGAGTTCTAGAACAGGAACAGCGCAGGCATAGTGGAGGCGGTGGCCTGAGCAGGGCCTGGGCAACTGCTCCTCACCCACACGTCCCCTCCACGCACACACATCGAAAGGCATTCTAACCAGGCGGAGAAGTCTGGCATTTTGTTCATCCTAATCCTGCCATTGTGCCAAGTTACATGATTTGGGGAAGAGTTAGTCATGTTCCAGCACTTGTCATTGGGATAACTCATCCTGCCAGGGCTACCCAGGTGAATACTGGGATTCTCCATGCAAGAATTCCCTTTGTCGTACGTGGTCTCCCTCATTGGAGGCCATTAGGAGGGACACCTCCCTTGAACTGATGTTTCCACTCAGAGGGCAGTGCCTGCGTTCTGGAACATCTTTGATCCCCCAGCGTGACTTAGGCACCAAGTTCCCCTCTAGAGTTTGATGTGCTTTGTTACATCTCACCAACAACTCAGTCTTTCTGATTGAAAATTTTGGAGGTCATAACCCTGAGGTCATATTTTTCTAGGTGCTTCTATTTTCATTTTGTTAACTTGCATGTCAAGAAGGTAATAAATAGAAATTGAAGGTATTTTTGTGGGGGAAGGGGCCCATGGGTAGGAATAGGAGGATGTATTTATAAGTCTGTCAAAGTTTATTTTTTCAAGGTGCATCTTTATTATACCCTGGATTGTGTCTGGGACCCCACATCTCAGGAGATGGGGGACTGTCACCTCTGCGTTGTCTCTTTAGGATATCACTGTTGGTGCCCCCAGAGAAGTGTTGCACTGCTGTGCACAGAGCCCTCCCGAGTCTTGCCTCATCCAGGGCTCATGTATTTTGCCCCCCACTTCACACTGCAGTTTCCTGGTTGTGTAGCCCAGCTCAGCGCTGCTTCTGGATTCTCCTCCAACCCCTAGCTTAGAGCTGGGCACATGGTGCCATATGTACATTCAGAGCCAGATCCAGGACCAGCCGGCATGGAGCTGACCACTTGTGCCCATGGGCACACCCAGCAGAGACGATCCTGCCCAGGGCCAGTGACACTAGCACCCACACCTGACCCGTTAGGAGGCAGGGAGCAAAGGCCAGCCCTAATGGGATGAAAGCTCATGCTTGATAGGCCGGAGGCCAGGGGAGGGGGAGGGCTGGCCTTCTCAGAGAATCAAGATTCCCTAGGAATGGACAAAGGACAGCCTTGTCGGGCAGGAGTTAGAGCTGCATCATCTACCGAACACACTTATATGTCACCTTATTTATGTTCCAAGCAGGGCTGTGAAGCTGTCATTAACAACACAGAAAAGACAGAGACAGAAGCCAGCCTTAGAACTACCTGAAAATATAAACCCATGTTCTTAACAAATGCAAAACTGATATGAAGAACAAGAATTGACAACTTACCTTGAGATTTGTGATAAAAATAATCACTTTTGTTCTTTGACCTCTTATAAAAGAAAAGCTTACTTGTTCTCCAGTTGATAAGACAGGTTAAGTGTTGGCTGAGAGGCTCGCAGAATAAGGAGAAGAAGAGATGGAGGAAAGGGGGCGGATTGGGGGCTGCTCGGGCGGCCCTACAGGCAGCTTCTGTCCTGGTTCCCCACTGCCCTTGTGTGCGTCTCATCTGCCTCCTCTCTGTGGTTGAGTTTTCATAATTTTGTTGCTGCATTTACGTAATTTTTTAATGTGTTTGCTACATTTCTTTTTTATTGGCCTTTTTCAGAAATAGCTAGAATCCTAAATAATTTCATGATGTACATCTCAGAGATATAAACTTAAGTTCAGTCTTTTAAGGAAAAGTGGGTGGCATCTGACTCTTCATCTGTCAGGAGGTTCCCTGACCATCTTATCTAAAGAAGCCACCTTTTATCACTGTGCTTATTAATACCTGCTAGTTTCTTATCAGATCATCTGTTAATTGAGGGTCCTCAGCCCTAGACCTTCATATGTGCACATGCACAGATACAAACATACACACACACCCAGGACAGTGCTACCTCCATAGCAGATGCTCAGTAAATATTTGTCGTGTGAATGACCACAGCTTATTGATTCCAGGCAGTAAGATCAGTACTCACCCCCGGGCCACCCTGGCCACTGCTGAGAAGCTTCCATCAGCCTGAGACCTACTTGGTCCCTTTAGAAGGCCAGGAGTACCCACCATTCCTCAGTCCTGGCTTCCTAGGCCATAGCTCTTAGCAGAGCCCCTACTGCCTAGACACACCTTACAGAATCTTTTGAAAAGCTGCCATCTGGGCAAACACAGTCCCTGGCCAGGTGCAAAGGCCCACAGCAGGGCACAGGTTGGCCTCTACTCCATTCAGGGGCCTGGCCCTTCATCTCCAGCTCCCTCTGTGTCTACGTGTCAGCTCATCAAAGGTGTTACCAGGGCTCTGAGTCATGCCTGGGAAAGGGGGTAGAGTCCTACTACTCAGAAACACTGCTGGTGACATGTATCCATGAGCAGTGCTGTGGTGGGGGGAAGGACCCCACATCCTGCACTGGAGGATCTCTGGGGTGCACTGCTCAGAGGGAAAAGCAAGGGTCAGAATACTGAATGTAATGCCTGCATGACAGTGGATGGTGTGGCCCTATTCCCAGGAACCCTCCCCAGGTACACACCGAAGAAGAGAGGACAGGCGCTGTGGAGAATGTATGTGTTTCATTGAAGTGTGTTTTGTGAAGTTTGGGGGACATGCATGGTCTCTTTGGGATCAAGGAGTTACATTGGTATTAGTTTTCTTAACAGTAAACATCAACTGTAAGTGTTTTGGGGATTTTTAAGTGTCTTTTCCGAGAGACAAGATTCTGTTCATAACCCCAGGTCTAACATTTGTGCAGTGAGCTCATGGGAAGATGATGGTAAGCCTGTTGGTAAGATGTGGAAGTGAATTTTCAGGGACAGTTTCACTAGAGCTGCTTTCCACCAATAGGCTCAACCGCAGTAACTTACATGTGCATGTCACAGCCCCAAGGTCTTATCCCAGACACGATCCCATGTGCCCCTCCAAGGAGCCTGAGATGTTGCTGAGCCAGCACTCTCAGCCCGAGTTCAAGAGAACAGAAACAGACGTGGGTGCTCCCTAAGCAGGGGGGCATGGCCATGGTGCTGAGGGGTGAGCACAGAATGAAGATCCACCGCAGTGCAAACCCATTCCCTTAACCCCTCAAGCAAGAAGGAGCTGGAAGTGAGTAGGGAAGGACATTGTGATTCTCGGGCTGTCCCCAGTGTGGAGCTGAGACCTCATCTGCTGCCACTGGTGGGGAGTAAGGTTGCTCTGCCAGGCTCTCCTCCATCACCCTCTCCCAGCTGCGCCCACTGCCCCCATCTCTGCTGCCCACATCCTGCCATGAAGCCTTCAGCTGTGCATGGCCTCACGTACCTAGCACAAAACCAGGGACAGATATAGACAGATGGATGAATAGATGGGCAGGTGGATAGGTGGGTGGGTGGATGGATGGATAGGTAGGTAGATGGATGGATGAATGGATGGACTGATGGGTAAACAGGTGGATGGGTGGACAGATGTTACCTGAGGGCCTCTGTGTTGCCTTTCACCATGTCAGCATATACTAGGTGCTCAATGAATACGGGCTGGTTTTTCAGTTTGAAGTATAATGGCCCTGCTTTAAATTTTGCATGAGCAGAATTCCATGCCGATATAATGGAGCCTATTACTTAGCCTTTGCACTGCTGTTGCTGTGGGACCCCCTTCTGCATTGCTATTTAGGCACCAGGGTTTGTGTGTAAGAAGTGGAGTGAAGGTGTGACCAGGAACCCAGGGCTGAGTGCGCTGCTTGCGATTTCTTCTCCTCAGTGTTAATATCTGACTCATTAACAGCTCATCTCTTTCCGGTGCTGACCTCTCTGTCCACTGGATTAGGGAAAGAGCAATGCTTTCCATATCTAACCAGGATATTTTTCTCTCTGAGTAGGCAGGTTGTAACTCAGTGCCTCTTCTCTCTGTACTGTTCACGATCCTGTTCAACCAACCACTTGCCTGTGGGTGCTTACTGTATGACGGGCGGGCAAGCAGCCACCAGAAGAACTTGAACTTCGCTCCTCTGGCAATTTCCCATTCGGAATGGTTGGACAGGATAATCACTTGGGATATTTACAAATGCACACTGTGTTCAGGGGCACTGTGTTTACACTTGGCAAATGTGTATATATTTAAGACATTCTTCTGCCATTTGTCTTCCCTTCCTGAAAAATTCAGCCCTGAAGCCATAAGGTGCAGCAAAACAAGGTGAACATCTGCAGTGGGTGGGTGGGCAGTTTGGCAGGACACAGAGCACCACAGCCAAGGTGTCAGAACCAGACAGGGTGAAGTGGGCAGCTAAGGGGCAGGGGTGGCAACAGAGGTGGGGGGGTGCTCACATACAGAGAGATTGATCACATAAAGAAATAGTTGAAGGTTAATAGAAACCAGGTTTCTCACTGTTGGAGAAGGGAGTTACAAGTAGAATTAACTGAATTTAGACTGGAATTGGACATACCAGTAGACCCAAAGTTTCCAATAAAATAGATAGATGGATGACAGATGAAAATATCTCTGTGCACGTGCATGTGCATGCGCACACACACACACACACACACACACACACACACACATATCTTAGGTCTGTTTATTAAGTGAGCCTAGAACCAATGACATCCCAATAGAAATGATCATACTTTGGCTTCTACACACCATTATCCACTATTAAAAAATAACAGGGCTCCTTAAAGAAATGACTAAATACAGAGCTAAGGCAGAGAAGGTGCTAGATGAACCTGGACCACCTTCTTGAGCTAGAAAGCAAGGAAGAGCTCTGAAAAATGATAGGATATGTCACAAGAGCACAGATCCAGCTTGACTGAACCACACTGATCAAATCAGGGAATATCTGCACATCAGAATAATCACACTAATGGATTATAACCCAGTAAAGAAAATAGAAACCAGGAATCAGTGGTGATATCAATAAGCGTATAAAGGTTTGGTGAGGAGTGGAATGTGCACATAGATTTGAAATTCTTCCCCACAAAATGCTCAGTATTTACAGAAGGGAGATGAACAACTCCGCAGGGAAAAGGCTGGAACATGATCCTAACAGAGTGACTCAAGTCAGCCTCATCAGGAGTGGGCAGCCTGCAGGCCCTGGCCACCTGTGGACACCTTGAGGAGGATGCAGCCATAACCCAGTCTCATCATATGAGGAAATAGACAAATCCAGACTAAGGACATTGTACACGATACCAGACCTGTAGCCTTCAAAAAAGTATGAAGGTCATGAAAGTCAAGGAAATGCTGAGCATGTCCCAGACGGAAGGCATCTACAGAGACACCATAGCTAAAGGCAGCGTGCCATCCTAGGCCGGAGTGTCTGTTGAAAGGCATTAATGGGACAAGTGGCAGAGGTCTCGTGGTGATGAGATGCATCGGTGTGTTAATGATTAGGCAAATCTCTGATTTCAGCGTCTGTGTTGTAGTTGTGTAGGAGAATGTCCTGTGGATATGAAATGCACACTAAACCCACCCAGGGTGTTGGGATTTCAGGTGGACACTTTGCTTTCAAATGACTTCCTCCCCACCAAACAAAAACGTTATTTATGCTACATGTGCAAACTTTTTGTGATCTTTCAGTCACTGCCAAATTTTTGTAAGTGAGGTATGATGCATCACCAAAAATAAATAAATGAACAAGGAAAAAGAAAAAACAGGTACAATAACCACAGAACTTCCCAGGTGATTAGGATGCCTTCTAGAAGATTCCCAGCCTTTGTTCTAGAAGTCATCAAGCTGTTGGCTCAGGCTGTGAATGCAGAGCAGTTTCCCCAGGCCCCTGACCCGAATTCTCTAGCAGTGCCGCATTTGCTGTCTCTGGGCCCCCTGCCCCAGTCCTCGGGGACCTCCCTGGCTGTCCCCTTGAGCACCCAGGTTTAGGTCCCACTGCCACATAGGTGTCTTGTCTGGGCTCTGGCAGCACGGATGCGGCAGAGGCCCCAGCAAGCGAGAGCTCTGGCTCCCATCTCAATGTGCGCTTCCTCTGGGGTGGCCCACATGTTGAGGAACACCATGGCTTCAGTCTTCTGCCCAAATTTCTTAAGAGTTCTGAGGAAAAGCACTTCGAATAGCTTGCTCTTTCCCTGAACCTCAGACGTGAGGCTGGGGAGGGTCTGAGTAGCCTGGACTGGGCATTCAGAATCCCACCCTCTCCTCTAGCTCCAAGGACTGACCTCCAGTCAGCCTTCTCACTGCCCTCTGCCATCTGGAGGAGTATTTCCTAGAAACCCCCTCAGATCTTGGTAGCAGTGGGCCCACCAGCTGCAGACGTGCCTGGGCGCACCTATGCTTCCAGGGGGGAAGGCCGCAACCCCAGCTGCTGGGTGTGGAATGCACCTGAGGGGATGCCTCCACTCTTCCTGCCCCCACTGTGTCCTTGTCAAGTGCCTCCGCATAACCAGCCCCAGCGATGCCACATGCCATCAGGGAGGCTTCGTCATAAGGGCAGCCAGCAGCCACACCTGCAGCTTCTCCCCCTCCCCCCACTGTTTCATGAGACTGCAGCACAGGATGGGAGTGGAGAGCTGGGACTCTATGTTCACCATCAGCAGGTGGCTCAGGAGGGAGGTGGCCTCGGATGACCATGCCAGCCAGGGTCCGTTTAGGTGAGATCTGGAGGGAGGTATTCTGCCTTCAGCATCCCCTGTCCTGACTCAGCACAGTGACAGGCTCGCTCTGCTTTGCCTCCTAGTGTGGACAACTCTGAGGACCCCGTGTACGAGAGTCTAGAAGAATTCCATGTCTTTGTCCTAGCCCACATATTAAGAAGACCTATCGTTGTCGTAGCAGATACGATGTTGAGGGACTCAGGAGGAGAAGGTACGTTTACACATAATAAAACAGATGCATTGTATTCATGACCCAGATGGTGTCACATCCCAGTTAAGGAAGAGACAGCCTTACATAAGGCCTGAGCCCTGGATGGCCACTGAGCCTTCCTCTGCATGGACAAAGGTCACATTCTGTCTCCTCTTTTCTCGCACTTGCTCTTCCCGTGGCAGGAGGGACACTCTTGGCCACCCATCCACCCTGTGTGTCAGCGGCAGGCGGCCAGGGGATGTCTGCGTGCTCAGCCACCAGTCTCCCGCAGCCCCTCTGCAGGTTACATATGTGCTCAAGAGAAAAGAAAACAGAAGAAGACAGAGACCCTGGAGTGCTAGGCAAGGCTGCAGTGGATCTGGGTGACTGTGGTTCTGCCCGCAGGCTGAGGGGCCTGGGAAGGAGGAGAGGACAGGGAGTTGCTAGTCCCCCGCCCTCTGGAAGCCAAGCCCCCCATGGGTGGCCTCTGTGCACATGTCCAGCCCCTCAGCCCTCACCAGGACCTCCCTGCCTTCCAGACAGGAACCTCAAGCCCGAAGAGGCCTGCCTCGGGTGAGGCCTTGGAGGAACTGGGTCAGCCCGGCGCTGAGAGTGCTGGCGTGCTCATCTTCCTCCGGCCTTCCTGCTGGAGCTGCCGCAGGGCCGCCTGGGAAAGCCAGGCTCAGGCAGGTGCTCCGAGGCGGAGGGCGGGAGGGGCGAGGACTCCCCCGTGAGCCAGGCCCTTTGGCTGCCTTGCTTTCCCTTCCGCCACTTCGCCAGAAGGTCTTGCTGGGTGCACGCCAGACAGCGCCTTATCACTCCAGTCCAACTTGAATCTGAACCTGAGCCTCAGTCACCATCACGGTTCTTCCAGGGAGTCATACACATCAGGATGAGGCCCTTCCTGCTAAATCACAATTGCCAAAGAGAGTCGTATGGGCCATGGTCATCACGGTGGGCAGGGAGTGGGCGTAGGTCAGTCCTGCCCAGCAACACTGGCCTGCTGCTGAGGCCTGCAGCTCTCTGTGTGCAGAGCCAGGCCCCCTGTGAGGGTCCCTGGGTGCACGGCCCTGTACCCACCAGACCCTACAGGGCTGGGTCCTGCTTCCTTCCATGCTACCTGTGCTCAGGGGCGTGGCCTCACCCTGCCTCTCAGCCCATGGGCAGAACCACAGTCGCCAGTGTAGACAAAGCAAGGGTGGCAGAAGGAATCCTGTGAGTTCATCCAAGACATCCCTGAAGTCTGAAGGTTGCCCCTGTATTGGCTCAAAGAAGCACAGACTCACTGGTTTCAGGGCCAAGAGGTGAGATTCTTTGATTAAAAAGCAGAATCTGTGTCGGCAGGTATTCCAGAAGTTACTCTATTTCAGTGATGGTTTAGGCTTTTCTTCATTCTTTTTGATGAGTAAGGAAATGACCAGGATTGCTTCCCAGGCACTGAAGGGGCCAGTCCCTGTCTCATTTCCCGTCCAACTCACAATTTGGTGCTCGAGTTTTCAGGTCGGTCCTTTCAGACACGATAGAAGAGCTTCTTAAAATACATAACAAGCAAGCTCTTGAGAAGCACAGGTGCTTTACTGAACACAAGCAGAGGAAGAAGTTCATCCAGAAAAACACGGGCTTCCAGGTGGCCACCAGTGCGTGTCACTGCTGACCGAGGCAATCACCCGGGCAGGTCTCCGGGCAGCAGGCGGAGCACAGCAGAAACTCCTCAGCCCTGTCTCTCTTGTCCCCAGGATGCAGCCTGGTGGGGCACAGGGACGAGCCAGGAGGACTGCCAGGGAGGCAGGAGAGGGTGAGGGGCTCCTAGAGCACACAAAGGACTCTGGGTCTAACGGGTCTGACCCCCCAGCTCACTGCAGTGAGGACACCATGTGCTTCTGCAGGGGCAGGAGGAGGCCCCTGTGCTGCCGGGCAGGGTGCTGACCCCTCTGGCTGCAGGCTGAGATGGCCCCCTTCCCTGGGCCCCATCACCGCACCCCAGGTGGTGAGGGATGCTGCCCACGTTCCCTCTGACCCCACACACCCTCACCTCTTGTGTCCACAGCGTTCGCTCCAATCCCATTCGGAGGGATTTACCTGCCCTTGGAGGTGCCTCCCAACAGATGCCACTGCTCGCCTCTGGTTCTGGCCTACGATCAAGCCCATTTCTCTGCCCTCGTGTCCATGGAGCAGAGAGATCAGCAAAGAGAACAAGGTACGGCCGCTACCTGAGAGACAGTGCATTGTGGTGGCCTTGGGGGCAGGGGGCTTGAAGGGCTCAGGAAGGCAGAACGTGGCTGCCCCCCAGGAAGCACACCTGCGCACACTCAGGAATGATGGGGTTTGCACTTATATGGTGTATAAATATATATTCATGCATAAATGTTATCATTGAAAACAATGTCAGAGACAGGTTTTAATTAAAAATATGAAGCAATTTAATGATTCCCACACCCTTTAATAGCCTTTGCTGTTGTTCCCTTTTACATGTATGCATTTTTTATGTGAATGTAATTCATCTTAGATGTACATTTTTTTCTAAAAAGTCCCTCTAGAGCAGGAGTCAGCAGACTAGAGCCTGCCCCGTTTCTGTAAATGAAGTTTTACAGGAACACAGCCACACTCATTGACATGTTATCTACAGCAACTGCTTTTGCATTTCAGTGAGTTGAGCAGCAGCCACAGAGACTGCATGGCCTGCAAAGCCTCAAATATTTATTAACTTGCATTTTATGGAAAAAGTTTGCCAACCTCTGCTCTAGAATAAGCTTTTGAATCGAAAGGTTGATATTCCCTTTCAAACCGTTACAACTAAGTTTCCTACCAGTAGTCGTTGCAGTGCTGCAGACAAGCTGGCCGGGCCAGCCCCCTTGGCGGCATGCTGCCCAGTTCTGGGCCAGTCCCCTCAGCTGCACGTTGCCCGGTTCTAGGCCAGCCCCCTCAGCTGCACGCTGCCCAGTTCCAGGGCACCAGTCAGAGAGACTCCTCGCAGACCTGTCTTCATTCAGCCCTTCGTGCAGCCCGGCTGTGGAAATGGTGAGGTTTTGTTTCAAACGGCTGCTGTTTCCTCCCGTTACCTGCTGCCCAGCTAAGGGAGGACGGGAATCTCTTCCTGATTTCAGTTGTGTCTGGTTTAGACAGAGGACTGCCCTGGAGGCTGAAGCACACGCAGGACTGCCTAGGTTCAGATGCTTGCCACTGGGTGTGGCCCCGGGAAATGCGTGATTAGGGAGTTTCTAGTGACCAGTCGGGCAGGGCTGTGAGTCTCCGCAGGAAAAGGAGAGCAGGGCCGCTGCCTGCTGTGGTGGGATAGCCGCTGTTCTCCTATATTACTTACACGTGTATCGCTTTGACCACGAGGGAAAAAAATGTAGTCATTAAGGCCTGGGGAGCGTTTTTGCCTTTTCTGTTGTCTCCCAGCTTGTTAGCCAGTGCGTTATCAGCTCTCCTCCGTGCCTATCGCAGCCCCCTGGGCAGGAGAGCCAGGGGCTGGGCTCTCCGTCCAGCTTCCCACAGACTGTCTGTGGTCAGGGGAGGACAAAGAGCCAGGGCCGGCATCTCTGGTTTCTGAGCAGGGGGGTTCGCTGAGCTCCGTCTCAGGCCTTCTGGATGGTTCTGGCTTTTCAAGGTGAGCGTGCAGGTGCCATTCCACAAAGACAGATGTGGAGGGGCTGTGGAGGGGCCGACCCTCGGCCCCTCCAAGGGGTGCTGCGGCGTGGGGGTGCTCTCACCTGTGACAGCCCGTTTTTCCCAGAAGTGGGTTCCGGTCCCGGGGCTGGGTCCCGTGCGTCTGGGTGTGGCCCCTGCAGCCCCGCCCTCTGGGGTCCTGCTCAGAGCTGGGCAGCCCCTCCCACTGCCATCTGCGGCCTGGGCTGCACACTGACCCCCCGCAGGGCAGGTGCTCGCTGCCATGCAGCATGCCAGGGGCTCACATTGGGAGAGAACAGGAGTGCTCTTCAGACGCTGAGGCTTTACGTATTGCTGACACATGCCCTATGCCACCCTTGCCAAGCTCGAAGGTGCTGCTGGTAGGCATGACTCTGCTCTCTGTGCCTCACGGCCTGAAGTCCAGTAACCCTACAGTATTTGTTTACAGGGCTAACAGTCGGATCCATGAATGCATGATAGGCACCTGTTACACCCAGATTTGGGGACCCCAAGATGACAGTGGCCCCACCTTAGGGCTCCCACCACCTTTCGGGGGAAGGCAGGCAACCCCGCTAAGCCACAAGTCAGGATGTGTGCCAAGCAGGCATGAGCTCCGCGCAGGAGAGGAGCAATCATTCTAGTTCGGAAGGACAGATGGATGGAGAGAGCTAAGAGAGGTGGGTTAGAACCTGTCATGGAGGCTGCATGTGACACCTAGAGGCTGGTACCACGGGACAAAACTGGCCTGAGCAAAGGTGCTGGGCCGCCAAGGAAGCAATGCTGGTGTGGCGGAGCAGGCGCATGCAGCAGCGATGTGGTGCTGGGCATAGAGAGGCTCGGTCGCCGCTGCTTCCTCGGTGCGGCTTGAGGTACAGCACGTGGCCTCTCAGCCCGCCCCCTGCCTGTTGGCTACTGCAGTAAGACCACCTCCCTGGGGCTGAACCCTGTCTCCTTCCCTGCCTTGCTGTCTGTCCCCTGACCCCTCCCCTGTCCTCTTCCCTTTCTTCTCTCCCTTTCCCTCATTTCTGCCCACTTTCTACATTTGGTTAGTTTTCATTTGATATGTTCAAGGACATGACCACTTAATTATGAAGTGCCCATTGTGGGACAGTCCCTCCGTGCACTGAGGTCCCCAGTAGCCTCACTTGCAAGTGCTAGGAAACGGCATTGCCTGTTCCTAAGGAGGGCCTGCCCCTGATGCTTAAATGTTGCTTCAAAGATCAACCTAAAAGCCTTAAATAACTCCCTTCCTGGCCACCATTAGTGCCCAGAATCTCCCCCAAAAGGACCTGCCTAAGGTTGAGGAACAGAGCTGCTGTCCTGGGAGCTGTCAGCAGAGGAAACCACCCCAGGGCTCCTTCAGAGCACCTTCACTCTCATTACAGTTTTGGTGTCATGTTCATAGGATAAGTGCTGCAGCTCCAGGCATCACATCAAATTCCATCACATTTGGCATCATGCCAAATACCTTCTCTTCCTCAAAGTTTGTCTTTTCATTTGGGAAGAAAACCCTCCCCAAGGACTCGTTCTGGCACCCTACTAGCCAAAGCTGAGCTCCACCCTTGCAGTTTCCTGACTGCAGAGCAGCCCAAGAAGTGAATACAGTGGAGGGAGGGGATGAGGTAGTTGGGCGGGGTTGAGTGAGCCAGCTCCAAATCAGGGAGGGGGTGTGATGTTCCCGGGCACTTCTATCTGGACTGTCCTCTTTCCCTCACCAGTGATGACCACCTTATCCGTGGAAAGATAAAAGTGCAAAAATGAGTGCTTTACCAACTGGGCCCACATCTGGAAGTAAACCACTATTGGCCGTTGGGCTCCCAATCCCTTAAAAAGCCATAACGCATGGGGCTGTCAATCCATGCTCCTTAAAAGAAGACCCATTCATTCCCTTTAAGTGCAGAGAGTTAAGCAGGCTCTGCCCCAGCACCACTCAATGCCCCTGAATCTCACGGTCAGGGGCTGCCACGGGTGCAGGGTGGCCCATGCGCTAGCGGTCCTGTCAGTGGCCGGGACCCCCTAGGAGGAAGAGGGATTGCAGTTCTGCTGACAGCCAGTGCTGGCACCAGGTGGCTGACTTGATGGCCTATTCCTGTGTCTTCCACATCTAAATGCTACCTGGTAGTTTCATGTTCAGAAGCTTTCTCTCCTAGGGCCCTGGACCCTCCCAGACAGGAAGGCTGTGGACCCACTGCCTTCTGAATATTCTGAACTAAGAACTTGGCCAGGCATGGGGCTTTTCACTCCCTCCTTACAGAAGGTCTCTGCAGCACTGTGGCTGCTGGCTGTGTTAGACTGTCCCTAAGAGTTGCCCCAGACCTTTGCTAAAACAGGAAGCTTTTTATAGATGCTGAAGTCACCACTCCCACTTCCATCCTTGCCTACAAGGATGCAGCCTAGTGAAAGTTAGCAGAAAAACAATCTTCCTCTTTCCTGGCCCTTCTGTACCAAAACTCTCCCTCCATCCACAGGGCTCCCTGGTGCCAATTAGAACCCCTTCACCTGCAGGGAACCAAAATACAACTCAACTCGGCATGGCTTAGACAACAGAAGTCTAGGTCTGGAAGCCAGCAAGCCCCGGGGGGCAAGTTGGACGCTTGAGGAGTGTTGCAGGTGACCAGGCCCTTGCATCCCACCCAGCAGCCTCCTCACCTTCTACATGCGGCAAGCCACTGCCACCAACTCCCACATCAAGCAGGTCCCGTTGGCCCCCAGTCTCTCATGTCCGAATGTAGCTGGATCTGGACAGGAAGTGTACGCAAAGATGCTAGAGCATCTTGTCTTGGAAGAAAACAGGACATGAACAAAGACCACTAGGGGGGTGTCAGAAGGACTCGTGAGCTGAGAGGACAAGGCCCCCAAAGGACGAGGGACAATGAGGATCATAACACAATAGTGGAAACATGACAAAGTCAGTTCAAGCATGATTCATAATGATACTCAAGGAAAGGACCCCTCATCAGCTCTGAGAATGCCTGGGGCCATGCATAACTTTGGAAACTGGTAACTTGCAGAAAAGTCTCAGCCCAAATCCTGCATTTGCTTGTGAACCAGTGGGGGCACCTTTCTCTGATTTGAAGTATCCCAGCTTATCATGGAGGAAGAAGCAATAGGTAAGGGCTAAATTCATTTGTTGAAGGCCTAACCCTCATACCTCAATATGTGACCGTATTTGGAAATGGGGCCTTTAAAGGGGTAATGGAAGTAAACTGAGATCACTATGGTGGACCCGGATCCAATCTGACTGGTGTCCTTCTAAAACAAGGCAGTTCGGACATAGAGGGAAGACAGTGTGAGGACACAGGGACAAGACGGCGCCTGCAGGCCATGGAGGGAGTCCTGAAGAACTGAACCTGCTGACACCCAGATCTGGGACTCTGGGACTATGAGAATGAATTGCTTTTATTTAAGCTACCCAGTCTGTGTCACTTTGCTACAGAGAGCAAACTCATACAGACAGAATGAGAATATCACATTCTTCCAGCCCAAGTGAGTGGATGAGTCTAGAGAAAACTCAGCCAAATACCATAAAACATGGTTTAAAAAATTTTAAATACATCTTCGGAGTTTATTGGGAGCAAGGAACAGCTTTGTTGACTCTCAGATCTCCCATGCTCTTTCCCCCATCTAAGACCTTGACCCAACCATGACCCATTAAGAGGGCTCTTTCCTCCCAGGCCATCCACCTGGAAAGTAGAACCCAGCTTGGACCTGCCCCCCAACACCCACACGCAGACACCCCTGCAGCATGGCTGGCTGGGTGCCCAGGTGGAAGCACTAAGAGGCTGTGAGTGACTCTGCTGGGTTTTCAACCAAACCTGGGCCTACCTCCCACTTCTACCAGTCAGCTCCGGTGGCATCTGTACTTGAGCTTCCAACTCCAAGTCAGAGCTAATGAGAAATACACAGTGCAGAGGAAGGCGCCCTGCCACATCTCCCGTTGGCCCTTCCCTCAGAACCACCACATCCAGGATGACAGTTTGGAAGACATCCTGACCATCAGCCACCCAGTGCCCAGCTGTGCTCCAGGCAGGAGGGAGTCTCACAGGTCACCTGACCATCCAGGGGCCCAGGTGGGGCTGGAATCCAGGTGTCTGGACTCCTACCTAGGACTTCCTCAACATCTTTTTGAGATTTTTTAAAAAAAGAAAAATGCCTACTGGAACTTTCATAGCAGGTAGAAGGAGAAATATCTGCTCACTGAAGAGACACATGCCTGAGGCCTGCTGCCACTGGGTTCTGCCCTGGGAATGCAGGCCCCCAGCCACAGGTACACGCCACACCGGGTTACCCTATTTGACTGCCACAATCACAAATGCCTCATATTGTGCTGTCACGTAAGAACATTCTCAGGGAGTATTTGTGTGAACAGGACATGGGTTGTGCCCACATAGCCTTCAGTCAGTGCCAAGGAGCCAAGACCAGTTGTTGCAGATGGTCACACCAGAGTTTGCTGTTTATTTACTGGAAACAGAGACTCAGTACACCCAAAATGTGATATTTTCAAAAAAAAAAAAAGTTTTTTGCAAAAAGCCACTTGAAATTTTATCTCCTGCCACTTAGAAACAACAAAGCACATTTACAAAAACGAGCCATTTAGGGGATTTTTCAGTGCCAAACAGAATAAACCAACAGGTCATGAAAGCAGTTTTTAACTGTATTTGATGCACAGCTCATAATTCAATGTGTATATTTTTTATTATTCCCCAAGTCAAATATAATCTAACATTTCATTTCTAATCTAGCTGACAACAAACCTGACTTTTTCTGACAAGATTGGTTTATAAATAAACAGCACCCATCTCTTTTTAAGTAGAAATTGTCTTAACATGTTATGAATATTAAGTATTCCATTTAAATGAATTTTATAATATAAGTCTGTCAATATAGTGATCTAAATAAAGTGATCTTGACTCAAAATCACTTTTTTAAATATTTCAATCAAATTGGCCAATCTCATATCTCTCTTGATACAATAATGGAGGAAATATATAATAATTCCCTGTTAAGGGATATTATAAGAATCAGATAAATTCCTGGTAGCAAGAAGGCTTTAGAAACCAGAAAGTTCCTGTCTCACCTAAGGGGGATTTCAGCCCTAGGCAAGTTCAATCTGGATTCGGTGAAACCAAATAAAGCAAAGGATCATTGTGGGTAAAAGAGTTTATACCAAGCCTTAGTCTCATGATGGCACGTCGAGTGCTAGAATCATGTCTGCCTTTGGCAAGTTCTCAATCCCTCTCCATCTCTGCCATGAGGCCTCTCTGCCTCCACCCAACTCCCAGGAGAGCACTGGGCAGAGCTCCTTATATAGCAACCCAGACAACTATGGGTCACTGCCAACAGGTGTGCAAGCTGTGAGCATTGCACATGCACAGTGGGCAAATAGATTAGGGTCAGGTGAGGATCCTGGCTACGGTAACTTCCATTTTCCCCATAGTGCCTAAAAAATGCAAATTACATCCATTTTCTTTACAATTAGTCTCCCTCTCTTTATCTTCTTTCTAAATTTGCCTATTGCTACTGAAAGGTAAAGCTCCAGGTGGGAGTGAGAGCACAGCCTTTCCTCACTCCTGTGGTCTGCAGCCAGCCTGTGGGTTCACATTCCTTTGCCGCTCCTCCCAGAGTGCCAGAGCCCAGCCCCCTGAGGAGTGGGCCAGTGTCTGCAAAGGCTCCTTGATGCAGGGTAAGAAGAAGAGGAGCTGTTGTGGGAAGCATCCAGACTGTTAGCTCAGACCCCTGTACCCCCCAGGCCTAGGGACTAGACAAAGGCTGTCATCTGACATTGCTGGTTCTTGACCCACAGTCCTTGCAAAGGGCCACCAGGTGGCCAGGAACAGTGAGAGGAACTTCAAAGCTATGAAGTTCTGTTCTCAGCATGCAGGTGGCCATGTGTTTGGAGAGCTGAGTCTTGCTGATTAAAAGCATAAGGCTGCTATCTACCACACCTCTGCCAGCTGGTTCATGTGCCACCCTGAGGACCATCAGATCTGAAGCTCAGTTCCAGAGGGATGCCAGCTGCAGCCAACTGTGTGGGAAGAACTGGCTGAGGGTCTTTCACTAATAATCCTGAGGGTCTGGAGAGGCAAGCGAGCAGGAATGTGCCATGGTGCCGGCCTTCCCATGATGCCATGATGAGCGCTGCCCTGTGTATCCCCTGAGGGGTGTTGCCCCGGGGCAAATTCACTCTGGATT